>NC_138572.1:14090400-15348132 GCF_947561715.1 Ascidia mentula
GGTCCAGAGTTTCCCGGTTCCCAAATAGTTGGTGAGCCTTATGCTGTAATTATCTACGTGTGAAGTGTATTCGTTTGAAACCGTGTTCTAAGGGTCCTACGTGTCTTTTCGTCTCCTGCCGACGTCTACACTTCGAATACATTCTATCTTACGTACGAGTGCGTACCGCACATTCGATAACAAGAGTAACATCAACTGAGTGAGCGAGTTCGGAGGCCCATTAAAGATACGCGTTTTAACTGCGGGAATTCCGCCTCGTGTGACGTTCCGCGCCAAGCACCACAGGCAACCGCCACGAACATTTGAAGTTGGTCAAAAAGATGTATTCATTTTAGATGTGCTTGATGATATTTTAAAATTGAAGAAAATGTAGACATTCACCACAATTCTCATTTACATTGTTTTGAAATACACGCAAGAAAAGTACCATATTCCACGACATCACAAAGTTATTTGGCACTAAATGTATTACAGCATTGATGTTTTCTTGCAGTTGAATATTACATCTTACATGTGACCAGTGTATGCATAATGTTTTTTGTTTTAAAGAGCAACAACTGTATAATTCGAAAAAGATTGTTTCATGTGGAACAAAGAGCAAACTGTATGGTAAGGTGTCGAATGAATTTGCCATTGCGGGAGCATTAAATATATGTCATATAATAATGAATTTGAAAATTGGGTAGACATTGAAGATTTTGGAAAATCTCCCATAAAATGGGAAGTTACTTGCAAAATTGGATTGTGATGGTAGAACATTTTTAGGTTCTTCTGGCCAAAAAAAATCCATCCGGTCGACTAGTGGAAAAAAGGTTTCCCTTTTATCACTAGTTTAGATTCAAAAATGAACATTCTCTTGTACCTGTGTCATTTTTCCTGTCCAGAATTATTGTATCTTCAAAATAAACTATTTGTCCTGTTTTTGCCACATGTTGTAAAAGTGCCGTCCACCTTCTTGGGCTTGACGACATCCCGTTGATGTTCCTTTAATCTTGTCCGTAAGACGCGACCCGTCTCGCCATTCTCCACAATTCGTCGAACGAAAAGTTCAAGCAAGTGCTATCAAGTGAGGGAGTTTTACGAATTACATAGCACAGACCAGCCAAAGATTCTGCTAGGCACCCCTTGTGGGAACGACGGATGAGACCGTCCAGAATTCTGTCGATTTTGCAGCACAGATTAAAGAATTGCGCGTAAACCACGAAGAGGTAATGCGTCTTTTTAGTCAGATAGCGCATTAATAGTATTGCGGCAAGTAATTGAACTCTCATTTAGTGGCCCCGACGTAATGTTCTTTTTGTATATTTTACAGGGGGCTGAATTTAATGTATTCACAGGGCACAAACCCCTCGTCACGGCGTTAGAACGCAGCTGAATGCCACGCCCATGGAAGATATACCGGTTAGACTTGCTGGTTACAGAAAATATTACCACAACACGTGTTACTCCCATAAGTGAATTGTAAGGACAGCAGACAATATATCAACAGTCTGCTTGAATGGGAAGAGGCCAATTGGATGCAAACCCACTGTATATTGTTGCGGCTGACGTTATGTCGCTGTATCCGAACATTCATCACTCAAAATATTCACAAACAGTGAAGCGTATCATTGTCCAACTCACGATTTTCACAGTTGCAAATGTTATCACCCAGTTTAGGGAAAGTTTTATGGAATACCAATTGCTTGCACCATGTTGTTTCCGGAGTAGCACATGTGTTATGTCAGGCCGAAATTTTCAAGAGAATAATTGATGACATTGTTTTTATCTGCATAGGCCAAACTTTTCAACTTGGAAAGCAATTTGCACGCTTCGGACTAAAGTTAATCTGGCGCACGTTGCACATAAGAAATGAAAACAAAAGCCAATAATTTATGGATGTGCTTCATAGAACTACACCATTGCATCCGTTTCGATTTGGACTAGCTACAACAGATTGTACCTATATGGAACATCACATCACTTTCAGCAATGAGATTGAGATACCAACAACAGCATTGACGGACCAGAGGCAAAGCGCTCGCAATTCCTCAAACGAGTGACTGCTAATATTGTTAGAGGAGCAGAACAACAACAAATGAAAACAAATAATAAAATCACTTGGGCCTCGCAGTTCCCAGCGCTACTACAACTTAAACCAAACTGTATGGTGATATAAAAGACCACCATCTCTAAAATACCTTCTGCTACGCCCTAGGCAAATCTACAGCTAGCTTTGCAACAGGTCGGTATAAAACCAGCATGGTTAAACCCTTCACATTTTTACAAACTCCAACTGGCAGAGTGGAAATTATATGTAAGGAACAATATGTGGGACAAACGAAAAACAGGTTTGCCATTCGTTGGTCGGATCACCGTGCCACATGGGCTAAGTTCGACATTTCGCGCTCGTTTTTACAACATCCATACAAACTTTCGTTGAACAACCACGCACCGCAAATTTGGACATGGCTGAAGATAAATGGTCAAACAGAATAAACGCAAAAATTAACATTCAAAAATGATTTTTCCGCGGTGCAAATGTTTTTTTGTCCACATTACTTTAATCAATTCACAAGCAGTAATGAAATCAATTTTACATTACAACTTTTAGCCCAAAACAGATCATCGCCGTAAAAAGATTTTATTGATAAAATCCTGTTTCATATCATGACTGTTTTTATTTATCAGCGACACCAATTTATGTTGACAAGAAGTCAATGCTGTGAAACTTTCACAAGTAAATCAGTTTACTTCAATTTGAAACTGAAACTTCTGAATGTCCACGTAATGTTGATTTTCCTATGGTTGATGTAAATTGTACTAGATATATTAGCACATGGTTATCGTAATAAATGCTCATTACCTGTACGCTATGCCATTTGCCTTTTACACTAATGATTGTGTTTGCCAACGACACTTTTGCAGTTTTAAGGATTCTCATAGGAACAAATGTAAAAAAAACACATGTCGCCATAACTATCCTATGCAAGTGTATTTTTGCTTTCAATCAGCTCACTATCAACCCTAGGCTTTTTAACCTTGATATAACAATAAGTTAGATATATACCTATATAAACTTTCTTTAATACACCCTATATTGCTGTTTGAGCCACTTATAACAACGTAAACTTATCCAGAAAGTTCTTCAGAACCTTGCTGTATATTCTCAATATTAGTGCTCTATCATGAGTTGAAACAGTCTTGAGCCATCTCAATGTTGTGAAACAAATTACCATGTATTTCTGACATTATCACATTTCTGACACTTTCGGAATACTTCGGCAATTGTGAATCACAGTTGTTTGCAAGTCACCATCAGAAGCAGGACTGCTTGTTGCAATGTAAAAACAACGATTATAAAATTCTGAACGAGATTCGCGACAAAATTCTATTCAAACTGCGTTGCACATTGCCATCGAACCTTCAATGATTATTAGTTTGGGCTTCCGCGCCACACAATAAACTTTCAAACAATAAAACAAAAACGTTTCCAAAAAGTGGCTGATGGAAAACTTGAAAGTCGTTGTAATTTTTCATTCGGCGCAACACGCTCTACTTCCACAGCGCAAACTTAATTAAACGCTTTGATTTTCGCATTTGTGTACAACGAAACCGGTGTTTCTAAAATGCACAATGGCGCTAATGCCCGCTACTGTTAATGGCATTACGATATTAATGATATTGAGACTAAAGACTATACATGATATTGACGTTATTGGCGCTAATGCAGTTATTAAGAAAAAAGACTGTAGGTGCTATTGGTGTTAATGGAGATATTGACAGAGAAGACTTTTGTCTCCATTGACATTGAAATCTACAAATGATTTCATTGTAAGTAAATGTTGTTCCTTAGTTAAGAGTTCCTACAAGATTGAATGGTTACGGATAAGACGATAGAATTGAAAGTTTAACAATATATTTTTAATTATATGCTGAAACTTCTGATCACCAAATATATGATCTTATTTTGAAATAAAATTTTGTATTGATGTATGATTTTGTCACATGAGCCGAGGAAAAATCAATAAATATTTGGAAATGTGGAAAATTCCAATATAAAATACAAAGATTTTGTGGCTTGGTGGTGCACAAGTACAGTAAAAATGTTACCTATACTATAACAAATAATATTTGATTTGAATGGGAACACAGTTGATGATGAAAGTGCATGTGTTATTGCTTCATGTATTCAGTGGATTAAAGGTAGCTGTACACAAGGTTCGTTTTCGTCCGCCTTCCGACGGCGTCTTTACACAGAATGCGAAACTTGCGAACCATGCGCTGCCTACGTACGCATGCGATTTTGTTGCTGACATTTGTATTGCGTAGCCGTTATACGTATAAAATTTGACTTAAAAAGTTTTGGCATTTAACATACTTTTTAAAGAAAAACTGCTAGACTGGACAGCAATGGTAACGATGAGAAATCAGAATTTGTAAATGTGCTCATTTACATACTTTCATTTGTAGAATTTAGTCCAGTTCTTAACTTTTTAAATAAATAACCTGGAAATCTTTTTTGTCAGAAAAAAAATGCAGGCTTGAGAAATCAGTATTTGTCAACTGTGAATCGCCCACTGTATATTTTGTTACAGGAACTTTTTTTTTGCTTGCTGAGATTTATTTGCAGTGACACTTCCTGTAATCACAAAGACCTATGTAGTTTGATCGTGCACCGATAAAGGGTGGTGTGCTTGTAATATGCTTCAAATCTAAGAAATCCAATTCAGGTGCGGAAATTTAGTTTTAAACTATCTTTGGCCAGCGCCCAACAGACGATTGAATGCTGCGGTTGACAGCCTTCCAAATTATGTCGCACTTCTGACTATTTCAACGACGAAAAAACTTGAACTCTACATTCCAGGAAAATGCAGCCTCTTAATTTAATCAGAAATTAAAAAAATATGGGTTGCAGCAGGCTTTCTAGTTAAATCATCAATTATATCTGGCAAAGTAAACTCACATTATAATCAAGGACCAATTTGCAGCAAGCATTTGCGTAAACTAAGTGCCAATAACTTTTCTCTGCATGCTTAGATTAGAAATATTGATAATTTATTTAGTACAGAGTCTGAATTTACAGCCTGTCAGCCCGTTAAAAGCCCCATGTAAATTCGTCGTTTTCGCGCGTCGAATTTGAAAATCACGTGACCCGGTCACGAGTCGACTTGGCCATGTAAACAGGGTTAGTAACTGCTTGGACCGTCTTTGTGGTCCAGAGTTTCCCGGTTCCCAAATAGTTGGTGAGCCTTATGCTGTAATTATCTACGTGTGAAGTGTATTCGTTTGAAACCGTGTTCTAAGGGTCCTACGTGTCTTTTCGTCTCCTGCCGACGTCTACACTTCGAATACATTCTATCTTACGTACGAGTGCGTACCGCACATTCGATAACAAGAGTAACATCAACTGAGTGAGCGAGTTCGGAGGCCCATTAAAGATACGCGTTTTAACTGCGGGAATTCCGCCTCGTGTGACGTTCCGCGCCAAGCACCACAGGCAACCGCCACGAACATTTGAAGTTGGTCAAAAAGATGTATTCATTTTAGATGTGCTTGATGATATTTTAAAATTGAAGAAAATGTAGACATTCACCACAATTCTCATTTACATTGTTTTGAAATACACGCAAGAAAAGTACCATATTCCACGACATCACAAAGTTATTTGGCACTAAATGTATTACAGCATTGATGTTTTCTTGCAGTTGAATATTACATCTTACATGTGACCAGTGTATGCATAATGTTTTTTGTTTTAAAGAGCAACAACTGTATAATTCGAAAAAGATTGTTTCATGTGGAACAAAGAGCAAACTGTATGGTAAGGTGTCGAATGAATTTGCCATTGCGGGAGCATTAAATATATGTCATATAATAATGAATTTGAAAATTGGGTAGACATTGAAGATTTTGGAAAATCTCCCATAAAATGGGAAGTTACTTGCAAAATTGGATTGTGATGGTAGAACATTTTTAGGTTCTTCTGGCCAAAAAAAATCCATCCGGTCGACTAGTGGAAAAAAGGTTTCCCTTTTATCACTAGTTTAGATTCAAAAATGAACATTCTCTTGTACCTGTGTCATTTTTCCTGTCCAGAATTATTGTATCTTCAAAATAAACTATTTGTCCTGTTTTTGCCACATGTTGTAAAAGTGCCGTCCACCTTCTTGGGCTTGACGACATCCCGTTGATGTTCCTTTAATCTTGTCCGTAAGACGCGACCCGTCTCGCCATTCTCCACAATTCGTCGAACGAAAAGTTCAAGCAAGTGCTATCAAGTGAGGGAGTTTTACGAATTACATAGCACAGACCAGCCAAAGATTCTGCTAGGCACCCCTTGTGGGAACGACGGATGAGACCGTCCAGAATTCTGTCGATTTTGCAGCACAGATTAAAGAATTGCGCGTAAACCACGAAGAGGTAATGCGTCTTTTTAGTCAGATAGCGCATTAATAGTATTGCGGCAAGTAATTGAACTCTCATTTAGTGGCCCCGACGTAATGTTCTTTTTGTATATTTTACAGGGGGCTGAATTTAATGTATTCACAGGGCACAAACCCCTCGTCACGGCGTTAGAACGCAGCTGAATGCCACGCCCATGGAAGATATACCGGTTAGACTTGCTGGTTACAGAAAATATTACCACAACACGTGTTACTCCCATAAGTGAATTGTAAGGACAGCAGACAATATATCAACAGTCTGCTTGAATGGGAAGAGGCCAATTGGATGCAAACCCACTGTATATTGTTGCGGCTGACGTTATGTCGCTGTATCCGAACATTCATCACTCAAAATATTCACAAACAGTGAAGCGTATCATTGTCCAACTCACGATTTTCACAGTTGCAAATGTTATCACCCAGTTTAGGGAAAGTTTTATGGAATACCAATTGCTTGCACCATGTTGTTTCCGGAGTAGCACATGTGTTATGTCAGGCCGAAATTTTCAAGAGAATAATTGATGACATTGTTTTTATCTGCATAGGCCAAACTTTTCAACTTGGAAAGCAATTTGCACGCTTCGGACTAAAGTTAATCTGGCGCACGTTGCACATAAGAAATGAAAACAAAAGCCAATAATTTATGGATGTGCTTCATAGAACTACACCATTGCATCCGTTTCGATTTGGACTAGCTACAACAGATTGTACCTATATGGAACATCACATCACTTTCAGCAATGAGATTGAGATACCAACAACAGCATTGACGGACCAGAGGCAAAGCGCTCGCAATTCCTCAAACGAGTGACTGCTAATATTGTTAGAGGAGCAGAACAACAACAAATGAAAACAAATAATAAAATCACTTGGGCCTCGCAGTTCCCAGCGCTACTACAACTTAAACCAAACTGTATGGTGATATAAAAGACCACCATCTCTAAAATACCTTCTGCTACGCCCTAGGCAAATCTACAGCTAGCTTTGCAACAGGTCGGTATAAAACCAGCATGGTTAAACCCTTCACATTTTTACAAACTCCAACTGGCAGAGTGGAAATTATATGTAAGGAACAATATGTGGGACAAACGAAAAACAGGTTTGCCATTCGTTGGTCGGATCACCGTGCCACATGGGCTAAGTTCGACATTTCGCGCTCGTTTTTACAACATCCATACAAACTTTCGTTGAACAACCACGCACCGCAAATTTGGACATGGCTGAAGATAAATGGTCAAACAGAATAAACGCAAAAATTAACATTCAAAAATGATTTTTCCGCGGTGCAAATGTTTTTTTGTCCACATTACTTTAATCAATTCACAAGCAGTAATGAAATCAATTTTACATTACAACTTTTAGCCCAAAACAGCTGATGGTGATCTAATATTCATCAGTCGATGATCATCGCCGTAAAAAGATTTTATTGATAAAATCCTGTTTCATATCATGACTGTTTTTATTTATCAGCGACACCAATTTATGTTGACAAGAAGTCAATGCTGTGAAACTTTCACAAGTAAATCAGTTTACTTCAATTTGAAACTGAAACTTCTGAATGTCCACGTAATGTTGATTTTCCTATGGTTGATGTAAATTGTACTAGATATATTAGCACATGGTTATCGTAATAAATGCTCATTACCTGTACGCTATGCCATTTGCCTTTTACACTAATGATTGTGTTTGCCAACGACACTTTTGCAGTTTTAAGGATTCTCATAGGAACAAATGTAAAAAAAACACATGTCGCCATAACTATCCTATGCAAGTGTATTTTTGCTTTCAATCAGCTCACTATCAACCCTAGGCTTTTTAACCTTGATATAACAATAAGTTAGATATATACCTATATAAACTTTCTTTAATACACCCTATATTGCTGTTTGAGCCACTTATAACAACGTAAACTTATCCAGAAAGTTCTTCAGAACCTTGCTGTATATTCTCAATATTAGTGCTCTATCATGAGTTGAAACAGTCTTGAGCCATCTCAATGTTGTGAAACAAATTATCAAAAAAATCTTATTCTAGCCTAAAAATGAGATTACCATGTATTTCTGACATTATCACATTTCTGACACTTTCGGAATACTTCGGCAATTGTGAATCACAGTTGTTTGCAAGTCACCATCAGAAGCAGGACTGCTTGTTGCAATGTAAAAACAACGATTATAAAATTCTGAACGAGATTCGCGACAAAATTCTATTCAAACTGCGTTGCACATTGCCATCGAACCTTCAATGATTATTAGTTTGGGCTTCCGCGCCACACAATAAACTTTCAAACAATAAAACAAAAACGTTTCCAAAAAGTGGCTGATGGAAAACTTGAAAGTCGTTGTAATTTTTCATTCGGCGCAACACGCTCTACTTCCACAGCGCAAACTTAATTAAACGCTTTGATTTTCGCATTTGTGTACAACGAAACCGGTGTTTCTAAAATGCACAATGGCGCTAATGCCCGCTACTGTTAATGGCATTACGATATTAATGATATTGAGACTAAAGACTATACATGATATTGACGTTATTGGCGCTAATGCAGTTATTAAGAAAAAAGACTGTAGGTGCTATTGGTGTTAATGGAGATATTGACAGAGAAGACTTTTGTCTCTATTGACATTGAAATCTACAAATGATTTCATTGCAAGTAAATGTTGTTCCTTAGTTAAGAGTTCCTACAAGATTGAATGGTTACGGATAAGACGATAGAATTGAAAGTTTAACAATATATTTTTAATTATATGCTGAAACTTCTGATCACCAAATATATGATCTTATTTTGAAATAAAATTTTGTATTGATGTATGATTTTGTCACATGAGCCGAGGAAAAATCAATAAATATTTGGAAATGTGGAAAATTCCAATATAAAATACAAAGATTTTGTGGCTTGGTGGTGCACAAGTACAGTAAAAATGTTACCTATACTATAACAAATAATATTTGATTTGAATGGGAACACAGTTGATGATGAAAGTGCATGTGTTATTGCTTCATGTATTCAGTGGATTAAAGGTAGCTGTACACAAGGTTCGTTTTCGTCCGCCTTCCGACGGCGTCTTTACACAGAATGCGAAACTTGCGAACCATGCATGCGATTTTGTTGCTGACATTTGTATTGCGTAGCCGTTATACGTATAAAATTTGACTTAAAAAGTTTTGGCATTTAACATACTTTTTAAAGAAAAACTGCTAGACTGGACAGCAATGGTAACGATGAGAAATCAGAATTTGTAAATGTGCTCATTTACATACTTTCATTTGTAGAATTTAGTCCAGTTCTTAACTTTTTAAATAAATAACCTGGAAATCTTTTTTGTCAGAAAAAAAATGCAGGCTTGAGAAATCAGTATTTGTCAACTGTGAATCGCCCACTGTATATTTTGTTACAGGAACTTTTTTTTTGCTTGCTGAGATTTATTTGCAGTGACACTTCCTGTAATCACAAAGACCTATGTAGTTTGATCGTGCACCGATAAAGGGTGGTGTGCTTGTAATATGCTTCAAATCTAAGAAATCCAATTCAGGTGCGGAAATTTAGTTTTAAACTATCTTTGGCCAGCGCCCAACAGACGATTGAATGCTGCGGTTGACAGCCTTCCAAATTATGTCGCACTTCTGACTATTTCAACGACGAAAAAACTTGAACTCTACATTCCAGGAAAATGCAGCCTCTTAATTTAATCAGAAATTAAAAAAATATGGGTTGCAGCAGGCTTTCTAGTTAAATCATCAATTATATCTGGCAAAGTAAACTCACATTATAATCAAGGACCAATTTGCAGCAAGCATTTGCGTAAACTAAGTGCCAATAACTTTTCTCTGCATGCTTAGATTAGAAATATTGATAATTTATTTAGTACAGAGTCTGAATTTACAGCCTGTCAGCCCGTTAAAAGCCCCATGTAAATTCGTCGTTTTCGCGCGTCGAATTTGAAAATCACGTGACCCGGTCACGAGTCGACTTGGCCATGTAAACAGGGTTAGTAACTGCTTGGACCGTCTTTGTGGTCCAGAGTTTCCCGGTTCCCAAATAGTTGGTGAGCCTTATGCTGTAATTATCTACGTGTGAAGTGTATTCGTTTGAAACCGTGTTCTAAGGGTCCTACGTGTCTTTTCGTCTCCTGCCGACGTCTACACTTCGAATACATTCTATCTTACGTACGAGTGCGTACCGCACATTCGATAACAAGAGTAACATCAACTGAGTGAGCGAGTTCGGAGGCCCATTAAAGATACGCGTTTTAACTGCGGGAATTCCGCCTCGTGTGACGTTCCGCGCCAAGCACCACAGGCAACCGCCACGAACATTTGAAGTTGGTCAAAAAGATGTATTCATTTTAGATGTGCTTGATGATATTTTAAAATTGAAGAAAATGTAGACATTCACCACAATTCTCATTTACATTGTTTTGAAATACACGCAAGAAAAGTACCATATTCCACGACATCACAAAGTTATTTGGCACTAAATGTATTACAGCATTGATGTTTTCTTGCAGTTGAATATTACATCTTACATGTGACCAGTGTATGCATAATGTTTTTTGTTTTAAAGAGCAACAACTGTATAATTCGAAAAAGATTGTTTCATGTGGAACAAAGAGCAAACTGTATGGTAAGGTGTCGAATGAATTTGCCATTGCGGGAGCATTAAATATATGTCATATAATAATGAATTTGAAAATTGGGTAGACATTGAAGATTTTGGAAAATCTCCCATAAAATGGGAAGTTACTTGCAAAATTGGATTGTGATGGTAGAACATTTTCAGGTTCTTCTGGCCAAAAAAAATCCATCCGGTCGACTAGTGGAAAAAAGGTTTCCCTTTTATCACTAGTTTAGATTCAAAAATGAACATTCTCTTGTACCTGTGTCATTTTTCCTGTCCAGAATTATTGTATCTTCAAAATAAACTATTTGTCCTGTTTTTGCCACATGTTGTAAAAGTGCCGTCCACCTTCTTGGGCTTGACGACATCCCGTTGATGTTCCTTTAATCTTGTCCGTAAGACGCGACCCGTCTCGCCATTCTCCACAATTCGTCGAACGAAAAGTTCAAGCAAGTGCTATCAAGTGAGGGAGTTTTACGAATTACATAGCACAGACCAGCCAAAGATTCTGCTAGGCACCCCTTGTGGGAACGACGGATGAGACCGTCCAGAATTCTGTCGATTTTGCAGCACAGATTAAAGAATTGCGCGTAAACCACGAAGAGGTAATGCGTCTTTTTAGTCAGATAGCGCATTAATAGTATTGCGGCAAGTAATTGAACTCTCATTTAGTGGCCCCGACGTAATGTTCTTTTTGTATATTTTACAGGGGGCTGAATTTAATGTATTCACAGGGCACAAACCCCTCGTCACGGCGTTAGAACGCAGCTGAATGCCACGCCCATGGAAGATATACCGGTTAGACTTGCTGGTTACAGAAAATATTACCACAACACGTGTTACTCCCATAAGTGAATTGTAAGGACAGCAGACAATATATCAACAGTCTGCTTGAATGGGAAGAGGCCAATTGGATGCAAACCCACTGTATATTGTTGCGGCTGACGTTATGTCGCTGTATCCGAACATTCATCACTCAAAATATTCACAAACAGTGAAGCGTATCATTGTCCAACTCACGATTTTCACAGTTGCAAATGTTATCACCCAGTTTAGGGAAAGTTTTATGGAATACCAATTGCTTGCACCATGTTGTTTCCGGAGTAGCACATGTGTTATGTCAGGCCGAAATTTTCAAGAGAATAATTGATGACATTGTTTTTATCTGCATAGGCCAAACTTTTCAACTTGGAAAGCAATTTGCACGCTTCGGACTAAAGTTAATCTGGCGCACGTTGCACATAAGAAATGAAAACAAAAGCCAATAATTTATGGATGTGCTTCATAGAACTACACCATTGCATCCGTTTCGATTTGGACTAGCTACAACAGATTGTACCTATATGGAACATCACATCACTTTCAGCAATGAGATTGAGATACCAACAACAGCATTGACGGACCAGAGGCAAAGCGCTCGCAATTCCTCAAACGAGTGACTGCTAATATTGTTAGAGGAGCAGAACAACAACAAATGAAAACAAATAATAAAATCACTTGGGCCTCGCAGTTCCCAGCGCTACTACAACTTAAACCAAACTGTATGGTGATATAAAAGACCACCATCTCTAAAATACCTTCTGCTACGCCCTAGGCAAATCTACAGCTAGCTTTGCAACAGGTCGGTATAAAACCAGCATGGTTAAACCCTTCACATTTTTACAAACTCCAACTGGCAGAGTGGAAATTATATGTAAGGAACAATATGTGGGACAAACGAAAAACAGGTTTGCCATTCGTTGGTCGGATCACCGTGCCACATGGGCTAAGTTCGACATTTCGCGCTCGTTTTTACAACATCCATACAAACTTTCGTTGAACAACCACGCACCGCAAATTTGGACATGGCTGAAGATAAATGGTCAAACAGAATAAACGCAAAAATTAACATTCAAAAATGATTTTTCCGCGGTGCAAATGTTTTTTTGTCCACATTACTTTAATCAATTCACAAGCAGTAATGAAATCAATTTTACATTACAACTTTTAGCCCAAAACAGATCATCGCCGTAAAAAGATTTTATTGATAAAATCCTGTTTCATATCATGACTGTTTTTATTTATCAGCGACACCAATTTATGTTGACAAGAAGTCAATGCTGTGAAACTTTCACAAGTAAATCAGTTTACTTCAATTTGAAACTGAAACTTCTGAATGTCCACGTAATGTTGATTTTCCTATGGTTGATGTAAATTGTACTAGATATATTAGCACATGGTTATCGTAATAAATGCTCATTACCTGTACGCTATGCCATTTGCCTTTTACACTAATGATTGTGTTTGCCAACGACACTTTTGCAGTTTTAAGGATTCTCATAGGAACAAATGTAAAAAAAACACATGTCGCCATAACTATCCTATGCAAGTGTATTTTTGCTTTCAATCAGCTCACTATCAACCCTAGGCTTTTTAACCTTGATATAACAATAAGTTAGATATATACCTATATAAACTTTCTTTAATACACCCTATATTGCTGTTTGAGCCACTTATAACAACGTAAACTTATCCAGAAAGTTCTTCAGAACCTTGCTGTATATTCTCAATATTAGTGCTCTATCATGAGTTGAAACAGTCTTGAGCCATCTCAATGTTGTGAAACAAATTATCAAAAAAATCTTATTCTAGCCTAAAAATGAGATTACCATGTATTTCTGACATTATCACATTTCTGACACTTTCGGAATACTTCGGCAATTGTGAATCACAGTTGTTTGCAAGTCACCATCAGAAGCAGGACTGCTTGTTGCAATGTAAAAACAACGATTATAAAATTCTGAACGAGATTCGCGACAAAATTCTATTCAAACTGCGTTGCACATTGCCATCGAACCTTCAATGATTATTAGTTTGGGCTTCCGCGCCACACAATAAACTTTCAAACAATAAAACAAAAACGTTTCCAAAAAGTGGCTGATGGAAAACTTGAAAGTCGTTGTAATTTTTCATTCGGCGCAACACGCTCTACTTCCACAGCGCAAACTTAATTAAACGCTTTGATTTTCGCATTTGTGTACAACGAAACCGGTGTTTCTAAAATGCACAATGGCGCTAATGCCCGCTACTGTTAATGGCATTACGATATTAATGATATTGAGACTAAAGACTATACATGATATTGACGTTATTGGCGCTAATGCAGTTATTAAGAAAAAAGACTGTAGGTGCTATTGGTGTTAATGGAGATATTGACAGAGAAGACTTTTGTCTCTATTGACATTGAAATCTACAAATGATTTCATTGCAAGTAAATGTTGTTCCTTAGTTAAGAGTTCCTACAAGATTGAATGGTTACGGATAAGACGATAGAATTGAAAGTTTAACAATATATTTTTAATTATATGCTGAAACTTCTGATCACCAAATATATGATCTTATTTTGAAATAAAATTTTGTATTGATGTATGATTTTGTCACATGAGCCGAGGAAAAATCAATAAATATTTGGAAATGTGGAAAATTCCAATATAAAATACAAAGATTTTGTGGCTTGGTGGTGCACAAGTACAGTAAAAATGTTACCTATACTATAACAAATAATATTTGATTTGAATGGGAACACAGTTGATGATGAAAGTGCATGTGTTATTGCTTCATGTATTCAGTGGATTAAAGGTAGCTGTACACAAGGTTCGTTTTCGTCCGCCTTCCGACGGCGTCTTTACACAGAATGCGAAACTTGCGAACCATGCGCTGCCTACGTACGCATGCGATTTTGTTGCTGACATTTGTATTGCGTAGCCGTTATACGTATAAAATTTGACTTAAAAAGTTTTGGCATTTAACATACTTTTTAAAGAAAAACTGCTAGACTGGACAGCAATGGTAACGATGAGAAATCAGAATTTGTAAATGTGCTCATTTACATACTTTCATTTGTAGAATTTAGTCCAGTTCTTAACTTTTTAAATAAATAACCTGGAAATCTTTTTTGTCAGAAAAAAAATGCAGGCTTGAGAAATCAGTATTTGTCAACTGTGAATCGCCCACTGTATATTTTGTTACAGGAACTTTTTTTTTGCTTGCTGAGATTTATTTGCAGTGACACTTCCTGTAATCACAAAGACCTATGTAGTTTGATCGTGCACCGATAAAGGGTGGTGTGCTTGTAATATGCTTCAAATCTAAGAAATCCAATTCAGGTGCGGAAATTTAGTTTTAAACTATCTTTGGCCAGCGCCCAACAGACGATTGAATGCTGCGGTTGACAGCCTTCCAAATTATGTCGCACTTCTGACTATTTCAACGACGAAAAAACTTGAACTCTACATTCCAGGAAAATGCAGCCTCTTAATTTAATCAGAAATTAAAAAAATATGGGTTGCAGCAGGCTTTCTAGTTAAATCATCAATTATATCTGGCAAAGTAAACTCACATTATAATCAAGGACCAATTTGCAGCAAGCATTTGCGTAAACTAAGTGCCAATAACTTTTCTCTGCATGCTTAGATTAGAAATATTGATAATTTATTTAGTACAGAGTCTGAATTTACAGCCTGTCAGCCCGTTAAAAGCCCCATGTAAATTCGTCGTTTTCGCGCGTCGAATTTGAAAATCACGTGACCCGGTCACGAGTCGACTTGGCCATGTAAACAGGGTTAGTAACTGCTTGGACCGTCTTTGTGGTCCAGAGTTTCCCGGTTCCCAAATAGTTGGTGAGCCTTATGCTGTAATTATCTACGTGTGAAGTGTATTCGTTTGAAACCGTGTTCTAAGGGTCCTACGTGTCTTTTCGTCTCCTGCCGACGTCTACACTTCGAATACATTCTATCTTACGTACGAGTGCGTACCGCACATTCGATAACAAGAGTAACATCAACTGAGTGAGCGAGTTCGGAGGCCCATTAAAGATACGCGTTTTAACTGCGGGAATTCCGCCTCGTGTGACGTTCCGCGCCAAGCACCACAGGCAACCGCCACGAACATTTGAAGTTGGTCAAAAAGATGTATTCATTTTAGATGTGCTTGATGATATTTTAAAATTGAAGAAAATGTAGACATTCACCACAATTCTCATTTACATTGTTTTGAAATACACGCAAGAAAAGTACCATATTCCACGACATCACAAAGTTATTTGGCACTAAATGTATTACAGCATTGATGTTTTCTTGCAGTTGAATATTACATCTTACATGTGACCAGTGTATGCATAATGTTTTTTGTTTTAAAGAGCAACAACTGTATAATTCGAAAAAGATTGTTTCATGTGGAACAAAGAGCAAACTGTATGGTAAGGTGTCGAATGAATTTGCCATTGCGGGAGCATTAAATATATGTCATATAATAATGAATTTGAAAATTGGGTAGACATTGAAGATTTTGGAAAATCTCCCATAAAATGGGAAGTTACTTGCAAAATTGGATTGTGATGGTAGAACATTTTTAGGTTCTTCTGGCCAAAAAAAATCCATCCGGTCGACTAGTGGAAAAAAGGTTTCCCTTTTATCACTAGTTTAGATTCAAAAATGAACATTCTCTTGTACCTGTGTCATTTTTCCTGTCCAGAATTATTGTATCTTCAAAATAAACTATTTGTCCTGTTTTTGCCACATGTTGTAAAAGTGCCGTCCACCTTCTTGGGCTTGACGACATCCCGTTGATGTTCCTTTAATCTTGTCCGTAAGACGCGACCCGTCTCGCCATTCTCCACAATTCGTCGAACGAAAAGTTCAAGCAAGTGCTATCAAGTGAGGGAGTTTTACGAATTACATAGCACAGACCAGCCAAAGATTCTGCTAGGCACCCCTTGTGGGAACGACGGATGAGACCGTCCAGAATTCTGTCGATTTTGCAGCACAGATTAAAGAATTGCGCGTAAACCACGAAGAGGTAATGCGTCTTTTTAGTCAGATAGCGCATTAATAGTATTGCGGCAAGTAATTGAACTCTCATTTAGTGGCCCCGACGTAATGTTCTTTTTGTATATTTTACAGGGGGCTGAATTTAATGTATTCACAGGGCACAAACCCCTCGTCACGGCGTTAGAACGCAGCTGAATGCCACGCCCATGGAAGATATACCGGTTAGACTTGCTGGTTACAGAAAATATTACCACAACACGTGTTACTCCCATAAGTGAATTGTAAGGACAGCAGACAATATATCAACAGTCTGCTTGAATGGGAAGAGGCCAATTGGATGCAAACCCACTGTATATTGTTGCGGCTGACGTTATGTCGCTGTATCCGAACATTCATCACTCAAAATATTCACAAACAGTGAAGCGTATCATTGTCCAACTCACGATTTTCACAGTTGCAAATGTTATCACCCAGTTTAGGGAAAGTTTTATGGAATACCAATTGCTTGCACCATGTTGTTTCCGGAGTAGCACATGTGTTATGTCAGGCCGAAATTTTCAAGAGAATAATTGATGACATTGTTTTTATCTGCATAGGCCAAACTTTTCAACTTGGAAAGCAATTTGCACGCTTCGGACTAAAGTTAATCTGGCGCACGTTGCACATAAGAAATGAAAACAAAAGCCAATAATTTATGGATGTGCTTCATAGAACTACACCATTGCATCCGTTTCGATTTGGACTAGCTACAACAGATTGTACCTATATGGAACATCACATCACTTTCAGCAATGAGATTGAGATACCAACAACAGCATTGACGGACCAGAGGCAAAGCGCTCGCAATTCCTCAAACGAGTGACTGCTAATATTGTTAGAGGAGCAGAACAACAACAAATGAAAACAAATAATAAAATCACTTGGGCCTCGCAGTTCCCAGCGCTACTACAACTTAAACCAAACTGTATGGTGATATAAAAGACCACCATCTCTAAAATACCTTCTGCTACGCCCTAGGCAAATCTACAGCTAGCTTTGCAACAGGTCGGTATAAAACCAGCATGGTTAAACCCTTCACATTTTTACAAACTCCAACTGGCAGAGTGGAAATTATATGTAAGGAACAATATGTGGGACAAACGAAAAACAGGTTTGCCATTCGTTGGTCGGATCACCGTGCCACATGGGCTAAGTTCGACATTTCGCGCTCGTTTTTACAACATCCATACAAACTTTCGTTGAACAACCACGCACCGCAAATTTGGACATGGCTGAAGATAAATGGTCAAACAGAATAAACGCAAAAATTAACATTCAAAAATGATTTTTCCGCGGTGCAAATGTTTTTTTGTCCACATTACTTTAATCAATTCACAAGCAGTAATGAAATCAATTTTACATTACAACTTTTAGCCCAAAACAGATCATCGCCGTAAAAAGATTTTATTGATAAAATCCTGTTTCATATCATGACTGTTTTTATTTATCAGCGACACCAATTTATGTTGACAAGAAGTCAATGCTGTGAAACTTTCACAAGTAAATCAGTTTACTTCAATTTGAAACTGAAACTTCTGAATGTCCACGTAATGTTGATTTTCCTATGGTTGATGTAAATTGTACTAGATATATTAGCACATGGTTATCGTAATAAATGCTCATTACCTGTACGCTATGCCATTTGCCTTTTACACTAATGATTGTGTTTGCCAACGACACTTTTGCAGTTTTAAGGATTCTCATAGGAACAAATGTAAAAAAAACACATGTCGCCATAACTATCCTATGCAAGTGTATTTTTGCTTTCAATCAGCTCACTATCAACCCTAGGCTTTTTAACCTTGATATAACAATAAGTTAGATATATACCTATATAAACTTTCTTTAATACACCCTATATTGCTGTTTGAGCCACTTATAACAACGTAAACTTATCCAGAAAGTTCTTCAGAACCTTGCTGTATATTCTCAATATTAGTGCTCTATCATGAGTTGAAACAGTCTTGAGCCATCTCAATGTTGTGAAACAAATTACCATGTATTTCTGACATTATCACATTTCTGACACTTTCGGAATACTTCGGCAATTGTGAATCACAGTTGTTTGCAAGTCACCATCAGAAGCAGGACTGCTTGTTGCAATGTAAAAACAACGATTATAAAATTCTGAACGAGATTCGCGACAAAATTCTATTCAAACTGCGTTGCACATTGCCATCGAACCTTCAATGATTATTAGTTTGGGCTTCCGCGCCACACAATAAACTTTCAAACAATAAAACAAAAACGTTTCCAAAAAGTGGCTGATGGAAAACTTGAAAGTCGTTGTAATTTTTCATTCGGCGCAACACGCTCTACTTCCACAGCGCAAACTTAATTAAACGCTTTGATTTTCGCATTTGTGTACAACGAAACCGGTGTTTCTAAAATGCACAATGGCGCTAATGCCCGCTACTGTTAATGGCATTACGATATTAATGATATTGAGACTAAAGACTATACATGATATTGACGTTATTGGCGCTAATGCAGTTATTAAGAAAAAAGACTGTAGGTGCTATTGGTGTTAATGGAGATATTGACAGAGAAGACTTTTGTCTCCATTGACATTGAAATCTACAAATGATTTCATTGTAAGTAAATGTTGTTCCTTAGTTAAGAGTTCCTACAAGATTGAATGGTTACGGATAAGACGATAGAATTGAAAGTTTAACAATATATTTTTAATTATATGCTGAAACTTCTGATCACCAAATATATGATCTTATTTTGAAATAAAATTTTGTATTGATGTATGATTTTGTCACATGAGCCGAGGAAAAATCAATAAATATTTGGAAATGTGGAAAATTCCAATATAAAATACAAAGATTTTGTGGCTTGGTGGTGCACAAGTACAGTAAAAATGTTACCTATACTATAACAAATAATATTTGATTTGAATGGGAACACAGTTGATGATGAAAGTGCATGTGTTATTGCTTCATGTATTCAGTGGATTAAAGGTAGCTGTACACAAGGTTCGTTTTCGTCCGCCTTCCGACGGCGTCTTTACACAGAATGCGAAACTTGCGAACCATGCGCTGCCTACGTACGCATGCGATTTTGTTGCTGACATTTGTATTGCGTAGCCGTTATACGTATAAAATTTGACTTAAAAAGTTTTGGCATTTAACATACTTTTTAAAGAAAAACTGCTAGACTGGACAGCAATGGTAACGATGAGAAATCAGAATTTGTAAATGTGCTCATTTACATACTTTCATTTGTAGAATTTAGTCCAGTTCTTAACTTTTTAAATAAATAACCTGGAAATCTTTTTTGTCAGAAAAAAAATGCAGGCTTGAGAAATCAGTATTTGTCAACTGTGAATCGCCCACTGTATATTTTGTTACAGGAACTTTTTTTTTGCTTGCTGAGATTTATTTGCAGTGACACTTCCTGTAATCACAAAGACCTATGTAGTTTGATCGTGCACCGATAAAGGGTGGTGTGCTTGTAATATGCTTCAAATCTAAGAAATCCAATTCAGGTGCGGAAATTTAGTTTTAAACTATCTTTGGCCAGCGCCCAACAGACGATTGAATGCTGCGGTTGACAGCCTTCCAAATTATGTCGCACTTCTGACTATTTCAACGACGAAAAAACTTGAACTCTACATTCCAGGAAAATGCAGCCTCTTAATTTAATCAGAAATTAAAAAAATATGGGTTGCAGCAGGCTTTCTAGTTAAATCATCAATTATATCTGGCAAAGTAAACTCACATTATAATCAAGGACCAATTTGCAGCAAGCATTTGCGTAAACTAAGTGCCAATAACTTTTCTCTGCATGCTTAGATTAGAAATATTGATAATTTATTTAGTACAGAGTCTGAATTTACAGCCTGTCAGCCCGTTAAAAGCCCCATGTAAATTCGTCGTTTTCGCGCGTCGAATTTGAAAATCACGTGACCCGGTCACGAGTCGACTTGGCCATGTAAACAGGGTTAGTAACTGCTTGGACCGTCTTTGTGGTCCAGAGTTTCCCGGTTCCCAAATAGTTGGTGAGCCTTATGCTGTAATTATCTACGTGTGAAGTGTATTCGTTTGAAACCGTGTTCTAAGGGTCCTACGTGTCTTTTCGTCTCCTGCCGACGTCTACACTTCGAATACATTCTATCTTACGTACGAGTGCGTACCGCACATTCGATAACAAGAGTAACATCAACTGAGTGAGCGAGTTCGGAGGCCCATTAAAGATACGCGTTTTAACTGCGGGAATTCCGCCTCGTGTGACGTTCCGCGCCAAGCACCACAGGCAACCGCCACGAACATTTGAAGTTGGTCAAAAAGATGTATTCATTTTAGATGTGCTTGATGATATTTTAAAATTGAAGAAAATGTAGACATTCACCACAATTCTCATTTACATTGTTTTGAAATACACGCAAGAAAAGTACCATATTCCACGACATCACAAAGTTATTTGGCACTAAATGTATTACAGCATTGATGTTTTCTTGCAGTTGAATATTACATCTTACATGTGACCAGTGTATGCATAATGTTTTTTGTTTTAAAGAGCAACAACTGTATAATTCGAAAAAGATTGTTTCATGTGGAACAAAGAGCAAACTGTATGGTAAGGTGTCGAATGAATTTGCCATTGCGGGAGCATTAAATATATGTCATATAATAATGAATTTGAAAATTGGGTAGACATTGAAGATTTTGGAAAATCTCCCATAAAATGGGAAGTTACTTGCAAAATTGGATTGTGATGGTAGAACATTTTTAGGTTCTTCTGGCCAAAAAAAATCCATCCGGTCGACTAGTGGAAAAAAGGTTTCCCTTTTATCACTAGTTTAGATTCAAAAATGAACATTCTCTTGTACCTGTGTCATTTTTCCTGTCCAGAATTATTGTATCTTCAAAATAAACTATTTGTCCTGTTTTTGCCACATGTTGTAAAAGTGCCGTCCACCTTCTTGGGCTTGACGACATCCCGTTGATGTTCCTTTAATCTTGTCCGTAAGACGCGACCCGTCTCGCCATTCTCCACAATTCGTCGAACGAAAAGTTCAAGCAAGTGCTATCAAGTGAGGGAGTTTTACGAATTACATAGCACAGACCAGCCAAAGATTCTGCTAGGCACCCCTTGTGGGAACGACGGATGAGACCGTCCAGAATTCTGTCGATTTTGCAGCACAGATTAAAGAATTGCGCGTAAACCACGAAGAGGTAATGCGTCTTTTTAGTCAGATAGCGCATTAATAGTATTGCGGCAAGTAATTGAACTCTCATTTAGTGGCCCCGACGTAATGTTCTTTTTGTATATTTTACAGGGGGCTGAATTTAATGTATTCACAGGGCACAAACCCCTCGTCACGGCGTTAGAACGCAGCTGAATGCCACGCCCATGGAAGATATACCGGTTAGACTTGCTGGTTACAGAAAATATTACCACAACACGTGTTACTCCCATAAGTGAATTGTAAGGACAGCAGACAATATATCAACAGTCTGCTTGAATGGGAAGAGGCCAATTGGATGCAAACCCACTGTATATTGTTGCGGCTGACGTTATGTCGCTGTATCCGAACATTCATCACTCAAAATATTCACAAACAGTGAAGCGTATCATTGTCCAACTCACGATTTTCACAGTTGCAAATGTTATCACCCAGTTTAGGGAAAGTTTTATGGAATACCAATTGCTTGCACCATGTTGTTTCCGGAGTAGCACATGTGTTATGTCAGGCCGAAATTTTCAAGAGAATAATTGATGACATTGTTTTTATCTGCATAGGCCAAACTTTTCAACTTGGAAAGCAATTTGCACGCTTCGGACTAAAGTTAATCTGGCGCACGTTGCACATAAGAAATGAAAACAAAAGCCAATAATTTATGGATGTGCTTCATAGAACTACACCATTGCATCCGTTTCGATTTGGACTAGCTACAACAGATTGTACCTATATGGAACATCACATCACTTTCAGCAATGAGATTGAGATACCAACAACAGCATTGACGGACCAGAGGCAAAGCGCTCGCAATTCCTCAAACGAGTGACTGCTAATATTGTTAGAGGAGCAGAACAACAACAAATGAAAACAAATAATAAAATCACTTGGGCCTCGCAGTTCCCAGCGCTACTACAACTTAAACCAAACTGTATGGTGATATAAAAGACCACCATCTCTAAAATACCTTCTGCTACGCCCTAGGCAAATCTACAGCTAGCTTTGCAACAGGTCGGTATAAAACCAGCATGGTTAAACCCTTCACATTTTTACAAACTCCAACTGGCAGAGTGGAAATTATATGTAAGGAACAATATGTGGGACAAACGAAAAACAGGTTTGCCATTCGTTGGTCGGATCACCGTGCCACATGGGCTAAGTTCGACATTTCGCGCTCGTTTTTACAACATCCATACAAACTTTCGTTGAACAACCACGCACCGCAAATTTGGACATGGCTGAAGATAAATGGTCAAACAGAATAAACGCAAAAATTAACATTCAAAAATGATTTTTCCGCGGTGCAAATGTTTTTTTGTCCACATTACTTTAATCAATTCACAAGCAGTAATGAAATCAATTTTACATTACAACTTTTAGCCCAAAACAGATCATCGCCGTAAAAAGATTTTATTGATAAAATCCTGTTTCATATCATGACTGTTTTTATTTATCAGCGACACCAATTTATGTTGACAAGAAGTCAATGCTGTGAAACTTTCACAAGTAAATCAGTTTACTTCAATTTGAAACTGAAACTTCTGAATGTCCACGTAATGTTGATTTTCCTATGGTTGATGTAAATTGTACTAGATATATTAGCACATGGTTATCGTAATAAATGCTCATTACCTGTACGCTATGCCATTTGCCTTTTACACTAATGATTGTGTTTGCCAACGACACTTTTGCAGTTTTAAGGATTCTCATAGGAACAAATGTAAAAAAAACACATGTCGCCATAACTATCCTATGCAAGTGTATTTTTGCTTTCAATCAGCTCACTATCAACCCTAGGCTTTTTAACCTTGATATAACAATAAGTTAGATATATACCTATATAAACTTTCTTTAATACACCCTATATTGCTGTTTGAGCCACTTATAACAACGTAAACTTATCCAGAAAGTTCTTCAGAACCTTGCTGTATATTCTCAATATTAGTGCTCTATCATGAGTTGAAACAGTCTTGAGCCATCTCAATGTTGTGAAACAAATTACCATGTATTTCTGACATTATCACATTTCTGACACTTTCGGAATACTTCGGCAATTGTGAATCACAGTTGTTTGCAAGTCACCATCAGAAGCAGGACTGCTTGTTGCAATGTAAAAACAACGATTATAAAATTCTGAACGAGATTCGCGACAAAATTCTATTCAAACTGCGTTGCACATTGCCATCGAACCTTCAATGATTATTAGTTTGGGCTTCCGCGCCACACAATAAACTTTCAAACAATAAAACAAAAACGTTTCCAAAAAGTGGCTGATGGAAAACTTGAAAGTCGTTGTAATTTTTCATTCGGCGCAACACGCTCTACTTCCACAGCGCAAACTTAATTAAACGCTTTGATTTTCGCATTTGTGTACAACGAAACCGGTGTTTCTAAAATGCACAATGGCGCTAATGCCCGCTACTGTTAATGGCATTACGATATTAATGATATTGAGACTAAAGACTATACATGATATTGACGTTATTGGCGCTAATGCAGTTATTAAGAAAAAAGACTGTAGGTGCTATTGGTGTTAATGGAGATATTGACAGAGAAGACTTTTGTCTCCATTGACATTGAAATCTACAAATGATTTCATTGTAAGTAAATGTTGTTCCTTAGTTAAGAGTTCCTACAAGATTGAATGGTTACGGATAAGACGATAGAATTGAAAGTTTAACAATATATTTTTAATTATATGCTGAAACTTCTGATCACCAAATATATGATCTTATTTTGAAATAAAATTTTGTATTGATGTATGATTTTGTCACATGAGCCGAGGAAAAATCAATAAATATTTGGAAATGTGGAAAATTCCAATATAAAATACAAAGATTTTGTGGCTTGGTGGTGCACAAGTACAGTAAAAATGTTACCTATACTATAACAAATAATATTTGATTTGAATGGGAACACAGTTGATGATGAAAGTGCATGTGTTATTGCTTCATGTATTCAGTGGATTAAAGGTAGCTGTACACAAGGTTCGTTTTCGTCCGCCTTCCGACGGCGTCTTTACACAGAATGCGAAACTTGCGAACCATGCGCTGCCTACGTACGCATGCGATTTTGTTGCTGACATTTGTATTGCGTAGCCGTTATACGTATAAAATTTGACTTAAAAAGTTTTGGCATTTAACATACTTTTTAAAGAAAAACTGCTAGACTGGACAGCAATGGTAACGATGAGAAATCAGAATTTGTAAATGTGCTCATTTACATACTTTCATTTGTAGAATTTAGTCCAGTTCTTAACTTTTTAAATAAATAACCTGGAAATCTTTTTTGTCAGAAAAAAAATGCAGGCTTGAGAAATCAGTATTTGTCAACTGTGAATCGCCCACTGTATATTTTGTTACAGGAACTTTTTTTTTGCTTGCTGAGATTTATTTGCAGTGACACTTCCTGTAATCACAAAGACCTATGTAGTTTGATCGTGCACCGATAAAGGGTGGTGTGCTTGTAATATGCTTCAAATCTAAGAAATCCAATTCAGGTGCGGAAATTTAGTTTTAAACTATCTTTGGCCAGCGCCCAACAGACGATTGAATGCTGCGGTTGACAGCCTTCCAAATTATGTCGCACTTCTGACTATTTCAACGACGAAAAAACTTGAACTCTACATTCCAGGAAAATGCAGCCTCTTAATTTAATCAGAAATTAAAAAAATATGGGTTGCAGCAGGCTTTCTAGTTAAATCATCAATTATATCTGGCAAAGTAAACTCACATTATAATCAAGGACCAATTTGCAGCAAGCATTTGCGTAAACTAAGTGCCAATAACTTTTCTCTGCATGCTTAGATTAGAAATATTGATAATTTATTTAGTACAGAGTCTGAATTTACAGCCTGTCAGCCCGTTAAAAGCCCCATGTAAATTCGTCGTTTTCGCGCGTCGAATTTGAAAATCACGTGACCCGGTCACGAGTCGACTTGGCCATGTAAACAGGGTTAGTAACTGCTTGGACCGTCTTTGTGGTCCAGAGTTTCCCGGTTCCCAAATAGTTGGTGAGCCTTATGCTGTAATTATCTACGTGTGAAGTGTATTCGTTTGAAACCGTGTTCTAAGGGTCCTACGTGTCTTTTCGTCTCCTGCCGACGTCTACACTTCGAATACATTCTATCTTACGTACGAGTGCGTACCGCACATTCGATAACAAGAGTAACATCAACTGAGTGAGCGAGTTCGGAGGCCCATTAAAGATACGCGTTTTAACTGCGGGAATTCCGCCTCGTGTGACGTTCCGCGCCAAGCACCACAGGCAACCGCCACGAACATTTGAAGTTGGTCAAAAAGATGTATTCATTTTAGATGTGCTTGATGATATTTTAAAATTGAAGAAAATGTAGACATTCACCACAATTCTCATTTACATTGTTTTGAAATACACGCAAGAAAAGTACCATATTCCACGACATCACAAAGTTATTTGGCACTAAATGTATTACAGCATTGATGTTTTCTTGCAGTTGAATATTACATCTTACATGTGACCAGTGTATGCATAATGTTTTTTGTTTTAAAGAGCAACAACTGTATAATTCGAAAAAGATTGTTTCATGTGGAACAAAGAGCAAACTGTATGGTAAGGTGTCGAATGAATTTGCCATTGCGGGAGCATTAAATATATGTCATATAATAATGAATTTGAAAATTGGGTAGACATTGAAGATTTTGGAAAATCTCCCATAAAATGGGAAGTTACTTGCAAAATTGGATTGTGATGGTAGAACATTTTTAGGTTCTTCTGGCCAAAAAAAATCCATCCGGTCGACTAGTGGAAAAAAGGTTTCCCTTTTATCACTAGTTTAGATTCAAAAATGAACATTCTCTTGTACCTGTGTCATTTTTCCTGTCCAGAATTATTGTATCTTCAAAATAAACTATTTGTCCTGTTTTTGCCACATGTTGTAAAAGTGCCGTCCACCTTCTTGGGCTTGACGACATCCCGTTGATGTTCCTTTAATCTTGTCCGTAAGACGCGACCCGTCTCGCCATTCTCCACAATTCGTCGAACGAAAAGTTCAAGCAAGTGCTATCAAGTGAGGGAGTTTTACGAATTACATAGCACAGACCAGCCAAAGATTCTGCTAGGCACCCCTTGTGGGAACGACGGATGAGACCGTCCAGAATTCTGTCGATTTTGCAGCACAGATTAAAGAATTGCGCGTAAACCACGAAGAGGTAATGCGTCTTTTTAGTCAGATAGCGCATTAATAGTATTGCGGCAAGTAATTGAACTCTCATTTAGTGGCCCCGACGTAATGTTCTTTTTGTATATTTTACAGGGGGCTGAATTTAATGTATTCACAGGGCACAAACCCCTCGTCACGGCGTTAGAACGCAGCTGAATGCCACGCCCATGGAAGATATACCGGTTAGACTTGCTGGTTACAGAAAATATTACCACAACACGTGTTACTCCCATAAGTGAATTGTAAGGACAGCAGACAATATATCAACAGTCTGCTTGAATGGGAAGAGGCCAATTGGATGCAAACCCACTGTATATTGTTGCGGCTGACGTTATGTCGCTGTATCCGAACATTCATCACTCAAAATATTCACAAACAGTGAAGCGTATCATTGTCCAACTCACGATTTTCACAGTTGCAAATGTTATCACCCAGTTTAGGGAAAGTTTTATGGAATACCAATTGCTTGCACCATGTTGTTTCCGGAGTAGCACATGTGTTATGTCAGGCCGAAATTTTCAAGAGAATAATTGATGACATTGTTTTTATCTGCATAGGCCAAACTTTTCAACTTGGAAAGCAATTTGCACGCTTCGGACTAAAGTTAATCTGGCGCACGTTGCACATAAGAAATGAAAACAAAAGCCAATAATTTATGGATGTGCTTCATAGAACTACACCATTGCATCCGTTTCGATTTGGACTAGCTACAACAGATTGTACCTATATGGAACATCACATCACTTTCAGCAATGAGATTGAGATACCAACAACAGCATTGACGGACCAGAGGCAAAGCGCTCGCAATTCCTCAAACGAGTGACTGCTAATATTGTTAGAGGAGCAGAACAACAACAAATGAAAACAAATAATAAAATCACTTGGGCCTCGCAGTTCCCAGCGCTACTACAACTTAAACCAAACTGTATGGTGATATAAAAGACCACCATCTCTAAAATACCTTCTGCTACGCCCTAGGCAAATCTACAGCTAGCTTTGCAACAGGTCGGTATAAAACCAGCATGGTTAAACCCTTCACATTTTTACAAACTCCAACTGGCAGAGTGGAAATTATATGTAAGGAACAATATGTGGGACAAACGAAAAACAGGTTTGCCATTCGTTGGTCGGATCACCGTGCCACATGGGCTAAGTTCGACATTTCGCGCTCGTTTTTACAACATCCATACAAACTTTCGTTGAACAACCACGCACCGCAAATTTGGACATGGCTGAAGATAAATGGTCAAACAGAATAAACGCAAAAATTAACATTCAAAAATGATTTTTCCGCGGTGCAAATGTTTTTTTGTCCACATTACTTTAATCAATTCACAAGCAGTAATGAAATCAATTTTACATTACAACTTTTAGCCCAAAACAGCTGATGGTGATCTAATATTCATCAGTCGATGATCATCGCCGTAAAAAGATTTTATTGATAAAATCCTGTTTCATATCATGACTGTTTTTATTTATCAGCGACACCAATTTATGTTGACAAGAAGTCAATGCTGTGAAACTTTCACAAGTAAATCAGTTTACTTCAATTTGAAACTGAAACTTCTGAATGTCCACGTAATGTTGATTTTCCTATGGTTGATGTAAATTGTACTAGATATATTAGCACATGGTTATCGTAATAAATGCTCATTACCTGTACGCTATGCCATTTGCCTTTTACACTAATGATTGTGTTTGCCAACGACACTTTTGCAGTTTTAAGGATTCTCATAGGAACAAATGTAAAAAAAACACATGTCGCCATAACTATCCTATGCAAGTGTATTTTTGCTTTCAATCAGCTCACTATCAACCCTAGGCTTTTTAACCTTGATATAACAATAAGTTAGATATATACCTATATAAACTTTCTTTAATACACCCTATATTGCTGTTTGAGCCACTTATAACAACGTAAACTTATCCAGAAAGTTCTTCAGAACCTTGCTGTATATTCTCAATATTAGTGCTCTATCATGAGTTGAAACAGTCTTGAGCCATCTCAATGTTGTGAAACAAATTATCAAAAAAATCTTATTCTAGCCTAAAAATGAGATTACCATGTATTTCTGACATTATCACATTTCTGACACTTTCGGAATACTTCGGCAATTGTGAATCACAGTTGTTTGCAAGTCACCATCAGAAGCAGGACTGCTTGTTGCAATGTAAAAACAACGATTATAAAATTCTGAACGAGATTCGCGACAAAATTCTATTCAAACTGCGTTGCACATTGCCATCGAACCTTCAATGATTATTAGTTTGGGCTTCCGCGCCACACAATAAACTTTCAAACAATAAAACAAAAACGTTTCCAAAAAGTGGCTGATGGAAAACTTGAAAGTCGTTGTAATTTTTCATTCGGCGCAACACGCTCTACTTCCACAGCGCAAACTTAATTAAACGCTTTGATTTTCGCATTTGTGTACAACGAAACCGGTGTTTCTAAAATGCACAATGGCGCTAATGCCCGCTACTGTTAATGGCATTACGATATTAATGATATTGAGACTAAAGACTATACATGATATTGACGTTATTGGCGCTAATGCAGTTATTAAGAAAAAAGACTGTAGGTGCTATTGGTGTTAATGGAGATATTGACAGAGAAGACTTTTGTCTCTATTGACATTGAAATCTACAAATGATTTCATTGCAAGTAAATGTTGTTCCTTAGTTAAGAGTTCCTACAAGATTGAATGGTTACGGATAAGACGATAGAATTGAAAGTTTAACAATATATTTTTAATTATATGCTGAAACTTCTGATCACCAAATATATGATCTTATTTTGAAATAAAATTTTGTATTGATGTATGATTTTGTCACATGAGCCGAGGAAAAATCAATAAATATTTGGAAATGTGGAAAATTCCAATATAAAATACAAAGATTTTGTGGCTTGGTGGTGCACAAGTACAGTAAAAATGTTACCTATACTATAACAAATAATATTTGATTTGAATGGGAACACAGTTGATGATGAAAGTGCATGTGTTATTGCTTCATGTATTCAGTGGATTAAAGGTAGCTGTACACAAGGTTCGTTTTCGTCCGCCTTCCGACGGCGTCTTTACACAGAATGCGAAACTTGCGAACCATGCGCTGCCTACGTACGCATGCGATTTTGTTGCTGACATTTGTATTGCGTAGCCGTTATACGTATAAAATTTGACTTAAAAAGTTTTGGCATTTAACATACTTTTTAAAGAAAAACTGCTAGACTGGACAGCAATGGTAACGATGAGAAATCAGAATTTGTAAATGTGCTCATTTACATACTTTCATTTGTAGAATTTAGTCCAGTTCTTAACTTTTTAAATAAATAACCTGGAAATCTTTTTTGTCAGAAAAAAAATGCAGGCTTGAGAAATCAGTATTTGTCAACTGTGAATCGCCCACTGTATATTTTGTTACAGGAACTTTTTTTTTGCTTGCTGAGATTTATTTGCAGTGACACTTCCTGTAATCACAAAGACCTATGTAGTTTGATCGTGCACCGATAAAGGGTGGTGTGCTTGTAATATGCTTCAAATCTAAGAAATCCAATTCAGGTGCGGAAATTTAGTTTTAAACTATCTTTGGCCAGCGCCCAACAGACGATTGAATGCTGCGGTTGACAGCCTTCCAAATTATGTCGCACTTCTGACTATTTCAACGACGAAAAAACTTGAACTCTACATTCCAGGAAAATGCAGCCTCTTAATTTAATCAGAAATTAAAAAAATATGGGTTGCAGCAGGCTTTCTAGTTAAATCATCAATTATATCTGGCAAAGTAAACTCACATTATAATCAAGGACCAATTTGCAGCAAGCATTTGCGTAAACTAAGTGCCAATAACTTTTCTCTGCATGCTTAGATTAGAAATATTGATAATTTATTTAGTACAGAGTCTGAATTTACAGCCTGTCAGCCCGTTAAAAGCCCCATGTAAATTCGTCGTTTTCGCGCGTCGAATTTGAAAATCACGTGACCCGGTCACGAGTCGACTTGGCCATGTAAACAGGGTTAGTAACTGCTTGGACCGTCTTTGTGGTCCAGAGTTTCCCGGTTCCCAAATAGTTGGTGAGCCTTATGCTGTAATTATCTACGTGTGAAGTGTATTCGTTTGAAACCGTGTTCTAAGGGTCCTACGTGTCTTTTCGTCTCCTGCCGACGTCTACACTTCGAATACATTCTATCTTACGTACGAGTGCGTACCGCACATTCGATAACAAGAGTAACATCAACTGAGTGAGCGAGTTCGGAGGCCCATTAAAGATACGCGTTTTAACTGCGGGAATTCCGCCTCGTGTGACGTTCCGCGCCAAGCACCACAGGCAACCGCCACGAACATTTGAAGTTGGTCAAAAAGATGTATTCATTTTAGATGTGCTTGATGATATTTTGAAATTGAAGAAAATGTAGACATTCACCACAATTCTCATTTACATTGTTTTGAAATACACGCAAGAAAAGTACCATATTCCACGACATCACAAAGTTATTTGGCACTAAATGTATTACAGCATTGATGTTTTCTTGCAGTTGAATATTACATCTTACATGTGACCAGTGTATGCATAATGTTTTTTGTTTTAAAGAGCAACAACTGTATAATTCGAAAAAGATTGTTTCATGTGGAACAAAGAGCAAACTGTATGGTAAGGTGTCGAATGAATTTGCCATTGCGGGAGCATTAAATATATGTCATATAATAATGAATTTGAAAATTGGGTAGACATTGAAGATTTTGGAAAATCTCCCATAAAATGGGAAGTTACTTGCAAAATTGGATTGTGATGGTAGAACATTTTCAGGTTCTTCTGGCCAAAAAAAATCCATCCGGTCGACTAGTGGAAAAAAGGTTTCCCTTTTATCACTAGTTTAGATTCAAAAATGAACATTCTCTTGTACCTGTGTCATTTTTCCTGTCCAGAATTATTGTATCTTCAAAATAAACTATTTGTCCTGTTTTTGCCACATGTTGTAAAAGTGCCGTCCACCTTCTTGGGCTTGACGACATCCCGTTGATGTTCCTTTAATCTTGTCCGTAAGACGCGACCCGTCTCGCCATTCTCCACAATTCGTCGAACGAAAAGTTCAAGCAAGTGCTATCAAGTGAGGGAGTTTTACGAATTACATAGCACAGACCAGCCAAAGATTCTGCTAGGCACCCCTTGTGGGAACGACGGATGAGACCGTCCAGAATTCTGTCGATTTTGCAGCACAGATTAAAGAATTGCGCGTAAACCACGAAGAGGTAATGCGTCTTTTTAGTCAGATAGCGCATTAATAGTATTGCGGCAAGTAATTGAACTCTCATTTAGTGGCCCCGACGTAATGTTCTTTTTGTATATTTTACAGGGGGCTGAATTTAATGTATTCACAGGGCACAAACCCCTCGTCACGGCGTTAGAACGCAGCTGAATGCCACGCCCATGGAAGATATACCGGTTAGACTTGCTGGTTACAGAAAATATTACCACAACACGTGTTACTCCCATAAGTGAATTGTAAGGACAGCAGACAATATATCAACAGTCTGCTTGAATGGGAAGAGGCCAATTGGATGCAAACCCACTGTATATTGTTGCGGCTGACGTTATGTCGCTGTATCCGAACATTCATCACTCAAAATATTCACAAACAGTGAAGCGTATCATTGTCCAACTCACGATTTTCACAGTTGCAAATGTTATCACCCAGTTTAGGGAAAGTTTTATGGAATACCAATTGCTTGCACCATGTTGTTTCCGGAGTAGCACATGTGTTATGTCAGGCCGAAATTTTCAAGAGAATAATTGATGACATTGTTTTTATCTGCATAGGCCAAACTTTTCAACTTGGAAAGCAATTTGCACGCTTCGGACTAAAGTTAATCTGGCGCACGTTGCACATAAGAAATGAAAACAAAAGCCAATAATTTATGGATGTGCTTCATAGAACTACACCATTGCATCCGTTTCGATTTGGACTAGCTACAACAGATTGTACCTATATGGAACATCACATCACTTTCAGCAATGAGATTGAGATACCAACAACAGCATTGACGGACCAGAGGCAAAGCGCTCGCAATTCCTCAAACGAGTGACTGCTAATATTGTTAGAGGAGCAGAACAACAACAAATGAAAACAAATAATAAAATCACTTGGGCCTCGCAGTTCCCAGCGCTACTACAACTTAAACCAAACTGTATGGTGATATAAAAGACCACCATCTCTAAAATACCTTCTGCTACGCCCTAGGCAAATCTACAGCTAGCTTTGCAACAGGTCGGTATAAAACCAGCATGGTTAAACCCTTCACATTTTTACAAACTCCAACTGGCAGAGTGGAAATTATATGTAAGGAACAATATGTGGGACAAACGAAAAACAGGTTTGCCATTCGTTGGTCGGATCACCGTGCCACATGGGCTAAGTTCGACATTTCGCGCTCGTTTTTACAACATCCATACAAACTTTCGTTGAACAACCACGCACCGCAAATTTGGACATGGCTGAAGATAAATGGTCAAACAGAATAAACGCAAAAATTAACATTCAAAAATGATTTTTCCGCGGTGCAAATGTTTTTTTGTCCACATTACTTTAATCAATTCACAAGCAGTAATGAAATCAATTTTACATTACAACTTTTAGCCCAAAACAGATCATCGCCGTAAAAAGATTTTATTGATAAAATCCTGTTTCATATCATGACTGTTTTTATTTATCAGCGACACCAATTTATGTTGACAAGAAGTCAATGCTGTGAAACTTTCACAAGTAAATCAGTTTACTTCAATTTGAAACTGAAACTTCTGAATGTCCACGTAATGTTGATTTTCCTATGGTTGATGTAAATTGTACTAGATATATTAGCACATGGTTATCGTAATAAATGCTCATTACCTGTACGCTATGCCATTTGCCTTTTACACTAATGATTGTGTTTGCCAACGACACTTTTGCAGTTTTAAGGATTCTCATAGGAACAAATGTAAAAAAAACACATGTCGCCATAACTATCCTATGCAAGTGTATTTTTGCTTTCAATCAGCTCACTATCAACCCTAGGCTTTTTAACCTTGATATAACAATAAGTTAGATATATACCTATATAAACTTTCTTTAATACACCCTATATTGCTGTTTGAGCCACTTATAACAACGTAAACTTATCCAGAAAGTTCTTCAGAACCTTGCTGTATATTCTCAATATTAGTGCTCTATCATGAGTTGAAACAGTCTTGAGCCATCTCAATGTTGTGAAACAAATTATCAAAAAAATCTTATTCTAGCCTAAAAATGAGATTACCATGTATTTCTGACATTATCACATTTCTGACACTTTCGGAATACTTCGGCAATTGTGAATCACAGTTGTTTGCAAGTCACCATCAGAAGCAGGACTGCTTGTTGCAATGTAAAAACAACGATTATAAAATTCTGAACGAGATTCGCGACAAAATTCTATTCAAACTGCGTTGCACATTGCCATCGAACCTTCAATGATTATTAGTTTGGGCTTCCGCGCCACACAATAAACTTTCAAACAATAAAACAAAAACGTTTCCAAAAAGTGGCTGATGGAAAACTTGAAAGTCGTTGTAATTTTTCATTCGGCGCAACACGCTCTACTTCCACAGCGCAAACTTAATTAAACGCTTTGATTTTCGCATTTGTGTACAACGAAACCGGTGTTTCTAAAATGCACAATGGCGCTAATGCCCGCTACTGTTAATGGCATTACGATATTAATGATATTGAGACTAAAGACTATACATGATATTGACGTTATTGGCGCTAATGCAGTTATTAAGAAAAAAGACTGTAGGTGCTATTGGTGTTAATGGAGATATTGACAGAGAAGACTTTTGTCTCTATTGACATTGAAATCTACAAATGATTTCATTGCAAGTAAATGTTGTTCCTTAGTTAAGAGTTCCTACAAGATTGAATGGTTACGGATAAGACGATAGAATTGAAAGTTTAACAATATATTTTTAATTATATGCTGAAACTTCTGATCACCAAATATATGATCTTATTTTGAAATAAAATTTTGTATTGATGTATGATTTTGTCACATGAGCCGAGGAAAAATCAATAAATATTTGGAAATGTGGAAAATTCCAATATAAAATACAAAGATTTTGTGGCTTGGTGGTGCACAAGTACAGTAAAAATGTTACCTATACTATAACAAATAATATTTGATTTGAATGGGAACACAGTTGATGATGAAAGTGCATGTGTTATTGCTTCATGTATTCAGTGGATTAAAGGTAGCTGTACACAAGGTTCGTTTTCGTCCGCCTTCCGACGGCGTCTTTACACAGAATGCGAAACTTGCGAACCATGCGCTGCCTACGTACGCATGCGATTTTGTTGCTGACATTTGTATTGCGTAGCCGTTATACGTATAAAATTTGACTTAAAAAGTTTTGGCATTTAACATACTTTTTAAAGAAAAACTGCTAGACTGGACAGCAATGGTAACGATGAGAAATCAGAATTTGTAAATGTGCTCATTTACATACTTTCATTTGTAGAATTTAGTCCAGTTCTTAACTTTTTAAATAAATAACCTGGAAATCTTTTTTGTCAGAAAAAAAATGCAGGCTTGAGAAATCAGTATTTGTCAACTGTGAATCGCCCACTGTATATTTTGTTACAGGAACTTTTTTTTTGCTTGCTGAGATTTATTTGCAGTGACACTTCCTGTAATCACAAAGACCTATGTAGTTTGATCGTGCACCGATAAAGGGTGGTGTGCTTGTAATATGCTTCAAATCTAAGAAATCCAATTCAGGTGCGGAAATTTAGTTTTAAACTATCTTTGGCCAGCGCCCAACAGACGATTGAATGCTGCGGTTGACAGCCTTCCAAATTATGTCGCACTTCTGACTATTTCAACGACGAAAAAACTTGAACTCTACATTCCAGGAAAATGCAGCCTCTTAATTTAATCAGAAATTAAAAAAATATGGGTTGCAGCAGGCTTTCTAGTTAAATCATCAATTATATCTGGCAAAGTAAACTCACATTATAATCAAGGACCAATTTGCAGCAAGCATTTGCGTAAACTAAGTGCCAATAACTTTTCTCTGCATGCTTAGATTAGAAATATTGATAATTTATTTAGTACAGAGTCTGAATTTACAGCCTGTCAGCCCGTTAAAAGCCCCATGTAAATTCGTCGTTTTCGCGCGTCGAATTTGAAAATCACGTGACCCGGTCACGAGTCGACTTGGCCATGTAAACAGGGTTAGTAACTGCTTGGACCGTCTTTGTGGTCCAGAGTTTCCCGGTTCCCAAATAGTTGGTGAGCCTTATGCTGTAATTATCTACGTGTGAAGTGTATTCGTTTGAAACCGTGTTCTAAGGGTCCTACGTGTCTTTTCGTCTCCTGCCGACGTCTACACTTCGAATACATTCTATCTTACGTACGAGTGCGTACCGCACATTCGATAACAAGAGTAACATCAACTGAGTGAGCGAGTTCGGAGGCCCATTAAAGATACGCGTTTTAACTGCGGGAATTCCGCCTCGTGTGACGTTCCGCGCCAAGCACCACAGGCAACCGCCACGAACATTTGAAGTTGGTCAAAAAGATGTATTCATTTTAGATGTGCTTGATGATATTTTAAAATTGAAGAAAATGTAGACATTCACCACAATTCTCATTTACATTGTTTTGAAATACACGCAAGAAAAGTACCATATTCCACGACATCACAAAGTTATTTGGCACTAAATGTATTACAGCATTGATGTTTTCTTGCAGTTGAATATTACATCTTACATGTGACCAGTGTATGCATAATGTTTTTTGTTTTAAAGAGCAACAACTGTATAATTCGAAAAAGATTGTTTCATGTGGAACAAAGAGCAAACTGTATGGTAAGGTGTCGAATGAATTTGCCATTGCGGGAGCATTAAATATATGTCATATAATAATGAATTTGAAAATTGGGTAGACATTGAAGATTTTGGAAAATCTCCCATAAAATGGGAAGTTACTTGCAAAATTGGATTGTGATGGTAGAACATTTTTAGGTTCTTCTGGCCAAAAAAAATCCATCCGGTCGACTAGTGGAAAAAAGGTTTCCCTTTTATCACTAGTTTAGATTCAAAAATGAACATTCTCTTGTACCTGTGTCATTTTTCCTGTCCAGAATTATTGTATCTTCAAAATAAACTATTTGTCCTGTTTTTGCCACATGTTGTAAAAGTGCCGTCCACCTTCTTGGGCTTGACGACATCCCGTTGATGTTCCTTTAATCTTGTCCGTAAGACGCGACCCGTCTCGCCATTCTCCACAATTCGTCGAACGAAAAGTTCAAGCAAGTGCTATCAAGTGAGGGAGTTTTACGAATTACATAGCACAGACCAGCCAAAGATTCTGCTAGGCACCCCTTGTGGGAACGACGGATGAGACCGTCCAGAATTCTGTCGATTTTGCAGCACAGATTAAAGAATTGCGCGTAAACCACGAAGAGGTAATGCGTCTTTTTAGTCAGATAGCGCATTAATAGTATTGCGGCAAGTAATTGAACTCTCATTTAGTGGCCCCGACGTAATGTTCTTTTTGTATATTTTACAGGGGGCTGAATTTAATGTATTCACAGGGCACAAACCCCTCGTCACGGCGTTAGAACGCAGCTGAATGCCACGCCCATGGAAGATATACCGGTTAGACTTGCTGGTTACAGAAAATATTACCACAACACGTGTTACTCCCATAAGTGAATTGTAAGGACAGCAGACAATATATCAACAGTCTGCTTGAATGGGAAGAGGCCAATTGGATGCAAACCCACTGTATATTGTTGCGGCTGACGTTATGTCGCTGTATCCGAACATTCATCACTCAAAATATTCACAAACAGTGAAGCGTATCATTGTCCAACTCACGATTTTCACAGTTGCAAATGTTATCACCCAGTTTAGGGAAAGTTTTATGGAATACCAATTGCTTGCACCATGTTGTTTCCGGAGTAGCACATGTGTTATGTCAGGCCGAAATTTTCAAGAGAATAATTGATGACATTGTTTTTATCTGCATAGGCCAAACTTTTCAACTTGGAAAGCAATTTGCACGCTTCGGACTAAAGTTAATCTGGCGCACGTTGCACATAAGAAATGAAAACAAAAGCCAATAATTTATGGATGTGCTTCATAGAACTACACCATTGCATCCGTTTCGATTTGGACTAGCTACAACAGATTGTACCTATATGGAACATCACATCACTTTCAGCAATGAGATTGAGATACCAACAACAGCATTGACGGACCAGAGGCAAAGCGCTCGCAATTCCTCAAACGAGTGACTGCTAATATTGTTAGAGGAGCAGAACAACAACAAATGAAAACAAATAATAAAATCACTTGGGCCTCGCAGTTCCCAGCGCTACTACAACTTAAACCAAACTGTATGGTGATATAAAAGACCACCATCTCTAAAATACCTTCTGCTACGCCCTAGGCAAATCTACAGCTAGCTTTGCAACAGGTCGGTATAAAACCAGCATGGTTAAACCCTTCACATTTTTACAAACTCCAACTGGCAGAGTGGAAATTATATGTAAGGAACAATATGTGGGACAAACGAAAAACAGGTTTGCCATTCGTTGGTCGGATCACCGTGCCACATGGGCTAAGTTCGACATTTCGCGCTCGTTTTTACAACATCCATACAAACTTTCGTTGAACAACCACGCACCGCAAATTTGGACATGGCTGAAGATAAATGGTCAAACAGAATAAACGCAAAAATTAACATTCAAAAATGATTTTTCCGCGGTGCAAATGTTTTTTTGTCCACATTACTTTAATCAATTCACAAGCAGTAATGAAATCAATTTTACATTACAACTTTTAGCCCAAAACAGCTGATGGTGATCTAATATTCATCAGTCGATGATCATCGCCGTAAAAAGATTTTATTGATAAAATCCTGTTTCATATCATGACTGTTTTTATTTATCAGCGACACCAATTTATGTTGACAAGAAGTCAATGCTGTGAAACTTTCACAAGTAAATCAGTTTACTTCAATTTGAAACTGAAACTTCTGAATGTCCACGTAATGTTGATTTTCCTATGGTTGATGTAAATTGTACTAGATATATTAGCACATGGTTATCGTAATAAATGCTCATTACCTGTACGCTATGCCATTTGCCTTTTACACTAATGATTGTGTTTGCCAACGACACTTTTGCAGTTTTAAGGATTCTCATAGGAACAAATGTAAAAAAAACACATGTCGCCATAACTATCCTATGCAAGTGTATTTTTGCTTTCAATCAGCTCACTATCAACCCTAGGCTTTTTAACCTTGATATAACAATAAGTTAGATATATACCTATATAAACTTTCTTTAATACACCCTATATTGCTGTTTGAGCCACTTATAACAACGTAAACTTATCCAGAAAGTTCTTCAGAACCTTGCTGTATATTCTCAATATTAGTGCTCTATCATGAGTTGAAACAGTCTTGAGCCATCTCAATGTTGTGAAACAAATTATCAAAAAAATCTTATTCTAGCCGAAAAATGAGATTACCATGTATTTCTGACATTATCCGCTCTTATACTTGGCATTTCCACGTCATATCTGTCATTACTTAGGGTTAAACCTGAATTAATGCATCGCCATTATTACTGCATTTTTACACATCTACAGATATGACCGTTGACCATCAGCAAAATAGAATACGAAACAGTGATTGCGTCCAACAATAGACCAGCACAGTCATTTCGGCGAAATGGAAATTGGCTAAAACCGAAATTATTTCACGTTTTAGTGAACACAACTTCAATCGATTGTGTTCACACAAATTATGCATTAACTCGTTGTCTGCAATATTGGTAAAACTATATCTATACTTATGAACTGTGACGCAACAATACGCTTACACTAAATAATAACAAGCAGTTCAGCATACAGTATCAGTCTAGCACAAAAGCAGCAACAAATTTGAAAAAGTTCCCACCCGAGGATTTTTTCAAAAACTCACCTTAAATGTATCCAAGAGCATATGGAACAACATGTTAGTGCCTGTTTTTTACACCGGTAGCTCGCATGCCAACGAAATAACTTTTAGTCCGACAAGGGGCCATGTGACATGCAGCGTACGACCAACCTAAACAAGTGCGCATTTAATGCGACATATTTGAAAATGTTCCGAACGGAGGAATTTTATTGAACTCGCGTCAAATATAGTCAAGAGCATATGGAACAACATACAAGTGCCTATTTTTTGCACCGGTAGCTCATAACTTTCAGTCCGACAAGGCGCCATGTGACATGTAGCGTACGATCAACCTAAACAAGTGCGCATTTAATGCGACATATTTGAAAATGTTCCGAACGGAGGAATTTTATTGAACTCGCGTCAAATGTAGTCAAGAGCATATGGAACAACATACAAGTGCCTATTTTTTACACCGGTAGCTCATAACTTTCAGTCCGACAAGGCACCATGTGACATGTAGCGTACGATCAACCTAAACAAGTGCGCATTTAATGCGACATATTTGAAAATGTTTAAAAATATTTACTTTCGAAGATTTGTTTCGTTTTAAACTTATCAAGGAATCAGCAAACTGCTTTTGCAAAATCGATATGGCTTCGTAATATTTGATAACAAAGTCATCAATTCGTGCTATTCTTTTTCTATCCAAAATGTTTGACTTTAGGTCTCCGAAATGTTGCTCAATAATTCCTTGTCTTTTGTTGTTACGTATCATGTTTAAAAGAAAACGTTTCGGCAAAAACTTATGCCATCATCAGTTTGAATGACGCGGTTGGTGTAGCTCTATAAGGTGCTGACCTGACCGACGTCACAGATTAGGCTAGCGCGGGTGGTTACGTCATTTTGCTATCGGCCACACACTACTAGAGGCAAAAAATGCACAAAAAGCGAAGCAAATCGCAAAATTACACAATAGATGGCATAACACGAAACTGCTGCGCAAGTTTGCATGGCTCATGCACGAAACGCAAGACAGTTTTCTTGTTGGTGCAGCGGTCGACAAACCGTGATAGTTCCCTTCGAATTCGGTGGTTAATAGGGCATAGGTATGGTAACCTCATCACACAGAACTTGGTGCTTTCTTGTGTGGATTTTATTCACCTGATATTGTGTACCTAGCACCGAACGTAAGCAGTTCGTAATGAACTTCAGTGGATACCCATTTTCATTAGCAGGTTTTGCACTCGAATCCTTGTAATCAACTTGTGTTGTCTTTACTGACCAGGGACAAGATGAGGTTGATGGTAAATTCCATTGGAATATTAGTAAAAAGACTTGACACGTAAAGTGTGGCCCAGGTGGAATTCACAGGCAGCGTTTCGATTCTGTCAATGAATTCGAAGGTGTCCTTCACGGTGTTTGGGTGTTACCGTAGACTCGCAGACAACCACTTTGCGCGCATTTGTAGTTAAAACTGCCGGGGAATGTGGAAGTCCATATAGTGTCGGTATTCTGGCAGATGTCGTGTGCATAGCATTGTACTCCTCTAAATTTTTAATGTCGGTTTCATCGTTTAGATTTTGAGCATTTTCTCAATGTATTCACATTTATCCAGGACTACCACGCCATTGCAACTACATTGGTGTTTCTTAATTTCTTCGCAGTGCACTATTGTGACATCTTCGTTGACAGAAGAAGGTTTATGGTCGTTTGGCCTCTGTTACACGGGAACAAAAAGTAGGGTTGAAATATTTGTTTCTGCCGTCCTTCATATCGAATGCTTGGTCATCTGTTGATTTAACAAAATTATCCAGTCTACACTTCTATCTTAAAAAAATGGCGATTAGCGTTCTTGCATTTTGTCTGACTTATCAGTTAAGAACTTTCGGAATACTTCGGCAATTGTGAATCACAGTTGTTTGCAAGTCACCATCAGAAGCAGGACTGCTTGTTGCAATGTAAAAACAACGATTATAAAATTCTGAACGAGATTCGCGACAAAATTCTATTCAAACTGCGTTGCACATTGCCATCGAACCTTCAATGATTATTAGTTTGGGCTTCCGCGCCACACAATAAACTTTCAAACAATAAAACAAAAACGTTTCCAAAAAGTGGCTGATGGAAAACTTGAAAGTCGTTGTAATTTTTCATTCGGCGCAACACGCTCTACTTCCACAGCGCAAACTTAATTAAACGCTTTGATTTTCGCATTTGTGTACAACGAAACCGGTGTTTCTAAAATGCACAATGGCGCTAATGCCCGCTACTGTTAATGGCATTACGATATTAATGATATTGAGACTAAAGACTATACATGATATTGACGTTATTGGCGCTAATGCAGTTATTAAGAAAAAAGACTGTAGGTGCTATTGGTGTTAATGGAGATATTGACAGAGAAGACTTTTGTCTCTATTGACATTGAAATCTACAAATGATTTCATTGCAAGTAAATGTTGTTCCTTAGTTAAGAGTTCCTACAAGATTGAATGGTTACGGATAAGACGATAGAATTGAAAGTTTAACAATATATTTTTAATTATATGCTGAAACTTCTGATCACCAAATATATGATCTTATTTTGAAATAAAATTTTGTATTGATGTATGATTTTGTCACATGAGCCGAGGAAAAATCAATAAATATTTGGAAAATTCCAATATAAAATACAAAGATTTTGTGGCTTGGTGGTGCACAAGTACAGTAAAAATGTTACCTATACTATAACAAATAATATTTGATTTGAATGGGAACACAGTTGATGATGAAAGTGCATGTGTTATTGCTTCATGTATTCAGTGGATTAAAGGTAGCTGTACACAAGGTTCGTTTTCGTCCGCCTTCCGACGGCGTCTTTACACAGAATGCGAAACTTGCGAACCATGCGCTGCCTACGTACGCATGCGATTTTGTTGCTGACATTTGTATTGCGTAGCCGTTATACGTATAAAATTTGACTTAAAAAGTTTTGGCATTTAACATACTTTTTAAAGAAAAACTGCTAGACTGGACAGCAATGGTAACGATGAGAAATCAGAATTTGTAAATGTGCTCATTTACATACTTTCATTTGTAGAATTTAGTCCAGTTCTTAACTTTTTAAATAAATAACCTGGAAATCTTTTTTGTCAGAAAAAAAATGCAGGCTTGAGAAATCAGTATTTGTCAACTGTGAATCGCCCACTGTATATTTTGTTACAGGAACTTTTTTTTTGCTTGCTGAGATTTATTTGCAGTGACACTTCCTGTAATCACAAAGACCTATGTAGTTTGATCGTGCACCGATAAAGGGTGGTGTGCTTGTAATATGCTTCAAATCTAAGAAATCCAATTCAGGTGCGGAAATTTAGTTTTAAACTATCTTTGGCCAGCGCCCAACAGACGATTGAATGCTGCGGTTGACAGCCTTCCAAATTATGTCGCACTTCTGACTATTTCAACGACGAAAAAACAGTTCATTGCCAAAAAAACAAGTTATGCTCTTCTCAAGATCATTTCACCTGAAAATCAATGGCATCGCACTTATACAAGTTGAGACAGCTAAATATCTTGACATGGAATTTGGTAGCCAACTTTTGTTGGGTCCACACATTAACATGGTCTGCAAAAATTAACTATCACCATCGCTATTATGTTCCGCATAATCCAAGGCGCACTACGAACCGTGTATCATATCTAGTATTGCGCCAACAGCCCTTTTCGCACCCACACCTGACAACTACACGTATAAACCACTAGTGGTACGCGAGAGCTTTTCGAGAGGTACGCGATTTAGTCTACTCTATACAATTTGCCGCACTTTGCAGAAGCCAAAACCGCTGCAAATACATGATGTCGGTTTTCTTTATTGTGTATTTGTGACGCAATAGTATCAACGTGAAATTGTTGCACTGTTGAAGTAATTCTGACATCGTGTATTCAACTGTGCAACAATATAAAGAAATCCAAGCAACAGTTATGGTATAGTAATACGGTGGTACGCAGTGTATTAAAAAACAAATGAGCGGTACGTGATTGGAAAAAGTTTGAGAAACACTGATTTAATGCATCGACTACAACTTGGAATGCACCCATAAATATGTGCGTCAATGGAATTTGGCAAAACAGACCTAAATCACAAAGGCGTACAAATATGGAACAAAATTCCAGAAAACATCGAAAGTTCAGTTTGGCCAGATTCCTTCTCGATTCAGAGGGGAGATGTAAATACCCCTGGGATTGTTATAGTGCGCGACACTCGATCAATTAAACAACTATCAAAAACTTGCCGACAGCACGTGCCTGGAAAATGTTATCACAACGTTTAATGTCTTCTGTTGAAAAAAATTAACAAATAAATTGTTTCTTGTTCAATGTTTCACATCGGTTTGGAAATGTTGAAATGTGTTTGTTTTTTCTGTTCTGTTTTCTGGGAATTAAAATCTTATTGACGACAAGTAGCAATATATTTCTTCAGGCTGTTTGCTGCCAAAATCAACATTTTCGAATGCGCTGTGAATGTTTTTCTGTGTGTAATGTGAATTAGCCAGAATGTCTGAACAAACATACAGACTGCAGGTTTTCCGGTAGAAATCTCACAGCCTTCTGGCATCCGGCTCGACGACAGACCTTTTTCTTCATTTGTAACTTGTTAAATACCCGTTCGCACTTTTCTCTGTCTCAATTCGTTGTTAGGATTCGTTGTCATAGTTCGCTGTTATTATTCCCTGTCATTAACTTTGCCTCCCAACTATAGTCTCGGTCAATTAACTAACAACTGGCACGCGGTGGAAGTTACTCGCTGAGTCACTAATGCGCTTATTGGAACAAATTAAACTTAAGCCACTTGTAATGTCTGTTCACGGATCAGCAAGAACACGCAAACAGACTATAGATTCAGCAAAGCAGCGACGGGGAAATCCTATTTGTACGCTGCACTGGTGAACTTGCCCGACGTGATCACAATTGCTTTTACCAGGTTGGTTTGTTCTATTGCATTGTACTCTGTGATTCTCACGAAATTTTATTTGTTTAGGTGTGAATTTCGTGGCTAATGGTAGATGATGGTTCTCCATTACCATGACGGACGCGAGAAACGATGTGGACGCAATGACTAAGTAGTTGATAGGCATTGCAGCAACTTTGAGCATTAAAAGTCTTTGCCACAATTCATTTCGATACATCGCCTATTTTTAGTGCAGCAGGGAAAGCACTGATCATGTAAATACGTCGTTTTCGCGGGTCGACTTTGAAAATCACGTGACTTTCCTACGAGTCGCGTTTAACGGCTCGCCGACATAAAATGATAAAAGCAAACTCTCAATATTTTTGCTTTCCTACCGCAATGTTCCCCGTGCGTTGTTAGGAGAGTTTCCCGCCAAGCTGTTCCTAAAGCGCAGTTTGAGAACCCGCGGAAGAGGGAAGGGTCAAGAAGTGTACAGAAAAGAACATCGACAAGCACCACAGGCAACATTTGAAGTTGGTCAAAAAGATGTATTCATCTTAGATGTGCTTGATGATATTCCTGATTTTGCTTGTGTCAAGGTAATTTTTTGATTGAAGAAAATGTAGGCATTAATGGAAAAAACCTAGACACCACAATTCTCATTGACATTGTTTTGAAGTAAAGCGTACACGCAAGAAAAGTACCATAATCCACCACACCACAGAGATATTTGGCATTAAATGTATTACAGCATTGATGTTTTCTTGCAGTTGTATATTACATCTTACATGTGACACATTGTATGCATAAAGTAAACTTTTTTTTTTATTTTAAAGAGCAATAATTGTATTTATGTATCATGATGCATAGAACAATTCGAAAAAGATTGTTTCATGTGGAACAAAGAGCGAACTGTATAGTAATGTGTCGAATGAATTTGCCATAGCGGGAGCATTAAAATTTCAGTCATATAACAATCAATTTGAAAATTGGGTAGACGTTGAAGAATTGTGATGGTAGAACATTTTTAGGTTCTGGCCAAAATAATTTTTTGGACGACGTTTAGGAACGAGATACCGGGGTCTGATAGCACAGTACCTGGAGGTCCACAGGACCCTCAGGTCAACGGGTGGAAAAAAGATTTCCCTTTTATCATTAGTTTAGATTCAAAAATAAACATTCTTTTGTATCTTCAAAATTAACTATGGGTCCTGTTTTTGCCACATGTTGCGAAATGACGACATCCCGTTGATGTTACTTTAATCTTGTCGTATTTTTTCGCTTTCAGTTGTGGTCGCCAACATAGTTATGGAGTCTGTGGAGCAAAGGGCGTTGTCAACGTTTTCCAGTCGTACTTTGCGACTACGTGGAATCGCTGCTGGAGCACCTCAACTCGATCGAAGCGAGCAGCAAGTTCACCATGGAGTTGAGCACGGTGAGGTTTTATCGTTATCGAAAACCGATACATTCCGATAGGTATCCTTCCGGTCAGCGTAGGAGGAAGAGGCCCGAGAACAAGCGGTAGGTAATGTGCGGGAGGCGCTATTAAGGAATGCTTACCCAAGCTCCTTTCTGCGCCAATCCTGCATCCTTGCCTAAAGCAAAAAGAGTCTCAGATAAAAGAGCTGTAAATGCATGAAGAAAAGGAAATGGGTCTTTTAATGTGGTTTCCTTGTTCACCAAATTACCGGTAAAGCTAGCGGTGGACGAATCAGGGGAGAGATTACGCATGGACGAGACATTGGAACGGGGTGGCCGTTGTCGGACATTGTGCATTGCCTTAGTTAGGTTGTGCCTGGATGCAACCTACCTTGCCTTTAGAGGTAAATTTTACAAACAAATTGTTGGTACTGCCATATGGGGTCGCCACTTTCCGATGTGGTCCCGAACATTGCCATGGAATCAGTTGAGAATAGGGCGTTGGCAACGTTCGTTAACCCTCCTAGTTTTTGAAGACGTCATGTGGACGACACATTCGTGGTGTCACTGCTCACGCATCTCAACTCCCATGGAGCATTCTGGTTCGAAGAGAAGATCGGGGGACTCTTTCTACAAGGGTGTACCGCAAGCCCACTCATTCCAACAGGTATCTGTCGTTTCGTTCGGCGCACACATGAGGGCGGTAGTACGCTCGTTATATACTCGTGCCGAATCATTGATAACTGATGACGCTGAACGAGAGCATGAGGTGGGTTATGTTAATAATGCCCTTCTTGAGGGGCAATCTGCGGGTGTAGTTGTACTACCGTATATTTCTGAACTTTCGGAAACTTTAAAACGCCTAGTTAGAGATTTCAATATTCAGGCACCCTGCGTTCCTTAATATCGCATGCACGATAAGCTGGACACAGGCGTGTTTTACAGTAGTGATTCACCGAAACAGTATTTTTTTTATTCGGGCGAAACCGAATATTCGGCAAAAGTTGACTAATTTTGAGATCCATCCCTTTAAAATCGCAATACTTAAACAAAACATGTGCTGGAATGGATCTGATTCTGTCATACAGCCTTTTATTAGCACTTTTTCTTAAAATTGATTTCGATGACAATTAACAAATAAAACACAGTAGTACAGTTTGAACAATGATTCTTAACTTTGCGTATCAGTGTTGCATGCAGTTCAGTGCAGTCACCATCATTTACTATTTTGTAGACCAAACCTATTTTGACTCGAGATTTTCTTCCTACCGAAAGTGCAAAGCTTAAAGGTAGTGGCACACATTCTCAGCATGAACCTGAAATAGTGAATGTTGCAACAAAAAGTCTGAACTGTTTTCATAGCAAAAATAGTGCAGATAGTGAAACAGAAATCGATGAAAGTTTAAAAAGTAAACGACTGGTTTTGGAAATAAAAAAGTTAATGATTGACCCCTCCCAGTCTTCTCTCGCATGGAAATCAAAAAATGACTGAGTGAGCACCCACCCCGACTTGCTGAGCAGGTGCCTTTCAAAACAGCAAAAAATCGATTTCATTGTGATAAATGTATCAGAAAAATAACGAACTTCTCTCAGACAGACCACGGACGGACAAAAGTAAGATGTTTCAAAATTTATATAAAAACATGCCTAATTTTGTTTATTGCAAATCTTTTTAGGCTATTAAAGGAAGTAACAAAATTGTATACAAGGCTGTGCTTCGGAGGAGAGTAAAGTTGCTTCTCAAGCAGTTCACACATAAGCAATTAAATTTGAGCAACAGGAACTGCAGCACCATCATACGAGCAGGGGACATTTGAAATTTGATTAAAAGGTGTCATTTTTTGGCAGATGCATCAAGCAAAAGAATTAAAGGTGTGTTATAAACGCTATGTACTGCTATTTTTCAACCCTGAAGAAGTCTCGCCGGATGGCAGACGAAACGTTGGTTTCCAATAAACACGTTAGAAACTAAGTGCCAGAAGAGCAATTCTGATTAATAAACGCTATGGTTTAACACATTTTTGTGCGGATAACTGGTTTGACACTTTCGCCAGACCACCGTACCTTCAGCAGTTTGCGCTTTTTTAGAAGCCAACACGACTGTAAGACCAGTTCGTTTGAATACGCGTGTTGTTCAACATCCATTGTCCACTGCATTTATTTCTCGGTATTACGCGCACGCGGCTTTAGCCTGCCGGAAATCGTGAATCTATTCGGATGATTTGTAAGTACACGGACATGATTTATTTGTTGCACCAAATGGATCATTCAGTTGCAAATCAACGAACGTTGTGCACGCTGCCCACACGTTCTATACATTGGACAGACAGGGCAAACTCTGCGAAAGAGAATGAATGGCCACAAGAACGAAGTCCGACATAATGGTCTTGCAAAAAATCAACACCTGACGAAGCAAGAGAAAATCGCGAAAGCTAGTATACTTTTTATATCATACTTGTAAAGTGCTCAAGCTGATCGGTAGTTCGAGCCGCCCTACGTGGTTCAGCATTAATCGGCCTCCAAAAAAATGCTCTAAATGGTCCCAAATGTGTTCTTAGGGAAGTATGGCGTGTGACGAAATCAAAGCAGCACAAGTTTGCGCAAAAACACTGAGCCGATCGGTAGTTAGAGCAGTTTCTTATGCCCAATGAAGTTTGTAACATCACTGCAGGATTCAAGTTACAACTTCGGGCTCCTGCAAACTTCCTAAAGATCACCGATATACGTTTATGGAAGCAATGACTTGGTGCCGGGTCGAACTTTTCACAAATGAATAAAGTCTGCACCATTTTTTTCCATGCAAATTGATGAAACAACTTGATGTATCCCTGCAGAAGACCGCTTCAATATTTGTCATTTACATGACATGCTAAATAGAAAACATGTGCACGATATCAAATGGCTTTCCCGCAGTTACCAAAATTCGGAGAAGTCTACCAACCCAGCCTTGCGATGTACTAGCAGTGACAAAATCAGTTTTAATTGATGTTATGTATCCTGTAAATTTTTGACAAATAATATTCTTTCAGCCACGTTCTTCACACCGTTTGCTATATTGCAAGCAAGGTTATGGGATTTAATGACAGTAATTAACGTAAAAAAAAAAAATTATTTACATCATTTCCTGATGATGAGGGCAGGAGAAATGAGCATAAGAATTGAAAGAAAATATTGCCGCCTGTATGATTCACAGTTGCTGCCACAATAAAAAGAAAAAAAGACCACCAATCGCACAGGCTAGGAAATTTTAATCCTGTAAGGAGTAGTAGTTGATGAATATATGCTTCTACAAAACATTGTGTTTTCTCATGAACAATACCAACTAATTGCCATTTTCGTGACATTATTGTGCTAATGTCAGTTCATTACTCGCATACCTTTAACTCTAATTAAAAAAAAGTGCCACTGTTTGTTCTGGGAGACCCAGCATATCCACTTTTGCCATGGTTAATGAAGTGTCCGCATATGTGTGCAAAAGTCCTTTGTACATGCTTTGCAGATGTTTTGCCAATTAGCCAAAAATTATTTTTGATACTAGCTGCCAGCAATGTATATTAAATAAAATGCGATGAGCCATGATTTCAAAAATCCCAGCACCCTTTCATCAATTTCACAATAAGTAGTGGCAAGTTTTTATATTTTTAATGTCTAGCTACTTCGTCAGTAGTTGAATTAAACTTGAATGTAAAAAAGAAAGAAGCAATCAAACTGAAACTGACCAAGGCGACATTTTCGAATATTAAAACCAAAAAACGTTTCCAGAATATGTTCACACATCGAAACTAATGCTGGGATATTTGTTTTGACATTAAAACCAAGTGAGACCCAAGTTGTTGAATCCTTGAACTCCACAAGCTATCACTCAACGAAACTGATCAAGTAGAGAAACAAATTATATGAAACCTTGTGTGATAGCAGCACGAAAGTTACTCCAATTGCTTCTGCATATCCGATGAAGTAGTTCTCCGCCTTTGTAAACCAAAAACTGATGAAATATGGAAGCACGACCAGTTGAACAAAACTCCAGTCATGTTTGGATTTTGGTTATGAGGACCCAACTTTGACAGCAGACATTGGTATCCAAACTGTTATGACAAGGTCTTGTACTTTTTTAGGCATCAGTCCTGATACTTCAAAATTACATGAAACAAACCCCCAAAAAACGAAAGCCGCAAGCATTAAAGAGAAGGAGGAAGGTTGCGGGATCTATCGGTAATAGTGTTTTAAATTAGCAAGAGCATGTAAAATAATTTATATCATTTAATTGCCTGATTTTGCATGATAACAATTGGGTGAAACTTTGCACGCAACCAATGCTTGATTGCCAAAATCATTGAGCAATGCCCAATAACATACCATTACTCAAGTACTGGCAGATTATGACAAAGTTGAGATGCCGGGAAGTGCGGGGATTGTATAGCTTTGTATTAATTTGTATAAAATTTAACTGCTTTCAGTTGTTTTTCATATATTTGACTGCAATTTACCTGAAACACAAGTATTGGTAGTGTTCTTTCATTTCCTTTAAATACCTCTTCATTTTGCATTTTTATACACGTCAACATTCAGTATGCATTCACTGTTCTTTTATTACAAAAAACAATGAACATAAAAAAAAGAAAAGCAATCAGTCTTTTTCCAAGGTTGTGCCCTGTGAAACTATGTTATACTGCCAAGCAACTTCCCCCCTGGCTGCTGAAGACTCTCGGGGACCGTTGAATGTGTCAATGCTAAATCTGGCGAAGTCAAGCAGAACAATGGCGAAAAATGCTATTTCTTGGACTTTTACCTACAGTGATAAAATTAAAATTCGTAATCCAACGCATTTATCCAATGACGTGCTACCTATATTTCTAAACAAATACAAAATAGCAACAATTTGATTCAAATAAACACATCGGGTGCTTAGTTGCCTTCTAGGACTGGTCCGAGTAAAGTACGATATGTCTCGGTGTGCAAAAATCCCGATGGATGGAAGTATGTTGCTGAAATGATATAATGTTTATTTCCAGAATCCAACAAAACGATAATAAACGGCAATTTAAATTATTTTTCTTGAATGATGTACATATTCTGTTTTAATTCGTTGGTTTCACTTCTATTTTGACTGTTGTGTCCATATTCAATGATCTATATGCTTATATTAGACCATATCAACAGTGTGTGTAATTTTACAACAGAGCTTTTTCGAGCTTTTTCAGTGTTATCAGATGTTTTTGTTCGATCTGATTAAATCAGTTAAGTTTAACAAAGTTGAAAAGAGGAGACGTGTCTAAATTAGGAGGAAACGCAAATAATTAACAGTTTAAACAAAAAAAGAAAATATGCAGTTGTGTTGTCAGTAGAAATATGCACTTATTTGCGTTCTGCCAGCCATTTAACAAGAAGCCTTCTCTATGAAAAAGTGGAACTGTTTATGTCTGCGATCAAAAAGAAGTAATTTATAGTAAGTTAAGTTTGTATGCACCTTAGCAACCAATTGTCCATTCGAAAATATTTGAAGTAAAATTCTGGGTCAGCTTCCAGTTCTGGTACTAAACTAAGCCACTGGCCTTTTTGTCGTTATCTATATATTTGACGCATCCATAATTTAAAACAAAAAAACATTTTGTTCAAACAATTTACCTTTTTCTTTGTGTATGATGGCAGACAACAAAACCAACTGAACACATGTACATATGCGCAGCACCAGTCATCGGTCTTTTGTTGACATGCGCAACCAAGCATAAATTCGTACGATAACGGATTCTGTGTACAGTGCCCTTTAACGGATGGTTCGGAACGAAAATTCGGTCCGTTTGTGTACGTAATCTATCGGTCCGTTTTCGGATGCGATTTACGCACGTTAACGCAATACGCATTCTGTGTACAGCCACCTTTACTTCGGACCCCAATTATAAACACCACCTAGTTTAAGTACAAGACCCCTATGGACTTCCGTGTTCAGGGAACAAAAAAAAAGGAAATTGTGAGGCAAACATTGTAATTCAGGAAATTATAAAGTTCCCATAATGGTATTTTTAATTGGTTGGAAATGAGTTGTATACCCAAAATGAAAAAAATTAGTGTTATTATCAAAGATTTGATACAAAACAATGACAAGCAGTTGATAAAGGAACAAACTTGCAGTGTTTGCTTCCCCAAGAAGGATGACCATACAGGTCATGTTTTAGGGGAAGTAAGTTTTAGTGAAAGATTTGTAAAATTCTTAATATATCTAACTCAGCTGTATAAACATGATCTTGTATTTATTAAGCTGCCGGATTTCTTCAACCTGTTGATTAGAGAATAATTACCAAAATAGATTAATTGGTTACAGAAGGTGTAAGCAGTATCCAGGAAATTCTAAGAAGCCTGAAACATTATGTCACCCATGAACTTTTCAAAAATGATACCTCACCATCTACTTCAAACAGGAGATTTTATCCAACGAAAAAGGACATTCAAAGTCATTATTACCGGGCATTTTGTAAACACATATTTGCAAAACTTGATCAAACTAATGTCCAGTGCTTGGTGGAGGCAGGAGATGCTGATGACAATATATATTTCCGGCCATATATTGCAAACATGAAACCTGAAGTAATTGATGGAGAAACAGCACCAGTCATTCAATCTGAACAAACAATGCTGTTAATTCACCAGTTTGCTTGGCAACGTAGATTGCTTCTGCATTATGGCCAAGAAATTTGTTTGATGAATGCTACCTACAAGACATCCACATATGCACTTCCCCTATTTTTCGTCTGTGTGAAAACAAATGTTGGCTACCAAGTTGTGGCCAGCTTCATTACACATAATGAGAGACAAATGGACATTGAAGAGGCACTGATAATATTAAAAGAATGGGCTCCTCAATGGCAACCACCATTTTTTATGGTTGATAAATGTGATGCTAAAATCCATGCCAATGAAAGTGTTTTTGCAGGTTCAGTATCTTCATAAAACATGCATGCCATGTATGTCATTGTATTTTTTTATAGATGTCCGTGTCCTTATTTGCGATTTCCATCGTGAACAGGCATGGGAAAGATGGGTTAAAAAAATCTGAAAAGCAAGTAGGCCCAGACAAGGATGAAGTTTTATCATTTATGAGAGGAATTGCTAATGCTGAATGTAAGGAAAGCTGCGACAGAGCATTACCTCTGTTTCAGTCCAGTTTTGTATGGATAAACAATGTGCAACTGCAAAAATACTTCACAAATGTTTGGCTTAAAGAAAAAGAGGTAGGTATATCATAGTGTCAGCTGCAGGTAGTGAAATATATTATGTAGCGATGTGGCTCTATCGGGCAGACCAGTTAAAGGTTTTGATTCGCACCAACAATGGTGTCGAGAGACAAAACCGAGTTTTAAAAGATTGCCATGTGCGATTCAGGACAGAAAAAACTTTGTCTGGCTTGATCACAATTCTGCGCAAGGAATTCCTCCCTAATGCTTACGAGAAGTAAGTTACCTTACCTACAAACAATTACAGAATTTTTTTATATTTGAATGAAAATGGGAGATCTTCTGGCGATTACAGAAGTTACAATACAGATGTTCCCAATTTTCTACGAAACCGCCCAAGGAAGTTGGTGAAACATTGCATTAAACGTATTATAGAGTCTGCTGTAGCGTAATGCTTCACTGCCTGTAACGCCCCAGTAATTGTGACGTCATATGTGGCCTACTATATAAGGCCGACCAGGGCTAATGTGAGCCCTTACCGCTTGCAGCAATTACGTCAATACATGGTGTCAGAAGTGGGATTCGAACCCACGCCTCCATTCGGAGACCAGAACTTGAGCTTTGCTATCGTACCGTGCAACGCCATTGCAAAGTGGATGGTCTCCCGCTGAGTTGTCCATGGGGAGGAAGATAAGGACAACCGTACCAACGCTTCCTTCTAACTTGGTGCCATGCTGGAGTTACTTGGACAGTTTTCGGATAAACAATAAGCGTTTAAAGGAGAAACAAAAGCGTAACTTTGACGCGCGTCACCGTACACGTGCCTTGCCCAGATTGTCTCCAGATACATATGCGTGGATCAATTTCGATAAAGCCAAGGAAAAATGCAAGGTTCTGTCGCCACATACAAATCCGAGGTCATATATTGTGCGCCACAATGGTCGAAATGTACGAAGGAATCGTGCACATATTGTTCCCTTTCCTGACGTTCAGCCGTATCATACACGGTCTGGACGGCGTGTTGTACCTCCTGCGCGTCTTGATCTTTAATGTGTTTTGTTATGTGTGGTGATTCGTTGTGGGAGGATGTAGCGTAATGCTTCACTGCCTGTAACGCCCCAGTAATTGTGACGTCATATGTGGCCTACTATATAAGGCCGACCAGGGCTAATGTGAGCCCTTACCGCTTGCAGCAATTACGTCAATACATCTGCAAACATTCAGGTAAGTTTAATATGTAAGAAAGAAGACCTGTTTACTGTGGTAAGCAGTTCATCTTCTGAAACATACACTGTGAAATTTGGCTCTAACAGTGATTTTCCAAATTGTACATGCCATGATTTTTTGCACAATTTTTTACCACACAAGCATATGTTTGCAATATTTAACAAGTATGCAGATGTCGGATGGCATAGTCTGCCGGAATGGTGCAGCAACTCTGTTGACATGGTTTTGGATCCTGCTGTTGTAAACAAATTATCAGCTGAAACTGTTTCCAATTCTGGAGCTCAAACTGAAGAAATCATTATCAGATCCCAACAAACTTGTAAACATTGAAGTACCTGAAAAAACCAGCAGTCACAAACAAAGTCATCAAAAGTTTATTGATGTGATAAAACATTTAATAGACCTTTCTTATGATGTCAATTACCAAGTTTTGGATGAAGGCATTTCTGATGCCAATGCCATTGTGGCTAAGTTTTCTAAAGCATGTTCTTATGATTCTGGGTTTAGAATAACTCAGCCTGTTCAACTGAAGTCTTTGAAAAGAAAGCGGAAATCACCATTCCCTGAAAAAAATTGCCTCGCAAGCGACCAAAAGCGAATCCATTTTCTTCTCGAGTCGGGCAGTTTGCAAATCTCATGCGACCACTGCATCAAGTGGCCACTTTGTTTCCAATGGTCAAGAAAAGTGTAAAACAAAGAACACCACAGACAGCAAAGGCCTGTAACAAAAATAAATCTTCTGATGAGGATTTTATGGATGGAGTGGAGAACATAAAACCAGTGGTGCAAAAAAAACATCACTGTTCATATTACATCAAATAAACCTTCCAGTAGGATTTTGAAAAACGGCCCTCATTCAATTTCTCTGTTAGAATTGAAATCACTGGATGATGCGTTTCCACCTGCTGAAGTTAGTGAACTTAAAAAGCATGACAGCAGATTTAATGTTGGTTGACTTTACGATGAAATCATTAACAGCTACTTATGGCAAATAACCAGCATGTACCAAGACACACTATATGTTTGTTCTACTGTGGCTCAAACATTGCAGAGAAAGGCTTCAATTAAAAAAATTTGGGAAGGTGTAAAGTTTCAGGGCAAAAAAACAATTTTGATACCATGGAATCCTTCCAGGTTTCATTGGGTTTTACTTGAAACTGACAACAATGTTCGGACTGCACAAGATATGGTGAATTATCTTTTAACAACTTTTTTGGTTGGAAAATTTCCACTTTGGAAACTCCACAGAGAACAAAACAACCTGATGGATCAAGCTGTGGAGTTATGATCTGTATGTACGCCAAATGGCTAGCAACTGGAGAAGTCTCAAACAAATTGTTCGTACGCACAGCTACAGATCAGAAATGTTAAAAGTAATCGTTGGAAAATGCCTTGATGGCACAAATGATAAAGAAACCTGCAAAGCATGTGAATCTGAAAACAATGACCCAATGAATACTCTTTGGGTTGAGTGCACTCGGTGTGGACAGTGGTTTCACATCAAATGTGTTGGTTTATAACAACATAATTATTTATATTTAAAACTTTCTTTCTGGAGGTAACGGCCTAGTTGAACGCAGGTGTCAACCAACCAAATAGGTCTAAAAAGGCTTAACGTTCTGCACAGGGATGAGTTTCTGATAAAAATAAAACTCCCCTAATGTATGAATGTGGCTGACCGTTAGGCCATTACTTTGTATTGTGTGGTTGCCGAATAGCTAGTATGGGGTAACCCAATGCTAGCTGAACGCTTACATAAGTGTGGCTAACCTTAACTGGCCAAAACCAAAACTCCACCTTTAAGCTTTTTTTATTTAGTAAGCATTTTTGTTCACAATTGCCGAGCATATGCAATTTTATACTAATACCCAGTTTCATATGGCTACTGGCGAGGCGTCTGGGTTGAATCAAAAATGCCAACGATCACAGAACAGGATGCCTCTTTGGGCGTGATGGGAAATCCTGTGTTAACTTACAATAGCTGAGATCTAACAAGTTGATTTACAATTTGTTTTGTAGGTTGAGACTTGGGGAGTATTCCTCTTCATGAAGCACATGATTCCTTTTCGTATGTACAGCAAATGACCTGTTGTATTAAAATATTCGGTTTTAAACCTCAACCCATGGTAATCACAAGTAACTTTTCACTGGATCTGTGAGTACATTTTTGTTTTTGACTTGTCACTGTGGAAATATGAAAATGTTTTAAAAAACCCAACTAAAGTAATCTAAATTATTTGAGAGTTTGCCATCTACCCTGCATTTAAAAAGATATCAATGGCTTGTATTACCTGTTTTTTTCCTTCCTCTTCATCCGAATTGTTGTTATCCTGCAATTGAAATAAAACAAACATTCCAATTTGTTTTTAAATAAAGCAGTTGTAAACCTTGAATAACTTGTGCCTATTGCGTGTAGTATTTTGATCTTGGTATGCAGGCTTTGAAATAGCACGACGTTTGACCGTAATTAAACATTGACAAATCTAAAGGTTTTTTCCACAAGAACATACTTTTACAGAAAGTTAACAAATTAGCAGAAAAAGCTAAAATAAGCTGGAAACGGAATTGCTTTTAAAGTAATGGCTTTATATAAGTTTAATTTTAAGACATTACTTCTTCTACACATACAGCATTGCGTCCTCGGCGATTTTATGCAACAAAGCGAGTTATTGTTAAGACACTGCAAACCAGTTGCGCACAAAAATGTTTATTGCAGCATTTATAACTTCTTCACTGAACGATTAATTTTATTTACAAATGTTCCAATGTGTTATGCAGCAAATAATGTCCAAAGTGCCCACACAGCGAAGTACAAACTCAGCTAGTAGAAATCATCAGCAGGACTGACGCACGACAATAGCCTTTGTGACCTCACAAACCAGGCTTACGTCGAATCTGCGTCCGACTTTCCAGTTAGGTGTAAGAGTGCTGACCAATTTGTGCAGGTGTCTGTTCGAGCTGAGTCGATGGTGGCTGGCTATGTTTTACTGAAGTTCTATTGCGTGTTTTCGGACCAATGCGAAGCGATGTTTTTGAACACATGGAAACTTGACAATTCACGCGGCCTTCTGTTGCAGCTGGCGCCCCGGCCGCGCGTTTTCGTTGTGCCGAACGACTGGCTTTCTGAAAAATTTGATTCTGAATAAATAGTACAGATTTGTCCAACATGGAAGGCCGTAAGTATAATGAAACATACTTGTTAATCCTAATGCATTTGCTACATTTTTCCAAGCATTTGTTTTTCTATCTCGCTACCCCTGCATGGTTGTGTTGTACAAACATTCATAATTTTTAATTTCAATTACCAGTTGCTCATCAGTAAATGACATTCTATACAAGTTAAATACACACAGCCTATCTACTGTTGTTGAACCTCTGCACCCATCTTGGAAAACCATTATTTTTTTCACAGCAGCATCCCGCTGAGGCGCCGTTACACACACCGCTTTGTAATGCAGTTACGGCACCATTTCACACGCTCAAAACAAACAATGTCAAACGCGGTCACATCACACAACTAAAATAATACATGTCCTCTCCGTTTAAGCAGTCGCCTTGCACTCTCGCATCAATGTGTGCCCAACTGTGTCCGAATTTTTGCTCGTCGAGCAAAAGCGAGCACAGACCGGCACATCCCATCCCAGCACAACTCACAATAAAACAAACACGGAATCGTCTTTAGTGTAAACGGGCCTGAAGTATTTGTGGTGCTCTTCGCTGCCCATTGGAGCAGTTTCTTTAGCCTAGATTTGTTAATGTCTTGTAATCCACTTGTGTTGTCTTTGCTGACCTTTGTAGTTAAAACTGCCGGGGAGTGTCGGTATTCTGGCAGATGTTGTGTGCATTGTACTCTTCTGCAAGTACCGCAGGCAGTTTTGAAATTTTCCTAAATTTTTGGTATCATCGCTTGTTGATGGACGAAACTTAGTGGTGTCATTTCAGATTTTAAGCTTTTTCTCAATATATTAACATTTATCCATGACTACTACGTCATTGCCTTTGTCAGGCTTAGTGATAACTACATCGCTGTTTAATAATTTCTTCGCAGTGCACCTTTCCTCTGCCGTCATTGCGCTATTGTGACTTTACAGCAGGTTTATATTTTAAACCTTCATATAAATTTTAAAAAAAAACAGTTTGTTCCATGGTCGTTTTGCCCTGATGCGCGTGCCTTGACAGATCACCTACCATTAATTTTGAACAAATTCTACTTACGATGACCTCTGTTACACGGGAACACAAAGTAGGGTTGTAATATTTGTTTCTGCCGTCCTTCATATCGAATGCTTGGTCATCCAGTCTACACTTATATCTTAAATAAAATGGCGATTGGCGTTCTTGCATTTTGTCCGACTCTTTACTCGTGAAAACATAATCTGTGCCGCCAGTTACACCAACATCGTCTGTGTTGAAGTTTCCTGGTCTCGACTTTAAACGAATAAAATGAATTTCAGCTAATGCCGATGTTGCTTTGGAATCGGCCAAACCTATAAAACTTTCAACTGCATCGTTAAGTTACCATGGCTGTAGCAATTGTCGATTACAGTTGTTTGCAAGTCACCAAACAATGAAACAAAAACGTTTTCAGAAAGTGGCTGATAGAAATAGCATCATGGTTTGTTGTAACACAAGTGGCAACTGGAAGCGGTGGGCAACCTTGCTCCCAAACTTTGACAACTTCCACAGCGCAAACCTAATTAAACGCTTTGATTCGCGCATTTGTGTACAACGGAACAATCGAATGCAACGGATAAATGTTTGGCTTTCCTTTTCCATTTTTTCAAGTAATATTATTAAATTAATCAACCACAATTTACTGAATCGGTTTCCAGTTTCACTTTTTATGTTGTTCAAAACGGATTGTGATGGCAAGTAGGTATGAGCTCTCAGCCAACATTCCTCCGCTGTGAGTTTGTCAAATAGTTTGAGTAAATTTTACGAATTTCTTTGATCACAATTTCAACACTATTCTCACAATCACAGCTTTCATAAAACTTTTGAAATGAATTCGGGTTTATGTTTATGCAAGGTTGTGACGTGGGCTTAGAGCTTGGGCAAATCAAATGGAAACATTTCCATTGGTTTACTGTTAGCAATGCAGCAGCAAACGAAGTACTAAAGGCACAACTCGGATGAAACCAATTCTTGCAAGTCTCACATTCAACCATTAGTCGACCGTCGTAGAGCGTTTACAAATACCAAACAATTCAATAGGATGTGTTGTAACCCCCGTATATGAGGCGTGTTCTGGTATTTTTATTCCTCGAAGTTATTATAAGATGTCTGTACGGACTGTCAAAATACATGGTCAGTCACCCACAATCGATATCCTTTTAAAACATTTTTTTTTGTTAATCAATAGTTTGCAAAATTTGAGCAACAGTGAAGTGTTTGGATATATGTCCAAATTTCTGGCCAGCGTTGGTATTGCGCGGTAAAACATGTTATCTTTCAACGGCGACAAAGAGGATGCTTGAGTTTTAAGACAAACATCACGAATATCCTAGTGATGGGCATCGCAAAAATTCAAGAGCTGTTTCAAACGTTCGTTCATGCACATACCCTTCCACAATAAACTATTTTGAAGGAATACCAATTCAGATTCTCGATCAATTTTTCGAACACCACGAGACAACAAAAACCGAGACACCATGTTAACTTTTTGGGCAGCACTTACCAAGTTCGAGCCGCCTGTGCGCACTAAACGCATTGAACCGATGTCTGTCAAACCAGCACTGGATCGAAAGTTTTTTGATACTTTTGTAACGGAAATATTTCGGCAGCTTTTGGGTGGCGATTTTATCCCCCAAAACTGCCTCCCTAATTCTGATACTGTCCAGAACCCTGCAATAATGGCTTACCACAAAGCCAAAGTAACCCAGGCTGATTTACCTTATTGGACGTCGTATTAAATTATGACGAATAAAAACAATACGAAACGCCACTGGCCAAGATCTCGATTGCTCATACACAACACTGTAAAAGAGGTGCTATCAACGCGAGGCCCAGAAGAAGACTCGCCCGTTTTAGGGAAATCGTTCGTTACACTAAAAGCACCAACCAATCAGGATGCGCCTTCCCGACACGCGGCACATCCGGGGCATACAAAATAAGTGTAGCGTTAAATAATAGGAAAGGGAGAGGAGACGAAGGTAATAAAATAGTGTGGTGAAAGTAGGTGAAGTGCGAGACTTAAAAGCGATATACGTGGGTAAAACAATATAATAAAAAAGTGGTAACAATGAAATTACAAGGTGCCAGGAAGAAAGGTGAAAACAATGAATTACAAACAATAACCATAACTAACAAAAGTGTAATGTGACGTGGAGGAAATATAATTCGTTACACTTTGCTTGATTCGTTTGGAGCATGAGTCACCTTGGTGAAGGCACCCTTTGCATCACCCGAGGATACGCTAGAGCCAGTTACCACCTTGGTGGAGGCACCCTTTGCATCACCCGAGGATGCACTCGACTTTTTGGCAAAACTACAAAACCTTCCTTGATTCGATATGGTCGAACGCGGCCGAAGCAAGAGAGAGGTTTGTAATTTCTTCCTTTGCATTCTTTGCTGGGTTCGCGATTGTTTGTTGGACTTCTATGCTCTTTGCATAAAAGAATTTGGTTTTATGTAAATACATTTGGACATTGACTAAGCAACAAAAGGTATATACATACTGAAGATCGACATTTTTTACATGTTAGTATAGAGGGAAGAGATTTTTTTTGGCTCGCATTTTGAAATTATAAGATCAATAGTCTTCATTCGACAAAAGTCCCGAATTACAGGAGATACAAGGTAGTCAACTCAAGTAATATTTGCCTATGTATGACAGAGAACCAACGGCTACCTGCATCACCCGACAGGACCAGTAGAGTATGGATGTGTGCTTCCAGACTTTCCATGTAACGGAACAGACCAACATCGGACAAATGAAGGTTGTCTGCCCAGTTCACGCGGTGGTTGGAGATGTTGTAGTCGAGGAAGCTGAATCCATAATCAATGGCGACATTTTGCAGCAACATGTTCCATTTGGGAACACAAGATTTTGGAAAACCCGTTTGCTGCAGAATCCCATCCAAAACGATCTGGAGTTTAAAAAAGAACTGTGAAACGAATTTTGCTTGTGTTGCATGTTTCTATCTTGGCCCGCGGGTACTTTTGCTGACAAGTCTTAACAAGCAATCGACACTCTGCTTTTAGGCTGCTGTGATTGTGGTCACGTCCAGTTCTTTGCAGCCGTGGCTCTCCTGGAATAAAAATGGCATTTAAACTGAAATACTTACTTTTGGACGATACCACCTGGGGGCAGACAATGTTCCTCCCGTTATTGTCGGTTACCAACAACTCTGAAAGAAGTTGTGAACCTTCAGTCCGGAGGTAACATGTCTGCTTTTTTGAAATTCCGATGTGCTTGAGTTCTTGTTCCCATTGTTGGTTGGTGATACTTGATTGTTTTTAAAGATCAGTTTAGATACGCTGTCATTGTCATCTTCCTCCAACGTGGTTGTAACGTGCTTTTCCAGCGGATCGGCGGCGCTACACGCCACACAGCAGTTTTAGCCTTTAGTCGAAATGTGTTGAAAACGCGCCTCGAATTCTACCAGGTAGTTCACACGCTTAAAAGCCCCAAAAAATGTTTGCTTTTTTTTATTTGCTGGCAAATGTTTCTTACACAAAAACATACTGAATTAAACAGTCCACAGACGATAAAATAGACAAACTTCAAATTTTCAGTCCGTGATTATCGCACGAAAGTTACGCCCGAACAAAATTTAAATCTTCAGGAGCAATGCCACAATTTGTCGTTTACTTCTGACATCATGTTTATATACTTCGACATAAGTTCACTTTTTTTCTATGACCACGCCGGGGTTTAAACACAGGAAACCCGGTCAGGTTTTCTTCTTGGTATATGGGTCGGGCGCTTGATCAAAGACTGCCAGAAGGTCGCAGGGTGCCATCTTGCGGACTATGTCACAATAAAGCTATGCTTGGCTGATCTACTTTTAAACAGTTTTTGGTTGGCTATTGCCAAGGCGGTTCCTTATTGGCAAACACCGCTGTTTTGGCATTGTTCCTATTTGCAACGACATACCTCTAAGCCAGTGTTTACCATAATGGGTCGCGACCCAAAACTTGGGTCGCCAAATATTTTAAATTTACCATAAATATAAGCATCACATCTACAGTATTATTGCATTGTTACATACAGTCTATGTAACAATGCAATAAGTTAAGCGCACTTGTGCAAGCAGTGTTTTTCTGTTACCATTTTGCGATGCGAGGTTATCAGCAGCTGTGTGGAATTGCTCGACAGGACAAATGTTGAAAAACTGGTACCAGAATTAAGTGAGGACAGAGCACAGGGTGTACCTACAAAAATCTTTGCATCTTTCAGCAGTGGGGATCACGCGTATTCTTATAAATGACGAGCCACGTCCTCAATGCGTTGTTTGCTCCGAGGTTCTTGCCAACGATAGCCTGAAAGCAGGGAAATCGAAACGCCATATAAGTCAAAGGGAAACCATGATAAACCACCTCACAATCTTGGAAAAATTTCAAAAGGCATCGTATGAAGTAGCATATTTGATCGCAAAAGATTAAAACCACACACCATCGGAGAAACACTCATCAAACCTGCCGCTATAGTTATGAAAAGGAATACCACTGTCTACTGATACCATTTGCCGACGTATCAGCGAAATGGGTCAAGATATTAAAAGCCAACTAATTGATTGAATCCACAGATGTGTCTGGTTTAGCGCAGTTGATTGCGTCTGGAACATGCACAGGAAAAGACATATTCTTAGCAGTGGATACAAGACCACAAAATTATGGATTTTCATGGGAGCTGTGTATTAGTATTTGTGCTGATGGGGCTGGGGCTATGATTGGAAGGCTTTTTAGCAAAAGTGTTACAAATTTTACGCATTGCAAGATTGTTTACCACGAGGTAAAGTTCTCACCCGTTTGTATGAGCTGCGAAATGAAGCATACTTGCTTCTTACCGAAAGAAAACACGAACTTGTTGCAAATCTTACCGACCCTGATTGACTGACAAAACTGCTGTACTTATCCTGTATGCTTGAGAAGATAAACAGTTTGAGTTTGTCATTGCAAGGTGATGACATTCTAACAGCTTATAACAAGATCAAATCCATCAAAAAGAAAATTCAACATTGGGCTAGCAGAGTTGAATGCGGAAGAATGGATATGTTTTCTGAGCTGAACGACTTTCTAGAAGAAAATGAGTTTAGTGAAGATATTGTGAATCAATCCACAATTAGTCATCTTGAAGACACCACACCACAACAATACGACTGGATATTATCACCATTCACAGCATCAAATGAGTCAGAGACTGGGTTAGTCGAGGAAGAATTCACATTTATACACTAAGATAAAAGTTGGTTCGAAATTACCACGGCAAAAGCTATTATCTTAACTGATGGACAGCATCCTATTCTCTTCACAAAACAAGTACTTGAAAACCAAACCAGAACAAGTGATGCATTACAACATAAAGACCGAAATTATTTTACGCATTAGTGAACACGACTTCAAACGATTGTGTTCACACAAATTATGCATTAACACACAACAAAACCAAAAATAAGTTGTAAAAACAAACATTTTAATCAACAAAATGTCCAATATTTTTGAATTTTTTTTTTATATTCGTCTTGGGATTTCTCATTTCTCCAAAAGAGCCTTTCGTTGAAGGTAGTTTTTTTTTTGTAGTGGTGAAAGGATGGAACTGGCAAAAACTTTCAATTCATTCCAGAAAAATGTGAGGGGTTTGTTTCCAAAAGTGCGACCTCTATACGAAGTCGATACATTCTAAACCAGAGATTTGTTGGCATTGCAATTGGTTATGATAAAAAGTGTTTTATGCGCAAAATCATGGTATGAACAACCAAAAAACACACAAATACCATTTATATATCAGTTTCCTAATAAATAAAGTATATTTCCATGCATTTAGGGATTAAAGTATTTTCAGCGATGGTTTGTAGTGCTGGATGTACAGTGTTTCGAGAAATGGCAATTTGGTCTGCTCACTAGCTTTGGCTTTCCTATTTAAATTAATTACCTATTTGCACCAAAGTATTTGTTTGACCACCAACAGTTTCGCAGAACATACAAATTTCAACTTATTTCTATTTGCAAGCAAACAATTTGTGCGGGACTTAATTTAAACCTAAAATATTTGAAAACGTTAAATACGCATTCCATGGAAAAACTAACTTTATTTTGAAGTTTGGACTTTGACCAAAGAATAGAAATTATTCCCTTTGCAAGCTTGCATTGCCTGGCCTGCAAACCTATTTGTCAAATAGTGGTTGAAAATCTGCTGGGTATCTAAATTTACGCACATGCATAAGTATTGATTTGCAAACTAAAACAGTTTGTTATTTTTGTTAATTAATGAAACCTTTTTATTGGTGACAAGCCAACGGCGGAAAATTCGTAAGGCAGCAATTGAACATTGTAAACGAAGACACAAAACATGGCCTCGATTCTAGAATATGAATTGTGAAAGTTGATAACTTTTGATTGCAAGATTATTTGTGTGGTTGATGAAAACCAAACTCCAAAACCTCTCAGACAAATCTCCAGAAGGCAAAATCATGATTACCGTACCCTATGTTTGATTACCATGCAGTTAAATATATCCCAGTACAATATGGAAGAATACGTTGCTGCAATTTTGTTTTTATGGCTTACATAATATACACGAAAATTTTTGTTAGTTATAAACAGAAGGAGCGGCATGATTGAATTTGTTTTTAGTATTCTGCTACCATTTCCACCTTTATGTCACTAACCAGAACAAACCTGTGTTAACGAACCATACCGTTTCAACCAACTATTTCGTTCCTTTCACTGTTTTGGTTGTTGCCATGCGAATTGAGGGCATTGCACACAGGTTTTGAACTGTATCCTAACTTAGCACTAGGTGAGTCCGCCTATTATAATTTGTGAACGGGGTCGCGGGCCGGATGTGGCCACGGGCTGTAGGTTGCCGATCCCATAATTGAGTCAACAAAAAAGGTTTGCAAAGGTATTTTTATGTACAAATAAGACTACTGTATGGAAACAAGCACATTATTGGTTCTTATTGAAACGACGTTTCAAATATCTAATGGTGAATCCTAACACAACAATGAGCAAAAGAATGACGAATCCAACTGCAATGTAAACACCTTCCAAACTCTGGAAACCTTCGCTTTGCAACGCTTCTTCTGCATCTACATGTAAAGTTAAATGTGTTTTGTAGTATGAGAAGTTTCTCCGTAGTTGGTTGTTTTGATTCAAACAATTGTAATTTTGAGGACAAAAATGTTGCTTTAGTACCCACTCGCCGTGGTGGAAATCAGTATGTTGCAGATATTACTACAAAGCAAGAATAAAACTATAATGACGCAAGGACCCATCTTTTGTGATTGATGAAAACCACAAACAACTTCATGGTACTGTATGAGTTGATTTAAACATGCAGTATAATTACCAATGCATGCTTTCTTGTGTTTGTCAAGGTAGCGACCTTCGAAGCACGAGCAATAAACTTTTCCATTCATGACGTTGCAGAAATCTGAGCATTCCCCGTTATTCTGAACAAAACAAATCGCGTGTGACGCACTTGAAAATATTCGTCGCATTTGCAACAAACCAGTGATAAATCCATCACAACAACACCGAGCGTTTTTTAATGGAGAACATTGACTTTTTTAATCAATGTGGAGCCAATAATATGAATTGTGTATAAGCTGCAGACAGACTACGGCCAAGCAAGCTCAACCAATAGTGCCGTCAGGCCCCGTGTCACAATAATCATATGATAAGCAATGTGACACGGGGCCTGACGGCACTATTGGTTAAACTTGCTTGGCCGTACTGTTTCCACCTTGTTTTCTCCGTAAGGTTGCACCTAGTTTGGTGCCCAACGGATGACGGTGATTGAAAGTCGTCTTATAGTCACACCAGCTGCACTGATGAGACCTTTTAGGTCGAAACACTGGCCATCTGTCTGCAGCTTATACACAATTGACTTTTTTGTTTGCATCATTTTCGAGGGCGTAGCAAAGTTTGAGAACCACTAGTTTAAATTGTTTAAATTTTCTTGGAAAAGATTTATTTTTACCTTTTCACATAAGTCTTTAGTGGAAACTTGGAAAGGCCCAACGGAGATAACTTCATTAAAGCTTTTTTGCGTGGATCTTCGTTGACGATTTTGTGAGCAATTCTAAAAAAAACAATTTTATTGGGACTTCACCGAATGACCTTTTGATACTGTGTAAAGCTAATTTTAAATCTTACCGGTTGTTGACAATTATTATTAAAATTGTCACAGAGTTCCACGTAGCAGTGAGCGTACATGGATTGTTGGTTCGCAGTCTTATTCACCCACACGAATGAGCGAAAGTCGGCTGGTAATTCCTCATTATCACGATTACATCGTCCGCCTCTGTCTCGTGAACAACTTTGCAACTAAACCACAAGGAAACAAAACTAAAATTTAAATACTTTTACTTGAAAGTCAAAACTTTCAAGAACAATTTTACGCATTAAGACAAAACTCCTAGTCACATGCGCCATTTTCTGAACTATAGTCCAGACCATGAGACATGGCATCAGCCATCAAATCACATAATTTTTTACAAGATTTAAAAAGATCAGTTATGTATAAGCTGCAGACAAAAGGTCACTGTTTCAACCTAAAAGGTCTCATCAGTGCAGCTGGTGTGACTATAAGACGACTTTGCTGACAAAACGGCCGTTGGGCACCAAACTACCAATAGTGCCGTCAGGCCCCGTGTCACAATAATCATATGATAAGCAATGTGGAGCTAACCACAAGCTCAGTTATGTTTGAGTAAGAGTTAAAAAGTTTTTTAGTTCCAGTGGCAAGTAAGGAATACACAGGAGACTGTGAAGTGTATGCGTCCAATTTTTGCATTACTTTTGATCTGTGTTTGCTTTTGATGCGAGTTTCAATGATAATAGCAACCGCAGATTTTTGGTTTTGCAGGTTGTGGTACTTGGGGCAATATGATTTCCAGAAAAGTTCAAAAAATTTTACCTTTCTGCAATGAGACTGTAGCCTTCACTTATAACACCGCTGCTGTTTCTTGTGACCCAGCAACTTTTTATCTGCAATTGGGGCCAAACAGATTCGGAAATATTCAATTCCAATTTTTACAAAAAATATAAATGCGATCATTTACCTGAAGATCTAACTCTCTGTGAGCCGTTAGGTTTAGCTTTGCGTAGACGTATTCGGGAACAATTACCACCGATTCTGATGTAAGAGGTGTTCGCATTTGCTCGTCATCAAACAACTCAAAACCGACTGTAAAGTTTCCAATTCTACGTTGTGAAGCGACAAAGTTTTCCTTTCTGCACAGAGAGTAGGGGGAAGATCCGAGGACCATGTAATTATGTGGAAGTAGGCGTGAAAAACCCACACACTTACACTAATTTGGTCAACACCGATCCAGCGTCGACTTTAATATTTCTGTTTAACATTTTCGACTCATTGTAGTCACAAGATATCTCCCAGTAAGGATGGTAGGATATCCTACTTACTGCTTGGCTGTTGTACTTGAAGTTGCGAACTTTGTAAACCAATCTTAACATGTCGCTTGTTTTCTAGAAGAGAAACATCAATTCAACAGTTTTCCACAATTTATTTTGCTATATGTAATGTACTAAATCTGTCAAGAAGGAAGTTTTGTTAAATGTAATATGGGTTGGCAAAATCTAAACAGAAACCTTTTTAGTTGGAGAACATTCGTAGAGATCGAATTGAAAAACTGGATTATTTGCTGGAGCTTTGCAACTCTCCGAAAGAGAATTAAGGTTGGGGGTCGTTTGATTAGAAATATACAAAATATCTTCTCCGCTTGCTCGAAGTAAGTTTAATCCCCGAGAACTGACGCTAAAAAGCATGTTTTTACTTGTTTGTTTTCAAGAAAACGAACTGAAGTGATTGTTAAATTGTTCTTTTACCAATAAAAATATATCAGTAAATTTCGGAGCGTGTTAAACGAGCAATACGAATTTAGAGTTTTATACTTTTTTTGAAAATCTTTACATAAACACCCACTTCAACTTGACGGAGTTGGTGCATTCCATTTCATCGTACAACTTGCAATCTGAGTAATGTGTAAAGAGAAATTATTAAAATCAACCTGCGTGGGTCGGTGGTAATCGATTTTTAAAAGTTAAAATTGCAATAACCTGAATCGATGTGAATGGTTGGTGAAGGCGACGAAGAAGAATAAGTAAATATTTGCACATTGACTAGTCGGGCTTGAACTGTGGTGACTAGTTCGTTAGTTTGTGAGGAGTTTATTCTGATTCCGGGTAGGAAAGGATCGTCTGATAAAATCTAAACGAAAATTTGTGCGAGGAAAAACTTAAAGAGACAAATTCTCGTTGAAAACTTCCGATGCAAAATTTCGTTATCTAATATTTAAAGCGATTCTGGAGTTTTTTAACTCACAGTTTATTGTGCGAACTTACGAATATGTTGTCTGCTATGGAACCCTCGAGTCCTGTCGACACAGTAACTGTAATGTTGCACCTCACTGGACTTGACAACGTGTAATTGCAAGCTAGGTTCCCCAACAACTTTCCGCTACTTGATGGCAGAACGAGAGTAGTGGGAAGATCTTCTATTTTCAACTCCAAGCTGCACGAGGCTTCCTCGGTAACTAGAAAACATATGGTGTCACGCTATTTATCATCAACCAGTAGTGTGAAGTAGTTACATAAATTTACCTTTTATAAACGCAAAATATGGATAGTAGGTAGTAATGCCTCGTAAGGTGGGGCAACTCAAAAACATAGAACCGGTATTTGATTTCACAATTCCTGTCGCACTTCCATCACCAGTAAACGTTCCAAGCAAGGCTCCGTTTTTGTTTCCTCCTTCGTAAACCTACGTCATAATTAAATAAACATGGCCTCATAAGTACGATTCAACACTAGTACCGATGAACATAAAATGTAGTTCGCGCGAAGCAAACAATTTTGTGAAACGTTTAAAGTGTAACACGCAGGAAAAGTTGTGTTTATTTGGATGCCACGGCCGAAGCTCGTGGACCAACGCTCTGAACAACTTTAGAATAATGAAAACTTACTTAATGCAAATTGTATTTTATTGTCTTTTTTATTTATTTACTTCAATCATCATTGTTGCTAAGGAAGTGAATATTTATGTTTACCGAACAAACGTTGTTGCCGAGCGAGTAGAGGTTATACAAATGTATTGCAGCAAATCCCCTACTTCCAGTACTGTATGCCCTTTCATAAATTGCACAGGAGTTGGGGATCCCAAAACTTGTTATAGTTCCACTAAAAGCCGAAGGTCGGCACGTGGATGATTCTCCTGCACAAAGTATGACGAATGAAATCTGTAAATGTTCATGAACTCAAAGAAGTACTTTTTACTCAGTAGCTTGTTTAGTCACCTGGCAAAACTTGAAGCCACATACAAAGTAGAAGGACAATTTTCATCTTGGGATTATTTTTGTTGAAAAAAAAAAACGCAAAGCTGTTGAAGTTGAATGATAAGAAACACACGCTGGTTTGTTGCGGTATCTTCTGTTCAGTGGATTAATGCATGTAAATCATCTGTAAAATGACAAACTTGTTTGTACCTGCTTTTTTCATCAAATAATATTCGTTGGTATAAACGACAAAACATTTTAAAGATGTAAGGTGCAACCTCATTATGAGTACTCCACTCATTATCAGACGTCACCATACATTTTTAATAAAATATCATCCGTATGAATATTGCTTGTTAACTGCTTAATACTCCAATATATTTCAGAGAATCATTCCACATTCTATTGCAACCTGCCCTGCTACCACCATGTTCCACGCATACGAATAAACACCGCCATAGGTTCAAAATAATGTGGCCATGTAGTAGCGCTAGAGAGTTACTGCAAATTGTTTTTACAATGACTAATATTTACGCCTAGTGGTGATTGGCGGAATTGGCCCGAAGCGCCTGACCATATTCATATGCCAAGAATCGGGATTCGTAATCAGAATATCCTGGGTTCAAATCCCGATGTGATAAAAAAACAATTTACGCCGATGTTTGGTAAACATTTTAAATCATCGGATTTAATTGTTCAGTAGACTGGACGATAGAACTAACTTTCCTGTTGTTCGGTATGCTGGTTGACTACCACTTACAACGCAATTGTCTCTATCCTTGCATATTGTGACTCGCAGACTGTTCTCAACGTTCTTCATAGTCAACAAACGTTAGAGCGCGGCGACACTGCTTGTAATTGAACGGAAAACTGACGAAAACTAAAAACGCCGCGGGTCACTGCTTTACTGCGCATACTTAAAAATGCGTCGGCCTTAATGGCTTTAATACTGGGTTTAGCGTCGCTGCCACATATATGTGGAAAAACAAGAACAAGATTTGCTGGCTTCTTTCATCTTTGTCAATCTAAAATGTTTAAAAAGCGCGATATATCCATTTTAAAAGGTTTTAGCGCCATACTTTGTTTATTTATTTTTTATAAATATAAAAAGACCCACTACTTTGTGTTTGCTTCCATAGCAATAAAGCTTTGTTTTGCGACTTTTCTTTCACATCTGCATGCATAAATATTAAAAGTAAATGTTGTTGAAGAACCCGCCATATATGCGTTCGTGGTCAATGCCAATATAATACGTTTACGCATTCGCAACAACGTGATAGTTGAAGTTAGCGATGCCTTGCGGCGTATCCGGCCAATATCCCCCTTCATTTTACCGGATAATTGGGAAAATATTTTTGTCCTAAAACGAACAAATATTTCGCAAATACTCGGGGGTATTTGCGAAAAATTTTGGGGGCCCAGCTTTCATATTCGCAATCGAACATTTTTGTTATTGTTAACAAACTGCCGGATCCAAATTATCCTTCCAGATTTGATTGATGCCGGATAATTTGGAACTGGGAACATCACTAGTTAAAGTAGGTTTCTTAAATGCAATACCACTTACACCGAATACAATGAACCCAAAAATTAGAGTTAATTGGCCCTGCCATACATAGCCTCAGGCAACCAGTACGAATAGCCTAAATGTACCACATAATTGCTGTTACGGACAATACGCTCCCCAGTAAGAAATAATTGTTTCCCACCACCGCAGCGATTTTGTTGTGGACGTCTTGTGACGCAACAAGAACCTACTATGTATTATTATTTTCGTATCGGCCAGTATAACGTTGAGATAGCTGATTTAGGAAACCATTCTGAAACTGTTGAAATGTGAAAAAAAGTGCATATTAAACTCGAACGACCTTATACTACAAGTTGGAGAAATGCAAGGTGGAATTATTAAGAAAGAGTCCAATTCTACAGTACCAATGCATGTTTTCTTGTTTTTGTCAAAATAGCGACCTTTGAAGCACGAGCAATAAACTTTTCCATTTATGGCGTTCGAACACAACCCATTATTCTGAATAAAAAAATAAGCTTCGGAGTTTGTCGGTGGATAAGAAAAAGTCGGGTGAATAAAATTCAATTGATCAATATTTTAAAGGGTAGGTTGTTTCCTGTGTAACGATATCCTAACTAAAACTATGTTCATAACTTGAATCGGCAAAACCGCGTTCCTTGCTGTTGTCACATACGTAACAGTGAACGCATACAAGTAGCGAATGACTGGCAATTTCTCGTCGGTTTGACTAAAATCATGCCTGACTCGCCTTTGGCTTCAATGAACATTTTTTTTAGACTAGCCTAAAAATATAACATTCTACACAAAAAAACACATCCAAACAAACGATAAATATATATATATGGTCATGTCGAAGTCAAACTCAATAGCTTCTTTTTCAATTTGAAAATGGGTCTCCCGGCAACGGCCATATATTAATCTGAACTAAACTAGTGAGTGCTTAAATTTGGGGTTGTAACCTGGCCATTTTAGGTTTGGGTCCCCCTACATTGACTGGTCATGCGGCAATGAACATACTTTTACTGTCAAAATGTAACATACAAATCACATCGCTATTGGTATAGAAATTTTCTTTCCCTTGTATCGTACCAGAATCATGATTGCATGCTGCGACAAAATGTGGCATTAGACCTGTCGATGTCAACGGAGTCGTTAAAAGTTCTTGATTCCTGCCGTGGCCAACGTCGGACCCAGACCCACAGCAATGCAGAAATGCAAACATTGACTCACAATGAGTGTTGCAGCTTTAAATTTTACCAACAAGAGAGCACTGTTGAGTTGACTAGCCACCACTTACGTCATCCTCACTCTTATACGATTCTGCTTCTTTTTCCAAACTAAAGCCTCTATGTTGCGTGTTCGACCAGCATGCTTTTGAAACTGTAAGTTTGGTTGTGTCCTGCAACTATGTTCTTTAATTTATTTTAAGGCCGGAAGACAGCGAATTTCCTGCAGTTTTGTCAAAGTTGATCAAAGATCAGTTGACTAACGGAGGTTCCTCGCACAAATGCTGAAAACAAACTTTGCATCTTACCATTGCACCATCATTATACAAATAAAATCTAAACATTTTGCATATTCCAGATATCTTAAGTTGGTCACACCCTCAGATGTGTTCGATAGCTTTGTGTCTTCTGGAATTTTCATTTTTTCATCAGCTCATCCTGTCCAAACGACGTGCTATCTGAAATCCTAGAGTAGATTGGACCGTTGCTGATTGTAAGGCAGCTGACGGGGCTGATAGTGCACAGGTTGCCACCGACTCAGGCGTATTTGCCGTCTTAGATGCTACACTACCAGTCGATCCTTCTGCAAACATCGTCTGTGTCTGCAAGATTTGTATTAGCATTGCTTTTCTTGCTTCCACTGCCTTTATGGTATTGACTAGAACCCTGCCAGGTCTACGTCACAATCACTGTAGCGAGCGTTGCATCACAAACGACGTTTGTAGGGTCTTGAAACAATAACTTGCTTTATCGCATAAATGTGTACAGAAGTAATATCTTAAAAATAAATTTACGGGCGAATCCGGTTATAACTGTGGCCTATTATTTTTCTAACAAATCCCAGTTAATCGCATAATGCCATTGCTTTGAAAGCAATCCCGTTTCGAGATTATTTTCGCAAATTTGTTAACTTATGGGAAAGATATACACGAAGACAATTCTGTATTAGCTCCCTCGCCCGGATTTACTGCGACTTCTTGGAAACTTTAGTTTCAGGCTGAAATCTACCAGTCTTTTTCAATCATCATCAGTGTCTATAAAAGCAGAGCAAGAATTGGGTTCAAATAAAATAAAGTAAAGGCTCTCCACTACCTCACAACACTCCCTTTACACTACTAAAAACCTGCAACGGGTGGAAGCGTTGAGAAAACGCGGAAAAGATAAGGACGCAAGAAAAAAAATAAAAAACAATATCTGCTTGAAGCAATGTGGACAAAAAACACACATCATTTGCACCGAGGTAAAAATCATTTTTTGTTTTTTAATTTTTGCGTTTAATTATAACATCTTTCAATGGCTGTATAAACGAGAAAAACATTTTATTTAGTTTTATTTTATTGAACTTTATTTTTTCATTTTTCTTTCTCTATTGCAATGAACATGGGCCTGCTTGTTCATTAGGAAGGCCTCTCCTGCTTTAACAAAAAAAAAAAAACTTCGAGAAGTAGGACAGATCGACAAAGTCGAGTCAAAAGGCTAAATAAAGTGCATTATTTTTACAGTTTGAACCATTGCATAAATGCGCAATAAATGGATGGATTTTTGTTTCAGTCGATAACATTGTCATCATCGAGACATTTGCACTTTTGTTTAATGTATGGGTGTCCAAAGTGGACCGCTGTAGTATTGATTTGGGCATTTAAGTTCTTAAAAATGTGCTTCACTGTCCTTCTTAGCAGTTTAGGAAACAAAACGATTGTTATGCAGTCGTATATTTGCATATAATTTTTTTGCCGAAAAATTACGAAGAAAAACACCGGCCCGCGGGCGTTTGGGCGCCTTTGGTTTAATGCTAAACAAACACTTATTTATTCCATGAGATATACAGAATATTAAAACACAATCGCACCCAGGAGGTAGGCTAATCCCTGTGCGATCATTAGGTTTTTTAGTAAGCAGGTCATGAAAAAAATGTATTACATATTTCAAAGGCATTACACAATACAAATTATAAAAAAATGATGCTAAATAAAATAGTGTCTAAATCTTCTGCTCTGCAGGTGGTGTGATGTTGATTTCTTCATCACCGACTTCAAAAGGAATAACATCTCTTCCGCAAGGGATTTCGAAGACATCGAAACCGCTGCTTCAAAACTCCAAAAGTTCTTTCGATAATTCCTCTTGTGACTGCGATTATATCGAATTTCAGCTGGTGTTTGGGGATTCTGCAAGGGGGTTAGCAAATATTTACGACATGCATATCCCCCATCACCAAGCAAAAAAAATTGTGGTGGTTGTCTTCCATCTCTGCACAAAAACTGCTGTTATCGAAAATCCTGGAGTCATAAGTGGAACCAGGCCATCGTGCAACAACATTAGTAATTTGCATCGATGGGTCACAGACACATTGGACATTGATGGAAAAATAGCCCATACGGTTGCGAAACACTTTTGCGTTATCACCTACAGGGGAGACTATTGGTTTGTACAGTAGCTTCGATGATGGAGGGAAACCGTGATATTCACTGTCAACCAGTTTGGGTTGAAAAGCCCCCAAAAATTGGGTCTGTTCATTGGGAAACCCAAAATATTTTTGGGTTATTCATACCAAAAAATTTTTGGGTTAAATATCTTCTTACCCTATAGATTTACCCAATAATCTTTGGGTAGAAACACACTCGACCCAATTTTGGGTTTAAATCTGTGTCATTTTTTGCCCATTAATCATAGACATTACACAGCTTGTTTTTTCGAAGAATTACATTTATTGTTTCTTGTCATTCTGTAGAAAGAACATTTGAAATAACTACAGTCAACACAAATAACTACAGGCTTATTTTGTCAAGTTGAAGTTTTAACTCCCGCACTGAATCATACATTGAGTTTTCAGGAATATTAAGCAGATTTGTTTGAAGAAATTGCAGTGTTTTGGTAATATGTGGGCAGTATTGCAAATAAAGCTAGGATGCCTTTAGAAATGCTGTCCACACTGAGCACAGGGTTCTTCTCCGCAAAAAGTGTATTTTTTTGCGGCAAGAAAATGTCTCCATATACAATCAACACAGTTTGTTGCCGATCTCCAAAGTCGGCCCTGGTATCTTCAAATGTTGTGTTGGCCTAAATAGTAAAACAATTTAGTTACATACTCAGTTACTATTGGCCTGTGCTAAATAATAAGGATGCTGCTTTCCAATACCTAAATTGTACTTTTTACACTATGCCCAATTTTAAATAATTATGCATGGAATAACTTTTTGGGAGCAAATAGCCTTGCTAGTCTTGTGGATATAAAATGAGTACATTTCAATAAAAAAATTGCCCTCACACTAATGACCCAAACAACAACAAAAATTTTCCATGAAAATATGAAATATGATTGCTTATACTTACAGGGCACAAATCTAGCAAATACCACTCCTGCCGACTTGCTGTTTTGTATTGGACTTCGATTAAGTACACAAAAGTAATCTTCTAACCATAAAGTGAACATCTACAAAAACAAAAATTTTGTAACATTTTTATGTGATAGTTTTTTCAGGCTTACCAGTAAAGCAATCATTCTCATCAAATGGCAAAAAGTCCAATATTTTTTTCATATAGGATGTTTTGTTTGGTTTTCTTTTAAATTCACGAAGCAACTACAAGAAACATAAATTACATTAAATTCAGTCTATAAATTTTCAGTACCGCAGTCAAGCTATGGTTCAAAGCCGCTACAAATTGGCAAGTCAGAAGAAGATTTAAAGAATCAGGGGCGGCATGATGAGCACACCTCACTAAGTTTAGCGAGCTCGCTATTGACGCAAAACCTCGCTAACGCAACTTTTGGTATGACGAGCCGCGTTCTCGCTAAACGATTCTCGTTAAGTTCCTCGCTAACTAACGAGGATCTCAGACCACTCGCTAAACTCATTTTTGTCGAAAAACTGCATTTTGGCAGCATATTTTGCAATTACTTGTTATAAAAATAGGCCAAAAATAACCAAGTGTTCATGAAATATGTTTCACTTAGGGGTAATAGTTTAATTTTGCTTGCCTGCATTTGCAATATCAGTATGTTTTGATATTTTTGTGAAGATTTGCAAAAGCTTTAAAATATAGGGTATTTAACAGCAAAACAACATATTTTTACAAAAATAATCATCGTTGTGAAAACGATCGAGAGAACCACACCATTCGAGTATATATTAGTGTCAATTTTGCATGGGTTGTTTTTCATAACGTTTATGTAAATACAATATAGCCAATTGTAAAGTTTCTGACGATATTTCTCAACTTGTGCATTTTTAAAAATTTTGACAATATTAATCGGGAGACTATGAATATTTTAATACCTGTTGTACGTTTCCGGCGTGTAAATGATTTAAATAACTCGCAATGTGTGGTAAAATTGTAATTTAATTCAAAAATTTTTACAACAATTAAAAATGAGATTGCTCAACTGTTAAAGCCTAAAACAGCAACAATTTGATTTGTGATTTCGGTCTCATATTATCGTAAACTTACCTAAATAATGTAAACGAACAAAAAAATGTGGGGTAAATTCAATATTCTATACCGCATATGCGCAATATATGGCAAATTACGCAACTCGCATTCAGAAACATGGGACTTAAGGCGACGCAAAGGTCCCTTTCTCCTGAAAAGTGACGCATTCTCTCGTTTTCTTTGCGCCTTTGTACGAGGTCCTAACGAGATGTGCTCGGCATACCATTTTCCGTACCGAGGTCCTCGCTCGTAAACGCCTCGCTAATGTCTGTTTTAGCGAGCTCGGTAGTTTAACGAACGAGGAACTTCTCATCATGCCGCCCCAGCAGTGGAGCTCTGACTTGTCAATATGTGGCTTTGGTATATGTAACAAAAATACATTAAATTCTTTTATTAATGTCTTTCCAAAACAAAGTTTTTACGGACACAAAATGTTTCCTCCATTTTTTCTGCAATAAGTTTCTTATTGCGCAGCAAAGTTGTTTTTTTAAATTCATGCAGCAGGATCTAAAATAATCAAGTCAAAAATCAATCATAACAAAGGATTAAAAAGTTTAAATCCATACTTCTTTTGCCTCGTCATACAAGTTTTGATTGATGAGAAACCTTTCTTCGCTTTAAAGAAGGGTTGTTATATGCTCTTTTGATTTAGGGGTACCCATGACACTTCCGCTGTTTTTTAGCATGCACATTTAGTCTGATATATTTTTGAAATAAGCATGGTTATTGAATTACTTGGTAAGTTATACTTCACTCTAACCTTGCCATCTGTTGCACCTAGTCCAAGACGAGCATCTAAACGCCTCGTTCTTTAGATGTCGTCATGGTCTGCAAAATATATATATATATATATATAGCTTATAGCCTACCTTTTCCAAGTTAAGTGTAATTTATCAAAGCTTTGGCAATTTTTTCACGTTTAAAGAAGTATATGAACAACTTACTTTCAATTTCAGCATTTATTTGAAGAACTTCCCCTTGTGGGACGTCTTCCAAAGTAGTCTTGACAAAATCAATTAAACCCTGGATGCTTAAATCCATACTAAGTAGTGATGTTCCCAGTTCCAAATTATCCAATCAAATCCGGCCGGATAATTTGGATCCGGCAGTTTGTTAACACCGATTCGTGTATTTTATCGGTATGGCAAAAATGTTTGATTGCCAAACAGAATGCTATGTTAAGGTTAGCTTATCATGAGTGGAACAAATAAACGTGGGTATTTATTAATATGGTATAACACGTCACGAAAAACCTTACGTCGGCGAGTATTACAGACTGGGTCCCAAAAACGAGTAATTTGCGAAATGTTTGTGCGTTTTTAGGACGAAAATGCTTTCCCAACTATCCGGTAAAATTAAGTGTATTATCCGGCCGGGTCCGGGTGTTGAAAATTGGTCAATATCCGGCCGGGTACCCGGATCCGGCGCAACACATCACTAATACTAAGTCTTTTTCACTTTTTTTGATTAACTCACAAAATGACACACGAAACAGCTTACAACACTACCTGTAATTAAGAAAAAGGCGCGCCCAAACGTTCGGTAATCACGTTCGCACAGGTAGAGACAAAGAACTAAGACTGGGGAGGCAAGTTAGTTTAGCGCCCTTTTCAGTGAGCAGTCAGGCGTGACGCGCACATTGTTTGAACTTCAAAAAAATAAATTTGAAACACAAGAATTGTTTTTATAGTTTTAATAGTAAATCTGTTTCGTCGAGCAGATTTCAATAAAATTCAGATAATTCAAGTGGTTTATTTTCACAAGATTGAGATTTATTATGAGCTCATTATGAGGATAATACACCATAGTAAGAGTATAATACAAATAAACTATTTTTAATTCTATCGCAGCATTACGTAATCAACCGGTGTCAAAAACATTTCGCAGCAGCGAGTGGTGCAAACAGTTCTAACGACGTAAAGCGATTTGTAGCTATGCCGTATGAATGAAATTTTTGTCATTCTTTCTTTATAAGCTAGCTAGCCCTTAAACTGACATGTATGCAAACCATACCGACGATGTAAGGTTCAGACTTGTTTGCAAAATTGATAATGTATGGTAAAATAAAACAAAAAAAAATAACCCAATTTTTTTGGGTACAGTACAAGCATCACTTTACCCAAACACTTTTGAGTAAGCCCAATAATTTTGGGTATAAGGTAAAGCAGCATTTTACCCAAAAACTTTGGGTATGTTAACATTGTACCCTAAGTTGCCTTTGTAATTTTACCCAAATTAGTTTACAGTGTTGAATAGAACTTTTGCTTCACAGACGACAGTTCATTAGCACTTGGAAACTTGATTAGAGTGTGATGCATCAGTGTCACGCTCCAAAGGGTTTTGCCAGTCATGAAGCGTCCTGTGTGGAATTGATGTTGTTTCCTCCACAAGATCGAAATCATCATCACCAAGGAATGATAGAAGGTCCAAGGTTTCCATTTTAGCAGATTATTCAAATGTTATGTACCGACTTCTTTAAATAATGCCTAAATTTAACAAAATTTGAAACCAAGTTGGAAAAAATTTTGCTCACCAAAATTAAAAAATTGACAATACCATCACCTTTTTCAGACCAACACCCCAGCACCCTCTTCTTTTCAAAGTATTGAAGCTATCCAGAAGTCAAGTGAAACATGCATTGGTTCCTTTATTTGTGTAATATTAAAATATGTGTGCAGCCATCATTTGTTTTTGAATGCCAAATTTCTTTTCGCAAGTTTACGTAGTTTCATATTTGTTTGTATTTCATTTTTTCAATCACAAAAACTGTCCTATCCTGCAGTTAAACCAAAACTTCAAGTTTCAAGGAACCAGTCCTTGAATTTAAATGAGTAGTCAATGAAATACAGCCTTTAGCAAAAGGGAAGGAAACGGACATGGATGAAGAAGGAGCATGGGAATCAACTATTGCATCATAAATGCCAAAAATCTGACAGTCAAAGAAAAGGGAAAGGTGGCGCGCTCTTGAAGCGCCGCCTACCAGAATTTGAAGACGACGAGTCCGAAAAGAGACGAAGGTGTGTCACTGGTGATACCACCAAGCCCTAAAAGATTATCGTTCTTACAACGCATTTTAAATGCAGAAGACGGAAGAACCTGCGAACACAAGGGAATGCAGGTAAAATGCCTAACTTAACGATTTGGACATGGCTGAATGGCAAACGAGTTTAGATGATGACGACGACATTTTGGCACAGATCATAAATAAAAGAATCCGGCATCCATATACTATAAGCCTGTAATGTATGTACGTTTCGTTGTAATAAATGTTGTGCCTGTGCCAAACAATGTGTGGAGTTTGTTATATACCCTGCTAACTGCTGAAAGGAGGAGGGATAGGAAAGGGGGATTTTATAATGTAGGTGTAACGACTCTGCAATGCACAAATTGAAAAATCAGGAGCATCTGGCTACTGAGGGTCAAAAATATGTGTGTATTAGTGGAGTCATACCTATAATCAAAAGTTTAACTCAAAAATTTGCTCCATCTGAAGAAGATTCCCGTACTTTGGAACTTTTTAAGGAAACAATCCAAAACCAGTTGCATGATAGATTTGGTTTTGTCTCTGACAATCTTAACTCAAATTACGACGTGAGTATTGCAACGGTTCTAATTTCGTGGAGATAGACAACAAAACAGTCCATTTTGGCATTTCAAAACTGGGAACTGAAGAACATACCGACGCACTTACACGGTAAATGTTGAACAATCCATTTGGTTTATGGCGGCGGTTTTGGTAGACTTCGGTGACGAAATAACTCTTAAAGTCGCGACGCGAGTTCTACCACCGCTTTTTCCACTAATCTTTTTGAACAGCTCTTGTCAATTACATCAGGCAGAAAAATCACCTACCTTTCTACATTCCGCTTATTTTCGCAAGGCGAGATAACTGATTTGCTACGTTTCTCTGGGATTTTAGAAAACGACCAGATATGTGCATTTAAACCAATGGTCCGATGCTCTTGTCCTTTATAATTCCTTCGCCCAGCCCTTTATAAGCGGATTCCCCGCTCGGCACAAATCTAGCATAATTAACTAACTCTTTTCGTATACTCCACCCAGATTTAGTTCAATTTTCCCGTCGTTCTTTTAATTTCCAATCCCGTTTAGATCGAATTTATGTTACTCCAATTTAACGCCTAAAAATCATTATCATATAACTTGGAACAGTAAGGCCATAAGCCCATTAAATATACCAATCGGACACCCCAGCTCAATCACCGCGGCATGGCGCAAAGCCATTTTATCTTTACGCACCCGTGTCTCCTCTATAAGCGACCCCTTTCTGACCTACGATTCGAAAAGCATCCTCACTAAAACACTGCTCCTTCCCCAGATCTCTTAATTAGCCAGGACGTGCCCTCTCCCTGAAGGACAGCGGGAAGCGGTAGACAGCATTGTGGCAGGCTTCGTTGGGGTTCACCACAATCCTACCCTTCCAGCGTGACCTTGGCGTCGCCAACATACCACTTTACTCAAAACTATTCTTCCTCTTTCCTGTTAAAAACTACTACAAACATAGAATATTAGATACTCCCACAACCCCTGCTCTTTCTTTTGTTGAGTTCAACACTGGTTTACCCCTCTCTAAGTGTTTTAATTTACGCATCCGGAATAATTTACCCCACAACACCTTCTCCTTTCTATAAATCTCTTAAGAGTAAGATCTAAAAGAGATTTATTTACGTCTAGCAAATTCCGAATTAAACCCTTTTCAGTTGACAGATTGGTCCTTATTATCGCATTACTTATAATTTGTTTACCCCCTTTCTTTTATACAACGACTGTTTTGGTACCTTTTGTTCTTTAAAATACGAAACTAATAACACTGATTATTATTTTAAACACCACCCTTACCCAACCCCAATGTTGCTAAGAATATCCCTAAAAAATTGATCCAATCCTTCCGACAATCGCTAAACTTTAAATATCGGACAAGGCCAGACCCCCTCCTCGAGGTGGTACTTGCCAAAGCCAGAGATTTTTTAATTAGAAGGATCCCACATAGTGTAACCCTTTCTTCCTCTCCCATAACAATAACAAACATGGTGTAATTCTCCTCTTTTATATCGCGCTCTCTTCCTGTATATACTGTAAATACCTGTTCTATCTTTTTTGCGCTAGTTTCCGTTCGTTGGGCACCTCTCAAGCGCCCGAATAAAAAAAAGGAGAGGTAGAGGCGAGATTCAATCCCGCGCTGAACCGGGAGGCGATCTACGACCTACTCAAATCGATGAACTTTGCCATTAGCAATTTAAATGGTATCACCCTCCTTCCTAACGGAAAAGTCATATTTTATACTACTAATGAGGCGCAAGCCAAAAAATTGGCTAAGAAGATCACCAAGAGGAGAGAGTTGTCCTTAGCTACGTACCCCCGAAGATAAAACAGCAGCCAATCCAGGCACTGCTGAGCCACTATGCGCCAGTGTCCCGGGGTTGGCGACTGTATGACCAGTACAAAATCAGCAATTGAAAAAGAGCCTTCATTATGAAGAGGTCCGTCCTCCAAAAGAACCCCATCCCAAGAGAGCTTAAACTCGGAGAACATTTGGTATCAGCCTTCCACACATCGCAGCCACCCCACTGTGACCACTGCAAGACGGACGGACACAAACAACAAGCCCGAATGCCACATACTGGCCGAAAAAAAGAAGAAAGAAACAAACCAAGAGCCAATGGAGGAAGACTCCAACCCAACAGGAGACGAGGAGTTGTGTGCATGGCGATGTACTCAATTCTTTAAGTACCGCAGGCAGTTTTGAAATTTTCCTAACTTTTTAATGTTGGTATCATCGCTTGTTGATGGACGAAACTTGGTGGTGTCACTTGAGATTTTCCCAAGTATAAACATTTATCCATGACTACTACGTCATTGCCTTTGTCGGGCTTAGTGATAACTACATTGCTGTTTATTAATTTCTTCGCAGTGCACTTTTGTGACTTCACGGAAGGTTTATATTTTAAACCTTCATATAATTTTTAAAAAAAATCAGTTTGTTCCAAGGCCTAGCATTAATTTTGAAATGCTACAAATTCTAATTACGATGACCTCTGTTACACGGGAACATAAAGTAGCGTCCTTCATATCGAATGCTTGGTCCAGTCTACACATGGCGATTGGCGTTCTTGCATTTTGTCCGACTCTTTACTCGTGAAAACATAATCTGTGGCGCCAGTTACACCAACATCGACTGTGTTGATAAGGTTCAGCTAATGCCGATGTTGCTTTGGAATTGGTCAAACCTATAAAACTTTTAACTGCATCGTTGCTCATCAGTTTAGAACTTTCGGAATACTTATTGGACGGCTGTAGCAATTTTCGATTACAGTTGTTTGCAAGTCACCATCAGAAGCAGGACTGCCTGTTGCAATCTAAAAGCATTATAAAATTCTAAACGAGATTCGCGACAAAATGCTTTTCAAACTGCGTTCCACATTGCCATCGAACCATCGATGATTATTAACTACATTGCTGTTTTTTTTTATTTCTTAGCAGTCCACTTTTCCTTTGCCGTCATTGCACTATTGTGACTTGTGCGTTGACAGAAGGTTTAAAAAAAATCAGTTTGTTCCATGGTCGTTTTGCCCAAAGTAGGGATGTACTATTTATCGAATGCTTGGTCATCTGTTGATTTACCAAAATTATCCAGTCTACACTTGTTCAACTGCATCAAGTTCTGCAAATGTTGGGCAACTAAAGGGGCCCATTAGTTTTCGGAATGCTTATTGCACAAAGTTTTTGCGGCCTAACTGCGTATGGCAATTTTTCATCCGGCGCAACACGCTCCCAGTGGCATCAAAATTCACAACTTCCACAGCACAAACCTCATTAAACGCTTTGATTTGCGCATTTGAGTACAACGAAACCAGGGGCGGGTGTAATCGAATGCAACGGATCAAGTAATGTCATTAAATTAATAAACCACAATTTACTGAATCGGTTTCCAGTTTTACTTTCTATGTTGTTCAAAACGGATTGTGACGGTAAGTACACTGTAAACTGTAATGGTGGAAATTTGCACCTATGTGGGTGATACAGTTTTTTCTCCCATAGGGATGAAATACATTATATAACCCAAGGGTGGATGTTACTAAACCACCCCATGATAGTGCAATTTCCACCCTACTGGAGAGGATACTTTTCCATACCCACCCATGAAGTAGCAGTTTCCACCCTACAGCACAATACAAACACACATTTTGTTGTCCAGCATCAGTTTGTATTTTTTCGATTTAGATGCATCACGACAGTTGTCTGGGATTCAATAAAATCAACAGTTCGTTTTTACTGCATAACAAACTGGCGAAACTTCAAAGTTAGTTAATTACTTTAAACACAGGTTCAGGCACTTCACTTACATTCAAATGTAAAACATATCCACACATAATGCATGAGACAATTACGTCTGGGAACTCCCAAGAAAATGAACAGCTCATTTTTGATGCATAACAAACTGGCCAAACTTTACAGTTTGTTAATCACTTTCAACACAGGCACTTCCACTTTTACATTCAAATGTAAAATATACCCACATAACAATGACATTGTTTTGGAAATTTGCTTGGGAATGGTTACATCAAAAACCCAATAAGCAGCAATAAGTGTGGATAACCCTTGCAAGATACCACCACTGACTGATACAGCACTACCATCAGCATCATACTGTAAGGTTGGATATGGTGAGATAACATCCTGCAAATATAATTTATTAATGTATTTGCTTGAAAGGGGAAACAATTATCAATTCACTTGCCTTGTCCATTGCAAAGAAATAGGCCAAATTTTCTTTAAACAATGTTGGAATACAAAGCATCCAGAAAAAAACATCTTGATCTAAAACAACACATGATACATGTATAATCTTTTTTAACAAGCAGCACCCCATACATAAGAAGATATACTAACACTTTATAAACCAAAAACAATTCTATTAATAAACAGTTTTTTGCTCAGTAGCATGTCCACCTAAAATTTTATTCCAAGCCTCTGGAACATCACCCCAACGAATTAACTTTTTTGCCTTTCTTAGTTCCGCAGTTTGTAGAAGATTCTCAACATCAACATTTGTTATTTGCTTCATTTCTTCCAATACCTTCACAAAAACTTTTCATTTTTATATTCTAAAAAATGAAATTGCTCACCATTCTGCACAAAAACAAAATGACTGATCCTCACATATGAGTTGAAAAAGCTCACCACAAAAAAAAAACTTTCCAACATAATGCTTACCAATGTCGAAAACTGTAATGTCTCGTACTCTTCAAACAATGCGCTCAACCCTTCCAGAATTAATTTTCTCCTTGCAGAGAAAGTCCTCATAAGCCTGTCTTTGATTACAGAAAAATTAGGATTCTTCTGTTTTATTTCCTTTTTTAACACTCGAATTCGGAGTATATGTACAGAAACAATGCTAATGAAACACACTTACTTGCAAAATAAAACATATGTTGTTAACTCACACTGTCCGAAAGCTTGCTTCTTCTCTTTTTGCTTACTGTCTCTACCACATCATCTTGCTTTCTACGCTTGTAACACTGGCCATACTTTTCTTTCATTTTGTTTCTAATAGCATCTTCAACAAGATGCCTTCTGAAATCCTTGAACTTGCCTCGCAACATGTTGAGCCAAGAAGTCTAACATAAAGATACAAATTAATACAATTTTTGTATTAACAAACGAGGGCTTACATGAAATGATCCAGTTGGTGAAAACCTGTCTCGCAGTGCTGGGTATGTTGTCACAAGAGACAAACAGACTTCTCTAAACTAAAAATTAAAACACAATATCACTGCACAGCACGTTTTTGCAACGAAACAAAATAATACTTACTTTGTGTATCTTCGCATATCATTAAAAATGATATTTACAATTTGCTTTCTAGTTCTACCTGGGATAATTGCCTCTTCCCCTTTTATAGAAGCAGTAACACACATCGGAAATGGTGGCAATTTATATACCAATGGCCACTTAGTAACTCTTCTTCAATGCTGCAAGTGCTCGAAAACGACTCTTCAAATGGTGATGTAACATCACTTTCTTCTGCTGTGCTAGTGCTCGGGCTTGTAGTTGGTTCCTCTGGTGATCTTGATTGTAATTTTAGTTTACTTAAATTTGGAATAATTTCTTTATTTTCCACATCTACCCAATCCTGAAATTGACTGTTAAACACTTGCAGCTGAACATTTTTTACATCTCCATAAGTCACATGAAACATTTTTGACTAGCTTCTAGAAAACCACAAAAAAAAAAAAATATAAACTTTTATATAAGCAAGTGGAGGCAATAATGATTTCCGTAAGCTGCATACAGATGGCCACTGTTAGCTTACGTTTTTATGCCAAGTCATTCATGAGGGCAAATGCGATAATTGAGCTTTATATACTCATGCTTGTTAACCACATATATATCATGAGCACGACTCATTTCCATTCCAGCCTTAAAAATATGCCAGTAATTTGTGGGAAATACCTCAAAACATTGTAAATGGTCATTAAACATGGAATAACACAAATTACCAGTTATATACCATCCCTCATTAATAAGCAATATAAACTTTGTTTGCAAAAAAATAGGCTGCTCCTCGATTATGTCGATGACAAAAAAATCATACGACAAGCACCTGGTCGATTCTAAGTTAGGGTTTAGCACGCTAAAAGTATTACTGAGGAGATTAAATGCAGCAGTTGGCATAGAGTTGACACTAATATATTTAATGGATACATGACCTTTTAACATTTTGTCATTGCTTAGACAGTTCATCCCACTTTGTTCCCAGCACCTCAGTCCCTGGATACGCTTGGTTACAGTAAGGCAAATGTTTTTGAAGTTGCAAGATCTTTTCACAACCTTTTTTACCCGTTGGTGATAAGACTCAAACCTCATTGACCACAAGTGTCGTAGTGGACCAAAGCGTATAATTAATCTTGGGTAATGCAACATGAAATGAAACTTCGGTTTCAGTTTTGTTTTATCTACTTCCATAACTAGCTGATAAAAGTCAGGTATAAGTATATCGAGTTCATTGATCCATTCTGTAGCAATTTCAGGGGCAAACACAATGTCACAAATGTTTGACAAGAAACAAATTGGCCCAACAAAAACGGAAAAATCCTAAACAAACACCATGACTCATGTGCATTTAGGGCACATGAAGTTCCGAGAATCCAACTAACAGGCTTGTTTTGCCTGTCATTGCGGCCAAACTGAAAGTCTTTTAATTTGTGAATAATGTCAGATCGACACAGTTTCTTTGATCTTCCAAGTTCCTCAATTATCAGGTTTAAAGTAACTGGAATAACCCCCTCCAGCATATCATGCATAATATCTGGGGGTAGGCCTAGTATGACATCAAATGATGAAAGGTTTGAAAGTATGGGTGAGCACCTTACTCCGTATGCAGAAATTAGAGAGTTATCCTCAGCAACATGTGACATATGATTTTGTGCTGTTCGCAAAGCAAACATGCTTTTAAGACATTTGGACTTCACTTCATTATGAGTACACAAACAAAATCTGCAAACACGGCCACTAGAAAATGTCTTGCGAAACCCACCAATGTCATGCATGGCCAAATTGTCCCCACATATGCAAGAAACTCCACACATAAAGTGAATAGTCCGGCCATCATTTACATTAACAGTCAGACCAAACTTTTCCAAGTTTTCCATGTCTTCAGAGAATTTATGCAGAACTGGGGCGGCATTACGAACACATCTCGCTAAGTTTAGCGAGCTCGGTATTGACGCACGACCTCGTTAAGTCGAGATTTGGTATTACGAACCTCCGTCTCGCTAACCGGACCTCGCTAAGTAGCGAGGAGCTCAGACCACTCGCTAACGCCGAAATATTCCGGACAAAGCCGCACAGCTGCGTCAGCAAGTAATAATGGCTGTCTATTTTGCCGCCAAACGCTCATACAAATGAAAAAAGGTAAGACAAAATCCCCTGGAAATGTCGGATTTAGAACTAATTTCAGAATATCGAATGCCCAAAGCTGTGATAATGGATTTGTGCAACCACTTGCACCAAGATTTGAAGCCAAAGAGTGCCAGTAAAAGATGTCTTACAGTGGAAGAACAAGTTTTGATATAATTAAAACTTTTGGCATCAGGAAGCTTTCAAAATTCAGCCAAGGACAATATTAATGTTTCACAACCAACTGTCAGTGTAGTACTAAGTCGATTTATGGATAGTTTGATTTCAAAACGACATCAATTCATCCACATGCCAAACAGGGTGTCTTAAACAATGATAAAGCAACAATTTTATTCAATTGCACGGTTTCCTGGCGTCATAGGGGCCATTGATGGAACACATATTCCCATAATTGCACCAAGTGAGGAAGAACATCTCTTTGTCAACAGAAAGGGTTACCATTCTATCAATGTGCAGGCAAGTTGCATACTTTTCCCTTGTCATAAATTGGTTTTGACTTCAAATTATTTTTGCAGGCTATATGTGACGCCAATATGGTATTTCTGGATGTGGTATGCAAGTGGCCGGGCTCATGTCATGATTCATTCATTCTTCGACAATCAAATGTGTACCAGGAGTTTGAGAGTGGAAAATATCACGATGACATTTTGCTGGGTGACAGTGGTTATCCATTAAAACCTTGGTTAATGACACCTCTTAGCCATCCAAGTACCCCTTCACAACAGAAGTATAATAAGGCTCACAAACAAACACGGTCAACTATAGAGAAGTAAGTTACACTTGTCTTGCATTAACTTGAATGATAATAAAGCTTTGCTGTTTAGGGCATTTGGTGTTTTAAAACAGAGATGGAGAGTTATTGGTGAAATGTTTTTGTGTTGGTTTATTGCAAAAAGTGGCAGCACAGCAACACAGAAATGAACTTGAAAAAGTAGGTAACAGAACACTGAACGAATATGAAAGTAATAAGGTAGGTGAAAAGAACAGTGCAGAATATGAAACTAATGAAGTAGGGTAATGAAAAACAGTGAACTACAATGAATAAAAACCCTGACAGACTTGCACAGATTTGGGCCTTTAAACCAGCAGTGAATAAGGAAATTGAAAAACACATGCAGAAAGAAGCATATTGTTGAAAATGCAAATTAGTTCTAATCATTAACTGTGAAGGGTTGACTGCAACTTTCGTCGCTGCAAATCATTTGCTATTATCATTTGTTCCAACTGTTGCTGTTGAATTATAGCTACGTTTGATATTTGGTCATAAATTTCTGTTTGTATGTCAACTATGTCCTTTTCTGGATCACGACGGCGGCGCTTTGCTTTGTGATGATGCTTCGGAGTGTGATGATGCAGGGCTCACTGGTTCTTGAATTATTTCAAAAAGGCTGTCATCCATAGTTGAACATGTGAATGCAACCGGTTCTTCAACATCTTGAGGTGCTTGGCTAGTAGTAGCAAACTGGGAAACACTTTCTACAAAAAAAAAACAATTAGCATTGCAAGTGCACAAACCATTGTAACATAACAAAGGTTACTTAACTGTCACTGCTTTCAAGTGATGATGCACCTTTTATTCCATACACTACTTGTCCAATTATGTTAATGATTTGATAATGCACATCCGAAGGTGGTGTAGCTTTGTTGACACCACCACCTGTTTTAGTTGATTCTTTTATCCATTCCGACACTGATTTTTTTGCAACACTTTTTAAATCCCACCACTTATGTTCCACCTGATCAATTGTGCGATTAACACCACTGATATTGACTGAATTGACCTGTAAAATATCATAATCTATGTAGAGCAGTAATAAAAAAATATTGTGCTGAAATCTTACCATAGTTGTCACTACTTTCCAAGCTTGTTGTTTTGAAGCAACTGTAATTTCTGGTGAAAATGAACCCAGAATGCATTTTGCATTTTTTTTTCACTGCATTAACTAATGCTTCTACTTCAACAGCTGTCCATCTTGGAGATCGCTTTTTTACAGTTTTACTGCTTTTTGTATCCATAATCAATTTCTACTTTTTAAAAAACTACAGTTTACACAATAACTAAACACAAGAAATAAAATGATTCGTGATAAAACTTGCAAAACAATGCCGCCAATGTCCACGTGAAGCTTAACTACCAACACAAAAAGCCTTCCGTAAGATGTCGCATACCGCGACTTCCTAATTTTGCGGAGTAAGACGTCTTTTTTCTCACGATTTTGACGCATTCTCTCGTTTTTGCGTCAGGCTTTAGCGAGGCGTTTGCGAGGACACTTCGCAATACCAAATACGTTGCTGAGTTCCTCGCTATTATCGAGCGAGCAAGTGTTCATAATGCCGCCCCTGGCCCATATCCCACATTCTTTATTTGTGTAGACAAGGCAACAATTAACAAATGTATATTGCTGTGATTCGAAAGATACTTTTTTTCCATATTGCAAATCGTAAAATAAAAGCAGGTTAATTTATGAATACCACGGGATGTTCCAAGAGGGTTACACACTTCAATATCATCGCAATATAGTTGTATTCTCAATTTATATCGATCCCCTTTAAAATATGCATTTAGTCGAAAAGCTTCTCCATCTGTATAATCACATAATCCTACATGTGAATGCTGTAAATTTCTGGCAATGCTGTCTGCAACATCACTATGGGAGATATATCTTTTTAGAGTTTCAGTAATTGGTACATACTGAAAACTTCCATTGTCCATACCCAAACTAATTTCCTTAGATTCAACCAAACCAACAGACAGGCAATAATTCCTGTAAAATGATTCATTTTTGATTTTTTTACATAACGTTTGATGTTGGTCAGCCAGAACAAACAAATTGTGCAACATCAGTCATAATGTCTAAAGACACAGTTACTGGCAAAACGTGCTTTTCGCGCAGCTTTAAAAACAGTGACATAAAAGAGTCATCAAATTGAAATTCGGGAAGAGCCTCCTCACATACTTCTTCATCCTTTCGCTTTACAGTTAATAAATTTGCATTAGGATTATTATTGGTCTCACCACAATCAATCAAGTCATTTAAACATTTATGTGATTTGTACGTCCTGTTGCAGTTCTCCAATGTACATTTAAAACGATCGGTGAAACCTTCATGCAAATGGCTGCTTCGAAGATGTTTTAAGTGAAGCTTAAATGAACTTTGTACCACATCACATCCTGGGTAAGGGCACTTTAGCATGGTCGTCTTGTACACACTTTACCAACTTATATTTTTTTTCAAGAAAATTAGAAGTATCTGCTAAAAGTATTTCGTACAAATTAGGGCTACTTACCACACCAGTTTTTCAACCAAAAAACTTGTCCAACACTTCCAGGTCTACAAATAACAAACCACTCCTGTATAACTGAAATATTTTGCAACAACACGTGCAGGCGACGCAATCAATAAAGAGATCAGTTAACAAGTAACATGCCACAAAGACAAAGTAGTTGTGTACAACTACAAATTGTTTGATATATATTTAATCGATTCGAGTATTCTTCAAAAGTATTTCAACAATATATTAATTTGGATTAAAAATAACTTAAAACGATTCAAGAATTATGCAGCAGAGAAATAATTTCATAATTCCTTTTGTGCCAATATTCATCCGCCGCGTCACGTGTTATGGCACAAGTTCTCCTCTGCTAAAACACACTCTTTATTGATACAGTTGTTGTATTAATTTTATTTTTGCTTGAAGATACTGCTAAAACACTCTCTTTAATTAACTTTTGCATATCCGCCTCCTTCCACTAGTTACTACCAAATAAACTTGTGGTGTTTAAAAAACTACAAAGCATCCATATTCACAAGTCCTAATACACAATTTTTTGCTTTACTTGCAATAAGCGACCCAACTTTGAGTCGCGACTCACAGATGAGGAAACACCGCTATGGAGGAAGTTTTTCTGAGTGCAGGTGGTTGCCACAAACGGAAACATAGCGTGGATTTTAGTGCACTTTCGTTTCTATCATAAAAAAAATTAAAAATGTATGTTCGCCTCCTATCTGAGGTGGAATCAAAAGATTTATCCTTTGGTCATGATCGAAAAAGGTAGATTATTAATTTTTCACCTACATAGGGTTGTAAATTGTACTTTCCGCCCATGCGTAGGGTGGGTAATTTTCCACCTTCACGCTTTACAGTGTAGGTATGAGCTCTCAGCTAAAGTTCCCGTGAGTTTGTCAAATAGTTTGCGATATTTTTAAACAGCGCTTTGATGTTTCAAAGATTAGCGAATGTTGTGTCTTAAATTACCACTAACACGTCGACTTTTGCTACACCCAAAACGATGGAAATATTTACTCGACCCTCAACTTTTCCACAATTACAACCCTCACATCTTTTGTGACCACAGTAAAAGTTAACCCAACCTTCTCTATAAAATAATTATTGGAGACATTAGCCACACAACCGGAGTAACGATTAGCAGACCTATTTTTAACCATTTCCATTCTTGCAAAGACAGAACAAACAAACCGTCAATACTCACATTGTCGTTATGTGCACAATGTTCCTAGGTCTTAACCTCTATTCCAATTTCATTAACCACGGAATCGTGTATTTCGCATATGGCGTCAGGTGTTACTGAATGCAATCGTCGACATTTCGTCGAACGAATCGTTCACATCTTTTCCAATATTCTCATTTGCCACAGGCGAAATACAAACCGGCTCCTCATCAACACAAAAGGTGAAATTGTATCATTGTTTTTACAAACATTATCAACAGGCGACTTGCCGTAAACAAAAAAAAGGAATTATTTAAATCTTTCCCAACATACTCATAATCACAGCTTTTATAAAACAAGTTCGGCGATCGAGCATCTTTTGAAGTGGATTTGGGCTTTGGTTTACTGTGACACAATTCGGGTGAAACCAACTCACGTTTAACCATTGGTCGACCGCCGCAAAACGTTTTACAAATACCGAACAATTCAATAGGATGTGTTGTAACCCGCGTATATGAGGTGTGTTTGGATATCTGTCTGGCCAGCGTTGGTATTGCGCGGTAAAACATGCTATCTTTTAACGGCGACAAAGAGGATGCTTGAGTTTAAGACAAACATCACGAATATCCTAGTAATGGGCATCGCAAAAATTCAAGAGCTGTTTCAAACGTTCGTTCATGCACATACCCTTCCACAATAAACTATTTTGAAGGAATACCAAATCAAATTTTCGATCAATTTTTCGAACACCACGAGACACCATGTTAACTTTTTGGGCAGCACTTACCCAGTTCGAGCCGCCTGTGCGCACTAAACGCATTGAACCAATGTCTGTCAAACCACCTTGGTGAAGGCTGCATCACCCGAGGATTCACTCGACTTTTTGGCAAAGATACAAAACCTTCCTTGATTTATAATTTCTTCCTTTGCGTTCTTTGCTGGGTTCGCGATTGTTTGTTGGACTTTTATGCTCTTTGCACAAAATAATTTGGTTTTATATAAATACATTTGGACATTGACTAAGCAACAAAAGGTATATACATACTGAAGATACCAAGTTCGAACCGCAGGATTTACTGGACATAAAGCAGCATGCGTTTTGACTACATGGAAATTTCCCGGGCAAATTATTTGGTGACTCTACCAGCACCGGATCGAAAGTTTTTTGTCAAGGTCTGTGGAGGCACTCTTTGCATCAAAACTACAAAACCTTCCTTGATTCGGTATGGTCGAACACGCCCGCGAAGCTGGTTGTAACGAGCTTTTCCAGCGGATCGGCGGCGCTACACGCCACACGGCAGTTTTAGCCTTCAGTCCAAATGTGTTGAAAACGCGCCTCTAATTCTACCATACTGCAAATCATATAGGTGGAAATTTAGGGTTTTTTTGTTATCGTGGCAACATCCACAAATGCATGGAAATACACTATACCATGTATCCGTCCATCACCCAAAAGGTGGAGTTGGATTTAATGAATTAAAATACATGTCTCATTTCGTTCATTGAGTATTTGTTAAAATACACCCAATAACACAACTTTTCAATATGTATTGATACTAAAATCTTTGTATAATTATTTAAACCAGCAAGATGTGCTGTAGGCAGTTTTGTCGAATCACAGACAAATGTTCAGAGGCAACCGAGACTTGTTGCGACTCCATTTTTATTATGATGAACTGGAAGTTTGGAATCCACTATGTTTTTACTTCATGAAATCTACCTTACCAGCAACACTTCTTTCACGTGACACAAGTTAACCATCAATTCAATTTTAAATGTTACTAGAACAACTTTGTGTCCACGCTTCTGATTTTATAAAACATGTTTCGCTTTTTAATAAAGCATCTTCAGTTCTACAAATAACATACAGAAAAGACATAGCCGAACAGTAGAAACCTCTGGTGCTAACATACTGGACGACGCTCTGAGCAGGTGATACAAGCACTGGCGTAGAATGCGGGGGTGCCGCGCACCCCCGCCCATTACCTCCATCGCACGTTAAAATGGTATATTGACGAACAAAAGTACAAGCGCATTTCTAGGCTCTGGCCATGTTATTGATAAAACAAATTGTTTAGTTGCTGATTAATGCAACAATTCCATTGTTGCGACATAAAAGGCGATTGATCCGTTTGTCTCGACGGGTACTACAATCGTGGCCTAAAAAACAAACCTAGATGAAGTCAAAGCAATTCCTGTTGAACAGACAAGGTCAGAGCAGCCGTGTTGTTTAAAACAATCAACAAGTGGCCGAAAGTTTCAGGATAAGTGGGCCAAAGATTTTTCATGGGTCCAATACGACAAAGAAAGAGATGTGATGAGGTGTGGCTCTTTCTAACGATTGAGTACGGCCAGCGGTCAAACATGTTCGGATAGAAGGTTTTAATTCATGGCGAAAAGGATTGTATGCCATTCAGAAACACAATGTCAGTAGCCACCATAACGAAAAAGTGCTAAATTACGGGAAGATGGAAGTGAGGAAATGATCGAGTCTCTTTGTCGTTGATGCTGTGTTGTTTTTGGCCAGACAAGGTTTACCATTAAGAGGTCACACAGACGAGGAATCAAATTTTAGACAGTTGCTAAAACTTACTTCAATGTATGACACTCGCATCGACAGTTGGATCAATAGACCGAATAAATTTAAATGGCTCGGGCCCGAAATTCAAAATGAAATCTTGACACTATGCTCTTAATAGCGCCAAGTGGTACAGCATTATTGCCGATGAGACTTCGGATATCAGCAGAAAAGACCAGTTGTCGATATGCATACGACACGTGGATGATTCTCTTGTAATTCGAGATGATTTTGTTGGTTTTGACTGTCTGCACACAACAACAGCGTCAAGCATTTTCAACGCAATTAAGCAGGCACTACTGTCTTTACACATTGACTTGCAGCTGTGCCGAGGTCAGTCTTATGATGGTGCAGCTAACATGAGAGGTCATATTAGTGGGGTGCAGGCAAGATTCATGGAAATAAATCCACTGGCAACGTACGTGTACGGGTCACCAAATTAATTTAGTAGTACAGGAGTGTTTCAGCCAAAATCACCACGCATTGTCAGCTCTTGAGGTCTTGTCAAGTGTCGTGAATTTTATCAAAGGGTCACCAAAACGTTTAGCAGAATTCTCAAATATCCTACAAGATGGGTGCTTCGACTTTCGGCCCTAAACACTTTTCTTGGCAACTACGAGAAAATTTTAGACTGGTTCGAAGAAAAGTGCAATGATCCAGTGACTCGTTGAAAATCTCGATCATTCTTGGGATCCATGGAAAATTTTACAACCTTTTTCCTGCTACGTCTCTTTCAGGAACTACTTGCTATCATTAATCCGGTACATGTTCAGATTCAAAGTCGCGGTATGACAGTGGGAAAGTGCTAAGCGCTTATTGATACTACCATTGTCACAATTATTGCCAAATCCGGTATACATACAGCAAAACTTTTTTTGGAATCAGTGCAACAAGAGGCGGTTCGCTTGAAATTACAACAGCCGGTCGTTCCCCGTAGCCGTACTGCACCCAAAACTGATGTAAACACCTATTTTTTGCAAGTTTACACCCTACTTTTCGCTGCTGCAACCACAGACTTAGGGGAGAAAACCTTTCTTTAGTATGGTTGTTGGCAAAACAGATTTGACAGAACAACAAATTTCAAACAAATTCCCAGACATTGATGCTCGACAGTATTTTCAGGAAGTCGAAGCAAAAGCATTGAAGAGGCGACTCCAGAAAAAGTGTGCAATCTTTTCAAGGAAAGTGAAACCCTTCAGATAATGCTGCCAAATATCGCAATTTTGATTAGATTGTACTTGACTTTGCCGTGCACGTCATGTGAAGCTGAACGTTCCTTCATATACATGTCTTGCTTTTGCAAGCATTTTATATCGGTGCTGTTGCGACGCTTTAAGCGGCGGACACGTAAAGCAGCCTGCTGAAAATCATCAGCCGTTTTAGGGTTGTCACAAGGGCCGCACCTCCGGCAATTTTCAAAACTCTACACTCATGGATACAAGTGACCTACTTTTTTATCACCACAGGCTCACATTGCTTTAAAATTAATTTTTGCGTTTAAGTTTTTGTACCAGAGTAGCATTCAGCTAGCTTTGGTATTTCGCTGAATTGTTGATGGTGGCGTACTTCGTAATGGCGGAGTAATGCACTTTTGTCACCCGTGGCACTGGTGTTAAAAGTTCTCCACATTTTTCGATGTTGGTTCCATCTGATGGAATTGGTTTGTCCCACATATTTGTCGTGACATATTCTGCATATTGCCACATATATGCCATAATTGGTGCAGCTTAACTGGTCGTGGAGCTTTACTAAACCAGACGGAGTGCCGACATGACGAACCTCATCCACCATGCTTTTGAGACCCTTGAAACACACAAGCCGCAACTTCCACAAGGCTTTGAATAGCCCGGCCCTGTGTGGGTGACTGTGGCGGTTGCTATGTGGGGAACATTGGTGTAAAACATAGAATTGAATCTAAAAAGCTGAAAACAATTGGTTATCAACTGCTCTTAAACCTGTTATAAAAGATTTACAGTTTTTGCAAGAGAAAGGGATTGTGACATGTGATGGTGCACATACACTATATGGTACTATAGCAACATTGTCTGCAGATAACCTTGGAGGATAGCGAAATAAAACAAAAAAACATGTGAAGAAGATTGAAATGGACAGCACACTGTCTTGTGTATATGGTGTACTTGAAAGTTGTGCATTTTCATCAGTAATTGTTTTTTCCCCTGTTACATCTTTGCCACCAGATATCATGCATGACTAGCTTTAAGTGAGAGACATGGTGCTTGTTTAGGCTAATCCCACTTGTTGTGGGACATCCAGAAGGAGACAAAGCATGGAAATTGTATTCTCTTTTGGCAGAAATAATGGAAATTGTTTGGAATTGTCAGTTAAACTGATGATGACATAAGTTTTTGTCGAAACGTCTTATTTTAACATGGCAGTGTTAATAAAGTTGTGTTCCTAAGTTTGATCAATCAGGTTGTTTTGTTCTTTGTGGACTTTCCAAAGTAGTAATTTTCCAACCAAATTTTGTTGTTGACAAATAGTTGACCACGACTCTTGCAGTTGTAACACTGTTGTCGGTTTGCAAACATTGTAATTGGGTCTACGCAGAACATTTTTCCGCTAAGAGTGTCAACAAAAATCAAAACCGGAGGGGTTCCAAGGAAAAAAATTGCTTGTTTTGCCTGCAAATTTACTCCTCAAACTTTTTTTATTGAAGCCGTCCTCTGCAATGTTTAAGCCACATTAGAACAAACATACAAGGTATGCTCGTTAATTGCCATTGAAGCCAACCAACTTTAAATGGTGCGAATCAAAACCTAAAATTAAGATATTCTTTGAAAGTTGTTTTCCAAACCAAGCTTGATTGAAGGAGATCAAGTGCCCGGTTGTAACATTCCGCACTAGCAACGCCAACTTGGTTTAACTTTTTTTACGCAAATAAGGACATGGGTATCTGTGGAAAAATAAGCATTATTACAACACTTGCGATGGCATGAATCTCTGCGTCACATTTAGGATGATGGGTTTCGTCCATTCTTTTGATATAGCCAGTGCCTCTTCAATGTCTAATTGTCGTTCAAAGCTAGCCACAACTTGATATGTCTTGTAGGTAGCATCCATTAGACAAATGTAACCATAGGGTCGAAAGAATATTTTATCTTCAGCATTTCTAGTCTTCACCCATTCATCTACCAAGCACTGAAACATTGGCTTGATAATGACTTTGTTCTGTGACCAGTTCATAACAGGTTGAAGGAATCCAAATCTGCTGCGTTCATTTTACCTGAACACTTAGACGATACCAATATTATATATTTACATTAAACTGTGGAAACTTGTATGCTCTCAATTTGTGATTTTCTATTAGTCCCGATCCTTGTCTAGGAATTCTGGTCAAATAACTAGTTTAACCGCAAGTGTAGGTTTGATGATTCACAGAAAGTAGCTAACCCTCCTGTACACAATGCATTTAGAATTAGGTGTCAAATAACTTAGGGCTGTTTGCACTAGAACTTGTCGATCTCTTCCATTTCGCTTACTGCTTGCTTTAGCCTCACTTTCAGAGCAAGACAAATCCTCATTGCGTCCAACTTGCCTTTTTCGTTTTTGTGTTGCTCGTTCTTCCGACTAAAGCATCGAACGTTATTTGGGTGTCATGGAGACGAAACACGCTGTCCCACAAGTATAAATGTTTGTTACACTTTACATCTGATGGTTTTACTTATGTTTCGATCGATATTGGGGTTTTCGCGAACAATGTCCAATCAATCCCCTCTCCAGAGCGAGGAGAGTCGGAGCTTGGTCGCGGCTTGACATATTACATCTTTTTCGGAACGTACACAACTAAATAACCGTGCGGTCTGCTTGTCGCGTCTCTATATGATTTCTTCCGCGTCCAGGTTGGACCGATTTGCGATATAAGTTACACTAATGTTTCTGTGATGACTTCATCTAGTAAAGAGACTGGTCACGTGTTGATCGCATTCGCGCAAAAAAACAAACTTAAAGCCCTTGATAGACGGATCGGGATTTGATACAAAAGTGTCACAAAACAAGCTTCTCATTTAAAACAGTTCAGCACAAACCAATTGATCAAAAGCGCCTGAGAAAGTAGCTGAGCGCATCGGTTATTTCCGGTACCAGCCTCGCTTCTTCCCAATTCGGGCCGCAAACGTCCTCACAAACTTCTCCCGTTGTCCGCACCAGAAATTCGCATCGTGGTGAATATCGGGCGTGCTCAGGGAGTCGCCCGCCTTGTCCTTGCGACCTGTGAACCTCCGCGAGCTCTGCAAAGACCACCAGCGCCGTCATGCACGGCACTCGTGGTTGAAGACACGGAAATCTTCTTGCTCGTTCCACGAGCGAGGAAGGTGTTCCCATACTTAACAGCTCACTAGCGGTCAGCGTGGTCCATTCGTTGTTCGACATTGTTTTTTAGTTACCAAGAAGGCTGTATTATACACCATAACTTAAAGACCTTTTTCCAACAGGAAAACACAGCATGGGTTCCGTTAATACAATACATTCGCGTAACAGAACAGAGCTCCCCGATCGCACAGTGATCTTCATATAAATACACGAACCAGCTGGAATTCACTTGGACGTCGATCACACTCCGCTGCTCTGTCAACTGGAAAAATCAAAACTTTTTTTCTGCACCGCCCCCCAAAACAGAAAAAAACATAAGGAATTTGTTTGTTGTTTGTCAATTAATGCGATGGGTGAGGTTGGTGTGACGACACCAATTTTGTCTGATTTCTGATACTTTAATGCCAAACTCTAGTTCAAAACAAGTAAACCATCAATTCTCATTTTCGAATGGCGATAATTTAGCGTTGTTTTGTGACACACATAAAATTCGTTGTGACGTCAGAATCAATAACTTCTAGTTCAACATGCGGGAAAGGCCCTTTATAAAGTAGCATAAATTATACAAACCTTTTTGTGGTTGCGTACCACAACATTTCGTCGTGCACCACCTAATTGAGTGTTACAAAGTAACCCAGGGAATGAACTATTCGAAAATTGAAACCAATTGTGGATGGAATGCGGTCGCGTACTACTAGTGGTACCACCGGATGGGAAACATTTGACTCACGCTATAAGAGAAAATTTGCCATTTCTGGCGCCCCCCAAACGATTGCAAACGCTCCCAGGGGCGCTGGCGCCCACTGCTTTGTTAATTGTAAATGTAACCATAACCTAAAAACACTCGCAATTACTGATATTCCAGTGAGGCTTGTTTTAAGCTGCCGGCAATATTGCAACTTCCAAAATGACAGCGTTTCTAGAACACCTGCTCCACACAATAGCTGTGTCATTCTGAGATTGACGCTTACTGCCGTGACAGCACACAATATGCAGAAGAAATATCACCATGGAAAAAGAAATACGTAAAATGCTGTACATCACCGCAGCAGATTTAGACGAAAATAACTAAAAAAAATCATGTAGTTACACTGGTCTTACTTTTAACTTGCCAAATTGCCTACAAGGAAAACAAACATCGATATTCAAAAATTAGATCGTATATTTTGGTGTAATAAAAACTTTACTGACGCCAAATCAGTCCTAGTAGTTTTTCTTTTGATACACAGATGTGTTCGACTAAAAAGGCCTATTGACAGTTCATGTCGCGAGTTTTGTCCACAATTTATTGGATTAAAGTCGTGCCACAGGCATAATTCGAGCCATAAAACAACAGTATGTTACATCTGCAACTGCTTACACTTCAGAAAACTTCCGGAGGGCGAGGAAAAATATTCTTTATTTCTTTACTTGTATATTGTTGTTGTGGTGCGCAGCAGAATTCAAGTGCCGGAATGTGCTATTCGAAAATACAACATTGGTGACGAGGATATCTTTGAATTACCTGCTGAACGGAAGAAAACGATGGAGAAGTTTTTTGAACATGTACAAAAGCAGATGGACGCGCAGGAGCGACGTCACCAGGAGCAAATGGGAGGCAACGTCTCCGGCTTCTGTTACGCCGAATTTTGCTTGCTTTTTTGATCCGTCAACGGAATTGTGGGAAGATTACTGGTTGCGTTTTATGACATTGCACACGCTGTACCGGAGCAACGCAAAGCTCAAGTTTTCTCACCAACAAGTCTTCGACGATCTACAAGCTGCTCAAAGTTCTTCGTCCACGCAAGTTAACAAATTAGGCAAGAAATTGTTGCATTCATAAAGGACCACCAGTTTGACCCGAAACGGTTTATTGTTCGTGAGAGTTCAAGTTCTGGAGTGACATGCAAAGGAAGCCAGGCGAAGATGCTGCTACAGGATGACGAACTGAAGTTCGCAAGAGCAATACAAATTGCTGTGGAAACTGAAGATGCAGCCAAGGTGGCAAAAGAAACAGTTTTTTTATTTTCCGGGATACCCCAAAGGAACCTGTCGTTTTAAAGACTCAGATTTCAAGTGTGAGGTTGGTGGCTTCTGTTAACTACAAAGCGGTACCAAAATTGGTCATTCCACTTGTTGTCGACTTCAAATCATTCAAGGTGGAACTAGATACCGCTGCAGATGGCAACATTTTGTCAACCAACGTTTGGAAAAGTATTGGGCGACCGAAGCTGGAGTCCACTAGCGTGGCTTACCGATCCGCCTCCGGTCATCCCCTGAATATTATTGGTTCTTGCCGGTTGAAACTACAGATATCACGAGCGTGCTTATGTTTTGCGTAACACGGCTTGACAATTTGAATATTCCTGGAAGAGACTCCTTTGGACAACATTTTGTATGGAACAAGAAAGCTGTCAACAAAGTTGGTGTCTCGCATTAAATCGCACAAAGATTTCCAAAAAGAATGCAAGGAAATTTGCATGGTTAAGAAGGGTTTGGAACTTTACAAGGCGTCGAGTTAGAGGTGCAGTTCAAGCACAACAGTGCACAAGCCAAGACCGGTTCCGTTTGCTCTGCTTGACGATTTGAACCAATGTTACGAAGCAGTAATTCGAAACGGAATATGGACGCCAGTGCAATTTAACGATTGGGGAACACCGGTAGTTCCATTGCGAAAATCTCCATTACCAGGTCGGACATCTGGTAAAGTGAGTTTGTGCGGCGATTACTTGGTGACGGTTAATCCCCAACTAGACACACACCGCCAGCCGCTGCCGTTACCAAGTGCAGCAATTGTGTGGAGGTCACGGATTTACCAAGATATACCTGGCAGATGCATACAACCAGGTTAGGCTTGGCCCCGAAAGCCGAAAGAGATTAGCGCTTAGCACTCATCGAGGTGCTTTTTTTCAAAATATTCTGCCATGCAAAGCGTCGAATTCCTTGGGCATTGCCAAATGTAGTAAAGTCGACGATGTCATTAAAATGCCCCCACCAGAAACTGTTTCGACGCTTAGATCATTTTTGGGTGCTGTTCAGTTTTACAGCAAGTTTCAACAGTCGCAGAACCGTTGTACAGGCTAACGAAAAAGGCAGTTAGATCTTCTTCAGACAATGTTCTTACACATTTTGATCCAAACCTTCCTATTGGAATAGCATGCGATGCAGGAATTGGTGCAGTTTTATTTCATCGTTTCTCGGATGGAAATGAAAGGCGTATCGCAAATATTTCATAAACACCTACTGAATGCCAGAGAAGGTACAGCCAGATGCCCGCGGACGCGACAGCTATTTTCAAAGAAACGGCCAAAGACCGGATTCTGTCCGACATCATGAGGTATACTCAAGTAAAGTTCGCTCAATCGTTACAATTAGATTGCGGGCTACCTTAGCATCAGTCATGGTTGCTTACTGTACGGTTGCAGAGTTGTGAGACCTGCAAAACTTCAACGTGAAGTTCTCAAGTTGTTTCATCAAAGTCACTTGGGTATGCAAAAGATGAAGCAACTGGCTAGAACAGCTGTATGCTGGCCAAATATCGAGGATATTATGGACATGTGTCGCTAATGTAACAACTGTGCTGAGCATCAAAATGCTCCTTCCAAAGCTTTATTGCATCCTTGGGTCTTACCCGAAAAACATTGGTGTCGGCTACATGTGGATCATAAATACCATTCACTTTATGGGTCAGAATTGGTTCGTGATGGTTGACGCTTACTCACGGTATCCATGCATCCACGCTACACAGTCTATCACAGCAAAAGCTACTGCGGATCTTTTGGAGAAAGACTTTTCTCAATCCCTATACACTAGTCACTGACAACGCCCCGGCGTTCACCTCTGACGAATTCAGAAACTTTTGCAAGGAGAGAGGGATAGTTTACCTCACCGAAGCTCCATACCACCCAATGGCAACTTGCGCACCTGGCAGCATCTTGGCTGTTGAGTGTATCTTATACTTAACTCAGGGAGTTCCAAGAAACGGTGTTATTACCTGGTCGATAAAAAATAGCAAGTCATTCCATTACATCATAGCATAAACGTTACAGGTGCATTGCCGCTGTTTTGAGCAATCTCCTAATACTTGTGGAGTGTGTTTCCCGTTGCAACGGGGTTTTCGCGCCATTTTTGCTGTTTCGAGTGAATTCCTTTGCTATTCTTCCGCCCCTCGAAGTATGTTTTTGTAGGCTTTTGCAGAAAAACCCGAGGATAGGTAGTCTTTATCAATTTCATTTGCACTGACCGTTCTGGGAACATAGTCTGACTCCTACGTTGCTGTTTAAACAAAAACCATGGACCTTTAAGATTTTTCCTTCAATTAAATTCATTGAAACAAAAAAAAAAACGTCGACAACTTTTAAACAACGCACCAAATCGGTTTCCAAACAATAGCTCGTAAATATTTTATATAACAATGCAGTAAAATTGACTGAAAAGCACACAAAACTTAAATCCACAATACCTTTACGACAAGCTAAAGAGCACATCGAAAAAAATTGTTTCTTTTATTTCAAGAAAAGTCTGATCGAAATTTGTTATACACGATGTATCCTAAAACATACAAAAATGCCTCAAACAGTTTTGACATGCCCCAAAGCCAAGCAGCAATGCTATTTTTAATCACTTCAGCAAAGAAAGCCATCAAACTACGACTTAATCTGGAATCAACACGTGACACAGGTTGGTGAAATTTCGTTCAGTCTGTGATACAAGTACATGCACAATGTTCCTTTAACCATTTACCTGTTTTTAGTTATCCTGGAAAATATTGTGAGGGATTTCTTCGCAGGGGGTTTAAAAAATATAATGAAACAAAGCATGAGGATCTGTTTCAGGCACTATGCCAGGAAAAAACAAACGGGAAATTTTTGTGGAGAAAAAAAAGAAAAAGGTTACTGTGCCCTTTTCAAATTGTATCAGAAAAGATTCACTAAAAATTATTATAGAGTCGCTAACTGATAAGATTACTTTACCTAGAGAAGAAATGTTGGGTCATAATTTTGCAAAACTTAAATATAACTTCCTCATCCTCTAAAAATGTGGGGTTAACAAAACAGTGTATCTGTGATGTTGTGGTGATATTTTTTTGTTAAGTGCATGTATTATTTATTTACTTTGTGAATTGGTTCATGGCAAACTTTGGCCCATGCATTTTTTATCCAATAAGTTGTATTTCCACCATGAACTCTTTTTATGGCTTTTCTTGTGTGATGGTGGTTATGCCAAATGCAGCTTGATTGATGTCTGGGTTCATATTCCTGTGCATCAAAGCAACAAGAAATTACAAATGAAATTAACCAAATTGCCAAACACTGCCTCCAATACATCTTGTGTCAGCATTCCCAAACACGCGGGCTTTTTTGTCGTTGCACCTGTCTCAAACCAAAAAAACTTGCTTGACATGGTTATTTCTCTATCATATCAATAAGTACAGTATAGCTATAGGTGGGAATTCCCACCTACATCGGTGTTTCACCGATTCTACCCAATGCACCTTTGCATATGGTGGATTTGCTTTTCCACCTCTCCTGTGGGTAGTTTGTTGTTTTCACCTCGACTTCATTTGTAATTTTTCAGGTTGATGTCACAATGGTTCACATATACTGACAAATTGCAGGGAAAAAAATATTTTGGGGCAACATTTTATGGAACAGAACAAAAACACTTTGAAGATAACGTTTTGGAACAGAACAAAAACAATAAAGTGCATGTGACATTGTTATGTTTAAACCATTGTGAACAAAATTTTGTATGATGTCACAGCTTGTGCTGAGCTTTCGAGAAAACATAATTTGTGGGTCCCATGTTTAAAACTATTCAATATCTACAATATAAGGCGCTTTTTTACCCTAACTTTACCCAAAGTTGTCATAGCCGTGTCACATGCAAGAATAGACCAAAAATACATTAAAGGGAACATCAAACACAACACTTTCACAACTTGTTAATGACATGCAATACTGATGCAAGGCATTGCCATGTTTTTGATATTTGCAACAAATCCAGCTAAAAATGACTGGGTCCTGTTTCCATTGGAAGGGAAGCAAATGTTAAATATCCAGTAGCACGCCAAAATTACCGTGATCCCTGTTTTTAATGTGTATATGTCTGTTACGATATTCCCATCAACATGTACATTGAATGTGTTGCTGTGGGAGTTACGCAAAAATGTCAAGTTTTACCACTTACTTGTCTGAAACAAATGTATGAGTTGTAAAGCAATTTAGATATTGACATTCAAAGCATTTAAAGAATATAAAAAAGTATTCTTAAGAACTGCAGCGGAAAGATATTGTGTTTAAGACTTACCTATTAATTCCATTACTTGTTTAGGAAGTATTTTTTCATTTTATCAACCTTCATGCTCTGGTTAGTATTTCACATTGACTTTTTTTCAACATCAATATTGCTTCATGTCGTTCAGTCCGGCATATTCGCTGACCAATGCATAGGCTGAACCTTGTCCGTTGTTTCTGCGTAAAACTGCTACATGAGCCCGGCCACTGAAGGTTGAGTTACTGCTTTCACACTTATTTGTGTCCAGTCCAGTTCTCATTCTGGAAACATTTACAGTGGAGAAAAACTTGTGGACTGTTTTCTTCCACTTCAGTCGGTCATCATCAAACCTCTGTTTCGAGCAAAGAAGCCTTGCTTTCGTACATATGAGTCGACCTTGCAACCTGAATGGTTTCCATGGAAGCATTCTGAAACAGCCTTGGCACCTGCATTCATTTTTCTGCTGATATCAGCATGGTCTGAATCACACTGCTTAAACCAGCATATTCTGCCATGTGGCGGGTTTGTGTTTCCTCTGCAAGCCTCTTGAGTCTTGGTTGCTGGTCAGGAAAGAGCTGGTTGAACTTGGTCTTGCAAACAGCGCGGTACAGAGATATTGCCCTGTGGACAATGCAGTGCCTTTGAACAGGGTCTTGCATTTGTTGCAGTGATGTTGAAATACCATCAAAAAGTTTGCTGTTGGTGTCAGTGGTGACTTCTGCTACTTGGGAGGTATTCTTTCCTCTCACAACTTGCAAGTAGCAGAAGTCACCAAGATCCCATTCCATGTTGCCAACCAGCAGGTGTTCATCAAAGAGTGGTTGCCTTGATTTCTTGTGTTGAAACAGCCAGGATGTCCTTGCTTGGAGTGCTGTTATCAGCTACAACACCCACAATTTGGCCTAGACGAGCTGATTGCGCAGTGCTTGCATGTTGCTCTCGTTGACATGTTCAGACTTGGGTCAACGCCAACAACGACGATATACTGGAAATAATACACAAAACAACGCGTTAGTGACATAACAATATACCTTTATGCATCGTTTCATGTTTGGCCACTCGCAAGCTTTGTACCTCAGCTGCAAACTCAAATTGAGTTTTTCACATGGTGAGGACTATTGCCCACCAGAGGGAAGTTAATTTTTCCTTTATTAATCGCTTGAGAAAACACGCTTCGCTTTTGAACAGTATGTTTTGCACAAAACACGACACCACCTCACACACAAACAAAATGTATTCAAAGCGCCTGAGAAAATAGTTAAGGGCCTCGGCTAAACCTTGACCGCAGTAAAATAATCCAGATGGGTGTCCCCATAGTCAGCGCTTAGCATATTCCAATTGTTGTTCGAAATTGCTGAATGTTGTCAAACAAATGTTTCAAGATTATGTTAGACACACACAGGTATTGCAATAGTGTCAGTCACCTTAGATTATTTTGGTTTAGTCTGCAAAACAAAATAGGACTGGTTAAAATATTGTTTAATCCTTTTAAGTCGACTTATTTGTAGTGAATCCTTGATATGCATTATTGTTGGCATAACCCTGAGGAAGTCTCGCCGGATGTCAGACGAAATGTCGGAAACTTAAGTGCCAGAAGAGCAATTCCCATTAAATAGTGAACAATCATGATGCTAAACAGGTAATAAAGGTCAGTGATCGGCGCACCGATGGTTGTTTGTTTACGACCTCTCGCTGCGTGTGATTGGGAATTTGGTCGGAGGCCGGTCATAAACATCGGAGTGATCGACGTCAGAAAATCAAACATTCAAAATTGTGTCGGTGTTTATCATAGCGGGTACACGAGTAAATCAAGTCCTCCAAAACAACACGCCTAATTTATGTTTCACTAGGACTAGTGTGCTATTGAATATTTCGTGTCGTTCCGATATAGCACAGTGAGCGGAACACACTTGCTGCAGGTTTGTTGTTGTTACTGCGCAGATTACAAAAAACGTGTTCTTTTCACGTGTGTTCTGTGTTGCCTGAAATGTGTCACAAATTACAAAGCCATCAAACGAATTAATTTATTGCATGAATTAAAAAACAAATCCAGCCCCCTTCATTTTTTGATAAAGGTCCTCAGTTTTTGTTGACCTGGTGGTCTGCCGCAGCATGCTGGCGGAAACAAAATGTGCAAAGGTCTTGTTGCGTTTTGCATATTCGATGTTGAAGTTGGAATGTGCAGCTATCCACAACTGTATTGTCTGGAACAAGAGTTTCCGAGAATAACTCTTTGTCAACCGCAAGGAATGTTTGACTAATTGTGTTTCCAGAACCGCTCACTACAAGGTTGCTTGGACAATTCCTACAAAAATATATAGTTATTTTATCTTGGCTTAAAGCCAATGCACTTAAATTAAAACGGTTTTCACAGTCCGATTTTGAATAGACGGTAATATCACGTTGCAAAATTTGCTTATAATTGCTGTTAACGTGTTTGTTCTTTGGTCACGACGACCGTCGCCACGCCGCATGGAAAGCAGCGATTTGAAACACGCCTATTCGTTGGCTACTTTAAAGAAAACGGTTTTCACAGTCCGATTTTAAATAGACGGCAGTAAAAAAAGCAGTAATTTAAACAAGACTTTTATTACAAACTTTTTGGGTTATTCCTTTGACATTCTTGTTTACCAAATGTACTTCGTAAATATTTTATTCGGGCAACGTAGTAAATACAACGGCCACGAAGGAACACAACATAGGTCGCAAGCGATAAAGGAAAAACGGATTTGGGAACACAGGGTTGCACAAAGGGACACATTACAATGTCACGTTGAAGTCCTGCGGGATGCGGATACCGCACGTACACGTCTGCGGTTCCGCGATCGCGTGGTAGCGTCCGCACGTGCACCGTATATGCAATCGTTGGCAATTGGTGTTGGGGCATCTAGCGCCTTTACAAGATGCGGCGGTGCCACATGGGCATCGACGGTGAAGTTTTTCACATTTGCAGGTGTGGGTTGTTTCCTCGGTCGGAAACATAGAGCGGCAGCACTTTGTGTGTTGTTTCCTCGGTGAGGAGCTTTTCTTGCGTTTCTGCTTTCTTGTCCCCACCGACTTCCACGGGATAGACGTTGTGGGTAGTGGTGTTTCATCGCTAGGGTGATCTGGTTCCATGTCTTGGGCTTGGAGTTTTTGACGTGCTTCTAGAATAATAGGTATGTACTTTGCTGGAAGCATGGCTACAGGTACAGCTGAAGATGTAACTGCTTGTCCGACTTCCATGTCAGTTGGTGAGTCTTCGTCGGAGGAAGATGAAGATATGCCTCCATTATCTTCAGTGGAGTGAGACTTTTGGTCGTTGGGTTGGTCCTTGTTTTGGTCTTTTGCGGGGTTCTTGTTAGTATCCTTCTTCTTTCTTTTTTCTGCAAGGATTGCGCAGTTTTCTTTGTCGTGACCATCGGCCTTGCAATGGTCGCAGTGCGGTGGCTGCGATACATGGAAGGCCGATACCATGTGTTCAGGGGCGTATCCAGGAATTTTTAAAGGGGGGGGTCCAAATTTTTTTACGGAATTCCCCGATTTTCAGGTATAAACTATTGTGGGCGAGAATCGCAAAATACGAACGCCGGTGTTCGCGCCAATCGTCACATAAACAGTGGCTTTCTGGCTTCCGCAATTGTGTAACGCTATGGAAAGTTTACCAACTAAACTAATTGACTTTCACGCAAGTAAACCGCTTGTCATTACAACGTGGCCACTAAAAAACGACGTTTCGTCCGTGAACTGACGAAAAATAACACTTGTTTCGTAACAATGCAACATGTTTGGTAACAATGTCAAGTGTTCGGTAACAATGCTCCCTGTTTGGAAACAATGGCGAATGCAACACGATGCGGTTTTTAGGTCAACGTCAAAGAAAATTTCTGGTTTTCACGCGGATTTTGACAAAAAAATACAGTGGCGTTTGTTTAGTTATTAAAAAAGACCAAAATATTTTACAAAAGGGGGGGGGTCCGGACCCCTCGGACCCCCCCCCTGGATACGCCCATGCATGTGTTCCCCGAGCTTGAGCTCTCTGGGGATGGGGTTATGTTGTAGGATGGACCTCTTCATGATGAATGCTCTTTTACCATTGCTGATGCGGTACTGATCGTAGAGTCGCCAACCCCGTGACACTGGCGCATAGTTGCTCAACAGTGCCTGGATCGGCTGCTGTTTGATCTTAGGAGGTACATAGCTGATGACGACCTTCTCCTCGTCTAGCCAATTGTTTCGCTTACGCATCATTGATGGTATAAAATATTACTTTTCCATTGGGAAGAAGGTTAATACCATTTAGGTTTCTTGTTGCAAAGTTCATTGTTTTGAGGAGGTTATAGATCGCCTCCCGGTTCAGCCCGGGATTAAATCTCGCTTCTACCTCTCCATCTCGTTCAATGCGGAAGGGGTCATCGTTAAGGTTATCAACGTTTTGGGCCGCTACTGCAGCGTAAGACGTGCCTGCAGGGTTTGTAGCACCTGCCATACTTCAGTCCGCAATATTATAAGACCGCTTGTCTAGCTTCTCACCTTGGGTTTGTGGTCCTGGAATATGTTCCGGAAGATCCCAGATGATATAATCCAATGTCTGTGTAATCCAAGGGCTAAGAGCCAGATTCTAACTTGCCTTCTTTGCTGTTGTACGTAACGTAACTGAAGTAAAAAACTGAAGTAAAACCAAATGTACTTCAAATGCGCAAGACAACAACATAGTCTACTATGCAGCGCAAAAAAAATATGTTTTGAAACTTTTAGATATACCTGGTTATTTCTTGCTTGGTGTGGCAGCTGAAGCAGAATCTGAGTTTCTGCGCATTCTTTTGATTGGAGACACTAGAAAAACTATTTATTTTGGCTAAATTAGAGTATCAAATCCAAAAGGAGTAAAAGACGATCACACCAGTATAAGATCTTTATCAAAGAAATATTAATTTTGCCTATTGGCATCTTATTGTTTTATGCATTGGTACTTTCGTATTTTTCTTTTTTTTTTTGTGAATAATGTGGCCTGTTTATTACATTTTGGTGTGGATTTTGGAGACACAAGGTCGTTCTTGCTGTTTTTAGTTTTAAAACCAGTGATCTAAAACGTTTTGACCAATTTTAGTGAAAAGTTTCAATTTTTCAAATATGGTTTGCCAACAAAGTTTCTGATATACCTAGTAATTTCTTGCTTGGTGTAGCACAATCTGAGTTTCTGCGCATTCTTTTGATTGGAGATACTAGAAACACCACAAATATATTACATATGTTTCAGGCACAACTACACACCATCCTAACTCTAAACAATTTACCTTCACAAGGGACTACTTTTGCCTCATAAAAAAGGTGGTTCTTTGGCCATCTAGCATAAACAAGGTCTCCTGGTTCAACTACGGTGAGTGCTTTAATTTTTTTTCGATTCGACATTTTTATGTCCTTGGGGTGGTAAATATAACATGTCAAGTTATCATCAACAAATTCCACTTTGATGTATTCACGTTCTGCAAATTGTTGGAAGGAAATAAGTTCCATATTCTGTGTTTTGCAGTCAGATTACATAAAATTTATACTTTTTATTAGTAGTAAAACCACAAGAAACTGATGACTGACTTACTGCGTTCATAGCAACTATTAGACCATATAAGCTATGAAAACAAATCCGAAAATTGCGTACCCATTTGTATTATGTTGGTTTTGAAGAGTTCAGGTTCACCAACTGTGACGGCAACACCTCTGGTTCACATGATGATGATGTTGCATCAACAGCACCAAGCTTTACTTGACCACTAGTTTCAATGTCAGAATAACTTGGCAAACCCCAAATACCTTTTGGTCCATTTGATATAGTTGGAATTTAAAAACAAAATGTACAACGTAAATTTGTGAGAAAAAATGTTATTACAACATTCGCTTGTTTTTTCGACTGGTCTCTGCATGCGATTTATATGCTAAGACATAGCCAACCCGATGCTATTCTATCCAATACAATTCGTGCAGATTCAACAATTTTCCCTGGGTCTGTAATATCATAGAATTTATCTTGAACCTCCACTGAATGGCCTTCAGCTCTAGCCACAGCTCTTTTTTGCTAGTTTCTCTAGCAATCAATTTTCTAGTTTCAGTCACTGTAATTCGTCTTTCAAAACATCTTGCAGATACTTCCTTATAGATTCATCTCTTCCCCAATATTTTTTCCAAAAAATGATGGAAACATTCTTGGTTCAGTATGCCCATATGCTCAGATAGTTTTAAAGCATCTCCACATTCTGGTTTAGTGAAAACAATGCAACCATGGCGCCTTTTCTCTTTTTGTTCACTGATCAAAACTGAGAAGTTTCCTTGTGATGTAGTTTCTCGGTTTTGGAATTCACTTCCAACATTCCAGTGAAAAGAGATGACCTGCACCCTTGGTGGCAGATTACCCTAGCAAACAAATTACCAGAGAGCAATTTTAGTTCACTGCATGAAAGTGAACCAATTTCTTTTTGTCGCAGGGCCTTCATCTCTTTTCCATTTTGCTTTACGCATTCCAAAATAACTTTTCCTGGAAAACTGCAGTGGGAAAGTAATCTTCTCGATTGGTCTTTCTTGGTTGGAATATTTGCTCACTCAAACCCTTCCCGTTAAGAAAAGCTTTCTTTCAGGATTGTTGTACCATCTGAATGGTACGAGTGACAACTGTTATTCCTGCCCTTCTTACCTCTTCTCCAATTTTCCTCGAAATTATATCAATAAATTCGTTCTGTGTTTTCCAGTTTGAATAGGTCGCATTTCTAGGAGCCTGGTTTACATATGCTGTAATCTTGGAAACTCCTCTTGCTGTTAGTAAATTAAGAATTGCCTTCGTTTTGTTTATGGGGAGACGTCAATGAAAGTGGGCCACTGTCACGATTACCGCGAAAGGCAATGTTTAACAAGAAAATGTATAACGGAGGCAAATTCCCCAAGTAGTCATTTTTACTCTTAACGCCTTCCAACCGCGTAGTGTTGTGCCCCGGAAAAAGCTATTTCCACAGGCCAAGAGTCGATCCACCGAGAGATTTTGGTTCAAATAGCATACACAAATTATAAAAACTATCGTTTTTTGCGTGAATATACACCAACCAATTAAACACTCGCGTTGAAATGTTAACAGGGGGTGTCCATGGTTTTCGAAACAGTTCTGAAAGACTGAACCTTGTTACATTAGAACTACCAATTTGGTGGTACCTGCATCTGATTTTTGAGCCTGGAACCATCACTTGTTGAAGCAACGTAAATATCGAAGCACCATTTGCAAAGTGGTCGAAGGATTTATGAAAGTATTGGCTTCGGAGGTGTCCACTTCAGCAGCTTGTGGTAAATCGCCAGTTAAACCTGACTTTTAAAAAAATGACGTAACTTTTCTCATTTTCTTCGGTAGACAAGACATTGTTATTGAGACACGAAAGTTGGTCAAGCAGAGTATACTGTAGTAACCTATATAGACCCGTCGAAAGAACGACATGCGAGAAAATATGGTCAAGTGTGCTAAAGTCTAATTGTGACAAAACAATACCTCTAATGATAGAACTGTTCCAAAAAAATGTTTCTGGCTTACAACTGAACTATTATTTTTACGCAAAGTGGAGCTAATAATAATGATATCTGTCTCCGTTGCCTGCCCTTTAAATTCCGCTAGTTGTACCCACTGTGTACAACATACAGTTTTCACAGCTCAGGTACGTATTACACTAACTTTTGCCTAAGCTTTTCCCTGTTAAGAACTTATGAATGCAGTTTTGAATCACATCATCATCCAACCATTTTGAAGTATTTAAGCACTCAACTGACATTTTAATTGACGTAACAAGACTGTCGAGCCTGGCATAAATTTCAACGTCTGCGCCATGCGTAAAATAGGATATATTCATATCACCAAACTAGCCGTGACACTAACCCTGTTTACATGGCCAAGTCGACTCGTGACCGGGTCACGTGATTTTCAAATTCGACGCGCGCAAACGACGAATTTACATGGGGCTTTTAAGTCAGCTTAAGACTCTTCTGATCTAAGCATGCAGTTAGTTTAGGCAAATGCTTGCTGAAAATTGGTTCTTGATTATAATGTGAGTTTACTTTGCCAGATATAATAGATGATTTAACTAGAAAGCCTGCTGCAACCCATATTTTTTTAATTTCTGATTAAACTAAAAGGCTGCATTTTCCTGGAATGTGTTCACAACAACACCATGGTGAGTATTGAAGTGAAAATTTCATGTTTAGTGGTATTAATTATCTCTGTCCTTCTTCACAGGATCCTTTTCAGAAGCTGTCTAATCCCGTAATCCCATGTACAATTGAGTGTCAGAAAAGACTGAATGGAATGTTTCATACCAGCCCAATGTTAATTAATTTGAAACGAATATACAGAAGATGTGATAGTTACATAACATAAACTTGTGTCATGGCATTCTTGTCATATTTGTTTGTGTTTTTGACAAACAGAAAAGGTTTACATAAGCCTGCTTTTGTATTTTATGGTTGATTGTTGTTCACATAATCCTTGCATAAATAAGATGCAGTAGCCTAAATATGAATAAACAACCAGTTTGTATTGACTTGTTATATTATAGCACATCCAGCAGCAAATGAAAACAGTTAACACAAGTGCAAGCATTCCTGCAATGCATTTGTTTCCTTCAGGTCTCCAAAATGCAACTTAGGTCCTCAAATAAATCTTGCTTTTTTGTATCTTGATGTTTGCACAATTCATTTACCACTTGCGCAGTATTTATCAAAATTAACTCGAGTAAGCACATCCTTCTCTCCGCTGCAGCATAGAGCATACTCACGTAGTTGTACTAAAACTCGTTTATTACTTTTAAGGTTTATTGTAAACAGCAAACCCTCAACGCACAACCTCCTAAACAAATTACCTAATCCTAACTTCTTCGCGGCACTTGTCGCAACTGGGTTTAAGCTGACTTAATCGCTTGAGCTGTCCCGTAAACCACTCTCCGCGTTAGATCGAAGGCCGAGACGGCTTAAGACGCTTGCCTTTTTCTCTTCGCCGAAAACGAGAGAGTCGGATCGGCGAGTCAGCTTCGCCGTCTTAAACCGTCATGTAAACGGGGTTACTGTTGGCCCGCCCTAACACGCCTGGTGGACACCTTTCGACTTGTGCTATGCTTTAAATGGGCCACATTGGCTTGCACTCGTCATTCCATTTCCTGTGGTTTCAATTGGACTACTGTCGTACGTATTGTGTCATCTTCAATAAAATATTGTGATTTCTGATAGGTGTCAGATATACGGGGATTAAAAGGAACTTTAAAGCACAGAAAGAAATGTGTTTATTGTAGCTTAGCAACCCAATGACGAATAACAGACAAACCTTTTTGTACCACCATCGCATCCTAGTGGTCACCTACACCATTTATTGCATTATGAGTGGTAACTTATTGTTTCTACACTTTAATAAGTACATGACAAACATCATATCATTTTAGCAACTAAAACAGCCGAAATTATAACAAATGTACCATTGTTTATCAAGTAAGTAAAGATAAAGTACTGCGCGGTTGTCGCGTTGCAAAACAGGCTACAATTACCGTTTATCGTCATGTGAAGGTAAGCATTCACGCAGCGATGGACCATCATGGACGTCGTCCACCGTTAACCTATGGGATCATACGCACTAGAGCGAATATGAAAATATGTTTTGCGGATGGTAAACATGGTGCTGATGAGTGTGGATGACATTTTTTGGTACGCGGAAGGCGACAGTGGAAACCAAAAGCCATTATAACCCAAAGAGCTGTATAGGACAGTCCAGCAAACCTGCCCTTGAATGCTATCGTCATTCCATCAAGAGAAACATTTTGTCCCGTTATGTAATATTTTTCAATATGTGGGAGAATGATGTTCAGCATTGGCCTGATTTTAAATAGCCGGTTCTAGACATGTGATATATGTTGACTACCAGTAGTCTTCGAAGTTCGGTTTTTGACACAGCCATCGCAAAACTACGGCCGAAAAAAAACCTTAATTCGTCGTATGTGACTGGACGCCATTTCTGGTACCTGGGCTCAATTTATCAACAAAGGAAAGTTAATTTTTCCTTTGCAAGTGAACGGATGCAGAAAATTCATTTGAACAACCGCGTGTACACAGTGAAATTGTCACAAAACACGCTTCTCTTTTAATCAGATTATTTTGCACTACACACGACACCACCAAACACACAAACAAAATGTATTAAAAGCGCCTGAGAAAATAGTTGAGTGCCTTGGCTACTTCAGGTGTTGTTACAAAATCTTGTCCATTGTTGCGCAAAAGAATCTCGCATCGAGGTGAATGACGGGCGTGCTCCACCCACGGGGAGTCGATTGTTTCCCAATGCAATAAACCTCGACCACAGTAAAAGCATTTCACTTTGTCATCACGACCGGTGAAGTAATAACTCGTGGTGATATGGAAGGGTCACAGCCAGCTTTGACACGACCGCGAGCGCCTTCTTTCGTCCGCCATACACGGCAATCGTAGATGTAGAGAGGGGATATCTTCTTGCTCGTTTCCAGATGGGCGAGTAATTAAGTCAGCGCTCAGTATATTCCAATTGTTGTTCGGCATTGCTTTGTTGGTCGTTATCTGTGTTTTTTAAGAGTTTATGATCCTTGTCGCTTTTAGGCCTGGGCCTTCAGTGTCATAACAATATGACCTGTACGCATTAATGAATTTCGTTGATTATAAATTCGGTTGCAGCATACGCAAGCTTTCCTTCTACCACGATGCTTCAGATGCGTTTACCAAGGCGACTTGCTGCTTAACCGTTGGTAAGCCCGTTTGTTCAGCAACACTTCAGGCATGTGAACCGAAATGACTAACGATAACTAATCTAAATTATTTGCAGGTTTGCCATCAGCCCCGAATGTAAAAAGTTGTTTTTTTCCTTACGAGTGAAGCATGAACCGACAACCGAATCATTGTTATTCTGCTACTGAAATAACGCGAACATCCCAATTGATTTTTAAATAAACCAGTTGTTAACCTTGTGTCCACGCGACGTTTGATTGTACGTAAATACTCACACTACAATTCACGAAAAGAAAAAAAAATGGAGAAAGTTGACAGTTTTGCAGCAGAAGCTAAAACACGTGGTAAAACAGCAAATATTTAAGTTCACGCATCGGTAATAGGGACGGGGCAGCTTTTGAAGTTATAACAGTGTTTCTTCCACGTACATGCCATAATTTAGGAGGAGAGTTGAAAGCACTGTGTTAACAGGGCCAATGCATACGCAACATTCCGTCCCCCGCAAATTCACACGACAATGCAAGTTATTGTCTCAGACTCCGCAATTCTGAGGAAAGGAATATTTACTGATCATCCAAACCCACAACTTCCAAGTGAACAAAAAAATTCATTTCATTCAATTGAAAACATATTTCCATGTAAATATAAATTTAATAAAATTCTTACTGGGTTTTTCAGTTTTTTTATCTCTTCTCTCAAGACACGAATAGATTCGGAATCGAATCCGCATCCAAACAGCCACAACAACGTATGCACTTTAGGGAGGATACGACAAATATTTCCAACATCTTTTCGTTCAAACTTGTTATCACCCAGGTTGAGATTTTCCAACTATTTGAAATATAAAAATGTTTATAAAAAGCATAGATCTCCCCCTGACAACTTGGATTGGTTTTGGAATGAAAGAACTGAAATTCTTGCAAAAAAGTGATTTCTAGGACTGGCCTAGATTGCTGTTAAATCATCCAACCAAGATATGTTTTTTTAAAATATATATATTTCACCTATACGGCATCATCAGTATTCTAAAAGTTCAAAAGCACACATCTGTACTATCATACATTTAACATCCAAATCACATTCCTGCACGAAACCAAACAAAAAAACAATCGTTGCGTCAGGGGCTTGCTCACGAGTATAAAAATACCATTTGCAGGCACTTCACCAGTGGCTCAATGGCTGGATTGATAAAAACAGTTCCAAAAAATGTAAACGTAAATATAAAATAAAAAAAGAAAACGTTGTATTTATCGCACCCTGGGTAACACCATGAGTTGAATGTTAATTGTTGCTTTGGTTATGGCTTGCTAGATGTATTGATTCTAATCATTACGATTACTCTTGTTTCATTTGTTGCTTTTAGAATACTGACAATACCGTACAAGCAATATATATCTATATTCTAAAAAACAATATCTTGGTTGGCTGATTTAGTAGCAATTTAGGCCAGTACTAGGAATCACTTATTGAGATTTTTTTCTTGAAACCGAATTAAAATTGAAACTTCATGTTTCTTATCCTTTAATTTTAAGTAAGGTAAGTTTTATAAAAAGTCCGTGAATATGAACAAATCCTTATTCTTAAAATAATGAAAACCAACCTTGGGTCCCATCTTCATAATCGCTTCACAGATTATGTTTAAAGCTTCGGAATTTAGTTCGCATCCCTCCAACCACAGCTCCAAACCGTTTTTTCCAATCCAACCAGGTTTTGGAATCCAACCGGGTTTTTGAATCCGTTGGAGGAAATCCGCGAGAGCGAAAACATCTGAAATCTTCAGTGGGATTCTGATTAAATGCAACTCCCCAGGACAAAAGAGGGCGATTTCATCCCTGAACATTTCGTCAACTTCTTGTATATCTACGAGGAAATCTGAAACAGGCACAAGTTTATTAAAACAAGCATGGCGAATTTTTTTTCGATAAATCACTAAAACTTTTTATTGAAACTTCCAAACAAGATTTCTTCACTCTTAATCGGATTCAAATAAGACAAGATCAATCAAAAACATTGGAAGGGAAAAATAAACATTATTAGATAAAAAATATGCGACCTTCCTCAAAAACTTTTTACTTGAACTTAACACTTTTATTCCATTTTCATTCCACAAACTGAAAATAAATACAAACCTCGTAACTCGTATCTACTTAAATAAAATCCGTCCGACCTTTTTTCTTGCAGGTATTTCGAAAGTTTCTTCAACAACTTTTTCGCACGTTCGTCTGAAAATAACACAAGATCAACATTTACGGCAAAAATAGAAGCCACGTATTTGGATGGGAGAATTATTTAAACTCCCAATGTGCGTTTTCCACAAACATAACCTGCGTATATTAGATGCGCAATGAGGTGTGAGACTTTCTAAACCACGATGCCCGTTTACCCAATATAACGGTAACTTACTTTGCTGGTTACAATTATTACAGCAGAGTGATTTTCGTATGTTAGATAAAGATTGTTTTTAATGTAGCTCATGGCACGGTTTTCAGACTGGAACGGCGAAGGCCTTACTTCATAATTTTGACAATAAAAATATTAGGCTGTGGCTTAACCACCAAGCTGGACTTGGGCATTCCAGGCCACTGCTGTCTATGGTAGTTCGCCGGTTAGACTTTATCTATAAATAAGGTTCTTATTGACTGCATCAAGTACAACAACGGCAAAATCTGTACTTGTAAAATTGGGTAAAATGCATACTCTTTACATGTCCCAGCTCACCACCATCAATTTGATGTATTCTTGTTGCCTCAAGTTCAGCTGCAGCAGTGGAAGTTTCATCAGCTGTAGAAACATGTGTATTACAAAGCAGAAACAAGATATACTGGGCTATCAAAAATTGAAATATTGGGATCTACCCAAAACTGCAGATGCAGGCCTAGCGATCACTGTAACTTATTTTATAATACTAAAAAAAGCAGTAGCTTTTTATACAGGATCAGCCTGGAACTGAAGATGCCCATGGGGCGAAATATATATTCCTGATTTATAAGCCAGGCTGATCCTGTATAAAAAGCTACTGCTTTTTTTAGTATACTGGGCTATCATCTGTTTACAAGTGCCTTGATGAAACAGCGTACAAACATTTGTTGAAAATCTAGTAAAATACTACATATTGTTCCTGTGTTTTTCAACCTGTGAAGGCTTTTCTAGTGGTGTGCAAGTGTCTTTTGACTCGTACAAAAATTCCAATGAAAACTGTTTTTGTTAGCATTGTTGTGAAATTGCATGCAGCGACATGCGTCATGAACTTTCAATGGGCATTAAATTCTGGTTCTTGTCGTTATTTAGCATTTTGATATTCAGTATCATCATCGTTCAGCAAACTACTTATTGTCAAACACCAGATCAAGCACAGTGACAATAAAAAAATCACTTTAGGAAACTAAGAAAAGCAAAAACACACAGTTTCAAAGTCAAACACGATCTAGCTTTAACACATAATACACTCAAGTCTATGCAGCGCATTTTATAAAGGGAAGCATTGTTGTTATGTAATGTTTCGCTCAAACGGTATTCTGCTGAAAACATTTACTACCATTTTTCGGCGACTGTTTTGAATGTCGGGCCTCAGAAGTTGTTGCGCCACCTACTGTTTTGGATGAAGTCGAATTTACATTTGTTGATGCCAAACGTGTTACAGTATATAGTAAAGCTTATATTATTATGTTTATTTCAATTATATTTTAGTTTGATGCTAAGTAATCTGAAAAGCTTTGTCTGCAAAAAAAACAGAATCACATTTTTAACACAAATATCAAATAAATACAGTACTGACGGAATTTATGCGTCTAGGAAATTGTCATACCGCTGACAGCACTATTGACAGGATCAGATTCCGAACTGGTTTCTCTACATCCACTTCCAGAGGCTTTGATTGAAAATTATAAAATAAAAATAATGGTCATTAAAGCACAAACTTTCCAATGCGCTGCACATACCTGGTTTGTGTCCGAGCAAAAGGCCACACACAAAACGACGAACCATTGCCCAATGGGGTTCATTAATCAAATCGTCCACGATTAGATCAAATTCTTCATCTGACATGAACATAGAAATGTAGTATGCACCAAACATTTCCTGCAAAACTTGATGAAGGTAGTAGAAGAGAACATCTCTCCCATCAAAGACTCTACGACTGGGAAGCCAGGAGAACTTTGCCATTTTGAACACTACATCCTGTACTTTTACATCTTCTAAACCTACTTTTTGAAGGTCGTCATGTGTGAACACAACGGTTTTACGAAACATGCCTTCATATGCCATTTGGCTAAGTGGCAATTTGAGGTTATCTAATTTCTCTCCTTTTGCATGCTGAGAGTGACCAAGTTGTTGCAAAACGGCATCAAATACATTAGTTATGGTGGAAATACTGTGTACCTCACCAAATAACCCAGCATAAACAATAAATTGTAAAAGCATTGGATTGCGGCATAAATCAAGCAATTGTGGAGATTTAGTTTCAAGCTTATTCCACAGTTCAATTGCTTTATCACCCGAGTAAGTATCACACAGTGTCTTTGCATCCTCAGGAGAGAGTTCACTGACATAAATTGTTGGCTTAGGTCGAAGTCCTAATGGTATTGATAGCAATGAGTGGGGTCGAGAAGTAAAAATCAATGTAGATTTTGGAAAAAATTGCCTGCTGCAAAGGTTAGCAACAAGTTGTTGTACTGGCAAGGAAGTGTCATACTTCACATTTACAGGTGCCATTTTTTCTAGTGTCCAGGTTGCCTGATCTAATCCATCAAAAATAAAAGCACACTTTTCTGGGTTCTTTATCATCCATTGGAAAACCAAACTGAGTGTTTCCTGTGAAACATGGTTGAACTGGTTATCCAGCAGAAGCTCCTGCAAAGTAAGCTTTCTATCGCCATAGTTTAAATACATGAGCCGAAAATGAAGCACCAAGTGATCTTCTGTTTCTAGTTGCCTGCATAATCTCTTTGAAAGAGTAGATTTTCCGCATCCAGCCGGTCCAAGAAAAGCTATAAATTTGCCTTGCTTGTATGTTTCTTTAAAGCTTGAAACTAGTTTCTGAAATTTAATGTGTTTGCCAACAAATCGATCATTGTATCCCTTGCTTGTTGATGGCTGAAACTCAGTTTCCTTTTTAGGATCAATTCCTTTGTAAATATCAGTTTCTATCAGTGTTGGTTGAACCTCCGGTATTTCAACCTTTTGCAACTCTTCACTGTAAGGGACAACATCTGGATCAAGATTTTCCAGTTGATATTTTTTGATTTCATCAACTGCCTGTTGCAACTTTTCTTCTTCAACTTTAAACAAGTTTTTCAGATAATAAATCTACAGTGAGCTCTACCATCTATATTTAGCTGGATCATTTTTAGTGCAGCATGCTACATAACCATAACGCAAATTGAGCATTAGCGTTTATCAGTAAAATAATATTGAGTTAGTTAAGTTTAATGCCATAGAAAAATTCAAATAAAAATTTCGTCTGCTGTTGTGTGCTGTTTATCTTCAAGTAATCTAAATCTTATTTTTCGTCAATTTGTGGAATTATTTTGTATAATTTCAGATGACATCGATAAACATCACAGAGTATGTTTAGTTGTAATACTTTATGGAGGATAAAAAAATATCTGCTAAAGGACGTATTAAAGCGGTTGATGCTTTATTGCGAGAGTCAGAAAGGGGCGAGCAACACAATAAACACGTGTATATAAGGCGGCAATCGCGACACGGGAAAAAGGCAATAGCACGCTTCAATGCACAGGCGAACACTACAGTTCGGTCGCCACAGTATATTGGTATTTCTATTGAAATAAGTTTGCCGGCAATTTTACGGTTGAGTGAGAACACGCTGTTGTTAGGGTGAGCCAGTTTTGGGCGTTTAAGATCAGGTAGCTACTTGGTGCCAGGTGCTGTGAAAAATTAATCTAAAATGGCGGTTCAAACTTCTGGCCTTATTTACAGAATATTGGAGAAAGAATTACAAAATTGAAATTTGTTGTATGAAGTGACATGCTTAAATACACATTCCATATGGTGACGTTGACAAAACAATGGAATATCGCTATATGTAGCAGAGTGATTTGAAAATTTCTTTATGGAAAATTCGACATAAATTCCACAAGCGGTCTGTGGACAGTTCAAATGGATTTTTATTGAGAAAAAAATGTATTTCGCGCAAAAAGGCTTCATCAGTTTGTCCAACTGCGAAAAGGAAAAAAAACAGAAACAAAAAAGTTAAAATTAAATAAAAAAAAAAATAATAAAAAGTTTGAATTAGCTGCATAGGGCTAAACCCGTCTGTACTCCTGTACTAATAAAGCACTCGCGCTGACACCGAGTGAGAAACAGAAACAACTGGATGAAAACAGAAAAAAACACAAGGTAGTGGACGTCGCGAACTACAGGCATGTAAGCGAACAGGTATGACCGATTAGACTCGGTGAATAGTAATTTGATAAAAACAGGTTAACGACAAACAACACAAGTAAAGACATCAACCCGTTGCGACAAAAACAAGCGCAAGCATAAGCCTACGGGTGTGAAATAGTGAATCAAGCTATTTGCATGATCGTGTTACCATATTTGGCACATTGATTTGAGCCCGTATTCTGGGTCTTTGCTGAAAGGTTTGGCTGTGCTTGTTCAGGTAGTGGTTTCCTAGTGCCGAAGCATCACTGTCTAGCGAGCACTCGAACTGGTACCACGTAGACCCGTGAGCATTTCAGTGGGTGGAAAACTTGTTTTTTGTCTGCCCAACATGCTGGGCTCTGCATGTTTCGAGGCCACATATAGTCGTGACATTTTAATCGCTGACGCAACATTATTGTGCCGTTGGGGGTACACAGGAAGGTAGTCGTAGGCACCATTTGCTCGTGGTTACCATAGTGCCCACATGGCGCAGAGTAGCCACAACGGGCCGACTGGCCAGTGTCCATAGGCTTGGTGTGATGTGCAAGCTGCTTGTAGTGACATAGTTTTTTAAATGTTGTTGGTCCTTTCCGATAAACGATGAAAGCATTGGCCTGCTGGCTCAAATCCTTAGGCGAAAAAAATCTAGAAGTGCAAGTCGTATGGTTTCGGAAAAAACAATTGATTTAATTGGGTGGACGGACTTCCCATTAAGAAAGCAATGGTCAAGTGCTGTGGGCTATAGTTGGTAGTTTTGAAGCCCGCCAGTGACATGGCGTCGGTGATGCGGCACCCATCGCGAAATTCAACACTGGTGCATGGCTTTTGAAGAATAAAATACTGGATCAATCTGGCAGGCTGTCGATCGAACACCGTATCCGTAGCAAATTCGGCTTGTCATAATTATAAACTTTTTAGCAAGTTGTAATAGGAAACTATGTCTCCTTTGTGCCGTAGTCGCAGAAATCATCCCTCTGTTTTGCATCGTATTTGATATCGCCCTATATATTTGCGACTCTTTTAACAATTAAACAGATGAGAACATTTGGTCTCACACATCATCAATTTAAATGTCGGCTTTGGTCTCAGATCTCGAAATTCTGGGTCCAAGAACAGACCATCGGGACCTGCATTTTCAGCGATTGTATGAGAGTGTTTCTGTTCCACAGTCAGCAAAAAAGCTTCAAGGTAGATAGACCTATGGTGTTTGCATTACATGTTTGCCAAACAAGCGTGAAAATTCCTTACTTTCCAAGCTTATGTGATCGGTGTGAGTATGCCTTGGTAACTTACTTGCACCGAGGCTACATAAAGTGGAATATTCCGACACGGAAAAATAAAACATAATAATAAAACCAAAAGATAGTCATAACTTTAAATCATTTTGGGCAAAAAAGTAGCTTGATACGGCGACTGGTTTCTGAAATACAGCGTAAAATTTCTGTTTAAACCGTTGCGAACCAAATCGTACCAAAGCGAGATTATTGTTGCGTGACGTCGTAGAAAGCACTTAAATCGTGCGAGTGCTGGCAGCAAGCCTTATGCGTAGAATGGAAAACATTGTAAAACTGGTTTAGTGTAGTTTTACATTTAACAGGGCACAAAAAGTGCTACAAACTAATTTTGATGTTGATTTGAGATGCAGACAGATGGCCGCTGTTTCGACCTATTAAGTCCTATTTACTTGCGTAATAACAAAACGTTTACGGGGACAGGGTGTTCATGTGGTTAAAGCATTTATGATCGCCTACGTGATACATGAAAAGTCAATTAAGCATTGTCGTTTTGTCCCCTCACAGCAAAAGATTAAAGTAATTAAATTTTGAGCCTGGCAAAGACCACCGAAAAAGCCGACCAAATTAGCTGAATATGCAACACAGTTATTCTGTCGTTGTACCACGTTTGTCTGGCAGCGATTCCTACGAGTTCGTGTCATAAATTATTTAAATAATTCGCCATAATCAACCACTAATCTATTTTTTGATGTTAAAGTTTGACGTAATGTAATGTCACTGAGCTAAGAATCGCACCATCACCGTCTTATCGAAGTACAGAGTAATGTACGTAACTTGTATTCACTAACGTTTCATCACTCAGGGAACACAAGTTACGTTTTAATGTGCCAGAAGAACAGACTATTAAAATAAAAATCTGCATGGCAGCAACAGCAACATTATAGCAGTAAAACATTATCTGCAGTGACAATTTTAGTCAGAGGTTAACGGTCCAAGTCACTGCATGTTGTCGCTGGGGCAAGACACAAACATTATTAAATGAGTCGCATTAAGCTAATAATTTTGTCATCTCCTAATGATCGAATATAAATGCGATATCAGTTGGGGTTCGACTTGAATGCAAGTATTTGTGTTCCAAACTTCCTTAGTAAAACTCCCATACCTCGTTTATCTTCGGATTTTGTAATGGTTGATTGATGATAATGGGTGTGATGATGATGTTCTTCCACAGTCTGATGACAATGTACGTCACCAGTATGTAGGTGTAAGTTCTGGAATGGAACCAGCAAAAGTTACCAAACACACAAATATTAATCGTAAAAAAAGACAGCATGGTCGTTGAAATATTCTAAAATAAAAAACTGTTTCCAAACATTTTGTGAAAAAAAATCTGTCAGTCACAAATTATATTCTCCAGCCCCTACCACCAGTATAGCAAATCTTAATATTCAAGAGCAACAAGCTTACCTCGGCAACAATGTTTTGTGAGTTTTCTCCTTCTGTTTGTTGTTCGGCCATTCCTGGATTAGCAGGTGTAGCTTTGTATCGCAAGTACAGTATAGAAATATATTAACATATATACAAACTGTGTGAAAAACAAATTAAGCAGTTAAGATATAAGGATGATGTGAATTGTTTTTTCTCCAATCCATTGTTTGCAAGATATAACACGCAGCAAAGGAGTGTCGTAGAAATGCAACACTCTGTGCAAAATGTCTGATGCATGACTCTGTGTACTGCATTGTATGCCGCAATAGGTAGCGTTTGGTATTAGCATAGAGTTCCCAGGTGAACCTCACTTTAGAGTTTAGTGTAAAAAAAAACTATAAAAAGGCCTGGGCCTTGGGGCCAGAATTTGGTAATTTCCTTTCTTCTGGTTTCGAACTAATCAATCTTCCAATTTGTATGTACAATTTTATTCTTACCAAGTGCCAATATGAAGACACATGGCAAGCAATGTTAACTTCGATTCTTTTCACAAAAGCAGTTTGAGTGGCAACCGATAGAGTTTTGAATAGAATGCCCCATCCTGGTCCTTACGGTGAACCGTGACAGGCAAATCGTGCACTTGTCAAGGGACATAGACAGACACAATATAAGTGTTCGGCGAAGTCTGGTTCAAGAAAACACAATCAATAACATGAAAAGACGCACATACGTTTCAGGGAAGATCAACTGAAAACGTTACACATTGATGCACACGAAGGAATGCAAGCAACAGAAAGCACTATTTTAAAGTTGTAATTTAGCTTTGGTTAAGCTCATGTCAATGAATAATCTTTACCAAACTTCAAAACTATACGCAATATTGTGCAGTCAGAAGTGGCATGCTTCAGCAAGCCAAACCCTAACTATAGTGCAAGGCGTTTTTCCTGGGACAGTAGTAAGACAGTATGTGACTCGGAAACGGAAAGCCAAAGCTAGAATGCTATTGATCACATTAAGTTAGTAAACGTTTCGTACTCTTACTAGGTTCATCATCAGTACTAAAGTCCCAGTAAGAGTTCGAAACGTTTACTAGCTTAATATCATCCATTGCATTCTAGCTTTGGCTTTCCTTTTCAGACTCATTAACTCCAGATATTTTGCTCCCAAGTGTGTGACTCGATTCGTAGGAGAGATGACCTTGCAGCACCAAAATAACACAGGTCCTTGTCTGTAGGCCTCTATTTGAGGGCGAGTTAAGGCTTTTTGCGCAGGAAGAAAAATGTACTAACATTTCTGTGACCAGACTCAATAAAATGTAAAAAAACTTTTAAAAGGTGGTGAAGTAAAGCCACGAAATGTTGTACATTTACAGCGACTGCGTGAGTTTGTTAAAGCTAAAAAATAATAGTCATCAGGCTAAACTATTAGGTCGTTGCAGTACCCATGCAAACGGTTAAATTTCGGTCCATATTATTCCGCAGTAGTTATCAAATATTGTTACTATATTATATGTTTGTTAAAAAAGTAATAGTTTCCAATAACAGATCTGATGTTACAAAAGAACAGGTAAAAACTCATCACATATAACAATTTAGACCCTTGTCTATGCTTTCTCCTATATAAGTAACACAACGCTTACTGGACTTGCACAAAACTTTCAAACAATTCACTCATTTCTTACTCGCGTACATTCACTTGTGCACGACACGAAACACAGACAAAATTACGCACGCATCTGCATGGCATCCACGTAACGGAAACTGATCAGCAGAGTGACCTGAAGTAACCCCGACAGACCGTACAGTTGCGGGGGTGGTTTTGGATAAAACGTCCCGTACGAATTTCCTGGTTGATACAGGGGCTGAAATTTTCCACAACGAACTAAGTGGGTTTACAATTTTATTTTGGATAACAAATCATATCTTTAGCACTGCCGTTTAATTTGTATAATTAAACGGCAGTGCTGAAGATGGATTTGTATTTAAATATACTTTGCCCCGATATACTGTAGTGTAGCGACTAAACTTGGTCAGAAATGAATAATCACTTGTTCGCAGGGCTGTTTTTTGCTTCGCTTGTAAATCTATCCATAGATCTCAAAACTATTGAACAATAGCGTATACCGCCACTGAACAGCAACTTACAGCTAGGTTTAAGGCAAGGAAAATGTTTAAACCCCTCTGGACTCATGCAAGCAAAGAAAAGCGTACAGAGCATTATGGATTAGCGATCCATCGCCTTAACCACTCGGCCACCTCGCCGTCCCAAACCTGTAGTTAAATAAAATATTTATGTGAGAATTGTTAGAAGTAGTTGTTTTTTAAGGCGCAATTACGCCTACACTGACAAATAGACATTCAATTTTGAAACGTGTTTGAAAAAAAGCCCAGCATTCCAGTTTTTACCTTTGTGACTAAACCTGCTGAAAGTATAACAACAAAAACAGAACTTTTTAACAACCAGTTTGTGGTGAATTAACATCATGTACCAACACTTTTGGTTCCCAGTTGATTGCTTGGCCATAATGTAATTTCTACTGTGGTTCGTCACCATTAGTTCCTACCTAGTTTGAATGTCACGTAGATTCGTTAGGGAGCAACTAAACAACAAATTGGAAAATTCCCTGCTTAGTTGAGCGGCAAGACCGTATCGCAAGCTACAATTGGGACGATTACGCCTTGTTCTCTTTGATTACGGTTGTAGAGATCCCCTACGTAGATGTGAAGGTTGTCTTGCAAGTTGTGCGCTAGCTTACCAGTGTATCCTGACAACATTACGCGCTTCGGTTTCAACAAAAATTCCTCTCATTTATTCAGAGGACAGCTGCCGGAAAAGGAACATTAACGAAGCGACGCTGGTTAGTGCATACCGGCTCTTCTGGCATAAAATATACGTGCTGTATTTCTTTAACGTTTCGTCTGCCTTGCGGCAAGACTTCATCAAGTATGACGCAATTTCAAAGTGGACTACACTAAAACACGCAAGGGCACTAAAAGAAAAAAAGGGGCACACTGATACCGCTTATCAAATTACGTGCTAGAGGCAAAAACACTCGGCCACCTCGTCATCCAAAACCTGTAGTTAAATGAAATATTTATGTGAGATTTGTTTGGAAAAAATATTATCATGTAAAAACTACTTTGGTTTGGTTTAATATTGTCGGATGCGATAAATTGCACCTACATAAACTTGTTGGATGGTTTGCAACATCCTTCGATAGTTCATTTTAAGTAAATAGTACTTTTGTAATAGAACGCGCCAGAATAACAAGTTTTACATGATTTGTTTTTTCCTGAGTATTACAAATGCCTTCACTATTTTTTGTAAATGGAATGCATGAAAGCTTTTCCATTCAAGGTTAGCAATTGTTACGGGCGAGAAAAAATCTTGATGTTATGTGAATATCACATATCTTACACACTTGCACAGAATGTCACCATCAGTTAACTTAAAAGTGTTACGTTTGATGTTATAACACATAAATAATTTTAACCTGCTGACATTTTAGGCAAACAAGTTGCAGGATTTGTTAACTTTAAAATTGGTTTAAAACATATATTTATAAATCAAAACCTCACTGTTTTGTAACAATTAAATAATAATGACTTATATCAATGGTTGGAAAGGCCAACTATAAAAACATAACCTTGTCTCAGACAATTTATAAAATATTGTTTCATGTAAAACTTTTTGTATTCATAAAAAGCAATACTGCTGACCGTATGTTTGTCATCTTTCATTGTCATTTTTTGTTATGAATAAGATTGCACTTCTAATATTACAATTTGGGTGTTTTTTAACCAGGATGTCCTTGCAGAGAAGTATTGGTGTTTACAACAACTCCATTATTTCCAGTCGTTATTTTCCAATCCTCAGGTTGGCATCGCTCTGAATCACAGGTATTTCATGACTTTGCAATTAAAGTGTCTGTGTTTGTAAAATAGTTTTAGAAAAAGACCTTTTTCTTTATGGTTCTATTGCTTTTAAACACTGGTAAACATTAAGTTCTTTCGTGATTTTCTTTCAGAAACAACAACTACAGTCAGACCTTTTTAATCTAAACTACTTGAAATTCCTGTTGCTGCCAGGCATATTGCAATTTAAAAATGTACTGCTCTTCTGGCATAAAATATACGTACTGCATTTGTTCGACGTTTCGTCTGCCATGCGGCGAGACTTCATCAAGTATAATGCAAAAAGTAAACCACACCAACACACGCAGGGGCAAAAAAGAAATAAGGACACGCTGACAACGCTTGTCAAATCACGTGCTAGAGGCAAAAACCAAATACTGCAGGAGACGCAACAGTTACAACATATTATTGTAAACTGCCGGAAAGAAAACACGTTGTTCTTTATTTGACGCATCCACTATTTTTGTGAATGTAAAGCGACTCAAGGAATAGCCGTTTGGCGTGGCCCAGCTCCATTTCCAGGACTTGGGCTTTATAGAAGGCAACTTTGTGTCTCAATGTCACCTCATGGTTGGCCAACGCAGTCTTGCTGGCATCTTTCGATGCGATATCACAGCGATGCTCTTTCAGTCGCGTCTTAAAGGCCCTTCCGTTTTCGCTGATGTATATACCATTGTAATCCTTGCATGGTATTAAATAGACCACTACCTTTGGCTCGGAAGCCTCGTAGCAATAGGTCGTGAAATTAGATTTGCCAAGCGTTGTGTGAGACTTGAGACGTGTAAACTTTTTTGCCGTAATCCGACATCAATCTTCGCAATGTTTCGGTAAGGCCAGAGACGTAGGGAATTACAACTGTACCGCTAGTGGGCGTTTTATGCTTCTGGGTTTATGACGTTCTCGCGCTTAACATCCAGGCAGGATGTTGCTTTGTTCGCAGCGCATTTTTGACGACACTAATCTCTTTTGCTTGGTCTTCTACTTTCGAAATGTGGGTCTTGGCTCCATCCATTAGTGATCTTACAACCGCCCTTTTATGTTCTATCGGGTGTGCCGACAGAAACGAAAGGTAGCGATTCATATGTTTTGGTTTTCGATGTACACTAGTATTGCATTATACCTTATGAAGTCTCGCCGCATGGCAGACGAAACGTCGAACAACTACAGCACGTATATTTTATGCCAGAAGAGCAGTACCTTTTTGAATTCCAACCACAAAGCTTTTTTACCATTTTGCTTTAAAGTTCGGTTTTATTCGGTAAATATTATGTCGTTGCAGCTGCCAAGAATAATATGATCAATCCGTTATTCTGGCACAATTAAACGTACATTTTTATTCACTGACGTTTCACCTGCTATCCAGCTAGGCTTACGTTTAATTGTGCCAGAAGAATGACTTTTTGACAAAGGTTTGGGACAACTGGCCACCAGCAACTAGAGTACCACCGAAACTCGGTAAATCTCAAACAAATACAAAATTATGACAGGCAAACATAAGTACTTGTGTTAATACAAGAAAATTTATGCAGCAAAATAATGGTATCCAAGCATAGTTACACACACACTTGTGATAGTATATTAATATCAACACATCTAGGTAAAAGTATCACAGAAGTTTTCTGTATTACGTTGGTTGAAATTTACGTACAACAAAGTTAAATACCACTTGTGGGGCAACCCAACTTCTTTGCTTGCGACCTTTTTTTTCAGATCAAAATATCCTGGAATTCGTTGCGTTGGTCAATCATCTGATTCAGTGGCTCTAGACGTCTTTCTCCTGGCATGTATAGCTGTCAGAAAAGTCATTGACCTCTTTCATGTTTTGATAAATCTGTTCCTCCTGTCAAGATTAAAGTATGAAGTGAAAGTCACAATGTGTTTTCCATAAAGCCAGGTTGTTACTTGCTTCTGCTCATGTTGTAAACTGCACAAACATTTTTACAAAAATAGGGGTTTATAAATCACTCGAGTGTAGAGGTTATGGCAGACTCCCTGGCAACGCTCGAGGGGTTAACAATCCCTGGCTAATGAGGTTAAAATTCATGGCATGCTAAGTGATTTATAAGTTCATACTTCAGTACTTTACCGTGCGCTCGGGATTGGCTTGCGTCGCAAAGATATGCCATAGAGATAAAATGTTGAAGAATTGCACAAATTTACAAAATAAAATTAATATGTTGATATAAGTAATGAGGCGGTGGCAACACAGTGGTAACATGATAAGGGCAACATACTCTGGTTTGCACATACAAAATTCAAAGACACACATGTAATGGTTAAAATGTTGCCGACCCCTGCTGCACTGACACTGGTTAAGAACCACTGGTCTAAGTTTAGACTTCCCAACAAAATTTAGCTATTTTTTGCAGAAAAATTCACAAGCCTTACATACAAATATAATTTACATGGACATAGGGTTTTCACCTCAATTGTCTTCAGAGGTTTGCACCCAGGTTTTTTGGCGAGCAAGATTGTCAAGAGCCAACATCTAGTTGCACTGATGATTAAAACATTGTCCGGTCGTCCAGTCTGCAACTCACTTAATGTGATTTCTGTTGATGAAAGTTACGAATTAATTTAGTTTGGGGTCAGCATGATGACTAGCACTTCTTTCAGCAACAATTCATTGCATGGATTAGTGATGTTTTTCAGAGCCAATAACATTGTTCTCATTATTTTTTTATTCGGATTTCCAATAAAATTTATTCTGGGATTTTTTTTTAATCGGGTTTGACTCAAGGATTAATTTTTTGAAAGAAACCCAGCAAATATCTTTTTCACAGCGCACAACTAAACTGCAAATAAGTATTTGTGTACAACAAACCAATACAAGAACATATTCTCTTTTAACTTGATTCATGGACGTTGTAGGTTTGTGGGAGTTGAACTCTTCATATGCAATGAGATTCATTGCATTTAAAACCAATACATTCAAAAACCAGATATTTTGAGACAGTTAAAGTTTTAATTTGATTTCCAATACCAAGTAGATCCGTCTGTTACGTTCCTACAATTACAAACAACTCCTGGTATTCTTTTTTCTAAAAACTGGAATAAAAGTGTCGGAAAACTATCGTCTCTCTTTCTACTCCAGACATATTTCCCTTCATATATTTTGTAGCAGTTTGAAAAACAATTATTTTCAACAACGCAGTAATATTACACGCAATGGCATGATCGCCCCACTGCGCAGGTCCTTGCTTGGCGATCACAGCTAACGTATCGCGATCATGAGGTTTTCGGGTTTGGCAGCCTAGCTAGAACAGCCACTTATTCCTGACAAGTCGGAGCGAGATTTGAAAAATCATGCTCTCGGTGAGGTTTGAACTCACGACCCATGAGGTTTTCGGGCCTGGCAGCCCAGGCAATGCAGCCCGAAAACCTCATGATTATTTTGAACAAATCACAAAGAAAACAAATAGTCTCGCGTTTTGATTCAATCCAGACCACTGGAGTCTGTATCGGATAGGAGGAAGGACTGATCATCCAAATCCTGAACTTTCGGCTAAAAAAAATCGCAAAACTTTTAATTTCATCAAAGTTAACGAAACCATGTTTTTTATGCCCATGTAAATTAAACAAATTTCTCACCGGGTTTTTTAGTTTTTTAATCTCTTCTCTCAGGACTCGAATAGATTCAGAACCAAATCCGCATCCAATCAGCCCTAAATCCTCATCCACATCTTTTCGTTCAAACTTGTTTAAATTCAAGTAGAGATTTTTCAACTATTTAAAATATAAAGATTGGTCGGAAATCTTGTTTCAAAAGTTTTTCTAAACAGAAAAAGAATAATTCCATGTATTCAATTTTAATTAAAAAAAGTAAGTTTTTTCAAAAATATAATGGATTCTAAATCTTTCTAAATATAAAATCGCCAGTTGACAAAAGTTTGAATGCGGGTTACTCGACCACCTTACGAGGTAGCGACTTACTTTTTTCACACAAAAATAAATCACAGGCTGAACTTTCCAACGATAGAAGAATTAAAAAAAATTAGCATTAATATTCGAATATGAATATGATAAGTATGCTGTGTCATAACCATAAGTAAACATCGATTTCCGCTGAAATCCTTGAGGGTAGATATTCTTTGACGTCCATACTATCTAAACATATTAAACTTTTTCGCGAGAACCCCCCCCCCCCCCACACACACACACACTCCACAAAAGAAGTTTATCCAAATAATTAATGTTCGTAGTACCCATTGGATAACAGTTGCAAATATTTTCTCTTTAAATAACCATACCATTTAAGTATATGACAGTCAGCCGGCCAAGTATAAATCGGAAGTTCAGGTAACTGTGGGGTGTACGCCATTGCGTTTGCGGTCGCTTTATGTTATAATCACCATCCACAACATCTAAATTTTAACGAGCCATCGCTGCGAACGGATATAGAAAGCATCATAAGTGTCCTTAAGTTGACCTAACAAATCGGCGCTTTAGATTCGCCGTGCAGGCAGCGTGTCTGGCAATGCGACTTACGCCTGTGGATTTACTGCGCACCTCAGTATCTAATAACTGCGCTCCTGGCGTTAATTGCGTGTTTGCTTTGGCTATAAAACCTGCGCACCACTTTGTAGGAATACACTTGAACTGTTTGCGACTGAAGAATACAACAGTTATTTGGCAACGAGGACGGGATTTCTGATCATGGAGAAGCTTGTGGAGATGATAGTAGCAATTCTGGGGAAGCCTCACTCGAGTGAAGGATCGACGGAAGAAATGACATCAACAGTAACTCAATTTTTTCGACTTTAGAGCTGTGGGTTGACTACTGGTCCCGGATTTGCACGTTTGCCAAAGCTCATTTGGTACCCGACGATCGACTGGCAGAGGCAAACTTCAGCTGTGTACAAGATGCTTTTTGATTTGGCTGCACAGGAATCGCCACCAAGAGATATCTACGAGCTCACGTTAGAAGAAATCGTCCAACACATGAAGTTTCAGTTTGACCCCAAACGTTTCATAGTCCGGGAAAGGTTCAAGTTTTGGACTTGCATGAAGCGCAAGCCGGGTGAAACCATTCAAGAGCTCACTGTTCGCATTCGACAAAGCGCAGCAATTTGCTACTTTGCATCCATTACAGATCCATTGGATGAAGCTTTGCGCACTCGTTTTATCTGTTTAATTGAAAACGAAGGGGTTTTGAAAGCTCAGGATGACGAATTGAATTTTGCTCGTGCAATTGACATTGCGGTCGAAACCGAAGATGCTGCCAAAGTGGCTAAAGAAACTGTTCACGGAACGCAGCCATCGACTTCGCTGTTCAAGGTACGTGCTACAGCTAAACCGTTGGAAAAACGTAAAGTGGATTCGAGGACAGTACAATTACCTGATGGGAGGAAATGTTATCGATGTGGCAAGACTTCCGAATGTCGCATCAAGCTTCCGAATGTCGTTTCAAGAATGCAACATGTTATTTTTGTCACCTAACTGGACACTTGGAATCCGTTTGCCGCAAAAAGGTTCGACAGCGCACGTCCCATGGCGTTAAAAGAATTGAGAAACTGAATTGCATTTCTAGTATTGAAGCAGCCACGCTCAAGTTGGAAGTTTCAATTTGTATCAATAATCATTCGCTGACCATAGAACTTGATACTGCTACCGGCGGATATTTTCTGTCAAAAGAAACATGGAAGAAGATTGGTTCTCCAAAGCTGCACAAAGCAACGTCGCAGTATCAGTCTGCAAGCAGCACATTTACGTCTGTTACCAGTTATGAAGATTCCGGAAAGGTAGCTTACCTTCATTTCAACGTCTGCGACATTCCAGGTTTGAATTTGGAAATGGCATGTTATTGAGTTGAAAATATGATTCGCTGTGCTGTTCAGAAGTGTTTTAGGATTGTTTTAATGCTCACTACTGGTGAATAATGATTTAAGTTTATATAAAAAAAAATTGTTTCTCATTTTTATAATATTTACAGCAAATTTTTAATGATTCATGTGTGATTAGTGAACATTTTTCATATTAAATCAATCTAAAAACCGATTTAAACGTTTTCACAAACACATTTACTTCCCGTATGTGTCCTCGAATGGTTTGTAGTAGGGTTACGTAGGTTATTTGTGATGTCACGAGGTTGTGACTATTATATCAATTCATGGCTTGATGCCACATTATCAAAATGTTTGCAGTGGCAACATATAAGCGCATGTGTAGAATGGTTTCATTATTGCCGTCGAAACTCTTTCATTTTTCGCGGCACCAACAGTTTGCGAAACCTGTTAAATGCATTTTTCTGACAAGCTGTAAAGTGCACTATTCGTTCAAGTAGACAAAAATGATCGCATGCTTGTCATGATTCTACAAAGGAAGTGAGAGCTCCCGGGCATCTGGATCCAAACACAAATTACTACACACATAAAAGTGTCTGAAAAATTAACTCCCACGCAAAAAGGTCACGGACAGCATGCTTTCGTCTTAATCATGTGCATTCTTGTAACCAAAAAACAATTTACTTTTGGATGTAAATTGTTTCCAAAAAAGATAGGCGCCGTTTTCCTTCAATCCGTCCAGGGATGGTTGGGTTCTTAAAGTCTATCTTGTGTGTTGGATTGGCCACAAGATGTTGACAAACATCCGAAGAAGGGCTCGTCATGTGCTCCTTGAGCCTCGTGACAAGGTTTCGTCTTGTCTGGCCAATGTATGTTGAACCACAGGAACATGTGATACGGTGAAACAACGTTAGATCGTGTTAGCGTTGGTTCCCGGTGCTTTAGAGGAAATAAGGTGCCAAGTTCTCTACCATTGTATGGGCGATCTTGTTTATACAAATAACATGACCTTGTTGCAACTAAGAGAATTTAACTTGTGTCACTTCTCAAAGCAGGCACCGCATGTAAGTAGATGCTCTTTGACCATCTCACAGACGGGCGATATGGATTTTTCCGTTTTATGCGTGGCTACTTTAAGAATGGTCATCGTCCTTTCAAGTAAACGAGACGGGATATGAGTCATGCGATTGGCAACATTCAGTCACAAGTAAATACATGTGGAGTTATCAGTTGTGTTGGTTGGGTAATCCCCCGCTCGACCCACGTATACAATGTCGAACAAAAATGCGCAACCTGAATATTTATCACAAAATCTATTCCCCAAGGTGACAACTCTATGTATTAAAACATTAACAAACTTCTGTCTACGGCACAACACATGCTTACATCACAAATTCGTTCCATTCCCTAATGACGCAACAAACAAAAAACTACAGCACGCCATACAAAAACATAGCAGTGGTGACGTCACAAAGCGCTACGTTTCGCTTTCAGTTTGTCGTGATTCGAATTCCATTATGAAACTGAATCTGACGACGAAAGGGAACGAATAAATTTAATATCTTTATGCATGGACTAAACTATACTTTATACCAAATACTGATGGTAGTTTAGCATTAGAAATGTTTGTGCGCAATCTGTCAGGATGTTGTTGAGCTTGCATATTATAGCTGAATACTGAGTTTAAAACTGGTCTACCATCTGCACGGACAGTGTGAAGTTCTTAACAGAGCAATTCACAAACAACATAAATTTCGGACACAGCTATTTCAGTTACGTTAATAAATTTTGACTACAAAAAGGCATTAAAGACCTTTTAGACTCTCGATCGTCACAACTAAAGAATGATACTTAGTTCAGATGTTATTATAAGAGGTTGAGAGGTACCGTCTTCAAAATTCCGGGAATTAAACCGCCAATTTTCGTAAATGTCCGGACGACTGGGAACTCTAAACATACAGGCTACACAATTCCTATTCATGGTTTCGATTATGCGTCATCAATGGTTTAAACATCACAATGCTGTAGGTAAAGATTGGCTGAAAATGCATTGGTTTTATTTACTAAAAGGCGTGTAGCGCAGCCCTAAATCGTTTTTGATTAGGCAAAGCAGGAATTTGTCGAAGAATGTAAGTGCCAAGAACCAAAAACAAAAAATTTCCGTACAGGCGAAGAAAAAATATCATCACTTAACGGCAACCAGCGCGCGTGACACCAACTTTCGCTGTTGTATGCGTTTTTACTGCTGTGAATAAATCTTAATCGTATTGAAACTAAAAGTAGACGGGCACTAAAGCTTATCTGTTATGTTTTTTTGTTGGTGCGTACAACTAAGTTAGGAAAATTTCGTAAATTTTAAAATCTTTTGCAAAACGTTCTTTAGTAACCTAGGGCAGGGATTACCAAACCGGGGTCCACAACGACTGCACTGGGGTCTGTAACGATACCTCAAAAAACAATTGCCACGTTTTATACAGTGCGTAAGCAGTAATCACTGCAGTGATCATAACTGCGGTTTCGTAAGCTTTACAATACGTACATTTCACAATTACTCCACTTTAAAATGGATCTTACACTATCCTTGTATCTTACGATTTCAAAGTTGTTTTCTTTCTTTCGTTTCTTTTACTACGCATTGTTGACGTAAGAATTCACCCTAATCGCTAGTGTTGATATTGTTTGTGGTATTCTCAACGCTGATTACGTTGCAAAATGAGGTGACGAAAGACAGGGGGTCCGAGAAAAACAGGTTCACAAAATGGGATCCGCGGCCAAAAAAGTTTGGGAAACCCTGACCTAGAGAATTAGGAGAACACATTTATGATTTTATTTTCAGTCTTTTGTTTCATATGCTGCGATTTTGCCAACTAACCACACAGTAAACGTGCACATCAATGCAATGCAGCTGCTAGATGCGCTAGTTGCGGTTAATTTTTTCGTCGACTAAACAGAAATTTTTGTTTTTGGTGCTTGACACTTACATTCTTCGACAAATTCTGCTTTACCTAAACGTAATAGTTTTCCCACAAAAAGGTTTAGGGCTGCGCTACACACGTTTTAGTAAATAACTCCTATCTAAACCATGCGTTTTCAGCTAATCTTTACATGTTGTGACGTACATCCAACTGCAAATTAGTAAAACCACTACGAGTAGCAAATCTACTCCTTCCTAAACAAGTTTCTAAAAAAAGGGGCTTCTGTAGTTGCGAGATTACAGCGAAGAAAACTGTTTCATCGCCTACATCTGGAACTGCCAAGTGCCTGTGGTTTTATTATTTGTAATCCAGAATATAGCTGGTCGGTGTTGCCCATGCACCTTGCTACTTATCAGGGAAACGAAACGAATCGGCCCGACCGCATCTAGCTGCTGTAGCTTCCGACATAAGTAACAGCCTGTTTTACTTGTGGGACAAAATGTCACGTACGAAATTCCTCGATGATACAGGCTGAAATTAGCGTTTCACAATAGACTACAATTTTGTTTTGATGATAATTTTTTCAGCACTGGCGTTTGATTCAAATACAATTGGTCAGCAGCCTGGTATTTCAATATATACTGTAATGTAGCGAATGAACTTGGTCTGAAATTAACAATCACTTGTTCGAACGGCTATTTTTTGCTTCGCTTAAATTTATAGGCTACCAGTGGTTCTCAACCTTTTAAGTTTGCGGACCGGTAAACTTTCAAAACAAATTTTGCGGACCGGTAAACTTTCAAAATCAACCCAAAATGTAATTACGAAAAAAATATGCAATTCAAAAGAAGTATGAAAAATTCAATTTAATGAGAAGTTTGGTCTAAATCAGTTTAAAATTGGATGTTTTATTACTTTAATCAATGGACAAGCCTTCAACTTCTTTCATTTTGCAATTGAGATATAAAATTGTAATATATATGGCGGACCGGCAGAAAAGTTGGCGTGGACCGGCGGTTGAGAAATAGATGCCAAAACTATTGAACAATAGCGTTTTCCGCCACTGAACTGCAACTCACAGCTAAGTTTGAGGCAAGGAAAATGTTTAAACCACTTCGGACTCGTGAAAGCAAAATAACAAACTTTAAACGTTTTAAGGTTGGTCATTTGCGAGTCCATTCATACGTCGCATAGTTCCACAAATTTCCTGGTGATATCAATGCTTGTGAATTTTCGGAACAGGAAATCCGTGCAGAGCCTAATGGAATAGCGATCCATCGCCTTAACCACTCGGCCACCTCGCCGTCCAAAACCTGTAGTTAAATGAAATATTTATGTGAGAATTGTTAGAAGTAGTTGTTTTTTAGGCGCAATTACGCCTACACTGACAGATAGAAATCCAATTTTGAAACGTGTTTGAAAAAAAGCCAAGCATTCCAGCTTTTACCTTTGTGACTAAACTAAAAGTTAACAACAACAACAGAACTTTTTTAACAACCAGTTTGTGGTGAATTAACATCATGTCCCAACACTATTGGTTCCCATTTGCTTTGCTTGGCCATAATGTCATCTCTACTGTGGCTCGTCACCATTAGTTCCTACCTAGTTTGCATTTCACATCGATTCGTTAGGGAGCAATAAACAACAAATTGGAAAATTTCCTGTTTAGTTAAGCGGCAAGATCATATCGCAAGCTGCACTTCGGAATGGGACGATCACGCCTTGTCATACAAAAGCATAAAGCGTTGTCTGATTACGGTTGTAGAGATCCCCTACGTATATGTGAAGGTTGTCTTGCAAGTTGTACGCTAGCTTACCAGTGTATCCTGACAACATTACGCGCTTCGGTTTCAACAAAAATTCCTCTCATTTATTCAGAGGACAGCTGCCGGAAAAGGAACATTAACGAAGCGACGCTAGTTAGTGCATACCGGCTCTTCTGGCATAAAATATACGTGTTGTATTTCTTCAACGTTTCGTCTGCCTTGCGGCAAGACTTCATCAAGTATGACGCAATTTCAAAGTGGACTACACTAAAACACGCAAGGGCACTAAAAGAAAAAAAGAGGCACATTGACACCGCTTATCAAATTACGTGCTGGAGGCAAAAACACTGCGGGAGGCGCCACAGTTACAACAAATTTTTGTAAACTGCCGGAAAGAAAACACATTGTTCTTTGTCGTTGACGCATTCACTGCTTTTGTGAATGTGAAACAACGCAAGAAAGAGTCGCTTGGTGTGGTCCAACTCCTTATCCAGAACTTGGGCTTTATCGAAGGCAACTTCGTGTCGCATGTCACCGCATGCTTAGCCAACGCGCAGGTGTTAGAGATGCTTCCATATCGGTTTGTGGAAGGATTTGGAAAAAGGAACTTGAAGTTTTTAAAAACCCTTGTCTAGGTACAAAATACTGAAGTGATAAGCTAAAATGTTAAACAGACATTTCAAACACGACATGTGTTTATCATCAGTGTTGTACTACATGATTATAAACTGCATCGAATGCATCGCCTACATTGGCAGGCAGTCAGTTGGAAAGACAATTTTGAAACGTGTTTGAAAAAAGTCCAGCATTCCAGTTTTTACCGTTTTATTCAAAAACCCTTATCTAATGACGTAACTGTCGATAAACAGAAAAACATAAAAAACTTACAGTGTCTGGGACCATGCGCCCCCCACCCAGATATTCCACATCGAGATTGTGGCGAAAACTGGTTTTGTCCGAGAGGCAAACATGCTGGCCGCACAAATCGACTGCAACCATAGAAATAAGTTTAAAATGAAACACTGATATCTCCACATGATATTTAATAACTCCTTGCTTCGGGCGTATTACGTTTACGTTGTATAAAAACCAAGGCAATGCCTTCGAATTTGGAATGGACCAGGTCTCTTGCGAATTTATCTTACTTGAATGAAACGCATTGTCTCAATTTAATCAACGCCAAGTCGTTGGTTGGACTCGAATGATACGAGTAGTAAGGATGTCTGTAAACCTCTTCAATATCTAGGTCACGAGAATTCTCTACGCCCTCTGATTGGCTGAATTGGAGTCCGTCACGGTTGTAGTAATCGCCCACCCGAACGATCGTCTCATTGGTGAACCTGTAACCATGGAAATGGTTCCCATGGTAAATTGTTTTAACTCTATGGCACTCCATACCAACAATGAAATTTTTTAAGACCTTATTTCATGATATCCTATGTACAAAATGAACTTTATAGCTGAAAGCATTATTGTTTATAGGAGGTCTGTGGACCCCAAATGGAAAACTATGTTGTCGGAAATCAATCTTAAAATCGACACCAAATTCACACAACGTGCACCGAAATGCAAACTTTATACGAGCCTGGATCCGTCTGGAACTTTGCGCTAATTTATTCCAGCATGAAAGAACTTCGGAAATTACTCACGATTTCGAACTGGATTCGACACAATGTGCGGCTGTGAGGACGTAACATCTGTTGATGAGAGTTCCTCCGCAAGAGTGAGGAGTGCGGCCTCTTAATGGATACTTCTTACGTATAGAAACCTGTTAGAAAGACCAAAATACCTCGTACACTTGATGTAAACATGAAGATAATAAGGTTATAGTGGTTCTTAACCGATGAAAAAATTACTAGTAGGGGGAAATTATGGGTTTGTGGGTGATTAGTCGGCACCGAAATATACAAAAGTAGTTACAAGAGAAATATTATCATCTGTATTCACTGTGTGTCGTGTAGTTATTGACAATTGGTCATGCCATGTGGCCGAAACAGTGAAAAAAGGATAACAGATATAGCGAAAAAGCAAATCATTAAATTCTACATTTAAAAATTTGAATACTGGTGGGAAAAAGGGATCCCGATTAAATTTAAGCTGGGAAATGAGATGAAAAATGGTTAAGAACCAGCACTGTTACAGACACACGTGCACATGGAAGTAAGCTTTTATGAAAGCCGGCATCTGACTGACAGCGAATATACGACATGGATTTAAATGAGCTCTCCTATAATTGTACGTTTCTACATAACTTTGCAAATCTCCCATAAAATCATTTACCTGCAACGGCTGACTCCCGGGGTTGGCGTTGACCCCTTCCACTATTCTCAATCCGTCTTTGACCTCAGGACAGAAAGCCGGAACAGGAATATCGGTGGTGGCTCCTTGCAGTTTGCTACCTGGGAATATACGAACAAAATGTACTAGCTGTTGATAAGACGTTGAATAAAGTTGACAACACAAATGACACATTTGACCGAGTTGTGCATCCCCGTAATAAATTGTGGAAAACTTCGTACAGCTAACCTAAATCTTGGTCAGTTAAAAGCCGAAAATGTTCCGTCCTTTGCGAGTTGTAAACAGCAATGTGGTTGGTTTCTCTAATGGAAGGCAATCTTCACGTAATTCTAAACAGCAGAGAGCAACTACATGAAAATCTTTTAAAATCTCAAACTTTTTCCGAAAAGAGTTAACATTGTTGAATATTCATCAATTAGTATTAGAAGTATTGAATATAAATTGTCTTTACACATCACAAAGCCAGTTATCTTTTGGTAGAAAGCATTATCCATTCTTTTCTAGTTACAAATGCATTACTTTTTCGACCCAACATTTAGGCATAGGCAATACATATATATTTTGCACTATATTGTATACAATAACAAACTAATGTTAGCTTACGGTAAGACGTAGGTAAGAGCTCCGTTGTAATATATCATGATCGATATGGTGTGAATACGAATAATGATTTGAAACTTAGTTCCTCTGCTTAATCTTGCCCTGCCCAGACAACAAAAGGGCCTTGCACTCCATTCATTTCCAGTTGGTCCGTTCTTGATGATTAGCTGTGTGTTACATACAAAGCGAAACCATTACAACCAGCAAGTTTATCCAATTCAATGTTTTACAGTAAGATAGTTTGTATTATCAAAATCTCCTGATAGCAATATACCCAACAGAAACACATTCTACTTGAATAAGCTATACTTATGATGTTTAGAAGCATAGGCGATACATATACATATATGAAATATAGCAATTGAAAAGCTTGTGAAATAACGATTCAGGATTTATTACAGAACTTGCTACAGTAAGTTGAAAGTTCGTTCAATTTATTGTAACCTTTTCCACCGACCAATGGCATATTTAATTTAGAATGGCTTGACAGCGCCGTCTAGCGGATGAACCAAAAGAAGGCACTAAAACATACGAACTTTTAATTCTTGCTGATTCTTTTTGAAAATGGTTTGTTCATACCAAAATAATGTTTTTGAGAAGTACATTGTTAGTTATCTAGCGGAAATTTAAATTCCCAAGGTTCATTAGAAACTTTTCCAGCGACCAACGGTATATTTAATTTAAAATTGCTTCGCAGCGCCGTCTAGCGGATAAATTGCCCGATAGCACTAAATGAATTTATGTTCTTGTAAATTCTTTTCAAAATGGTTTCTTTATGTCAAAAATATTGATTTTGTGAAGTACATTGTTAGTTATCTAGCGGAAATTTAAATTCCCAAGGTTCATTAGAAACTTTTCCAGCGACCAACGGTATATTTAATTTAAAATTGCTTCGCAGCGCCGTCTAGCGGATAAATTGCCCGATAGCACTAAATGAATTTATGTTCTTGTAAATTCTTTTCAAAATGGTTTCTTTATGTCAAAAATATTGATTTTGTGAAGTACATTGTTAGTAGTTATCTGACTTAATCTTGCATGCCTCGTGTTGTGACACAAGTGACCTGGAGCAACCCCGACGGACTGTACCATTACAGAGGTGGTTTCAGTTTCTTCTCACTAAAAGATATGCTGGGGTGATAGTTTGCTTATCAAGCTATTAACGGTCGTTATATTGCTGCTTTTCTATGTCGCGTGTTTAATTTACTAGTGTAATAACACGAGGCATGCAAGATTAAGTCAGATAACTAACGTGATTAATTTACAAAACTATTGAACAGTAGCGTATACCGCCACTGAACCGCAACTCACATCTAGGTTTGAGGCAAGGAAAATGTTTAAACCCCTCCGGACTCGTGCAAGCAAAGGAAACTTTCGGCACAGGAAATGCGTGCAGAGCATAATGGATTAGCGATCCATCGTCTTAACCACTTGGCCACCTCGTCGTCCAAAACCTGTTGTTAAATGAAATATTTTTTGTGAGATTTGTTTGGAAAAAATATTGTCTTGTAAAAACTACTTTAGTTTGGTTTGATATTGTCGTATACGATAAATTGCACTTACATAAACTTGGCCATCCTGTCTATGCACTGTACTTTGTTATATTATTTAGAAATGTTCAGAAGTAGTTTTTAGGGCGCAATTACAAACCTTGTAAACGATGATTTGTTTAAAATTATATCATCCTGGTCAATTAAATGCCTTGTTGGTTTTTGAAACTATAAAACTGTCAAAAGCACAACAAAAAATTCAAAAAAAAACACACAAACCGGCGCAGTCTCCATCAATAATGTTGGTAATATTTACCAAGAATCCAATAAGATCAAACATAGCTTGACACCTTCGTGTAAATCCCAGGTTTGTTTACGTTTCCACAACCGATTCCCCAACTTGTAATATCCCAGATTGTGTGATGGTTTATGTTAAGGTCAACGCATAACAAGAACCCCCACTGTTAGTGCCGTCGTTCTGAAAAACAAGATTGGAAATTGTTTGTGGAAATATGTTTAGATAAACAAGAACGACTCGATTTAACCATACAGTAGCTAACAGTGGAAAAAGAAAATTTCCACTCTTACTGCAGTAAACATTGTCAGGCTCAAACAGCCAAGTAGGCGACTGCAATTCTCATTGACGAATATGCTCACAGGCGCCACTGGTGGCAATTTATTGGAAAATAGTGATTAGTTTATTTTCGTAAAAATGAAATACGATTTTTCCTTTCATTACTGTTGTCATGGATGTCACTTGTATCTTGGGTAGTGTTAATACATAAAGTTAAAAGAAATAGGGTAAGTTTGTACCACACCGAAAAGTTTTCAAGTAACATGTGCTTTGTATTATTTCATCTTTAGCATTACCCCAATAAATCATTATATCCAGAAACATAGAAAACTGCAACCCACATTCCCCAACCAGATATTCCATACTCATATTGTGATGAAAACTGGTTTTGTCCAAGAGGCAAACATGTTGACTGCATAAATCCACTGCAAACATTGAAATAGGTTAGTAATGGGACAGAAAAGTCCATGGATTACATTTGAATAAAATTGTGATTCTGTACTAAAATCCAAGCTGACATACTGCTTATGTGGGAGAATATTCAAATTTAGAAAAAGTGAGATCTTGTGAAAAACGACATTGTCCCCTGGACTTTCCACTTGAATGATTTGCAACAGTATATAGTTGGGAATAATCACATAGTGAGGTTTTCCTCTTCAATAATTAGGTCATGTGAATCCTTTGATTTGTAGTAACCTGTAACCACCCACCCCAGGCCCCGATCGCTGGTTTCATTGGTTAACCTGTCACCATGGAAACAGCTCAATAATACTATTTGTTGTTTCAAAAGATAATCAAGAAAACATGAGCAAATCAATGCTCTTTATGAAACAGATTGCACACAAGAAACACTTACATTTGAGCTGAATTTAACATAATGTGAAGCTGTAAGAAGGTAATGTCAAGTGTGGGGTTTACAGCATCTTAATAGAGGTCTCCAATGTATGGGAACCTGTTGAAATTGAAAAAGTAAAAATTTAGTTTTCTTGATGTTATGTGAATATCACATATATTGCACACTTGTACAGAATGTCAAAATATAATCAATAATATTATTCATCAATACTTCATTATTTTGTAACAATTAAATAACAATGACTTATATCAATGGTGGGGAAGGTCAACAATAAAAACATAACCTTGTCTCAGACAATTCATAAAATATCATTTATGCAAAAGTTTTTGTGTTAATTAAAAGCAATACTGCTTACCGTATGTTTGTCATCTTTCATTGTCATTTTCTGTTATGAGTAAGATTGCATTCCATCGGAGTGTGTTTAACTTCTAATATTACAATTTGGGTTTTTTTACCCAGGATTGCAGAGAAGTATTGGTGTTTACAACAACTAAATTATTTCCAGTCGTTATTTTCCAATCCTCAGGTTGGCATCGCTATGAATCTGCAAAAACATCACAGATATTTAATGACTCTGCAAAAACATCACAGATATTTAATGACTCTGCAAAAACATCACAGGTATTTATAGGTTTCCAATCAAAAACGTTTATGTTTGTAAAAGAGTTTTAGATAAAGACATTTTTCTTGATGGTTCTTTTGTCAATAAATTCGAGAAACAACAACTACAGTCAGACCTTTTTAATCTAAACTGCTTCGTTTCATCTAATATGTTTTAGTCTGCATAAAGAGCCATCCAGCACATACTTTTATTAAATTCCACTTAACATATGTAGGGGTCAACATAAAATCAAAAATGTGTTTGCTCTTTCTTTATTGACAAAGTCAATCTAACCTTTTTTGCACCAACTACAAGGATTCAATGTAGGGCAGGCATGTTGTTGGTGACCTTATGAAAATTAGAGGTCATGACATTCTTTTTTTGTGTGTTTGTTTTGACCACACAGGGATTTGAATATTTTTGATGTTGCCTTGGTGATGTTTTATTCTTCAGTGCAACCTGGTGGATAAATGAAAAATGAAAGGTTTTGGGACCACTGTCGACCCGCAACTAGAGTACCACTGAAACTTGGCAAATCTCAAACAAATGCATAATTATGATTGCCAAACATAACATGGTTTTAATGTAATAAAACTAAAAAAATAGTTGTCTAATAATGCTACAAGAAATTACTGTTGTAAAGTTTATGCAGCAAAATAATGTTATATAGGCATAGTTACACACACTTGTGATAATATAGCAATATCAATACCAAGGAAAAAGTATCACATAAGTTTTCAGTATTTCTTTCATTGAAATTTACATACAACAAAGTTAAATACCGCTTGTGGGGCAACCCAACTTTTTTGCTTGCGACCTCTTTTTCAGATCAAAATTTCCTGGGATTCGTTGTGTTGGTCAATCATCTAATTCAGTGACTCTAGACCTCTTTGTCCGGGAATATAAAGCAGTCAGAAACGTCATTGACATCTTTGATGTTGGTAAATCTGATCCTGCCAAGATTAAAGTACGGGGTGAAAGTCACAATGTGTTTTCCATATAACCAGGTTGTTACTTGCTTCTACTGTTTTTACATATATCCATGCTCATATTGTAAACTACACAAACATTTTTTTGAAAAATAGGGGTTTATAAATCACTTAGAGTGAGTATTTGGAGGTTGTGGAAGACTCCCTGATAATGCTTAATGGAGGGGACAAGAACCCCTGGCACATTAAGTTAATATTCATGACATGCCAAGTAATTTAGAAGTTCATACTTCAGTACTTTTACATGCATTCGGGATTGGCTTGCGTCGCAAATATACGTCAAAAAGATAAATGTCAAAGAATTGCACAAATTTACACAACAAAATTTATATAATGATATAAGTAATGTGTGGTGGCAGCACACACAGTGGTAACAAGGTAAGGGCAACAAACTTTGGTTTGCACGTATATAATTTAAAAACACACATGTAATGTTTAAAACGTTGCTGACCCCTGCTGCACTGATACTGGTTAAGAACCACTGGTCTAAGTTTAAATTCCCTAAAAAATTTAGCTACGTTTTGCAGAAAAATTCACAAGCTTTGCATATAAATATAATTTACTGTGACATGGAGCCCGACGGCACCACTTTTACAAGGACATGGGGTTTCACCTTCGGAGGTTTGCATCCAGTGTTTGTAAAAATCTTCCACTGGTTGTTTGGCGAGCAAGATTGTCACGAGCCAACACCAAGCTGCACTGATGTGATCTAACAGATCAAAACATTGGCCCACTCGTCCAGTCTGCAACTCACTTAATATGATTTCTGTTGACAAAAGTTATGAATTAATTTAGTTTGGGGTCAGCATGATGACTAGGACTAATTTCAACAACAATTCATTGCGTGGATTAGTGATGTTTTTCGGAGCTGACAAGATTGGTCTTACTAATGTTTTGTAAATTTTACAACAAAATTTATTCTGGGATTATATTTTTTATTTGAATTGACTCGAGGATTCATTTAAAAATAAACCCAGCAACTAACTTTTAAACAGAGCACAACTAAACTGCAAGTAAGTATTTGTGTACAACAGACCAACACGAGACATACACTTACTTCATTAACCAACATATTCTGGGTCTGGTGTACTTTTAGCACCACACCTAATATCTCAGCTATCCGTAGCACTACAAACCTGAAACTTCACACGAATGTTAAATGACACCTTACGAGTTACCATGCCAAAAATGACGTCATCACCTATGACGTAACGAAATTTACAACACTTCGAAGTTTACCTCTCTATACGCGCTACGCCCGTCAACGAACTGCAATAGCATACTCCCTAAGGTACAACACCCACAAAACAAAAATTTTGTTTGATGAAAATTTAAAACTCTCACAAGTAACCTGCTTGCGTTGTGTGACTATTACTGATTTGTTAAATGCCTTCTTAAGCAAACACGCCAAAGTAGACCGTGGTTATTACGAAAAAACACAACAAACAACATGTACTATTTTTACCACGACAAATTGTCAGGCTCATAGAGCAAAAACCACTGGTCCAATAGTGTCCATTGTGGGATCATCAGAAAGGTCTGATCCCATACTTTACACCAAAGTTAGGTTTAAAGACATATTTCGATTGTGCGACACCTAGTGTCGTTTAGAACAAGGACGATTTACGAAACATTGTGACGTCACAAGCAAATTACTTATCGAATCGAAATTTGGAGCGATCGAAAGACATGTCCTTTGTGAAAAAGCGTACCAAATTTCAGCTTGCAGCAGCCTTCACTTTTGAGTTGGGAGCCCATCAAAGACCCCCAGTTATTTAGCTCGTATACACGCAAAAAGGCCGAAACCGACCATGTGTACTTTTAGCACCACATATTCGATGGGTCGTAGCGTGGAAAGTAGAGACCCCATAGGGTCGGTTGATGCATCGTGTGGAAGGTCTATCTTTCTACTTTACCGTCCACCGAAATTCAAGTACCTACTGTGTTTGTGCGACACCTAGTGTCGTTTAGAACAAGGACGATTTACGAAACATTGTGACGTCACAAGCAAATTACTTATCGAATCGAAATTTGGAGCGATCGAAAGACATGTCCTTTGTGAAAAAGCGTACCAAATTTCAGCTTGCAGCAGCCTTCACTTTTGAGTTGGGAGCCCATCAAAGACCCCCAGTTATTTCGCTCGTATACACGCAAAAAGGCCGAAACCGACCATGTGTACTTTTAGCACCACATATTCGATGGGTCGTAGCGTGGAAAGTAGAGACCCCATAGGGTCGGTTGATGCATCGTGTGGAAGGTCTATCTTTCTACTTTACCGTCCACCGAAATTCAAGTACCTACTGTGTTTGTGCGACACCTAGTGTCGTTTAGAACAAGGACGATTTACGAAACATTGTGACGTCACAAGCAAATTACTTATCGAATCGAAATTTGGAGCGATCGAAAGACATGTCCTTTGTGAAAAAGCGTACCAAATTTCAGCTTGCAGCAGCCTTCACTTTTGAGTTGGGAGCCCATCAAAGACCCCCAGTTATTTCGCTCGTATACACGCAAAAAGGCCGAAACCGACCATGTGTACTTTTAGCACCACATATTCGATGGGTCGTAGCGTGGAAAGTAGAGACCCCATAGGGTCGGTTGATGCATCGTGTGGAAGGTCTATCTTTCTACTTTACCGTCCACCGAAATTCAAGTACCTACTGTGTTTGTGCGACACCTAGTAGCGTTTAGAACAAGGACGATTTACGAAACATTGTGACGTCACAAGCAAATTACTTATCGAATCGAAATTTGGAGCGATCGAAAGACATGTCCTTTGTGAAAAAGCGTACCAAATTTCAGCTTGCAGCAGCCTTCACTTTTGAGTTGGGAGCCCATCAAAGACCCCCAGTTATTTCGCTCGTATACACGCAAAAAGGCCGAAACCGACCATGTGTACTTTTAGCACCACATATTCGATGGGTCGTAGCGTGGAAAGTAGAGACCCCATAGGGTCGGTTGATGCATCGTGTGGAAGGTCTATCTTTCTACTTTACCGTCCACCGAAATTCAAGTACCTACTGTGTTTGTGCGACACCTAGTGTCGCCTAAAACGAGAACGATTTATCAAACATTGTTTATTTTTATCCAACATTGTTTCACTGTTTACATTGTTTATCAATCCCACCTAATACGCTCGTGATCAAAATGGGGGTCTAACTTAAACTTACGAATGAACTTCTACTTCTGTGATTCAATATTTAGATGCATCCCCTGTAACATTTTTATGTTTTTTAAAATTAGTTACGTGCCGCCTTTGTTTGTGACGGAGGAATACAGGGTGGGCATTCCCCGTAAACAAAACCTTTTTTATTAGAAATGCTCATATGCGTTGTAACGGTTGCTACGAATGGCACCTTTTTTAAATGAAAGGAATATTGCTTCAATTGACCATCTTAAAACGGTACATAATATAGATCCACCCCACAGCTAATTTGTCATGTGTGGCTGTGTGAGCCTCACATAAGCTGATGAAACATAGAAATCTATGCTAAAACGTTTGTTGTTAACAAACAAATATTTGAGTTTAAATACTGCACTAAATTGTGCACAATTTGTACCGTCTACATTCGCGCATATTTCTTTGTTACAAAATTATATTGAGGATCACAAATGCTGATCCAGCTGTAAGGTGGTTCTTTAGCATTCACCTCTTAAAACCGAAGACCTGTAATTTCTATGAGCAGTAGCAATTAAGATATCAACCTCAATTAAGCCATTTCCTCACTTACCTGTTGTTATTTTGTATGTTGTCATTCTCTTGCCGTGCCGAGGTGGTGGAGCGGGTGTTTGTAACACAACCCTAGGTTTTTTCAACCCTAACCCTGGTTTTTGGTTAAACCCACTATTTGACAATATTTACCCTAATGATTTGTTTTCGATTGAAACCACTCACTATAACCTTTTTGCAAACGTAACTCTAATGTATTTGTGCCTGTGCAACTGATGAATGACGGCCGTCTTGCCCAGTCAGACAGAGACTTTCTACTGTGTAGTGATCGTCGTCAGCCACCACCAGCAGTGATGACGGGTCGTTGCTCTCACATCTCACTTCAATCGAACAGAGAAATGTCAAAAACAACACGATGGGATTAAATCGCTTACAATATGTTTTCATTGAAAGGGTAAACTCTTTACAATTGTGTATTGAATACCAATTCATTCTGACAGAGTTGTTGTTTCGTTTAACCCAACCCATGCGGTGGTGCGTCCATTGTACGATAGCGCGAAGATTTGAGGTTGGTCACGTGGATAAAGATCTTTTGACAAACGGCTTATCTGATCGTCGAGATGTGTTGTGTCCTAGCATCCCCGCCTGATACTTTCCTTGATATTGCATTTCTTGTACCGCAGCGTTCAATACGAGAGTAAGACGGGCCGTGACCGAAGAACAAGTGCGATGACATCAATTGCGAGACGACATTGTTTCAACCTATTATGCCATCAGTGCTGCAGGTGACTGACGACAGTCACCATAAAGTAGAAAAGTCTCTGCCTGATGTTGCACAATCCAAAGCTTCGTTACGGTTGTAAAATGATTATGATTAGGACTTTCAACTGAAAATAACACATTAGGGTTATGATTTTCAAACAAAATAACAGGGTTAGGGCGAAAAAAACGAGGGTTAGGGGTTTTTGGCCCAAACTTCAGGGTTGGGATTCCCAGACAGACGGCAGCGATACATTAATGAGTGAATCCAACCGTAATGTCCTGCAACCGGTCATTTACACCTGCAGCTGGAGCCAACTTCTACCAGTACGCATGCATCCCCCAATTGTAGATTTACCAGGCCACCATGGATACCCCCTCTCAACCCTCAAAGAAATTTTATCACACATCCACCAATTCTTCGTAACCCTTTACACCGACCAACATCTCCCTGAAGACATTGTACTGTACATTTTTCGGTTCGATTCGTTGTTGGGGGTATTGCACTCATGTTTCCTTAGCCTTGATCTGAAAGCATGACCTTCCTCACAGTGTGGGTATGTAGAACAGAATATTTTGCTTTTGGGAAAATCGTCCTCAATGTCTATTTAAAATGGAATCCATTGGACTTGTATTACCCATGTTTGAACACATCACCTGCACAATACTTACGATGCAAAATCAGGGACTGTAGAAAAACATACAGGCGAAAAATCATGACAGCGGTCGAAAAAAAAGCAATTTGCCTAAAGCGCTTTCCTCACTGGAGAAAAAGAAATTATCCCCACAAAGGATTACGGCACTCCCACCATCTTTGACATTGGTTTTGGAATGAGTAAATGTTATCTTTCCTTGTTACTAATAACCTTTGCTGGAGGCTCATTTACTATCATCAAACCCAATAAAGGCGCCTTCTACAGTTCATGTGATAGCGTAAATTGTTTCGTCTAGCCTGCCTGCGTTTCGGTCTAGCGTTTGGTCATTAATTCATTCAATATATTCTATTCTGATTTAATTGTATACGAGACTCATGCAATGCTAGCTCTATAGCACTATACTGTTTGGATTCACAAGGCTTAAAAAGAAGGGACAACTGAGAATTTTTTTTCTGGTTTAAGTACAAGGGAGCCGGGTCTGCTGACTCGAGGCATATTTGCCTTGACGGACGATAAACTAATGTGAGGTTCACCTTAGGGTCTTTAGCCTTCATCATGTCGTGTTGAAGTGTACGAACAGCGACTCCACGCTTACATTGCATAATTACAAAGGGTTGATCTACACAACATCAGCACGTACGACTAATATATAAACAATATATTTTCCGTGTAAGGTACAAACAGGTCTCATCAGTGCAGTTCGTGTGACTATCAGACGAATTTGCTGACCGAATATGTTGATGACGGTGATCACCACAAAGTGGAAGTCTTTGCTTGGCCGTTTGGTCAGCAAAGTCGTCTGATAGTCACACCAGCTGCACTGATAAGACCTTCCAGATCGAAACACTGGCCATCTGTATTTCCCGAAACTACCCCAACACGATACCCCCTACTCGTCGACCCTATCCGCTCTACTGAAAACCTCTTTAACCCACATAATTTGGAAGACAAGAAACCGCATCAAACACGACCAGCGCCCTCTGAAATACATCCCTAATCACCTCATCCGATCATTTAAATCCTCTATTGCTTTAAGACTTGCTATCCAACGTCACAAGGAAAACCCCTCTCTCGAAAGCGTCCTGGCCGACGTCAAGAATAATATAACCCAATTTTGGTAACCCTCTCTCCTCCCCCCTTTGACAAACAACCAAAATGCGTTGTTAGATGTAAATCTACGCGAGCTTGCTCGATTAGGGGTTTTGCATGATTTGGAAAAGGGAATTTTATTTTGTAGAGAGCAGGGAATTTTATCCACCGAGGCTACATGCCCGCAATGTCATTCACAAATGCGGGAAGTTCAGTGGGAGCGTTGCAATGACAGACGAATTTGGAGGTGTCCAGTCAGGGTAAGATGTGTTTTAGGATTATGGTAGTGTTCTTCCTAGGCAATCAGTAAAAATTTATTTTTAACCTAAACTATTTCAAAGGACTGTCGACGAACAAGTTCTATAAGAAAGGGCTCATTTCTTGAAAAGAGCCACCTATCCATTAATCAGGTTATTATCATAATGTACTTTTGGACGTTAGAAGTACCTCAAGACGTGATCATGAAAGAGGCTTCGATTTCAAATAAAGTGTGCATTGACTGGTGCAACTTTATTCGCGAGGTAACATTGACAATGGAATTGTGACATGGCTGCTGGCAGTTATACTGTGGTATTAACACACAAACAGATTTGTACGGAAGACCTGCTACGGCAACCAAATGTGATTGAGGGCCGGGCCACATCGTTGCTATAGACGAAAGTCTGGTGGCCAGAAGAAAAGCAGGTTCGAACGCCCAAGCGCGACCTGTCAGGGAGCAATGGTTTTTTTGGGGGGTAGATCTGACAACCAAGTAAGACTACCATACATTCACCCTTCTTTGCTTTAAATGTTTCTCCTGTCAGGAACTGTTTCATTGAGTTGGTGGCTCAACGCGACCGGGCTACGCTTGAAGACGTAATTACCAGGAAAATAGCGGCTTGCACCGAAATTAGGTATGACCAGTGGGCTGCCTACAACAACATATCTCGTATGTTACAAAAAAAAGACCTCTTGTTCAATGCACTTACACTAAGTTTTATCTTGCAGACTTGCCTCAGCAATATGTACATCGCACGGTGAACCACTCGTATTTGTTTGTGGCGCCTGACGGGGTTCATACTAATGATATTGAAAGCCTGTGGTGCGATTGCAAAAGAAAATTGAAGCGTATGAATGAAGCTTATCGGGACTTCATTCCTTCGTACATTGATGAGTGGCTTTGGCGACGAAAAAGGGACAAATCTCTTTACTTCGCTGATTTAATTCGTGCCATCGCATCGAACCCACGTTACCAAGTGTGATTCTATATCACATTTGCTCTATGGAGCAACATTAAACTCATCCTTACAGAAAGAAACATAAATACTTAAACTAGTTTTTTTTCGTCAAACATTTACGTATTACATTGCTTTAGGTGCAAGAAAAAGACGAAGAAAATGAAGCAGCAGGCAACGGCAATTGACCAAGAAGATATGCAGGCAGATAAAAAATCGTACTTTTTAAAAAAAAAATAAATAAATAAAATCGAAGTCAAGCATTTCAAAAAATATATATCGTGATTAGTATGAGATGAAGGGTATTTACACAGGAGATGTCGCCGATGTAAAACCGAAAATTAGTCACCAAAAATGATTTTCTGCGATGCAAGGTATTTTCAAAATTTAGTGTAAATCCTAAGCCAGTAGATGTCGCGCAAAACAAAGCCAAAAGGCGTTGCCCCAAAACAACTAATTGCGAAGCCCCATCACTGTATTTCTATGCAAGCAATTGTCTTTATCGGGAAATGCCCTTCTCGAACTTTTGCGTAACAGAGCATATTTGTGTGCAACAATGCAAAGGGTGCCGGGGTTTCGTTGCGCAAATCGTCCTTGTTCTAAACGCTACTAGGTGTCGCACAAACACAGTAGGTACTTGAATTTCGGTGGACGGTAAAGTAGAAAGATAGACCTTCCACACGATGCATCAACCGACCCTATGGGGTCTCTACTTTCCACGCTACGACCCATCGAATATGTGGTGCTAAAAGTACACATGGTCGGTTTCGGCCTTTTTGCGTGTATACGAGCGAATTAGCTGGGGGTCTTTGATGGGGTCCCAACTCAAAAGTAAAGGCTGCTGCAAGCTGAAATTTGGTACGCTTTGTCACAAAGGACATGTCTTTCGATCGATGCAAGTTTCGATTCGATTGGTTGTTTGCTTGTGACGTCACAATGTTTCGTAAATCGTCTTTGTTCTAAACGACACTAGGTGTCGCACAAACACAGTAGGTACTTGAATTTCGGTGGACGGTAAAGTAGAAAGATAGACCTTCCACACGATGCATCAACCGACCCTATGGGGTCTCTACTTTCCACGCTACGACCCATCGAATATGTGGTGCTAAAAGTACACATGGTCGGTTTCGGCCTTTTTGCGTGTATACGAGCGAATTAGCTGGGGGTCTTTGATGGGGTCCCAACTCAAAAGTAAAGGCTGCTGCAAGCTGAAATTTGGTACGCTTTGTCACAAAGGACATGTCTTTCGATCGATGCAAGTTTCGATTCGATTGGTTGTTTGCTTGTGACGTCACAATGTTTCGTAAATCGTCCTTGTTCTAAACGACACTAGGTGTCGCACAAACACAGTAGGTACTTGAATTTCGGTGGACGGTAAAGTAGAAAGATAGACCTTCCACACGATGCATCAACCGACCCTATGGGGTCTCTACTTTCCACGCTACGACCCATCGAATATGTGGTGCTAAAAGTACACATGGTCGGTTTCGGCCTTTTTGCGTGTATACGAGCGAAATAACTGGGGGTCTTTGATGGGGTCCCAACTCAAAAGTGAAGGCGATTATTTTATTCGAGGCACCAATAGTCCCCACGAATATCGGACGATATCGAAAAAAAATACAATAGTAATAAAAAAGTTTCAGGTACTTGATAAAGAAATGTCGATTAACAATAACAGGCGATAGAAACAACAAGTACAGGTGTGTAATAAAGAAATATCGTTAACGAACGTTAACAAAAAATAAACAACAACACAACGAGTGCATGTACGTAGCAACGAAAAGTCGAACATTAACAGAAGATAACAATAACACAACAATATACAAAAAACAAGAAAGAAAAAGGGGTATCGATCATTAAGGAAATTCGCAATGACACAACAAATACGGGTACACAAAAAAAATTGACGGGTACTGACATAAGGTGGTCAAATGGCTCTTACAATAAGGTCCGCAAGTGGGCGCTGAGGCGAGATTTTGTCCATTTTGCCGGGAGAGTAGTTTTCATGTAGGTACAATTTACAATATATACAATATACAATACAAAAGAACAGGGAGGTGTAATTTTGGGGTGTCATCCGGGAGAGGGCGGTAGAGCACGGTTTTTGCGATTCATTGGTTGGGTATGGCGTTAACAACATCAGCCAAGACTTCCTCGAGAAAAGGGTTGCCCCTGTTCCGTTGGATAGCTAGCTTAAAGTGTACAGAGGTTTTGAAGGATGATACCAAATGCCGGGAAATGTCGTTGATGGGTCGTATGTCGTGTTTAATTCTGTTCCGTGTTTTCCAAATAGTGTGTGTAAGTGAGGTGTTAAGAGAAGAGGTTGAATAGAGCGACAGTTGTGAAAAAGGTGAGAGAAAGTTTCTAATAAGGAATTACAAAGGTAGCAGTGGGGTTCTTGATCCAGGGCAAGATAGGTTCGTTGGCATTTTAGCGGAAGAATTTTAAGGGTAAGGCGATAATTAAAAGTTTTAAGGTAGTTGGGGAAGATAGGGTGGTGGATTTGGGACCAGTCGTTGAAATGATGGGGTGTGGTGGATTCGTCCACGATACGGTGATAGAGGGGCTTTAGTTTATGGGTCATGAGTTCAGTTTCGGTAAGGTTTAAAGATTTGAGGAGGTTTAGAATATATAGATAGTGGGGAGAAGGTGTTGTTGCGTGTGGTAGGTAATTCCTAGTACGAAGGTTGAAAAGTTTGCTGAGGGGGAGTCCAAGATTATAGAAAGATAGACCTTCCACACGATGCATCAACCGACCCTATGGGGTCTCTACTTTCCACGCTACGACCCATCGAATATGTGGTGCTAAAAGTACACATGGTCGGTTTCGGCCTTTTTGCGTGTATACGAGCTAAATAACTGGGGGTCTTTGATGGGGTCCCAACTCAAAAGTGAAGGCTGCTGCAAGCTGAAATTTGGTACGCTTTGTCACAAAGGACATGTCTTTCGATCTCTCCAAATTTCGATTCGATAAGTAGTTTGCTTGTGACGTCACAATGTTTCGTAAATCGTCCTTGTTCTAAACGACACTAGGTGTCGCACAATCGAAATATGTCTTTAAACCTAACTTTGGTGTAAAGTATGGGATCAGACCTTTCTGATGATGCCACAATGGACACTATTGGACCAGTGATTTTTGCTCTATGAGCCTGACAATTTGTCGTGGTAAAAATAGTACATGTTGTTTGTTGTGTTTTTTCGTAATAACCACGGTCTACTTTGGCGTGTTTGCTTAAGAAGGCATTTAACAAATCAGTAATAGTCACACAACGCAAGCAGGTTACTTGTGAGAGTTTTAAATTTTCATCAAACAAAATTTTTGTTTTGTGGGTGTTGTACCTTAGGGAGTATGCTATTGCAGTTCGTTGACGGGCGTAGCGCGTATAGAGAGGTAAATTTCGAAGTGTTGTAAATTTCGTTACGTCATAGGTGATGACGTCATTTTTGGCATGGTAACTCGTAAGGTGTCATTTAACATTCGTGTGAAGTTTCAGGTTTGTAGTGCTAGGGATAGCTGAGATATTAGGTGTGGTGCTAAAAGTACACCAGACCCCATATTCTCTTGTAACTTGATTCATGGGCGTTGTCAGTTTCAGTTTCATTCTTCATTTGCAATGAGATTTCTTGCATTTAAAACCAATACATTCAAAAATGAGATATTTTGAGACAGTTGAAGTTTTAATTTGATTCCAAGACCAAGTAGATCCGTCTGTTACGTTCCTACATGACAACATTCTATTCCACAAACAACCCCTGGTATTCTTTCTTCTGAAAACTGGAATAAAAATGTCGGAAAACTTTCGTCTCACTTTCTGCTCCAGACATATTTCACTTTATATATTTCGTAGCGATTTTATTTACAGCAAAAAACATTTATTTTGAACAAATCACAAAAAAAAAAATAATTCTGAAAGTCTCGTGTTTTGTTTCAATCCGGACCACTGAAGTCTCCATCGGATGAGAGGAAGGAATATTTACTGATCATCCAAACCCGAAACATTCGGCTGAAAAAAAATCACAAAACTTTTAATTTCATCAAAATTAACAAAACCATGTTTTAATGCAAATATAAATTAAACAAATTCTTACCGGGTTTTCCAGTTTTTTAATCTCTTCTCTCAAGACTCGAATAGATTCGGATTCGAATCTGCATCCATTCAGCCACAACTTCTCATCCACTTTAGGGAGAATCCGACAAATATTTCCAACATCTTTTTGTTCAAACTTGTTGTCACTCAGGTCGAGAAATCTCAACTATTTAAAAAAAATGGGTCGGAAATATTTGTTTCAAACTTTTTTTGAAACAGAATTTTTTTCTTAAAACCGGATTAAAATTAACTTCATGTTTTTACTTTTGATTAAAAAAAGGAAGTTTTATAAAAATATCATGGATATATTTATTCTCAAAATAAGGAAAACCAACCTTGGGTCCCATCTTCATAATCGCTTCACAGATCATGTTTAAAGTTTCGGAATTAAGTTCGCATTCCATTAACCCCAGCCACAAACCGGGTTCTCGAATCCGTGGGAGGAAATCCGCGAGAGCGAAAACATCCGAAATCTTCAGTGGGATTAAGTTTAAATCCAACCTCCGAGGACAAGAGAGGGCAATTTCATCTCTAAATATTCCGTCAACTTCCTGTAAATCTACGAGGAAATCTGAAACAGGCACAAGTTTATTAAAACAAACATGGCGGAAGTTTTATTAAATCACTAAAACTTTTTATTGCAAACTTCAAACAAGATTTCTTCACTTTTAATCGGATTTAAACAAGACAAGATCCAACAAATTACCGTATTTTACGGACCATAAAGCGCACCCGATTACAAGGCGCACTGTCAATAAATTGCTTTGATTAGTTTTTTGTTCATACATAAGGCGCACCGGGCTATAGAACGCAACGTATTTTAAGGAGTATGGGTTACCGTATAAAGCTCATTAAACAAAAACTTGTTACGTAATAAATGTAAGCAAGTCACAATAGTATGAATATCACAGTTGTTTTTACCGTAGTTTATTGTGTAAGGCGGTGGTTTATTTATAATAGTATCGGTACTGGTTTTGAGTGTAGGCAATAAAGCACTACTTGATCCATACATTAGGCGCACCGGCCTATAAGGCGCACGATCAATTTATGAGGAAAAAAAAGGATTTAAGTTGCGCCTTATGGTCCGTAAAATACGGTAATCAAATACAAAAACATTAACTTACTGGAAGGAAAACATAAACTTTATCCGACAAAAAATATGCGACCTTCCTTTAAAACTTTCAACCTGAACATTTTTATTCCATTCTCTTCTATAAGAACAATGGAATTGCGACGTCACAATACTTACTGTGACGTAACAGTTACGTTTACAAACACAGACTGGAAATAAATACTAACCTCGTAACTCGTATCCACGAAGCCTTTTTTCTCGCAGGTATTTCGAAAGTTTCTTCAACAACTTTTTCGCACGTTTATCTGAAAATAACAAGATCAACATTTGCGGCAAAAATAGAAGCCATGTATTTGCATGGGAGAATTATTTAAACTCCCAATGTGTGTTTTCCACAAATATAACCTGCGTATATTAGATACGTAATGAGATGTGAGACTTTCGAAACCACGATACCCGTTTACCCAATATAATGGTAACTTGCAGTGGAAAGTATGTGAAAGTTCAACAGCAAGCTTTTCGCGTAAAGCAACGTTGTGTAACAAATTGTAAACATGGTTTAGCAAATCGTTCAGGGCCTGTCAATGCAGACAAGTGAAACAAAACAAATATGTTACATAACAGCAGCATCTTAACTTTGGCAATAGTTTCTTTGTCCCAGCTTTTTACACCTAAATGCCTTGTATTACTTTGCTGGTTACAATTATTACAGCAGAGTGATTTTCTTATGTTTAGATGAGAAAAAAAGGAAAGATAGTTTTTAACGTAACTGACTACCATGCTTTTGTTCCTCATTGTTAAGTGTGGAGGATGCTGGATCACTGAAAGCAGTCTTGACTGCGGTTGATGGCAAGGTTTTTGGACTGGAATCACTTCCATCACCTGTAAAAAAACACCATCAAGGTGATAACTGCAATTTAATGCCACTTATGTACACCATAAGGGTTAACCCAATGCAAAGGCCTTACTTGATAATTTTGACAATAAATAAATTAGGTTACAGCTGGACCTGGGCATTCTAGGCCACTGCTCTGTCTGTGGGAGTTCACCAGTTGGACTTTGCAGCAGGGATGCACAACACGAAAGTCATATTTGGCTTTGGAAGTGGCTTTGCAAACAGGTTTTCACTTTATAAAAATACATTTCTCTTTGAGTTGTGCATCCTACTTTACTGGGAAAAGGGGATTTAATTCAGCTATGCTGTGTTCATAGGCTAACCACTGCTTTAAACCACAACGGGAGTCCATTTCAAAAGCAAATAAAAAATGAGGCATTTTTGGAGCCATTGAGATCTATAAATATTGTTACTGACTGTTTCAAGTACAGCAACAGCAAAATGTTTAAAAAAAGCTATAATAATTGAGAGCTGCAGACAGGGTGCACACTAGTAATGTGTTGCGCCGGATCCGGGTACCCGTACCCGGCCGGATATTGACCAATTTTCAATACCCGGACCCGGCCGGATAATACACTTAATTTTACCGGATAGTTGGGAAGGCATTTTCGTCCTAAAAACGCACAAACATTTCGCAAATTACTCGTTTTTGGGACCCAGTCTGTGATACTCGCCGACGTAAGATTTTTCTGTTATTTGTTATTAAGGTTTTTCGTGACGTGTTATACCATATTAATAAATGCCCACGTTTATTTGTTTCACTCATGACAGGCTAACCTTAACATAGCATTCTGTTTGGCAATCAAACATTTTTGTTATACCGATAAAATACACGAATCGGTGTTAACAAACTGCCGGATCCAAATTATCCGGCCGGATTTGATTGATAACTATCCGGATCCGGCCGGGTCGGATAATTTGGAACTGGGAACATCACTAGTGCACACGCACTGTTTCGGCCTATGAGGTCTCATCAGTGCAGCTGTTGACTGTGGCACTGTGCTAGCTTTTACACAAGCAGGCACATTGATTTTCCAAACCACCGGTGGTTTGTCTATTTTGTTTGGTACCCAGTATAGGGTACCCAATGGATTGACGTTGACCGAAAGGTACCACAAAGTGGAAATCAGTGTGCCCGCTAGTGTAAAAGCTAGCACAGTGCCACAGTCAACAGCTACACTGATGAGACATCATAGGACGAAACAGTGCATGTACACCCTGTCTGCAGCTCTCAAAATGTTTACATATGTGAAATGCTGTAATATTCATACCATTTGACAATTAATTTAAGTGCCCAAAACCACAGGTTTATGCAAAACAATGGATATAATAAATACGAAAGTATTTTGTGTTACAAAAATGGAATAATTCAGTACTTGCACTAAAAATCAATTAAGCAATGTCGGTATATAGGGCAGAACTTACTTTTTAAATGTCCTAGTTCACCACCATCTATTTGAGGTATTGTGGTTACCTCAAGTTCAGCTGCAGCAGTGGAAGTTTCACCAGCTGTAGAAACATATGTATTACAAATCATAAACAAGATATACTGGGCTACCATCTGCTTACAGGTGCCTTGATGAAACAGCGTACAAACATTTGTTGAAATTCTAGTAAAATTTTTAAATAATTGTTCCAGTGGTTCTCAGCCTGTAAGGGCTTTTTAAGTGGTGTGCACAAAAAATTGTAACATAGACAAATTCTATTCAAAAAATGCAAATTAAACCTGTGGTTTGTTAGCATCGTTGTGAAATTGCATGCTACGGCATATGCCTTAAACAGTTCCAAAAAGGAAGAATTATTGATATGTTATGTTTCACTCAAACAGTTTTCTGCCTTGAAAACTTTCCCACCATTTTCCGGCGACTGTTTTGAATGTTGGGCCTTGGAAGTTGTTGCGCCATCTAATGTTTTGGATGAAGTAGATTTTACATTTGTTGAAGCCAAACCTCCTCTGCAAGCTGTAAAACAATTAGTCACAATATATAGTATATAATATATCTTTCTTTTTCTATCACTTATATTTAAGTTCAATGCTATGTAATCGGCAAAGTTTTGTCAGCAAAAAAGATAACAGAAACACATTTTTAATACACAAATAAATATAGTACTGACGGATTTTATGCATCTTGGAAATTGTCGTACCGCTGACAGCACTATTGACAGGATCAGATTCTGAACTGGTTTCACTACGTCCACTTCCAGATGCTTAGATTGAAAATTATAAAATAAAAAAAAGGTCATTATTTTTCCAATGCGCACAAACTTTCCAATGCGCTGCACATACCTGGTTTGTGTTCGAGCAAAAGGCCACACACAAAACGACGAACCATTGCCCAATGGGGTTTGTTAATCAAATCGTCAACCATTTGATCAAATTCTTCATCTGACATGAACATAGAAATGTAGTATGCACCAAATATTTCCTGCAGAACTTGATGAAGGTAGTAGAAGAGAACATCTCTCCCATCAAAGACTCTACGACTGGGAAACCGGGAGAACTTTGCCATTTTGAACACTACATCCTGTACTTTTACATCTTCTAAACCTACTTTTTGAAGGTCATCATGTGTGAACACAACGGTTTTACGAACCATGCCTTCATATGCCATTTGGCTTAGTGGCAACTTGAGGTTTTCTAATTTCTCTCCTTTTGCATGCTCAGAGTGACCAAGTTGTTGCAAAACTTCATCAAATACATTAGTTATGGTGGAAATACTGTGCACCTCACCAAATAACTCAGCATAAACAATAAATTGTAAAAGCATTGGATTGCGGCATAAATCAAGCAATTGTGGAGATTTAGTTGCAAGTTTGTTCCACAGTTCATTTGCTTTATCCCCTGAGTAACCATCAAACAGTGTCTTTGCATCCTCAGGAGAAAGATCACTGACATAAATTGTTGGCTTAGGTCGGAGTCCTAATGGTATTAATAGTAATGAGTGGGGCCGAGAAGTAAAAATCAATTTAGATTTTGGAAAAAAATGCCTGCTGCAAAGGTTAGCAACAAGTTGTTGTACTGGCAAGGGAGTGCCATACTTCTCATTTACAGGTGCCATGTTTTCTAGTGTCCAGGTTGCCTGATCTAATCCATCAAAAATAAAAGCACACTTTTCTGGGTTCTTTATCATCCACTGGAAAACCAAATTGAGTGTTTCTTGTGAAGCATGGTTGAACTGGTTATCCAGCAGAAGCTCCTGCAAAGTAAGCTTTCTATCGCTGTATTTTAAATACATGAACCGAAGATGAAGCACTAAGTGATCTTCTGTTCCTAGTTGCCTGCATAATCTCTTTGAAAGAGTGGTTTTGCCGCATCCAGCCGGTCCAAGAAAAGCTAGAAATATGCCTTGCTGGTTGTGTTCTTTAAAGCTTGAAACTAGTTGCTGAAATTTGATATGTTCACCAACAAATCGATCATTGTCTCCCTTGCTTGTTGATGGCTGAAACTCATTTTCCTTTTGAGGATCAATTCCTTTGTAAATATCAGTATCTATCAGTGTTGGTTGAACCTCTGGTATTTCAACCTTTTGCAACTCTTCACTGTAAGGGACAACATCTGGATCAAGATTTTCAAGCTGATATTTTTTGATTTCATCAACTGCCTGTTGCAACTTTTCTTCTGCAAATTTTAAACAGGAATTTCAGATAATAAATCTATGTTACTGTGGTTTCTTGAGAAACAGTGGGCTCTAGCATCTATGTTTGGCTGGTATATTTTAGTGCAGCATGTTGCATAACCACAACGCAAATTGAGGATTAGTATTTATCTGTCAAATTATATTGTAATGGTAACGTCTAATGTCACAGAAAAATGATAAAATCCCAAGTACAAAAACGGAAACATTTTGTCTGCTGTTTAGTTTTTTAGCCATCCGTATTATGTATCATCATATTTTCATTTCACATGCTTGTTTACAAAGTTTTAGTTGATCTAACTCTTATTTTAGGTCAATTTATGGAACTGCTTTGCTTCGTAGGAGTAGGAACAAACATAATTTCAGATGACATCAATAAACATTGCAGAGTATATTTAGTTGTAACCGGCAAATTTCGAGTTGTAACTCTCTGATTGGTTGGATTTTTACCTACAATGCAGTGTACATTATGGAGGATAAAGCAAAATCTGCTAAGGACGCATATTGGAACTTCTATTAAAATAAGTTTGGCGGCCGAAAATGTCCACTTGTATTTAATCCTCTGTCACCAAAGGAGGACGTCACAAAGCAATCAGTAATGCATGGGGTTCAATTTTACGGTTGAGTGAGCACATATGCAAGTGCCGTTGCTAGGACGAATTTGAGCCAGTTTTGGGCAGTTTTAAGTAGAGTTTTTGGCGTTTTAATTCAGGTAGCTACGTGGTGACGGGTGCTGTCTAAAATTGAGCTAAAAAGACGGTTCAAACTTCTGGCTATATCTGCAGAATAATTAAAGACTTATGTCTGCGATGAATTACAAAAAATCTGGTCCAAGAACAGACCATTGGTGACGGGACCTGCAGCCAACATGGTGTCTGACGGAAATCAATGTTCATAACGACAGTGATGTTTCAATCCTGCTATAACTAACAAATCGCATCCTAAAAGCATGAGTAATCAGTCATGTTGTGTAGCAGCCTACTGTTAATGCCACAGTTCTAACCCGCTTTATAGCCAAGTTAAATAATGTGAGTGATATTTTTTATTATTGTTGAAACTTTCTACTAGTTATGTTCCCAGTTCTAAACTATCCGAAACCTACTGTAAAAAAAGAATAGAATAAAAATTCTGGGAATAGAGACTTACTGATAATTGTAACTGATTATGGCATTATAGCACTTGACGTTTCAAAAAAAACATGTCAATCTTTTTAACAGGATGGGCCAGTCTCTTTATTCTTAGAAAATACACAAAAATGTAAATGTACGTGCCCCCTCTATTTTGTGCATCACAAACAATTCTCTGTTTATGTTAGATACAACCTAGAAATGTCGTCCCTTCAACTTCCAAGTACCCAAGCTCTCAGCTATCTGGCCTACAAATATGACGAATCGGAAGACTACGTGAGGTAAATACAAAACTCTTGTGCACATAATACTAAACACAGTGTTACTCAACCCGCCGGTACCCGTTGTTTTTTTACTACATATTTTTCCACATGGAACTCCTCTGGTGCGCGGTGCATTCTTGTGTTGTATTAAATTCCTGTCAATATCTTCCGTTCATTACATTTTAGTGTCAATTTTAGAAAATCACCCGGCCGCAAAAGTTGTTTATCTTGCTATTACATAATGATAAGTAATGCACAAAGTCACAAAAACAAGATGATGCTTTAGGCAAGGGTGATTGGTTTTTCTGAAGCCACTCATTTACCAACCGTAAATATTTAACACACATGAAGCGTTGCGTGAATTAGCAACCGAATTACAAAGCGTTTGCCTCACCGCAAACGAAATCAGCATATTTGCAAGTACAATAATTGCACGACTAACAATTTATTATTGTTTTAATCACAATCCGTAGAACACAGACTCAAACGTCGATATAATTATTCATGTATTAAAACATCATCTGAAGTTGAAATAATAGTGTAGATATTTTCCTTGTTTTTGCACCAATATACGGAAAAAAGAACATAACTGAAATGTCCGTTTGCAAACCGCATGTTCAGTCAAAAAGGTCGGACGCCCCTGTTTAAGGGATTCCCAGCAACAGCAAACGGCTACTTTTTAAAGGCCACATACATTAAATCAGTCCAGTGCCACATCAGTCCTAATAGACCTTAATGGAGCAAGAGTTACGCAGATACCTTAATTCCCCTAAAACTTTTAAAGCTATAGTGTGAAGAAAGTGGGCAGAAAAAGTGGACGCGAACACATGAGCGGGAAGTAAAACAATCGAAATCATAATCACTCAGCAAAACATGTGTTTTTGTAACAAAGTTGTATATTTTCTGTTTTTTCAGAGGAAGAACTTTTAACGATTGTATGAGAGTGTTTCCGTTCCACAGTCAGCAAAAAAAGCTTATATAGACGAATTGCAGCGTACAAATAGGATTCCCTGTCGTTGCTTTGCTGAATCTAAAGTCTGCTTGCGTGTTCTTGCTGTTAATACTACTAAATTTTAAAACTCCGTGGCAGACTTGTTTATTATATTGAAAGTCACGATTGCAATACCAGGAAGTTTAATTTGTTCCAAGCGCGTCAGTGACGGTCTGTCGTCGAGCCGGATCCCAGAAGGCTGTGCGATTTCTGCCGGAAAGCCTAACACCGTCTGCAGCCTTCGGTCCGTCCGTGTTTCAAATGTGTGAGTAATTAAGTAGGGAAACATGCGTGTTGCTACAGTATGGTGTTTTAGCTAAAGTGTTTGTTTTACATGTTGGCCAAACAAGCGTGAAGAAAATTCCTTACTTTCTAAGCCCATGTGATTGGCGTGAAGATGCCTTGGTAACTTACTGGCACCGTAGCTTCATTTGACAGTTTGGCTCAACACTAGATACGGTAAACTGGAATCTTCTGTCCACTGTAATCCATATTGGACATAACTGTCCCTGTACTGTCGTATCTACCAACTGATTTAAACGTTTTCACAAACACTTTTACTTCCCGTATGTTTGCACAGTTTCGCTTGTCACAGCTACAAAAAAATGTGCCACAATTGTCCTCAAGTGGTTTGTAAAATGGTTACGTAGGTTATTTGTGATGTCACGAGGTTACGAGTTGTGAGCAAACTATTGAAACAATTCATGGCTTTATGTCACATAACCAGAATGTTTGCAGTGGCAACATATAAGCGCATGTGTAGAATGGTTTCATATCTCCGTCGAAACTCTTTCATCAATTTTTCGCGGCACACACAGTTTGCGAAACCTGTTAAACGCATTATTCTGACAAGCTGTAAAGTGCACTATTCGTTCAAGTAGGCAAAAATGATCGCATTCTCATCATGATTCTACAAGGGAAGTGAGAGCTCAAGAGCATCTGGATCCAAACACAAATTACTAAACACATAAAAGTGTCTGAAAACTTTTTTACACCTTTTACGCAAAAAGGTCACGGACAGCATGCTTTCGTCTTAAAAGTTGAAGTCAGGCACATTCTTATTTCAATCGGAATATTACTTTCTTTAAAAACAGAGGTCGGTGCTATGACAACCAAGACATGCACGCCCACAGCCTTCAACAACTGCTGTAACTGGAACTCAAGGGCTCTGCAGAGTGTAACATGTACACCAGACGCAGCTGATATTCATGTACGGAGCGATTACCTACGATATATGTACTATTTGGTTCGCTTCTACTGTTGGAACAGCAAATGACAATGTAAATGGCACTGATCTATAAAATTTTGTGATCTACAACAAATTAAACTTTTTCCAATGTCCAAAAATTAGTTACCACAAAATAAATTGCGCCATTGTCAACAATAAATATCGGATAATTTCAGATACCTTATCACCAAACACTCAATATACAAATTGAATTACTAAAAACCACCTTAAATAAATCATATCCAGCTATAAACCCTACGAAAACAAACTTCGGTTCATTGTGGCTGATGGCAAAGTTAAATCAGATTTAACTCCGCCGTCAGACGCTTCGAACGAGAAAATCACGCCGTCACGGCCAGCGTTTGGTGTGAATCATGCTACAGGCAGTCACTATCTCCGTGGTATATGTTAATTTCTCCTGGTCAGTAACTTAATACATAAAAGCCAACGATGTACATTTACATGAACTTGCGTTTCGTGACATAGAACCAGATTTCCATAGCAATGCATCATGCATGGCAACCTAACTGATCATTGGTAGCAAAATTGCTGACAACCATAAACAAGAATGTAGAATTCAGTGAAACATTATCTGTAGTGACAATTTTTATGTGAAGATGTCCACGTTATTTAATCAGAGTCTAACGGTCTAAGTCACATAATATGTTGAATTGGATTCTATGTTATTGTCGCTGGGGCAAGACAAAGATTAGTAAATGAGTCGCATTTAAGCTAACAATTTTGTCATCTTCAAATGGTCGAATATAAATGCTAAATCAGTTGGGTTTCGACTTGAATACAAGCATTTGTATTCCAAACTTCCCTAGTAAAACTCCCTACCTCGTTTATCTTCTGATTCTTTAATTGTTGATTCATGATAATGGGCATGATGGTGATGATGATCTTCCACAGTCTGATAGTGGTGATGTTCTTCCACAGTCTGATGCAGATGTTCTTCCACAGTCTGATGCAGATGTTCTTCCACAGTCTGATGCAGATGTTCTTCCACAGTTTGATGCAGATGTTCTTCCACAGTCTGATGCAGATGTTCTTCCACAGTCTGATGCAGATGTTCATGATGATGTACGTCACCAGTATGTAGGTGTAGGTTCTGGAATGCAACCAGCAAAAATTACCAAACACACAAATATTAATCGTCCAAAAAGACAGCATGGTCGTTGAAATATTCTGAAATAAAAACTGCTCTAAGCTACCCACATGCGTTTTGTTACGTGTAAACAAAACCTGTCACTCACAAATGATTTTCTCCAACCTCTGCCACCAGTAAAGCATACCTTAATATTCAAGAACAACAAGCTTACCTCGGCAACAATGTTTTGTGAGTTTTCTCCTTCTGTTTGTTGTTCGTTTCTACCCTAGTTTATTGTTTGCAAGTAATTACACGCTGCAAAGGAGGATCGTAGAAATACAACACTCTGTGTTACATCACCACGTTCATTACGCGTAATTGATAGTGGCGTAACAATGATCTTAATGCGTAACACTTCTTTTCGAATGCCATTGTTGTCTGTTACTGCTGGTAGGGTGAAATACTAGTTTGCGTCAGTTATATTGTTTATTTACCAGTTTCAGGAGATAATTTTAGCTTAAATGTTAATGTTCTTTTGTTGGCTACAAATTAAGCTGTCATAAGGAAACGTGACCAGCTAAAAAAACACTTGGTAAGTGGTTGCTAACGTTCATTGTTGGCTGTGGTGTTGATCGTAGATTTTTTATAGATAACTGTCGTTACTGCCTGTGACGTCAAAGGAAAAAGGAGTGTTTCAACAAAAGTAGGCTCTACCCTTTACTTAGCCCTCGCAGGCATAGGCGTCGATTTAGATGACTGGGGTGACATGTCACCCCTCACCAACAAACAGGGGTGACAACATATGCATTGTCACCCCTGGATTTCGTTTAAATTAAAAATTGTTGTCAGAAAAACCACATACATTATACTATGTGTTAAGCTAGTTTCAAACGACCTGTATTATCACCGTCACAATCATGACAAACACAAGTGCCTCGTGGATTGTTGCATAGCGCAGCAATTGTTGTAGCAAAATGGTAGGAATCGGCATTGTTACGTAATAGATTTATAAGTTTGCAAGCTGCAGACAGGGTGTGTGCGTGTACACACCGTGTCTGCAGCTTGCAAATATTGTTGCTTTTTTTGCACATAGGTTTATAAGTCATTTTATAATTACTACATCTGCATTAGACCGAGTGAAACAAAATGTGCCGGTTTCAGTAAGGGGTCCGTAATTAGTGTTTAAAACTTGCTACAACGACATGATTCGGTGTAAAAATAAAGTGACACGAAACGGAATTTGCGTCGTTTGACTATGTTTAAGGCGATACGACTGACGAAATGTTTTGTTGCGTGTTTCTGAAACCTGAAAAAGTCACCCTTAATATGTTACAAAACGTTAAAAAATCGACGCCTATGCTCGCAGGCCAGGAGTTCAGAGTCTACACTCCATGCAAAATGTTCCATGCATGTGTGCTTTGAGCAAACCTTGTTTACCCATGCGAACGGTTAAGTTTCTGTCCATATTATTCCACTATAGGCATCAAACATCGCTACATACACGTGCCAGTAAACAATATTACTAAAAGTAGACAAGACATTTGCAAAAGTTTTCCGAAAAAGCAGTCATGGCCTAGGGGAGTTAGGTAGTTGTCTAGCAAATACCTATGCAAGGCGACCAATGTGCTTGGAAATTAATATCACATTGGAAACGAAATCGAATCGCGTGAGAAAACAATTGGCAGCATCTGTGTACTTTGAAATGAGATACATCGCCCTAAACAAAAATGGAAACGGGGTTCCGAACGTCAATCACGTGATCTGACTGTTTCTGTTCCAAATATGCCATGTCACGTAGCTGCGTAACAGATGTGTAGGTTTATTTTCCAGTAGAAAACACTCCTGTCAAATGTTCTCGCTTGCGCCTGGATGCCTTTCGTCTACTATTGTGGTTCGCGTACCACTGGTTGGGAACCACTGGCGTAGATGAACCGCCAGAATAACAAAAAAAAACTTAAATGATGAAATGTCCTGTTGTTCATTTTTTTACACAAAATTTCCCTCAATATTTTGTTACTTTTTCAGCAAATTTCCAACAACACTCACCAACACCAACTGACTTGTAGACTAAAAACCCTGAAACATACTAAAACTGCCTGAAGGTCGCTCAAATTTGCCTTAGCAACAGATCGTACATCTATTCAACCTTAACATCGCCACCCATGCATAAGTAATTGCATTCGGATGAGGTTATAGTGCAAACTGCTCACCTCCGCACTAATATTGTTTGAATCTTCAGCCATCCTTGCTTTACATTCCAAGTTCAAAGTAAAAATATATTACAGACATACAAGATTAAAAGTAATCCAAACTGTATGCAGAAATCGGTCACTGTTATATGTTTGTTAAAAAAGTAAGCATTTCCAACAACAGATCTGTCGTCACAAAAGATCTGATGGTAACGTATTCCACGCCAGTGGCCCGTTGCTAGGCAACAGTAATTTACGGAACAAGGACCTTAGGGAATTTGACACTGATTTGCGGCAAAAGAAATGCTGAAAGCTTTGCCGCTTGTTTTTAGCTATTGGGTACCTTTTTGTGTTTAGATAGGCTGTAAACATTTCATTATATAATCACTTCACATTTTAATCAGGTTTTGTGTAGTCATGCTCGTGTCCAAACTATTTTGTCAGCACTACTGATTTATGCTCCTGTTTTTAGATGGAGATTTTGGTCAAGATTTATTCACGTATGATCAATTGTAATTTACATATTTTCTTGGATTTGGTCGAGTATAAAAACAACTTTCGAACATTAGATATTGACGTTTTCATCTTAATGCCAGGTTTTTAATAAAATATCACGCGTGATGTACATGCTTTAGTTTTTGAAGCACAAATAAAAATCTTAATATTCTATGGGTAAAATATTAATACAAGAATAGCAACGCACACAGACACAATCAGTAATGTTGGCAATATTTGTCAATCACTCGGAAAGATCGAACGTCGCTCATAAACTGTTCATCAGTTGGTCTCAGTCGCATTTTGAGGTAAAGCCAACGAACATAGCTTGACACCCTCGTATAAATCCCAGGTTTGTTTACGTTTCCACAACCGATGCCCCAACTTGTGATATCCCAGATTGTGTGATGGTTTATGTTAAGGTCAACGCATGACAAGAACCCCCACTGTTAGTGCCGTCGTTCTGAAAAACAAGATCGGAAATTGTTTGTGGAAATATTTTTAGATAAACAAGAATGACTCGATTTTACCATACAGTAGCTAACAGCTGAAAAAGAAAATTTCCGCTCTTACTGCAGTAAACATTGTCAGGCTCAAACAGCCAAGTAGGCGACTGCAATTCTCATGGACGAATATGCTCACTGGCGCCAACTGGTGGCCATTTATTGGAAAATAGTGATTAGTTTATTTTTGTAAAAATGAAATACGATTTGCCCTTTCATTACTGTTGTCATGGGTGTCACTTGTATCTTGTGCAGTGTTAATACATAAAGATAAAAGAAATAGGGTAAGTTTGTGCCACCCTGAAAAGTTTTCAAGTAACATGTGCTTTGTATAATTTCACCTTTAGCATTACCCCAATAAACAATTATATCCAGAAACATAGAAAAGTTCCTGCATCCCTCATGCACCAACCAGATATTCCATACTCATATTGTGACGAAAACTGGTTTTGTCCAAGAGGCAAACACGTTGACTGCATAAATCAACTGCAAACATAGAAATAGGTTAGTAATGGGACAGAAAAGTACATGGATTACATTCAAAATTGTGATTCTGTACTAAAATCCAAGCTGACATACGGATTATATAGAGAGAATATTCAAATTTAGAAAAAGTGAGATCCTGTGAAAAGCGACATTGTCCCCGTAGACTTTTCACTTGAATGATTTGCAATAGTATATAGTTGGGAATGATCACATAGTGAGGTTTTCCTCTTCAATAATCAGGCCCTGATCGCTGGTCTCATTGGTTAACCTGTCACCATAGAAACAGCTCAATAATGCTATTTGTTGTTTCAAAAGATAATCAAGAAAATATCAGCAAATCAATGCTCTTTATGAAACAGATTTCACACAAGAAACTCTTACATTTGAGCTGAATTTAACACAATGTGCAGCTGTAAGAAGGTAATGTCAAGTGTGGGGTTTACAGCATCTTAATGGATGTCTCCAATGTATGGAAACCTGTTGAAATTAAAAAAGTAAATTAGTTTTCTTGATGTTATGTGAATATCACATATCTTGAACACTTGCACAGAATGTCACCATCAGTTAAGTTAAAAGTGTTACGTTTGACGTTGTAACACTTAAGTCGTGTTAACCTGTTGTCTTTTTTGACAAACAAGTTGCAGGTTTTTAACAACTTTTTCACAGTTTTTAAACTGGGTCAATAATTTTAATAATCAACACTTCATTATTTTGTAACAATTTAATAATAATGACTGGTGGGGAAGGTCAACTATAAAAACATAATCTTGTCTCAGACAATTTATAAAATATCATTTATGCAAAACTTTTTGTGTTTATTATAAGCAATACTGCTTACCGGATGTTTGTCATCTTTCATTGTCATTTTCTGTTATGAGTAAGTTTGCATTCTACCAGAGTACATTTAACTTCTTATGTTACAATTTGGGTGTTTTTTGCACAGAATCTCCTTGCAGAGAAGTATCGATGTTTACAACAACTCCATTATTTCCAGTCGTTATTTTCCAATCCTCAGGATGGCATCGCTATGACTCTGCAAAAACATCACAGGTATTTAATGACTTTGCAATCAAAAGCATCCATGTTCACAAAATAGTTTTAGAAAATAACTTTTTTACAAGGGTATTTAAATATGTTTGTAAAAGAGTTTTAGTTAAAAACCTTTTTCATTATGGTTCTTTTGCTTTTGAACACTTGTAAACATTAAGTTCTTTCAGGCATTTCTTGCAGAAACACCAACTTCAGTCAGACCTTTTTAATCTAAACTACTTGGTTTCATTAAATATGTTCTAGTCTGCATAAACAGCACATACTTTTTTGAATTCCACTTGACAAATGTTGGGGGTTCTTTGTACCAAGTTATTGTTACAAGGATTAAATGCAGGGCAGGCATGTTGTTGGTGACCTTGTGAAAATTAGAGGTCATGATATTCTTGATGTTGCCTTGGTGATGTTTTACTCTTCAGTGCAACCTGGTGGACAAATAAAAAAGGGTTTTTCCAAAAAGAAATATAAACAATGACTTTTTGACAAAGGTTTGGGACAACTGGCAACCAGCAACTAAAGTACCACCAAAACTCGCCAAATCTCAAACAAATACATAATTATAACAGCCAAACATAACATAGTTTTGATGTAATGAAACGAAAAAAATTTGCTGTCTTTATAATACTACAAGAAATTAGGCTAATACTTGTGTTAATACAAGAAAATTTTATGCAGCAAAATAATGGTATCTAGGCATAGTTACACACACACACTTGTGATAATACAACATCTATGTAAAAGTATCACACAAGTTTTCTGTATTTCATTCATTGAAATTTACATACAACAAAGTTAAATACCGCTTGCGGGAACCCAACTTTTTTGCTTGCAACCTCTTTTTCAGATCAAAATTTTCTGGGATTCGTTGTGTTGGTCAATCATCCAATTTAGTGACTTTTTGTCCTGGGTGTCAGAAAAGTCATTGACCTTTTTCATGTTTTGATAAATCTAAACTGCACAAACATTTTTTGAAAAATAGGGGTTTATATGGCAGACTCCCTGACAACGCTCTATGGATGGGTCGACAACCCCTGGCATATGAGGTTAATATTTATTGCATGCCAAGTGTTTTAGAAGTTCATACTTCAGTACCTTTCCGTGCGTTCGGGTCGAGATTGGCTTGCGTCGCAAAGATAGGTCAAAAAGTTAAATTTCGAAAAATCGCACAAATTTACACAATAAAATTTATATAATGATATAAGTATTGTGCGGTGGCAACACAGTGGTAACAAGATAAGGGCAATATACTCTGGTTTGCACGTACATAACTTATAAAAACACATAATGTTTACAATGCTGCTGACCTCTGCTGCACTGACACTGGTTAAGAACCACTGGTCTAAGTTTAAAATTCCCCAAAAAATTTCGCTATTTTTTGCAGAAAAATTTACAAGCCTTGCATATATATATATAATTTACTGTGACACGGAGGCTGACGGCAGCACTGGTTTTAGCTTTTACAAGGAACTGGGGGTTTCACCTTGATTTTCTTCGAAGGTTTGAACCCAGTTTTTTTTTGGAAATTTTCGCCTGGTTGTTTGGAGAGCAAGATTGTTAGGAGCCAACATCAAGCTGCACTGATGAGATCAAAACCGTCCAGTCTGCAACTCACTTAATATGATTTCTGTTGATAAAAATTACAAATTAATTTAGTTTGGGGTTAGCATGATGACCAGGACTTCTTCCAGCAACAATTCATTGTGTGGATTAGTGATGTTTTTCAGAGCCGATAAGATTGTTCTCATTCATTTTTTTTGAGATATTGAATAAAATTCATTCTAGGATTTTTTTCTTATCTGGATTCATTTTAAAATAAACCCAGCAACTAACTTTTCCACAGAGCACAACTAAACTGCAAGTAAGTATTTGTGTACAACAGACCAATACGAGACATACACTTACTTCATTAACCAACATACTCTCTTGTAACTTGATTCATGGGCGTTGTCAGTTTGTGGGAGTTTCACTCTTCATTTGCAATGAGATTTTTACATTTAAAACGATATTTTGGGACAGTTGAAGTTTCAATTCAATTCCAAGACCAAGTAGAGATCCGTCTGTAAAGTTCCTACATGACAACATTCTATTCTACAAACAACCCCTGGTACCTGGTATTCTTTCTTCTGAAAACTAGAATAAAAATGTCGGATAACTTTCGTCTCACTTTCTACTCAGACATATTTCACTTTTTACATTTGGCAGCAATTTTATTTACAGTAAAAAACATTTATTTTGAACAAATCACAAAAAACACAAATAATTCTGAAAGTCTCGTGTTTTGTTTCAATCCGGACCACTGGAGTCTCCATCGGATCAGAGGAAGGACTGATCATTCAAAAATAAATTCTCGGCTGAAAAAAATCATTATCTATCATCTTCGAAAAAATTATCTACGTTAACGAAACCATGTTTTTATGTAAAATTTAACAAAATTCTCACCGGGTTTTTCAGTTTTTCAATCTCTTTTGTCAAGAATCGAATAGATTCGGAATCGAATCCGCATCCACGCAGCGCCAACCCCTCATCCACTTTAGGGAGAATCCGACAAATATTTTCAACATCTTTTCGTTCAAACTTGTTGCCCCTCAGATCGAGATTTCCCAACTATTTAAAATATAAAGATTGATCGGGAATCTTTCTTTCAAATTTTCTTCAAAACAGATTAAAATCAACTCCATGTTTTTACTTTCAATTAGAAAAAGTAAGTTTTATAAAACTATTATGGATTTGAACAAATATTTATTCTCAAAATAATGAAAACCAACGTTGTGTCCCATCTTCATAATCGCTTCACAGATCATGTTTAAAGTTTCGGAATTAAGTTCGCATTTCCCCAAACCCAGAATCAAAACGGGTTCTCGAATCCGTGGAAGGAAATCCGCGAGAGCGAAAACATCCGAAATCTTCAGTGGGATTCTGATTAAATTAAACTCCTGAGGACAAGAGAGGGCGATTTCATCCCTGGATATTTCGTCAACTTCCTGTAAATCTACGAGGAAATCTGAAACAGGCACAAGTTTATCAAAAACAAACATGGCGGTTTTTAAGATTTATTAAATCACTAAAACATTTTATTGCAAACTTCAAACAAGATTTCTTCACCTTTAATCGGATTTTGAACTAAACATTTTTATTCCATTCTCTTCTATGAGAACAATGGAATTGTGACGTCACAATACTTACTGTGACGTCACAGTGAAGTTTACAAACACGCATCACACCGACTGGAAATAAATACTAACCTCGTAACTCGTATCCATCAGACCTTTTTTCTCGCAGGTATTTCGAAAGTTTCTTCAACAACTTTTTTGCACGCTTTACTGGGAAAGACCAGAGGGATGTTAGTTGACAAAAAAAATCGCCAGTTAACAAAACTTTGAACGCGAGTTACTCGGCCACTTACGAGGTAGCAGCATGATTTTTTCACACGTAAAAGTTCAATTCTGCCAACCTTTTTTATTTAAAGTGCATATGACACGGCCATGACAACTTTGCGTAAAACTAAAGGTACATCTACAACAAACACATATCCAAAGTTTTACGGTTCTACGTCAACTAAAAAATGTAGAAAACTGCACGAAAAGTAACGGCGACCAAAAATCGTAAATCTTTTGCCCTGAGGAGAAAAGGACATCACATAAGGCGCTTGCGTCGAAAAAATGCATTGTTTAGATAGGAGAAGGCACCTTTTTTTGCAGATATCGAATAGTTTCAAACATAGGAGAATGTACAGATTACGCTACCTTAAAGGTCAGAACAGGGTTTTGCATGACAAAAAAATTGTCATTGTGACGTCACGAATCAAAGGCCCTTATCAGCGGAAGACCATGGGGTATAGCAGAAACGACATAACTGTGAGTGGGCAAAACGACAATGCTAAACTAACGGTTTGTCTCTGTCGTGTTTTCAAAAGTTCATGTATCACGTTAGCGATCATAAATGCTGTAACAACAAGAACATCCTGTCCCAGTACCGTATTTACTCGATTGTAAGCCGCGGCTTATAAAGTTTTTTAACCTACCGTTTGTGCGGCTTACAATCGAGGGCGGCTTACAATCGAGTAAATACGGTAACTGTTTTATTATTACACAACTAAACAAGACATAATAGTTTGAACTGCGGCCATCTGTCTTCAGCTTAAATTAACATCAAAATCCGTTTATTGCACTTGTTCACTTTTTGTCCCCTGTTTAATGCAATATTATGATTAAACCAGTTTTACAATGTTTTCTATTCCTGCGCATAAGGCTTGCTGCCAGCACATAAAGTTATGAACATCTCTTAGTTTGATTATTAACATGTTTTATTTTTACGTGTCATATGCACTTTAAGTGTCCAAAACCACAGGTTTATGCAAAACAATGGATATGATAAATACCAATATATATGTTACAGAAATGGTATACTTCAGTACTTGCACTACAGAGCAGAACTTACTTTTTACATGTCCTAGCTCACCATCATCAATTTGAGGTATTCTGGCTGCCTGAAGTTCTGCTGCAGCAGTGGAGGTTTCACCAGCTGTAGAAACATGTGTTAAAAAGCAGAAGCAATATGTACTGGGCTACTGTTACATCTTACAAAAGTTACCAAAAAAAATACAGCAAACAAATAAAATGTAAGGTTTTGAAAATTTGGTAAGACATTTCTGTCAAAAAAAAGTATGAAATGTGTATTGTAGTATGAATATAAATTAACATACAATTTTTTTCATTAACAATACATGATTGTTTAGATTAACACACCAAATGGATTGATCTACTGTGGCATGCTTACAGCACTAAAACGTTGCACACCAAGTAACAGCGGCATCACAGCCAAGCCGGGTAAAGCTTCCTTTCCTGAAAGCTCAAGAGATAAAAAAAGCACTGCAGTTTGAACTCATAACCCTTGTCATTAGGAACCATAGTTCTACCAACTAAGAAAAAATGGAAACACCCAGTTTGGCTGCGATGTCACTGCCAATAAAACTCAATAATTTAAAAATTTAACCTTTTTCTGCATGTTTTGGATATTTCTTTGAACGTCTTGAAAAAAGTCTTGCAAAACCTGTACGTTTTTGTGTGGCAGAATTGGAATAAACTAAAGAAAAGCAAAAATACTGAGTTGATCAGCTCAAGCATAACCATGCTGTAACACATAATACACTGTCAAATCTTATGCAGCGCAGTATGAAAACAAAGGATTGTTGTTATGTTATGTTTTCTGCTTTGTAAATATTTATCACCATTTTCCGGCGACAGTTTTGAATGTTGGGCCTTGGAAGTTGTTGTGCCACCTGATGTTTTGGATGGAGACGATTCGATACTTGTTGAAGCCAAACCATCCCTGCAAGCTTTAAAACAATGTGTTGAAATATATAGTATAGCATATATATATACATATATATATATATATATATATATCATTTTTTTTCCATTTTTGTGGACTTTAGTGAAGTGTTGCAACATACATACCATTTAACAATTAATTTATGTGCCTTTACCACAGGTTTATTTAAAAAAAACGATTATAATAAATATCAACAAATATATATGAATGCAAAACATGGTGGCAACAATACACTCCAGTTTGTGTTGTAAAAATGTGATACTTCATTACTTGCACTAAAGATCAGTTAAGCAACGTGTGTATGTAGGGCAGAACTTACTTTTTACATGTCCTAGCTCATCACCATCAATTTGAGGTATTTTGGTTGCCTGAAGTTCAGCTGCAGCAGTGGTGGTTTCACCAGCTGTAGAAACATATGTATTACAAATCAGAATCAAAATATACTGGGCTACTATCTGTTTACAAGTGCCTTAATGAAACAGAGTACAAACATTTGCTGAAATTCTAGTAAAACTTTAAATAATTGTTCCAGTGGTTCTCAACCTGTAAGGGCTTTTTAAGTGGTGTTGTTGCGTTTGAAGTGTTCGCTACAGTGTGCATAAGAAATTACAACATAGACAAATTCCACCCAAAAATGCCAATCGTTGTAAAATTGCATGCTGCGATATGTGTCATGAACTTTAAATGGGCATTTAATCCTGTTTCTGATTGTTATTTGGCATTTTGATATTTAGTTCAAAGTACAACACAACCATGCTTTAACACATAATACACTGTCAAATCTTGTGCAGCGCAGTTTAAAAAAGGAAGCATTGTTGTTGTGTTATGTTTCACTCAAACAGTTTTCTGCTTCGAAAACATTTACCACCATTTTCTGGCGACTGTTTTGAATGTTGGGCCTGGGAATTTGTTGCGCCATCTAATGTTTTGAATATAGTAGATTTTACATTTGTTGAAGCAAACTCTCCTTTACAAGCTTCAATTCAGCAAAGTTTTGTCAGCAAACAAGAAAACGGAAACACATTTTTAAAACACAAATACCAAATAAATATAGTACTGACGGATTTTATGCATGTTGAAAATTGTCATACCGCTGACAGCACTATTGAAAGGATCAGATTCCGAACTGATTTCACTACATTCACTTCCAGAGGCTTTAATTAAAAATTATAAAATAAAACAATGGTCATTAAAGCACAAACTTTCCAATGCGCTGCACATACCTGGTTTATGTCCGAGCAAAAGGCCACACACAAAACGACGAACCATTGCCCAATGGGGTTCATTGATTAAATCGTCCACGATTTGATCAAATTCTTCATCTGCCATGAACATATAAATGTAGTATACACCAAACATTTCCTGCAGAACTTGATGAAGATAGTAGAAGAGAACATCTCTTCCATCAAAGACTCTACGTCTGGGAAGCCAGGAGAACTTTGCCATTTTGAACACTACATCCTGTACTTTTACATCTTCTAAACCTACTTTTTGAAGGTCGTCATGTGTGAACACAACGGTTTTACGAACCATGCCTTCATATGCCATTTGGCTAAGTGGCAAATTGAGGTTATTTAATTTCTCTCCTTTTGCATGCTCAGAGTGACCAAGTTGTCGCAAAACGGTATCAAATACATGAGTTATGGTGGAAATGCTGCGTACCTCACCAAATAACCCAGCATAAACAATAAATTGCAAAAGCATTGGATTGCAGAATAAATCAAGCAATTGTGGAGATTTACTTTTAAGTTTGTTCCACAGTTCATTTGCTTTATCACCCGAGTAACTATCAAACAGTGTCTTTGCATCCTCAGGAGAAAGATCACCGACATAAATTGTTGGCTTAGGTCGGAGTCCTAATGGTATTGATAGCAATGAGTGGGGTCGGGAAGTAAAAATTAATATAGATTTTGGAAAAAATTGCCTGCTGCAAAGGTTAGCAACAAGCTGTTGTACTGGCAAGGGAGTGTCATACTTCACATTTACAGGTGCCATGTTTTCTAGTGTCCAGGTTGCCTGATCTAATCCATCAAAAATAAAAGCACACTTTTCTGGGTTGTTTATCATCCACTGGAAAACAAAACTAAGTGTTTCCTGTGAAGCATGGTTGAACTGGTTATCCAGCAGAAGCTCCTGCAAAGTAAGCTTTTTATCGCCATAGTTTAGATACATGAACCGAAGATGAAGCACTAAATGATCTTCTGTTGCTAGTTGCCTGCACAATCTCTTTGAAAGAGTAGATTTGCCACATCCAGGCGGTCCAAGAAAAGCTAGAAATATACCTTGCTGGTTGTCTTCTTTGAAGCTTGAAACTAGTTTCTCAAATTGGATGTGTTCACCAACAAATCGATCATTGTCCCCCTTGCTTGTTGATGGCTGAAACTCATTTTCCTTTTGAGGATCAATTCCTTTGTAAATATCAGTATCTATCAGTGTTGGTTGAACCTCTGGTATTTCAACCTTTTGCAACACTTCACTGTAAGGGACAACATCTGGATCAAGATTTTCAAGCTGATATTTTTTGATTTCATCAACTGCCTGTTGCAACTTTTCTTCTGCAAATTTTAAACAGGTTTTTCAGATAATAAATCTATTTTGCTGTGAGAAACAGTGAGCTCTAGCATCTATGTTTGGCTGGTTTATTTTTAGTGCAGCATGCTGCATAACCACAACGCAAATTGAGGATTAGCATTTATCAGTAAAACTATATTGTGATGGTAACGTCTAATGCCACAGAAAAATGATAAAATCCCAAGTACAAAAACGGGAAAAAATTTGTCTGCTGTATGTATCATTATATTTTCATTTCAAATGCTTGTTCCCAAAGTTTTAGTTGATCTAAATCTTATTTTACGTGAATTTATGGAACTACTTTGATTCGTATGAGTAAGAACAAACATAATTTCAGATGACATCGAAGAAGGTTGTGTATCTGACGTCACATTTCTCGTATGTTATGTTGTGTTTACGTGGCATCTGTACCATACGGCGCGCTGTTAATTGTATGCACGGAAGACAGTCTAATATCCGGTCAGCCTATTTCGTGACACTTCGAGCAACAAGCTGTCTTTTCAAATGAGTCACGGATCGGGCTGAACCCAAACGACCCTGTATGCATTTTCTATATAAGTCACACATCTTGGGTAAAAGAATATATATACAATTCAGTCTTTGAAGAGGGCGATATTTCAGTCTATAACTCTATTCCATGATTTCTTTGTAGACTCACAGACAGAGACTTTAGTACGCGTGGTTTGTAACGTTTTGTTGTAATACTTGTGCGACTTTTATTTATGCATTAAACTGTCAGATTAACTTTGGTTTAGATAGTAGCCTTTTTATCAGGAGTCAGATATACGGCAGTTTTAATATTTTGTGTAGACTTTTAAACAACGCCCTACAGTTGTAATCGGCAAATTTCCAGTTGTAACTCTCTCATTGGTTGTATTTTTACCCACAATGCAGTACACTTTATGGAGGATAAAACAAAATCTGCTGAAGGACGCAGATTGGTATTTCTATTACAATAAGCTTGGCGGCGGAAAATTTTCACCTTGTATTTAATCCTCTGTTACCTTAGAAGGAGGAAGTCACAAAGCAATCAGTGAAGCAATGGGGTCAATTTTACGGTTAAGTGAGCTCATATGCAAGTGCTGTTGCTTGGGCGAATTTGAGCCAGTTTCGGGCAGTTTTAAGTAGAGTTTTGGGCGTTTTAATCAGGTAGCTACGTGGTAACGTGTGTTGTATAAAATTGTGCTGAAAAGACGGTTTAAGTTTGAGGTTATATCTGCAGAATAATTAAAGACTTATGTCTGCGTTGAACGGTGTTTCAGCTACAGTGTTTGTTTTACATGTTGGCCAAACAAGCGTGAAGAAAATTCCTTATTCTCTAAGCCCATGTGGTTTACGTGAAGATGCCTTGGTAACTTACTGGCTCCGTAGCTTCATTTGACAATTTGGCTCAACGCAAGATACGGTAAACTGGAATCTTTTGTCCACCGTAATCCATATTGAAAATAGCTGTCCCTGTACTATCGTATCTACCAACTGATTTAAACGTTTTCACAAACACTTTTACTTCACGCATGTTTGCTCAGTTTCGCTTGTCACAGCTACCAAATGGTTTGTAAAATGGTTACGTAGGTTATTTGTGATGTCACGAGGTGATGAGTTGTGAGCAAACTATTGAAACAATTCATGGCTTGATGCCACATTACCAAAATGTTTGCAATGGAAACATACAAGCGCATGTGTAGAATGGTTTCATATCTCCGTCGAAACTCTTTCATCAATATTTCGCGGCACACACAGTTTGCGAAACCTGTTAAACGCATTATTCTGACAAGCTGTTAAGTGCACTATTCGTTCAAGTAGACAAAAATGATCGCATGCTCATCATGATTCTACAAGGGAAGTGAAAGCTCCCGAGCATCTGGATACAAACACAAATTACTGAACACATAAAAGTGTCTGAAAACCACAGCATGCTTTCGTTTTGAATGCTAAAGTCAGGCACGACAGCCCCCAACAACTATCGTAACTGGAACTTAGACATTCACTATCTGAGTGGTATATATGTTAATTGCTCTTCCTCAGTCGCTCTCTCTAAAGGACTCGGTTACCCAGTTTTAAATTCCATTGATATGACGCGTGTATTATTATTTATAAACGCATTCTGTTCACGGAGTCTAATTAGTTATATTTCAGAACACACCCCAGAAGATCAGAACTTAACTAAAACAGCCAAGTTCACACCGCTGGGTCTGACCTATGCTCCGTAATGGAGTTTTGGTGCTTGATAATTTCGGAAATTACATTTTCATAGCAATGCATCATGCATGGCAACCTAACGGATCATTGGTAATTTGCTGACAACCATAAACAAAAATGTAGAATTCAGTGAAACATTATCCGCAGTGACAATTTAATGTGATGATGTCCACGTCATTTAATCAGAGTCCAACGGTCTAAGTCACATAATATGTTTAATTGGATTCTATGTTGTCGCTGGGGCAAGACACAGATATTTGCATTTAAGCTAATAATTTGGTCATCTTCAAATGATCGTAAATAAAGGCGAAATCAGTTGGGGTTCGACTGGAATACAAGTATTTGTATTTCAAACTCCCTAGTAAAACTCCCATACCTCGTTTATCTTCTGATTCTGTATTGGTTGATTCATGATAATGGGCATGATGGTGATGTTCTTCCACAGTCTGTTGCAGATGTTCATGGTGATGTACGTCACCAGTATGTAGGTGTAGGTTCTGGAATAAAACCAGAATATTTACACAACAACAAGGTGGTTTTCTTTTTGGAGTAGCTTCACTAAACTAAGCATCGCCGGTGTATGGTTGTTGAAAGTAAAGTAATAAATTACTGAGAGCATTTGTCAACGTCACAAAGAGACCACTATGCATATTAATAATAATCAAATTAAAGTGTGATATCTTTGATGTAATATAGCAGATCACTATAAAGTGACTAATCAACCACGAATAAAGTCTTTACATTCAAGCTTACCTCGGCAACAATGTTTTGTAAGTTTTCTCCTTCTGTTTGTTGTTCGGCCATTCTTGGATTAGCAGGTGTAGCTTTGTATTACAAGTACAGTATAGAAATAATACATGCAAAATCTGTGTGATCAACAGTCTCAAGTTACATGCCTTATTTAGAAACAAATTAAACGTTGCTTATTTTGTCGACCTATGACAGGAAATAAACCGCAACATATTTGACAGTAACGGATTTCATATGACTTTACTGAACTAGTAATCAACGGTGATAATTCAGATAAATACAAAACCCGCGAAATATACTTTACCGTCTGAATGGAATAAAGCTGATTAGAAGAGATGCATTTACTTTTTGCTATTTAACTCCATCAACGCGTACGGCTCCGTTAACCTGTGCGGTATTTCCAATTGCCTGTGGTGGTAAATAACCGTCAACCTGTGTGCGCCCGTGCAAAACACGGAAATTACGTTTGTTTTTATGTGTAAGGCAGTTTACTTATTGTGCGTCATTGCGGAACATCTACAGTCCAACAGTTAGAAGATATATGCATGAGCACATGTAGCTGATGAACATAGTGGGCGATTCTAACGTAGACGCCGTGCTGCGGAAATCAGCCTACCAGTGGGTGTTGAAGGTATGAATGACTAAACCTGCTTTAAGTATAGCAACAAAAACAGAACTCTTTAATCAACAAATTCGTGGTGAACTAACATCACGTCACTATTGGTTCCCAGTTGCTTTGCTTGGCCATAATGTTTACTCTACTGTGGTTCGTCTCCATTAATTCCTACCTAGTTTGGCCCATAACGAATCGACGTCAAATGCAAAGAACCACAAAGTATAAAATTTCCTGTTTAGTTAACCGGCAAGACCATATCGCAAGCTGCACTTCGGAATGGGACGATCACGCCTTGTCATGCAAGAGCATAAAGCGATGTCTGATTACGGTTGTAGAGATCCCCTACGTCAGGGGTTCTTAACCTGGGGTCCATGAACCCCCAAGGGGTCCGAGAAGATGCATTAAGGGGTCCATGAAAGGAAAAACAATTATTCCGAAAATCCACGTATTTTCCTTTGTCCATAAGGTTTCGCTGTCCACGAATTTTAATTTTTTGACATTTGCAATGTGTTTCTAGTAAAGGGGTCCATAGCTTTTCAAAGAATGTTTTAGGGGTTCGTGATCCAAAAAAGGTTAAGAAACACTGCCCTACGTATATGTGAAGGTCGCCTGGCAAGTTGTGTGCTAGCTCACCAGTGTATCCTGACAACATTACACGCGTCGGTTTTAACAAAAACTCCCTACATTTATTCAGAGAACAGCTGCCGGAAAAACAACATTACAACAACGAACGGCTGCTGTAGTGCATCTAGTGACTGTTCCGCTTGTTTCCTAATGACCGTTGATGGGTCTTGTGACTTACATAGGGACCTAGTATTCTTCTAAGTTATAACAAAAAAATTTGCTCCTGGATGAAACTGTACAGAGGAAGGAATTGTTGAGCCTCTTCGAAGATCTGATGACCAACAGGGGGGTATAAACAGCCCTGGGGGGAGGGCTTTGACACTTTTTCAGCAACTAAATTTGATGCCATTGCATAGAGAAGAGTTGGGACTTACAAAAAGTTTTTGACAATTCATTTTTCTGCAACATCCAGTTCCAATTTTTGTTACTTTTTTTGTCAAAATATTGTCTAACCAGGGGGGCAAATGCCCTCAGGGGGTGGCTAAACCATTTTTCTATTGACTAATTTTGATCAAAATTTTTTGATCTGGGATGGATCTTTCATAAAATTTTTGTCTGAGAGGCAAACATGCTGACCGCACAAATCGACTGAAACTTTAGGTTTAAAATGATACACTGATATCTCCACATGATATTTAATAACTCCTAGCTTCGGGCGTATTACGTTGTGTAAAAACCAAGGCAGTGCGTTCTAATTTGAATGTACTAGGACGCCAAGTCGTTTGTACTCGAATGATGGGAGTAGTAAGGATGTCTGTAAACCTCTTCAATATCTAGGTCACGTGAATCCTCTACGCCCTCTGATTGGCTGAATTGGAGTTCGTCACGGTTGTAGTGATGGCCCACCCGAACGAACGTCTTATTAATGAACCTGCAACCATGGTAATGGTTTCCATGGTAAATTGTTTTAACTCTATGGCCCTATGAAAAACTCTTATTTTTTTTCGTGATATCCTTATGTACAAAATGAACTTGATAGCTGAAAGCATTATTGTTCATAGTAGCTCTGTGAAGTGGAAAACCTTGTTGTAGGAAATCAAACTTAAAATCGACAAAATTTTGAATTAAAAATTGTGACATTGATACATGAGAAGAAAATGCATTTTAGGAATAATGGACTGATACGGAAACAACACTTTAAATTCAATGAAAAACTCCTGAAGGGCAACTTCTAGTTCAGTTATAGTGGTGGTGGTACTGTTTCTTGGGGAACAACATATGTCCAATATATCTAAAAACAGTACATACAATTTCCATGTGGGATCATCTTCTGGTATAACATTGGCAATTTTAGGCACAGACACAAATACTGAGAAGCTGGGCAAACAAACTTTATAAATTTAATTGTTTTAAACAAAAGAGTAACATAATCATATTACTAGTTTGTTTCAGGTTTTTGGATAGGGCATTGAAAAGTTTTCTGTGTGAAAGAGCTGTTGGTTTGTTTTTAAAATCAACCCTGTACTCAAAGCAAGTCATCTTTGCATTTAACGACTCCAAAGTAAAATATTTCTTTTCGCCTATGATGTTCTACAACTCACTGTTAAAAATGTCTTCTTTGCAAGGAACACAAAAACTACCTGTAGCATTAGCTTTAATATATAGGGTATGACACCTTCGAACAAATCGGGATGCACATCAGCAGCAAAATTGTCAAATGGGTGAAAAAAAGTTGCCAATATAGGATATCTAAACTTGATACCCTGCTGGTTTTTAACAGATGTTTCAATGGCTTTGATGCATTTCTCATATGAAATTTTTGTTCTTATGTGGCATTGCTTTTAAGTGTTCTACAGAAAACAAGGAAGTACAATAAACATTTTAACAAACACAAAAATAAATAGTACACATACTTTTGTTTCAAATTATTAAACTTGCCGTATCAGTCTATATGTGATAAATTCTTTCTCTGATTGGCACTCTTTTGCAAAAGACTGACTTTTGTATTGTAAACGGTACACAAGCTTTCGCGATTTTCCCTCGCTTCGTCAGGTGTAAATGAACACAATGCGATACAAAAAAAACAAGCGCAAGGCGGTCGAAGAAAAAAGGCACTGTAAACGATAAGCTGCCGTTAGTTAGCGTCGTCGTGTTGCTGCATCGTTCCTGCGGCATCGTCGTGTTGATAATGGCTCAGGAATCCCCAACCTCTGTTGAGCCCATCTTTGATGGCGTTGAAGCGGTTAATGTGGTGTTGCTCGGCCGTCTCCCTTGCTGATCTTGATTTCCCTTTAACTTTTTGCAAGACCATTACCCGCATGTCGTCGACGCTATGCTTGGGCTCGTTGAAGTGTGCCCCCACTGGCTTTTCAGTGTTGTTATGTCGGACATCGTTCTTGTGGCCATTCATTCTCTTTCGTAGAGTTTGCCCTGTCTGTCCAATGTATAGAGCGCGGGGGCAGCGTGCACATGTTATTGCGTACACCACGTTCGTTGATTTGCAACTGAATGATCCATTTGGTGTAAATTTGTTGCTTTTATTGCTGACGGTGATGTGGTTCTCCGAGTTGATCAATTTGCACAGAGTACACCTGGTGCTTTTACACGGACGAGTTCCCAACTGTTGTTTGGTTGCATTCAGTGTCGAGGCAGTTAAAAGTTTCTTAAGATTAGGGGGTTGCCGATAGGCTATTACTGGCAGGTGTGGAAAAATTTCACTTACTGCTTTGTCTTGTTGAAGAATTGGTTGCAGGTCTCTTGCGATCTTTTTGAGGCGACCAACCGAATAGTTGTAGGTGATTGCAAGTGGTATACGCGTTGGGTTCTTCCTTTGGTTGTTGTATTGTAGAAGACGGTCTCTTGGGATCTTTGCTGCTCTTTTCATTTCTTTATCTACCAAGCTAGCCCGGTAGCCATTCGCCAGAAATACATCCCGCAAAGCACGTAAACGTGTGTTGCAGTCGTCGTAACGAGAACATATCCGTCTGTATCGTAGCGTTTGGGAATATATTATGGACCGATACACATGTCTGGGGTGGGAACTCGAAGGGTGTAGATACGTGCCTCGATCGGTCGGTTTATGATAGATAGAGGTGAAAAGTTCATCGTTTTGCAGTGCGACCGTTACATCCAGGAAGTGGACACATGTGTTAGACCACTCCACCGTGAATCGTATGTTCGGGTCCACTCGATTAAATTCTTGCACGAATAGCTGGAGGGGTCGTTCCCCCGCAGTCCAAATCAAGAAAACGTCATCGATAAACCGGTGGTATGTTTTTGTCGATGACTCGTATGGTTGTATGAAGCGTTCCTCCAAACTTGACATAAAGATATTGGCGTATTGTGGTGCCAGGCGGGTACCCATTGCCGTACCTTTAATTTGGATATAATTGTTGCCGTCGAATTTAAAATTGTTGTGTTCCAGAATAAAACGGGTTAGTCGTAGGGCCGGTTTAGACCGGATATCTTCATCCGGGAGTGCTTCTTGTACAGCCTTCAGTCCACGCTCGTGGTCAATGTTGCTGTATAGCGATGTCACGTCCAACGTGACCAATAGAGCGTTGGAGGGAAGGTTTTTAATGGTTGACAAGCGCTTAATGAAATCTGTTGTGTCTTGAATGTAGCTTTTTGCTGATTGAGCGTGTGGCTTCAAAATTCTTTCGACGTATCCGGATATTTCCTCCGTGAGCGTTCCCAGGCCACTTATAATTGGACGTCCTGGATTGTTGGGTTTGTGCACCTTAGGTAGCAAGTAAAATACGCCTGGTGTCGGATCTTCAGGAACTAGAGACACAATCTCGTTCCTCACACCTTCCGGAAACGATTTTATCAACTTCATGAGTTCCTTCCTGAACTTGTCAGTTGGGTCTGTTTCCAGCTTCTGGTAATATTCCACGTTGTCTAACTGACGGCAAGCTTCTTGCATGTAAGCTTCGGTGTCCATAACAACTATAGCGCCTCCCTTATCAGCAGGTTTGAAAACGAGATTTTCACACTTCTTTAGTTGGTGGACAGCTACCGATTCTTCTCGTGATAAGTTCGGTCGATGGTCACGTTTATGGTTGAGAATTTCTGTCTCAACACGATTGCCAAAAAAAACAACTGATATATAAATCCAGATTTGGGTTACGTCCTTCTGGAGGTGTCCACTCACAAAAGTGCGGCTTAGAGTTTACTTTGCCATTGTAGCTTTCCTGTGTGTTGGTTTCCTTGCCATGGAAATATTCTGCCAAGCGCATTCGGCGAAAGAACGCCTCTACATCTGCGCATACTCCAATTTTGGGCCTCTCCGCAGAAGCGATGTTTGACCACTGCTTAGGTTCTGCCAATATAAGTTGATTATGTTCGTATCCCCTTGTTTGTTGATATGTGAACTGGGGTGCGCCTCCTCTCGCAAGTAGTGTAATTTGCGATTCTTATTGTTAATTAATTTCTGCAAAGTGGTGTTGTATTGGCTTCTGGCCCACAGTTTTCACGTCCTCGCCAACTTCAGCACGAATGTTGTCAGTTAATTTATTCTGTTTGCTGTACATTATTCTTAACAGATGGTTACGCAGTTTTACTGATGCTTTTTGGCACAAAGCATGCGACCGCCTGGTGTTAAAAGTGTGTTACAACGGATTTTTTAATCTGAGGCCCTTCGGTATCAAATTCTCTTGTTTGCATTTGGCAAGAAAATATATGTTCGACCTAACTTGCGCAAGTTCCTGCATCAAATGGGCAAAGTGCCATTGCTTTCGGCTGTATTTGGTAACCGGCCCTACGACTAACCCGTTTTATTCTGGAACACAACAATTTCAAATTCGACGGCAACAATTATATCCAAATTAAAGGTACGGCAATGGGTACCCGCCTGGCACCACAATACGCCAATATCTTTATGTCAAGTTTGGAGGAACGCTTCATACAACCATAGAGTCATCGACAAAAACATACCACCGGTTTATCGATGACGTTTTCTTGATTTGGACTGCGGGGGAACGACCCCTCCAGCTATTCGTGCAAGAATTTAATCGAGTGGACCCGAACATACGATTCACGGTGGAGTGGTCTAACACATGTGTCCACTTCCTGGATGTAACGGTCGCACTGCAAAACGGTGAACTTTTCACCTCTATCTATCATAAACCGACCGATCGAGGCACGTATCTACACCCTTCGAGTTCCCACCCCAGACATGTGTATCGGTCCATAATATATTCCCAAACGCTACGATACAGACGGATATGTTCTCGTTACGACGACTGCAACACACGTTTACGTGCTTTGCGGGATGTATTTCTGGCGAATGGCTACCGGGCTAGCTTGGTAGATAAAGAAATGAAAAGAGCAGCAAAGATCCCAAGAGACCGTCTTCTACAATACAACAACCAAAGGAAGAACCCAACGCGTATACCACTTGCAATCACCTACAACTATTCGGTTGGTCGCCTCAAAAAGATCGCAAGAGACCTGCAACCAATTCTTCAACAAGACAAAGCAGTAAGTGAAATTTTTCCACACCTGCCAGTAATAGCCTATCGGCAACCCCCTAATCTTAAGAAACTTTTAACTGCCTCGACACTGAATGCAACCAAACAACAGTTGGGAACTCGTCCGTGTAAAAGCACCAGGTGTACTCTGTGCAAATTGATCAACTCGGAGAACCACATCACCGTCAGCAATAAAAGCAACAAATTTACACCAAATGGATCATTCAGTTGCAAATCAACGAACGTGGTGTACGCAATAACATGTGTACGCTGCCCCCGCGCTCTATACATTGGACAGACAGGACAAACTCAACAAAAGAGAATGAATGGCCACAAGAACGATGTCCGACATAACAACACTGAAAAGCCAGTGGGGGCACACTTCAACGAGCCCAAGCATAGCGTCGACGACATGCGGGTAATGGTCTTGCAAAAAGTTAAAGGGAAATCAAGATCAGCAAGGGAGACGGCCGAGCAACACCACATTAACCGCTTCAACGCCATCAAAGATGGGCTCAACAGAGGTTGGGGATTCCTGAGCCATTATCAACACGACGATGCCGCAGGAACGATGCAGCAATACGACGACGCCAACTAACGGCAGCTTATCGTTTACAGTGCCTTTTTTCTTCGACCGCCTTGCGCTTGTTTTTTTGTATCGCATTGTGTTCATTTACACCTGACGAAGCGAGGGAAAATCGCGAAAGCTTGTGTACCGTTTACAATACAAAAGTCAGTCTTTTGCAAAAGAGTGCCAATCAGAGAAAAAATACTTTTGTTTGAATATCTTTTCATGTGCATAAACAGTATCGGGAAACAAAAGTGTTGGAACCAGAAAAACTTTTATGTAAAGCCAATGATTAAATGTGCAGCAAGATTGTCAAGCGCCGTTTGAGCAATGGTGCCCTTCAAGTTTATTTCCTTGTTTCCAACAAACATGTTGGAAAACATTAATACAAACAAATTACAACATATAATACACAAATGCACATTGGTCGTACTGTTTCCAAGATGAAAAGGTCATCATTAAGAGGTTTAAGTATTTGTTTCCACCAAATCTGTGAATTTTTTAAATCCTTGGAGTAAAACAATGTGTTCAAAAAAATTCGATTGACAGCCGACATAAATTTGGAATGTGTGTTCAACACCATAAAATAAATGGCACCTGCAAAAACATCATGCAAAATTTGTTTCTCATTGTTATTACAGGTATGAAAATATAACCACACACTATTTATTCATCTTACCCATATTATGAGTTCCAGTTTTGGAACTCAGTGGATTAGTCACTTCAAAGCCGTCATAATATAGTAGAAGTTGGATATCATGCTTTTTTTGATAAAACAAAAGTGTCCATCCATTTCCAAGCTTTTGCTTGATCGATCTGTAAACTATGTTAAAAAAACCTTGATCAAAGGAATGCCAAAGCAATTTTATTTTAAAGTGTCGATTTAAGGATACATATTGTAGTAAATGAATTACATTTCCTTGATGCGATCCATTTTTGGGAGTTTGCAAGAGGACATGAGTTCTAGGGGGCTGCAGAAATATACTTTGTCACAATAACATTGTCAACTTTGCCAAAAAATATGAACGCAACAGTTAAGGTAGGAAGGCAAATACTCACAACAAAGCAAGGAAGTAGTTTTTTCCATTGGTATTCCGAGTCAACATCGTGGAAAGGATCAACCAATCCCATACCCAGGGTAAAAACTTCTTTCACATTTAGTGTTATTTCTCAATTATTTTGACTCCTCCAATTATTGTTCTCGCACACTCTTCCAACAGCCCCTCTGTCCAAAAGACCATTGTGTCTTTTCTCTTTGCAATATTGGCAAGAGTATTTTATAAGCTGTGATATGAGGATCAGATCCGAAAATCAAATCATCGGTTGTTTTTCTGCCCTTGGACGAACATGGAATCATGTCAGAAGCAAGCTCATCTAAACTTGGCGGTGGATCATCACCATCAACCACAGTATCATTAGGCAAATCAGTGGAAGTTTGGAGAATGTCTTGTTGGCAATTAAATGCAGTTTTTGGCGAATTTCTGTACCAGGATGTTGGCAATTTCCAAGGCTTTGATTTGTGATGTTTTTTTACGTGCTTTCTTAGTGAGAATTCATCATTTAAACGTTCGCAGCACCCCTCAATATTCCAAACCAGCTTAAAGTTGCGACTAAATACATATGCCTTTTAACCGCCACAAACGATTTGAAATTTTTCAAAAAAGATGGATGTTAGTAACGCAACTCGTCATGTGTTGTGCATTTGCAAATAATTTGTACATTTTTCCTGTGTAATTTAATCCTATGTCAGGGCGTGATTTAAGTGAAGCTGGAAAAGTAATACTGCCTGCAAACTAAAATGGTCTCTCAGACACTAAAATCGGAAGATGGTGATTGCTTGGAATGTGAAACTGTGTGCAATGCCTTCAAAGGTTTGTTTTGTCAAGTATATATTGTAATCTAACGTTTTCCTATGCCTCAATTTTATTAAAACATATCTTGGTGAGGTAAATCATGCCCCAATTATGTGAGTGAGGTCGGTCAAGCAGTTGAAAGAGAAATGATACTTTTTATTTATACAGATGCAAAAATTGACGGTCAAGCAATGACAATGATAAATAGCATTGATGTTTTTGCAAAGCTTTTGCCCAATGTACTATGTGGTTACATGATCAAGATATTTACAGCATTTAAGGCACAAATAAGTTTGGGGGATTATACTAGATCATTGTCTAGTGCTAACACAGAGTCAGCATCGTGTGCTGACACAGAACCAATTTTTTCAAGTTCAGATACAGAAGATGAAATGCCTTCAGATATAGATAAAGATAGCAATTGGCCCATAATACCTAATGAAGGCGCCAAAATTGATGAAAGCCTTGAGGAATATTCAGATTGCAGTTTTGTGTCTAGTGATTCAGTTAAACCAATCCCAAAAATGTTTCCTAATGTAACTTTGGCTATCATGCAAAAGAATTGCTTCGGACAAGAATAATGGGAAAAGAGAAATAACTTCTGAATTGATCAGAGTAATGAGAGAGTTTGAAAGGTGTGTTGATGCAGCCAAATTTTAAATTTAATAAAGCCTTCAATAAAAATTTTTCAGGCATCCTGAAAGAAAAATACGCCAAATGGCTGTCTTGGCACTTATACAAAGAGTTTCCTCTTTGCAATCCCGCGCCACATCTATAAGCAATCCCTTTCTCACTTTCGATTCCTCCAAAACTTTACTTTTACCCGAAATTTCTTACTCGGCTAAAATTTACCCCCTACCACCCAAGCAACGAGAGCGGGTCGACGGCATTGTGGCAAGCTTTGTCGGAGGCCCAAACGTACCAACTTTGCCCATCAATATCCTGGCACCGCGTCGTGACCTTGGTGGTTACGGCGCGGCAAATCTCCCTCTCTACGCTGACGTATCCATTCTCTTTTCCGTCAAAAATTACTACAAACATCGAATCTTGGACACCCCAACTCTCCCTCTTGGAATACAATCTCGGCCTCCCCCTATCAAATCTATACAACCTCAGAATAAGAAATAACCTCCCCCACGCCAAAATCCAAACCCCTTTGTACCCGATTATTAAATGATTCCCAGCACCCCCTTTTCCACACCGACTGGTAGCAAATTCATCACCTCATCTTTCCAAATTACCTCGGAACATTCAACTATAGATTAGTACACAAAATCCTCCCCCTGAAATGCCAGAAGTCCTACCTTCCCCTGGATTTAGACCCCCAATGCCATCTATGTAATTACCCCCTAGAAACATTCAGTCACCTCTTTCATACCTGTCCATCTATCCAGCCAATTTTATCCCTCGTAAAAAACACCTTCACATTTTTCGACACCCCCAGCTTTTTAACTTTTCCAAAAACGCCCCTGTCAGACGACCCATACTCGTCAACCCTTGTAGCCCTATTAAATACGTCCCTCACCCACACCATCTGGAAGACCCGTAACCGATTAAACAGGACCCTCGCCCTTTACTTAACATACCCCAACACCTGACCCGGACCCTGAAACACACTATGCGCTCTCGCTTACCTTTGCAACGGAACAATTCAAATGCCGTGTAACGGCAGAATTTGCGCGTCTGGCAGCGCGCCGTCGTCACACCAAGGAATGTCAATTCCCGAAAACGCGTGTATTTGCCACACGGGCACAAGCACTTGACAACACGTACGAGGTACACGTACAAGAATAGGAACACGAGCACAGACACGGACACGAGCAAGAACACGGTTTTCTTTGAAGAAAACGTACACTATGATTCCAGTTAAGCAATGTTAATAAAATTACCCTTACCGGAGTTTTGAGCCAGATCACGCGAAACATCAACAAACCAATCCGATTAATATTTCTTACAGCAACTTATTCAAATAGAATTAAGGCAACTCTAGCTTGAATAAAATAAATTTGACATTAAATTCAGCACGCTACACGTGGTACCTCACAACTCAGTTTTAACAAGCATGGCAGAAGGATAAAGTTCTCTTGCATTATGATGTCACATACAAGGCAAAATTGATATTGTGTTGAAATTCAATTATATGTTTACTGTGTGACGCAGGTGTGGTTCACTGCAAACACATTTACAAATAAACAAAGAAAACATTGAAATCACGAAACAACGAAGTAAAGAAAGCAACATGCGTGCCGCCGGCGAGCAAGCTCCAGCCTGGCATTTGCAATATTCCGCATTTATAAAGCGGCAAACAAGATCGACATAGCGTCCATGATCTATCTTCATCAGTGTTGGATCCTGTGCACCGCAATTCAGGGTCAGTTCGACGACTGCGTGGCCTGAATGCGTCGGATGCACTTATTCGTTTGTCGTGCTCGCCTCACAGAGCAAGCACAATTTTGCAATCGGCCGTTTATACGTGGAGCCGGATTGCGTTTTAACTTCGACCTGACGGACAACACCGTGACCGTCCGGGAACGCACGCAGAACCCGTCCCATCTCCCAACGACGTCGGGGTTGTGTCTCATCTACGATCATCACCACATCTCCGGGTTAAAAATTGCGTTGTCGGTCGGGCCACTTCTGACGCAAGGCAATTGTGGTCAAATATTCTCGTGACCATCTTCTCCAAAATTCGTCGGCGAGGTATTGAATGTGTTTCCACCGCCTTCGACTGTAGCAATCTTTGGGATTGATAAGCCCGACTGGAATGCTGTCGCAAGCACGACCCAACAACAGATAATTGGGCGTAAGTGGCTCATCTTCTGTACAGGTGAAACTGATCGGCGTTAGCGGCCTCGAATTTAAAATGCCTTCCACTTCGATCATCAAGGTTTGCAGCATGTCCCCGCCAATCGTTGGGTTCCTTGTAAGCATCGTGTTTAAAATGCGACGAATCGATCTGATCATTCTCTCCCACGAACCTCCCATATGTGAAGCAGCAGGACAATTAAAGTTCCACTTAATTTCTTGTCGTTTGAAGTATGACTCTAGGCGGGATTGCTGGAGTCCTTGCAGTCCTTCACGTAGGACCCTTTCGGCACCTACAAAGTTGGTTCCATTATCGCTGTATATTTCTTTTGGTCGGCTTTTTCTTGCAATAAAGCGACGCAATGCGTTAATAAACGCGTCCGTAGACAAGTCGGGCGACACCTCAATGTGTACGGCTCGCATAGTCAAGGTGAAAATGCACCCGTAGCTCTTTTTTTCACTTCTTCCTCGTTTCACCATGAATGGACCAAAGTAGTCGATGCCGACGTAAGTAAACGGCGGCTCGTCGGGCTTCAGTCGGGCAAATGGCAAGTCAGCCATTTGTTGTTGTCCACGTCGAACATTTCTTTTGCGACACAGCATACATTTGCTGAGTTCCTTCCTCACTGCGGCGCCACCCTTTATGATCCAAAAGCGCTGACGCAGCGAAGTCCATGTGTGGCCAGTCCCGCAGTGGCCAACCTTGTGATGGTGGCACAAGATAATAAGTGCTGTCAAGTGGTGATTATACGGCAGTATGATCGGGTGTTTCGCCTCGAAGGCAATCGGCGCCTTCTCCAACCTCCCCCCAATCCGCAGAACTTCATCAAATAGCTGGTTAAGCTTTGCCAACGAACTGGCATATTTCGACTTCTTCAGTTTCTTCTGCAACTCCCTTTCAGACCTTCCGACCTGTGACAAAATGTCAATCACGGGAGCGAAGCACTAACGTTGTACGTACTTGATTATTTCCAATTCCGCTTTCTTTAACTCATCCACTGTCAATTTGCCAGTGTTCGCTGAAACCTTTGAAAGCAGGAATGACTTGAATCGTAACAGCCACGCGACCGATGTCTTTAATTTATGAAGAGATGAATAGTGATTCATCAGTCGATCGGTTGACTCCGACTGTGTGCAAACGTTGACGACAATTCTTTTCCTCTCAGCTGGCGTGAACTCCTGTGGCAGCTGTGTTGTGTTTTCATTTCTGGTGGGGTGGGCCATTGATCTTCTTTCTGCCAGAGAAACTTCGGACCTGTCAGCCATCGAGAGCTGATAAGCTTACGTACCGACAAACCACGCGAAGCATCGTCCGCGGGATTCTGCTGTGATCCAACGTGTCTCCATTGTTCAGGGTTTGTCTGTCGATGAATTTTAGCCAACCTGTTTGCAACAAATGTACCAAAACGTTTACTTTGGTTGTATATGCTCTGCCGGACGGCGCACGAGTCCGTCCAAAAAACGGACGTACAGTTATCCAACTTCAATTGGCGTCGAAGCCACTTGTCGGCCTTCACCGCTAGAACAGCAGCGGCCAGTTCAAGCCTGGGAATGCTCTCGGTTTTAGGTGGTGTTACCTTTGCCTTGCCAAATAAAAACGAGCAATGTACTTTACCATTAACGTTTACCAACCGGAGGTATGATACGGTTCCGTATCCTTGAGTAGACGCATCCGAAAAGTGATGCATCTCGGACTTCGCCACTGAGCCGAATGTCGCCGGCTTGAAACAGCGGGGAAGTGTTAGCTTTTCGAGCTCCGGCAGCTGGGAAAGCCAGCATCTCCATTCCTCAACATCATTTTCTGACAGCTCATCATCCCATCCCAATTTCTGTCGAATTATTTCCTGCTGCAACACCTTAGCAATCAAAGTAACGGGTGCCGCAAAACCCAACGGGTCATACAGCGTATTAACAGCAGATAAAATATTGCGACGTTTGAATTTTTTGCCTTGCATTGTATCAGCTATGCTGAACCCAAATTCATCATTCTTTACACGCCAGTAGACGCCAAGCACACGCTCCTTCACGGAGGCGTCCAAATTTACATCAGTTACCGATTTAGCCCTTTCTGTCTCGGGAATTTGATCCAAGACGTTTTGACTGTTAGACATCCACTTAGTGAGGCGAAATCCTCCCATTTTTAGCAAGTCACATACCTGCGCTACAATTCCAACAGCGTGTTCGACTGTATCGGTTGAAGTCAAACAGTCGTCAACATAAAAATCGTTGCGAACGATGTCCCCAACGTCTCTGTCAAATCTGCTACCGAATTTTTCGGCCGTCTCCCGCAAGCAGAATGTGGCACAGCTAGGCGACGACGTGGCGCCAAAAATGTGCACCAGCATTCGATGAACCGTAGGAGTTTTAGATAAGTTTCCCCCCGGCCATCACAAAAATCTCAAGGCATCAATGTCCTGTTTTTGAACGCGGACCTGGTGGAACATTGCTTCCACGTCCGCCACTAAAGCGATACTGTTCATACGGAATCTCTCCAGAACGCCGATTAAACTGTTTACTAAGTCGGGCCCTTGCAGCAACGCGTCGTTAAGCGACAGTCCATTATGCTGCGCTGCGCAATCAAAAACGATGCGTACCTTTTCCGGCTTTCGTGGATGCCGAACCGGGTGGTGCGGCAAGTACCAATGCACATTGCCAGGGGAACGTCCTTCTTCTTTGAGCTCCTCTGCGCAGCCCTTGTCGATGTAACATTGAATATTCTCTACGTACTTGTCTTTTAACACGAGGTCGCGCGACAAGCGTTTCTTCAGCGACCAAAGCCGTCGCTCAGCCATAGAACGGCTGTCCTGTGTCAGACTAACTTCACTTCGCCATGGAAGCGGCAAATAGAAATGTCCATCGGTATGTTTAACCGAGTCCTTCATCATGTTGAGCACGTTCCTATCCTCAACTGACGTTGGGAATGAAATGTCATCAGGCTCTTGCTGGAATTCCTCTCTCCATGATTCACATTTAAGGAAGTTAACTGAAAGATTATCAACGGCAGGATGACAGATAGACGGGCCGACGAGAGACCACCCCAGCGGTGTTCTCGCAGCAAATGGTTGTTTGCGGTCTCCTGTTCTCATCTCCAATACTCTATGGGCATACGGAACGTCAGTGCCAATAAGTAGCAGCACCTCACCATTACACAACTGAGGAAATTCCAATCCCTGAAGGTGTGGAAGACCATTCAGTTCCCTATTTCTTGGGGTTGGATTAGGCTCGACTGGAATAGAGTCAATAGACAAGGCATTGTCTACACTGATTTCTTCATCTTCACTCAACGACAAAACGCGAAAATTTGCGCTGATTCCGCTGTAATTTGCGGGCCTTCTCCCGACGCTGGACATGGTAACTTGTCTCGGACTTCCGTTTATCGAAAGTAGATCTGCTAACCTTTTGTCGTAAAAACTTGTATCGGATCCCTGGTCGAGGAACGCGTACGTCTTGACCTCTCGACCATTGGCTCGAATTTTCACCGGAATAACCGAAAAGTACGGCGCCAAAGCCTTTGCGACTCATACGGTAGCTTGTTCGCCAAAGCCACCAAACGATCTATAGTGTTTAAGTCAGCAAAATTTCCAAGTTGGCGGAGTACCAACAAGCATTTTTTCATAGTCTGTGCATAGGCGTGTATACCGGCTGCATCATCAGGTTTCAAGTTAGGGCCATTAGTCAACTCCTCTACGAAGGCTCTAGCGACTATATAAGGCTTACCGAAGTTCTCGTAGAGAATGTTTCTTGCCTCTGGATAGCCTTCCTTTGTCTCCAGGACAGAACAGTGTTCAATCAGAGACCTCGCGTTTCCTTTGCATTGATTGACAAGCAATGTCAGGCGCATATCGTCACTTCGAGTCTTGCATTCGAGATTCGATTCAAAGTAACGCACAAACATCCAATAATCCGTGGGTTTTCCCGAGAACGTCATGTGGTCGGGCTTCGGCATACTCATGCCTTCTCCAACTGCCTTTACGATGCACGGTAATACAGCTGGGCTCTCTTTCATTTCCAAGTCCGGGTGTGTATTCAATACAGGAGCACGTACAAGAGGACTAACATTGTCACGTGGAACTTCCCCATTTAGGACAAGGGACGCACAATCTCTGGGAGCAGAAGGCGTCGTCGGAATTTCTTCGACAGCCAGCACCGAGGAAGTCAATTCTACTTCTGGGCTCTGACTATGGTTGGGCCCTTTGTCCGGCGATGTCAGATCATTGGGTTCTTCATTCAATATTCTAGCCCTTGCATCGGCAGCCTGGAAATCGTATTTTGCCTTTAACTTCCGCCTTTCTGCTTCCAAAGCAACCTTTTCCAAATCTGCCTTCTGTTGCAGAGCCACCCTTTCAAGTTCTGCCTTTCGTTCCAGAGCTGCTTTTTCAAGTTCCGCCTTTCGTTGCCCTTGAACTAGATCGTTTTCTTCCTCGACCTGTTTTAGACGAATCAATGCCAACTCTCGCTCCACCTTTGGCTCTAGACGACTTCTTTCTGTCGCAGATAAGCTCGCCACAGACGAACGTGAGCGGCTGGACCGTGAGGATCTGTGGCTTGACGCCACAGTTGGTGCCCTATGCTGTGGGCGTAGCACAAGTTCGGGCAATGCATTTGGTAGTTCAAATGGCGTTAACTCCGTTTCGAACTCCTTCTTACATTGTTCGACGGACTTCAACTCGTCCTCGCATACAACGCGGTTCTCGGAGTCTTCGCAAGAGGCAATATACATTCCGTACATATTTTGCAATTGTGAGTAGCATTCGTTAATTTGGAACTTAGCTACTTGCAGTAGGGAGTGGTCCTTATTTAAAATGCCTGTCTCAGCCACTGCATACCAACTGTTGAGCTTGTCGACATGGCGGTGTATCTCGTCATGGGACAGTACGACTTGAGCGGCGAGAGGTCTCAACCGTGTAGGCTCCGGCGATTCAAGCGGAGATATAGTCTCATCCATTTCTTCACAGATCGTCAAAAAGTAGAACTTCTTGGAAACTTTGTTTCAAAAAGACTCCGAAAACTTTAATGTAACGGCAGAATTTGCGCGTCTGGCAGCGCGCCGTCGTCACACCAAGGAATGTCAATTCCCGAAAACGCGTGCATTTGCCACACGGGCACAAGCACTTGACAACACGTACGAGGTACACGTACAAGAATAGGAACACGAGCACAGACACGGACACGAGCAAGAACACGGTTTTCTTTGAAGAAAACGTACACTATGATTCCAGTTAAGCAATGTTAATAAAATTACCCTTACCGGAGTTTTGAGCCAGATCACGCGAAACATCAACAAACCAATCCGATTAATATTTCTCACAGCAACTTATTCAAATACAATTAAGGCAACTCTAGCTTGAATAAAATAAATTTGACATTCAATTCAGCACGCTACACGTGGTACCTCACAACTCAGTTTTACCAAGCATGGCAGAAGGATAAAGTTCTCTTGCATTATGATGTCACATACAAGGCAAAATTGATATTGTGTTGAAATTCAATTATATGTTTACTGTGTGACGCAGGGGTTGCGCATGAGTGATTTTCGATGTTACAGCCGATTTCGAAAGTGTCTTGGCCGACGTCGTTAACCACAACTAATTTCATATCACGTGGGGTAAATCTGTATCTCACGTCACATACCTGCGCTACAATTCCAACAGCGTGTTCGACTGTATCGGTTGAAGTCAAACAGTCGTCAACATAAAAATCGTTGCGAACGATGTCCCCAACGTCTCTGTCAAATCTGCTACCGAATTTTTCGGCCGTCTCCCGCAAGCAGAATGTGGCACAGCTAGGCGACGACGTGGCGCCAAAAATGTGCACCAGCATTCGATGAACCGTAGGAGTTTTAGATAAGTTTCCCCCCGGCCATCACAAAAATCTCAAGGCATCAATGTCCTGTTTTTGAACGCGGACCTGGTGGAACATTGCTTCCACGTCCGCCACTAAAGCGATACTGTTCATACGGAATCTCTCCAGAACGCCGATTAAACTGTTTACTAAGTCGGGCCCTTGCAGCAACGCGTCGTTAAGCGACAGTCCATTATGCTGCGCTGCGCAATCAAAAACGATGCGTACCTTTTCCGGCTTTCGTGGATGCCGAACCGGGTGGTGCGGCAAGTACCAATGCACATTGCCAGGGGAACGTCCTTCTTCTTTGAGCTCCTCTGCGCAGCCCTTGTCGATGTAACATTGAATATTCTCTACGTACTTGTCTTTTAACACGAGGTCGCGCGACAAGCGTTTCTTCAGCGACCAAAGCCGTCGCTCAGCCATAGAACGGCTGTCCTGTGTCAGACTAACTTCACTTCGCCATGGAAGCGGCAAATAGAAATGTCCATCGGTATGTTTAACCGAGTCCTTCATCATGTTGAGCACGTTCCTATCCTCAACTGACGTTGGGAATGAAATGTCATCAGGCTCTTGCTGGAATTCCTCTCTCCATGATTCACATTTAAGGAAGTTAACTGAAAGATTATCAACGGCAGGATGACAGATAGACGGGCCGACGAGAGACCACCCCAGCGGTGTTCTCGCAGCAAATGGTTGTTTGCGGTCTCCTGTTCTCATCTCCAATACTCTATGGGCATACGGAACGTCAGTGCCAATAAGTAGCAGCACCTCACCATTACACAACTGAGGAAATTCCAATCCCTGAAGGTGTGGAAGACCATTCAGTTCCCTATTTCTTGGGGTTGGATTAGGCTCGACTGGAATAGAGTCAATAGACAAGGCATTGTCTACACTGATTTCTTCATCTTCACTCAACGACAAAACGCGAAAATTTGCGCTGATTCCGCTGTAATTTGCGGGCCTTCTCCCGACGCTGGACATGGTAACTTGTCTCGGACTTCCGTTTATCGAAAGTAGATCTGCTAACCTTTTGTCGTAAAAACTTGTATCGGATCCCTGGTCGAGGAACGCGTACGTCTTGACCTCTCGACCATTGGCTCGAATTTTCACCGGAATAACCGAAAAGTACGGCGCCAAAGCCTTTGCGACTCATACGGTAGCTTGTTCGCCAAAGCCACCAAACGATCTATAGTGTTTAAGTCAGCAAAATTTCCAAGTTGGCGGAGTACCAACAAGCATTTTTTCATAGTCTGTGCATAGGCGTGTATACCGGCTGCATCATCAGGTTTCAAGTTAGGGCCATTAGTCAACTCCTCTACGAAGGCTCTAGCGACTATATAAGGCTTACCGAAGTTCTCGTAGAGAATGTTTCTTGCCTCTGGATAGCCTTCCTTTGTCTCCAGGACAGAACAGTGTTCAATCAGAGACCTCGCGTTTCCTTTGCATTGATTGACAAGCAATGTCAGGCGCATATCGTCACTTCGAGTCTTGCATTCGAGATTCGATTCAAAGTAACGCACAAACATCCAATAATCCGTGGGTTTTCCCGAGAACGTCATGTGGTCGGGCTTCGGCATACTCATGCCTTCTCCAACTGCCTTTACGATGCACGGTAATACAGCTGGGCTCTCTTTCATTTCCAAGTCCGGGTGTGTATTCAATACAGGAGCACGTACAAGAGGACTAACATTGTCACGTGGAACTTCCCCATTTAGGACAAGGGACGCACAATCTCTGGGAGCAGAAGGCGTCGTCGGAATTTCTTCGACAGCCAGCACCGAGGAAGTCAATTCTACTTCTGGGCTCTGACTATGGTTGGGCCCTTTGTCCGGCGATGTCAGATCATTGGGTTCTTCATTCAATATTCTAGCCCTTGCATCGGCAGCCTGGAAATCGTATTTTGCCTTTAACTTCCGCCTTTCTGCTTCCAAAGCAACCTTTTCCAAATCTGCCTTCTGTTGCAGAGCCACCCTTTCAAGTTCTGCCTTTCGTTCCAGAGCTGCTTTTTCAAGTTCCGCCTTTCGTTGCCCTTGAACTAGATCGTTTTCTTCCTCGACCTGTTTTAGACGAATCAATGCCAACTCTCGCTCCACCTTTGGCTCTAGACGACTTCTTTCTGTCGCAGATAAGCTCGCCACAGACGAACGTGAGCGGCTGGACCGTGAGGATCTGTGGCTTGACGCCACAGTTGGTGCCCTATGCTGTGGGCGTAGCACAAGTTCGGGCAATGCATTTGGTAGTTCAAATGGCGTTAACTCCGTTTCGAACTCCTTCTTACATTGTTCGACGGACTTCAACTCGTCCTCGCATACAACGCGGTTCTCGGAGTCTTCGCAAGAGGCAATATACATTCCGTACATATTTTGCAATTGTGAGTAGCATTCGTTAATTTGGAACTTAGCTACTTGCAGTAGGGAGTGGTCCTTATTTAAAATGCCTGTCTCAGCCACTGCATACCAACTGTTGAGCTTGTCGACATGGCGGTGTATCTCGTCATGGGACAGTACGACTTGAGCGGCGAGAGGTCTCAACCGTGTAGGCTCCGGCGATTCAAGCGGAGATATAGTCTCATCCATTTCTTCACAGATCGTCAAAAAGTAGAACTTCTTGGAAACTTTGTTTCAAAAAGACTCCGAAAACTTTAATGTAACGGCAGAATTTGCGCGTCTGGCAGCGCGCCGTCGTCACACCAAGGAATGTCAATTCCCGAAAACGCGTGCATTTGCCACACGGGCACAAGCACTTGACAACACGTACGAGGTACACGTACAAGAATAGGAACACGAGCACAGACACGGACACGAGCAAGAACACGGTTTTCTTTGAAGAAAACGTACACTATGATTCCAGTTAAGCAATGTTAATAAAATTACCCTTACCGGAGTTTTGAGCCAGATCACGCGAAACATCAACAAACCAATCCGATTAATATTTCTCACAGCAACTTATTCAAATACAATTAAGGCAACTCTAGCTTGAATAAAATAAATTTGACATTCAATTCAGCACGCTACACGTGGTACCTCACAACTCAGTTTTACCAAGCATGGCAGAAGGATAAAGTTCTCTTGCATTATGATGTCACATACAAGGCAAAATTGATATTGTGTTGAAATTCAATTATATGTTTACTGTGTGACGCAGGGGTTGCGCATGAGTGATTTTCGATGTTACAGCCGATTTCGAAAGTGTCTTGGCCGACGTCGTTAACCACAACTAATTTCATATCACGTGGGGTAAATCTGTATCTCACAAAATACCGGTTTGCATGCGCAACACTAAATCAAACGATGGCAAAAGTTATTATAGTGACAATTTGTGTTTTTTTTTGTTGCCTGGCGCTGTTTCTCGATCCCGAAATGGTTCAAGGACTCGCATCTAGATCACGTGAACTGTGCCAACAATATTCCCAACACACTGGTCTGGAATGTGCAAATTTTCCTGGTGTCACTATAGATAATTTGCCCAGTTAGGAAGCCTTCTAACACGTTAACATTAATGTCTTTCAGTTAATCAGCAACTCAATTGGCGTAGTGTGGCCCGTTTAAGCGAAAAACGAGAACCGATTTTAAACCTCAAATAAAAAAACATTTTAGTTTGATTACCGACATTAAGAAAATACTGTTCAACCTATTCTTGTTGTGTTTTTTCGACTTCTTTTCCATCTGGATTTCCTCCCTCCGTAGAAGGTCTACCAAAGCCGGCGCCAATGTTTATTAACAAGATATGGTGGACCGTTTTGTTGGATACCTGCACGAAATTAGAACCGTGGCCTCAAATATTATGCTTTGTCATGTTTCCTACGTCATAAAACAGTTGGTAATAAGATTATTGGGGGTCGAATGTGAACTGGAAGACGGCAAAGGAAACAACCACCCTTCGGTTAGGTTGAAACGTGATCTGCTGCGGTAGTAGAAGCCTCATTTGAAATAGCGTACATGATTGCCAAGGCAAAGAAACCCCAAAGTATTGGCGAAACATTGATCAAACCATGCATGCCAAAAGCAGCAAGAAGCTGGAAAAGATTTCACGGTCAGATTCGACTATTAAAATTTCAAGTTCTTGAAAAGATTCAAGCATTGCCTTTCTTCGCTATCCAATGTGATGAGACTACTGATGTTGCTTAGTTGTCCCAACTACTGGTGTATGTCCGTTTTATCGGAACCATTTCAATTGAGGAGGAAATGTTGTTTTGCAAACCCCTTGAAACAACTACCAAAGCAGAAGATGTGTTCGAAGCTGTTGCTTGTTGATGGGAAAGCATTGCAGGTGTTTGCACTCATGGTGATCCTGCAATACTGTTGTCGAAGTGGATTTATTACAGGGATGAAGAAAAAAAGTCCACGCAGTCGGCAGTCACTGCGTAATCCACCGGAAAGCTCTGGCATCCAAGACTTTACCAACTGCATTAAACCATAAGCTGGCAATTGTCATGAAAATTGTCAACTACGCCAGGGCAAGTGCTGTCAACACGAGGTTGCTTGCCAAGTTGTGCAAGGAAATGGATTCGGATCACGAGACTCTTTTGTTTCATACGGCTGTTCGTTGGTTGTCAAAGGGAAATATGTTGGCTCGTGTTTATGAGATGAGAAAAGAAGTGAAGTTATTTCTCGAAGATCACGGGAAACATGATCTATTGCACTCTTTCACCTCGGACGGCTCTCAACTGTCATTGGCATAGCCATGCCTCTTACCGATTTCTGGGTGAAATACGTGCGGTTGTACAAGAATGTTGGCAGCGTGGCATTGCGCCCTCTACTTCTATTTTCTACAACTCATTTATGTGAAAGTGGCTTTTCTGCAGTAAGTGTAAAGACAAAAGCACGCAACAAACTCGACTGCGCAGCCGATCTGCGATGTGCATTGTCGTCCACAAAGCCACGCATTAAACACCTGATTTCAAAGAAGCAACCCTATCCCTCCCATGGACGAGTGATAATAAAAATGAATAGCTTTTGCATCTTTTGTAAACAAACGAAACGTTAAAGTTTTTGCAGTAATTACAATGGCGAACACGTCTCTCTTTGCTACGAAAGCAAAACCTTTTTGAGCTCGGCCAACAAACCTTAACGTCTTGGTCAGATTTTGACTTTTAATCGTTCAAGACAGTTGAAGAGCAGATCCTTGTAATATATTGAGCGATAGGTTTTGAATTTAAACCACCCTCTACGATTGACATATTATTAAATGTAGCAGTATTTGGTACTTTGCCGAAGTGTGTGGAAACGCGACAAAAGCACCGTACGATTGCATATCTGTGACAAGAATTTTACTTAGCGCAGACACGATTAGCATCGTTTGGTTGTTCGAAACAGTTGTTATTATTTGAAGTTTGACCCACGTCATTCCACAATATGAAAGCATGTATCTATCACATCAAAACACCCTTATTGTTCGGCAGTTAACCCCATGGATTATCCACCCTGCCTCCAGCAGGCGCCAGCTGCTCGGTGTTGAGTACCTAAATCACTCTATGATGTGCGCTGCTGTAAGAACAACAGTTTCTAATACCCTTGCTGTTATTTGAAGACATTTCTTGCCTTCCTGTTTAGTTTGTGTCTGCGACGTTTTGTTGATAGTGTCTTTCTATTTTGGACATAAGGTTTTTCTAAAAGACAAATCCCCTTTTTTTCACAAACAATTGCCACTTCTGTATTCCAGAAGGACGGCACTGACACACGTGGAAACCTGTAATTTGAACGAGGGTGTTGTTACGTTTACGTGTTCACGTAACATGGACATTTACACATATTATGAACATTGATCACAAATAGCCAAATTACGACATTAAAGTTCGAGACCTCTAAAATTCAGACAGTATCTCGGTAAAATAGGAATGCGCATTCGTTGGTGACCTCATTTCCTTATTTATGGTAGAATTGTGCTTTTGCAAACATCCCACGCTATTCTCACGCAAAGTTCGTTGTTTTGTTTGATTGACATGTGCTCCTTGTGTTCGCACGCGATCTCTTTTGCTGACCGACAGTCTTTGTGTTCGCACGATATCTCTCTAGTCATTGTTTGCAGAAGGTTCACGTAATTGTTGTAATGCATCTATCGTTCTTGTTTGGTTTTCAAGTACTTGTTTTGTGAGGAAAATTTCTTCGAAAGGTAAAAACTGTCCCTTCCAAATGGGACGAGGCCACCCATGCTTATTTACCTGTCCGTACTCGCGGAAACAAAATATCTCTTGTTCGCGATGGTCCTTTTCGAATTGTTCAAGTGTGACGGTTGATTGGTCTGATAATGAGTTGCGAACACAGCCCAGGGACCAGGTATAGCCACTTGAACGTAAGTATCCAATGGATGGCAAGCCAGTCGGGTGATGTTTTTTTCTCCGATGAATGGCGTATTAATGATAATGACCTCCTTATACGTGACAACAATTGGCAACAAAAAATTCAAGGATGCTGATCCTTTAGGTCACTCTGCTCGTATCCCCTCAACCTTGCCGATGATAGTGACTGTAAAAAAATTCTTCACGTTCTGAATGCACTTCTGTCACGGGTTCCATGGAAGTTGCAATGATACACCGTGTACCATATGCCCTTTTTCATAATGACAGTACCATTCCTGTAGCCTTTTTGCCAACAAGATTTCGTCAAAAGCGTTATTTCATCTTTTCACTGATCGTATGCCTGTTTTCTGAAGCTACTATACATTTTGAAATGAGGACCCTTAAGAACGAGTTTAAGTGCGCTTAAACAAACTGCAAATCGAAATAGACGCAAAATTGGCCCGAGTTGCAGCTCAAATGAATCAATTTATGTCTTTATTACCACAAAGCAATCTTGCCCATTGTTGCGACCTATATGCCAATTATGAGCCTCAATCCGGTACTTAACAATATTATTTATGATCGATGGGAAATCTTATTTGATGCTGGAATCAATTCCCTTGAAGGAGTTGCAATCCATGGCTTGGACGACGTCAAAGATGTCATTGACAACACTGTTGATGTCGCGACAGGACTGTTGGGACAACCTTTATTGGTTCTAGCTATTGCTGGAGGTTCGGCTGCCGGGATTCTTCTCGTAATTCTGGGCAGTTGCTATGCCTAGAGACGGTTTCGTTCCAACCACGACAAATCCACATACAAGCGCGGTTTGCCACGTCTTTGAAAGTTTACACATATTATGAACATTGATCACAAACAGGGTGTCGATTTATGCCTTTTTCGCCATTCTAAGTGTTCGACACGCGACGCCACTGTTCGACACGGGCGGCCTGAATAAATGTTAAGTTATCGGTATACAGTACCACAACAGACCAACGCTATTGTTATCTACAAATGTCCATAGATTGAATCACTCTTCTTGCTACATTCACATCGATCTTACGAGATTTCTTTTCGAAGATTCGGCGCCAACGATTTTCCCATTGACGCGTAGTTGTCAATTTTTTGCCGTACATGCTGGTTGCAAAAGTGGTTCGAAGAGGTTGGTGCCAGTATAAGTCGTTTAATTTCGAAACGCAAGTCTCAAACAACTTTGGAGTCTATATTAAACAACAGCTTTTAACGAAACGGTTGCGTACTGTTGAAAACTTAACCCACCCAAAATAAATTTGTCTGTTTAGATTTCTAAATAAACGCAACCGCAATAAATTTTTGGATAAAATCCATGCAAAAGCCAGCCAACACTTGCTTTAACGTTCAGTAAATTAGCGCGTTAAACCTAAAACTAACCATTGTTATCAAACGTATTGCATTGTTACGAAACAAGTATCATTTTTTCTTTTAATCGGACCTTAAGAGACATAGCAACCTACAACATGCAAGGTTTTAATTGCTTTGTTGTTACTTTGACGTGTATTCTAAACTTATGCAAGTACATGAATCCTGTAATCGAAATAAGCCTGGTCGTTTCCATGCGTTAGATACCAGATACAACATTTTTACTATTCCACACGCACGACAATTTTTCTCAGGATGTTCGACAAGCAGAAAAAAAATCGACGCCCTGATCACAAAAAGCCAAATTACGTAATTAAAGTTCGGGACCTCTCAAATTCGGACAGTACCTTGGTAACATAGGAATGCACATTCGTTGGTGACCTACTTTCCTGATTAATGGTAGAATTGTGATTTTGCAAATATCCCACGCTATTCTCACGCGATGTTCGTTGTTTTGTTTGATTGACATGTGGCCATTAACTGACCACTCCTTGTGTTCGCACTAGGTCTCTTTTGGTCTTTGTGTTCGCACTAGGTCTCTTTTGGTCTTTTTGTTCGCACTAGATCTCTGTAGTCATTGTTTGCAGAAAGTTCGCTTCTCACGTAATTGTTGTAATGCATCAATCGTTCTTGTTTGGTTTTCAAGTACTTGTTCTGTGAAGAGAATGGGTTGCTGTCCATAAATTTCGAACCGACTTCTTCGTTGTGGTCAGGAACACAACGGTTAGAACTCACGAGTGGCCTTATGTCAAATGAAATAGTCGAATAGGATTCTGTTATTAAGGGTTAATTAATCTTGTTAATATCCAACGTCAAGTTCACAACATTTGGCATATAGGTCGCAACAGGTGTCAGGCTATGTTTGTTGGCTTTACCCTTAAAATGCGACCGAGACCAACCAATGAAGAGTTTATGAGCGACGTAAAAAACATTCCAAACGTCTACTCCAAAGCGTGTTGGTTTGTTCATTCCGTGTTGTACAAGTTGCAGATTATCCACTTTCTACAATATCCACACACAAGTTCATAACTTACCAACAAATGGTAAAGCTTTATGGTTGAAGATTGGGCAACATCAATTGAGATTTGTTGGTTCCAGTGTTGTGTATGTTTTTTGTGGCGATGCGTGTCAGAACAACGTGATACAATTTCTGCGTTTTGCTGCTGATCAGTTTCCGTTACAATTTTTGCGGATGCCATGTGAGTGCGTGCGTAATATTGTATATGTTTCGTGTACAAGTAAATTTGCGCAAGAGAGAAATAAGAGCATTTTGTGCATATAAGTAACAACTTTGTGAAAGTGCAGTAAGCGTTTGGTTTGCTTGCACAGAAGAAGCATTGATAAGGGTCCAAATTGTCAAACAAAATGGCAAATCGACCCCAAGGATTTGGTTTAACCAGTGAACTTCCCAGCAGGATAGACTTCAAGTACAGCGATGAGGTGGAAAGGGAACTTTGCCAATGGATTGAATCGGTCACCGGACAAACCAGTCCACAATCAGGTGCTGAAGTAAGTTCATTGTATTCTATTCGTCACACAATAAATACTACTTGAAAATTCATTTTGTCTGATTTTCATCCAACACAACTATATTTTTAAAGGGGCTGCAAAAGTGGCTAAAGGACGGAATAGTTTTATGTAACTTGATCAATGGAATTGGAAGAAAGCCGATCAAGGAAATTAATACATCGGTAAACGTTTTTCTACAATATATATTTGTCAAGGTATTCACAGGCAGTATTTTCTGTTCAATACAGAAAATGACTTTCAAGCAAATGGAGAATATTTCTATGTTTTTAAATGCTTGCGAAGACTACGGAGTAAACAAAGCAGATTTGTTCGAGGTACGTTAGGTTTCTAGTTTACCAAATGTGTATGATTTCTTAACCAACTGGTTGCTGTTACAGATCGCAGACTTGTATGAAGGCACGAATATGCCCAAAGTATTGACCGCCCTTCATGCTTTACGCCGGGTTTCCGTTAAGAAAGGTTACACGGATCCTACAGGTTTGTATTAATTGAAGGAAGTTTGTGGTGGATTTCGTTTAGAAGTTTGTTTTGCATGTTGTTGTTTTTTAAGGTGGAAACTGACCAGACTGCATTACATAAAGAACCGTGTGGTTTGGGTCCACATTTTACAAAAAAAGTTAAATAAAAGAAAGTTTTTAGCATAAATTATATGCAGCATCATATTAGCTTTGGCTTTCTTGTTTAAATTAATAAACTATTTTGCACTCAAGAACTTTTCCAACCACATCATCATAGAAATTTGGTAATGGCATCATGACTTACTTTAAACTTTTTGCCAGTAGTCCTCGGTGTAAAATTTAAACTATACTCTGCATATCTTTGCGTGCTTGTATCATACGTAATAAACACAAAGTGCTTTGTAGGTTTTCATGCTGAGTCACAATAGAAACAAATCAAACTTGAACTATCTTATGGCATGCATATGACGTGTGATATTTGTGATATATTAGAAACCTGGCACTAAGATAAAAACGTCATTGTTTGTGTTTGATGTCCGAAAGGTGTTTTCGACAAAATCTAAGACAAAATATAAATTACAATTGATCGAGGACTTGACTAAACGAAAAAACAAGAGCATGGATCAGTCGCCCTGACAAAATAGTTAAGATATGAGTATCACTGAACAAAACTTAATTACATGTGAAATCAATATAATGAAATGCGTACAGCCTACATTTAAAACAAGAATGGTGTCGAATAGTAAAAAACTTTGCATTAAAACAAGTGGCAAAGCTTTTTTACCGTAAATTTGTGTCAAATTCCCCAAGTTCCTTGTTCCGTAAATTACTGTTGCTCAGCAACGGGTCACTAGTGTATGGAATAAGTTCAACGACAGATCTGTTGTTGGTAATGCTTACTTTTTTAACAAACGTATTAGAGTGGCCTATTTCTACATATATATGTATTACTAATCAGCTGGAATGTATGTAATATATTTGTACATTGGCACTTGCAATGTAAAGCAACATCTATGTGCAGAAATAGCCGAAGATTTAAACAATATTATTGCTGAGGTAAGCATTTTGCACGTTAACTTCATGCCAATGCAATTAGTCATGCATGGGTGCAGATGTTAAAGATGAATCAGAACGGATGTACGAGCTGTTAAAAAGGCGATTTTGAGCCACCTTTGAGCGTGTTGAGTGTTTACAGAGTTAGCTTATCGATGGGTATGGACAATTGATCACATAACAGCCAAGATGTGCACAACATGGTAGGCCTGCCAGAAATCTATTCCACAACCGCTGAACCAAAGCAAGGTATGAATGTTGGAAGTACGCCCGAACACAAAAAACGCTCTTGCATTCAAGTCTAAATAAATGGCAAAAGATTGAGCGCGGAAAAGAAGACGGCTTTTTTTTATTTCTCATGAACGCAATGATTGTACATGTAGAACAGGGCTCTTAACTCGTTTAAGTCTGTAGACATTTACAAGCTCTGTGAGCCTTATTTGTGAAATTCCCTAATATAAAATGAACTTCATCACTCAAAGCATTGTTGTTTGAGAAAGTTCTGCGGATCCCCTAAAAGATTGGTTACTGTTAACCCCAGTCGAGGAACTCTGGAGTCCGGATATTAAGCTTTCACTTTTTTTCAGTTTCCATTAATCGACTTGTACCATTCCTTTTATAACAAAATGTGTTTAGATGCAAAGGTGTTTGTGATTGTGCAAAAACAAAATTTATTTCACAGAAACTGAACCAAATGTTCTCTTTTTTGTCGTTGTCGGATTCGCCGCGTGGGTCTTCATTGTGATGGTAATTTTTGTCGTCATCAGGTATATTTACCACAGACAAAACAGGTACCTGTTTAGGTGTTGGTGATATTGTTTTTTGTAACGAAATTTAACATATATTTTCAGACCCCAAAGGCGAGTGCAAGTTCACTTTTTTGAATAAGGATGAAAAGGTGGGTGTCTACGTTACGGTATATATACAACTTTTCCAAATGCAGTGCTTTGCAGTGGCGAATACGGGTATTAGAGGGGTTTTATCTTACTAAAACTTTTAATTAGCAATAAAACGCTGGTGATGAACGAAAATCAATCTTAAGACAACACTCTTGACTGCCACTGTAGCGTTTTTTTTTCAGTCTTGTAACGTATTAAATAATTATCCGAACGTATTTTCTGTTTATCATGAGTAGGGTTCGTGGACAAGATGTGACAAAACTCAACAAAAATTTCAACACTGAAGATTGGGAGATCGGTTTCTGTCGAATTGAAGTTTCACAAAATCACCCATGGAATTCATTCAGTTCAATTGTGTAAATTTATTCCTTTTTTTCGTTCTTTTTAACTCATTTCTTTCTGTGCCATCATGTACTATTTTCTTTGCTTGCTGCTGTTTAGTGTATTGAATCATGCTTTCCCGCAACAAATATTGCCAGTAGTACATTGGTTTTTCTCTGTAAGCTATCATAAAACGCTCTTACCCAAGTCACACATTAACCTCTGAAAAAAAGTTAATATTTCCAACCAATTGACGGTTTAAGGCAGTGTTTCCCGACCGGAGTAACTCGAACCACTAGTGGCATTCCAGGTGGTACACTATCACCTTTCCGTAATTTGCGAATTTAAGAAATCGTAAGTGATCTCAAAATGTTTGTTGCTTCATCCCCTAGGTTACTTTGTAACACTCAACTAGGTGGTGCGCGTCGAAATCATTTTACCTCCAAGTGCTACGCAACCACGAAAAGATTGGGAATCGCTGATTTAAGGGCCTGACAGCTTCAACGACGAGATCTTTCCCAAATACAGTCCCTTTCACAAAACAAATCACCAAGGTTGAAACACATTTCACTTTAAATCTAGAAAACTGACCATTTAGAAGCACGTATAAAACGGTAGAGGTACTTTTGGGCACATGATCACCGGTTAGACTGCAGAAAAACGATGCGGTTTACGACCTGTTTAACTGCGTGCAGCCTTTACATGCAACTAGTACAAATGTTTGCTTAATGAGCGGTGCCAAGGCCAATGCGCACAAGCCACAGAGTACACTCGTGTTCCGCCTATTTTTTCATTACAGTCTGAAATGCGGACCAGTGAATGCAAGTGGCAGTGAATTGTCAGAACTCTTATCTGAATTACATACTTAGTTTCATTAATTTTCGCTGTAGTATTTCAGCAGGGCAGTAATTTAAATATATCCGAGATAAGGTCACTGTATGGAACATATGCCATTGTTTTGTTGGCAAAAGTGTACGCTGGAACCTCAAACGAGCTCGTCCAACATGTGTTACGTTAGAGAGTTTCATAGATATATGGTGGTTAGATTACATTTAAACAGGGTTTAAATCTGCATTCCCTGTAGACGCAATTCTGCTATAGCTTCACTCCCAATAGCTTTTGACATTCGCGATTGTGCAGTGATTGTAAAATTCAAACATTTTAGCGGCCGGTTCTCTCACTAGCAGCATGCCATAGTAAACGCGGTTGTACAGTACTCGAAGTGAATAGGTCTACATATACGGTTGTAAACAAACCGGTTCGCGGAAATCATTGATAACAAAAACCGGGAACCGACTGAATCACACCAGTGCAATTATACCACATCAAATTGGTGACTAACCTTGCAATTTATATGCACGATTGAATTTTTCAGGGCCGTCAAGTATATTTTGAATTTCTATGTAGACTGGTTTTTAACTAACATGTTATTGACCTGCCTATTTTTTTATCGTGACCAATGACATTTGTTTCAGGTGCTTGTTCTCAACGATATTCCTGACATGCTGAGCATCGTGGGAGCAAGTCTTGTCTTTACAGCCGTACTTGTGATTGGAATTCGCAAAGTTTACAACCAGAAAATGCAGGACCGCAAAACCAAGCTCAATCAGTAGTCAAAGAGAAGATATTTGTGTTGCTGGCCCAGCATGTCAATGAAATTCTAGATGATGATAAAACGTTAAAACAAATTCGTAATCACCAAATTTTTCTCTTCCCATCTTACATCAGAAAATGTACTATTACCATAAAAAAATTAAGTACTATTCTGGTCAGATGAAAACCTTTGATACGTGATTGCAACCTGCAAGTTGGGTTACTTGCTATATTTTCTATGGTATTGGTTGCCAGGCAATCTGCGCCAAATTACACATAAATTTATTGGCATCACTGGTTTATTCGCGTTTAGATTATTTCAGCATGTTTGTCACTGTGATTGCTTTGTAAGTACTTGAGTTTATTTGTATTGACGTACATTGAACTTAATTAAATGACCTGCAAAAGGCATTTCAGCGTGTGGTCAAACTGTTAGACGTGAGGTGAGAGATATTGCACAGACCATTTGGTATTGATCGCCTAAATCCAGCTCATGTTATTCTGACCGTTTCTGTTAGCGGTATGTACAGCAAGGAGGAGACAGAAATTCAACTTACATCCTTCAAAACCTTACCTACCGTGACGTTTGCCCGCTTGCCTGATAAACGCTGGGTGTGTGGAGTTCGCTTCCATACCTTAGCCACAAAGATTTGTAAAACCGCTTCAATAAGATTAACTTCAAAATTTTTGTGGACAGTAAAGGGAAAGCCAAACGGTGTATATTGCACATTGATACAGGATGTACTAGTTTGTAACATGCGTTTTCGCGCAGCAATAAAAAACTAGAGGACATAGTCCAATTTGGTTTTCATTACTCGTTTTGCAGTGGCATCCAGTATTTGTGTGCAAAATTTCAAGTCGCTTGATTTAAAATTGTTTATATTGCAGGCGGGATTTCTCAAAATTAGTTAATTCCGCCCTACCTTTTAGCGACCATAGTTTGTAACATGCGTTTTCGCGCAGCAATAAAAAACTAGAGGACATAGTCCAATTTGGTTTTCATTGCTCGTTTTGCAGTGGCATCTAGTATTTGTGTGCAAAATTTCAAGTCGCTTGATTTAAAATTGTTTATATTACAGGCGGGATTTCTCAAAATTAGTTAATTCCGCCCGACCTTCGCCACCACAGTTTGTAAAATGCGTTTTCGCGCAGCAATAAAAAACTAGAGGACATAGTCCAATTTGGTCTTCTCTACTCGTTTTGCAGTGGCATTTAGTATTTGTGTGTGAAATTTCAAGTCGCTTGATTCAAAATTGTTTATATTGCAGGCGGGATTTCTCAAAATTAGTTAATTCCGCCCGACCTTCGCCACCACAGTTTGTAACATGCGTTCTTGCGCAGCAATAAAAAACTAGAGGACATAGTCCAATTTGGTTTTCTCTACTCGTTTTGCAGTGGCATCTAGTATTTGTGTTCAAAATTTCAAGTCGCTTGAAGCAAATCGACAAACAAAACGTCATGACGAGATCAATAGATTTAATTGGACTCGCAGTTTAAAATCTGATATTGAAAAATTCAGTACTGCAGAGTTCTCGGCTTTCCTGACAATTTGTGTCGGCAATGCTACCGCGATGTGTCTCAATGAAGGTCGGCTGACTTGCTGGCTAGTTGCCACTGAATTGTCTGTTCACCTGCGCTCTCGGCTGAGATGCAGACAGGCAGAATAATTGTAATTATGGTTTATTGATCGAATCGAAATCAGAATGAGTCTTGTTCAAAATAGCATAGCATGGAATAGAATTGAATCAAATAGAATAGAATGGTTAGAAAGACGAAAGCGTTATCGTACAAACTGGAAGCCACGTGACGTGCGATGTAGTGAGAAAAAAGCAGTGTTTGCGTAAATACCATGTGGATATTTGATAAGTGGATAAGTCTCTAGGGCATTATTTAAGATAGAGTGTCCCTGTCAAACAAAAACTCCCCCCTATGATGGAACACTGGAAAAAGTCTTATCAAAACATCTTTACGCATGCGGCTTTGTAAAGCAATTGCGGGCACATTGTCACTCCCTCAAAACAGTTACCAACACTTCAAAGGCGGTTTACATCACACGACGTACAGTACCACCAGCTATGCATTCAATGTTCAAACATAGAGATGTTAAAACAAAAAGCTATAGGTTTAATAGACAATTTGTTGTCACTGATGGTCGGACTTACACTAGACCCCGGAAGAACTTACGCAACCTTGATACTTTTTATAAGAGACTCATAGAGGCTACATGCAATGTTTTCACTGTTCAGTGTTCACTTCCATTATTTTTGTAAATAATATTCATTTATTTTCATCACTGTACGCTCTAACAGCTGTGCCTTGTTGCAACAACGTTGTTCATCACTGTAGTTTATTTCTTTTCTATGTAACTTCGTATTCAATAAATCTCTTCACTATATGTAAATTTATTGATTAAATACAGACTTGAGAATTCCAAACTAATTAACATATCAAATCAATTCAAGTGTGGGATTTCCAACGCCAAAATATATGGACCTCTACCTCCATCTAACGGTTTTCCAATGTTGAGACCCGACTTAACAAATTTTGTTCCGAACAAAAATTGTAACACCAAATGGTCGTTAGGAACCGTTACCAATGCTAACCAAAATTATGTTACAAAAAAAAATCTCGTTCCGAACCGTTACATAGGGAAACTTTGCTCAAAAAAGTAAGAAAACATTGAGGCGAGTTTTGTAAAAAAAAAAGTGAACAACGGGACATTTCCTCATTTAGGTTGTTTGTTATTCTCTCTATTCATCTACACTAGTGGTTCCCAACCGTTGGTACGCGAACCACAAGTGATACACGAAATAGGCATTCAGGTGAAACATTTGACAAAAACGTTTTCTTCCGGAAATTTTACCTATAGGGGAGACCGGGGATAGCTCGGACGGTTGTGGGAAAATTGCTCATATTTTTTTAAATTATGAACCACATTCTTAAATTTTATTTTGTTGTGAGTAGTAAAGCATTGCTCAAAAAACAAACGGGTTTTCGTTCGTTTTAGCTCACTAAAAATGTTTATTCAGCCCATTTTTTAAACAGGTCTCAAACGTCCGAAGTCACCCCGGTACCGGGGTAACATCGGACGTGCATCGGACGTGACTGGGGATATCTCGACGTGACTGGGGATACAGCAAGTTTTAACAGACGTTTTTTTTTGTTTATTTAACAAATAACTGAAATCAAACTTGGCGCAATATCAGCATTGGGGCATTAGCGCATAAAATATCATTCAAGCTTTCAGGAATCGGGGCATGGCCACTTATCGTTTCGACCCTTCCACACGTTCATGCTTTGGGTAAATCGTGTACGTTTAACGGCAGCACGGATATCATAGATTTTAGAGTCAACAAACGATTTTTTATCTTTGGGACTTTTTCTTACTGCCAAAATTCAATCATTTCATCCAGCCTATGTTTATTCTCTACTATGACCGATAATTTTTCATAAAACTCAAAAATTGTTGCCTTCTCGCGATTTTTTGCCATGATGTCCGAAGTATCCCCGACCACGTGACGACATAGAAATTCTTAAACTATGGCCGTATTTTTAAAGGTTACACTAAATCATCATTGGCCTATCCAAGAATACATATTTGATTATACAATCAACCCCAAATTACTGCATTTTGATTAACTTTGACAGATATATAACCTTCCACATACAAATTGAAAAACTTGGTTTCACTGATAAATTGACTTTTTCGATTATAACTTTTTAAGCAGACATGATTTAATTCCAAAGTTCCTATTAACGTTTGATGGATGGAGACATAAAGCTTTTGTAAAAGTGTCTTAACAATACCTAATTGTGACGTAAAATACCTGGTCCGAGGTATCCCCGTGTCCGAGGTATCCCCGGTCTCCCCTACATCAAAAGTTAAAATTATACAATCAACAAAAACAGGCGCGGTTTTAAGGGTTTTTTTCACATTTGTGCCATATTTGTTTTTAATAGGAGGTTCGTTACAATTATACTGGACTTTGAAGTGGTACACGATGTGATTAAGGTTGGGAACCACTGATCTACAGGATCAAAACTATTTGCGAGACTACTACTTTGCAGTCGACAGCTTAAGGTTCACTCAATTGCAAATCAACACGGTTACAACAGTTAGTGTTTTGCCACGCTGTAAATCCAACTCGTTGTTAGTGTCCTTTATGTCTTTTTCTGCTTTTATTAATAATCTTCACGAAGTTACTGGCACGTATATGTAACGACGTATGATGACTACTGCGGAATATTATGGACAGGAACTTGACCGTTCGCATGGGTAGGGTTTGCTAAACGTGCACTAAACAGAGTGTTGCATTTCTACGACCCTCCTTTGCAGCGTGTAATATCTTGCAAACAATGGATTGGGGTAGAAACAAATTACATCATTCTTACCTCCCAATTTTTTTTCACACAGCTTGTATATATGTGCAATATATTTCTACACAGTTTGTAATACAAGCCAACACCTGCTAATCCAAGAATGGCCGAACAACAAACAGAAGTAGAAAACTCACAAAACATTGTTGCCGAGGTAAGCTTGTTGCTCTTAAATATTAAAATTTGCTGTACTAGTGGAAGAGTTTATGAAAATCATTTCTGACTGACAGATATCATTTTTACACATAACAAACCGCACGTGGGTAGCTTACACCATGCTGTCTTTTTGCACGATTATTAATTGTGTGTTTGGCAACATCTGCTGGTTCCATTCCAGAACCTACACCTACATACTGCTGACGTACATCACCACCATCATCATCATCAAACCGTGAATGAACATCTGCATCAGACTGTGGAAGGACATCTGCATCATACCGTGGAAGAACATCATCACCACGCCCATTATCATACATTAATCATTACAGAATCAACCGATCAACGAGGTACGAAGTTTTACTAAGGTACTTTCGAATCGACGGTGGTTAAAATGTCGTCGGAAGAACTGCTTACTTGTCCTTTTAAAAACTATTGCGTCAAATTTTTGGTGATGTTCGAAGAACATAGTTTAGCATCTCAGATTAGAACATTTTATAGAGACTTCTTTTCCCTGTCAAAAACGTTTTTTTTTTTTAATAAGTTTAAAATCCAAAATTTTGTCCTCTTGTTTTGTATCAATGTAAAAAATCCTGAACAATGATTTTTAAATACAAATACTGCTTTGGTCGGAGACCCACGAAGATCTACTGGTACTATTCAAAGAGAGAAAAAAATGCAGATGCATCGGACAAGACACAGCACGCAGTCTGCGCAATCCACGTAATCTGTACACAAACCAGGTTACCATTTTGCCTTTTCATTGGCCCACAGGAAACAATGTAAATATCTATAAACCATAGATCTAGCGCCATCTTTCGACCAACACACGCAATCTACCTTACTCCGAACCAACGCAATCTATTCGAAAATGGCGGTGGCATTAATTCAATTGAGCTGTGACTTTGTGGCATCATGAAGATTAAACTGATACATGTATAACACGCAATACGTAAAATGAACTTTTACCGCCATTTTTCGATCTGTTTGCCGGCCACGCCACGCCGTATCACTTCCTTTTTACCAAATCAACCAACGCAATCTTGTATTGTATGAGGCTTCTAGGCTTACAAAACAAACGTCAAGTTAATTTCATTTGAACTGCAGATTGTGTATATAGTTAACCAATTTATTTTGTACGTTGAATTGATTTTATTGCATCTTATACGTTTAGTTCTATTTAACTCTTTAAATTGTTTTTTTTTTGATAAATTGTTCTTTTTTGGTGAAGTGCCTTGAACAGACCATGGTCGTGCAAACGTTTGGAAATTGATTTCATGCACAGAAGGGAACGTCCATCCAAACGTTGACGAGCAATGTGACAAGTGGTCATAACGACTCAATACAAAACATCCAGAAAACGAAAAAATACATAACACCAAAGACAATATTTACAAAATATGGTAGACACTGATAGTAGTGTTTTGTAGGTCGCGCATGGATTGTTAACATATAGTATTGCTGTGTTTGAGTAGGTAAACGATCTGTATCACAGGTCGAATGGTGTATCGCGACGGACGCTGTCTAAATTGATTTAATGACATTGCGCTGGTCACTTAGTTAATTTTCTGTTGATCGCCATGTTTTGTTTCGTTTTTGTAACTTTCGGGACAAAATACTCATGTAACTGTATGTACCAGGGATGGTTAACATGCCAGCGAATACGATCGTCAGGAAAACGTTCGATTTGTGTCGAGTTTCGCAAAGTAGTTCGCGGTTTGTCGCCTTACGATACTGAAATATATTCGCGAAAATCACAACAAAATCAGACGCGATCGTCCTGTTAAACCAGGGGTTCTTAACCTGGGGTCCATGAACCCCCAAGGGGTCCGAGAAGATACATTAAGGGGTCCATGAAGCGAAATAAAATTATTCCGAAAATCCACGTATTTTCCTTTGTCCATAAGGTTTCGCTGTCCACGAATTTTAATTTTTCGACATTTGCAATGTGTTTCTTGCAAAGGGGTCCATAGCTTTTCAAAGAATGTTTTAGGGGTTCGCGATCCAAAAATGGTTAAGAAACACTGAGTTAAACGATCGGTTGATCAATCTTGATCAACGTATTGTCAAACCGTGATATGTAACGTACATTCTTTTAATGATGAATCCAGATCCAGGGTGACTAACCATGCGGTTTGGCGTTGCTAAGACATTTTGTAGATGCCTGTTGCATTTTACTCTCAATTTACAAGACAATTTTTCAACTTATGCAAGTACATGAATCCTGTAATCGAAATAAGCCTGGTCGTTTCCATGCGTTAGATACTAGATACAACATTTTTACTATTCCACACGCACGACTGTTGTGGTCGTCTATGGAAATAGCAAAAAGTAAATCAGCTGAAATTTTCATTCATAAATCAATAGTGATGTGTTGCGCCGGATCCGGGTACCCGGACCCGGCCGGATATTGACCAATTTTCAATACCCGGACCCGGCCGGATAATACACTTAATTTTACCGGATAGTTGGGAAAGCATTTTTGTCCTAAAAGCGGACAAACATTTCGCAAATTACTCGTTTTTGGGACCCAGTATGTTATACTCGCCGACGTAGGATTTTTCTGTTATTTGTTAAAGTTTTTCGTGACGTGTTATACCATATTAATAAATGCCCACGTTTATTTGTTCCACTCATGATAAGCTAACCTTAACATAGCATTCTATTTGGCAATCAAACATTTTTGCCATAATACACGAATCGGTGTTAACAAACTGCCGGATCCAAATTATCCGGCCGGATTTGATTAATAACTATCCGGATCCGGCCGGGCCGGATAATTTGGAACTGGGAACATCACTATAAATCAACATAGTGTCTTGGTTTGGAGAAGATTTTTTAGCCGTTTTATTTCCATTTACACAATTACCTTTTATCAAAAATATAATTTTGTCGGCTGCCTGAATTAAACCAGGGCAGTTGTATTTTTAAGTCTATGCGCAGAAAGCTTAAACATGTCTCAACTATCTCGATTTTTAACACTTTTTACTTACACGGGATTATACTCTCGTATCAATTTCTGCTCGGATTTCCCATGGTTGTGTCGTCATCATATATAGTAAAAAAAAATGAACTTGACCGAAAAAACTTTTACATGCAACGTGTCAATACAGCACAGAGCTGTGATTGGTGAAAACAAACTACTCTTCGCTCAGTTTTAACCAATCACAGAGTACTGCTTCAATATAATTTTTGACGTATCTGGGGAATGTAAGATCGAGGTTATACGAAGTATGTGATATAAAGACGCTCAATGGCTTGTACATACGTTTGAAACCAGACCACTGTCCTGTGGTCACATGATTTGATTAGATGATTAGAGTCACATGATTGCCGTAGAGTCAAAGTTTGGGATGGCAGATTGCGATGAAAACAGATTAGGTGGAAAGAGAATGCGTGTTATTCTTATCGGCGCAATGTTGATAATGCATCTGTGAGTCTTGTGACAGTTAAATCATTATAGACATATCGTTTCTTGAACCATGTTTGCATAACTCGGTGAACGCAACCACAATGAAACTTGTACAAACAGTTACAATATAGCAGTATTTTGTTGTTACGCGCAAACTAACATAGCAACATACGTACTTCCGTGTTCTGGATCAAAACCGTAGGACGGGTCGATCCAAATATACTACAGGAAATCCCACGTTGGTTGCCTGTAGGCTTCTCTCCTGCATCTGCTGACTGTTTCTACCATGTGTGGTGTTAACGCTTACGTAATAAGCAAAGCGCAGGAAGTGGGGGTCTTGAGTCGTCACAAGTAAAAATCGACTGTGTGTTGTCCAGCCGTACATGGCACGATTCTGCAAACTTTATTGCCATGAACACCTGCTTATGTTGCCATGTACCGAGAAGGTTGCATTGTACAGAGGCGAGTCTAAAAGTTGATTTTATAAACAATGAGTGTTCTTTCAATATCATGTTTATTGCCCTTCGTCGTAATATGTCGAACGAAAACCTTCTCACTGCCACATCCAAATTTTACATCTTCCTGCATTTGCTTCAGGAAGTTGCTTTGCATTAGGCATTAAAGCATTGACATGTTTTGATTGTGGTTGGATATAGTTGGGCGAATTCGTCCTGTGTTGTATTCATGTTATTGTTTCAGTGACGCCGCCCCCTCCCGCTTCCGCAATTGCTGGCACAACAGTATCTTTACTTCTGCTGGTTGTTTTGATTGTGGCGGAAGTGTTAGGTAATGAGCTATGCCTATGCTTTTGCAACACACATATTACAAAACTCGACTAACCACACAGAGATCGTATACGGAAATGGATTAAAAACGCCAGCAGTCCCGAAAAAAAAACGTTCTCGTAAAGGCCAGTTAACCATAAGTTGTTGCGAAATAGCAACCAACCTTTCCTAACAACTAAAGTTCAGTAAAACCCTGCATGATTTTAACAACTACGCCTTATTTACACTCCACTACATGAAGATCACGTGTAAGAAGAAACTACGGCGATTTTAAGAGTTGTTCTTTAAGGAATTCTTCACTGACAACATGGGCAAGGATCACGAAGATTTAAACGAACAATTTAAGGTAGATAACACTGTGAGAAAGATAGCAACTACCAAAAATTAAAGTCGCAAAACATATATACATTGTCAAAGAAGAAAATAAATAAGGGGGTTTCCTGTTTGTATCGACCGAAAAATGTTAACCCTGAGCAAAAGAACCAAAACTTCATGAATAGGCGGCGAGAATATGTAGGCCCACATATTATGTAGCAGGTAAAATAAACGTTGTTGTCTAGTATAATCAGAAATAGAGTAAGTGCGTGTTATCACCTTTAGGTACTTTGTATCGACAAATTACTGCAAAAACACTGTTTGTTAATAATTTGTTACAGTATCACACATTTACAGCAATCAAGCAAAAGAACAGTAAGTAGGACATTCACAAACAACGGCGAAACTTACAACATAGAGTTCTTGCTTGGTGCGTAATCATTTCGTTCAAAGCTATAATTAACAGTAAAACATTTGGAAGAAGAACCACACAATTGATTGGGATAATGTAACTAGAAAAGAAGTTCGCTACGTTTTCATCGTCAATAAATTTTCATTCCTCACTAGTTATTGCATATTGACATCTGAAACAGAACAAAGTAATAAAACCAATCAAAATGTAAAACAATGTATATTCACATGACACAGATGGTGGACTTTTGATCTTTATCGATGTAATTTCCTCATAATTGTAAACTGGATTTACGTCATTACTGTCGTCCACATTAAATCTACAAATATAACAAGTAATACGACCTAAGTACATAAATATGCATCACACAACTTTTGGTTCCGCAGACATTCGTGATCTGGATCAGTCTCATTTAGAGCCACAAAATCAGCAAGAAGTTTGTGCAGAAAGATATATTCCTCCTGAATTACAATAAACCCTTTACAAGGGACAACGATTGTGCATTTGAACAACATTTACTTACTGGAGTATGTACCAGTTCCATTCTTTGCTGCCTCATGTTACAAACTGCCTTGGAAACATCAACCGAACCAGTTTCACTTACTTCCTTAATTAAATAGTCAAAAGCAATAAACGTCCCTGTTCTTCCAGCACCATCACTACGAACAAAGAAAGTGAATTTTTTGTTTAATTGGTTTCAAAACTAGCATTATGTTACCTGCAAAGTACAACAGTAGGCACTTGAACATTTAAGGTTCTTTGCACCTCGTCTAAGTGTATTTCAACGTCTTTATAAAATCTTAGCAAACCGGCGGTAGTTTGTGGAACTTTGTGGTCGGGCCAATCAGTGAAGTGATATTGCGTTACGTGTCGTAACTCCTGATAAACAGTAAAGTTCATATTTTCTGAAAGGAAAATTATTGCAACACTTACCATTAAATATGCGTTGTTTAGCTCTTCAATAATCATTTTCCTGATGATAAAGCTGCCATGATTGACAATAAGCCTTACTTTTATCTGTGTTTGGTTTGTGCATTGTTCAAAATTTTCCGGCCAATACAGCGCACACTTAGACTAATTATTTTATTTGTAATATTGCTTTATTTGAATTTGCAAATGATATAGCGAACAAAACCTTTCCCATTTCGTAAAGATTTGTGAGCATTACGATAACTCGGACATTCTGTTCCCAAACCCTCGTCCAAAAATCATCTACGGTTTTTGGGATCGGTCCTTGCGTAGCAATCCACTTGTTCGGTTTCTTGAAACCCTAAAAGTGCAGAGAACGTTCGTGTTGTTTCGTAACTTCAGATTTGCCATATATTTATATCAAGTACATTTATGTGGGATGCATTGATATATTGGTTTCCCTTTCCATCGCCACCACCAATGATCACCCGGTTGTGTTGATCTAAAGATAGTATGTTTATTAGTGCACAGATGTTTCTCACAGTTTTTGTTTAAAATCGGGAAATTTAATAACTTACATGGGATAATATCCTTGTAACGGTTTCTGTCCCACTTGTTTTCCTTATGGTGACATTCGAAACAGCCTTTTGCTTTAATTTTGATGTTCTACAAAATGTCAACTCGATCAAAAATTTTGTTCATACATTTGATTTGACCTCAAATACCTTTACCTCAAATTGACACTTCAAATCTTGGTGCTCCTTTTTCGTGCTATTAGTGTAAAATTTCCCAAGATCGTGTTTCTGTATCCTTAAGGTTTCTCTTTGTTCACTATCGCCATCTAGTAGAATGTATTAGTGCTTTTATAACGCTTTTCAAGCAATATAATACAAAATGATAAAACGTTTATCCACTGGACAAAGGAAGACAATGTACGAATCGTTTTACCTTTCTTTACAGGGCAGGTTTGTTTTATGCCAGATAAACTTTTGGAGGACAATTTTCTACGTATTCGATCTCTGCAACAGAAAAAATATTGGTTAACCACACAGCTGGAACAAAAGTTGCTTACCTGAAAACCACAGCTGTCACAGTTAGACTGATGAGCAAAAGTGAAGATATTGTTGTGCCAACTATTTCAAATACAGGCGCTGATTTTGACGGAATCACTGAAATAACATTTTGTTGATCCAAGAAATGACATATTTACCGGTCACGCTTAAATATGTGTATTAACTATTTACGAACATAAAAAATGTGCTAAGAGAAAATGTTTGGATTTGTCTGAATCGGGATGCCTGCAGCCATTAGTCGGCGAAATTAGGACCAAATCTTTCCATCTGTTTGACTCAATATTTGCATACCCTCGTTAAGTTCTACTTTGCATTCTCCATTGACGTCATAAATCGTGTTGACGCAAAACTCTGCGATTGGTTGAAACTGGGAGAAAAGTTGTTGGTTTTCACCAACTAAAACACTGTGTTGTATTGAAGTAGATTTTGATTCAAAAAGGACTTCTTTCCAATTGCTCCATGCATTGGGAGCTTTGTTAATTTGTACAATCGAAAAACGAAGCTGCATACAAAAGACCGTTTCAAGTTCGGACAACATTAATGCAGGTACAAAAAACTACTGCGGAATCGCCGTACAGTATTTTTTAAACCAACCTTGACAGATTTGACTTTATTTTGCAGGTTTATCGGTAGTAAAACTTTGATGTCGCAAACACCGGAAGCCATTGACATTTGACCTATCACATCACGAAACAAGCCTGACGTCATTGCAAGAGTAGTAGGTTCTCTTATGTTCCAAACGCTCGGAAACAATTGAATCTAAATCGTTGAATTACGTTTGTTAATTTCAACCACAAAATTAAATATATTTGCCGATATGGTATATGAGATATCCGGCTTCAGTTGATCGATTTTGCTTGTGTAGATGTGGTTGCTTGTTGAAGGTTGGGTAAAAAGTTTGCTGACATTGATTGAGTAACTTTCGTTCATTGCTCTTACAAGGTAAGTTATCGATCCATTGTATTTGGTCAGATCTTCCCATTGAACTGTGACCCGGTCGTTGTAACATTTGCTCGTATATGAGATTTTAAAGGCTGTGCACAGATTTTGTTCATAAATTATTAAGGTTGTCATTGCCGCTTTTATTTAAAACGCGACATTCACCTGAGTAAACGCAAACGTATTGACTTTCTTCTGAGCAAGAAGTATTTTTGACGGACTTGGAAAATGCGTTGTAAAAACTACAGTTTGTAAGATTTGCTGTCATGATATTGAGGTCTGTCAAATGTATTTTTGGACAAGTAGTGTTTTACGCGAGGAAAGTTTATTCCTATTAACACAAACCTTGAATCCACGTTTTTGATGTGGATGGAAGTTTAAAGTGGTTCAAAAAAAACAAGGATGGCAAAAATCCTCCAGTAGTAAAACAGTAACTAGAAGCAGAACTATAACTACGGTTCAAATTTGAACTGATATAATACGTTCCCATGTACATTCTTAGGGCTGTAACACAAAAATAACAAAAAAAGGAATAAAAAACAAAAACATATTACTCCTCTACCTGAATTAAGTGTCATCGTTCTTTCCTTTGCAAGTGAAACAGAATTATTTGACCAGCATTTTATCACAGAACTTTTCCCAAATATAACAGAACTCGAAATAACCAGTTTAGACATTGTTGCATTATTTTGTTGGAATTTAGTTATTTTTGTTGGTGTTTTTGTTTGATGGTCGATAATTTGGTCGTTGATCTTCCAATAAACAGTAGGTGGTGGAATTCCAGCAAATGTACACGTGTAAGTTTGTGATTGGCTGAAACTTGTTGGCGATGTTAAAGAAATAAAATGTGGCCCAACTGCATGCAATGCAAGGATAAGATTTGTTAGAAAACAATATAAAATAGAAGAATACCTCCAACTGTTGCAATAGCAATTGTGCTTCCTACAGAATTGTTTGCGTGACAAACGTATTCACCGCTATCAGTAATAATGCTTGAATGATGCAAATACAGTTTACTTGTAGTTTGAAAATTATTTGATTGGGTTTTTCGTTGATAGAATCCAGTCGACAAATTAAATGGAACTAATTTCGAATTTCTGCAAAGGTGGTCGGTTAAATAGTTTGCCGCTTCAACAAGATTCTTGTTGAAAAGTATTATACTTTGTCCAGTAAACATCATGGCTGAAATATCCAAATGAAGTACATATAATGTTGGAAGTTTCACCTTCACTTATGATGACTTTCTTTGTTGACAAAGAAATGTTAGCTTTCACTAAAACACACAAACACCAGCAGTTAAAATAAAATTTTAGCATTTTTTGGTCAATTTCTAACCCAATACTTGGAATTGAGCTGTTTTCGTTTTGATGTTTGAAGCCACACACTTGTATTCACCAGCATCCTCGATTGATTTTGAGGTGAAATACAACTGTGACGTTGATTTAAATTTACCACTGGTTGTTGTTATTTGGTAAATCGAGTTCGAGGGCGAGAAACTGATTGAAGAGCCGAATCTGGATTTTTACAACACAAATTAAATTTCTAAAGTTTCAAATATTGACAATAAAAAAACGGATTTACAAGGAAGGAGAAAAAATGTGTTTTATGGTATGTCAGAACCTCACAAAATACAACCGTTTACCTCATCCAGCTAGTCGTTGGCAAAGGGTAACCATAAGAAACACAGGTGACAGTAATGGAATCAGAAATCTTTACAACTTTGTTCGTCTGTGTAAGGGAGATATTTGCTGCAACTAAACACGTGAAATAACCATTATAAAGTCGTCCAACCATGTTATTTTAAACGCACTGCACCTAACACCATTCTGGCGTATACAATGCATGCCTATATGATGTACCTTTTACTTGAAGTGTAATGTCGTTTTTATCACCGTTGCTGTTACTCGTATGACAAACATAAGAACCAAATTGTATGACGTCATCAACTGTTAGATGAAGTCGAGCTCGTTGGGAAAATTGACCCTCACTTAAACTCGTGTAAATAGGTTCGCTCGATAAAACACCAATTCGGTTCCCATTTCTGCATTAACATTGTGTGATAATTGAACTATTGTTTATACAAAAACATTATACTTTATTCATTAAAATTCTGGCTATTAGACAAAGAACACAGTATATTGCTAAACAAACGTTAGGACCACTTTTAGCACAAATATAGGATACATGACAACCTTAATACACAGCACCTTTTCCATACAACCGTTGGTTTGGGAAATCCGTATGAAACACAATCAACTTGATATTGCTTCGAACTTTCGACAACCATGGATGACGTCGTGAGGGAAATATTTGGTTTAACTGAGTTTAAAATTGTGTCAACAGCCTAATTTCAAAGATTCTAACAGACGCATATCTTACCGTTTAAGGTTATTTCATTGATTTTTCTGCCACCAGCCACGTTATTTTCCGCACGACATTCGTAAATTCCACTTTGCATTACATCAGTTACTGTGATGTGAAGTCTGTTTGTTTGATGGTTAGTTCCTTGTTGCCAAACTTGTTGGAATATTGACGAACTTGGTGCGTAGGTAACCAAGGAAAAAGACCTACGACAACAATGTATAATGTTTACAAACCTTTAATTTCTTAAAAATGTTTACTAATAGTTTTCGATGATTGTAACCTTAAGGTTCTGCACGATGTATTAAAGTTTGTGACTATTTTTTGATCCATATGACGAAGTAAATGTAAGTTCTACAACAAACAGAAACATTTAAAAAACTAGAACATTAAGCGAAGTGCGCTTAATATTTGCATAGTGCAGGCCTGCGCATATGTTACCAAATGTATTTCCAAAATTTATCTCACCTGTACCAACTAACAATAGGTCTTGGGTATCCATGCGAAGTACAATCAATTACATCCTTGCGTCCGTGTTCCAAGTTGACCAAGTTTTCTGTTACATTTATATTTGCTGGCACTGAAATATGCTATTGTAGTAAGAACTAAACCAAGTGTGTTCTGATACGTGTACAAAACAAATATCATACTTTAAAATGCCACAAGTACAGCGTGTGTTTTTGTATTACAAAATAATAATGTGACCAACTTCATTGGTTAGCAAATCCAAAAATGCAACAACTCCATAAAAAGTCAAAAATGCGGAATAATTTTCCTTGGCATTCGCTTTGCTCTCATACAAAGTCGCAGAGCAAATCAAGCAAATTAAAATAAGTATAATGAATCGCAAACCTTTAATTTGTAATATTTGCGTCTTTTCTCCAGCTCCATTCCAGTTTGTAGCTTCACAAACGTAACTTCCTGATTCAGCAACGTCATGAACTGTTACGTAGAGCGTTGATCGTCCAGCGTAGGAGTTTGGTTGAGATGTGGTTTGGTAAATATTGCGAAAAAACGATGTTGATACTGAAACACCGTTTCTATAACAACCAATTTTATTGGGTAAACTTATTCTTTTTGAGTTAATTTTTATTGCGTGAATGTTAAGTAACTAATAAAATATCGTTTACAATTATAAATACATTATCACACATTGCACCTCGTGTTAAACCACAGAAACACATGTCATACTATATTCCACGAACATTCTATTGCTGCTGAAGTATTCGTATCTTCACTCACCTGACCCACTGGACAGATGGGTTAAGATAACCATTTGCTCCACATACAACTGTTTGTTGTGTTCCGTAGTTTGCCACAACTTCACTTTTATCCAGTGAAATGTAAAAAGACTCTATTTCATACTATTATGTTACAATGGCATTTGCGTGATTGCAGTACTGATCAAACCTGGCAACTGCAGAGACACGGATCCAACAGTTTTACAACTGGTGCTAGTTCCAAAAAGTTCAATCTGTATGTTTCCAACAAGTGATAAAGTTACACTGTTTATTATGTAACTAAAACTGGTTCCAGTGTAACTACTTTCGAACGTTACTCGTTGGTTGTTGTTGTGAATTGCTGTAACTATGATTGGTTCTATGTGCAATCCTAATATTTTTCCACTTATAGTGACTGAGTCACCAATGTTTGATAAATAACTTGATTGATCAAATGAGATTTGTCTTGCCCCTGCCAAGTACGACAGTTTAACTTAATGTTACGTTAATACAAACTGAATAGGCTATATTTAAATGTAGTATTTATCGTAATAAGGTTCGTCATTGTGTGCTAAATACATCTGTTTGTGAAGGAAACTCAGAAAAGCACCCTTGTTTTCACATATGTAATAGTTTGCGCGGTCGCAACTTCCAGTATTCCATCCCCAATTTCCTCCTTCCCTCTGAAGCCCAACACACAAACCTCTTCCAACACCATTCAACCATGAGGTGTATCCGATATTTGTCCATTGGGCTGTGAATAATAATCGTGAATATTTAAGAACATGAGCACGTATGTTACTTCACCTGATGGCGATGTTGATGATCTTTGAGCAAAAATTTTCCCATCAAGCCACTGGCGTCTGTTAAGTAAAAGGATATTAATACTAAATTCATGGATGTTTCATCAATTCTCGTACAAATATTTCCATCACCGTATCCCCACTTTTCTTGTGCTGTGGTAACAAGATAGTTTTGTGTTGCGGTATCCGGGACACTTGCCAGTGTTCCACCATTTTCACCACATTTTATATTGGCGTTATACTATGTTGGACCCGATGAATCGTATTCCGATAAAACGTAAAAGCGACCAACACAACTGGTTGCAATTGTTCCTAATTCAAACAGACTGCAAGTTGGTAAACCGGGCTGTATCATACTTTCAGATTTCAGATAAGGTGTTAACAGCAACATGTTTACGGATGAAATTTAGGAGAATGTTGCTACATTTTGACGAAACCTCAACTACCAACACTTCTTACCTATTACGTTTCCATTTCCGCATACACACAACCAAACTATCAAACACAAACTCCTACCAGAAACTTCCATTGCAGGGAATTGCATTTGTTGATAGATGTAGTCAGACCATTTGATAGCTGTGTAGGTTTGAATCTAAGAATATTATCGCGTGGTATAGATGCGAAAACATTGATACAACACTTCGAAATCCAATCCAATTTTTCAGTTGCTTGGTTAGAGTTATAAGATAAAACCAATATCGTCTTTATTTGTTCATTTACAAATAAATTGAACTGTGAAGAGCAATTCATTATAACTTAAGTGTTTGTTGAACGAAGCCACAGAGTTTGTATGTGATGTAGGACTGTTGACTTCGGAATCTGTAAAATATCCACATATAATTCCCCCATACAATGTAACCACAATACTTGAAATAAAAAAAAGTTTTCTTTAAACGAAGGTATTTATTAACCTCTGTTCACACGCTAATATTGACAGGATTTTGTAACGTGACCTGCAGACAAAACGCAGTTCAGCGACCCGCAGTTTCAAAGCTGCTACAAGCTTTCATTGCGTCAGACGAGAATCTTATGTGCAAGTGCAATAGTAAATGAAGGTAATATGTTTGTTGCTCGTTTATATGGAACCTGTATAGTCACAGCGTGTTAGACGTTAACAAGGACTTCCAACTTAAATATTAGGTTTCTGTGTACATACAAGGCCAGGTACTAGGCCACAATATCGTTTAATAAAAAAATCGGTTTTCTACATAAAGATGGGACATGAATGTGCGCATTTTGGGGGGTTATAGCACAACAACACAATCCAAATACATGCAACGTTTCAGTTCAAACGTTGTGTCACCCGTATTATGTTTCGACTGTTGATTTTCAGATTGACACGAATGTACATTTAACTTTGCGTTTGTGTTAAACTGTGTGGCACCAACGGGTGATATAACGACGTCAAACTCCTTTAATATTTTAGTAAAGAAAAATATAGCGTTCACCGCATACTGATTAGCCCATCACGTGTTATATTGTTTTAATGTAACTGACTACCATGCATTTGTTCCTCATTGTTAAGTGTGGAAGATGCTGGATCACTGGAAGCAGTCTTGACTGAGGTTAATGGCAAGGTTTTTGGACTGGAACCACTTCCATCACCTGTAAAAAACCATCAAGGTAATAACTGCAATTTAATGGCACTGATGTACACCATAAGGGTTAACCCAATGTGAAGGCCTCACTTGATAATTTTGACAATAAATAAATTAGGTTACAGTGGCTTAACAACCAAGCTGGACCTGGGCATTCCAGTCCATTGATCTGTCTGTGGGAGTTTGTCAGTTAGACTTTACAGCAGGGATGCACAACACGAATGACATATTAGGCTTTTTGGCAAACTCTTTTGCAAACAGGATTTAAGACATGAACTTTATAAAAATACATTTGTCTTTGAGTTGTACATCCAGTTTTTCTGGGAAAAGGGGATTTAATTGAGATATGCTATATTCTTGGGCTAACCACTGCTTTAAACCACACCGGAAGTCCATTTTAAAAGCAAATTAAAAAAAAGAGGCATCAGCGCATGGAATCGCCATTAATGCATCATAATAAATTCTGGATAGTAGCAAACCTTGTCCTGCATGTTTTGGTTGTTTGTGAAAAATATTTAAAAACAGCTTCATAAATCCTCTGGGTTTTTCTGTGGTGGAATTAGAAGCAACTGAAAAGAAGTAAAAATATGTTGTTTAAAATGTTTGTGTTCGTCATCAGTGCAAGACTGACTAATTAACTTGTATTACTTTACTGGTTACAAATTTTACAGCAAAGTTTTTTTGGGTTTTTAGACAAGAAAAGAGAAAAGATTGCTTTTGAAGTAACTGACTACAATGCTTTTTTTCCTCATTGTTAAGTGTGGAGGATGCTGGATCACTTGAAGTAGTCTTGACTGAGGTTGATGACATGGTTTTTGGACTGGAATCACTTCCACCACCTGTAAAAAACAATCAAGGTAATAACTGCAGTTTAATGGCACTCATGTACACCATAATGGTTAACCCAATGCAAAGGCCTTACTTGATCATTTTGACAATAAATAAATAAGGTCACAGTGACTTAACAACCAAGCTGGACCTGGGCATTCCAGGCCACTGCTTTGTCTGTGGGAGTTCGCCAGTTAGACTTTAAAGCAGGGATGCACAACACGAATGTTTGGTGTGCCAGTGGTTTTAAAGTGGCATTCACGCCGGGTTTCAGTGACCCAGTCAATATTGCTTCTGCTTTTTTACACATGTTTCTACAGATGGTGTTTAGACCTATTAAGTCTCATCAGCGTGTTGAATGTGGTACTGTGCTAGGTTTTACACTAGCGGCCACACTGATTTTCCAAATCACCGGTGCTTTGTCTCTGTTGTTTGGTACCCAGTATAAGGTACCCAACGGATCGATGTTAACCGGAAGGTACCTCGAAGTGGAAATCAGTGTGCACGCTAGTGTAAAAGCTAGCATAGTGCCACAGTCAACAGCTGCACTCATGAGACATCTTAGGTCGAAACAGTGCATGTACACCCTGTCTGCAGCTGTCAAATTGTTTACATATGTGAAATGTTGTAATATTCATACAATTGGACAATTAATTTAAGTGCCAAAACCACAGGTTTACGCAAAACAATGGATATAATATATACCAAGGATGTGTTACAAAAAATGGTATACTTCAGTACTTGCACTAAATATCAATTAAGCAATGTGTGTATGTATGGCAGAACCTACTTTTTACATGTCCTAGCTCACCACTATTAATTTGAGGTATTCTGGTTGCTTTAAGTTCAGCTGCAGCAGTGGAGGTGTCACCATCTGTAGAAACATGTGTAAAAAAGCAGAAGAAATATTGACTGGGTTACTGTTACATCTTCCCAAATTAACCAAAAGCTATATTGTTAAAAAAAAATACAGCAAACAAACAAAATGTAAAGCTTTTAAAACTTGGTAAGACATTTTTGTTAAAAAAAGTATGAAATGTGTATGAATATAAAATAACATACATATTTTTACATTGACAATACATGATTAACACACTAAATGGATTGAGCTACTGTGGCATGCTTACAGCTAAAACGTTGCACACCAAGTAACAGCGGCATCACAGCCAAGCCTGGCAAAACTTCTTTTCCTGACAGCTCAAGATATAAAAAATCACTGGAGTTTGAACTCATAACCCAAGTCATTAGGAACCATTGTTCTACCAACTAAGGTATAAGAGTTCCAAAAAATTGAAACACCCAGTTTGGCCGCGATGTCACTGCCGAGAAGCAGGGAAATAAAACTCAATAATTCGAAAAATTTAACCTTTTCCTGCATGTTTTGGATGTTTCTTTGAACTCCTTGAAAAACGTCTCGCAGAAAAACCTGTACGTAAACGAAAATACTGAGTTTATCAAGTCAGAATAATCATGCCGTAACATATAATACACTGTCAAATCTTATGCAGTGCAGTTTTCTCAAAAATTGAAAAATAAAAGTAAATAATTTGAATACATGCGTATATAGGGCAGAACTTACTTTTTACATGTCGTAGCTCACCACCTATTTGAGGTATTCTAGTTGCCTCAATTTCAGCTGCAACAGTGGAGGTTTCACCAGCTGAAGAAACATATGTGTTACAAATCGTAAACAACATACACTGGGCTGTAGAAGCACGTGTCAAAAAGCGGAAACAAAACATACTGGGCTACCATCTGTTTACGCCTTGATGAAACAGCGCACAAACATTTGCTGAAATTCTAGCAAAATCACTTTTTAAGTGATGTACACAAAAAATTGCAACATAGACAAATTCCATCAAAAAATGGCAATTACGACTGTGGTTTGTTAGCATCGTTGTGAAATTACATGCTGCAGCATGCGCCATAAACAGTTTCAAAAAGAAAGCATTGTTGATATGTTATGTTTCATTCAAAGAGTTTTTTGCTTCGAAAACACTATTTTACCACCATTTTCCGGCGACTGTTTTGAATGTTGGGCCTTAAAATTTGTTGCGCAATCTAATGTTTTGGATGAAGTAGATTTTACATTTGTTGAAGCCAAACCTTCTCTGCAAGCTGTAAAACAATGAGTCACAATGTATAGCATAGCATATGTCTTTCTTTATCTGTCAATTATATTTGAGTTGAATGCTAAGTAATTGGCAAAGTTTTGCCAGCGAAAAAGATAACAGAAACACATTTTTAATACACAAATACCAAATAAATATAGTACTGACGAATTTTATGCATCTTGGAAATTGTCATACCGCTGGCAGCACTATTAAAAGGATCAGATTCTGAACTGGTTTCACTACGTCCACTTCCAGAGGCTTACATTTATTACATTTATTTTACGTTCGATTACATTAAAATCTGTTACAACAGGTTGTGTTCTTGGAAACCTAAATATTCGGTTAACTTGGATGTGTTTGCCGAAAACGATCCAATAAAAAGTTATTCGTGGTGCATTAAGTGTTTTGTTTCTGGATTCTGCACAATTTGCCATTGTCGATGTTCAAATTTCACCACAATGGGCTTTGTAACGACACAAAAAAATGGAAGTCGACCACAGGTAGAACCTATTTTGATTGCCTTTGTGTTAATTTTTAAGTTGAGTGCATTACCACAGATTTGCCCCGAAGATCATAACCACGTGTTGCATCCTGCACAATATCTGCGAGGGGTTTGCTTTCAAAGAAAGCAGCTTGCTGCAGGGAAGCAACGACGTAGTTGGTACTACAGATCCTACAGCCATAAGGAACGCGCTGTGTAATTATTTAGCTGCTAACTTTCCGCTCCGCAAAACCTTTGCATAAGTTATACAAGCGTGATGACCTGCATTTTGATCTCAAGGAAGGGCCTCTGTCCTGCTTTATCAACTAAACCCTTGAGAAAGGATAAATGCAGATAAGCGCAGCAGGACAGATCGGACTTATTGCTTCCAAACTTGTCCGAGGAAAAAGGCTATATTTGGAAAAATAAATTAATTTGTGACAAAAATTCACAAATGTGGTGGTTCAATGTATTTCAAGGATATATTTAAAACATTAAATAAAAAGTATACATATTTAATTAGAAGTTCAGATGAAAATACAACAACAAAATATAGTAAAACAAATTGTAAACAAGCTAACAAATGATTTATGAAAATGATAAGCCAACAAACAAACAATAACAAATATAATAATTAGAATAATTAGAACATAATTAGTTTCCATTATTTACAAAACAGTTTAAAATATTTTGAACAGCATTTAACAAAGTTGCATTGGCGGCATTTGTTGCATTTTCCAATGCTTTTCTATCTTTCTCTCCTTCTTCCTTTAAAAACTTGATCAATGGATCCTCTTTTTCCTCCAATTTTCTTTTTCTTTTGTTTTGTTGAGTTTCTAAAACACCAATGCCTGCATTTTTTTACTTTTGCCCAAGTAACTTAACAAACAACATCAATATAACAAATTTAACAAAAAGGTTACTCAAACAACTTCACCTTCAGATGAAGTTGGAGTGTGGTCAGTGGATGGTTCTGCAAACAAGTTTCAGAATTCAAGACAAAACTGATACTATTACTGAAAACAATACCTGAATTGCTGCAGCTTGTTTCGAAAATGCTATCTATAATAAAAATAAATTTAAGCAAATTTATATATACCAGTGCAAAACATTGGCCATACTTTCATGGTCGTCGTCTACAATTATTTCAGCTAGAATACATTCTGCATTGCTGGTTTCTGGAATACACGTTGAGTCAATGCCAACATTTGTTTGTGCCTGCAACGAACATAACATTATTTCCCATTTATCGAGCAACAAACAAATTACATCTGCAAACTCACTTGTGTCCGGGGCCGATTATGTAGAATCTCGTCCATAATATTATAGAATTCCCACTGGCGTCCTTGAGAACTTTGCCCTGAACGGGCCAAAGTATGTTTTAACTGCGTAGTATTGTGACTTCATTCTCTTCCATTTAGTTTTAAGTTGCTCGCTACAAATGCAATACTTGTTCAAATATTGGAAAAAAAAGTTTGTTTACACACAAACCTTGTAAAATTAAAGCCCCTTGCTTTTAAAACTTCTGAAAACTTTTTATAGACAGATATAACTTTGTTTTTTCTTGAATCTTGCTTGTTGCAAAGTTCATCGTCTTTTGCCAAATTTAAAAAAACCATTGTCGACGCATAGTCCCATTTTTGAGACATGTTTTTCTTTTTTTTAATATTTATTCAACAATATTAAAAATAATTTCGCTGCAGACAACAAAATAGCGTTACGCAACACTAAACAAAACTGTAAACTATCTTGTAACCTATCGCAACTCCAAGGTTACGGCCTTTATCCAACAATCGCTAGTGCCGCTACAGAGCAAATTTATAAAAGTCCCGATCATGTAAACAGACAAAGTCCCGATCATGTAAACAGGCCTAATGTTTGTGTAACACTAGCTAACCTTCCTTGGACATTTTAGGGTCGTTTTATTCCTTGCAGCAGCAGAGGTTTTAATATTATTTACCTTTTGTTGTTTCGTTACAAAGCTATTTGAACAGGGTATATTTAATATCGACTACCTAACAGAATCTGTTCTGGTGCTCGAGGAGGAAAATATTCCAGGAAGTAATATTGTTTTGAAATTATATGGGCGTGTTTGACAGAAATCGCTTTTCTAATTCACTGATTCGACAATAATGTCGTTTGCGTAAATGTTTCAAGTCCTTTTTTTGAGCACATAAGAAATAAAATGTACATTATGTAACACAAAAAGGCCTACACGTAAAGTTTGGGTTTCCTAACATAGGAAAAATGCACAACAATGATACTAAGAATTGAATTGAATAAGAACAAATAAATTAACGGCGTCTCCATTGCAGCAATTCTACCGACATGAAGGACAAACATAATATGGTGTGAGTTTGCTGCATTCTCCACAAGAGCGATGTATCCATTTGCGACAGATGCAGCACATCAACTGAAGTTCAGCTTCCGTGAAATCCCCTTTGCAACTTTGAGCGGCACACCGAGACCAACCGCATATAGACTGATGGAGGCTTTCGGGAACAAAATCATGTCCAATTTTGGACAGAACCTAAACATGAAAAAAAGGAAATCATTTGCTGCCAACAACAATCAAATGTTGACGACTACATTTCAAAATCTGTGTACTAACCTTGGGCTGGAACATATCTTTTTTCAAAGCTGCTAGAACACGTTTTCTTTCTAGTGAAGTGAAGCGGACTGTGGGTGTGCAATTACTGCTTGTTTCTGAGCTTTTCAAAGTAAACGAAACCCAATTTCTTGCTTGTTTGGAGTTAAAAGAAGTCAAAGGAATTCTGTTCAAAACGCAGTACACGTTTACGATTACGTGTATTCCGCAATCAATGCTATTTTGCTGCTGTGGGGTCGAGTCGCATCGGTATACTTTCCAGGAATTCACATCCCCAAGGTGGCCAGCTGCGACGTAAAATGTTGAAATTGCCTTCAATACGGTTTGGCCAATACCAACCAATCGCGAACAAATCGACCTTGACATTGAGTCAAACAAGTGCACAGATTGGGTTTGAAAAACAGCCACAGCTAAAATCCAATGACAGTTGTTGTGGCAAATTGGAAAAAGCACAACATCCTTGTTGAGAACCAAGTTTCGCTCAATGAACCCAACCAGGCACTCCAAACGGTGATGCTGTAATGCGCAGTACATGTTTGAAGGAACAACTACAGCATTGATTGGCGAGCTATTTATAAGATGCGCAATGCACATGTCCAGCGCATAGTCATCAAGCCACTGGGCATTGTCGACAAGGTTAATGCTGCTTAGCAATTGGCGGTTTTCAATACTTTTTTTTTTGGAATTGAGCCTAGTTCTGTTTCCCATGGAAACGATGCCTTATCAGTGTCGTGTGGAATGATTTCCCTGGCACTGTTTGTTTCGCTTTTGTACCTCTTCAAAATCGGAGATAAAGGAGGTTCAGGCGACACGTGCATTGGCATATCATCCTTTGTCGGCGTTGAGTGCCTAGCCATGGTAACAAAGGTGGAATCTGGTGCAGGGATTGTACTATAATCATAGTCCTTGGTTCTTGGCTTTTTTCGACCAGACTTTCCCTCGCCTCTCAGAGCCCTTTTCCGCAAAAGGGGCAGAGAATAAGTTTTGTTGTCTCTTGTCCGTATTCCAATTGACATTTCAGCAGCAAAAATGTGAAAACATTTTCCTGTGCTACTACAAGAGCATTTTGGTTTTGGGAATAGTTGAACCGCGTGTAACGAGTTTGCAAATCTGTTGTATACGGTAAACGTCTGTATGGAAGAGCTAAGTGCCACCATATTGTGTTCAACGCAGTCAACTGCCATAGCTTTTTGAGAAGCCCGATGTGTTGGACTTTTTCTGTGGAGTGTGAGACGGGTTTGAAGGTTTTTTTTATTTCTGCCACAATTGACTTCGGTGAAGCTACTTTTTGGTTCAGCCACTGGCAGTCGGATACTTCCCTGAGGGTAAATTCACCTTTAAGTGTATAGTTCCCAAGTCCGCAGTTGCTCCTTTCAAACTCGTACAAAGTGTAAACTTGGTAACGATGTAATGCCAGGACCATGCAATCTACTGGCATTTCTTTCCATTCATTCCATTCTTTTAAAACTTCGTTAAAGGACTCGGAAATATTGTTAGTGCACGCGATTTGGCCCTCAAATGCGGCGTACTTCTGTGTGACGAACCGACATGAGTGTGAAAAAAGGTCATTCTTAAGGTGTTTTTCGAAGTATTTGCAAAATGGACCTGACCAGTTGACCCCACGCTCGGCCAAAATTTCATGAAATTCTTCTTGGGATTTGAAATTTATTATTTGTTCGACGTCGTCTTTGTATACTTTGATGTCATCCATCTTGCCTCCACTTTTTTCACCCAGTTTTCGACGTCGTGCAGTATGTGGTTTGTGCAAAACACAAGCGAAATTTTGGGAGAAACTTGTCGGAATGCATTAACAATGCCCGCTTCCCTATCGACAACCACAGGTATGTGCAACACCCTGTCGAAACCGATTGCTCCGAAAATTCCTTTTAAAAACTCGTTATGAAAAGTTTGAAATTTTCTTTCATGCAAAAGAAATCCAATTGGAAAAATAGGATCATTTCTAATGCGAACATTTCGTCCAACAAGAGGTGAAATATAGAAGTCGCCCAAAGAGAATGTGGTGTCGTATGAAATTAGATGTTTGTACTGAGGACCCAAAAGGAACAGTTTTTTAACGTAAGTTATCATCTCTGGCAAAAATAGAATTATTGTTAAATCTGGTGTGAACGAAATTTCGCAAATGAATCCACCCAGCTGACCTTGGAGTTCGCAAAGGCTAAAAATTTCGTCGTGAGTTAGACGTTGCTCCTTGCGTTGCTCATATGCAATATTAGCGCACTGTTTCGTGTTACGTGGCCTATTCACTGGCATTGACTCAACCTCTGCCTGATCTTGTAGCAGGGCAAAATTTTTATTTTTGGCTTGTGTAGGTTGCCTAGAGATTTTATATCCTGCAGCACCTCTTTCTTGACAGGAACAAACAGTCTATTCCTGGATTTGCTGTTTCCATGAGGTTGTGACTCATAAACGGTGTGGTCACCCATATAATGAACAACATACGTTGGTGGAGCATCACTTTCCATGTCGTCAATTGAGCACACGACGTGTTTTATAAAACGGTCGCTTGAATTTTTTCCGCCAAGTTTTGGATGCTGGATATGGAAATACCACTTTCTTAGTGACTTTCCAAACCTTTTATTTCCCCGATTAACCCATCTATATTGGTCATAGTGAAAATCTTTTCCTAACTTTTTTGTTTTTCCTTTGTATAAATCTCCTCCTTTCGGTTTTATTGGTGGTTCGTTTACAACTGTCTCGTGCTTTAGTAAAAGTAATATTTCTTGATGTGTAAGACACTCAGTCACACCTTTTTGAATTGGATTTGCACCCATGATTTTTCAGAGAGAACGCTGATAAAAACTCGCTACTTTCCCAAATACACTTTCAGCAGCAATGCTCCAATCCACGCCGTCTTGTTGCTATTTAACGTACAACACGTGATTGTGACGAAAGAATGGATGGACAATTGCTATTCGATTGAACCCAAAAGGTCGCAATAGAAGTTTGTAATGACAAAAAAACTTACACACCGACCAAACAAATTCCAATCTGTTCGCCTTGGGAGTTAATTCCACCGGATAGTATTTATCCCTTGTTAGAACCCACAAAACAACTTAGTGCTATAGTTAGCACAAACAGTACAACGCACAGCAGTCAGGTGGCCAAGGTTTATTTACATCAACACAAAAATTCAACAAACAAAAATAACAATCGATACAAAAAAAGGATGAAGCTATATTACACAGGGCAAGATTTTTTTTTGACAATCACGAAAGGCAGGCAATTCCAACACACAATCACGAAAGTCAGGCAATTCCAACACACTATCACGAAAGTCAGGCAATTGCAACGCACAATCACGAAAGTCAGGCAATGACAGCGCACAATCACGAAAGGCAGGCAATTCCAACACACAATCACGAAAGTCCGGCAATTCCAACACACAATCACGAAAGTCAGGCAATTGCAACGCACAATCACGAAAGTCAGGCAATGACAGCGCACAATCACGAAAGTCAGGCAATTCCAAAACACAAAAGTTAGGCAATTCCAACACACTATCACGAAAGTCAGGCAATTCCAACACACTATCACGAAAGTCAGGCAATTGCAACGCACAATCACGAAAGTCAGGCAATGACAGCGCACAATCACGAAAGTCAGGCAATTCCAAAACACAAAAGTCAGGCAATTCCAAAACACAAAAGTCAGGCAATTCCAACACACAATCACGAAAGTCAGGCAATTCCAATGGACAATCACGAAAGTCAGGCAATTGCAACGCACAATCACGAAAGTCAGGCAATGACAGCGCACAATCACGAAAGTCAGGCAATTCCAATACATATTCACGAAAGTCAGGTAATTGCAACTCATAATCACGAAAGTCAGGCAATTTCAATACATATTCAGGGAAGTCAGGCAATTCCAACGTACGATGATTACATGGCTATTTTCCCTGAATTTTTTTTTGGAAACACTGGTGCTGAAGTCAGGCGAGTCAGGCAGTCAGGATTTTAGTCATGCCCATCATCAACTGCCTGTTGCAACTTTTCTTCTGCAAATTTTAAACAGGTTTTTCAGATGATAAATCCATGTTACTGTGTTTTTTAGACAAAACAGTGGGCTCTAGCATCTATGTTTGGCTGGTTTGATTTTAGTGCAGCATGCTGCATAACCACAACGCAAATTGAGGATTAGTGTTTATCTGTCAAATTATATTGTAATGGTAACGTCTAATGCCACAGAAAAATGATAAAATCCAAGTACAAAAACGGGAAAAAATTGTCTGCTGTTTAGTTTGTTAGCCAACCGTATAATGTATCATCATATTTTCATTTCAAATGCTTGTTTACAAAGTTTTAGTTGATCTAACTCTTATTTTAGGTCAATTTATGGAACTTCTTTGCTTCGTAGGGGTAGAAACATACATAATTTCAGATGACATCGACAAACATCACAGAGTATGTTTAGTTGTAGCAGGCAAATTTCGAGTTGTAACTCTCTGATTGGTTGGATTTTTACCCACAATTCAGTATACTTAATGGAGCTTTAAAAAAACTGCTGAAGAACGCATATTAGTATTTCTATGAAAATAAGTTTGGCGGCGGACAATTTGCACCTTGCATTTAATCCTCTGTCACAAAAGAAGGACGCCACAAAGCAATCAGTGATGCATGGGGTTCAATTTTACGTTTGAGCACATGTGCCAGATTTAGGCAGTTTTAAGTAGAGTTTTGGGCGTTTTAAGTCAGGTAGTTACGCGGTAACGGGTGCTGTATATAATTGAGCTGAAAAGGCGGTTCAATCTTGAGGCTATATCTGCAGAATAATCAGAGACTTGAATTACAAAAAATTTCTGGTCCAAGAACACCATCGGTGACGGGACCTGCAGCCAACATGGTGTCTGACGGAAGTCAATGTTCATAACGACAGTGATGTTTCAATCCTGCTATAAATGACAAATCGCATCCTAAAAGCATGAGCAATCAGTCATGTTGTGTAGCAGCCTACTGTTAATGCCATAGTTCTAACCCGCTTTATAGCTAAGTTAAATAATGTGAGTGATATTTTTTATTATTGTTGAAACTTTCTACTAGTTCTGTTTCTCAATCGAAATCATAATCACTCCGCAAAACATGGGACACAAGCCAGGTTTTTTTACAAAGTTTGTATTTTCTGTTTTTTCAGAGGAAGAACTTTCAGCGATTGTATGAGAGTGTTTCCGTTCCACAGCAAAAAAAGCTTCATCGTAGACAAACGTAGGTGTTTTAGCTACAGTGTTTGTTTTACATGTTGGCCAAACAAGCGTGAAGAAAATTCCATACTTTCTGAGCCCATGTGATCGGCGATGCCTTGGTTACTTACTGGCACCGTAGCTTCATTTGACAGTTTGGCTTAACACTAGATACGGTAAACTGGAATCTTCTGTCCACCGTAATCCATATTGGAAATAGCTGTCCCTGTACTGTCGTATCTACCAACTGATTTAAACGTTTTCACAAACACTTTTACTTCCCGTATGTTTGCTCAGTTTCGCTTGCCACAGCTACAAAAAATATTCAAACACTTGTCCTCAAATGGTTTGTAAAATGGTTACGTAGGTTATTTGTGATGTCACGAGGTTATGAGTTGTGAGTTAACTATCAAAACATTTAATGGCTTGGCCTAATGCCACATAACCAGAATGTTTGCAGTGGCAACATAAAAGCGCATGTGTAGAATGGTTTCATATCTCCGTCGAAACTGCTTCATCAATTTTTCGCGGCTCAAACAGTTTTCGAAACCTGTTTAATGCATTATTCTGACAAGCTGTAAAGTGCTCTATTCGTTTCGTTCTAGTAGACTAAAATGATCGCATGTTTATCATGATTCTACACGGACAGAATGCTTTTAGCTTAAATGCTGAAGTCAGACACATTCTTATTTTAATCGGAATATTGCTTTCCTCAAAAACAGAGGTCGGTGTTGTGACAACCAAGACATGCACGTCCACACCTTCTAGTATCATGCTGAACGACAGAACTTTTTGCTCGCACTTGCACTCCGCCCCAACAACTACCGTAACTGGATTTGATGGTTGCGGCTGACGATGCGTAGCGGTCGCCGATTTTTCCGCGCTTTTGGAAGCGCCAAGAGGCTTTACACTAGCAGTCATTGGTAGCGAGATTGCTGACAACCATAAACAAAAAAGAAGAAATCAGTAAAACATTATCTGCAGTGAAAATTTTAATGTGACGGTCTTAGTCACATAATATGGTCAATTCGATTCTATGTTGTTGCTAGGGCAAGACACAGATATTAATAAATGCGTCGCATTAAACTAACATTTTGTCATCTCCAAATGGTCGAATATAAATGCTAAATCAGTTGGGTTTCGACTTGAATACAAGTATTTGTATTCCAAACTTCCCTAGTAAAACTTCCCTACCTCGTTTATCTTCTGATTCTGTAATGGTTGGTTCATGATAATGGGAGTGATGGTGATGGTGATCTTCCACAGTCTGATGCAGATGTTCATCCACAGTTTGATGGTGATGATGTTCTTCCATAGTTTGATGCAGATGTTCTTCTACAGTCTGATGGTGATGTTCTTCTACAGTCTGATGCAGATGTTCTTCCACAGTCTGATGCAGATGTTCTTCCACAGTCTGATGGTGATGTACGTCACCAGTATGTAGGTGTAGGTTCTGCAATGGAACCAGCAAAAGTAACCAAACACACAAATATTAATCGTCCAAAAAGACAGCATGGTCATTGAAATATTCTGAAATCAAAAACTGTTTCTAAACTGCCCACATGCGCGATTGAATTTCTTCAACCTCTACCACCAGTACAGCAAATCTTAATCATCAAAAACAATAAGCTTACCTCGGTAACAATGTTTTGTGGATCTTCTCCTTCTGTTTGTTGTTCGGACATTCTTGGATTGGCAGGTGTAGCTTTGTATTGCAAGTACAGTATAGAAATATATTACACATATATAGCCTACGGTGTGTAAAGATTTGTATATTATGCAATTCAAAAACACACATACTCATGAACATAAAAGTAAACTAAAGCATTGCAGATGACAGAAAAAAAAACTAAAGTACACATATGTGGTCACTACAGTAAGCAGTGGCAGGCAAAGTAAGCAAAACTATGGTTAATTTGTTCAAGCCAGTATTGAAGATTACAGGCAAGGAAAAACTTTTGTTTCCGCCGTTTGGCATCTTGCATTGAAATGGTGGAACTGACTGCTTGTAACTTGCTAGAATTTTACAAATTATTCTACAGAAACACAAGGATTTGATATAACTCAGTTGTAACTATGGGAATTCAACTTGTGTCAGTTCTCAAAGCAGGCACCGCATGTAAGAATGGTAGATGCTCAATAACCACCACACAGACGGGCGATTGGGATTTTCCCGTTTCAAGCGTGGTTACTTTAAGAATGATCCTCGTCCTTTCAAGTAAACAAGACGGGAAACGAGTCATGCGATTGGCAACATTCAGTTAAAAGCAGTGGTGGTTTAAATTTTTTTGTCAGCCGGTTCTATCACAAAAGTTATATTTTTCAGCGGGTTATGTTACAAAAAGTCATATTGATAGTAACCAGTAATGCTAACCGGTTCGCTGATCTCATAAAATTTCGTGAGACGGTTCTATAAAACCGGTGCGAACCGGCTGAATCCCACCACTGGTCACAAACCACAAGTAAATACATGTGGAGTTATCAAAATCTATTCACCAAGGTGACAACTCTATGTATTAAAACATTAACAAACTTCTGTCTACGGCACAACACATGCTTACCGACCCTAACACACCATTCGTTAACATCACAAATTCGCCCCATTCCCTAATGACGCAACAAAGTACAGCACGCCATACGAAAACGCAGCAGTGGTGACGTCATAAAGCGCTACGTTTCGCTTTCAGTTTTTCGTGATTCGAATTCCATTATGAAACTGAATCTGACGACGAAAGGGAACGAATAAATTTGATATCTTTATGCATGGACTTAAGCATATTTTATACCAAATACTGATGGTAGTTTAGCATTAGAAATGTTTGTCCACCAATCTGTCAGGATGTTGTTGAGCTTGCATATTATAGCTGAATACTGAATTTTATACTGGTTTACCATCTGCACGGACAGTGTGAAGTTCTTAACAGTGCAATTCACAAACAACATAAATAACAAACTTACTTGTCAGCACAAGAATATCAAAAACGACTGTTAGCATAAGGTAATCATATTTGAACAAGCGCAATTTCGGACACAGTTATTTCAGTTACGTTGACAAATTTTGGCTACAAAAAAGCATTGATGTCCTTTCAGACTCTTGAGCGTCACAACCAAAGAATGATACTTAGTTCAGATGTTATTATAAGAGGTTGAGAGGTACCATCTTCAAAATTCCGGTCATTTTCACGTACACAGGAATTAAACCGCCAATTTCCGTAAATGTCCGGACGACTGGGAACTCTAAACATACAGGCTACACAATTGCTATGCATGGTTTCGATTACGCGTCATCAATGGTTCAAACATCACAATGCTGTAGGTAAAGATTGGCTGAAAATGCATTGGTTTAGATAAGAGCTATTTACTAAAACGCGTGTAGCGCAGCCCTTAATTCTTTGTGGGAAAACTGTTAAGTTTAGCCAAGCAGAATTTGTCGAAAAATGTAAGTACCAAGCAACAAAAATAAAAACTTTTTCGTGTAGGCGAAGAAAACATCTTCAATTCACGGCAACCAGCATGCGTGGCACCAACTTTCGCTGTTGTGTGCGTTTTTACTGCGGTGAATAAATCTTGATCATATTGAAACTGAAAGTAGACTGACACTAAAGCTTATCTGTTATGTTTTTTTGTTGGTGCGTACAACTAAGTTATAGGAAAATTTCGTAAATTTTATAATGGTTTGGAAAACGTTCTTAAGTGACCTAGTGTAGGGATTCCCAAACCGGGGACCGCAACGACTGCACTGGGGTCCGTAATGATGTTTAAAAAATAATTGCTACATTTTATACAGTGCGTAAGCAGTGATCATAACTGGATTGGTTTCGCAAGCTTTACAATACGAACAATATACGTTTACTCTACTTTTGAATGGTTCTTACACTATCCTTGTATCTTACGATTTCAAACTTGTTTACAAGTTTTTCTTTCGTTTCTTTTACTACGCGTCTATGACGTAAGAATTCACCCTAATTGATATTGTTTGTGGAATTCCCAACGCTGATTACGTTGCAAAATGATATGACGTAAGACAGAGGGTCCGAGAAAAACAGGTTCACAAAATGAGGTCCACGGCCAAAAAAGTTTGGGAATCCCCGACCTAGAGAATTAGGAGAACACGTTTATAATTTTTTTTTGAGTTTTTTGTTTCTTATGCTGCGATTTTGCCATCTAACGAGGCAATAAACGCGCACATCAATGCAATGCAGCTGCTAGATGCGCAAGCTTTTCTTCGACTAAACGAAAAATTTTGTTTTTGTTGCTTGGTACTTATATTCTTCGACAATTTTTGCTTTGCCTAAACGTAACAGTTTTCCCACAAAAGGATTTAGGGCTGCGCTACACGCGTTTTAGTAAATAGCTCCTATCTAACCCAATGCATTTTCAGCTAATCTTTACATGTAACATTGTGACGTCAGACCCATTGTGACGCGTTGTCGGAACCATGAATACTTCGAAAATATCTGAAAACAGGATTGTTAAGTGAACAAACACATATTGTCCAAGATATCTTTGGTCCAGGTAACACAATTATGTCGCAATTCCAACCGCAAAACTGCTAGTTATTAATGAATTAGTAAAACCACCACGAGCAGCAAATCTACTACTTCCTAAACAAGTTTCTTATAAAAAAGTGCTTCTGTAGTTGCGAGATTACAGCGAAAGAAAGTGTTTCATCGCCAACACATCGAACTGCCAAGCGCCTGTGATTTTTATTATTTGTAACCCAGAATATATCTGGTCGGTGTTGCCTGTACGCACCCCGTCACTTATCAGGGAAACGAATCGGCCGACCGCATTTAGCTGCTGTAGTTTCCGCCATAAGTAGCAAACTGTTTTAATTGTGGTTGATACAGTGGCTGGAATTAGCGTTTGACAATAGACTGCAATTTTGTTTTGACGATAAATAATACCTTTAGCACTGGCGTTTGATTCAAATACAATTGCACAGCAGCCTGGTATTTAAAAATATACGTTAACCCGATATACTGTAGTGTGGCGACTGAACTTGGTCAGAAATTAATAATCACTTGTTCGAAGGACTGTTTTTTTGCTTCGCTTTGATTTATCCCATAGATATAATAACTATTGAACAATATAACGTATACCGCCACTGAACCGCAACTCACAGCTAGGTTTGAGGCAAGGAAAATGTTTAAACCCCTCCGGACTCGTGCAAGCAAAATAACAACAATAAACGTTTTGAAGTGCGTCATTTTCGAATCCATTCATACGTCGCATTGTTTCAAAAATTTCCTGGTAATATCAATGCTAGTGAAGTTTCGGCACAGGAAATGCGTGCAGAGCATAATGGATTAGCGATCCATCGTCTTAACCACTCGGCCACCTCGTCGTCCAAAACCTGTTGTTAAATGAAATATTTATGTGAGAATTGTTTGGAAAAAATATTGTCTTGTAAAAACTACTTTAGTTCGGTTTAATATTGTCTATTGCACTTACATAAACTTGATATTTAACTGGTTTGCCACATCTTTCGATAGTTCAGTTGGTGCGGCGGAAGAGTTTATTTACTTGGCCATAATGTTTACTCGACTGTGGTTCGTCTCCATTAGTTCCTACCTAGTTTGGTCCCTAACGAATCGACGTCAAATGCAAAGAACCACAAAGTGGAAGATTTCCTGGTTAGTTAACCGACAAGATCACATCGCAAGCTGCACATCGGAATGGGACGATCACGCCTTGTCATGCAAAAGCATAAAGCGTTGTCTGATTATGGTTGTAGAGATCCCCTACGTCAGTGGTTCTCAAACTGTGGTACGCGTACCACTAGTGGCACGCGAGAGCTTTTCAAGTGGTACGCGAGAGCTTTTCAAGTGGTACACGATTTAGTCTACTCTATACAATTTGCCGCACTTTGCAGAAGCCAAAACCGCTGCAAATACATGATGTCGGTTTTCTTTATTGTATGCATTTGTGACGCAATAGTATCAACGTGAAATTGTTGCACTGTTGAAGTAATTCTGACATCGTGTATTCAACTGTGCAACAATTTCACGTTGATACTATCGCGTCACAAATGCACAATAAAGAAATCCAAGCAACTGGTGATATTGGCTAAATTGTTATTCATTGGTGGTATGTCATAACAGTTATGGTATAGTAAAACGGTGGTACGCAGTGTATTAAAAAACAAATGAGCGGTACGTGATTGGAAAAAGTTTGAGAAACACTGCCCTACGTATATGCGAAGGTCGTCTTGCAAGTCGTGCGCTAGCGCGTCAGTGCATCCTGACAACATTACGCGCGTCGGTTTCAACAAAAACTCCCCACATATATTCAGAGAACAATTGCCGGAAAAGGAGCATTACAACGAAACGGCGATAGATAGAGCAAACCGGTTTAGTTGTGTCAATGCAGACAAGAAGATCCTGTTGATCCAATCTTCAACCACAAAGCTTAACCATTTTGTTAATAAGTTCGGAACTTGTGAATAAGCAGTGGATCCTTTGCAAATGACTTTGATCTCATTTCATCACGGTTATGGCTTAAACGTGTATAACACAAAATGCAAAAAACAACAGGCTTTAGAGTTCGGTTTTATTCGGTAAATATTATGTCGTTGTAGCTGCCAAGCATAATATATTTTAATTAATCTGTTCTTCTGGCACAATTAAACGTACACTTTTGTTTACCGATGTTTCATCTGCTATCCAGCAAGGTTTCCTTAGGGTCAATAAAAGTTACGTTTTATTGTGCCACGAAGAACAGATTACTAAAAAAGTAGTTTGTAAAGCACAATTAAAAATCTTTGGATGAAAATCAAATACACGAGTACAAACGCACACAGCAGACACAATCAGTAATGTTGGCAATATTTGTCAAGCACTTGGAAAGATCGAACGTCGCTCATAAACTGTTCATCAGTTGGTCTCAGTCGCATTTTGAGGTAAAGCCAACGAACATAGCTTGACACCCTCGTGTAAATCCCAGGTTTGTTTACGTTTCCACAACCGATTCCCCAACTTGTGATACCCCAGATAGTGTGACGTGCCGTGTTGGGGTCTAAACATGCCAAAGGACCCCCACTGTCACCCCGACACGTGTCACTGCCATCTTTCTGGAATACAAAAGTGCCAATAGTTTATAAAAAATGCGATTTCTATGTTGCCTAAAGTGTTTATATTACACGTGCGAGTCACAATAACCGAAAATGTAAGTTTGGTTCAATTGATGAACAAACAAAACGAAAAATACACAAGTGCTTCTGGCAAAAAAACTACCTGTAAATGCAAAAGTTAAAACAGACATCGAACAATCGCAACAACAACAAAAATTACAAAACGTTGCATTCTAAACTAAACAGGAAAGCAAGAGGTGTTTGATAGATTAACTTTAAAAGGCAGCATGGGTATTAAAAATTGTTGTTCTCACCGCAGCGCACATCATGGAGTGCTTAAGGTAGTCAACACCGAGCAGTCGGCTGCAATTCTCGTTGGGAAATATGCTCACTGGCGCCTGCTGGAGGCAGGGTGGATAATCCATGGGGTTAACTGCCGAACAACAAGCATGTTGTGATGTGATTCTTAAAGGTTGTGGTTGGCAAGACTTTAGCAAGTTTCGTCAACACCGCATCACAGTGTTCGTTGTTGTAACTGACAAATGTTATATATGCCGACCGTGGATTGAATGCGCTGTACTATGAAATTGTACCGACAGAATACAGAGGTTAATTCATAACGCGCAGGTGGTAGAGATGCTTCCATATCGGTTTGTGGAAAGATTTGGGAAAAGGAACTTGAAGATTTCAAAAACCTTTGTCTATGTGCAAAATACTGAAGTGAATGACCTTGAATTAGAGGCCAAAACCTAAATTGTTAAACAGACATTTGAAACACAAAATGTGTTTATCATCAGTGCTGTATTACATGATTATAAGCTGTATCGAATACATCGCCTACATTGGCAGGCAGGCGGTTGGAAAGTCAATTTTGAAACGTGTTTGAAAAAAAGTCCAGCATTCCAGTTTTTACCGTTTCATTCAAAAAGCTTATCTAATGACGTAACTGCCGATAAGCATCTGATAAAGCGACTCATGCACAGAAAAACATAAAAAACTTACAGTGTCTGGGACCATGCGCCCCCCACCCAGATATTCCACATCGAGATTGTAGCCAAAACTGGTTTTGCCCGAGAGGCAAACATGCTGGTCGCACAAATCGACTGCAACCATAGAAATAAGTTTAAAATGAAACACTGATATCTCCACATGATATTTAATAACTCCTAGCTTCGGGCGTATTACGTTTACGTTGTGTAAAAACCAAGGCAATGCATTCTAATCTGGAATGTACCAGGTCCCTTGTGAATTTATCTTACTTGAATGAAACGCATTGTCTCAATTTAATCAACGCCAAGTCGTTGGTTGGACTCGAATGATACGAGTAGTAAGGATGTCTGTAAACCTCTTCAATATCTAGGTCAGGTGAATCCTCTACGCCCTCTGATTGGCTGAATTGGAGTCCGTCACGGTTGTAGTAATCGCCCACCCGAACGATCGTCTCATTGGTGAACCTGTAACCATGGAAATGGTTCCCATGGTAATTTGTTTTAACTCTATGGCACTCCATACCAACAATGAAATTTTTTAAGACCTTATTTCGTGATATCCTTATGTACAAAATGAACTTGATAGCTGGAAGCATTATTGTTCATAGGAGGTCTGTGGACCCCAAGTGGAAAACCTTGTCGTAGGAAATCAAACTTAAAATCGACACCAAATTCTCACAACGTGCACCGAAATGCAAACTTTTTACGAGCCTGGATCTGTCTGGAACTTTGTGCTAATTTATTCCATCACGAAAGAACTTCGGAAATTACTCACGATTTCGAACTGGATTCGACACAATGTGCGGCTGTGAGGATGTAACATCTGTTGATGAGAGTTCCTCCGCAAGAGTTAGGGGTGCGCCCTCTTAATGGATACTTCTTACGTATGGAAACCTGTTAGAATGATAAAAATACCTCGTACACTCGATGTGAACATATAGATATTAAGCTTGTAGTGGTTCTTAACCGGTGAAAAATTTACTAGTAGGGAGGATTTGTATGTGGGTGATTAGTCGGCACCGAAATATACAAAAGTAGTTACAAGAGAAATATTATGATCTGTATTCACTGTGTGTCGTGTGGTTATTGGCAATTTGTCATGCCGTGCAGCCAAAAAAGTAAAAAAAGGAAAACAGATATAGCGAAAAAGCAATCATTAAATACCAGCACTGTTACAGACACACGTGCACATGGAAGCAAGCTTTTATGAAAGCTGGCATCTGAATGACAGCGAATATAAGACATGGGTTTGAAATGAGCTCTCCTATAATTGTACGTTTTAACATAACTTTGCAAAACCTATAAAATCATTTACCTGCCACGGCTGACTCCCGGGGTTAGCGTTGATCCCTTCCACTATTCTCAATCCGTCTTTGACCTCAGGACAGAAAGCCGGAACAGGAATGTCGGTGGTGGCTTTGCCGCAAGATTCTTCTTGCAGTTTGCTACCTGGGAATATACTACCGAGTTGTGCATCCCCGTAATAAATTGTGAAAACTTCGCACAACTAACCTAAATCTTGGTCAGTTAAAAGCCGAAAATGTTCCGTCCTTTGCGAGTTGTAAACAGCAATGTGGTTGGTTTCTCCAATGGAAGGCAATCTTCTCGTAATTCTAAACAGCAAAGAGCAAGAGCACATTTACATGAAAATCTGTTTGAACTCTTAAACTTTTACCGAACAAGTTAACATTGTTGAATCTTCAGCAATTAGTATTAGAAGTATTGAATATAAATTGTCTTTACACATCACAAAGCCAGTTATCTTTTGGTAGAAAGCATTATCCATTCTTTTCTAGTTACAAATGCATTACCTTTTCGACTAAAAACAACATTTAAGCATAGGCAATACATATATATTTTGCACTATATTGTATACAATAACACAATAACAAAATAACGTAAGCTTACGGTAAGACGTAGGTAAGAGCTCCGTTGTAATATATCATGATCGATATGGTGTGAATACGAATAATGATTTGAAACTTAGTCCCTCTGCTTAATCTTGCCCTGCCCAGACGACAAAAGGGCCTTGCACTCATTCATTTCCAGTTGGTCCGTTCTTGATGATTAGCTGTGTGTTACATACAAAGCGAAACCATTACAACCAGCAAGTTTATTCAATTCAATGTTTCACAGTATGATAGTTTGTATTATCATAATCTCCTGATAGCAATATACCCAACAGAAACACATTCTACTTGAATAAGATATACTTATGATGTTTAAAGCATAGGCGATATATATATATTTGAAATATATCAAATGAAAAGCTTGTGAAATACTGACTCCGGATTTATTACAGAACTTGCTACAGTAAGTTGAAAGTTCGTTCAATTTATTGTAACCTTTCCCACCGACCAATGGCATATTTAAATTAGAATGGCTTGACAGCGCCATCTAGCGGATAAACCAACAGATGACACTAAAACATACGAACTTATTGTTCTTGTTAATTCTTTGGTTTTAGATGGTTTGTTCATGCCAAAATAACTTTTTGTGAAGTACATTGTTAGTTATCTGATTTAATCTTGCAACTCACAGCTAGGTTTGAAGCAAGGAAAATGTTTAAACCGTGAGAATAGTTTGGAAAAAATATTGTCTTGTAACAACTACTTTTGGTTTAATATTGTCGGATACGATAAATTGCACTTACATAAACTTGTTAGATGGTTTCCCACATCCTTCGATAGTTCAGTTAGTGCGGCGGTAGAGTTTATCACAAATACATCTGAAGTACATGGCATTTTAGGTAAAAGTACGTTTGAAAAAGATTGCATTAAACTAACTGGTTTTACAGGATTTCTTTCTTCCTGAGTATTACAAATGCCTTCACTATATTTAGTAAATGGAAAGCATTAAAGCTTTTCCATTCAAGGTTAGCAATTGTTACAGGCGTAAACAAATCTTTTGTGTTTGGTAAACTTGCTGTTTTGGTAAACTTTGCCCATCTTCAAAAAAGTACAGTACATAACAAATGCGCTGCGTTCAGGTTGCAGTACTTTAGACAACTTGGCCATCCTGTCTGTGCACTGTACTTTGTTATATTATTTAGAAACGTTCAGAAGTAGTTTTTAGGGCGCAATTACAAACCTTGTAAACGATGATTTGTTTAAAATTATTTCATCCTGGTCAATTAAATGCGTTGTTGGTTTTTGAAACTATATAACTGTCAAAATCACAACAAAAAATTCAAAAAAAAAACACACAAACCGGCGCAGTCTCAATCAATAATGTTGGTAATATTTACCAAGAATCCGATAAGATCGAACAAAGCTTGACACCCTCGTGTAAATCCCAGGTTTGTTTACGTTTCCACAACCGATGCCCCAACTTGTAATATCCCAGATTGTGTGATGGTTTATGTTAGTGCCGTCGTTCTGAAAAACAAGATTGGAAATTGTTTGTGGAAATATTTTCAGATAAACAAGAATGACTCGATTTTATCATACAGTATCTAACAGTGGAAAAAGAAAATTTCCACTCTTACTGCAGTAAACATTGTCAGGCTCAAACACCCAAGTAGGCGACTGCAATTCTCATGGACGAATATGCTCAATGGCGCCACTGGTGGATATTTTTTTGGAAAATAGTGATTAGTTTATTGTTGTAAAAATGAAATACGATTTTCACTTTCATTACTGTTGTCATGGATGTCACTTGTGTCTTGTGCAGTGTTAATACATAAAGATAAAAGAAATAGGGTAAGTTTGTAAAGTTTTCAAGTAACATGTGCTTTGTATAATTTCACCTTTTAGCATTATCCCAATGAATCATTATATCCAGAAACATAGAAAACTTCCTGCACCCCGCATGCGCCAACCAGATATTCCATACTCACATTGTGATGAAAACTGGTTTTGTCCACGAGGCAAACACGTTGACTACATAAATTGACTGCAAACATAGAAATAGGTTAGTAATGGAACAGAACAGTACATGGATTACATTTGAACAAAATTGTGATTGTGTACTAAAATCCAAGCTGACATACTGCTTATATGGGAGAATATTCGAATTCAGAAAAAGTGAGATCCTGTGTAGAACGACATTGTCCCCGTAGACTTTCCACTTGAATGATTTGCAACACTATAGTTGGGAATGATCACATAGTGAGGTTTTCCTCTTCAATAATTAGGTGGTGTCAATCCTCTGATTTGTAGTAACCTGTAACCACCCACCCCGGGCCCCGATCGCTGGTCTCATTGGTTAACCTGTCATCATGGAAACAGCTTAATAATACTATTTGCAAATCAATGCACTTTATGAAACAGATTGCACACAAGAAACACTTACATTTGAGCTGAATTTAACACAATGTGAAGCTGTAAGAAGGTAATGTCAAGTGTGGGTTTTACAGCATGTTAGTGGATGTCTCCAATGCATGGAAACCTGTTGAAATCAAAAAAGTAAATAAGTTTTCTTGATGTTATGTGAATATCACATATCTTGCACAGAATGTCACCATTAACTAACTTAAAAGTGTTTCTTCGGTTTGACATTGTAACACTTAAATCATTTTAACCTGTTGTCATTTTTGACAAACAAGTTGCAGATAAACAAATTTTTGTTAGTTTTTAAACTGGGTTAAAATATAATCAATCATATTATTCATCAATACTTCATTATTTTGTAACAATTAAATAACAATGACTTATATCAATGGTGGGGAAGGTCAACTATAAAAACATAACCTTGTCTTGCACAATTCATAAAATATCATTTATCCAAAACATTTTGTGTTAATTAAAAGCAACACTGTTTACCGGATGTTTGTCATCTTTTATTTTCATTTTCTGTTATGAGTAAGATTGCATTCTGTCGGAGTGTGTTTAACTTTGTGTTTTTTACCCAGATTGTCCTTGCAGAGAAGTATTGGTGTTTACAACAACTCCATTATTTCCCGTCGTTATTTTCCAATCCTCAGGTTGGCATCGCTATGACTCTGCAAAAACAGCACAGGTATTTAATGACTTTGCAACTAAAAGCATCAATGTTCGTAAACGAGTTTTAGATAAAATCGTTTTCTTTATGGTTCTTTTGCTTTTAAACACTTGTAAACTTTAAGTTCTTCTGTGTATTTCTTGCAGAAACACCAACTACAGTCGGGCCCTTTTAATCTAAACTACTTGGTTTCATCCAATATGTTCTAGTTTGCTAAAACAGCACATACTTTATTGAATTCCACTTGACAAATGTAAGGGTTTTTTTGTACCAAGTTATTGCTACAAGGATTCAATGTAGGGCAGGCATGTTGTTGGTGACCTTATGAAAATTAGAGGTCATGATATTCTTGGCATTGCATTGGTGATGTTTTACTCTTCAGTGCAACCTGGTGGATAAATGTAAAAGGATTTTTTTTGGAAAGAAATAAAAACAATGACTTTTTGACAAAGGTTTGGGAGCACTGGCGACCCGCAACTAGAGTACCACCAAAACTCGACAAATCTCAACAAATGCATATGTTCAATTATGACAGCCAAACATAACATGGTTTTAATGTAATAATACAAAAAAAAGAATGTTGTGTTTACAATTCTACAAGATATTAGGCTAGTACTTCTGTTAATACAAGAAAAGTTTATGCAGCAAAATAATGGTATCTACGCATATTTACACACACATTTGTGATAATATAGTAATATCAACACATCTAGGTAAAAACATCACATAAGTTTTCTGCATATCGTTCATTGAAATTTACATACAACAAAGTTAAATACCGCTTGTGGGACCCAACTTTTCTGCTTGCGACCTCGTTTTCAGATGAAAATTTCCTGGAATTCGTTGTGTTGGTCAATCATCTAATTCAGTAACTCTGGACCTCTTTGTCCTGGCATATAAAGCATTCAGAAAAGTCATTGACCTCTTTGATGTTCGATCAATCTGGTACTGCCTAGATTAAAGTAAGAAGTGAAAGTCACAATGTGTTTTCCATATAACCAGGTTGTTACTTGCCTTAACTGTTTTGCATATAGGGGTTTATAAATCACTTAGAGTGAGTGTATACATCTTGTGGCAGACTCTCTGGCTATGCTCAATGAAGGGGTCGGCAACCCCTGGCACCTGAGGTTTATATTCATGGCATGCCAAGTGATCATGAGTTCATATTTCAGTATTTTTCCAAGCGTTCGGGATTGGCTTACATTGCAATCGAAATATACGTAAAAAAAAGGTTAAGGATTTGTACAAATTTACACAATAAAATTTATGTAATGATATAAGTAATGAGTCGGTGGCAACCCAGTGGTCCAAGACAAGGGCAACATACTCTGGTTTGCAGGAACATAATTCAAAACACATGTTGCTGACCCCTGCTGCACTGACACTGGTTAAGAACCACTGGTCTAAATTTAAAATTCTCCCAAAAAATCAGCTATCCTTAGCAAAAAAATTCACAAGCTTTGCATGTAAATATAATTCACTGTGACATGGAGCCCGACGGCACCACTGGTTTTAGCTTTTACATGGATATGGGGTTTCACCTTGAGTGGCTTCGGAGGTTTGCACCCAGTTTTTGTGGAAATCTTCGACTGGTTGTTTGGCGAGAAAGATTGTCAAGAGCGAACATCAAGCTGCACTGATGAGACCTAACAGATCAAAACATTGGCCCAGTCGTCCAGTCTGCAACTCACTTAATATGATTTCTGTTGATAAAAGTTACGAATTAATTTAGTTTGGGGTCAGCATGATGACTAGGACTTCTTTCAGTTGTGTGGATTAGTGATGTTTTTGGAGCTGACAAGATTGGTCTTACTAATTTTTTGCATTTGAATTTACAACAAAATTTATTCTGGGATTTTATTTTTTATTTGAATTGACTCGAGGATTTATTTAAAAATATACCCAGCAACTAACCTTTAAACAGAGCACAATTCAACTTTAAGTAAGTATTTGTGTACAACAGACCAATACAAGAAATACACTTACTTCATTAACCAACATATTCTCTTGTAACTTGATTCAAGGGCGTTGTCAGTTTGTGGGAATTTCATTCTTCATTTGCAAGGAGATTTCTTGCAATTAAAACCAATACATTTGAAAATAATATATTTTGAGACAGTTGAAGTTTTAATTTTATTCCAGGACCAAGTAGATCCGTCTGTTACGTTCCTACATGACAACATTCTATTCTACAAACAACCCCTGGTATTCTTTCTTCTGAAAACTGGAATAAAAATGTCGGAAAACTTTCGTCTCACTTTCTGCTCCAGACATATTTCACTTTATATATTTCGTAGCAATTTTATTTACAGTAAAAAACATTTATTTTGAACAAATCACAAAAAAAACACAAATAATTCTGGAAGTCTCGTGTTTTGTTTCAATCCGGACCACTGGAGTCTACATCGGAAAAGAGGAAGGAATATTTACTGAAAACTCAAACCATCAACTTCCGGCTGAAAAAAAATCACAAAATTTTTAATTTCATCAAAATTAACAAAACCATGTTTTCATGTAAATATAAAATAAACAAATTCTTACCCGGTTTTCCAGTTTTTTAATCTCTTCTCTCAAGACTCGAATAGATTCGGAATCGAATCCGCAACCAGTCAGCCACAACACCTCATCCACTTTAGGGAGAATCCGACAAATATTTCCAACATCTTTTTGTTCAAACTTGTTGTGACCCAGGTTGAGAAATCCCAACTATTTAAAATATAAGAATTGGTCGGAAATCTTTGTTTCTAACTTTTTTAAAACAATTTTTTTCTTAAAACCGCATTAAAATTAACTCCATGTTTTCACTTTTGATTAAAAAAAGTAAGTTTTTTAAAAATATCATGGATTTAAACAAATATTTTCTTCTCAAAATAATAAAAACCAACCTTGGGTCCCATCTTCATAATCGCTTCACAGATCATGTTTAAAGTTTCGGAATTAAGTTCGCATTCCAGCAACCTCAGCACCAAACCGGGTTCTCGAATCCGTGGGAGGAAATCCGCGAGAGCGAAAACATCCGAAATCTTCAGTGGGGTTCCGTATAAATCCAACTCCCGAGGACAAGAGAGGGCGATTTCATCTCTAAATATTCCGTCAACCTCCTGTAAATCTACGAGGAAATCTGAAACAGGGACAAGTTTATGAAAACAAACATGGCGGAAGTTTTATTAAATCACTAAAACTTTTTATTGCAAACTTCAAACAAGATTTCTTCACTTTTAATCGGATTTAAACAAGACAAGATCTGTAGGGCGTTCTTTAAAACGTCTACACAAAATATCAACACTGCCGTATATCTGACTCCTAATAAAAAGGCTACTATCTAAACCAAAGTTAATCTGTCAGTTTAATGCATAAATAAAAGTCGCACGAATATTACAACAAAACGTTACAAACCACGCGTACTAAAGTCTCTGTCTGTGAGTCTATAAAGAAATCATGGAATAGAGTTATAGACTGAAATATCGTCCTCTTCAAAGACTGAATTATATATATTTGACTCTGTATGACTCTATGTTTTACCCAAAGATGTGTGGCTTATATAGAAAATGCATACAGGTTCGTTTTGGTTCGGCCCGATACGTGACTCATTTGAAAAGACAGCTGTGTTGATGGAAGTGTCACGAAATAGGCTGACCGGAAATTAGGCTGTCTTCCGTGCATACAATTAACATCGCGCCGTATGGGTTGAAATGGGTTCGTGGCATATTATTCGACGTTAATAAAAATACAGATGCCACGTAAACACAACATAACATACGATAAATGTGACGTCAGATACAGATCCAACAAATTAATCAAATACAAAAACATTAACTTACTGGAAGGAAAACATAAACTTTATCGACAAAAAATATGCGACCTTCCTTTAAAACTTTCAACCTGAACGTTTTTATTCCATTCTCTTCTATAAGAACAATGGAATTGCGACGTCACAATACTTACTGTGACGTAACAGTTACGTTTACAAACACGCATCACACAAACTGGAAATAAATACTAACGTCGTAACTCGTAGTGCTTAGGCCTTTTTTCTCGCAGGTATTTCGAAAGTTTCTTCAACAACTTTTCCGCACGTTTGTCTGAAAATAACAAGATCAACATTTACGATTTCCACAAACATAACCTGCGTATATTAGATGCGTAATGAGATGTGAGACTTTCGAAACCACGATGCCAGTTTACCCAATATAATGGTAACTTGTAGTGGAAAGTATGTGAAAGTTTAACAGCAAGCTTTTCGCGTAAAGCAACGTTGTGTAACAAATTGTAAACATGGTTTTGCAAAACGTTCAGGGCCGGTCAATGCAGACAAGTGCAACAAAACAAATATGTTACATAACAGCAGCATCTTAACTTTGGCACTTAATAATTTTGACAATAAACAAATTAGGTTACAGTGGCTTAACAACCAAGCTGGACCTGGGCATTCCAGGCCACTGCTCTGTCTGTGGGAGTTCGCCAGTTAGACTTTACAGCAGGGATGCACAACACGAATGTCATATTTGGTTCTCCAGTGGATTTTGAAGTGACTTCACAAACAGGTTTTAACTTTATAAAACTACTCTTTGAGTTGTGCATCCTTCTTTACTGGGAAAAGGGGATTTAATTCAGCTATGCTGTATTCATAGGCTAATCACTGCTTTAAACCACACCGGGAGTCCATTTCAAAAGCAAATCAAAAAAGATGCATTTTTGGAGCCATTGAGATCTATAAATATTCTTACTGACTGTTTTAAGTACAGCAACAGCAAAATGTTTAAAAAAGCCATAATAATTGAGAGCTGCGCATAGGGACGCACTGTTTCGGCCTATAATGTCTCATCAGTGCAGCTGTTCACTGTGGCACTGTGCTAGCTTTTACACAAGCAGGCACACTGATTTTCCAAACCACCGGTGGTTTGTCTACGTTGTTTGGTACCCAGTATAGGGTACCCAATGGATTGACGTTGACGGAAGGTACCACAAAGTGGAAATCAGAGTGCCCGGTAGTGTAAAAGCTAGCACAGTGCCACAGTCAACAGCTGCACTGATGAGACATCATAGGTCAAAACAGTGCATGTACACCCTGTCTGCAGCTCTCAAAATGTTTACATATGTGAAATGTTGTAATATTCATACCATTTGACAATTAATTTAAGTGCCCAAAACCACAGGTTTATGCAAAACAATGGATATAATAAATACCAAAGAATTTTCGTGTTGCAAAAATGGTAAACTTCAGTACTTGCACTAAAAATCAGTTGAGCAACGTGTGTATATAGGGCAGAACTTACTTTCATCAATTTGAGGTATTATGGTTGCCTTAAGCTCAGCTGCAGCAGTTGAGGTTTCACCAGCTGTAGAAACATGTGTTAAATTTAAATGAACAGTACATGATTGTTTAGATTAACACAACAAATGGATTGTGCTACTGTGGCATGCTTACAGCACTAAAACGTTGCACACCAAGTAACAGCGGCATCACAGCCAAGACTGGTAAAGCTTCTTTTCCTGACAGCTCAAGATATAAAAAAGCACTGGAGTTTAAACTCATAACCCTGGTCATTAGGAACCATAGTTCTACCAAGTAAGCTATGAAAGTAATAAAAAATGGAAACACCCAGTTTGGCTGTGATGTCACTGCCAAGAAGCAGGGAAATAAAACTCAATAATTTGAAAATTTAACCTTTTCCTGCATGTTTTGGATGTTTCTTTGAACTTCTTGAAAAAAGTCTTGCAAAAAAACCTGTTTGTTTCTTTGTGGCAGAATTGGAAGAAACTAAACAAAAATACTGAGTTTATCAAGTCAAGCATAATAATGCAGTAACACATAATACACTGTCAAATCTTATAGAGCCCAGTTTAAAAAAGAAAGGATTGTTGTTATGTTATGTTATCTGCCTTGTATATATTTATCACCATTATCCAGCGACTGTTTTGAATGTTGGGCCTTGGAAGTTGTTGCGCCATCTAATGTTTTGGATAAAGACGATTCGATATTTGTTGAAGCCAAACCATCCCTGAAAGCTTTAAAACAATGTGTTGAAATATATAGCATAGCATATATATATATATCATTTTTTTTCTATTTTTTTGTAGACTTTAGTGAAGTGTTGTAATATTCATACCATTTAACAATTAATTTATGTGCATTACACCACAGGTTTATGTAAAACTATGATTATAATAAATACCTACGAACATATGAATGCAAAACATGGTGGCAACATTACTCTTCAGTTTGTGTTGTAAAAATGTTATACTTTGTTTCTTGCACAAAAATCAGTTAAGCAATGTGCGTATATAGGGCAGAACTTACTTTTTACATGCCCTAGCTCACCACCATCTATTTGAGGTATTCTGGTTGCCTCAAGTTCAGCTGCAGCAGTGGAAGTTTCACCAGCTGTAGAAACATATGTATTACAAATCATAAACAAGATATAATGGGATACCATCTGTTTACAAGTGCCTTGATGAAACAGCGTGCAAACATTTGTTGAAATTCTAGTAAAATTTTGAATAATTGTTCCAATGGTTCTTAACCTGTAAGGGCTTTTTAAGTGGTGTGCATAAAAAATTGCAACATAGACGAATTCCATCCAAAAATCGTTGTGAAATTGCATGCTGCGACATGTGTCATGAACTTTCAATGGGCATTAAATCCTGTTTTTGGTTGTTATTTGGTATTTTGATATTCAGTTCAAAGTACAACACAACCATGCTTTAACATAAAATACACTGTCAAATCTTGTGCAGCACAGTTCAAAAAAGGAAGAATTATTCATATGTTATGTTTCATTCAAACAGTTTTCTGCTTCAAAAATATTTACCACCATTTTCCCGCGACTGTTTTGAAAGTTGGGCCTTGGAAGTTGTTGCGCCACCTAATATTTTGGATGAAGTAGATTTTACATTTGTTGAAGCCAAATCTCCTCTGCAAGCTGTAAAACAATGAGTCACAATATATAGTATATATAGCATATATCTTTCTTTTTCTTTCAATTACATTTAAGTTCAATGCTAAGTAATCGGCAAATTTTTGTCAGCAAAAAAGATAACAGAAACACATTTTTAATATACAAATACCAAATAAATATAGTACTGACTGATTTTATGCATCTTGGAAATTGTCATACCGCTGACAGCACTATTGACAGGATCAGATTCCGAACTGGTTTCACTACGTCCACTTCCAGAGGCTTAGATTGAAAATTATAAAATAAAAATAATGGTATTAAAGCACAAACTTTCCAATGTCTGCACATACCTGGTTTGTGTCCGAGCAAAAGGCCACACACAAAACGACGAACCATTGCCCAATGGGGTTTGTAAATCAAATCGTCTACGATTTGATCAAATTCTTCATCTGCCATGAACATAGAAATGTAGTATGCACCAAACATTTCCTGCAGAACTTGATGAAGGTAGTAGAAGAGAACATTCCTCCCATCAAAGACTCTACGACTGGGAAGCCAGGAGAACTTCGCCATTTTGAACACTACATCCTGTACTTTTACATCTTCTAAACCTACTTTTTGAAGGTCATCATGTGTGAACACAACGGTTTTACGAACCATGCCTTCATAGGCCATTTTACCAAGTGGCAATTTGAGATTTTCTAATTTCTCTCCTTTTGCATGCTCAGAGTGACCAAGTTGTTGCAAAACGGCATCAAATACATTAGTTATGGTGGAAATACTGTGTACCTCACCAAATAACCCAGCATAAACAATAAATTGTAAAAGCATTGGATTGCGGCATAAATCAAGCAATTGTGGAGATTTAGTTGCAAGTTTGTTCCACAGTTTATTTGCTTTATCACCTGAGTAACTATCAAACAGTGTCTTTGCATCCTCAGGAGAAAGATCACTGACATAAATTGTTGGCTTAGGTCGTAGTCCTAATGGTATTGATAGCAATGAGTGGGGCCGAGAAGTAAAAATCAATTTAGATTTTGGAAAAAATTGCCTGCTGCAAAGGTTAGCAACAAGCTGTTGTACTGGCAAGGGAGTGTGATACTTCACTTTTACAGGTGCCATGTTTTCTAGTGTCCAGGTTGCCTGATCTAATCCATCAAAAATAAAAGCACACTTTTCTGGGTTCTTTATCATCCACTGGAAAACCAAACTGAGTGTTTCCTGTGAAGCATGGTTGAACTGATTATCCAGCAGAAGCTCCTGCAAAGTAAGCTTTTCATCGACATAGTTTAGATACATAAACCGAAGATGAAGCACTAAGTGTTCTTCTGTTCCTAGTTGCCTGCATAATCTCTTTGAAAGAGTGGTTTTGCCACATCCAGCCGGTCCAAGGAAAGCTAGAAACCAGCCTTGCTTTTTATGTTCTTTAAAGCTTGAAACTAGTTGGGGAAATTTGATGTGTTCACCAACAAATCGAGCTTTGCCCCCCTTGCTTGTTGATGGCTGAAACTCATTTTCCTTTTGAGGATCAATTCCTTTGTAAATATCAGTATCTATCAGTGTTGGTTGAACCTCTGGTATTTCAACCTTTTGCAACTCTTCACTGTAAGGGACAACATCTGGATCAAGATTTTCAAGCTGATATTTTTTGATTTCATCAACTGCCTGTTGCAACTTTTCTTCTGCAAATTTTAAACAGGTTTTTCAGATAATAAATCCATGTTACTGTGGTTTTTAGACAAAACAGTGGGCTCTAGCATCTATGTTTGGCTGGTTTGATTTTAGTGCAGCATGCTGCATAACCACAACGCAAATTGAGGATTAGTGTTTATCTGTCAAATTATTTTGTAATGGTAACGTAACACAGAAAAATGATAAAACCCCAAGTACAAAAACGGGAAAAAATTGTCTGCTGTTTAGTTTTTTAGCCAACTGTATAATGTATCATCATATTTTCATTTCAAATGCTTGTTTACAAAGTTTTAGTTGATCTAACTCTTATTTTGGGTCAATTTATGGAACTAGTTTGCTTCGTAGTAGTAGGAATAAACATAATTTCAGATGACATCGACAAACATCACAGAGTATGTTTAGTTGTAACAGGCAAATTTCGAGTTGTAACTCTCTGATTGGTGGGATCTTTACCCACAATGCAGTATACTTAATGGAGGTTAAAAAAATCTGCTGAAGGACGCATATTGGTATTTCTATGAAAATATGTTTGGCGGCGGAAAATTTGGACCTTGTATTTAATCCTCTGTCACAAAAGAAGGTCGCCACAAAGCAATCAGTGATGCATGGGGTTCAATTTTACGTCATTGAGCACATGTGCCGTTGCTTGGACTAAGTTAGTAGTGTAGCGAACACAGTGTATATTAATATGAAAATTGTAATATTGGAACTGTTTATATTCGTGACCGGGTTCCCACGTACAAAGGTCAAACTAAACGTGGTACAGTAATAATTACAGACCTTTAAACAACGACCGCCCTGGTTCTAAAACAATAAAGGACCATAAAGTGCCGTAACCTGTTGGTCCGCCCTGACATGCCTAGCGGGCACTTGTGACTTGTGTTCATGCTTTATATGGGCCACATTGGCTTGCATGATTATTCCATTCCATTCCATTTCTACTTGTGGTTTCATTTGGACTGCTGCCGTACGTTTCAGCCATCTTAATACAAGATTGTTTTCCTGATTGGTGTCGGATTATGGTGTTTACAGAAGAACACGCATTTAAACGCAACAGTAGTCTTTGCTTGGACGAATTTGAGCCAGATTTAGGCAGTTTTAAGTAGAGTTTTGGGCGTTTTAAGTCAGGTAGTTACGCGGTAACGGGTGCTTTATAAAATTGAGCTGAAAAGGCGGTTTAATCTTGAGGTTATATCTGCAGAATAATCAAAGACTTGTGAATTACAAAAAATTTCTGGTCCAAGAACACCATCGGTGACGGGACCGGCAGCCAACATGGTGTCTGACGGAAGTCAATGTTCATAACGACAGTGATGTTTCAATCCTGCTATAACTGACAAATCGCATCCTAAAAGCATGAGTAATCAGTCATGTTGTGTAGCAGCCTACTGTTAATGCCACAGTTCTAACCCGCTTTATAGCCAAGTTAAATAATGTGAGTAATATTTTTCATTATTGTTGAAACTTTCTATTAGTTCTGTTCCTCAATTGAAATCATAATCACTCAGCAAAACATGGGAAACAAGTCAGGTTTTTTTACAAAGTTGTATATTTTCTGTTTTTTCAGAGAAAGAAGTTTTAGCGATTGTATGAGAGTGTTTCCGTTCCACAGTCATCAAAAAAGCTTCATCGTAGAAAGACGCATGGTGTTTCAGCAACAGTGTTTATTTTACATGTTGGCCAAACAAGCGTGAAGAAAATTCCTTACTTTCTAAGCCCATGTGATCGGCGTGAAGATGCCTTGGTAACTTACTGGCACCGTAGCTTCATTTGATAGTTTGGCTTAACACAAAATACGGTAAACTGGAATCTTCTGTCCACCGTAATCCATATTGGAAATAGCTGTCCCTGTACTGTCGTATCTACCAACTGATTTAAACGTTTTCACAAACACTTTTACTTCCCGTATGTTTGCTCAGTTTCGCTTGTCACTGCTACCAAAATATTTCAACACTTGTCCTCAAATGGTTTGTAGTATGGTTACGTATGTTATTTGTGATGTCACGAGGTTATAAGTTGTTAGCAAACTATTGAAACAATTCATGGTTTGATGCCACATTATCAAAATGTTTGCAGTGGCAACTTATAAGCCCATGTGTAGAATGGTTTCATATCTCCGTCGAAACTCTTTCATTAATTTTTCGCGGCACGCACAGTTTGCGAAACCTGTTAAACGCATTATTCTGACAAGCTGTAAAGTGCTCTATTCGTTCAAGTATAGACAAAAATGATCGCATTCTCATCATGATTCTACAAGGGAAGTGAGAACTCCCGAGCATCTGGATCCAAACACAAATTACTAAACACATAAAAGTATCTGAAAACTTTTTTACACCTTTCACGCGAAAAGGTCACGGACAGCATGCTTTCGTCTTAAATGCTGAAGTCAGCACATTCTTATTTCAATCAGAATACGGCTTTCCTCAAAAGCAGAGGTCGGTGCTATGACAACCAAGACATGCACGCCCACAGCCCCCAACAACTACCGTAACTGGAACTCAGACAGTCTCTATCTAAGTTGTATATATGTTAATTGCTCTTGCTCTGTCGCTCTGTCTTAAGGACTCGTTTACCCAGTTTTAAATTCCATTGATATGACGCGTGTATGATAATTCTTAAACGCATTCTGTTCACGGAGTCAAATTAGTGATAGTTGAGAACACACCCCAGAAGACGTTCACAATGATGCGTCTGACCCATGCTGCGCAATGGAGTTTGAGGTGTTTGATAATTTCCGAAATTACATAAACTTCATACATAAAAGCCAAAGATGTACAAGAACTTGCATTCCCAGACATAGCACCAGATTTCCATAGCAATGCATCATGCATGGCAACCTAACTGATCATTGGTAGCAAAATTGCTGACAACCATATACAAAGAATAGATTCAAGGAAAACATTATCTGCAGTAACAATTTTGAAGTGATGATGTCCACGCAGTGCCGGATCTAGGGGGTGTTTTGGTTTCAGAATGCACCTTTCAGCAGCTAAGCAGGAACGAACACAACGACCAAGTGTTCGTCTCCGCAGTTGCTTTGTTTCTCGGTCGCGCGCGCTGCATTCACGGGGCGATGACCACAAATGAAACAATCGTTTGTCGTGCCGTTGGTCAATAAACCTTTTTTGAAACCGCGATCTTATCAATTGATTCATTTCTTCTACAATTTCTACACACAAGCTGCACGCTGTAAGAGTTTCAATTGTATAACAAGATTGCACCAAAATATATGTAGCTAAACGTATGTTTTTAACACATTTCGCAAATATTTATCTACCACTGAAACATCGATGTTAGTGGCGCAAGATCATGTCCTGGACCATTACAGATTTGACACCGCAACACTTGACACTCGTCGAAGATACAGATATAAACACATTGTTTCGTAACATAGACTTTGTTTTTGCGTTTTTCGTTAAACTGGACAAGCGCACATGCACCAAAGCAACTAAAAAGTATTGTGTTTCGCAGAAGTTGTTCGATATTTCGCTTAACTACTGTAATGCGCTAAACGTTTTTTTAAAGCTGAATTTTCATAGTAAATGTCCGAAAAAAAATTACAACCGCATCTAACAGTTTCATTAATTAGGTACCGAAACCGAACAACACCCTCAAATTTCTTCTAGATCCGTCAATGTGTCCACGTCCTTTAATCAGAGTTTAACGGTCTAAGTCACATAATATGGTCAATTCGATTCTATGTTGTTGCTGGGGCAAGACACAGATATTAGTAAATGAGTCGCATTTAAGCTAATAATTTTGTCATCTCCAAATGGTCGAATACAAATGGTAAATCAGTTGGGTTTCGACTTGAATACAAGCATTTGTATTCCAAACTTTCCTGGTGAAACTCCCATACCTCGTTTATCGTCTGCTTCTGTAATGGTTGATTCATGATAATGGGCGTGGTGATGATGTTCTTCCAGAGTCTGATGCAGATGTTCATGGTGATGTACGTCACCAGTATGTAGGTGTAGGTTCTGGAATGGAACCAGCAAAAGTAACCAAACACACAAATATTAATCGTCCAAAAAGACAGCATGGTCATTGAAATGTTCTGAAATCAAAAACTGTTTCTAAACTGCCCACATGCGCGATTGAATTTCTTCAACCTCTACCACCAGTACAGCAAATCTTAATATTCAAGAACAACAAGCTTACCTCGGCAACAATGTTTTGTGAGTTTTCTCCTTCTGTTTGTTGTTCGGCCATTCTTGGATTAGCAGGTGTAGCTTTGTATTGCAAGTACAGTATAGAAATATATCACACATATATAGCCTACAAACTGCGTGAAACCCGATCAGTGTTGCCAGATTTTTTTACCAAAGGCCCCAATTTTTTGTTTCAACACGCCCCAAAAGCGCCAATTTCTGCAAAAACAAAACGCCCAAATGCGCCCAACGTTAATGAAGTTTACACATATCAGTTACGTACACCAATCGTCATTTCATACCCATGGTTGACTGCACTCATCTACCAAGAAACACTTTAACGGAAAACTAAGTCCGTGAACAGGACACAAGACCTGTAAAACTGCATTATTTTCACCACAGTCGTCAATACAATATGATTATGACGTCATATTTCGTTGCGTGGTCAGATTGTAGTATTCAATAGAAATAAGACTGAGACAGCGTTTTCTTACATAATTAATGAACTAACAATCGAATTTTTAAATTTCCAAAACACGCCCAAAGCGCAAGGTGCAACAAAATAGCGCATACGCCCAACACAACATGCTCAATTGGGCGTTAAAAGCGCCCAACAACTGAAGCGGATCCTTGTTGCTGCCGTGCGACTTTCTTTTCTGGCCCTTTTCTGTTTCGCGCATCACTTGTCATTTGTTCCGCTTTATTGCTTTTCTGTTATAATTTCTATAGTTTTTCATTTTCGAGGGCAACGTCTGTGTACATAAACGCGAACTTTCCCCCTTTTTTTCATTTCATTTCGTAAAAGTTTGAAGGATATTGCTACTGTATCGCTGTATGCAGTGGTGGGATTCAAGTATTTTAGCAACCGGTTCTCTCACTAGCGGCATGCCATAGTAACCGTGGGAATACAGAGTGTTTATTTTCTATTAATTTCGTGACGATGTTTTATTTTTATTTTTCAGTTACCACATTTCTCACGAATATTACTAACAATTTGGTGAAGAGATCTGTACGTTTGAAGCAGACTGCCGTTGATAAAAATCAGTAATTGTTTATTTATCTCCTGTGGCAGGCGGCCTTCCGGTTGTGTTGCGCTGCTACCGCAACGATTTGTATGCAGTGAAGGCCGCATCTCTGTATTTCTATGGAAAAGACTTTCTTGGTTGGGAAATGCCCTTCTCGGACTCCGACATAACAGAGTAAAATTGTGTGTAACAATGCAATGGGTCATGCATGGGCGCCGGTGTTTTGGTTGAATGAGCGCAGATGAACAGGCTGTTGCCAGGGCGATTTTCAGCGTGTTTGGGGGCAGTTTTACTATGGTTTTCAGGGTTATTAGTCAGGCAGTAAATTGACACAGGGTGCTGTTGAACATGTAGCTGAAAAACTACCCAAATATTGAGGTTGATTTTGTGAAAATATGAATCACAGAAAGTATGGTCAATTTGTGATTTTCTGTTAGTGGCGACCCTTGACTAGGAATTCTGGTCAAAATTATATTCGAGATAACTACTTTAACCGCTCCCCCGGGGGCATTTTGACCCTCTGTTGGCCATTATTTTGGCCAAAAAAGCAAAAAAAAGTGTAGGTTTGTTTTGTGAAAAAATGAATCACAGAAAGTACCCTCCATTTGCGAATAAGTGAAGCCACCAACCCTCCTCTGCGCGATTCATTAAGAATTAGATGTCTTGTAACTGTTTTGGTGGCCCCCCAGGGCTGTTTTTTTTTCTGTAACCAGGTGCACGAAGGCAAATGACCTCTAAAACTCAATTTTTAGGATTTAATTGTGATATGCGGCCTTAAGATGCAATGAGGGTGTAAATTGTTTCTGCTCCAGTTCATTGTTTACATTCTGGAATTGGCATCGGTTCATTTGACATCTCAGTCAGCAGGATGGTATTTTTTTTCTGTCACCTAGTTGGAAATACTCATACACTTTGGTATAGAAACACACATATACTTATGCATGTATTTAAAAACATAAAAGTGAACTAAAGTATTGTAGATGACAGAAAAAAATACTGAAATACACATATGTGGTCACCACAGTAAGCACTGCCAGGCAAAGTAAGCAACACTATGGTTAATTTATTCAAGCCAGTATTAAAGAATGCAACTTTTGTTTCCGCCGTTTGGCATCTTGCGTTGAAATGATGCAACTGACGGCTTGTATGAAATTCCTGTTGCTGCCAGGCATATTGCAATTTAAAATGTACTGATCTTCTGGCATAAAGAAGATCAGTACATTTTGAATTGACTGCTTGTAACTTAATTGCTATGGTTTTACAAATTTGTATCAGTTCTCAAAACAGGCACCGCATGTGAGAATAGCCCAACATCACCAAATCACCTCACCAACCCCATATCACACCGGTTCACGCACAAACTACACTCACCAACACCTAAAACTGTCCAGACACAAAACGAGCCAGGTAGCGGAAGTTTAAAACCCCACGGTTCATTAGAACCTTTCCCAGCGACCAATGACAAATTTAATTTAAAATGGTTTGGCAGTGCCGTCTAGTGGATGAACCTAGAAATAACACTAAAACATCTATTTCGCCTGGGTATTCACTAGTTTTGACGTCAACACAATGTATCGTTGTTACGTCACACAATCCTTTGTCCCTGTTTTCGTCTTAATTAGTTGTCATGCATTGCTGTAGGTTGCTAAACCTTATTTTTTTCTGTATGAATATGGACAATTTTAGGCAAATTTAAGTGCCAGTTGTTTTTTGCTGCCTACGATTATACGGTAAGCTGGCATTATTTATTGTGCTGTATAACTTCTTGGTAAATAACGTTAACCTCGTTTACGGTGATAAAAAAAAATGATTTGTTGGAAATCCCCGATATTTGTGACTCTGATCTCATAGTAGTTCAGTAAAGACCATTGTGTATTTCATTTCTCTGTATTTTTGGTCGCTATTCCTACGCATGTGAAGAAACCGCCTTCGGAATAAAGTTGATCGGATTCTGTTGACCGGAGCGCTTTGTGAGTTACGGACTATGGTAGAAATCCCCGCCTGGTGCTCTGTCCGGGACCAAAGGGTCACGCCCGCCGAACTGCTAAGGGCACCGCAACACTGGTTAACACCTAAAGATATTGATGGGTTGAGATGGTTTGGCGGAATTGCATCTCCGCGAACCCAACATCAAATCTGTCAAGAAAGTCTTGGTCTGACACCATGCTGGCTGCAGTTCCCGTCACCGATGGTAGTGATGTAGGAAACCACATGTTGGGATCTAGGAGACAAATGTTGTAACCAATGAGGTCACATTGCGATCTGAGTTAGACCGAACGTTAGGATCTCTGAGACCAAATCTCTTTGTTTGCAGGAAAAGTCGCAAATACATCGGGCGATATCAAAGTCGAGGCAGAAACAAAGAGATAATTGCTGCGATTACGCGACAAAGTAGACTTAGAAGAAGTAGCGCAAGTTGAAAGACGGGGTGTAAATGTAAAAGCTGTTTCGAAGGACCAAGTTAAAAATATGACAATAAAAAATCCCTACAATATGTATTTGGTCACAAAAATTGCCATCGTAATGTAAGTTGATGTTCAGGCCGCATCTCTCAATTAAATCCTAAAAATTGAGTTTTAGAAGTCATTTGTTATTGTGCACCTGGTTACAGTTTCTCTTGTTTGCCAAAAACAATTGCCGGGTCTGATGACTCATGAAGGGGGTCTACTATTGCTGAACAGAAAAAAATTGATTGCAGCTGCATTAAGACAGCACATTGGGGGGTTTTGCAAAGGCTAACTGCTAAATTGTCAGTCCTAGGGGGTGTACAAACAGCCCCGGTGGGGCCCCAAGACAATTACAAGACATCTAATTCTTCATGAATTGTGTAGAGGAGGGTTGGTGGCTTCACTTAATCGCAAATGGAGGTAACTTTCTGTGATTCATTTTTTCACAAAACAAACCTACACTTTTTTCTGCTTTTTTTACCAAAATAATGGCCAACAGAGGGTCAAAATGCCCCCGGGGGAGCAGTTTAAGTAGTTATTTCCATTATAAATTTGGCCACAATTCCTTGCCAAGGGTCCGCACTAACAGAAAATCACAAATTGAACATACTTTCTGTGATTCATTTTTTCACAAAATCAACCTCAATATTTGGGTACTTTTTCAGCTACATGTACAACAGCACCCTCTACCAATTTACTGCCTGACTAATAACCCTGAAAAACAAACTAAAACTGCCCCAAACACGCTGAAAATCGCCCTGGCAACAGCCTGTTCATCTGCGCTCATTCAACCAAAACACTGGCGCCCATGCATGACCCATTGCATTGTTACACACAATTTTACTCTGCTACGCAGGACAGAGTTCGAGAAGGGCAATTCCCAACCGGGAAAGTCTTTTCCATAGAAATACAGAGATGCGGCCTTCAATGTTTAACAATACATAAGAAAAAAATCTTCCCTATCCTTTTCAGTTAAACGAGAGAGGAACGTTTGATTGCCAACATCCACTCACAAGTACATGTGGAGTTATCAGCTGCTGTAAAGCAGAAAACCCACAAGCTTTTTCATAAATAAGGGGCTTTTGTAGTTGCGCGAGCACAGCGAAAGAAACTGTTTCATCGTCAAAACGTAATACTGCTAAGCGCCTGTGATTTTATTATTTGTAACCCAGAATATAGCTGGTCGGTGTTGCATATGCACCCTGTCACTTATCAGGGAAACGAATCGGCCCCGACCGCATCTTGCTGCTGTAGCTTCCGGCATAAGTAGCAAACTGTTTTACTTGTGGGACAAAACCTGGTTGATACAGGGGCTGGAATGAGCATTCTGCAATGAAATAAGTGGGTTTTAAACTACAATTTTTTTATTCATACCTTTAGCACTGCCGTTTAGTTAAAATACATTTGAGCAGCAGCCTGATATTTAAAAATGCGCTTTTAAGGCGCAATCAGAAATCTTGAAAACGATGTTTTGTTTGAAATGATTTTATCCCGTTCAATTAAATGCCTTGTTGGTTTTTTAAACTATAAAATTGTCGTCGTTCTGAAAAACAAGATTGGAAATTATTTGTGGAAATATTTTTAGATGAACAAGAATGACTCGATTTTACCATACAGTAGCTAACAGTGGAAAAAAAAATTTCCGCTCTTACTGCAGTAAACATTGTCAGGTTCAAACAGCCAAGTAGGCGACTGCAATTCTCATTGACGAATATGCTCATTGGCGCCACTGGTGGCTATTTTTTTTTGCTGCACGTGCTGCGCATTATTGGAAAACAGTGATTTGTTCATTCTTATAGGGTAAGTTTGTACCACACATTACCCCAATAAACAATTATATCTAGAAACATAGAAAACTACCTGCACCCCGCATTCCCCAACCAGATATTCCATACTCATATTGTGACGAAAACTGGTTTTGTCCAAGAGGCAAAACATGTTGACTGCATAAATCCACTGCAAACATAGAAATAGGTTAGTTTTATTATTTATTATTTTGTAACAATTTAATAACAATGACTTATATCAATGGTGGGGAAGGTCAACAATAAAAACATAACCTTGTCGCAGACAATTCATAAAATATCATTTATGCAAAAGTTTTTGCATTGATTAAAAGCAATACTGCTTACCGTATGTTTATTATCTTTCATTGTCATTTTCTGTTATGAGTAAGATTGCATTCTATCGGAGTGTGTTTAACTTCTAATATTACAATTAGGGTGTTTTTACCCAGGATGTCCTTGCAGAGAAGTATTGGTGTTTACAACAACTAAATTATATCCAGTCGTTATTTTCCAGTCCTCAGGTTGGCATCGCTATGACTCTGCAAAAACATCACAGGTATTTAATGACTCTGCAAAAACATCACAGGTATTTAATGACTCTGCAAAAACATCACAGGTATTTATAGGTTTCCAATCAAAAACGTTTATGTTTGTAAAAGAGTTTTAGATAAAGACGTTTTTCTTGATGGTTCTTTTGCTTTTGTCAATAAATTCGAGAAACAACAACTACAGTCAGACCTTTTAATCTAAACTGTTTCGTTTCATCTAATATGTTCTAGTCTGCACAAAGAGCCATCCGGCACATACTTTTATTAAATTCCACTTAACAAATGTAGAGGTCAACATAAAATCAAAAATGTGTTTGCTCTTTCTTTATTAACAAAGTCGTTCTAACCTTTTTTGCACCAACTACAAGGATTCAATGTAGGGCAGGCATGTTGTTGATGACCTTGTGAAAATTAGAGGTCATGACATTCTTTTTTTTTGTGTGCTTGTTTTGACCACACAGGGATTTGAATATTCTTGATGTTGCCTTGGTGATGTTTTATTCTTCAGTGCAACCTGGTGGATAAATGAAAAATGAAAGGTTTTGGAACCACTGGCGACCCGCAACTGGAGTACCACCAAAACTCGGCAAATCTCAAACAAATGCATAATTATGACAGCCAAACATAACATGGTTTTAATGTAATAAAACAAAAAAACAGTTGTCTAATGCTGCTACCAGAAATTACTGTTGTAAAGTTTATGCAGCAAAATAATGTTATATAGGCATAGTTACACAGACTTGTGATAATATAGCAATATCAATACCAAGGAAAAAGTATCACATCAGTTTTCAGTATTTCTTTCATCGAAAATTACATTTTTGCTTGCGACCTCTTGTTCAGATCAAAAATTCCTGTGATTCGTTGTGTTGGTCAATCATCTAATTCAGTGACTCTAGACCTCTGTGTCCTGGCATATAAAGCAGTCAGAAAAGTCATTGACCTCTTTGATGTTTTGATAAATCTTTTCCTACCAAGATTAAAGTACGGGGTGAAAGTCACAATGTGTTTTCCATACAACCAGGTTGTTACTTGCTTCTACTGTTTTGCATATATCCATGCTCAAATTGTAAACTGCACAAACATTTTTTTGAAAAATAGGGGTTTATGAATCACTTAGAGTGAGTATTTAGAGGCTGTGGCAGACTCCCTGACAACGCTCTATGGACGGATTGGCAACCCCTGGCACATGAGGTTAATATTTATGACATACCAAGTAATTTAGAAGTTCATACTTCAGTACTTATCCATGCATTCGGGATTGGCTTGCGTCGCAAATATACGTCAAAAACATAAATGTCAAAGAATTGCACAAATTTACACAACAAAATTTATATAATGATATAAGTAATGTGCGGTGGCAACACACACAGTGGTAACAAGGTAAGGGCAACAAACTTTGGTTTGCACGTATATAATTTAAAAACACACATGTAATGTTTAAAACGTTGCTGACCCCTGCTGCACTGACACTGGTTAAGAACCACTGGTCTAAGTTTAAATTCCCTAAAAAATTTAGCTATGTTTTGCAGAAAAATTCACAAGCTTTGCATATAAATATAATTTACTGTGACATGGAGCCCGACGGCACCACTTTTACAAGGACATGGGGTTTCACCTTCGGAGGTTAGCATCCAGTGTTTGTAAAAATCTTCCACTGGTTGTTTGGCGAGCAAGATTGTCACAAGCCAACATCAAGCTGCACTGATGAGACCTAACATATCAAAACATTGATCCAGTCGTCCAGTCTGCAACTCACTTAATATGATTTCTGTTGACAAAATTTATACAATAATTAGGTTTGGGGTCAGCATGATGACCAGGACTTCTTTCAACAACAATTCATTGCATGGATTAGTGATGTTTTTCGGAGCCATTAAGATTGTTCTCATTATTTTTTCATTTGGATTTTGAATAATATTTATTCTAGGATTTTTTTTATCTGGATTGACTAGAAGATTTATTTTAAAATAAACCCAGCAACTAACCTTTAAACAGAGCACAACTAAATTGCAAGTAAGTACTTGTGTACAATAAACCAATACGAGACATACACTTACTTCATTAACCAACATATTGTCTTGTAACTTGATTCATGGACGTTGTCAGTTTGTGGGAATTTCACTCTTCATTTGCAATGAGATTTCGTACATTTAAAACCAATACATTCAAAAATAAGATATTTTGGGACAGTTAAAGTTTTAATTTTATTCCAAGACCAAGTAGATCCGTCTGTTATGTTCCTACATGACAACATTCTATTCTACAATCAACCCCTGGTATTCTTTCTTCTGAAAACTGGAATAAAAATGTCGGAAAACTTTCGTCTCACTTTCTGCTCAGACATATTTCACTTTATATATTTCGCAGCAATTTTATTTACAATAAAAAACATTTATTTTGAACAAATCACAAAAAAAACACAAATAATTCGGGAAGTCTCATGTTTTGTTTCAATCCGGACCACTGAAGTCTTCATCGGATGAGAGGAAGGAATATTTACTGATCATCCAAACCCGAAACTCTCGGCTGAAAAAAAATCACAAAACTCTTAATTTCATCAAAATTAACAAAAACATGTTTTCATGTAAACATAAATCAAACAAATTCTTACCGGGTTTTCCAGTTTTTTAATCTCTTCTCTCAAGACTCGAATAGATTCGGAATCGAATCCGCATCCAATCAGCCCGAACCCCCGATCCACTTTAGGGAGAATCCGACAAATATTTCCAACATCTTTTTGTTCAAACTTGTTTCTACTCAGGTCGAGAAATCTCAACTATTCAAAAAATATAAAAATTGGTCGGAAATCTTTGTTGCAAACTTTTTTTGAAACAGATTTTTTTTAATTAAAACCGGATTAAAATTAACTCCATGTTTTCACTTTTGATTAAAAAAAGTAAGTTTTATAAAAATATCATGGATTTAATTCTCAAATTAATGAAAACCAACCTTGGGTCCCATCTTCATAATCGCTTCACAGATCATGTTTAAAGTTTCGGAATTAAGTTCGCATTTCTGCAACCTCAGCCACAAACCGGGTTCTTGAATCCGTGGGAGGAAATCCGCGAGAGCGAAAACATCCGAAATCTTCAGTGGGGTTAAGTTTAAATTCAACTCCCCAGGACAACAGAGGGCGATTTCATCTTTAAATATTTCGTCAACTTCCTGTAAATCTACGAGGAAATCTGAAACAGGGACAAGTTTATTAAAACAAACATGGCGGAAGTTTTATTCAATCACTAAAACTTTTTATTGCAAACTTCAAACAAGATTTCTTCAGTTTTAATCGGATTTAAACAAGACAAGATCCAACAAATTAATCTAATACACAAACATTAACTTACTGGAAGGAAAACATAAACTTTATCCGACAAAAAATATGCGACCTTCCTTTAAAACTTTCAACCTGAACATTTTTATTCCATTCTCTTCTATAAGAACAATGGAATTGCGACGTCACAATACTTACTGTGACGTAACAGTTACGTTTACAAACACGCATCACACAGACTGGAAATAAATACTAACCTCGTAACTCGTATCTACGAAAACAGAATCCATCAGGCCTTTTTTCTCGCAGGTATTTCGAAAGTTTTTTCAACAACTTCGCACGTTTGTCTGAAAATAACAAGATCAACATTTACGGCAAAAATAGAAGCCATGTATTTGGATGGGAGAATTATTTAAACTCCCAATGTGCGTTTTCCACAAATATGACCTGCGTATATTAGATGCGTAATGAGATGTGAGACTTTCGAAACCACGATGCCCGTTTACCCAATATAATGGTAGCTTGTAGTGGAAAGTATGTGAAAGTTTAACAGCAAGCTTTTCGCGTAAAGCAACGTTGTGTAACAAATTGTTAACATGGTTTTGCAAATCGTTCAGGGCCTGTCAATGCAGACAAGTGCAACAAAACAAATATGTTACATAACAGCAGCATCTCAACTTTGGCAATAGTTTCTTTGTTAAGCTTTTTACACCTAAATGCCTTGTATTACTTTGCTGGTTACAATTATTACAGCAGAATGATTTTCTTATGTTTAGATGAGAAAAAAGAAAAGATTGTTTTTAATGTAACAGACTACCATGCATTTGTTCCTCATTGTTAAGTGTGGAGGATGCTGGATCACTGGAAGCAGTCTTCACTGAGGTTGATGGCAAGATTTTTGGACTGGAATCACTTCCATCACCTGTAAAAAACAATCAAGGTGATAACTGCAATTCAATGGCACTTATGTACACCGTAAGGGTTATCCCAATGCAAAGACCTTACGTGATAATTTTCACAATAAATAAATTAGGTTGCAGTGGCTTAACAACCAAGCTGGACCTGGCATTCCAGGCAACTTACAGCAAGGATGCACAACACGAATGTCATATTTGGTTTGCCAGTGGATTTAAAGTGGCTTTGCAAACAGGTTTTAACTCTATAAAAATACATTAATCTTTGAGTTGTGCATCCTGCTTGACTGGGAAAAACGGATATAATTCAGCTATGCTGTATTCATAGGTTAACCACTTCTTTAAACTACACCGGGTTTCGACCTATAAGGTCTCATCAGTGCATATGTTGACTGTGGTACACTGATTTTCCTAACCACCAGTGGTTTGTCTATGTTGTTTGGTATCCAGTATAGGGCACCCAATGGATCGACATTGACCGAAAGGTACCACAAAGTGGAAATCAGTGTGCCCGCTAGTGTAAAAGCTAGCACAGTGCCACAGTCAACAGCTGCACTTATGAGACATCATAGGTAGAAACAGTGCATGTACACCCTGTCTGCAGCTCTCAAAATGTTTACATATGTGATATGTTGTAATATTCATACCATTTGACAATTAATTTTAAGTGCCCAAAACCACAGGTTTATGCAAAACAATGGATTTCATAAATACCAACGAATATATGTGTGAAATGGTATACTTCGGTACTTGCACTAAATATCAGTTAAGCAACGTGTGTATATAGGGCAGAACTTACTTTTTACATGTCCCAGCTCACCACTATCTATTTGATGTATTCTGGTTGCCTCAATTTTGGCTGTAGCAGTGGAGGTTTCACCAGCTGTAGAAACATATGTATTACAAAGCAGAAACAAGATATACTGGGCAACCATCTGCTTACAGGTGCCTTCATGAAACAACGTACAAACATTTGTTGAAATTCTGGTAAAATTCTAAATAATTGTTCCAGTGGTTCTCAGCCTGTTAAGTGGTGTGCACAAAAAAATGCACCATAGACAAATTCCATCCAATTAAAACTATGTTGTGTTAGCATCGTAGTGAAATTGCATGCTGCGACATGTGTCATGAACTTTTAATGGGCATTAAATCCTGTTTCTGGTTGTTATTTGGCATTTTGATATTCAGTTCAAAGTACAACCCAACCATACTTTAAAACAAAATACACTGTCTAATCTTCTGCAGCACAGTTTAAAAATAAAAGCATTGTTGTTAGGTTATGTTTCACTCAATCAGTTTTCTGTTTCGAAAACATTTACCACCATTTTCCGACAACTGTTTTGAATGTTGGGCCTTGGAATTTGTTGCGCCATCTAATGTTTTGGATGAAGTAGATTTTACATTTGTTGAAGCCAAACCTTCTCTGCAAACTGTAAAACAATGAGTCACAATATATAGTATAGCATATATCTTTCTTTTTTTCAATTACATTTAAGTTCAATGCTAAGTAATTGGCAAAGTTTTGTCAGCAAAAAAGATAACAGAAACACATTTTTATTACACAAATACCCAAAAAATATATTACTGACGGATTTTATGCATCTTGGAAATTGTTGTACCGCTGACAGCACTATTGACAGGATCAGATTCTGAACTGGTTTCACTACGTCCACTTCCAGAGGCTTGGATTGAAAATTATAAAATAAAAATAATGGTCATTAAAGCACAAACTTTCCAATGCGCTGCGCATACCTGGTTTGTGTCCGAGCAAAAGGCCACACACAAAACGACGAACCATTGCCCAATGGGGTTCCTTAATCAAATCGTCTACGATTTGATCAAATTCTTCATATGACATGAACATAGAAATGTAGTATGCACCAAACATTTCCTGCAGAACTTGATGAAGGTAGTAGAAGAGAACATCTCTCCCATCAAAAACTCTACGACTGGGAAACCAGGAGAACTTTGCCATTTTGAAAACTAAATCCTGTACTTTTACATCTTCTAAACCAACCATTTGAAGGTCGTCATGTGTGAACACAACGGTTTTACGAACCATGCCTTCATATGCCATTTTGCTAAGTGGCAATTTGAGGTTTTCTAATTTCTCTCCTTTTGCATGCTCAGAGTGACCAAGTTGTTGCAAAACGACATCAAATACATTAGTTATGGTGGAAATACTGTGTACCTCCGCAAATAACCCAGCATAAACTATAAATTGTAAAAGCATTGGATTGCGACATAAATCAAGCAATTGTGGAGATTTAGTTGCAAGTTTGCTCCACAGTTCATTTGCTTTATCACCCGAGTAACTATCAAACAGTGTCTTTGAATCCCGAGGAGAAAGATCACCGACATAAATTGTTGGCTTAGGTCGGAGTCCTAATGGTATTAATAGTAATGAGTGGGGCCGAGAAGTAAAAATCAATGTAGATTTTGGAAAAAATTGCCTGCTGCAAAGGTTAGCAACAAGCTGTTGTACTGGCAAGGGAGTGCCATACTTCACATTTACAGGTGCCATGTTTCCTAGGGTCCAGGTTGCTTGATCTAATCCATCAAAAATAAAAGCACACTTTTCTGGGTTCTTTATCATCCACTGGAAAACCAAACTGAGTGTTTCCTGTGGAGCATGGTTGAACTGGTTATCCAGCAGAAGCTCCTGCAAAGTAAGCTCTTTATTGCCATAGTTTAGATACATAAACCGAAGATGAAGCACTAAGCGATCTTCTGTTTCTAGTTTCCTGCACAATCTCTTTGAAAGAGTGGTTTTGCCGCATCCAGCCGGTCCAAGAAAAGCTAGAAATATGCCTTGCTGGTTGTGTTCTTTGAAGCTTGAAACTAGTTGCTGAAATTTGATGTGTTCACCAACAAATCGAGCTTTGTATCCCTTGCTTGTTGATGGCTGAAACTCATTTTCCTTTTGAGGATCAATTCCTTTGTAAATATCAGTATCTATCAGTGTTGGTTGAACCTCTGGTATTTCAACCTTTTGCAACTCTTCACTGTAGGGGACAACATCGGGATCAAGATTTTCAAGCTGATACTTTTTGATTTCATCAACTGCCTGTTGCAACTTTTCTTCTGCAAATTTTAAACAGGATTTTCAGATAATAAATCTGTGTTACTGAGGTTTCTTGAGAACAGTGGGCTCTAGCATCTATGTTTGGCTGGTTTATTTTAGTGCAGCATGTTGCATAACCACAACGCAAATTGAGGATTAGTGTTTATCTGTCAAATTATATTGTAATAGTAACGTCTAATGCCACAGAAAAATGATAAAATCCCAAGTACAAAAACGGGAAAAAAATTGTCTTCTGTTTAGTTTGTAGGAATTGGTGTTGTTTTGTTTGTTTGTTACGTGTTCAGCTGCAATTGAAATGTTTCCTGACTCCAGACTCCAGATAAACCAAACTTGGGTTAGTTTGTTTTATTCAGAATACACCAAGACACAAACACAGATATGTGGGATTTAGACGTTTTTGGTCCCTTAAGCACGCCAAATTGTAGAACAGTTTTGGTGAAACTACACTAGGCAGAAGCCCAGTATAGAATGAATTCGGGCCACAGAAACCAGAGATTTATAGACAATCAAAACAGTGTAAGAATGCCGTCGCGTGAGCTACGATACAGTCATCATGTGATTACGGTCAATTCTCCCTGGGCAGTTCCATGAACTGTGGTATTTATCTGGGCAGTACAAAACTGCAAGTCATTCTCATTACATCACAGCATAAACGTTACAAGTTTTTCAGCCATCCGTATTATGTATCATCATATTTTCATTTCATATGCTTGTTTACAAAGTTTTAGTTGATCTAACTCTTATTTTACGTCAATTTATGGAACTACTTTGCTTCGTAGTAGTAGGAACAAACATAATTTCAGATGACATCAGTAAACATCACAGAGTATATTTAGTTGTAACCGGCAAATTTCGAGTTGTAACTCTCTGATTGGTTGGATTTTTCTCACAATGCAGCATACATTGTGGAGAATAAAGCAAAATCTGCTAAGGACGCATATTGGTATTTCTATTAAAATAAGTTTGGCGGCGGAAAATGTCCACCTTGTATTTAATCCTCTGTCACAAGAGGACGTCACAAAGCAATCAGTGATGCATGGGGGTCAATTTTACGGTTGAGTGAGCACATATGCAAGTGCCGTTGCTAGTACGAATTTGAGCCAGTTTTGGGCAGTTTTAAGTCAGGTAGCTACGTGGTGACGGGTGCTGTCCAAAATTGAGCCAAAAAGACGGTTCAAACTTCTGGCTATATCTGCAGAATAATTAAAGACTTATCTCTGCGATGAATTACAAAAAATTCTGGTCCAAGAACAGACCATTGGTGACGGGACCTGCAGCCAGCATGGTGTCTGACGGAAGTCAATGTTCATAACGACAGTGATGGTTTCAATCCTGTTATAACTGACAAATCGCATCCTAAAAACATGAGCAATCAGTCATGTTGTGTAGCAGCCTACTGTTAATGCCACAGTTCTAACCCGCTTTGTAGCCAAGTTAAATAATGTGAGTGATATTTTTTATTATTGTTGAAACTTTCTACTAGTTATGTTCCCAGTTCTAAACTATCCGGTCTGGAGAAACCTAGTGTGAAGAAAGTGTGCAGAAAAAGTGGACGCGAACATATGAGCGGGAAGTAAATCAATCGAAATCATAATCACTCAGCAAAACATGGGAAACAAGCCAGGTTTTTTTACAAAGTTGTATATTTTCTGTTTTTGCAGAAAAAGAAATTTTAGCGATTGTATGAGAGTGTTTCCGTTCCACAGTCAGCAAAAAAAGCTTCATCGTAGACAAACGTAGGTGTTTTAGCTACAGTGTTTGTTTTACATGTTGGCCAAACAAGCGTGAAGAAAATTCCTCACTTTCTATAAGCCCATGTGATCGGCGTGAAGGTGCCTTGGTAACTTACTGGCACCGTAGCTTCATTTGACAGTTTGGCTCAACACTAGATACGGTAAACTGAAATCTTCTGTCCACCGCAATCCACATTGGAAATATCTGTCCCTGTACTATCGTATCTACCAACTGATTTAAACGTTTTCACAAACACTTTTACTTCCCGTATGTTTGCTCAGTTTCGCTTGTCACAGCTACAAAAAAATGTTCCACACTTGTCCTCAAGTGGTTTGAAAATGGTTACGTACTTTATTTGTGATGTCACGAGGTTATGAGTTGTGAGTTAACTATCAAAACATTTAATGGCTTGGCTTGGTGCCACACAACCAGAATGTTTGCTGTGGCAACTTATAAGCGCATGTGTAGAATGGTTTCATATCTCCGTCAAACTCTTTCGCGGCACACACAGTTTGCGAAACCTGTTAAATGCATTATTCTGACAAGCTGTAAAGTGCACTATTCGTTCAAGTAGACAAAAATGATCGCATGCTCGTCATGATTCTACAAGGGAAGTGAGAGCTCCCGAGCATCTGGATCCAAACACAAATTACTAAACACACAAAAGTGTCTGAAAACTTGACCTTTCACGCGAAAAGGTCACGGACAGCATGCTTTCGTCTTAAATGCTGAAGTCAGGCACATTTTTATTTCAATCGGAATATGGCTTTCCTTAAAAGGCAGAGGTCGGTGTTGTGACAACCAAGACACGCCCACAGCCCCCAACAACTACTGTAACTGGAACTTAGACAGTCTCTATCTAAGTGTTATATATGTTAATTGCTCTTGCGCAGTCGCTCTCTCTTAAGCACTCGGTTACCCAGTTTTAAATTCCATTGATATGACTCTTGTGCTATAATTCGTAAACGCATTCTGTTCACGGAGTCAAATTAGTTATCGTTAAGAACACGCCCCAGAAGATCAGAACTTAAATAAGACAGCAAAGTTCACAGCGCTGCGTCTGACCCATGCTTCGCAATGGAGTTTTAGGTGCTTGATAATTTCGGAAATTACATAAACTCATTACATAAAAGCCAATGATTTACATGAACTTGTGTAGTGATAATTTAATGTAATGATTTCCACGTCATTTAATCAGAGTCTAACTGTCTTAGTCACATAATATGTTTAATTGGATTCTATGTTGTCGCTGGGGCAAAACATAGATATTAGTAAAAGAGTCGCATTTAAGCTAATAATTTTGTCATCTCCAAATGGTCGAATATAAATGCTAAATCAGTTGGGGTTCAACTTAAATACAAGCATTTGTATTCCAAACTTCCCTAGTAAAACTTCCCTACCTCGTTTATCTTCTGAATCTACAATGGTTGATTCATGATAATGGGCGTGATGGTGATGTTCTTCCACAGTCTGATGCAGATGTTCTTCAACAGTCTGATGTTCATGATGATGTACGTCACCAGTATGTAGGTGTAGGTTCTGGAATGGAACCAGCAAAAGTAACCAAACACACTAATATTAATCGTCCAAAAAGACAGCATGGTCGTTGAAATATTCTGAAATCAAAACTGCTCTAAACTGCCCACATGCGTTTCGTTACGTGCAAAAAATAAAATCTGTCACTCCCAAATGATTTTCTCCAACGCCTACCACCAGTACAGCATATCCTAATATTCAAGAACAACAAGCTTACCTCGGCAACAATGTTTTGTGGGTTTTCTTCTTCTTGTTTGGCCATTCTTGGATTAGCAGGTGTAGCTTTGTATTGCAAGTACAGTATAGAAATATATACTACACATATATAGCCTACAAACTGCGTGAAACCGGAATTCAACTTGTGTCAGTTCTCAAAGCAGACACAGCATTTAAGAATGGTAGATGCTCTATAACCACCTCACGGACGGGAGATAGGGATTTTCCTGTTTCATGCGTGGCTACCTTTAAGCGGCATTCACACCAGTCGGCGTCATGACGTCATGCCGTGACTTTCTCGTTAGAAACCTGGAACTGCCAAGCGCATGTGATTTTATTATTTCTAATCAAGAATATAGCTGGTCGGTGTTGCCCATGCAGCTTGTCACTTATCAGGGAAATGAATCGGCCCCGACCGCATCTAGCTGCTGTAGCTTCCGGCATAAGTAACAACCTATTTTACTTGTGGGACAAAACGTCACGTACGAATTTCCTGGTTTTTACAGGGGCTGGAATGACCGTTCTACAACGAAATAAGTGGGTTTAAAACTACAATTTTATTTTCGATGACAAAACATAACATTAGTACTGCCTTTTAGTTAAAATACAATTGGTCAGCAGCCTGGTATTTGAATGTACTTTGACCCGATATACTGTGTAGTGTTGTGACTTCCTCAGAAATTATTTCCTGGTTAGTAAACCGGCAAGATCACATCGCAAGATGCACTTCGGAATGGGACGATCACGCCTTGTCATGCAAGAGCATAAAGTGTTGTCGGATTACGGTTGTAGAGATCCCCTACGTCAGTGATTACCAACCTTTTTGTGGTTGCGTACCACTTTGGGGATAAAGTAACGAATATTTTGGGATCATTTACGGTTTTTTCATTTTGAACAATATCCGTGAATTGCGAAAAGGTGCTCGCGTACTACCTAGAATGTCGTCTCGTACCACAAGTGGTACTCGTATCACCGGTTGGGAAACACTGCCCTACGTATATGTGAAGGTCGTCTGGCAGTTGCGCTCTAGCGCGTCAGTGCATCCTGACAACATCACGCGCGTCGGTTTCAACAAAAACTCCCAACATATATTCAGAGAGCAGTTGCCGGAAAAGGAACATTACAACGAAACGGCGTTAGTTAGTGCACACCGGTTTAGTTGTGTCAATGCAGACAAGAAGATCCTGTTGATCCAATCTTCAACCACAAAGCTTTTGTCAATAAATTTTGAACACACGTGAATAGAAAGTGGATCCTTTGCAAATGACTTTGATTTTGATGTTTTTTTCACAGAAATATAAAAAAATTCTGATCTCATTTCATCACGGTTATGGCTTAAACGTGTATAACACGAAATGCAAAGAAAACAGGACTTAAGAGTTTGGTTTTATTCGGTAAATATGATGTCGTTGTAGCTGTCAAGCATAATATGTTTTAATTAATCTGTTCTTCTGGCACAATTAAACGTACACTTTCATTTACCGATGTTTTATCTGCTTTCCAGCAAGGTTTCCTCAGGGTCAATAAAAGTTATGTTAAATTGTGCCACGAAGAACAGATTACTAAAAAAGTAGTTTGTAAAGCACAATTAAAATTCTTTGGATGAAAGTCAAATGCACGAGTACAAACGCACAGCAGACACAATCAGTAATGTTGGCAATATTTGTCAAGCACTCGGAAAGATCGAACGTCGCTCATAAACTGTTCATCAGTTGGTCTCAGTCGCATTTTGAGGTAAAGCCAACAAACATAGCTTGACACCCTCGTGTAAATCCCAGGTTTGTTTACGTTTCCACAACCGATTCCCCAACTTGTGATACCCCAGATAGTGTGACGTGCCGTGTTGGGGTCTAAACATGCCAAAGGACCCCCACTGTCACCCCAACACGTGTCAGTGCCATCTTTCTGGAAAACAAAAGTGCCAATAGTTTATAAAAAATGGGATTTCTATGTTAGAAAATTTTTCTGTACAGTTGCCTAAAGTGTTTATATTACACGTGCGAGTAAAAATAACCGAAAATGTATGTTTGGTTTAATTGCTGAACAAACAACACGAAAAATACACAAGTGGTTCTGGCAAAAAAACTACCTGCAAATGAAAAAGTTAAAACAGACATCGAACAATCGCAACAACAACAAAAATTACAAAACGTTGCATTCTAAACTAAACAGGAAAGCAAGAGGTGTTTGATAGATTAACTTTAAAAGGCAGCATGGGTATTAAAAATTGTTGTTCTCACCGCAGCGCACATCATGGAGTGCTTAAGGTAGTCAACACCGAGCAGTCGGCTGCAATTCTCGTTTGGAAATATGCTCACTGGCGCCTGCTGGAGGCAGGGTGGATAATCCATGGGGTTAACTGCCGAACAACAAGCATGTTGTGATGTGATTCTTAAAGGTTGTGGTTGGCAAGACTTTTGCAAGTTTCGTCAACACCGCATCACAGTGTTCGTTGTTGTAACTGACAAATGTTATATATGCCGACCGTAGATTGAATGCGCTGTACTATGAAATTGTACCGACAGAATACAGAGGTTAATTCATAACGCGCAGGTGTTAGAGATGCTTCCATATCGGTTTGTGGAAAGATTTGGGAAAAGAAACTTGAAGTTATCAAAAACCCTTGTCTAGGTGCAAAATACTGAAGTGAATAACCTTGAATTAGAAGCCAAAACCTAAATTGTTAAACAGACATTTGAAACACAACATGTTTTTTTATCATCAGTGCTGTATTACATGATAATAAGCTGCATCGAATGCATCGCCTACATTCACAGGCTGGCAGGCGGATGGAAAGGCAATTTTGAAACGTGTTTGAAAAAAAGTCCAGCATTCCAGTTTTACCGTTTTATTCAAAAACCTTATCTAATGACGTAACTGTCGATAAACATCTGATAAAGCGAATCATGCCCAGAAAAACATAAAAAACTTACAGTGTCTGGGACCATGCGCCCCCCACCCAGATATTCCACATCGAGATTGTGACGAAAACTGGTTTTGTCCGAGAGGCAAACATGCTGGTCGCACAAATCGACTGCAACCATAGAAATAAGTTTAAAATGAAACACTGATATCTCCACATGATATTTAATAACTCCTTGTTCGGGCGTATTACGTTTACGTTGTGTAAAAACCAAGGCAATGCATTCTAATTTGGACCAGGACTCTTGCGAATTTATCTTACTTGAATGAAACGCATTGTCTCAATTTAATCAACGCCAAGTCGTTGGTTGGACTCGAATGATACGAGTAGTAAGGATGTCTGTAAACCTCTTCAATATCTAGGTCACGTGAATCCTCTACGCCCTCTGATTGGCTGAATTGGAGTCCGTCACGGTTGTAGTAATCGTCCACCCGAACGATCGTCTCATTGGTGAACCTGTAACCATGGAAATGGTTCCCATGGTAATTTGTTTTAACTCTATGGCACTCCATACCAACAATGATATTTTTTAAGACCTTATTTCGTGATATCCTTATGTACAAAATGAACTTGATAGCTGGAAGCATTATTGTTTATAGAAGGTCTGTGGACCCCAAGTGAAAAACCTTGTCGTAGGAAATCAAACTTAAAATCGACACCAAATTCTCACAACGTGCACCGAAATGCAAACTTTTTACGAGCCTGAATCTGTCTGGAACTTTGTGCTAATTTATTCCATCATGAAAGAACTTCGGAAATTACTCACGATTTCGAACTGGATTCGACACAATGTGCGGCTGTGTGGATGTAACATCTGTTGATGTGAGTTCCTCCGCAGGAGTGAGGGGTGCGGCCTCTTAATGGATACTTCTTACATATGGAAACCTGTTAGAATGACAAAAATACTTCACACACTTGATGTAAACACGAAGATATTAAGCTTATATTGGTTCTTAACCGGTGAAAAATATACTATTAGGGGGAAATTATAGTATTAGGGGGCACCGAAATATACAAAAGTAGTAACAAGAGAAATATTATCATCTGTATTCAATGTGTGTCGTGTGGTTTTTGGCAATTGGTCATGCCATGCGGCCGAAAAGTTAAAAAAGGGATAACAGATATAGCGAAAAATTAATCATTAAATTCTACACTTAAAAATTTGAATACTGGTGGGAAGTAGGGATTCCGATTAAATTTAAGATAGGAAATGAGATGAAAAATGGTTAAGAACCAGCACTGTTACAGACACACGTGCACATGGAAGCAAGCTTTTATGAAAGCCGGCATCTGACTGACAGCGAATATAAGGCATGGGTTTAAATTGAGCTCTCCTATAATTGTACGTTTCAACATAACTTTGCAAATCTCCCATAAAATCATTTACCTGCCACGGCTGACTCCCGGGGTTGGCGTTGACCCCTTCCACTATTCTCAACCCGTCTTTGACCTCAGGACGGAAAGCCGGAACAGGAATATCGGTGGTGGCTTCACCGCAAGATTCTTCTTGCAGTTTGCTACCTGGGAATATACTACCAAGTTGTGCATCCCCGTAATAAATTGTGGAAAACTTCGCACAACTAACCTAAATCTTGGTCTGTTAAAAGCCGAAAATGCTCCGTCCTTTGCAAGTTGTAAACAGCAACGTGGTTGGTTTCTCCAATGGAAGGCAATCTTCTCGTAATTCTAAATGCAAGAGAGCAACTACATGAAAATCTTTTAAAATCTCAAACTTTTTCTGAAAAGAGTTAACATTGTTGAATATTCAGCAATTAGTATTAGAAGTATTGAATATAAATTGTCTTTACACATCACAAAGCCAGTTATCTTTTGGTAGAAAGCATTATCCATTCTTTTCTAGTTACAAATGCATTACTTTTTCGACCCAACATTTAAGCATAGGCAACACATATATATTTCGCACTATATTGTATACAATAACAAACTAATGTTAGCTTACGGTAAGACGTAGGTAAGAGCTCCGTTGTAATATATCATGATCGATATGGTGTGAATGCGAATAATGATTTGAAACTTAGTCCCTCTGCTTAATCTTGCCCTGCCCAGATGACAAAAGGGCCTTGCACTCCATTCATTTCCAGTTGGTCCATTCTTGATGATTAGCTGTGTGTTACATACAAAGCGAAACCATTACAACCAGCAAGTTTATTCAATTCAATGTTTTACAGTATGATAGTTTGTATTATGATAATCTCCTGATAGCAATATACCCAACAGAAACACATTCTACTTGAATAAGATATACTTATGATGTTTAGAAGCATAGGCGATATATATATTTTTGAAATATATCAATTGAAAAGCTTGTGAAATAACGACTCCGGATTTATTACAGAACTTGCTACAGTAAGTTGAAAGTTCGTTCAATTTATTGTAACCTTTCCCATCGACCAATGGCGTATTTAAATTAGAATGGCTTGGCGGCGCCGTCTAGCGGATGAACCAAAAGAAGGCACTAAAACATACGAACTCTTAATTCTTGCTGTTTCTTTTTGAAAATGGTTTGTTGTATAGTCAGATAACTAACGTGATTAATTTACAAAACTATTGAACAATAGCGTATACCGCCACTGAACCGCAACTCACATCTAGGTTTGAGGCAAGGAAAATGTTTAAACCCCTCCGGACTCGTGCAAGCAAAGAAAACTTTCGGAAATGCGTGCAGAGCATAATGGATTAGCGATCCATCGTCTTAACCACTCGGCCGCCTCGTCGTCCAAAACCTGTTGTTAAATGAAATATTTATGTGAGATTTGTTTGGAAAAAATATTGTCTTGATAAAACTATTTTAGTTTGGTTTAATATTGTCGGATACGATAAGTTGCACTTACATAAACTTGTTAGATGGTTTGCCACATCCTTCGATAGTTCAGTTGGTGCGGCGGTAGAGTTTATCACAAATACATCTGAAGTACACAGCATTTTAGGTAAAAGCACTTTGAAAAAGAATGCATTAAACTAACTGGTTTTACAGGATTTCTTCCTGAGTATTACAGATGCCTTCACTATCTTTAGTAAATGGAAAGCATGAAAGCTTTTCCATTCAAGGTTAGCAATTGTTACAGACGTAAACAAATTTTATTGCACTGTTTTGGTAAACTTTGCCCATCTCAAAAAAAGTACAGTACATAATAAACATGCTGTGTTCAGGTCGCAGTACTTTAGACAACTTGGCCATCCTGTCTATGCACTGTACTTTGTTATATTATTTAGTAATGTTTAAGTAGTTTTAAGGCGCAATTACAAACCTTGTAAACGATGATTTGTTTAAAATTATTTCATCCTGGTCAATAAAATGCCTTGTTGGTTTTTGAAACTATAAAACTGTCAAAATCACAACAAAAAATTCAAAAAAAAACACAAACCGGCGCAGTCTCAATCAATAATGTTGGTAATATTTACCAAGAATCCGATAAGATCGAACAAAGCTTGACACCTTCGTGTAAATCCCAGGTTTGTTTACGTTTCCACAACCGATGCCCCAACTTGTGATATCCCAGATTGTGTGATGGTTTATGTTAAGTTCAACGCATGACAAGAACCCCCACTGTTAGTGCCGTCGTTCTGAAAAACAAGATTGGAAATTGTTTGTGGAAATATGTTTAGATAAACAAGAATGACTCGATTTAACCATACAGTAACTAAAGTGGAAAAAGAAAATTTGTGCTCTTACTGCAGTAAACATTATCAGGCTCAAACAGCCAAGTAATTAGTTTTCTTGATGTTATGTGAATATCACATATCTTGCACACTTGCACAGAATGTCACCATTAACTAACTTAAAAGTGTTTCTTCGGTTTGACGTTGTAACACTTAAATCATTTTAACCTGATGTCATTTTTGACAAACAAGTTGCAGATTTTAACAACTTTTTGTTAGTTTTTAAACTGGGTTAAAATATAATCAATCATATTATTCATCAATACTTCATTATTTTGCAACAATTAAATAATAATGACTTATAAATGGTGGGGAAGGTCAACTATAAAAACATAACCTTGTCTCAGACAATTTATAAAATTTTATTTATGCAAAACTTATTGAGTTAATTAAAAGCAATACTGCTTACCGTATGTTTGTCATCTTTCATTGTAATTTTCTGTTATGAGTAAGATTGCATTCTATCGGAGTGTGTTTAACTTCTTATATTACAATTAGTGTGTTTTTTACCCAGGATGTCCTTGCAGAGAAGTATTGGTGTTTACAACAACTCAATTATTTCCAGTCGTTATTTTCCAATTCTCAGGTTGGCATCGCTATGACTCTGCAAAAACATCACAGGTATTTATAGGTTTCCAATCAAAAACGTTTATGTTTGTAAAAGAGTTTTAGATAAAGACATTTTTCTTGATGGTTCTTTTGTCAATAAATTCGAGAAACAACAACTACAGTCAGACCATTTAAATCTAAACTGCTTTGTTTCATCTAATATGTTTTAGTCTGCATAAAGAGCCATCCAGCACATACTTTTATTAAATTCCACTTAACAAATGTAGAGGTCAACATAAAATCAAAAATGTGTTAGCTATCCTTTGCAGAAAAAAAAGCCTTGCATATGAATATAATTTACTGTGACATGGAGCCTAATGACACCACTGGTTTTAGCTTTTACATGGACATAGGGTTTCACCTCGATTGTCTTTGGAGGTTTGCACCCAGTTTTTGTGGAAATCTTCCACTGGTTGTTTGGCGAGCAAGATTGTCAAGAGCCAACATCAAGCTGCACTGATGAGACCTAACAGATCAAAACATTCGCCCAGTCGTCTAGTCTGCAACTCACTTAATATGATTTCTGTTGACAAAAGTTACAAATTAATTTAGTTTGAGGTCAGCATGACAACCAGGACTTCTTCCAGCAACAATTCATTGCATGGAATAGTGATAGTTTTTGGAGCCGATAAGATTGTTCTCATTATTTTTTTTGTTCGGATTTCGGGTAAAATTTATTCAAGGATTTTTTTCTAATTAGGATTGACTCAAGGAATTATTTAAAAATAAACACAGCAACTAACTTTTCCACAGCGCAACTAAACCGAAAATAAGTATTTGTGTACAACAGAACAATACAAGACATGTATACACTTACTTCATTAACCAACATATTCTCTTGTAACTTCATTCATGGACGTTGTCAGTTTGTGGAAATTTCACTCTTCATTTGCAATGAGATTTCTTGCATTTGAAACCAATTCATTTGAAAATAAGATATTTTGAGACAGTTGAAGTTTTAATTTTATTCCAAGACCAAGTAGATCCAAGATCAGTCTGTTACGTTCCTACATGACAACATTCTATTCCACAAACAACCCCTGGTATTCTTTCTTCTGAAAACTGGAATAAAAATGTCGGAAAACTTTCGTCTCACTTTCTGCTCCAGACATATTTCACTTTATATATTTCGTAGCAAATTTTTTTGCAGTAAAAAACATTTATTTTAAACAAATCACAAAAAAAACACAAATGATTCTGGAAGTCTCGCGTTTTGTTTCAATCCGGACCACTGGAGTCTCCATCGGATGAGAGGAAGGAATATTTACTGATCATCCAAACCCGAAACTCGCGGCTGAAAAAACCCACAAAACTTTTAATTTCATCAAAATTAACGAAACCATGTTTTAATGTAAATATAAATTAAACAAATTCTTACCGGGTTTTTCAGTTTTTTAATCTCTTTTCTCAAGACTCGAATAGATTCGGAATCGAATCCGCATCCACGCAGCCACAACCCCTCATCCACTTTAGGGAGAATCCGACAAATATTTCCAACATCTTTTCGTTCAAACTTGTTGGATCTCAGGTTGAGAAATCTCAACTATTTAAAATATAAAGATTGGTCGGAAATCTTTGTTTCAAACTTATTAAAAACAGATTTTTTTTTCTTAAAACCGGATTAAAATTAACTCCATGTTTTCACTTTTGATCAAAAAAGTAAGTTTTACAAAAATATCATGGATTTAAACAAATATTTATTCTCAAAATAATGAAAACCAACCTTGGGTCCCATCTTCATAATCGCTTCACAGATCATGTTTAAAGTTTCAGAATTAAGTCCGCATTTCTCCAACCCCAGCCACAAACCGGGTTCTCGAATCCGTGGGAGGAAATCCGCGAGAGCGAAAACATCCGAAATCTTCAGTGGGATTCCGTATAAATCCAACTCCTCAGGACAAGAGAGGGCGATTTCATCTCTAAATATTCCGTCAACTTCCTGTAAATCTACGAGGAAATCTGAAACAGGGACAAGTTTATTAAAACAAACATGGCGGAAGTTTTATTAAATCACTAAAACTTTTTATTGCAAACTTCAAACAAGATTTCGTCACAATCGGATTTAAACAAGACAAGATCCAACAAATTAATCAAATACAAAAACATTAACTTACTGGAAGGAAAACATAAACTTTATCCGACAAAAAATATGCGACCTTCCTTTAAAACTTTCAACCTGAACATTTTTATTCCATTCTCTTCTATAAGAACAATGGAATTGCGACGTCACAATGCTTACTGTGACGTAACAGTTACGTTTACAAACACGCATCACACAGATTGGAAATAAATACTAACCTCGTAACTCGTATCTATTTAAATACAATCCATCAGGCCTTTTTTCCCGCAGGTATTTCGAAAGTTTATTCAACAACTTTTTCGCACGTTTGTCTGAAAATAACAAGATCAACATTTACGGCAAAACAGAAGCAACGTATTTGGATGGGAGAATTATTTAAACTCCCAATGTGCGTTTTCCACAAATATAACCTGCGTATATTAGATGCTTAATGAGATGTGAGACTTTCGAAACCACGATGCCCGTTTACCCAATATAATGGTAACTTGTAGTGGAAAGTATGTGAATGTTTAACACCAAGCTTTTCGCGTAAAGCAACGTTGTGTAACAAATTGTAAACATGGTTTTGCAAATCGTTCAGCATTTAGCTCAAAACCACGTGAGAATGGTAAGGTACGTACATGGTTAAGAGTCACAGTAACCCTGTTTACATGGCCAAGTCGACTTGAGCATCAAGTCGACTCGTGACCGGGTCACGTGATTTTCAAATTCGACGCGCGAAAACGACGAATTTACATGGGGCTTTTAAGTCAGCTTAAGTTTTAAGCTGTCTCGGGCTGACAGGCTGTAAATTCAGACTCTGTACTAAACAAATTATCAATATTTCTAATCTAAGCATGCAGAGAAAAGTTATTGGCAGTTAGTTTACGCAAATGCTTGCTGCAAATTGGTCCTTGATTATAATGTGAGTTTACTTTGCCAGATATAATAGATGATTAAACTAAAAGGCTGCATTTTCCTGGAATGTGTTCACAACAACACCATGGTAAAAGTATTCAAGTGAAAATTTCATGTTTAGTAGTATTAATTATCTCTGTCCTTCTTCACAGGATCCTTTTCAGAAGCTGTCTAATCCCGTAATCCCATATACAATTGAGTGTCAGAAAAGGCTGAATGGAATGTTTCATAGCAGCCCAATGTTAATTAAATTGAAACAAACATACAGAAGATGTGATAGTTACATAACATAAACTTGTGTCATGGCATTCTTGTCATATTCGTTTTATTTTGACAAACAGAAAAGCTTTACATAAGCCTGCTTTTGTATTTTATGGTTGATTGTTGTTCACATAATCCTTGCATAAATAAGATGCTGTAACCTAAATATGAATAAACAACCAGTTTGCATTGACTTGTTATATTATAGCACATCCAGCATCAAATGAAAACAGTTAACACAAGTGCATTCTTCTTTCAAGCAAGTGTCAGCATTCCTGCAATGCATTTGTTTCCTTCAGGTCTCCAAAATGCAACTTAGGTCCTCAAAACGAATGCTGCTTTTTTGTATCTTGATGCTTATACAATTCATTTAACTTTTGCGCAGTATTTATCAAATTTAACTCGAGTAAGCACATCCTTCTCGCCCCTGCAGCATAGAGTATACTCACGTAGTTGTACTAGAACTAGTTTATTACTGTCAAGGTTTATTGTAAACAGCAAACCCTCAACGCACAACCTCATAAACAAATTACCTAATCCTAATTTCTTCGCGGCACTTGTCGCAACTGGGTTTAAGCTGATTTAATCGCTTAAGCTGTCCCGTAAACCACTCTCCGCGTTAGATCGAAGGCTGAGACGGCTTAAGACGCTTGCCTTTTTCTCTTCGCCGAAAACGAGAGAGTCGGATCGGCGAGTCAGCTTCGAAGCCGTCTTAAACCGTCATGTAAACGGGGTTAGTTATTACACTTGCAGTTGATACTAAATTTGCACCATTTTTAGGCAGGGGCAATTTAGGCGACCCCTCCCTAGGACATATAATAACAATGATAAAACGATGCAGTGGCAGAAAAAATATCGTCCAAAGCGCAAGCTTTGGATAGTAGCAAACCTTGTCCTGCATGTTTTGGTTGTTTGTGAAAAAGATCTAAAAACAGCTTCATCAATCCTCTGGGTTTTTCTGTGGTGGAATTAGAAGCAACTGAAAAGTAAAAATATGTTGTTTCAAATGTTTGTGTTCGTCATCAGTGCAAGACTGACTAATTGTAAGAAAGGCAGACAGGGTCAGTCAATGGAGACAAGTTCAACAAAACAAATATGTTACATAACAGCAGCATCTTAACTTTGGCATCAATTAGATGGTCCCAGATTTCTACACCTAAATGCCTTGTATTACTTTACAGGTCACAAATGTTACAGCAAAGTTTTTTTTAACTGACTACCATGCTTTTGATCCTCATTGTTAAGTGTGGAGGATGCTGGATCACTGGAAGCAGTCTTCACCGAGGTTGATGGCAAGGTTTTTGGACTGGAACCACTTCCATCACCTGTAACAAACAATCAAGGTGATAACTGCAATTTAATGGCACTTATGTACACCATAAGGGTTAACCCAATGCGAAGGCCTTACTTGATAATTTTGACAATAAATCTGCTCTGTCTGTGGGAGTTCGCCAGTCGGACTTTACAGTAGGGATGCACAACACGAATGGCATATTTGGTTTGCCAGTGGTTTCAAAGTGGCATTCACGCCGGTTTTCATTCATAGAATGTGGAAATATGTATGTTGTTTTGAATACATCAATGTTCAGTCAAGCTCTTTGCAAACTGGTTTTAACTTTATAAAAATACATTTCTCTTTGAATTGTGCATCCTGCTTTACTGGGAAAAGGGGATTTAATTCAGCTATGCTGTATTCATAGGCTAACCACTGCTTTAAACCACAACGGGAGTCCATTTCAAAAGCAAATCAAAAAAGAGGCATTTTTGGAGCCATTGAGATCTATAAATATTCTTACTGACTGCTTCAGGTACAGCAACGGCAAAATGTTTAAAAAAAAACATAATAATTCAGAGCTGCAGACAGGGTGTACACGCACTGTTTCAACCTATGAGATCTCATCAGTGCAGCTGTTGACTGTGGCACGGTGCTAGCTTTTTCCAAACCATCGGTGGTTTGTCTCTGTTGTTTGTTACTCAGTATAGGGTACCCAACGGATCGACGTTGACCGAAAGGTACCACAAAGTGGAAATCAGTGTGCCCGCTAGTGCAAAAGCTAGCACAGTGCCACAGTCAACAGCTGCACTGATGAGACATCATAGGGCGAAACAGTGCATGTACACCCTGTCTGCAGCTCTCAAAATGTTTACATATGTGAAATAATGTTATATTCATACCATTGGACAATTAATTTAAGTGCCCAAAACCACAGGTTTATGCAAAACAATGGATATAATAAATACCAAAGAATTTTTGTGTTACAAAAATGGTAAACTTCAGTACTTGCACTAAAAATCAGTTGAGCAACGTGTGTATACAGGGCAGAACTTACTTTTTACATGTCCTTTTTTAACTTTAGATGGTTTGGTTCACATTTAAGCATTGGAGTTATTTGATTCTGCAAAAAGGCTTTAAATCAAGTACTTTTTAAATTATTTCAACAAATTACCGTTGCACTTCGCTTTCCATAACAAGAGGTCAGCTTAATAATTATTTGTTGATCCAAAGCATCTTCAGGGATTTCCACAATACAACCACCAACTTCTAATCTACCTCCTTCTTTTCCAACAAGTGATGAAGTCGAATCCACAAGCTCATAGTTGTCCTATTCATATGTATATGTTAAATAGAAATCAAACCATTAAATTTTACATTTAGATTAGCGCTGAATTTTTTTGTTCAAGTTGCAACGATTACCATCGTCAACTGCAAAAAAACATTGGTAATTTTTGAAATGAATTGTGTAGAGAAAGGGGCATGCTGTGAGAAAAACGCAAAAAAGAGGTCGTAAACCAATAATGAGAAACACTTACACGATCTTGTAACTCCTCCACTTTTGATTCAATCAACTTTCTTCCCACAGCAGATAAAGTTTGGTTCAAATCTTCAGCAGTTTGTTGATAGTTAACAATGTTGTGCAAACAATTAGCAATGTGTTCTGCACCAACATCATCAATTCTATTCCTGTTCAAGTTAATAGCTTGCATCTATAAACGCAAAAAACACTGTTTTGAAAAAAATTTCCTTATTCTTTTTTTTTTACACAAATTAATAAGTTTATTCAATGAATATATAATCCACTTCATTACACAATATGTTTGAATAGTGGTACCATGTAAGGCATTTTTTTGACTGATGTCGACAACGCGATTGCCCCAACACTTGTTATTCCACATCCATCTACATCAAGGTTTTGAACTTTATCCAAACAAGTTGCCAAACTCTTGGCTCCTTCATCTCCAAGCGGATTGTTGCTGATATTTAATGATTGCATCTGCATAAAATCAATAATTTCACAATTACATGATTTTTAACGAACATTGAGTAGACTTTTGCAAGGGCGAAATGGGGCAGTTGTAGTAAATTAGGTAGTTACTGGGTTCATGGTGTTGATTAAGATTCAACTAAAAGCAGCCCACACTAAAAAAATTAGAAAAATAAATCGTCAAGTGCCTGCAGCAGCCGACCAAGTGACTTCACAACCTCGGGCTCGCTATCGCCGGAGAAAAAAATATCAACGCAAACAGGAACTAGTGCGACAGATTGATACAAGGATAATCAACAAATCCAGTAGAGTCCTAACAAAGGATGATAAAATATTGCTTCTAAAAGGTTTTAAATTTGCACCCACACCAACTTGGTCAAACCAAGTAGAAATGGAAGAATGGCGAACGGCACAATCCCACACCAGGCGGGTGGAGTGGGCTAGTATATTCCCTTCCAATGAGGAGGAAGAAAGTGCTTCATGCCGGGACAAGTTGCCTGGGAAACTCAAAATCAAAAAAGTTTCTAGACCATCGACAGAACAACTTTCTGAAAGGATAAAAGCGTACGTCGAAGCCGTTACGGTTAAGGTTAGAAATCTAGGGGAAAAGGTAAGGGAAGGTTTTGCTAAACGTAACAACCTATCCTACAACTTACGGCAAAGTCTAAAACAGTTGTCGACTGCAATTCATAATCAGGAAATCGTTGTGTGTCAATCTGATAAAGATGGGAAATTAATTATTATGGACTTTGATGATTACGACCACACCATGATGAGAGAATTGCAGAAGTTCCAAAAGCTTGACATGGATGAAGCTACTTTTCACAGACATGCGCTCTCTGTCAAACTGCACTGTGAGGATATTATAAAACACCTGCACTCTGAGGGAGCAGTTAACGATGACATCTTGTACCACACAACGGGTATCAAATATCATGATACGAAATACAAACACACATGTGGCTCAGCAGCTAAGCATTTTGGAAACCTCAACGCGGCTTATGCATACCCGTTATTCAAGACGCATAAGCTCTCCGAGCAGCAATTAAAAGAAACCTTGCTCAAAGACATACCAACACGACTTCTGCAGGCAGCTGGTAACATATTCACCTCAAGAGTTACTGCCTTTTTAGAAAGCATCCTTCAGCCCATTAGCATTGCATTCTGCAAATCCGTATTCGACGAGTACTGCAGAGACAGCAAGGACTACCTACATGCGTTGGTATTGTGGAAGCACAAACAACACCCTGAATCGCATCGCGGAAGACCTCTCCACCTAGTTGCGGCCGATGTCACTGCACTATATACAAGCTTGCACAGGGACTTGGTGATCACAGCGCTAAACAACGCACTCAGAAAACACGCCAAATATTCAGCAAAATGTCGAGGTATGATTGTAGAACTTACACTATTTTGCTTGAAAAATGTTATTACTACCTACAAGGGGCAATACTACGTCCAAAAAGATGGAATAGTAACCGGAGACAACCACTCAGTCTCAGTTGCAAACATTGCCGTCCATGAAATTATAACCCGCATTAAACGGAAATTAGAAAAAACGGAAATTTTTAAACGCTACATAGACGATATAATTTTTCTCTCGTATGGGGAAAAATCAACAGAGGTCACAAAAAACGCGTTAAAAACAGTTTTTAATGACCACGGACTAATACTAACCTTCAGACAAATAAATACGACGCAAGAAGGCAGTACACTGGAGTTTTTGGACATTCTCCACGTGATTACAAATGATTCCTTGCTGGGATTTAAAACCAAGGATTTCGTGAAGCCGACAAGCGAAGGGAGAATATTTATCAATGGAAGATCACACCATCCCAAACATATATTCAAAGCCATTGTGTATGGGGAGGCTGTTAGGATGCGTCGTCTCAATGAAGAACCGGAAGACTACCAGGCAAGTCTCAAACGGCTACAGAGGAAGTGCGCTATGTCTGAATTCCCACCAACGAGCACCAAAAGACTAATTGACATTGCGAGAAATTGGGAGGAAAGGTTTGGACCCAAGAACGAACAGGAAAAAAACAAAATTGCCGATCCATCGGTATACTGGGCTACATCCTTCCCCGGCTATTTGACTTTATCGTCAAGGGAAAAAGAATTGGAGCCAAACGCCAAAGTGACGTTTAAAAAGCCCCGGACACTACGGAGCTGGCTTACTGCTTTCAGGTCTATTGCAACCCGTATAAACACAGGGCCAGGGTGTTCAAAACCATGCCGGAAATGTGGCCTATGTGGACATTTCAAAGGCTTTGACAGCATGGTCGACGAAGTAGACGAGGTTGAAACACCGTCTGGTACATTCAAGCTTCACGACCAATTGGATTGTGCAAGCTATGGAATATATACGGCGATTTGTAGGGTTTGTCGTGAAAAATACGTGGGGCAAACAAAGAATAAGTTCTCCACCAGGTGGAACAAGCATAGGCAGATGTGGAGAACATTCAACATCGATGAAGCGGAAGACAAAAGAGCGCTACTCCACCATTTTCAGGCACATCACCCAGCAACGTTCTACAAAAGACCTGATTTGGCTACATGTTACTCTGTGGTGTTTCTGGAACAACCCCCTATGGAGCATTTGGACGTTTGTGAAAACAAATGGCAAAAAATTTTAAACGCACGAATTAACATACAAAAAATGGTACTACCTGCGACTACGTGATACGCACAACGTTTTTTATCTACGCATGCTTGCGGCCGTGGTGCTACACCACGCAAGAAGGTCACCAGACATTGCATGTCAGAGTGACTTGCTCGGCCAGTTTTAGCATTTGTTTTTCAGCTTTTTATTTTGTTTTCCGTTTCATTTTAGAACTGACGTTTCATTTTAGCGAAACATGTATTCTTGAAAATAAATGCGTTGACATCAGGCTATTTGATATTGTAATTTCAAAAGGCTACGTCACAAAGTCTGCAGAAATGCCTTGCATCAATGCGCAAACATGTGTACCGTCTGCTGTACGATTATAGCCCTTTAATGTTATTTTATACACGTTATATATCATAGGATGACCTTTCTAACGATATCAAACTTTTGAAAAAAAACATATTTTAACATTCGTTTATGAATATAATGTGCGTATTACGATATAAGTTGCGAAAACAATATCGACAGCCTGAAATGTTTAGACCAAAGTATTCTACGCGCTTTAATTCTTTCGAAATATTTAAAAAAATTGGTTGCGTGCAGAAATACGAATTGGTATTTAGCTTATAAAACTTACTTTTTTTAAGTTTAACTTTTCTTAAAAAGTATTAAAAATCACAGAGGCTCAGCCGAATACATTATGCGCACACCCCCATTGTAAACACGGCTTAGAGGTGGTCCGACTTTCGTCGACAAATATACGTACAAACTGAGTTACAAGCTTTTCTTTTGGAAAGCAACAATCTTATACCAATTCTACTATCGAATGAAATCAAAGTGTCTCATTTAGCCGAGGCCGCTATGCTAAATTCAAAGATAACTGACTTCATCCCCCCTGTCGCCAGCACTTTCGTCGATTTATTAGAGCAATTTATAGCCAATGCGCCTTTAGCCTTCCACAGACTCATTGCGACCGCGCCATCATGGGCATGTCAGTATTTGGTTCAACACATTTTTATTCACATAACAACAAACCTTGTGTTCCAACCTCGTAATTGCTTCACAAATAATGTTGACAGTTTGGGAATTCAGATGACAATCTCTCAAGCCCAGAATCAAACCGGGTTTTCGAATCCGAAGGAGAAAATCCGCGAGAGCCACAACATCCGAAATCTCCAGTTGGATTCCCGTCAAATACAAATCCCCAGGACAAGAGAGGGCGATTTTATCCCTTGATAGTTTGTCAACTTTCTGTAAATCTACGACGAAATCTGAAATAGGAACAAGTTTTTTTCTTTCTCCACGTTCATTGCACGTCCGTTCGCAAAACTTATTTGATTATCGCCACGAATAGCAACATGTGCTGCACAATTTCATTATTTCGTTGTTGAACGTTCGATGTTTATGTTGCGAAATGTATTTCCTTGTCACGCATTTGGGTGGGGGTATGTTAAATCTCCACTATGCGTAACACTTCATTTCGAGAGCCATAGTTAACTGGTTTTAATGCTCATTTCATGTCGTTTGCAACGTGGCAGCGTGAAGTGGTAATTTGTGGCTGTAAATTTGTTTTAACTATCTTTTTAGAAGATTAAGTTAAGTATGAATGTTAATTGTGGGCGCTTCAAGTTAACCAGCTGAACTAAGGAAACGTGAAAAGCGAAGACGTAAGCGAAAGAAAGGCTTCAGCATCTACAGGTACAAGGTGCTCAAGCAGATATAACCCGACACCGAAATTGAATACAGCAGTGTCGTTGTCTCTGTTACGTCTATATACCGTGGTTCGGAATTGTTGTTGTTGTTAAATGAGATACACCGTTTGCGAGGCTTAGCTCCAGCAGGCCGGGCGTTCAGAGTCCAAAATTTTATTGAAAGAAACATAGCGGTTTTTAAGTTTTATTAAATCACTGAAACTTTACATCGCAAACTTTAAACAAGATTTCTTCACTTTTAATTGGATTTAAACAAGGCTTTTTTTTCGGACAAATTTAATCGGATCTATAAACTTGATCCCACAAAAATATGCTTCATTTCTTTAAAACTTTTAACTCAGACCAAAAAATGTTTCATTCACTTGGAGATCGATGGAGATAACGGGAGTGTGACATCGTAATGTTAATTTTGACGCAATAGCTGTTTGCACTCACACATTAAACTGGAAATAAACATTAACCTCGTAACTTCTCTCCAAATAAAGCCGGTCCATGTTCATCCCCTTCTTGGAGGAATTCGGAAAGTTTCTTCAACAACTTTTTCACACGTTCGACTAAAAACAAACAGGACTAACGTTTGTAATAAAATAGTAGCCAAGTATTTGATTGTAAGATATATTGAAACGTGCGTTTTCTACACATATAACCATTAGTAAGCAGTGGAAGGTCACCGTATCCTACTATTATCCTCTATCTCGTTATGATCAGTGATGCACCGAAACATCGTAGGTTTTTTTATTCGGCCGAAACAGAATATTCATCAAACGTTGCGGCATAATATCAAACAAACAAACAAACCGAAAATATTTTGGTATCCAACTCATTAAATGTACTGAATAAAACACGTACTGAATGGGATCTGCTCTTCTCATCCAGCCTATTATCGGTACTTAAAAAATAACTTCGACTGCAAAAATAAACTTATATGTAGCTTTCGTACAGTTTAGACAATACTAGGGACGCCCAAACTTTTTAATGAGTGCCAATCAGACAAAGAGGGGACAGTGTTTTCTTCGTAGTTTTTAGGCGCAAATACAGGACAGCATAACAATCGTTTTGTTTCCCAAACTGTTAATAAAGGCAGTGAAGCATACTAATTTTCTTGCATTTTTATTTGTAGTAAAAATGGCTAATCCGAACTGGCGGGACATGTGTAACACAACTTAAAACCACAGGTGCAGGACACGCTAAATATAACCCATGTAAATAATGGGTTAGGTTCACCACAGCACTTCAGCCATCAAAGACACTTTTTCCAAAAGTCTGAGCAAGACATGGAAAATCAAACCAATGTTAAGGTCTGAACTCACTGTCATACTATTAACCAGGCAGTATACTCTTACATTAAGACATTTTCTTACACTGTAAACAGGTTTCCTTCTATTGCATGACAAGGTAGCATTTCAACACTGTGAAGAGCCATGCTTGTTCTTACTTGTCCAAACAAGTTTTTCAATTTTGAACTCCCATGCCTTTTTTTTTGTTTATTGTCCATATCAGTTTTTTTACTTCATGTGTCTCCCATATAGTTTGTGACTAGCAACGCTAATATTTTTTTTATTTCGGAGAATTGTTGAGTTAATTCGATCTTTGTCTTTTTGAAGCAAAATGCCCTCGTTATAATTGATGCTAAAAATTAGTGCACCAGTGCCAATTGGTGTTCCAGAGATTTCAGAAACACAGTTACATATTACAAAATCAAAAAACTGTTTTCAAAAGTCACAAATACTGCCACTGACGCTCAAGAAAGTAAACAATACCTTTAACCTTGTTTATTCCCTGCTGTCACTGTCGTGCAGACATACTAACACTATGCGGCGCAATTGATAAAACTGGGATTTTCAAAAAAACGTACTGAATTAATTGCGCTTAATTTACCTTCAAATGTCAAAACGCGTCATACTGATCATTGATCAGATTTGATTTTCCAAAGAGCTTATGACGTTCCCACAACAGCAGCATATAGGAGGCTTATGTTTCGCACCAAAACTCAGGAAATAAAACATCGGTTATACTTCAGATATAACTTACTTGCGGTTACTGTTACGTATGACTGATGTCATAACTCACATGAATGACAATTTGGGCTCTAATTAGGGGTTAAAGCTGAATACGTTTGATTTAAGATCCGATGGTAAATTAGGGAAACGGTAGTTCAAAATTGGAACGGTTTATCTCAAATTTCCTGTATGTAATTACGCTTTCGTGTCAGACAATGTTTTTCGTTCTCAGACAACGTTAAGTATTAATAGTATATGTCACTTTTGATCTGACTAATTGTTTAAGAAAAGCTTATTATATCGTTAAATTGTGTTTGCGAATGACTAATTTTCCCGTCAATCTTCGACATGAATGTGTATTTTGCTTTAATTACTTCCACCACGCTTCCAGTGTAATTGAACTATTACGTATCGTTTTTGTCCATTTTTTTCATAGCGTGATACCACGCAATCACGCTGCCTTTATAAAACTGCCGCTGGCAATAAGACAGCGGAGGCAGTGGCAGCCAGCTGGCAAATGCAAGTCAGTTGTATCGTTTTGTGACAATTGCTCGTATGTGATAAACTGTAGCTCTTTGTCTCGTAAATTTAATTCCGCATTATTCTTTAATTGATCTCGATTTATAATGTCATTTTAACGTCAAAACTCAATTTTATCGAAATAACCTTGAGGCTCTGTAAATACATTTTGATGGTTAGCAATACGTTGTAACTTATAGTTTGTAAAACAGTTTACTGAGCTTAGTCTGTGTAAAAGAAAGTTTTAGAATTAATCTTAGCTGGCCAAAAGTAAGCGAATAACGAACTCACGAAAAGCGTGGTTTAAACGCATAACAGTTACTGTTTCCTAGACCACTGACTATCAAATTACAGGTTTATATCAGTAACAAAATAACTGACAACAAAACATATCAACAGCTGTATGGCCAGGAGGGCATCTCTAAAATACGCGAACCACGCGAACCACGCGAACGACACGTTAACGAAAACTAATAAATTATGTCATATTATTGTGTTTGCAAAACAAATTAAAAAAACAAGGAATGACCACCGACCCAAGGTACAGTAACGAATAAATAGCAAATTTTCTGTGAGTTCAACTTAAACATAGAAATTTTATAAAGGGGTTAGAGGTTCGCGTATTTTAGACAGAATTTGGTTAGCGTGGGTAACTTGGTGACAATACCGAGAGAGGTTCGCGTATTTTAGAGAGAATTTGGTTAGCGTGGGTAACTTAGTTACAATACCAAGAGAGGTTCTCGTATGTTAGAGAGAACTTGTTTAGCTTAGAACGCGAACAACTCGTTGATGAAAACCAACAAATTATGTTATTGTTAAATTTCAGTTTGAGTATATACCTAATTGTGTTAGCATAATGCCTCTGTTTAATGTGAGCAAGTTTATTAAAAATACCAGAAGAATCAATTTTGCCTATGCAGCATTTGACAATTATGAGTTCGTTGGACTTACATAAAACCCTCATCAGTTTCTGCGAATACAAAAATAGTTGTTTATAATATTTTTCATAGTTCAACATTTGCAGTAAACAACACAGTTTCAGTCTTGCAAAGAAATGAAGCTTATATTTATTTTAATGGTTTAGGATGCACATCAACTGAAGAGCACATACAGGCGTATTTAAATTACTTGGTTTAAACTCAAACACAAGTCCGCTGATTTTCATTGTTGATTTATTTCCGTGACTTTTTTTGACCAGATTTTTTCCCAATACGAGCTGGTGGTTGTTTGGTTACAAATTGGCCATCAGAAGATGTAATGATGTTGCTTTTTTCCTTTGGCACGTACTTAAAAAAGTTGTCACAATGCTTGTTCTTTTGTAAAGAAGTCATTGATGTCCAATTATCAATTGATTTCTGAAAGGATTTGTATGTTGGATCAAGAACATAAGGTCCAGTTCCACAAATTGCTCGTTTCACATCGGCATACATTGTGGTAACTAGATCAAAAATGAGGTCAATAAGATCAGGTAAGTTGTGTTTTTTTCCAATCTGCTGTAACTTTTAGTACATTGTTGGCTGATTCATTGTTGTTATTAGTCCATGCTTTTCCCCTTTCTTTGATAAATGGCCAAACATTATTTTTCAGAGTTCGCAGAATCCGATTTTGTACATAAGTGACAGCTTTAGGACAATGAGCTTGGCAAAAATCGACAGCTTTATCAGCCTTGTTTATAAACTCTGTTTCATCAGCAGAATTCAGAACAGACATGGTAAGTCCCTCCAATGCTTTCCTATTCTTTGAATTTAGTCCAATTCTGTCTCTGAGGTGTTTTGTTAAGTTTTGCTTTACATGATTTAGGCACAAAACATGTCTTGATGCTGAAAAGGTATCCAAAAATGACTTATGGATTGCAGTTTCATCATCACTGCCGAAGGTCAACTAATGAGCACTGCCAAGCAAAGGTTGCAAGTGTGAAAAAAATGATGAGTAACTGGTTATTGTCGATTGCAGGTGAAGATACATAGGCCCGAAAAAAATTGGATGCTGTTTTGTTTTTGTTGACAAAATGCTTAGGTTCTTAAATACAAACGCTGTTAAATAGATTTTTCCAAGATTGTATGTTTTATCAATCCCGAGAATTGTATTTCCAGAAAAGCAAAAGCGTTTAATATCTGTGAGTTGTTGTTGTGTATACAAAATAGATGAAAATGCTTGTTTTTTAGAATACTTGACCTCCTGAACAAATGGATGCAGTTGAATCATGTTGGTTACATGCAAATATTCATCTGCAGCATTTCCTATGTGTGGTGTAGGAGCGGATTTCTTTGAGTTGTATTTAATATTGTGGAGCTGTTGCAGATTTCTTGGCATAGATGCTATATTGCTGTAATTTGTTTCCATTTTCATGGCTTTGATGTATGCCTTTTTGGGAGGAAGATGTTGAAGATATGATTTGAGTTTATGTTTTGTTTGAGTTTCTGTCCTAATGTACCTTGTTTCAACTGTGTTTGAATTTCCATGCTTCATGTGCCCAGGAAAAGTACCTTTGTATTCATAGATAGCAATCTTGTTCTCATCCAGCCACGTGATTTTTCGTTTGTACTTGCTGTCTTTTTTTAGCTGTGAATAGTAGCTTATGACTGCTATTAGTTCTTCTTCCAGTGGTTGTGGTTTAATTTCTGTAAATATTGTTTGCCCATCATATCTATTTTTTTCACAAAATATTCCTTTTCTTTTGTATATTGCTTTCATTGTTTTCTTGACAAAGTACAGGTGAGAAATAGAACCAAGTAGCCACGCCCCGCAGTCGTCAATGTATTCAGAATTTTGTTTATTTTTCCTTTTTTTCATGTTTTCTTCATTATTTACTACAAACCATACATTTTCTTTCTTTCCTGGCGGCACATTTTGTAAAGGCTTGCAAATAAATTTCTTTATTGTGTAAATTTTTTCTTTTGCAGACATAAACATTTTGTTAGGTAATGGTTTAAACTGTGAAATATCTGCATTCATGTTTTCATTTATAGAGTCATCTGAACAATCTGATTTGAATGAAGTTTTACTATCTTCAGGTAATGAATTTGTCATACTTTCTTTCTGTGAAGATTGATATAATGTGTCCTTACAGGTTTCTTGGGATGCTGAAGCTGAACTTTTGCTATCATGTGAAATATACATGTCCAACTCATCTGAATCTGAACTACCTGCTATTACAATTGGTGCCATTTCATCTAAATCATTCACTGGACTTAAAAATATGAAGTGGTTTGGATTGAAAGTATAGTCGGAAAATTGAGTGCAAGTCCACATGATTGTTCCCTTCGATGTAGTAAAAGATGAACCATGGCCTTTTATTTTCCTGGTGTAAGCCGAACTTCTTATGTCTTGTGGTCCAATGCTGGGCATGAATGAGTTAAATGTTATGCCCATTGCTGAGCTTGCTGCATAAAGAATGATAAAATCAGCAAATCCCCCAACTTTCGCAGCACTGTGGAAAATTTCGGTGTAGGATGGTGTTATAATTCTGGAGTCTTGGATTTCATCTTCAAATAACAGGTGATTGGTGTCGTAGTACCTTCGGTTTTCAAGAATTTCCAGAGCAGTGTAATATCTGATTAGAAGGTGGTGTTTTTCAGAACCATACAGCATGCATGATAAGGAGCGATAAAAACAATTACCATCTCCTAAAGTTGACAGTGGTGTGTACTGTTGCAGTGTTTGGGGACAAAAATTTTTCAATATCTGTAAACTGACTGCATCAATCTCCTCATTTGATTTTATTTTTTCTGGCATGTCTGGCTCATATGCTAATAGGAGCATGATTTCCTGAGCAACATGCATACATTGTGTGGTCTCGTTCAAAACTGCTAACGAGAGCCTTTCTAAAGCCTTCCTGTAGCTGAAACAACCCTCATGGAAGCAGCAATGTCTGCAATAAAACTTAAACTGTGGGTTGGACCACTTTTCTTTTTGATAGCTGCTAATTGGAAGACAACTGAAATGCACCCACTTATGGCATTCATCGCACTGAATGCAATCTGTTAAACAATTAATTTTGCAGTGTGCACACAACCACATACTGCACTGCCTTTATTTACAAACTTCTTGTCTGAATTCTTTTGAAAAATTTTTTTCAATTCCTGGCAAATTCTTGATACTATAACCTGTAAATATATTGTAATAAACACATTTTTTGGCATATGATTACATTTGTATCGTCTTCTCAAATGGTTTAGGAATCATGTTAAATCTATGTCATTGCAATCTCTAGGAGTTGCGTTCCAAGTGAACATCAATGCTCGGAATTACCAAGTGTTTCAATATATCTTGCAACAAAAACGCTATTTTAAGATGTGTACTTACTCAAGGAATATGCGTTTTTTACACACACTGACCTACTTCTTCTTAAACACACAACCTCTCTTGGTATTGTAACTAAATTATTTACGCTAACCAAGTTCTCTCTAAAATACGCGAACCTCTTTTGGTGTAACTAAGTTACCCACGCTAACCAAATTCTCTCTAAAATACGCGAACCTCTCTTGGTATTGTAACTAAGTTACCCACGCTAACCAAATTCTCTCTAAAATACGCGAACCTCTCTTGGTATTGTAACTAAGTTACCCAAGCTAACCAAATTCTCTCTAAAATACGCGAACCTCTCTTGGTATTGTAACTAAGTTACCCACGCTAACCAAATTCTCTCTAAAATACGCGAACCTCTCTTGGTATTGTAACTAAGTTACCCACGCTAACCAAATTCTCTCTAAAATACGCGAACCTCTCTTGGTATTGTAACTAAGTTACCCACGCTAACCAAATTCTCTCTAAAATACGCGAATCTCTCTTGGTATTGTAACTAAGTTACCCACGCGAACCCCTCTTGGTATTGTAACTAAGTTACCCACGCTAACCAAATTCTCTCTAAAATACGCGAACCTCTCTTGGTATTGTAACCAAGTTACCCACGCTAACCAAATTCTCTCTAAAATACGCGAACCTCTCTTGGTATTGTAACGAAGTTACCCACGCTAACCAAATTCTCTCTAAAATACGCGAACCTCTCTTGGTATTGTAACCAAGTTACCCACGCTAACCAAATTCTCTCTAAAATACGCGAACCTCTCTTGGTATTGTAACTAAGTTACCCACGCTAACCAAATTCTCTCTAAAATACGCGAACCTCTCTTGGTATTGTAACTAAGTTACCCAAGCTAACCAAATTCTCTCTAAAATACGCGAACCTCTCTTGGTATTGTAACTACGTTACCCACGCTAACCAAATTCTCTCTAAAATACGCGAACCTCTCTTGGTATTGTAACTAAGTTATCCACGCTAACCAAATTCTCTCTAAATACGAGAACCTCTTTTGGTATTGTAACTAAGTTACCCACGCAAACCAAATTCTGTCTAAAATACGCGAACCTCTCAACCCTTTATGAAATTTCTATGTTTGAGTTGAACTCACAAAACATTTGCTATTTATTCGTTACTGTACCTTGGGTCGGTGGTCGTTCCTTGTTTTCGAATTTGTTTTACAAACACAATAATATGACATAATTTATTAGTTTTCGTTAACGTGTCGTTTGCGAGGTTCGCGTGGTTCGCGTGGTTCGCGTGGTTCGCGTGGTTCGCGTGGTTCGCGTGGTTCGCGTATTTTAGAGATGCCCCTTGGCAATAGTTTGTTTGTCCCAGCTTTTTGCACCTAAATGCCTTGTATTACTTTGCTTGCTGGTTACAATTACTACAGCAGAATGATTTTCTTATGTTTAGACGAGAAAAAAGAAAAATGTTTTTAATGTAACTGACTACCATGCTTTTGTTCCTGAAGAGGAAGAAGCTCCTGGTCAGGAACAAGAAGAGTCATCAGCTGATGAGGAAGGGGCTGCATCTGAAGGACACGCTGACGAGGATGAAATATTTGGAAGCGGCTCTTCATCAGACTCTGACTGAATCTTGCATCAAACTTGTCGTGTTAAACGCAGAAGAAATCAAGGTTTTTATGCTGGGGTTCCTGAGGAGTGATTGAGGAATTTTGAGGCCAATTCTCTGTTAAACATTCTCTGTTAAGGATGTCTGTGAAATGGGAACGTTTCTTTTGACTTGGACAAACACAATATATTAAAGGATGAAAAACTAACATACTTTTGTGATCAAACATTTGATGAGTATGTTGACCAATTTGCTGCAGTCACCGGTTGTCCTTTGTGCAAGCAACAAAGACTTTCAACATTTCGATATTAAGGTAAGTCACGGCTACAAAGGAACTAGTACAGTACTACAAAATAAACCGGTGCAAACGTTGACAACTGAAATCGGAAAAGTGTGGAGGATGCTGGATCACTGGAGTCAGTCTTGACTGAGGTTGATGGCAAGGTTTTTGGACTGGAACCACTTCCATCACCTGTAAAAAACAATCAAGGTGATAACAGCAATTTAATGGCACTTATGTACACCATAAGGGTTAACCCAATGCAAGGGCCTTACTTGATAATTTTGACAATAAATAAATTAGGTTACAGCTGGACCTGGGCATTCTAGGCCACTGCTCTGTCTGTGGGAGTTCGCCAGTTGGACTTTACAGCAGGGATGTACAACACAAATGTCATATGGTTTTTGAAGTGGCTTTGCAAACAGGTTTTAACTTTATAAAAATACATTTCTCTTTGAGTTGTGCATCCTGCTCTACTGGGAAATGGGGATTTAATTCAGCTATGCTGTATTCATAGGGCAATCACTGCTGTAAACCACACCAGGAGTCCATTTCAAGAGCAAACAAAAAAGTGGCATTTTGGGAGCCATATGAATATGCTTACTGACTGTTTCAAGTACAGCAACAGCAAAATGTTTAAAAAAGTCATAATAATTGAGAGCTGCGCACAGGGAGTACATGTACTGTTTCGACCTATGAGGTCTTATCAGTGCAGCTGTAGACTGTGGCACTGGGCTAGCTTTTACACTAGGGGGCACACTGACATATTTTTACATGAACAATACATAATTGTTTAGATTAACACACCAAATGGATTGAACTTCTGTGACATGCTTACAGCACTAAAACGTTACACAACAGCGGCATCACAGCCAAGACTGGTAAAGCTTCTTTTCCTGACAGCTCAAGATACGAAAAAGCACTGGAGTTTGAACTCATAACCCTGGTCATTAGGAACCATAGTTCTACCAGCCAAGGTATAGGAGTTCAACAAAATAAAAACACCCAAATTGGCTGCGATGTCACTGACGAATTGGAAGAAACTAACCAAAAATACTGAGTTTATCAAGTCAAGCATAATGCTGTAACACATAATACACTGTCAAATCTTGTGGAGCCCTTTTAAAAACAGAAGCATTGTTGTTGGTTATGTTTCACTCCAACAGTTATCTGCTTCGAAAACATTTCCCACCATTTTCCAGCGACTGTTTTGAATGTTGGGCCTTGGAAGTTGTTGCGCGTCCTAATGTTTTGGATGAAGACGATTCAATATTTTTTGAAGCCAAACCATCCCTGCAAACTTTAAAACAGCGTGTTGAAATATATAGCATAGCATATATCGTATATCATTCTTTTTGTATTTCTTTGTAGACTTTAGTAAAGTAAAATTCACAACATGCATGGATGCAACATTACTCTTCAGTTTGTGTTAAAAAAATGGTATACTTTGGTAGTTGCACTAAAAATCAGGTAAACACCGTGTGTATATAGGGCAGAACTTACATGTTTCATGTCCCAGCTCACCACCATCTATTTGATGTATTCTGGTTGCCTCAATTTTAGTTGCAGCAGTGGAGGTTTCACCAGCTGTAGAAACATATGTATCACAAAGCTGAAACAAGATATACTGGGATACCATCTGCTTACGTGCCTTGATGAAACATAGAACAAACATTTGCTGAAATTCTAGTAAAATTTTAAATAATTGTTCCAGTGGTTCTCAACCTGCAAGGGCTTTTTAAGTGGTGTGCACAAAAAATTGCAACATAGACAAATTCCATCCAAAAAAGCCAATTATACCTGTGGTTTGTTAGCATTGATGTGAAATTGCATGCTACGGCATATGCCTTAAACAGTTTCAAAAAGGAAGAATTATTGATATGTTATGTTTCACTCAAACAGTTTTCTGCTTTGAAAACATTTACCACCATTTTCCGACGACTGTTTTGAATGTTGGGCCTTGGAAGTTGTTGCGCCATCTAATGTTTTGGATGAAGAAGATTTTACATTTGTTGAAGCCAAACCTCCTCTGCAAGCTGTAAAACAATGAGTCACAATATATAGTATAGCATATAATATATCTTTCTTTTTCTTTCAAATACATTCAAGTTTGTTGCTAAGTAAACAGCAAAGTTTTGTCAGCAAAAAAGATAACAGAAACACATTTTTAATACACAAATACCAAATAAATATAGTACTGACGGATTTTATGCATCTTGGAAATTGTCATACCGCTGACAGCACTATTGACAGGATCAGATTCCGAACTGGTTTCACTATGTCCACTTCCAGAGGCTTAGATTGAAAATTATAAAATAAAAATAAAGTTCATTAAAGCACAAACTTTCCAATGCGCTGCACATACCTGGTTTGTGTCCGAGCAAAAGGCCACACACAAAACGACGAACCATTGCCCAATGGGGTTCATTAATCAAATCGTCCACTATTTGATCAAATTCTTCATCTGACATGAACATAGAAATGTAGTATGCACCAAACATTTCCTGCAGAACTTGATGAAGGTAGTAGAAGAGAACATCACTCCCATCAAAGACTCTACGACTGGGAAGCCAGGAGAACTTTGCCATTTTGAACACTACATCCTGTACTTTTACATCTTCTAAACCTACTTTTTGAAGGTCATCATGTGTGAACACAACGGTTTTACGAACCATGCCTTCATATGCCATTTGGCTAAGTGGCAATTTGAGGTTTTCTAATTTCACTCCTTTTGCATGCTGAGAGTGGCCAAGTTGTTGCAAAACGGCATCAAATACATTAGTTATGGTGGAAATACTGTGTACCTCACCAAATAACCCAGCATAAACAATAAATTGTAAAAGCATTGGATTGCGGCATAAATCAAGCAATTGTGGAGATTTAGTTTCAAGTTTGTTCCACAGTTCATTTGCTTTATCACCCGAGTAACTATCAAACAGTGTCTTTGCATCCTCAGGAGAAAGATCACTGACATAAATTGTTGGTTTAGGTCGGAGTCCTAATGGTATTGATAGCAACGAGTGGGGTCGAGAAGTAAAAATCAATGTAGATTTTGGAAAAAATTGCCTGCTGCAAAGGTTAGCAACAAGCTGTTGTACTGGCAAGGGAGTGCCATACTTCACATTTACAGGTGCCATGTTTCCTAGGGTCCAGGTTGCTTGATCTAATCCATCAAAAATAAAAGCACACTTTTCTGGGTTCTTTATCATCCACTGGAAAACCAAACTGAGTGTTTTCTGTGAAGCATGGTTGAACTGGTTATCCAGCAGAAGCTCCTGCAAAGTAAGCTTTTCATCGCCATAGTTTAGATACATGAACCGAAGATGAAGCACTAAGTGATCTTCTGTTCCTAGTTGCCTGCACAATCTCTTTGAAAGAGTAGATTTGCCACATCCAGCCGGCCCAAAAAAAGCTAGAAATATGCCTTGCTGGTTGTGGTCTTTGAAGCTTGAAACTAGTTGCTGAAATTTGATGTGTTCACCAACAAATCGATCATTGCCTTGCTTGCTTGTTGATGGCTGAAACTCATTTTTCTTTTGAGGATGAAATCCTTTGTAAATATCAGTATCTATCAGTGTTGGTTGAACCTCTGGTATTTTAACCTTTTGCAACACTTCACTGTAAGGGACAACATCTGGATCAAGATTTTCAAGCTGATACTTTTTGATTTCATCAACTGCCTGTTGCAAATTTTCTTCTGCAAATTTTAAACAGGTTTTTCAGATAATAAATCTATGTTACTGTGGTTTCTTGAGAAACAGTGAGCTCTAGCATCTATGTTTGGCTGGTTTATTTTTAGTGCAGCATGCTGCATAACCACAACGTAAATTGAGGATAAGCATTTATCAGTAAAATTATATTGTGATGGTAACGTCTAATGCCACAGAAAAATGATAAAATCCCAAGTACAAAAACGGGAAAAATTTTGTCTGCTGTTTAGTTTTTTAGCCATCCGTATTATGTATCATCATATTTTCTTTTCAAATGCTTGTTTCCAAAGTTTTAGTTGATCTAAATCTTATTTTACGTCAATTCATGGAACTTCTTTTCTTCGGAGTAGGAACAAACATAATTTCAGATGACATCAATAAACATCACAGAATATATTTAGTTGTAACCGGCAAATTTCGAGTTGTAACTCTCTGATTGGTTGTATGTTTACCCACAATGCAGTATACTTTATGGAGGATAAAACAAAATCTGCTAAAGGACGCATATTGGAATTTCTATTAAAATAAGTTTGGCGGCGGAAAATTTCCACCTTGTATTTGATCCTCTGTTACAATAGAAGGAGGACGTCACAAAGCAATCAGTGAAGCAATGGGGTCAATTTTACGGTTGAGTGAGCACGTATGCATGTGCTGTTGTTTGGGCGAATTTGAGCCTGTTTTGGGCAGTTTTAAGTAGAGTTTTGGGCGTGTTTATTCAGGTAGCTACGTGGTAACGTGTGCTGTATAAAATTGAGCCAAAAAGGCGGTTTAAACTTGAGGTTATATCTGCAGAATAATTAAAGACTTATGTTTGCGTTGAACGGCAAAAAAAATTATGGTTTTCTACTAGTTATGTTCCCAGTTCTACACTGTCCGGCCTGGCGAAACCTAGTGTGAAGAAAGTGTGCAGCGAACACATGAGCGGGAAGTAAATCAATCGAAATCATAATCACTCAGCAAAACATGGGAAACAAGCCAGGTTTTTTTACAAAGTTGTATATTTTCTGTTTTTTTTAGAGAAAGAACTTTTAGCGATTGTACGAGAGTGTTTCCGTTCCACAGTCAGCAAAAAAAGCTTCATCGTAGATAGACGTATGGTGTTTTAGCTACAGTGTTTGTTTTACATGTTGGCCAAACAAGCGTGAAGAAAATTCTTTACTTTCTAAGCCCATGTGATTGGCGTGAAGATGCCTTGGTTACTTACTGGCACCGTAGCTTCATTTGACAGTTTGGCTTAACACTAGATACAGTAAACTGGAATCTTCTGTCCACCGTAATCCATATTGGAAATAGCTGTCCCTGTACTGTCGTATCTACCAACTGATTTAAACGTTTTCACAAACATTTTTACTTCCCGTATGTTTGCACAGTTTCGCTTGTCACTGCTACCGAAATATTCCAACACTTGTCCTCAAGTGGTTTGTAAAATGGTTACGTAGGTTATTTGTGATGTCACGAGGTTACGAGTTGTGAGCAAACTATTGAAACAATTCATGGCTTGATGCCACATTATCAAAATGTTTGCAGCGGCAACATATAGGCGCATGTGTGGAATGGTTTAATATCTCCTTCGAAACTCTTTCATCAATTTTTCGCGGCACACACAGTTTGCGAAACCTGTTAAACGCATTATTCTGACAAGCTGTAAAGTGCACTATTCGTTCAGGTAGACAAAAATGATCGCATGCTCATCATGATTCTACAAGGGAAGTGAGAGCTCCCGAGCATCTGGATCCAAACACAAATTACTAAACACATAAAAGTATCTGAAAACTTTTGAACACCTTTCACGCAAAAATGTCGCAGACAGCATGCTTTCGTCTGAAATGCTAAAGTCAGACACATTCTTATTTCAATCGGAATATGGCTTTTCTTAAAAGCAGTGGTCGTTGTTGTGAAATTTTTATAATATGAACATGCAATAATGTTAGTTTTCATAGTAATCGGTCTGGTTGGAGTAAGTAATCGTTGGATTTAGCATAGCATCTCTGACTGAATTGATTCAACTTTGATTTCATTCGATAGTGGGATGGTATAAGGTTGTTTGTGCAAAAGAAAAGCTTGCGACTCGCTTTGTAGCAACATTTATCGGCGAAAGTACGTGACGCCCATACATATGGCTTGGCGGTTTAAAAAAGCGGCGGGCGACGGTCGGGTTTGAGTAAGTAATCGTTGGATTTAGCATAGCATCTCCGACTGAATTGATTCAACTTTGATTTCATTCGATAGTGGGATGGTATAAGGTTGTTTGTTTAATATCTCCGTCGAAACTCTTTCATAAATTTTTCGCGGCACACACAGTTTGCGAAACCTGTTAAATGCATTATTCTGACAAGCTGTTAAGTGCACTATTCGTTCAAGTAGACGAAAATGATCGCATGCTCATCATGATTCTACAAGGGAAGTGAGAGCTCCCGAGCATCTGGATCCAAACACAAATTACTAAACACATAAAAGTATCTGAAAACTTAACACCTTTCGCGCGAAAAGGTCACGGACAGCATGCTTTCGTCTTAAATGCTGAAGTCAGACACATTCTTATTTCAATCGGAATAAGGCTTTCCTTAAAAGGCAGAGGTCGGTGTTGTGACAACCAAGACATGCACGCCCACAGCCCCTAACAACTACTGGAACTGGAACTTAAACAGTCTCTATCTCAGTTGTATATATCTTATAATACTTAATACATAAAAGACAACGATTAACATGAACTTGCGTTTCGTGACATAGCACCAGATTTCCATAGCAATGCATCATATTCCAAACTTCCCTAACTCCCATACCTCGTTTATCTTCTGATTCTGTAATGGTTGATTCATGGTAATGGGCATGATGGTGATGATGTTCTTCCTCAGTCTGATGGTGATGATGTTCTTCCACAGTCTGATGCAGATGTTCTTCCACAGTCTGATGCAGATGTTCATGATGATGTACGTCACCAATATGTTGGTGCAGGTTCTGGAATGAAATAAGCAAAAGTTACCAAACACACTAATATTATTCGGCAAAAAAAAAACTGTCACTCACAAATGATTTTCTCCAACCCCTACCACCAGTACAGCAAATCCTAATAATCAAGAACAACAAGCTTACCTCGGCAACAATGTTTTGTGGGTTTTCTTCTTCTGTTTGTTGTTCGTCCATTCTTGGATTAGCAGGTGTAGCTTTGTATCGCAAGTACAGTATAGCAATATATCACACATACATAGCCTACAAACTGTGAGAAAATTTTGTATGCAGTTAAGATGTAACAAGGATGTAAATTGTTTCTGCTCTAGTTCATTGTTTGCAAGTAATTACACGCTGCAAAGGAGGATCATAGAAATGCAACACTCTGTGTTACATCACCACGTTCATTATTGATAGTGGCGTAACAATGATCTATATGCGTAACACTTTTTTTTGAATGCCATTGTTGCTTGTTACTGATCAGTTCTGTTATTTGAAGCGTGCTGGTAGGGTAAAATACTGGTTTGCGTCAGTTATATTGTTTATTTACCAGTTTCATGAGATAATTTTAGCTTAAATGTTAATGTTCTTTTGTTGGCTACAAATTAAGCTGTCATAAGAGAACGTGACCAGCTAAAAAAACAGTTGGTAAGTGGTTGCTAGCGTTCATTGTTGGCTGTGTTGTTGATCGTAGAATTTTTATAGAAAACTGTCGTTACTACCTGTGACGTCAAAGGGAAAAGGAGTGTTTCAACAAAAGTAGGCTCTACCCTTTACTTAGCCCTCGCAGGCATGGGCGTCGATTTAGGGGTGACTGGGGTGACATGTCACCCCTCACCAACAAACAGGGGTGACAACATATGCATTGTCACCCCTGGATTTCGTTTAAATTAATAATTATTGTCAGAAAAACCACATACATTATACTATGCGTTAAGCTAGTTTCAAACGACCTGTATTATCACCGTCACAATCATGACAAACACAAGTGCCTCGTGGATTGTTGCATAGCGCAGCAATTGTTGTAGCATAATGGTAAGAATCGGCATTGTTACGTAATAGGTTTATAAGTTTGCAAGCTGTAGACAGGGTGTGTACATGCACACACTATTTTTTGCTTCTTTTGCACATAGGTTTATAAGTCATTTTATAATTACTACATCTGCATTAGACCGAGTGAAACAAAATGTGCCGCTTTCAGTAAGGGGTCCGTAATTAGTGTTTAAAACTTGCTGCAACGACATGATTCGGTGTAAAAATAAAGTGACACGAAACGGAATTTGCGTCGTTTGCCTATGTTTAAGGCGATACGACTGACGAAATGTTTTTTGCGTGTTTCTAAAACCTGGAAAAGTCACCCTTAATATTTTACAAAACGTTAAAAAATCGATGCCTATGCTCGCAGGCCAGGAGTTCAGAGTCTACACTCTATGCAAAATGTTCCATGCATGTGTGTGTAACATACGTCACAGAAATCAGTGCTTGTATTTCGTAATGTTTTGTGTGCAACATTGCACTAACCGGTTGAATGTTCTCACAGGATATATACTTGCATTAAAATGGTTATTTTAGGAGGATCAACTCATTCTGCTAGTGTGCAACATAATGTGTGAACAAGTGACTGCTCATACAGCACGCGTAAATCATCTATATCCGCTGCCACAGATAATCTTGATGTGTACTGTATTTTATGCTCTTGTATTATATTACTTAGACTGGCTCGTGATATCACGTGACAATATTGACCAATCAGCTCTCAGTATGGAGAGCTTTAAAAAGCCCAGTTTAGACCGGTAAATTCATTCTATTTCATTCCATTCGATTCTACTTGTTCTATCGTATTAATGTTACACTGCTATTATTACTGAGACTCTACAAGCTTTTCGCCGGCTTGGGATTTATTCCCACAGCCTGATAATAAACTGTTTATTCGGATACAACGGTTTGCTGGTGAGGTTCAAACCTTACATGTGCTTTGAGCAAACCTTGTTTACCCATGCGAACGGTTAAGTTTCTGTCCATATTATTCCGCAATAGACATCAAACATCGCTACATACACGTGCCAGTAAACAATATTTCTAAAAGTAGACAAGACATTTGCAAAAGTTTTCCGAAAAAGCTGTCATGGCCTAGGGGAGCTAGGTAGTTGTCTAGCAAATACCCATGCAAGGCGACCAATGTGCTTGGAAATTAATATCACATTGGAAACGAAATCGAATCGCGTGAGAAAACAATTGGCAGCATCTGTGTACTTTGAAATGAGATCGCCCTAAACAAACAGGAAAACAGGGGATCCGAACGTCAATCACGTGATCTGACTGTTTCTGTTCCAAATATGCCATGTCACGTAGCTGCGTAACAGATGTGTACGTTTATTTTCCAGTAGAAAACATTCCTGTCAAATGTTCTCGCGAGCGCCTGAATGCCTTTCGTGTACTATTGTGGTTCGCGTACCACTGGTTGGGAACCACTGGCGTAGATGAACCGCGAGAATAACAAAAAAAAAACTTAAATGATGAAATGTCCTGTTGTTCATTTTTTCTACAAAATTTCCCTCAATATTTTGTTACTTTTTCAGCAAATTTCCAACAACACTCACCAACACCAACTGACTTGCAGACTAAAAACCCTTGAAACATACTAAAACTGCCTGAAGGTCGCTCAAATTTGCCTTAGCAACAGATCATACATCTATGCTTATTCAACCTTAACATTGCCACCCATGCATAAGTAATTGCATTCACACAAGATTACAGTGCAAACTGCTCACCTCCGCACTAATATTGTTTGAATCTTCAGCCATTCTTGCTTTACATTCCAAGTTCAAAGTAAAAATGAACTTGGAATTACAAGTAATACAAACTGTATGCAGAAATCGGCCACTGTTATATGTTTGTTTAAAAAGTACCGTAAGCATTTCCAACAACAGATCTGTCGTTACAAAAGATCTGATGGAAACGTATTCCACGCCAGTTAACCGTTGCTAGGCAACAGTAATTTACGGAAGAAGGACCTTAGGGAATTTGACACTGATTTGCGGCAAAGGAAATGCTGAAGGCTTTGCCGCTTGTTTTTAGCTATTGGGTACCTTTTTGTGTTGTTTACATAGGCTGTAAACATTTCATTACATAATCACTTCATATTTTAATCAGGTTTTGTGTAGTCATGCTCGTGTCCAAACTATTTTGTCAGCACGACTGATTTATGCTCATGTTTTTGATGGAGATTTTGGTCAAGATTTATTCACGTATGATCAATTGTAATTTACAAATTTTCTTGGATTTGGTCGAGTATAAAAACAACTTTCGAACATTAGTTATTGACGTTTTCATCTTAATGACAGGTTTTAATAAAAATATCACACGTGAAGTACATGCTTTAGTTTTTGAAGCACAAATAAAAATCGTAATACAAGAATAGCAACGCACACAGACACAATCAGTAATGTTGGCAATATTTGTCAAGCACTCGGAAAGATCGAACGTCGCCCATAAACTGTTCATCAGTTGGTCTCAGTCGCATTTTGAGGTAAAGCAAACGAACATAGCTTGACACCCTCGTGTAAATCCCAGGTTCGTTTACGTTTCCACAACCGATGCCCCAACTTGTGATACCCCAGATAGTGTGACGTGCCGTGTTGGGGTCTAAACATGCCAAAGGACCCCCACTGTCACCCGACACGTGTCAGTGCCATCTTTCTGGAAAACAAAAATGCCAATAGTTTATAAAAAATGGGATTTCTATGTTAGAAAAGTTTTTACAGTTGCCTAAAGTGTTTATAATACACGTTTGAGTCATAATAACCGAAATTGTACGTTTGGTTTAATTGCTGAACAAACAACACGAAAAATACAGAAGTGCTTCAGGCAAAAAAAACTACCTGTAAATGCAAAAGTTAAAACAGACATCGAACAATCGCAACAACTAACAAATTACAAAACGTTGCATTCTAAACTAAACAGGAAAGCAAGAGGTGTTTGATAGATTAACTTTAAAAGGCAGCATGGGTATTGAAAATTGTTGTTCTCACCGCAGCGCACATCATGGAGTGCTTAAGGTAGTCAACACCGAGCAGTCGGCTGCAATTCTCGTTGGGAAATATGCTCACTGGCGCCTGCTGGAGGCAGGGTGGATAATCCATGGGGTTAACTGCCGAACAACAAGCATGTTGTGATGTGATTCTTAAAGGTTGTGGTTGGCAAGACTTTTGCAAGTTTCGTCAACACCGCATCACAGTGTTCGTTGTTGTAACTGACAAATGTTATATATGCCGACCGTAGATTGAATGCGCTGTACTATGAAATTGTACCGACAGAATACAGAGGTTAATTCATGACGCGCAGGTGTTAGAGATGCTTCCATATCGGTTTGTGGAAAGATTTGGGAACAGGAACTTGGAGTTTTTCAAAAACCCTTGTCTAGGTGCAAAATACTGAAGTGAATAAACTTGAATTAGAAGCCAAAACCTAAATTGTTAAACAGACATTTGAAACACAACATGTTTTTTTATCATCAGTGCTGTATTACATGATTATAAGCTGCATCGAATGCATCGCCTATACATTCACAGGCTGGCAGGCGGATGGAAAGGCAATTTTGAAACGTGTTTGAAAAAAAGTACAGCATTCCAGTTTTTACCGTTTTATTCAAAAACCCTAATGACGTAACTGTCGATAAACATCTGATAAAGCGACTCATGCACAGAAAAACATAAAAAAACTTACAGTGTCTGGGACCATGCGCCCCCCACCCAGATATTCCACATCGAGATTGTGACGAAAACTGGTTTTGTCCGAGAGGCAAACAAGCTGGTCGCACAAATCGACTGCAACCATAGAAATAAGTTTAAAATGAAACACTGATATCTCCACATGATATTTAATAACTCCTTGCTTCGGGCGTATTACGTTTACGTTGTGTAAAAACCAAGGCAATGCATTCTAATTTGGACCAGGACTCTTGCGAATTTATCTTACTTGAATGAAACGCATTGTCTCAATTTAATCAACGCCAAGTCGTTGGTTGGACTCGAATGGTACGAGTAGTAAGGATGTCTGTAAACCTCTTCAATATCTAGGTCACGTGAATCCTCTACGCCCTCTGATTGGCTGAATTGGAGTCCGTCACGGTTGTAGTAATCGCCCACCCGAACGATCGTCTCATTGGTGAACCTGTAACCATGGAAATGGTTCCCATGGTAATTTGTTTTAACTCTATGGCACTCCATACCAACAATGAAATTTTTTAAGACCTTATTTCGTGATATCCTTATGTACAAAATGAACTTGATAGCTGAAAGCATTATCGTTCATAGGAGTCCTGTGGACCCCAAATGGAAAACCTTGTCGTGGGAAATCAAACTTAAAATCGACACCAAATTCTCACAACGTGCACCGAAATGTAAACTTTTTACGAGCCTGAATCTGTCTGGAACTTTGTGCTAATTTATTCCATCACGAAAGAACTTTGGAAATTACTCACGATTTCGAACTGGATTCGACACAATGTGCGGCTGTGAGGACGTAACATCTGTTGATGAGAGTTCCTCCGCAAGAGTGAGGGGTGCGGCCTCTTAATGGATACTTCTTACGTATGGAAACCTGTTAGAATGATAAAAATACCTCGTACACTTGATGTAAACACGAAGATATTAAGCTTATAGTGGTTCTTAACCGATGAAAAAATTACTAGTAGGGGGAAATTATGGGTTTGTGGGTTATTAGTCGGCACCGAAATATACAAAAGTAGTTACAAGAGAAATATTATCATCTGTATTCACTGTGTGTCGTGTAGTTATTGACAATTGGTCATGCCATGTGGCCGAAACAGTGAAAAAAGGATAACAGATATAGCGAAAAAGCAATCATTAAATTCTACATTTAAAAATTTGAATACTGGTGGGAAAAAGGGATCCCGATTAAATTTAAGCTGGGAAATGAGATGAAAAATGGTTAAGAAACAGCACTGTTACAGACACACGTGCACATGGAAGTAAGCTTTTATGAAAGCCGGCATCTGACTGACAACGAATAAAAGACATGGGTTTTAAAATGAGCTCTCCTATAATTGTATGTTTCTACATAACTTTGCAAATCTCCCATAAAATCATTTACCTGCAACGGCTGTTTCCCGGGGTTGGCGTTGACCCCTTCCACTATTCTTAATCCGTCTTTGACCTCAGGACAGAAAGCCGGAACAGGAATATCGTTGGTGGCTTCACCGCAAGATTCTTCTTGCAGTTTGCTACCTGGGAATATACGAACAAAATATACTGGCTGTTGATAAGATGTTGGATAAAGCTTACAACACAAATGACACGTTTGACCGAGTTGTGCATCCCCGTAATAAATTGTGGAAAACTTCGTACAGCTAACCTAAATCTTGGTCAGTTAAAAGCCGAAAATGTTCCGTCCTTTGCGAGTTGTAAACAGCAATGTGGTTGGTTTCTCCAATGGAAGGCAATCTTCTTGTAATGCTAAACGCAAGAGAGCAACTACATGAAAATCTTTCAAAATCTCAAACTTTTTCCGAAAAGAGTTAACATTGTTGAATATTCATCGATTAGTATTAGAAGTATTGAATATAAATTGTCTTTACATATCACAAAGCCAGTTATCTTTTGGTAGAAAGTATTATCCATTCTTTTCTAGTTACAAATGCATTACCTTTTCGACCCAACATTTAAGCATAGGCAATACAAATATATTTTGCACTATATTGTATACAATAACAAACTAATGTTAGCTTACGGTAAGACGTAGGTAAGAGCTCCGCTGTAATATATCATGATGGATATGGTGTGAATATGAATAATGATTTGAAACTTAGTCCCTCTGCTTAATCTTGCCCTGCCCAGACGACAAAAGGGCCTTGCACTCCATTCGTTTCCAGTTGGTCCGTTCTTGATGATTAGCTGTGTGTTACATACAAAGCGAAACCATTACAAACAGCAAGTTTATTCAATTCAATGTTTTACAGTAAGATAGTTTGTATTATCATAATCTCCTGATAGCAATATACCCAACAGAAACACATTCTGTTAGAATAAACTATACTGAAGCATAGGCGATACAAATATATATGAAATATATCAATTAAAAAGCTTGTGAAATACCGACGCCGGACTTATTACAGAACTTGCTACAGTAAGTTGAAAGTTTGTTCAATTTATTGTAACCTTTCCCACCGACCAATGGCATATTTAAATTAGAATGGCTTGACAGCGCCGTCTAGCGGATGAAACAAAAGAAGGCACTAAAACATACGAACTTTTAATTCTTGCTGATTCTTTTTGAAAATGGTTTGTTCATGCCAAAATAATGTTTTTGTGAAGTACATTGTTAGTTATCTGACTTAACCTTGCAACTCACAGCTAGGTTTGAAGCAAGGAAAATGTTTAAACCCCTCTGGACTCGTGCAAGCAAAGGAAACTTTCGGAACAGGAAATGCGTGCAGAGCATAATTGATTAGCGATCCATCGTCTTAACCACTCAACCACCTCGTCGTCCAAAACCTGTAGTTAAATGAAATATTTATGTGAGAATTGTTTGGAAAAAATATTGTCTTGTAAAAACTACTTTAGTTTGGTTTAATATTGTGGGATACGATAAATTGCACTTACATAAACTTATTAGATGGTTTCCCACATCCTTCGATAGTTCAGTTGGTGCGGCGGTAGAGTTTATCACAAATACATCTGAAGTACACAGCATTTTAGGTAAAAGTACGTTTGAAAAAGAATGCATTAAACTAACTGGTTTTACAGGATTTCTTTCTGCCTTCACTATCTTTAGTAAATGGAAAGCATGAAAGCTTTTCCATTCAAGGTTAGCAATTGTTACAGTTGTAAACAAATTTATTGTGCTGTTTTGGTAAACTTTGCCCATCTTAAAAAAAGTACAGTACATAATAAACGTGCTGCGTTCAGGTCGCAGTACTTTAAGACAACTTGGCCATCCTGTCTATGCACTGTACTTTGTTATATTATTTAGAAATGTTTAGAAGTAGTTTTTAGGGCGCAATTACAAACCTTGTAAACGATGATTTGTTTAAAATTATTTCATCCTGGTCAATTAAATGCCTTGTTGGTTTTTGAAACTACAAAACTGTCAAAATCACATGAAAAATATAAAAAAAACACACAAACCGGCGCAGTCTCAATCAATAATGTTGGTAATATTTACCAAGAATCCGATAAGATCGAACAAAGCTTGAGACCCTCGTGTAAATCCCAGGTTTGTTTACGTTTCCACAACCGATGCCCCAACTTGTGATATCCCAGATTGTGTGATGGTTTATGTCATGCGCTGTTGTTCTGAAAAACAAGATTGGAAATTGTTAGTGGAAATATGTTTAGATAAGCAAGAATGACTCGATTTAACCATACAGTAACTAAAGTGGAAAAAGAAAATTTCCACTCTTACTGCAGTAAACATTGTCAGGCTCAAAAACAGCCAAGTAGGCGACTGCAATTCTCATGGACGAATATGCTCAATGGCGCCAACTTGTGGCTATTATTTTGTAAAATGGAGATTTAATCATTCTTATAAAAATGAAATACGATTTTCACTTTCATTACTGTTGTCATGGATGACACTTGTATCTTGTGCAGTGTTAATACATAAAGATAAAAGAAATAGGGTAAGTTTGTACCACACAAAGTAACAATTATATCCAGCAACATAGAAAACTTCCTGCATCCCACATTCCCCAACCAGATATTCCATACTCACATTGTGACGAAAACTGGTTTTGTCCAAGAGGCAAACACGCTGACTGCACAAATCCACTGCAAACATAGAAATAGGTTAGTAATGGAACAGAAAAGTACATGGATTACATTTGAATAAAATTGTGATTCCAGCTGCACTGAGACCTTTTAGGTCGAAACAGTGGCCATCTGTCTGGAGCTTACACAAAATTGTGATTGTGTACTAAAATCCAAGCTGACATACTGCTTATATGGGAGAATATTCGAATTCGGAAAAGTGAGATCTTGTGTAGAACGACATTGTCCCCGTAGACTTTCCACTTGAATGATTTGCAACAGTATAGTTGGGAATAATCACATAGTGAGGTTTTCCTCTTCAATAATTAGGTCATGTGAATCCTTTGATTTGTAGTAACCTGTAACCACCCACCCCAGGCCCCGATCGCTGGTCGCACTGGTTAACCTGTCACCATGGAAACAGCTCAATAATACTATTTGCAAATCAATGCTCTTTATGAAACAGATTGCACACAAGAAACACTTACATTTGAGTTGAATTTAACACAATGTGCAGCTGTAAGAAGGTAATGTCAAGTGTGGGGTTTACAGCATCTTAATGGATGTCTCCAATGTATGGAAACCTGTTGAAATCATAAAATGTAAATTAGTTTTCTTGATGTTATGTGAATATCACATATCTTGCACACTTGCACAGAATGTCACCATTAACTAACTTAAAAGTGTTTCTTCGGTTTGACGTTGTAACACTTAAATCATTTTAACCTGTTGTCATTTTTGACAAACAAGTTGCAGATTTTAACAACTTTTTGTTAGTTTTTAAACTGGGTTAAAATATAATCAATCATATTATTCATCAATACATAACTTCAGTAAATCTCAAACAAATGCATAATTTATTATGACAGCCAAAAGGATAGAAAGAAAAAAAATTGTTGTCTTTCTAATATTACGAGAAATTAGGCTAATACTTGTGTTAATACAAGAAAAGTTTATGCAGCAAAATAATGGCATCTAGGCATAGTTACACACACACTAATATACAGTAATATCAACACATCTAGGTAAAAACATCACATAAATTTTCTGTATATTGTTCATTGAAATTGACATACAACAAAGTTAAATACAGATTGTGGGAACCCAATTTTTTGCTTGCGGCTTCTTTTTCAGATCAAAATTTCCTGGGATTCGTTGTGTTGGTCAATCATCTAATTCAGTGACTCCAGACCTCTTTGTCCTGGCATACAAAGTAGTCAGAAAAGCCATTGACCTCTTTGATGTTTTGATAAATCTGGTCCTGCCTAGATTAAAGTATGAAGTGAAAGTCACAATGTGTTTTCCATATAACCAGGTTGTTACTTGCTTCTGCTGTTTAGCATATATCCATGCTCATATTGTAAACTGCACAAACATCTTTTGAAAAATAGGGGTTTATAAATCACTTTGAGTTAGTATTTAGAGGTTGTGGCAGACTCCCTGGCAACGCTCTATGGAGGTGTCAGCAACCCCTGGCACATAAGGTTAATATCTCAATGCGTTTGGGATTGGCTTGCATCACAAATATTTGTCAAAAAGATATATGTCAAAGAATTACACAAATTTACACAATAAAATTTATATAATGATATAAGTAATGAGGTGGTGGCAACACAGTGGTAACAAGATAAGGGCAAAATACTCTGGTTTGCATGCACAGAATTTAAAAACACACATGTAATGTTTAAAACGTTGCTGGCCCCCGCTGCACTGACACTGGTTACGAACCACTGGTCTAAGTTGAAATTCCCCAAAAAATTTATCTATCTTTTGCAGAAAAATTCACAAGCTTTGCATCACTGGTTTTAGCTTTTACGTGGACATAGGGTTTTCACCTTAATTGTCTTCCGAGGTTTGCACCCAGTTTTTTGGAAATCTTCGACTGGTTGTTTGGTGAGCAAGATTGTCAAGAGCCAACATCAAGTTGCACTGATGAGATCTAACAGATCAAAACATTGGCCCACTCGTCCAGTCTGCAACTCACTTAATATGATTTCTGTTGACAAAAGTTACGAATTAATTTAGTTTGGGGTTAGCATGATGACCAGGACTTCTTCCAGCAACAATTCATTGCGTGGATTAGTGATGTTTTTGGAGCCGATAAAATTGTTCTCATTAAGTGTGTTTTATTCAGATTTTGGATAAAATTTATTCTAGGATTTTTTTTTTTTGGATTGACTCGAGGATTCATTTAAAATAAACACAGCAACCAACTTTTAAACAGAGCACAACTTAACTGCAAATAAGTATTTGTGTACAACAGACCAATACAAGACATACACTTACTTCATTAACCAACATATTCTCTTGGAACTTGATTCATGGACGTTGTCAGTTTGCGGGAGTTTCACTCTTTATTTGCAATGAGATTTCTTCCATTTAAAACCAATTCATTCAAAAATAAGATATTTTGCAACAGTTGAAGTTTTAATTTTGTTCCAAGACAAAGTAGATCCGACTGTTACGTTCCTGCATGACAACATTCTATTCTACAAACAACCCCTGGTATTCTTTCTTCTGAAAACTGGAATAAAAATGTCTGAAAACTTTCGTCTCACTTTCTGCTCCAGACATATTTCACTTTATATATTTCGCAGCAATTTTATTTACAGTAAAAAACATTTATTTCAAACAAATTACAATAAAAACACAAATAATTCTGAAAGTCTCGTGTTTTGTTTCAATCCGAACCACTGGAGTCTGCATCGGATGAGAGGATCATCCAAACCAAAAACTTTCGGCTGAAAAAAACCACAAAACTTTTAATTTCATCAAAATTAACAAAACCATGTTTTAATGCAAACATAAATTAAACAAAATTCTTACCGGGTTTTTCAGTTTTTCAATCTCTTCTTTCAAGACTCGAATAGATTCGGAATCGAATCCGCACCTTTCCAGCTCCAACTCATCCACTTTAGGGAGAATCCGACAAATATTTCCAACATCTTTTTGTTCAAACTTGTTGTCATCCGGGGCGAGAATTCCCAATTATTTAAAATATAAAGATTGGTCGGAAATCTTTGTTTCAAACTTTTTTAAAACAGATTTTTTTTCTTAAAACCGGATTAAAATTAACTCCATGTTTTCACTTTTGATTAAAAAAAGTAAGTTTTATCAAAATATCATGGATTTAAAGAAATATTTATTCTCAAAATAATGAAAACCAACCTTGGGTCCCATCTTCATGATCGCTTCACAGATCATGTTTAAAGTTTCAGAATTAAGTCCGCATTTCCACCCCATTAGTCGACAATTAGTCGTTAGATAGCGCACGTTAGCTGACACAATTAGCGATTTAAAGCGGGAAAATAGAATCTATCGCTCTATTGTTGGACGCTATCACCGTTTCGTGTTCTATTTTACTAATGGTCAACGGTCATATCTGTGGTCCTGTGGATGTGTAATGCAATAATATTGGAGATGAATTAATTCAGGTAATTTAACCCTTAAATTAAAATAACAGATATAACGTGGGAATGGCAAGTATAAGAGCGCATGAACCATGTAAAAAATATACATGGTATTCTCATATATACACCTGTACCGACTGTTTCACCTCGTGATAGGGCACTTATAGTTTCATTGGAAAATATAAAACAACTTCCTGGAAAAGTCATAGGTAGCTTAAACTGCCATATGGAGGATATTAAAGAAGTATTCCAGGTATATGTGTATCTACTTTTATTGTTATTGTGCTGAAAAGAGTTGGGATTGACACTACATTGCAACTGAGTGTATTTTTTATTATAATTGAAAAAAAGCATTTTTGCTACTCTTTCAGCCCACGTATGGTCAAACAAGGGGCCAATAATGTGTCTCACAGACCAACAGTCTGCAAATAGAGAGTTGCAGCCCAAATTTGAATCATATTATCATCTTTCATTGTCATTATCTGTTATGAGTAAGATTGCATTCTATCGGAGTGTGTTTAACTTCTAATACAACAAGTGGGTGTTTTTTATCCAGGATGTCCTTGCAGAGAAGTATTGGTGTTAAGAACAACTCCATTATTTCCAGGCGTTATTTTTCAATCCTCAGGTTGGCATCGCTATGACTCTGCAAAAACAGCACAGGTATTTAATGACTTTGCATTTAAAAGCGTCCAAGCTTGTAAAATAGTTTTAGATAAAGACCCTTTTCTTTATGGTTCTTTTGCTTTTGAACACTTGTAACATTAGTTCATTCGTCTATTTTATGCAGGAACAACAACTACAGTCTGACGTTTTTAATCTAAACTACTTGGTTTCATCAAATATGTTCTAGTCTGCTAAAACAGCACACACTTTATTTGAATTCCACTTGACCAATGTAGGGGGTTCTTTGTACCAAGTTATTGCTACCAAGGATTCAATGTAGGGCAGGCATGTTGTTGATGACCTTGTGAAAATTAGAGGTCATGATATTCTTGATGTTGCCTTGGTGATGTTTTACTCTTCACTGCAACCTGGTGGATAAAAGAAAGATTTTTTTCCAAAAAGAAATGAAAACAATGACTTTTTGACAAAGGTTTGGGAGCACTGGCGACCCGCAACTAGAGTACCACCAAAACTCGGCAAATCTCAAACAAATGCATAATTATGACAGCCAACCATAACATGGTTTTAATGCAATGAAAGAGGCCTAGAAACAAAAAAGTTATTGTCTTTATAATGCTACAAGAAATTAGGCTAATATTTGTGTTAATACAAGAAACGTTTATGCAGCAACATAATGGTATCTAGACATATTTACACACACATTTGTGATAATATAGCAATATCAACACATCTAGGTAAAAACATCACATAAGTTTTCTGTATTTTATTTATTGAAATTTGCATACAACAAAGTTAAATACCGCTTGTGGGACCCAACTTTTTTGCTTGCGACCTCTTTTTCAGATGAAAATTTCCTGCAATTCGTTGTGTTGGTCAATCATCTAATTCAGTGACTCTAGACCTCTTTGTCCTGGCATATAAAGCAGTCATAAAAGTCATTGACATCTTTGATGGTTTGATAAATCTGGTCCTGCCTAGATTAAAGTAAGAAGTGAAAGTCACAATGTGTTTTCCATATAACCAGGTTGTTACTTGCTTCTACTGTTTTGCATATAGGGGTTTATAAATCACTTAGAGTGAGTGTATAGATCTTGTGGCAGACTCTCTGGCAATGCTCGATGAAGGGGTCGGCAACCCCTGGCACATGAGGTTAATATTCATGGCATGCCAAGTGATCATAAGTTCATACTTCAGTACTTTTCCATGCACTCGGGATTGGCTTACATCGCAGAAAAATTCACAAGCTTTGCATATAAATATAATTTACTGTGACATGGAGCCCGACAGCACCACTGGTTTTAGCTTTTACATGGACATAGGGTTTTCACCTCGATTGTCTTCGGAGGTTTGCAACCAGATTTTGTGCAAATCTTCCACTGGTTGTTTGGCGAGAAAGATTGTCAAAAGCCAACATCAAGTTGCACTGATGAGATCTAACAGATGAAAACATTGGCCCAGTCCTCCAGTCTGCAACTCACTTAATATGATTTCTGTTGATGAAAGTTACGAATTAATTAGTTTGAGGTCAGTATGATGACCAGGACTTCTTCCAGCAACAATTCATTGCGTGGATTAGTGATGTTTTTTGGAGCCGATAAGATTGTTCTCATTAAGTGTGTTTTATTCAGATTTTGGATAAAATTTATTCTAGGTTTTTTTTTATTTGGATTGACTCCAGGATTCATTCAAAATAAACCCAGCAACTAACTTTCAAACAGCAAACAACTAAACCGAAAATAAGTATTTGTGTACAACAGACCAATACGAGACATACACTTACTTCATTAACCAACATATTCTCTTGATTCATGGACGTTGTCAGTTTGTGGGAATTTCACTCTTCATTTGCCATGAGATTTCTTGCATTTAAAACCAATTCATTTGAAAATAAGATTTTGAGACAGTTGAAGTTTTAATTTTATTCCAAGACCAAGTAGATCCGTCTGTTACGTTCCTACATGACAACATTCCATTCTACAAACAACCCCTGGTATTCTTTCTTCTGAAAACTGGAATAAAAATGTCGGAAAACTTTCGTCTCACTTTCTGCTCCAGACATATTTCACTTTATATATTTCGCAGCAATTTTATTTACAGTAAAAAACATTTATTTTGAACAAATCACAAAAAAAATAAAAATTTTTGAAAGTCTCGTGTTTTGCTTCATTCCGGACCACTGGAGTCTTCATCGGATGAGAGGAAGGAATATTTACTGAAGATCCAAACCCTCTACTTCCAGCTGAAAAAAATCACAAAACTTTTAATTTCATCAAAATTAACAAAACCATGTTTTTTGCAAATATCAATTAAACAAAATTCTTACCGGGTTTTCCAGTTTTTTAATCCCTTCTCTCAAGACTCCAATAGATTCGGAATCGAATCCGCATCCAATCAGCCCCAACCCCCGATCCACTTTAGGGAGAATCCGACAAATATTTCCAACATCTTTTCGTTCAAACTTGTTGTTACTCAGGTCGAGAAATCTCACCTATTGAAAATGTAAAAATTGGTCGGAAATCTTTGTTACAAACTTTTTTTGAAACAGATTTTTTTTCTTAAAACCGGATTAAAATTAACTCCATGTTTTCACTTTTAATTGAAAAAAAATAAGTTTTATAAAAATATCATGGATTTGAACAAACAGTTATTCTCAAAATAATGAAAACCAACCTTGGGTCCCATCTTCATAATCGCTTCACAGATCATGTTTAAAGTTTCGGAATTAAGTTCGCATTTCTGCAACCACAGCCACAAACCGGGTTCTCGAATCCGTGGGAGGAAATCCGCGAGAGCGAAAACATCCGAAATCTTCAGTGGGATTCCGGTTAAATTCAACTCCCCAGGACAAGAGAGGGCGATTTCATCTCTAAATATTCCGTCAACTTCCTGTAAATCTACGAGGAAATCTGAAACAGGGACAAGTTTATTAAAACAAACATGGCGAAAGTTTTATTAAATCACTAAAACTTTTTATTGCAAACTTCAAACAAGATTTCTTCACTTTTAATCGGATTCAAACAAGACAAAATCCAACAAATTAATCAAATACAAAAACATTAACTTACTGGAAGGAAAACATAAACTTTATCCGACAAAAAATATGCGACCTTCCTTTAAAACTTTCAACCTGAACATTTTTATTCCATTCTCTTCTATAAGAACAATGGAATTGCGACGTCACAATACTTACTGTGACGTAACAGTTACGTTTACAAACACGCATCACACAGACTGGAAATAAATACTAACCTCGTAACTCGTATCTAAGTAAATATAATCCATTGGGCTTTTCTTTCCGCAGGTATTTCGAAAGTTTCTTCACCAACTTTTTCGCACGTTTGTCTGAAAATAACAAGATCAACATTTACGGTAAAAATAGAAGCCATGTATTTGGATGGGAGAATTATTTAAACTCCCAATGTGCGTTTTCCACAAATATAACCTGCGTATATTAGATGCGTAATGAGATGTGAGACTTTCTAAACCACGATGCCCGTTTACCCAATATAATGGTAACTTGTAGTGGAAAGTATGTGAAAGTTTAACAGCAAGCTTTTCGCGTAAAGCAACGTTGTGTAACAAATTGTAAACATGGTTTTGCAAATCGTTCAGGGCCTGTCAATGCAGACAAGTGCAACAAAACAAATATGTTACATAACAGCAGCATCTTAACTTTGGCAATAGTTTCTTTGTTAAGATTTTTACACCTAAATGCCTTGTATTACTTTGCTGGTAACAATAATTTTAGCAGAGTGTTTTTCTTATGTTTAGATGAGAAAAAAAGGAAAGATTGTTTTTAATGTAACTAACTACCATGCATTTGTTCCTCATTGTTAAGTGTGGAGGATGCTGGATCACTGGAAGCAGTCTTGACTGAGGTTGATAGCAAGATTTTTGGACTGGAATCACTTCCATCACCTGTAAAAAACAATCAAGGTAATAACTGCAATTTAATGGCACTTATGTACACCGTAAGCGTTAACCCAATGCAAAGGCCTTACTTGACAATCTTGACAATAAATAAATTATGTTACAGTGGCCTAAAAACCAAGCTGGACCTGGGCATTCTAGGCCACTGCTCTGTCTGTGGGAGTTCGCCAGTTGGACTTTACAGCAGGGATGCACAACACGAATGTCTTATTTGGCTTGCTAGTGGTTTTTGAAGTGGCTTTGCAAACAGTTTTTAACTTCATAAAAATACATTTCTCTTTGAGCTGTGCATCCTGCTTTGCTGGGAAAAGGGCATTTAATTCAGCTATGCTGTATTCATAGGCTAACCACTGCTTCAAACCACACCGGGAGTCCATTTCAAAAGCAGATCAAAAAAGAGGCATTCGTGGAGCCATTAAGATCTATAAATATTCTTACTGACTGTTTCAAGTACAGCAACAGCAAAATGTTTAAAAAAAACATAATAATTCAGAGCTGCAGACAGGGTGTACACGCACTGTTTCGGCCTATGAGGTCTCATTAGTGAAGCTGTTGACTGTGGCACTGTGCTAGCTTTTACACTAGCAGGCACACTGATTTTACAAACCACCGGTGGTTTGTCTGTATTGTTTGATACCCAGTATAGGGTACCCAATGGATCGACGTTGACCGCTCTCAAAATGTTTACATATGTGACATGTTGTAATATTCATACCATTTGACAATTAATTTAAGTGCCAAAAACCACAGGTTTATGCAAAACAATGGATATAATAAATACCAAAGAATTTTTGTGTTACAAAAATGGTATACCTCAGTACTTGCACTAAAAATCAATTAAGCAACGTGCGTATATAGGACAGAACTTACTTTTTACATGTCCTAGTTCACCACCATCTATTTGAGGTATTCTGGTTGCCTCAAGTTCAGCTGCAGCAGTGGACGTTTCAACAGCTGTAGAAACATGTGTTAAAAAGCAGAAGCAATATGGACTGGGTTACTGTTACATCTCACCAAATAACCCAAAAAGCTAAATTGATTAAAAAAGGTTTTTGAAATTTGATAAGACATTTCTGTTAATAAAGAGTATGAAATGTGTATGAATATAAATTAACATGCATACTTTTACATTAACAATACACGATTGTTTAGATTAACACACCAAATGGATTGAGCTACTGTGGCATGCTTACAGCACTAAAACGTTGCACACCAAGTAACAGCAGCATCACAGCCAAGCCTGGTAAAGCTTCTTTTCCTGACAGCTCAAGATATAAAAAAGCACTGGAGTTTAACCTCATAACCCTGGTCATTAGAAACCATAGTTCTATCAACTAAGGTATGAAAGTTCCAAAAAATGGAAACACCCATTTTGGCTGTGATGTCACTGCCAAGAAGCAGGGAAATAAAACTCAATAATTTGAAAATTTAACCTTTTCCTGCATGTTTTGGATGTTTCTTTGAACGTCTTGAAAAAAGTCTTGCAAAAAAACCTGTACGTTTCTTTGTGGCAGAATTGGAATAAACTATAGAAAAGCAAAAATATTGAGTTTATTAAGTCAAGCATAATAATGCAGTAACACATAATACACTGTCAAATCTTATGCAGTGCAGTTTAAAAAAGAAAGGATTGTTTTTATGTTATGTTATCTGCTTTGTATATATTTATCACCATTATCTAGCGACTGTTTTGAATGTTGGGCCTTGGAAGTTGTTGCGCCATCTAATGTTTTGGATAAAGACGATTCGATATTTTTTGAAGCCAAACCATCCCTGCAAGCTGTAAAACAATGTGTTGAAATATATAGTACAGCATATATATATATTATTTTTTTCCATTTTTTTGTAGACTTTAGTGAAATGTTGTAATATTCATACCATTTAACAATTAATTATGTGCCTTAAACCACAGGTTTATATGAAAAACAATGATTATAATAAATACCAACGAATATATGAATGCAAACCATGGTGGCAACATTACACTCCAGTTTGTGTTGTAACAATGTTATACTTCGTTTCTTGCACTAAAAATCAGTTAAGCAATGGGCGTATATAGGGCAGAACTTACTTTTTACATGTCCTAGTTCACCACCATCTATTTGATGTATTCTGGTTACCTCAAGTTCAGCTGCAGCAGTGGAGGTTTCACCAGCTGTGGAAACATATGTATTACAAATCATAAACAAGATATACTGGGATACCATCTGTTTACAAGTGCCTTGATGAAACAGAGTACAAACATTTGTTGAAATTCTAGTAAAATATTAAATAAATGTTCCAGTGGTTCACAACCTGCAAGGGCTTTTTAGGTGGTGTGCAAAAAAAATTGCAACATAGACAAATTCCATCCAAAAATGCCAATCGTTGTGAAATTGCATGCTGCGACATGTGTCATGAACATTCAATGGGCAATAAATCCTGTTTCTGGTTGTTAATTGGCATTTTGATATTCAGTTCAAAATACAACACAACCATACTTTAACACATAATACACAGTCAAATCTTGTGCAGCACAGTTTAAAAATGAAAGCATTGTTGTTGGTTATGTTTCACTCAAACAGTTTTCTGCTTCGAAAACATTTACCACCATTTTCCGGCGACTGTTTTGACAGTTGGGCCTTGGAATTTGTTGCGCGTCCTAATGTTTTGGATGAAGTAGATTTTACATTTGTTGAAGCCAAACCTTCTCTGCAAGCTGTAAAACAATGAGTCACAATATATAGCATATAATATATCTTTCTTTTTCTTTCAATTACATTTAAGTTCATTGCTAAGTAATCAGCGAAGTTTTGTCAGCAAAAAAGATAACAGAAACACATTTTTGACACACAAATACCAAATAAATATAGTACTGACGGATTTTATGCATCTTGGAAATTGTTGTACCGCTGACAGCACTATTGACAGGATCAGATTCTGAACTGGTTTCACTACGTGCACTTCCAGAGGCTTTGATTGAAAATTATAAAATAAAAATAATGGTCATTAAAGCACAAACTTTCCAATGCGCTGCACATACCTGGTTTGTGTCCAAGCAAAAGGCCACACACAAAACGACGAACCATTGCCCAATGGGGTTCATTAATCAAATCGTCTACGATTTGATCAAATTCTTCATCTGACATGAACAAAGAAATGTAGTATGCACCAAACATTTCCTGTAGAACTTGATGAAGGTAGTAGAAGAGAACATCTCTCCCATCAAAGACTCTACGACTGGGAAACCGGGAGAACTTTGCCATTTTGAACACTACATCCTGTACTTTTACATCTTCTAAACCTACTTTTTGAAGGTCTTCATGTGTGAACACAACGGTTTTACGAACCATGCCTTCATATGCCATTTGGCTAAGTGGCAACTTAAGGTTTTCTAATTTCTCTCCTTTTGCATGCTCAGAGTGACCAAGTTGTTGCAAAACTTCATCAAATACATTAGTTATGGTGGAAATACTGTGCACCTCACCAAATAACCCAGCATAAACAATAAATTGTAAAAGCATTGGATTGCAGCATAAATCAAGCAATTGTGGAGATTTAGTTGTAAGTTTGTTCCACAATTGTTTTGCTTTATCGCCTGAGTAACTATCAAACAGTGTCTTTGCATCCTCAGGAGAAAGATCACTGACATAAATTGTTGGCTTAGGTCGGAGTCCTAATGGCATTAATAGTAATGAGTGGGGTCGAGAAGTAAAAATCAATTTAGATTTTGGAAAAAATTGCCTGCTGCAAAGGTTGGCAACAAGCTGTTGTACTGGCAAGGGAGTGTCATACTTCTCATTTACAGGTGCCATGTTTTCTAGTGTCCAGGTTGCCTGATCTAATCCATCAAAAATAAAAGCACACTTTTCTGGGTTCTTTATCATCCACTGGAAAACCAAACTGAGTGTTTCCTGTGAAGCATGGTTGAACTGGTTATCCAGCAGAAGCTCCTGCAAAGTAAGCTTTCTATCGCCGTAGTTTAAATACATGAACCGAAGATGAAGCACTAAGTGATCTTCTGTTTCTAGTTGCCTGCATAATCTCTTTGAAAGAGTGGTTTTGCCGCATCCAGCCGGTCCAAGGAAAGCTAGAAATATGCCTTGCTTTTTGTGTTCTTTAAAGCTTGAAACTAGTTGGGGAAATTTGATGTGTTCACCAACAAATCGATCATTGTCCCCCTTGCTTGTCGATGGCTGAAACTCATTTTCCTTTTGAGGATCAATTCCTTTGTAAATATCAGTATCTATCAGTGTTGGTTGAACCTCTGGTATTTTAACCTTTTGCAACACTTCACTGTAAGGGACAACATCGGGATCAAGATTTTCAAGCTGATACTTTTTGATTTCATCAACTGCCTGTTGCAACTTTTCTTCTGCAAATTTTAAACAGGTTTTTCAGATAATAAATCCATGTTACTGTGGTTTTTAGACAAAACAGTGGGCTCTAGCATCTATGTTTGGCTGGTTTGATTTTAGTACAGCATGCTGCATAACCACAACGCAAAATGAGGATTAGTGTTTATCTGTCAAATTATATTGTAATGGTAACGTCTAATGCCACAGAAAAATGATAAAATCACCAAGTACAAAAACGGGAAAAAAATTGTCTGCTGTTTAGTTTTTTAGCCAACCGAATAATGATTCATCATATTTTCATTTCAAATGCTTATTTCCAAAGTTTTAGTTGATCTAACTCTTATTTTACGTCAATTTATAGAATTACTTTGCTTCGTGGGAGTAGGAACAAACATAATTTCAGATGACATCAATAAACATCACAGAATATATTAAGTTGTAACAGGCAAATTTCGAGTTGTAACTCTCTCATTGGTTGTATTTTTACCCACAATGCAGTATACTTTATGGAGGATAAAACAAAATCTGCTAAAGGACGCATATTGGTATTTCTGTTAAAATAAATTTGGCGGCGGAAAATTTCCACCTTGTATTTAATTCCCTGTTACCATAGAAGGAGGACGTCATAAAGCAATCAGTGAAGCATTGGGGTCAATTTTACGGTTGAGTGAGCACGTATGCATGTGTTGTTGCTTGGGGGAATTTGAGCCAGTTTAGGGCAGTTTTAAGTAGAGTTTTGGGCGTGTTAATTCAGGTAGCTACGTGGTAACGTGTGCTGTATAAAATTGAGCTGAAAAGGCGGTTTACTTATGTCTGCGTCGAACGGCAAAAAAAATCTGGTTTTCTACTAGTTATGTTCCCAGTTCTGAACCCTCCGGCCTGGCGAAACCTAGTGTGAAGAAAGTGTGCAGAAAAAGTGGACGCGAACATATGAGCGGGAAGTAAATCAATCGAAATCATAATCACTCAGCTAAACATGGGAAACAAGCCAAGTTTTTTAACAAAGTTGTATATTTTCTGTTTTTTCAGAGAAAGAACTTTTAGCGATTGTATGAGAGTGTTGTCGTTTCACAGTCAGCAAAAAAAGCTTCATCGTAGACAGACGTAGGTGTTTCAGCTACAGTGTTTGTTTTGCATGTTGGCCAAACAAGCGTGAAGAAAATTCCTTACTTTCTAAGCCCATGTGATTGGCGTGAAGATGCCCTAGTAACTTACTGGCACCGTAGCTTCATTTGATAGTTTGGCTCAACACTAGATACGGTAAACTGGAATCTTCTGTCCACCGTAATCCATATTGGAAATAGCTGTCCCTGTACTGTCGTATCTACCAACTGATTTAAACGTTTTCACAAACACTTTTACTTCCCGTATGTTTGCTCAGTTTCGCTTGTCACAGCTACCAAAATGTTTCAACACTTGTCCTCAAGTGGTTTGTAAAATGGTTACGTAGGTTATTTGTGATGTCACGAGGTTATGAATTGTGAGCAAACTATTGAAACAATTCATGGCTTGATGCCACATAACCAAAATGTTTGCAGTAGTAACATATAGGCGCATGTGTAGAATGGTTTCATATCTCCGTCGAAACTCTTTCATCAATTTTTCGCGGCACACACAGTTTTCGAAACCTGTAAAATGCAGTATTCTGACAAGCTGTAAAGTGCTCTATTCGTTCAAGTAGACGAAAATGATCGCATGCTCATCATGATTCTACAAGGGAAGTGAGAGCTCCCGAGTATCTGGATCCAAACACAAATTACTAACGCATAAAAGTGTCTGAAAACTTTTTAAAACCTTTCACGCAAAAAGGTCACGGACAGCATGCTTTCGTCTTAAATGCTGAAGTCGGACACATTCGTATTTCAATCGGAATATTACTTTCCTAAAAGGCAGAGGTCGGTGTTGTGACATCCAAGACATGCACGCCCACAGCCCCCAACAACTTCCGTAACTGGAACTCAGACAGCCTCTCTCTCAGTGTTTTGCTCTTGCTCAGTCGCTCTCTCTCGTTTACCCAGTTTTAAATTCCATTGATACGACTCTTGTGCTATATAATTCGTAAACGCATCCTGTTCACGGAATAAAATTAGTTATCGTTAAGAACACGCCCCAGAAGATCAGGACTTAGTTAAAACAGCCAAATTCACACCGCTGCGTCTGACCCATGCTCCGCAATGGAGTTTTAGGTGCTTGATAATTTCGGAAATTACATAAACTCATTACATAAAAGCCAAAGATGTACAAGAACTTGCATTCCCAGACGTAGCACCAGATTTCCATAGCAATGCATCATGTATAGCAACCTAACTGTTCATTGGTAGCGAAATTGCTGACAACCATAAACAAAAATGTAGAATTTAGTGAAACATTATCTGCTGTGACAATTTAATGTGATGATGTCCACGTCATTTAATCAGAGTCTAACGGTCTAAGTCACATAATATGTTGAATTAGATTCTATGTTGTCGTTGGGGCTAGACACAGATATTGTTAAATGAGTCGCAATTAAGCTAACAATTTTGTCATCTCCAAATGGTCGAATATAAATGCTAAATCAGTTTGGTTTCCACTTGAATACAAGCATTTGTATCCCAACCTATTGAGCGAAGCGTTTATGTAAACAGGCTTGGCGAGTATTGAGCGGGAAATGCTGATGTGAAACGTTTATCAGTTGATTGTTTTTTACCTTGTTGCCCCCCTTGGGGTTTTATGGCTGCATCTGTGTTAGCTGGTGAGGCTGTTGGCGGCTGTTGTTGCTGTATCACAGTATTGTGATGTACAATTGGCTGGTGCATATATACATCACCAATTTGAAGGTTCTGGAATGAAATGGTGCATCTTTGCCATGGAGCTAGCGGCAAATAACAAGTTGTTTGCTAGTTTTGGGACAGAGGACTTCTCAATTTGTGCAGCCGCAAATAGATTTGACTTGATATAACTTACAATTCAACATTTGCAAACATTTTTCCAAACCTGAGCAAAACCAACGAAAGTTCTCTATTTACGCAGTACATTATCTTTCAGTTTCTGCGTACTACACTCGGCGCGTTCATTAGAGACGATCGTGGCAAACACCTAGGGAGCGCAACCTTTCAGAGTTAGGTCAAATTCTCCATGACTATTAGTCTCTTCTGCAGGGCATAAATATAAACGACAACAAGCTTACCTTGGCAACAATGTTTTGATGCAGATGTTCTTCCACAGTCTGATGCAGATGTTGTTCCACAGTCTGATGGTGATGTACGTCACCAGTATGTAGGTGTAGGTTCTGGAATGGAACTAACAAAAGTTACCAAACACAAAAATATTAATCGTCCAAAAAGACAGCATGGTCGTTGAAATTTTCTGAAATCCAATACTGCTCTAAGCTGCCCACATGCGTTTCGTTACGTGTAAATAAAATCTGTCACTCCCAAATGATTTTCTCCAACCCCTACCACCAGTACAGCAAATCTCAATATTCAAGAACAACAAGCTTACCTCGGCAACAATGTTTTGTGAGTTTTCTCCTTCTGTTTGTTGTTCGGCCATTCTTGGATTAGCAGGTGTAGCTTTGTATTGCAAGTACAGTATAGAAATATATCACACATACATAGCCTACGGTGGGTAAAGATTTGTATATTATGCAATTTAAAAACACACATACTCATGAACATAAAAGTAAACTAATGTATTGTAGATGCCAGAAAAAAACTGAAGTACACATATTTGGTCACTACAGTAAGCACTGCCAGGCAAAGTAAGCAAAACTATGGTTAATTTGTTCAAGCCAGTATTGAAGAATGCAGGCAAGAAAAAACGTTTGTTTCCGCCGTTTGGCATCTTGCGTTGAAATGATGGAACTTACTGTTTGTTGTTCTGCCATTCTTGGACTAGCAGGTGTAGCTTTGTATTGCAAGTACAGTATGAAAATAATACATACATATAATCTGTGTGATCAACAGTTTCAGGTTACCAGCCTTATTTAGAAACAAATTAAACGTTGCTTTTTTTGTCGAACTATATGACAGCGAATAAACCGCAACAGACTTGATAGACACGGATTTCATATTATATGACTTTACTGAACTGGTAATCAACAGTGTTGATTCAGACAAATACAAAACCTGCTAAAAATACTTTACCGTCTGAATAGAATAAAGTTGATATTAGAATAGATATATTTTACTTGTGATGATTGATATCCGTCAACCTGTGTGGCATTTCCCATTACCTGTGGTGGTAAATATCCGTCAACCAGTGTGCGCCCGTGCAAAACACGGAAATGACGTTTACAGCAGAATTGTTTTTGCAACGCAGTTGATTATGACAGCTGCTGTAGAAATTGAAAATTTAATTTTCACCGGTACATGTGGTATTTGTAGCCGCTCCGCACAGAAATAACAAATTCTGACCATATTTTGAGGATGTCACACGTTTTAAGTACGTTGCTACGAAAACAGGTTGCAAACTTGATCCAGACAACAACAATTGCTTTATCTGCTACATCCGTAAGGGCTGGTTCGTAAAAATACAGCTTGTAATAAACCGGTCCGTAGTACGAAAAAGCTTGGGGACCTCTGCACGGACAAATGTAAAGAATGAATATGGTGTGTGATTCTAATGTAGAAACAATACCATGACTCTTTTTACAACTACTGGTAAGTGAACCAACATCGCGTCCCGGCCCAACACTATTGGTTCCCAGTTGCTTTGCTTGGCCATAATATAATTTCTACTGTGCTTCGTCTCCATTAGTTCCTACCTAGTTTGGTCCCTAACGAATCGACGTCAAATGCAAAGAACCACAAAGTGGAAAATTTCCTGGTTAGTTAACCGGCAAGATCACATCGCAAGATGCACTTCGGAATGGGACGATCACGCCTTGCCATGCAAGAGCATAAAGTGTTGTCTGATTACGGTTTTAGAGATCCCCTACGTCAGTGATTACCAACCTTTTTGTAAATTGCGAATAGGTGCTCGCGTACCACCTAGAATGCCGTCTCGTACCACTAGTGGTACTCGTACCACCGTTTGGGAAACACTGCCCTACGTATATGTGAAGGTCGTCTGGCAGTTGCGCTCTAGCGCGTCAGTGCATCCTGACAACATCACGCGCGTCGGTTTCAACAAAAATTCCCAACATATATTCAGAGAACAGTTGCCGGAAAAGGAACATTACAACGAAACGACGTTAGTTAGTGCACACCGGTTTAGTTGTGTCAATGCAGACAAGAAGATCCTGTTGATCCAATCTTCAACCACAAAGCTTGACCATTTTGTTGATAAGTTCTGAACTTGTGAATAAGCAGTGGATCCTTTGCTTATGACTTTGATCTCATTTCAACACGGTTGTGGCTTAAACGTGTATAACACGAAATGCAAAAAACAACAGGACTTTAGAGTTCGGTTTTATTCGGTAAATATTATGTCGTTGTAGCTGCCAAGAATAATATATTTTAATTAATCTGTTCTTCTGGCACAATTAAACGTACACTTTTATTCACTGACGTTTCATCTGCTATCCAGCAAGGCTTCCTCAGGGTCAATAAAAGTTACGTTTTATTGTGCCACGAAGAACAGACTACTAATAAAGTAGCTTGTAAAGCACAATTAAAAATCTTTGGATGAAAGTCAAATACACGAGTACAAACGCACACAGACACAATCAGTAATGTTGGCAATATTTGTCAAGCACTCGGAAAGATCGAACGTCGCTCATAAACTGTTCTTCAGTTGGTCTCAGTCGCATTTTGAGGTAAAGCCAACGAACATAGCTTGATACCCTCGTGTAAATCCAAGGTTTGTTTACGTTTCCACAACCGATTCCCCAACTTGTGATACCCCAGACAGTGTGACGTGCCGTGTTGGGGTCTAAACATGCCAAAGGACCCCCACTGTCACCCCGACACGTGTCAGTGCCATCTTTCTGGAATGCAAAAGTGCAACAGTTAAAAAAAATGGTCTAAAGTGTTTATATTACACGTGCGGGCAATGATAACCGAAAATGTATGATTGGTTCAATTGCTGAACAAACAAAACGAAAAATAGACAAGTGCTTTAGGCAAAAAAAACTACCTGCAAATGCAAAAGTTAAAACAGACATCGAACAATCGCAACAACAACAAAAATTACAAAACGTTGCATTCTAAACTAAACAGGAAAGCAAGAGGTGTTTGATAGATTAACTTTAAAAGGCAGCATGGGTATTGAAAATTGTTGTTCTGAGCGCAGCGCACATCATGGAGTGCTTAAGGTAGTCAACACCGAGCAGTCGGCTGCAATTCTCGTTGGGAAATATGCTCACTGGCGCCTGCTGGAGGCAGGGTGGATAATCCATGGGGTTAACTGCCGAACAACAAGCATGTTGTGATGTGATTCTTAAAGGTTGTGGTTGGCAAGACTTTTGCAAGTTTCGTCAACACCGCATCACAGTGTTCGTTGTTGTAACTGACAAATGTTATATATGCCGACCGTAGATTGAATGCGCTGTACTATGAAATTGTACCGACAGAATACAGAGGTTAATTCACAACATAATTTCACAGGTGTTAGAGAGGCCTCTATATCGGTTTGTGGAGGGATTTGGGAAAAGGAACTTGAGGTTTTTAAAAACCCTTGTCTAGGTGCAAAATACTGAAGTGAATAACCTTGAATTAGAAGCCAAAACCTAAATTGTTAAACAGACATTTCAAACACGACATGTGTTTATCATCAGTGCTGTACTACATGATTATAAGCTGCATCGAATGCATCGCCTATACATTCACAGGCTGGCAGGCGGATGGAAAGGCAATTTTGAAACGTGTTTGAAAAAAAGTCCAGCATTCCAGATTTTACCGTTTTATTCAAAAACCCTTATCTAATGACGTAACTGTCGATAAACATCTGTTAAAGCGACTTATGCACAGAAAAACATAAAAAACTTACAGTGTCTGAGACCATGCGCCCCCCACCCAGATATTCCACATCGAGATTGTGACGAAAACTGGTTTTGTCCGAGAGGCAAACACGCTGGTCGCACAAATCGACTGCAACCATAGAAATAAGTTTAAAATGAAACACTGATATCTCCACATGATATTTAATAACTCCTAGCTTCGGGCGTATTACGTTTACGTTGTGTAAAAACCAAGGCAATGCATTCTAATTTGGACCAGGACTCTTGCGAATTAATCTTACTTGAATGAAACGCATTGTCTCAATTTAATCAACGCCAAGTCGTTGGTTGGACTCGAATGATACGAGTAGTAAGGATGTCTGTAAACCTCTTCAATATCTAGGTCACGTGAATCCTCTACGCCCTCTGATTGGCTGAATTGGAGTCCGTCACGGTTGTAGTAATCGCCCACCCGAACGATCGTCTCATTGGTGAACCTGTAACCATGGAAATGGTTTCCATGGCAAATTAAAAAAACTTTGGAAATTACTCACGATTTCGAACTGGATTGGACACAATGTGCGGCTGTGAGGACGTAACATCTGTTGATGAGAGTTCCTCCGCAAGAGTGAGGGGTGCGGCCTCTTAATGGATACTTCTTACGTATGGAAACCTGTAAGAATGACAAAAATACCTCGTACACTTGATGTAAACATGAAGATATTAAGCTTATAGTGGTTCTTAACCGGTGAAAAATTTACTAGTAGGGGGAAATTATGGGTTTGTGGGTGATTAGTCGGCACCGAAATATACAAAAGTAGTTACAAGAGAAATGTTATGATCTGTATTGGTCATGCCATGCGGCCGAAAAAGTAAAAAAGGATGACAGATATAGAGAAAAAGCAATCATTAAATACCAGCACTGTTACAGACACACGTGCACATGGAAGTAAGCTTTTATGAAAGCCGGCATCTGACTGACAGCGAATATAAGACATGGATTTAAATTGAGCTCTCCTATAATTGTACGTTTCAACATAACTTTGCAAATCTCCCATAAAATCATTTACCTGCCACGGCTGACTCCCGGGGTTAGCGTTGACCCCTTCCACTATTCTCAATCTGTCTTTGACCTCAGGACAGAAAGCCGGAACAGGAATATCGGTGTTGGCTTCACCGCAAGATTCTTCTTGCAGTTTGCTACCTGGGAATATACGAACAAAATGTACTGGCTGTTGATAAGACGTTGGATAAAGTTGACAACACAAATGACACGCTTGACCGAGTTGTGCATCCCCGTAATAAATTGTGGAAAACTTCGTGCAGCTAACCTAAATATTGGTCAGTTAAAAGCCGAAAATGTTCTGTCCTTTGCGAGTTGTAAACAGCAATGTGGTTGGTTTATCCAATGGAAGGCAATCTTTTCGTAATTCTAAACAGCAGAGAGCAATTACATGAAAACCTGTTTGAAATCTCAAAGTTTTACCGAAAAGAGTTAACATTGTTGAATATTCAGCAATTAGTATTAGAAGTATTGAATATAAATTGTCTTTACATATCACAAAGCCAGTTATCTTTTGGTAGAAAGCATTATCCATTCTTTTCTGGTTACAAATGCATTACTTTTTCGACCCAACATTTAGGCATAGGCAATACATATATATTTTGCACTATATTGTGTACAATAACAAAATAACGTAAGCTTACGGTAAGACGTAGGTAAGAGCTCTGTTGTAATATATCATGATGGATATGGTGTGAATACGAATAATGATTTGAAACTTAGTCCCTCTGCTTAATCTTGCCCTGCCCAGACGACAAAAAGGCCTTGCACTCCATTCATTTCCAGTTGGTCCATTCTCGATTATTAGCTGTGTGTTACATACAAAGCGAAACCATTACAACCAGCAAGTTTATTCAATTCAATGTTTTACAGTATGATAGTTTGTATTATCATAATCTCCTGATAGCAATATACCCAACAGAAACACATTCTACTTGAATAAGCTATACTTATGATGTTTAGAAGCATAGGCGATACATATACATATGAATATATCAATTAAAAAGCTTGTGAAATACCTACTCCGGATTTATTACAGAACTTGCTACAGTAAGTTGAAAGTTCGTTCAATTTATTGTAACCTTTTCCACCGACCAATGGCATATTTAAATTAGAATGGCTTGACAGCGCCGTCTAGCGGATGAACCAAAAGAAGGCACTAAAACATACGAACTTTTAATTCCTGCTAATTCTTTTTAAAAATGGTTTGTTCATGCCAAAATAATGTTTTTGTGAAGTGCATTGTTTGTTATCTGACTTAATCTTGCATACCTCGTGTTGTGACACTAGTGACCTGTAGTAACCCCGCCGGACTGTACCGCTACGGAGGTGGTTTGAGTTTCTTCCCACTAAAAGATATGTTTGGGTGATAGTTTGCTTATCAAGCTATTAACGGTCGTTACATCGCTGCTTTTCTATGCCGTGTAAATATGTTTTCTATGTCGCGTGATTAATTTACTAGTGTAATAACACGAGGCATGCAAGATTAAGTCAGATAACTAACGTGATTATTTACAAAACTATTGAACAATAGCGTATACCGCCACTGAACCGCAACTCACAGTTAGGTTTGAGGCAAGGAAAATGTTTAAACCCCTCTGGACTTGTGCAAGCAAAGGAAACTTTCGGCACAGGAAATTCGTGCAGAGCATAATGGATTAGCGATCCATCGTCTTAACCACTCGGCCACCTCGTCGTCCAAAACCTGTTGTTAAATGAAATATTTCTGTGAGATTTGTTTGGAAAAAATATTGTCTTGTAAAAACTACTTTAGTTTGGTTTAATATTGTCAGATACGATAAATTGCACTTACATAAACTTGTTAGATGGTTTGCCACATCCTTCGATAGTTCAGTTAGTGCGGCGGTAGAGTTTATCACAAATACATCTGAAGTACGCAGCATTTTAGGTAAAAGCACTTTGAAAAAGAATGCATTAAACTAACTGGTTTTACAGGATTTCTTTCTTCCTGAGTATTACAAATGCCTTCACTATCTTTAGTAAATGGAAAGCATGAAAGCTTTTCCATTCAAGGTTAGGAATTGTTACAGGCATGAACAAATCTTTTGTGCTGTTTTGGTAAACTTTGCCATCTTAAAAAAAGTACAGTACATAATAAACGTGCTGTGTTCAGGTCGCAGTACTTTAGACAATCCTGTCTATGCACTGTACTTTGTTATATTATTTAGTAATGTTTAAGTAGTTTTAAGGCGCAATTACAAGCTTTGCTAAACGATGATTTGTTTAAAATTATTTCATCCTGGTTAATTAAATGCCTTGTTGGTTTTTGAAACTATAAAACTGTCAAAATCACAACAAAAAATTAAAAACAAACACACAAACCGGCGCAGTCTCAATCAATAATGTTGGTAATATTTACCAAGAATCCGATAAGATCAAACAAAGCTTGACACCCTCGTGTAAATCCCAGGTTTGTTTACGTTTCCATAACCGATGCCCCAACTTGTGATATCCCAGATTGTGTGATGGTTTATGTTAAGCGCTGTCGTTCTGAAAAACAAGATTGGAAATTGTTTGTGGAAATATGTGTAGATAAGCAAGAATGACTCGATTTTTCCATACAGTAACTAAAGTGGAAAAAGAAAATTTCCACTGTTACTGCAGTAAACATTGTCAGGTTCAAACAACCAAGTAGGCGACTGCAATTCTCACGGACGAATATGCTCACTGGCGCCACTGGTGGCCATTTATTGGAAAATAGTGATTAGTTTATTTTTGCAAAATTAAATACGATTTTCACTTTCATTACTGTTGTCATGGATGTCACTTGTATGTTGTGCAGTGTTAATACATAAAGATAAAAGAAATAGGGTAAGTTTGTACCACACCGAAAAGTTTTCAAGTAACATGTGCTATGTATTATTTCACCTTTAACATTACCCCAATGAACAATTATATCCAGAAACATAGAAAACTACCTGCACCCCGCATTTCCCAACCAGATATTCCATACTCATATTGTGACGAAAACTGGTTTTGTCCAAGAGGCAAACACGTTGACTGCATAAATCGACTGCAAACATAGAAATAGGTTAGTAATGGGACAGAAAAGTACATGGATTACATTTGAATAAAATTGTGATTGTGTACTTAAATCCAAGCTGACATACTGATTATTTGGGAGAATATTCAAATTTAGAAAAAGTGAGATCCTGTGTAGAACGACATTGTCCCCGTAGACTTTCCACTTGAATGATTTGCAACAGTATAGTTGGGAATGATCACATAGTGAGGTTTTCCTCTTCAATAATTAGGTCTAGTAAATGTTTTGATTTGTAGTAACCTGTAACCACCCACCCCAGGCCCCGATCGCTGGTCTCATTGGTTAACCTGTCACCATGGAAACAGCTCAATAATACTATGTGCAAATCAATGCTCTTTATGAAACAGATTGCACACAAGAAACACTTACATTTGAGCTGAATTTAACACAATGTGAAGCTGTAAGAAGGTAATGTCAAGTGAGGGGTTTACAGCATGTTAGTGGATGTCTCCAATGCATGGAAACCTGTTGAAATCAAAAAAGTAAATTAGTTTTCTTGATGTTTTGTGAATATCACATATCTTGCACACTTGCACAGAATGTCACCATTACTTAACTTAAAAGTGTTTCTTTGGTTTGACGTTGTAACACTTAAATCATTTTAACCTGTTGTCATTTTTGATAAACAAGTTGCAGATTTTAACAAATTTTTGTTAGATTTTAAACTGGGTTAAAATATAATCAATCATATTATTCACCAATACTTCATTATTTTGTGACAATTAAATAATAATGACTTACATCAATGGTGGGGAAGGTCAACAATAAAAACATAACCTTGTCTCCGACAATTCATAAAATATCATTTATGCAAAACTTATTGTGTTAATTAAAAGCAATACTGCTTACCATATGTTTATTATCTTTCATTGTCATTTTCTGTTATAAGTAAGATTGCATTCTATCGGAGTGTGTTTAACTTCTAATACTACAATTTGGGTGTTTTTTACCCAGGATTGCAGAGAAGTATTGGTGTTTACAACAACTAAATTATTTCCAGTCGTTATTTTCCAATCCTCAGGTTGGCATCGCTATGACTCTGCAAAAACAACACTGGTATTTAATGACTTTGCAATTAAAAGCACCAATGTTTGTAAATGAGTTTTAGATAAAGACGTTTTTCTTTATGGTTCTTTTGCTTTTGTCAATAAATTCGACAAACAACAACTACAGTCAGACCTTTTTAATCTAAACTGCTTCGTTTCATCTAATATGTTTTAGTCTGCATAAAGAGCCATCCAGCACATACTTTTATTAAATTCCACTTAACAAATGTAGGGGTCAACACAAAATCAAAAATGTGTTTGCTCTTTCTTTTGTTAACAAAGTCGATCTAACCTTTTTTGCACCAACTACAAGGATTCAATGTAAGGCAGGCATGTTGTTGGTGACCTTGTGAAAATTAGAGGTCATGACATTCTTTTTTTTGTGTGCTTGTTTTCACCACACAGGGATTTGAATATTCTTGATGTTGTCTTGGTGATGTTTTACTCTTCAGTGCAACCTGGTGGATAAATGAAAAATGAAAGGTTTTGGGACCACTGTCGACCTGTAACTAGAGTACCACTGAAACTTGGCAAATCTCAAACAAATGCATAATTATGACAGCCAAACATAACATGGTTTTAATGTAATAAAACAAAAAAGATAGTTGTCTAATAATGCTACAAGAAATTACTGTTGTAAAGTTTATGCAGCAAAATAATGTTATATAGACATAGTTACACACACTTGTGATAATATAGCAATATCAATACCAAGGAAAAAGTATCACATTAGTTTTCAATATTTCTTTCATTGAAATTTACATACAACAAAGTTAAATACCGCTTGTGGGGCAACCCAACTTGTTTGAATGCGACCTCTTGTTCAGATCAAAATATCCTGGGATTCGTTGTGTTGGTCAATCATCTGATTCAGTGACTCTAGACCTCTTTGTCCTGGCATATAAAACAGTCAGAAAAGTCATTGACCTCTTTGATGTTTTGATAAATCTGGTCCTGCCTGGTTTAAAGTATGAAGTGAAAGTCACAATGTGTTTTCCATATAACCAGGTTGTTACTTGCTTCTACTGTTTTGCATATAGGGGTTCATAAATCACTTAGAGTGAGTGTATAGATCTTGTGGCAGACTCTCTGGCAATGCTTAATGAAGGGGTCGGCAACCCCTGGCACCTGAGGTTAATATTCATGGCATGCCAAGTGATTTAGAAGTTCATATTTCAGTACTTTTCCATGCGTTCGGGATTGGCTTGCGTTGCAAAGATACATCAAAAAGATAAAGGTTAAGGATTTGTACAAATTTTCACAATAAAATTTATATAATGATATAAGTAATGAGCTTGATTGTCTTTGGAGGTTTGCAACCAGATTTTGTGAAAATCTTCGACTGGTTGTTTGGCGAGCAAGATTGTCAAAAGCCAACATCAAGCTGCACTGATGAGACCTAACAGATCATAACATTGGCCCAGTCGTCCAGTCTGCAACTCACTTAATATGATTTCTGTTGATGAAAGTTACGAATTAATTTAGTTTGAGGTCAGCATGATGACCAGGACTTCTTCCAGCAACAATTCATTGCGTGGATTAGTGATGTTTTTGGACCCGATAAGATTGTTCTAATCAAGTGTGTTTTATTCAGATTTTGGATAAAATTTATTCTAGGATTTTTTTTTATTTGGATTGACTCGAGGATTCATTTAAAATAAACCCAGCAACTAACTTTTAAACAGCACACAACTAAACCGCAAATAAGTATTTGTGTACAACAGACCAACACGAGACATACACTTACTTCATTAACCAACATATTCTCTTGTAACTTGATTCATGGGCGTTGTCAGTTTGTGGGAATTTCATTCTTCATTGGCAATGAGATTTCTTGCATTTAAAACCAATACATTTGAAAATAAGATATTTTGAGACAGTTGAAGTTTTAATTTTATTCCAAGACCAAGTAGATCCGTCTGTTACGTTCCTACATGACAACATTCTTTTCCACAAACAACCCCTGGTATTCTTTCTTCCGAAAACTGGAATAAAAATGTCGGAAAACTTTCGTCTCACTTTCTGCTCCGGACATATTTCACTTTATATATTTCGCAGCAATTTTATTTACAGTAAAAAACATTTATTTTGAACAAATCACAAAAAAAAACACAAATAATTCTGGAAGCCTCGTGTTTTGTTTCAATCCGGACCACTGGAGTCTGCATCGGATGAGAGGAAGGAATATTTACTGACGATTCAAACCCCGAACTTTCGGCTGAAAAAAAATCACAAAACTTTTAATTTCATCAAAATTAACAAAACCATGTTTTAATGCAAATATAAATTAAACAAATTCTTACCGGGTTTTTCAGTTTTTTAATCTCTTTTCTCAAGACTCGAATAGATTCGGAATCGATTCCGCATCCACGCAGCCACAACTCATCCACTTTAGGGAGAATCCGACAAATATTTCCAACATCTTTTCGTTCAAACTTGTTCCAACTCAGGTCGAGAAATCCCAACTATTTAAAATATAAAGATTGGTCGGAAATCTTTGTTTCAAACTTTTTTAAAACATATTTTTTTTTCTTAAAACCGGATTAAAATTAACTCCATGTTTTCACTTTTGATCAAAAAAGTAAGTTTTATAAAAATATCATGGATTTAAACAAATATTTATTCTCAAAGTAATGAAAACCAACCTTGGGTCCCATCTTCATAATCGCTTCACAGAACATGTTTAAAGTTTCGGAATTAAGTTCGCATCCCCTCAACTCCAGCCCCAAACCGGGTTTTCGAATCCGTGGGAGGAAATCCGCGAGAGCGAAAACATCCGAAATCTTCAGTGGGGTGAAGTTTAAACTCAAATCCCGAGGACAAGAGAGGGCGATTTCATCTCTAAATATTCCGTCAACTTCCTGTAAATCTACGAGGAAATCTGAAACAGGGACAAGTTTATTAAAACAAACATGGCGGAAGTTTTATTAAATCACTAAAACTTTTTATTGCAAACTTCAAACAAGATTTCTTCACTTTTAATCGGATTTAAACAAGACAAGATCCAACAAATTAATCAAATATAAAAACATTAACTTTCTGGAAGGAAAACATAAACTTTATCCGACAAAAAATATGCGACCTTCCTTTAAAACTTTCAACCTGAACATTTTTATTCCATTCTCTTCTATAAGAACAATGGAATTGCGACGTCACAATGCTTACTGTGACGTAACAGTTACGTTTACAAACACGCATCACACAGACTGGAAATAAATACTAACCTCGTAACTCGTATCCACTTAAATACAATCCATCAGAACTTTTTTCCCGCAGGTATTTCGAAAGTTTCTTCAAAAACTTTTTCTCACGTTTGTCTGAAAATAACAAGATCAACATTTACGGCAAAAATAGAAGCCATGTATTTGGATGGGAGAATTATTTAAACTCCCAATGTGCGTTTTCCACAAATATAACCTGCGTATATTAGATGCGTAATGAGACGTGAGACTTTCGAAACCACGATGCCCGTTTACCCAATATAATGGTAACTTGTAGTGGAAAGTATGTGAAAGTTAAACAGCAAGCTTTTCGCGTAAAGCAACGTTGTGTAACAAATTGAATTGTAAACATGGTTTTGCAAATCGTTCAGGGCCGGTCAATGCAGACAATGCCTTCTATTACTTTGCTGGTAAAAATTATTACAGCAGAATGATTTTCTTATGATAAGATGAGAAAAAAAGGGTCACAGTTATTACACTTGCAGTTGATCTTAAATTTGCATCATTTTTCCAGAGCAATTTAGGCGACCCCTCCCTAGGACATTTCATAACCTGCATGTTTTGGTTGTTTGTGAAAAAGATCTAAAAACAGCTTCATTAATCCTCTGGGTTTTTCTGTGGTGGAATTAGTAGCAACTGAAAAGTAAAAATATGTTGTTTAAAATGTTTGTGTTCGTCATCAGTGCAAGACTGACTAATTGTAAGAAAGGCAGGCAGGGTCAGTCAATGGAGACAAGTGCAACAAAACAAATATGTTACATAACAGCAGCATCTTAACTTTGGCATCAATTAGATGGTCCCAGATTTCTACACCTAAATGCCTTGTATTACTTTACTGGTTACAGATGTTACAGCAAAGTTTTTTTTAACTGACTACCATGTTTTTGATCCTCATTGTTAAGTGTGGAGGATGCTGGATCACTGGAAGCAGTCTTCACTGAGGTTGATGGCAAGGTTTTTGGACTGGAACCACTTCCATCACCTGTAAAAAACAATCAAGGTGATTACTGCAATTTAATGGCACTTATGTACACCATAAGGGTTAACCCAATGCGAAGGCCTTACTTGATAATTTTGACAATAAATCTGCTCTGTCTGTGGGAGTTCGCCAGTCGGACTTTACAGCAGGGATGCACAACACGAATGGCATATTTGGTTTGCCAGTGGTTTCAAAGTGGCATTCACACCGGTTTTCATTCATAGAATGTGGAAATATGTATGTTGTTTTGAATACATCAATGTTCAGTCAAGCTCTTTGCAAACAGGTTTTAACTTTATAAAAATACATTTCTCTTTGAGTTGTGCATCCTGCTTTACTGGGAAAAGGGGATTTAATTCAGCTATGCTGTATTCATAGGCTAACCACTGCTTTAAACCACAACGGGAGTCCATTTCAAAAGCAAATCAAAAAAGAGGCATTTTTGGAGCCATTGAGATCAAAAATTTTCTTACTGACTGCTTCAGGTACAGCAACGGCAAAATGTTTAAAAAAAAAACATAATAATTCAGAGCTGCAGACAGGGTGTACACGCACTGTTTCAACCTATGAGATCTCATCAGTGCAGCTGTTGACTGTGGCACGGTGCTAGCTTTTTCCAAACCATCGGTGGTTTGTCTCTGTTGTTTGGTACTCTGTATAAGGTACCCAACGGATCGACATTGACCGAAAGGTACCACAAAGTGGAAATCAGTGTGCCCGCTAGTGTAAAAGCTAGCACAGTGCCACAGTCAACAGCTGCACTGCTGAGACATCATAGGTCGAAACAGTGCATGTACACACTGTCTGCCCCTGTTAAAATGTTTACATATGTGAAATAATGTTAAATTCATACCATTGGACAATTAATTTAAGTGCCCAAAACCACAGGTTTATGCAAAACAATGGATATAATAAATACCAAAGAATTTTTGTGTTACAAAAATGGTATACTTCAGTACTTGCACTAAAAATCAATTGAGCAGCGTGTGTATATGGGGCAGAACATACTTTTTACATGTCTTAGCTCACCACCATCTACTTGATGTATTCTGGTTGCCTCAAGCTCAGCTGCAGCAGTGGAGGTTTCACCAGCTGCAGAAACATGTGTTAAAAAGCAGAAGCAATATGGACTATTTAGCTTTTTTGTTAATTTGGTAAGATGTAACAATATAAGCAATATGTTACATCTTACCAAATTAACAAAAAAGCTAAATTAATAAAAAAAAATACAGCAAACCAATAAAATGTAAGGTTTTCAAAAATTTGGTAAGACATTTCTGTTAATAAAGAGTGAAATGTTGCATTAACAATACATGATTGTTTAGATTAACACAACAAATGGATTGAGCTACTGTGGCATGCTTACAGCACCAAAACGTTGCACACCAAGTAACAGCGGCATCACAACCAAGCCTGGTAAAGCTTCCTTTCCTGAAAGCTCAAGATATAAAGAGGCACTGGAGTTTGAACTCATAACCCTGGTCATTAGGAACCATAGTTCTACCAACTAAGCTATGAGAGTTCCAAAAAATGGAAACACCCAGTTTGGCCGTGATGTCTCTGCCGAGAAGCAGGGTAATAAAACTCAATAATTCGAAAATTTAACCTTTTCCTGCATGTTTTGGATGTTTCTTCGAACGTCTTGAAAAAAGTCTCGCAAAAAAACCTGTTTGTTTTTTTGTGGCAGAATTGGAAGAAACTAAACAAAAGTACTGAGTTTATCAAGTCAAGCATAATAATGCTGTAACACATAATACACTGTCAAATCTTATGCAGCGCAGTTCAAAAACGGAAGCATTGTTGTTGGTTATGTTTCACTCAAACAGTTATCTGCTTCGAAAACATTTCCCACCATTTTCCAGTGACTGTTTTGAATGTTGGGCCTTGGAAGTTGTTGCGCCATCTAATGTTTTGGATGAAGACGATTCGATATTTGTTGAAGTCAAACCATCCCTGCAAGCTTTAAAACAGTGTGTCGAAATATATAGTATAGCATATATCGTATATCATTCTTTTTGTATTTCTTTGTAGACTTTAGTAAAGTGCTGTAAAATTCACAACATGTAACAATAAATTTATATACCTTAAACCACAGGTTTATGTAAAACAACGATTATAACAAATACCAACGCAAAGAATATATGAATGCAAAGCATGGATGCAACATTACTCTTCAGTTTGTGTTAAAAAAATGGTATACTTCAGTACTTGCACTAAAAATCAGGTAAACACTGTGTGTATATAGGGCAGAACTTACATTTTACATGTCCCAGCTTACCACCATCTATTTGATGTATTCTGGTTGCCTCAATTTCAGCTGCCGCAGTGGAGGTTTCACCAGCTGTAGAAACATATGTATTATAAAGCAGAAACAAGATATACTGGGCAACCATCTGCTTACGTGCCTTGATGAAACAGAGTACAAACATTTGCTAAAATTCTAGTAAAATTTTAAATATTTGTTCCAGTGGTTCTCAACCTGCAAGGGCTTTTTAAGTGGTGTGCATAAAAAATTGCAACATGGACAAATTCCATCCAAAAATGTCAATCGTTGTGAAATTGCATGCTGCGACATGTGTCTTGAACTTTCAGTGGGCATTAAATCCTGTTTCTGGTTGTGATTTGGCATTTTGATATTCAGTTCAAAGTACAACACAACCATGCTTTAACACATAATACACTGTCAAATCTTGTGCAGCACAGTTTAAAAATGTAGGCATTGTTGTTGGTTGTGTTTCACTCAAATAGTTTTCTGCTTCAAAAACATTTACCACCATTTTCCGGCGAAAGTTGGGCCTTGGAATTTGTTGCGCCATCTAATGTTTTGGATGAAGTAGATTTTACATTTGTTGAAGCCGAACCTTCTCTGCAAGCTGTAAAACAATGAGTCACAATATATAGTATAGCATATAATATATCTTTCTTTTTCTATCAATTACATTTAAGTTCATTGCTAAGTACTCAGCAAAGTTTTGTCAGCAAAAAAGATAACAGAAACACATTTTTGATACACAAATACCAAATAAATATAGTACTGACGGATTTTATGCATCTTGGAAATTGTCGTACCGCTGACAGCACTATTGACAGGATCAGATTCTGAGCTGGTTTCACTACGTCCACTTCCAGATGCTTTGATTGAAAATTATAAAATAAAATACTGGTCATTAAAGCACAAACTTTCCAATGCACTGCACATACCTGGTTTGTGTCCGAGCAAAAGGCCACACACAAAACGACGAACCATTGCCCAATGGGGTTCATTAATCAAATCGTCAACGATTTGATCAAATTCTTCATCTGACATGAACACAGAAATGTAGTATGCACCAAACATTTCCTGCAGAACTTGATGAAGGTAGTAGAAGAGAACATCTCTCCCATCAAAGACTCTACGACTGGGAAACCAGGAGAACTTTGCCATTTTGAACACTACATCCTGTACTTTTACATCTTCTAAACCTACTTTTTGAAGGTCATCATGTGTGAACACAACGGTTTTGCGAACCATTCCTTCATATGCCATTTGGCTAAGTGGCAACTTAAGGTTTTCTAATTTCTCTCCTTTTGCATGCTGAGAGTGACCAAGTTGTTGCAAAACGACATCAAATACATTAGTTATAGTGGAAACACTGTGCACCTCACCAAATAACCCAGCATAAACAATAAATTGTAAAAGCATTGGATTGCGGCATAAGTCAAGCAATTGTGGAGATTTAGTTTCAAGTTTGTTCCACAGTTCATTTGCTTTATCACCTGAGTAACTATCAAACAGTGTCTTTGCATCCTCAGGAGAAAGATCACTGACATAAATTGTTGGCTTAGGTCGGAGTCCTAATGGTATTAATAGCAATGAGTGGGGCCGAGAAGTAAAAATCAATGTAGATTTTGGAAAAAATTGCCTGTTGCAAAGGTTAGCAACAAGCTGTTGTACAGACAGGGGAGTGTGATACTTCTCATTTACAGGTGCCACGTTTTCTAGTGTCCAGGTTGCCTGATCTAATCCATCAAAAATAAAAGCACACTTTTCTGGGTTCTTTATCATCCATTGGAAAACCAAACTGAGTGTTTCCTGTGAAGCACGGTTGAACTGGTTATCGAGCAGAAGCTCCTGCAAAGTAAGCTTTCTATCGCCGTAGTTTAAATACATAAACCGAAGATGAAGCACTAAGTGATCTTCTGTTTCTAGTTGCCTGCATAATCTCTTTGAAAGAGTGGTTTTGCCGCATCCAGCCGGTCCAAGGAAAGCTAGAAATAAGCCTTGCTTTTTGTGTTCTTTAAAGCTTGAAACTAGTTGGGGAAATTTGATGTGTTCACCAACAAATCGATCATTGTCCCCCTTGCTTGTCGATGGCTGAAACTCATTTTCCTTTTGAGGATCAATTCCTTTGTAAATATCAGTATCTATCAGTGTTGGTTGAACCTCTGGTATTTCAACCTTTTGCAACACTTCACTGTAAGGGACAACATCGGGATCAAGATTTTCAAGCTGATACTTTTTGATTTCATCAACTGCCTGTTGCAACTTTTCTTCTGCAAATTTTAAACAGGTTTTTCAGATAATAAATCCATGTTACTGTGGTTTTTAGACAAAACAGTGGGCTCTAGCATCTATGTTTGGCTGGTTTAATTTTAGTGCAGCATGCTGCATAACCACAACGCAAATTGAGGATTAGTGTTTATCTGTCAAATTATATTGTAATGGTAACGTCTAATGCCACTGAAAAATGATAAAATCCCAAGTACAAAAACCGGGAAAAAATTGTCTGCTGTTTAGTTTTTTAGCCAACCGTATAATGTATCATCATATTTGCATTTCAATGGAACTACTTTGCTTCATAGGAGTAGGAACAAACATAATTTCAGATGACATCGACAAACATCACAGAGTATATTTAGTTGCAACCGGCAATTTTCGAGTTGTAACTCTCTCATTGGTTGTGTTTTTACCCACAATGCAGTATACTTTATGGTGGATAAAACAAAATCTGCTAAAGGACGCATATTGGAATTTCTATTAAAATAAATTTGGCGGCGGGAAATTTCCACCTTGTATTTGATCCTCTGTTACCATAGAAGGAGGACGTCACAAAGCAATCAGTGAAGCATTGGGGTCAATTTTGCGGTTGAGTGAGCACGTATGTAAGTGTTGTTGCTTGGGGGAATTTGAGCCAGTTTTTGGCAGTTTTAAGTAGAGTTTTGGGCGTGTTAAGTCAGGTAGCTACGTGGTAACGTTTGCTGTATAAAATTGAGCCAAAAAGGCGGTTTAAACTTCAGGCTATATCTGCAGAATAATTGAAGACTTATGTCTGCGTCGAACGGCAAAAAAAATCTGGTTTTCTACTAGTTATGTTCCCAGTTCTAAACCCTCCGGCCTGGCGAAACCTGGTGTGAAGAAAATAATCACTCAGCAAAACATGGGAAACAAGCCAGGATTTTTTACAAAGTTGTATATTTTCTGTTTTTTCAGAGAAAGAACTTTTAGCGATTGTACGAGAGTGTTTCCGTTCACAGTCATCAAAAAAAAGCTTCATCGTAGACAAACGTAGGTGTTTCAGCTACAGTGTTTGTTTTACATGTTGGCCAAACAAGCGTGAAAAATAATCCGTACTATCTAAGCCCATGTGATCGGCGTGAAGATGCCTTGGTTACTTACTGGCACCGTAGCTTCATTTGACAGTTTGGCTCAACACTAGATACGGTAAACTGGAATCTTCTGTCCACCGTAATCCATATTGGAAATAGCTGTTCCTGTACTATCGTATCTACCAACTGATTTAAACGTTTTCACAAATACTTTTACTTCCCGTATGTTTGCTCAGTTTGCTTGTCACAGCTACCAAAATATTCAAACACTTGTCCTCAAATGGTTTGTAAAATGGTTACGTAGGTTATTTGTGATGTCACGAGGTTATAAGTTGTGAGCAAACTATTGAAACAATTCATGGTTTGATGCCACATAACCAAAATGTTTGCAGTGGCAACATATAAGCGCATGTGTAGAATGGTTTCATATCTCCGTCGAAACTCTTTCATCAATTTTTCGCGGCACACACAGTTTGCGAAAACCTGTTAAATGCAGTATTCTGACAAGGTGTAAAGTGCTCTGTTCGTTCAAGTAAACAAAAATGATCGCATGCTCATCATGATTCTACAAAGGAAGTGAAAGCTCCCGAGCATCTGGATCCAAACACAAATTACTAAACACACAAAAGTGTCTGAAATCTTAAAACCTTTCACGCAAAAAGGTCACGGACAGAATGCTTTCGTCTTAAATGCTGAAGTCAGACACATTCTTATTTCAATCGGAATATGACTTTTCTAAAAGGCAGAGGTCGGTGTTGTGACGACCAAGACATGCACGCCCACAGCTCCCAACAACTTCCGTAACTGGAATTCAGACAGTCTCTATCTCAGTGTTTTGCTCTTGCTCAGTCGCTCTCTTTCGTTTACCCAGTTTCAAATTCCATTGATATGACGCGTGTATTATAATTCGTAGACGCATTCTGTTCACGGAGTCAAATTAGTTATAGTGCAAAACACGCCCCAGAAGATCAGGACTTAATTAAGACAGCAAAATTCACAGCGCTGCGTCTCACCCATGCTGCGCAATGGAGTTTTAGGTGCTTGATGATTTCGGAAATTACATAAACCCATTACATAAAAGCCAACGATTTACATGAACTTGCGTAAACAAATGCTAAATCAGTTGGGTTCTACTTGAATACAAGCATTTGTATTCCAAACCTCCCTAGTAAAACTTCCCTACCTCGTTTATCTTCTGATTCTGTAATGGTTGATTCGTGATAATGGGCGTGATGGTGATGTTCTTCTACAGTCTGATGCAGATGTTCATGGTGATGTACGTCACCAGTATGTAGGTGCAGGTTCTGGAATAAAACCAGCAAAAGTAACCAAACACACAAATATTAATCGTCCAAAAAGACAGCATGGTTGTTGAAATTTTCTGAAATCCAATACTGTTTCTAAACTACCCACATGCGTTTTGTTACGTGTAAATAAAATCTGTCACTCAGAAATGACTTTCTCCAACGCCTACCACCAGTACAGCATATCCTAATATTCAAGAACAACAAGCTTACCTCGGCAACAATGTTTTGTGGGTTTCCTCCTTCTGTTTGTCGTTCGGCCATTCTTGGATTAGCAGGTGTAGCTTTGTATTGCAAGTACAGTATAGAAATATACTACACATATATAGCCTACGGTGTGTAAAGATTTGTATATTATGCAATTTAAAAACACACATACTCATGAACATAAAAGTAAACTAATGTATTGTAGATGCCAGAAAAAAACTGAAGTACACATATTTAGTCACTACAGTAAGCACTGCCAGGCAAAGTATGCAAAACTATGGTTAATTTGTTCAAGCCAGTATTGAAGATTGCAGGCAAGGAAAAACTTTTGTTTCCGCCGTTTGGCATCTTGCGTTGAAATGGCGGAACTGACTGCTTGTAACTTGCTATAGTTTTACAAATTATTCTACAAGCAACACCAGGATTTAATGTAAGTAGTTGTAACTATGGGAATTCAACTTGTGTCAGTTCTCAAAGTAGGCAACGCATGTAAGAATGGTAGATGCTCTATAACCACCATACAGACGGGCGATAGGGATTTTCCTATTTCATGCGTGGCTACTTTAAGAATGGTCCTCGTCCTTTCAGGTAATTGAGACGGGAAATGAGTCATGCGATTGGCAGCATTCAGTCAAAAGCAGTGGTGGGATTAAATTTTGTTGTCAGCCGGTTCTATCACAAAAGTTATATTTTTTAGCGGGTTATGTTACAAAAAGTCATATTGACAGCAACCAGTGATGCTAACCGGTTCGCTGATCTCATAAAATTTCGTGAGACGGTTCTATGAACAGGTGCGAACCGGCTGAATCCCACCACTGGTCACAAAACACAAGTAAATACATGTGGAGTTATCAGCTGTGTTGGTTGGGTAATCCCCTGCTCGACCCACGTATACAATGTCGAATGAATATTCGCAACCTGAATATTTATCACAAAATCTATTCACCAAGGCGACAACTCTATGTATCAAAACATTAACAAACTTCTGTCTACGGCACAACACATGCTTACCGACCCTAAGACACCATTCGTTAACATCACAAATTCGCCCCATTCCCTAATGACGCAACAAACAAAAAACTACAGCACGCCATACGAAAACACAGCGGTGGTGACGTCACAAAGCGCTACGTTTCGCTTTCAGTTTGTCGTGATTCGAATTCCATTATGAAACTGAATCTGACGACGAAAAGGAACGAATAAATTTGATATCTTTATGCGTGGACTTAAGTATAATTTATACCAAGTGCTGATGGTACTTTAGCATTAGAAATGTTTGTGCGCAATCTGTCAGGATGTTGTTGAGCTTGCATATCATAGCTGAATAGCTGAATAATTTTATACTGGTCTACCATCTGCACGGACAGTGTGAAGTTCTTAACAGTGCACTTCAAAAACAACATAAATAACAAACTTACTTGTCAGCACAAAAAAATATCAAAAGGAATTTTAGCACAGGGTAATCATATTTGCACAAGCGCAATTTCGGACACAGTTATTTAAGTTACGTTGACAAATTTTGGCTTCAAAAACCATTTAAGACCTTTCAGACTCTTGAGCTTCGTAACTAAAGAATGATACTTAGTTCAGATGTTATTATAAGAGGTTGAGAGGTGCCATCTTCAAAATTCCGGTCATTTTCACGTACACAGGAATTAAACCGCCAATTTTCGTAAATGTCCGGACGACTGGGAACTCTAAACATACAGGCTACACAATTGCTATTCATGGTTTCGATTATGCGTCATCAATGGTTCAAACATCACAATGCTACAGGTAAAGATTGGCTGAAAATGCATTGGTTTAGATAAGAGCTATTTACTAAAACGTGTGTAGCGCAGCCCTAAATCCTTTTGTGGAAAAACCTTTTACGTTTAGGTAAAGCAAAATTTGTCGAAGAATGTAAGTACCAAGCATCAAAAACAAAAACAAAAATTTTCGTATAGGCGAAGAAAACATCTTCAATTCACGGCAACCAGCATGCGTGGCACCAACTTTTGCTGTTGTGTGCGTTTTTACTGCGGTGAATAAATCTTGATCGTATTGAAACTGAAACCAGACTGACACTAAAGCTTATCTGCTATGTTTTTTTTTGTTGGTGCGTACAACTAAGTTAGGAAAATTTCGAAAATTATATAATCTTTTGCAAAACGTGGGCAGGGATTCCCAAACCGGGGTCCGCAACGACTGCACTGGGGTCCGTAATGATAACCCCGCAAAAAAACAATTTTATGCAGTGCGTAAGCAGTAATCACTGCAGTGATCATAACTGAATTGGTTTCGTAAGCTTTACAATACGTACATTTTACATTTACTCTACTTTTGAATGGTTCTTACACTATCCTTGTATCTTACGATTTCAAACTTGTTTAAAAGTTTTTCCTTCTTTTATTACGCGTCTATGACGTAAGAATTCACCCTAATCGCCATTGTTGATATTGTTTGTGGAATTCTCAACGCTGATTACGTTGCAAAATGGTATGACGTAAGACAGGGGGTCCGAGAAAACAGGTTCACAAAATGAGGTCCACAGCCAAAAAAGTTTGGGAATCCCTGACCCATCGAGAATTAGGAGAACACGTTGATCATTTGATTTGGGGCCTTTTGTTTCATATGCTGCGATTTTGCCAACTAACGAGACACTGAACGCGCACATTAATGGAATGCAGTTGCTAGAAGCGCAATTTTTTCTTTGACTAGACGGAAATTTGTGTTATTGTTGCCTGGTACTTACATTCTTCGACAATTTCTGCTTTGCCTAAACGTGACAGTTTTCCCACAGAAGTTTTAGTAAATAACTCCTATCTAAACCAATGCATTTTTTTCAGCTAATCTTTACATGTAACATTTTGACGTCAGACCCATTGTGACGCGTTGTCGGAACCATGAATACTTCGAAAATATCTGAAAACAGCATTGTTATGTAAACAAACACATATTGTCCGAGATATCTTTGGTCCAGGTAACACAATTATGTCGCAATTCCAACCGCAAAACTGCTAGTTATCAACGAATCAGTAAAACCACCACGAGCAGCAAATCTACTACTTCCAAAACAAGTTTCTTATAAAAAAAGTGCTTCTGTAGTTGCGAGATTACAGCGAAGGAAACTGTTTCATCGCCTACACCTGGAACCGCCAAGCGCCTGTGATTTTATTATTTGTAACCCAGAATAGAGCTGGTCGGTGTTGCCAATACGCACCCCGTCACTTATCAGGGAAACGAATCGGCCGCATTTAGCTGCGGTATAGCTTCCGCCATAACTAGCAAACTGTTTTACTTGTGGGACAAAAATTCACGTACGAATTTCCTGGTTGATACAGGGGCTGGAATTAGCGTTTGACAATAGACTACAATTTTGTTTTGAGGATAAATAATACCTTTAGCACTGGCGTTTAATTCAAATACAATTGCACAGCAGCCTGATATTTAAAAATATACGTTAACCCGATATACTGTAGTGTGGCGACTGAACTTGGTCAGAAATTAATAATCACTTATTCGAAGGACTGTTTTTTTGCTTCGCTTTGATTTATCCCATAGATATCATAACTATTGAACAATATCACGTATACCGCCACTGAACCGCAACTCACAGCTAGGTTTGAGGCAAGGAAAATGTTTTAACCCCTCCGGACTCGTGCAAGCAAAAAAAACAATAAACGTTTTGAAGTGCGTCATTTTCGAATCCATTCATACGTCGCATTGTTTCAAAAATTTCCTGGTGATATCAATGCTAGTGAACTTTCGGCACAGGAAATGCGTGCAGAGCATAATGGATTAGCGATCCATCGTCTTAACCACTCAGCCACCTCGTCGTCCAAAACCTGTTGTTAAAAGAAACATTTATGTGAGAATTGTTTGGAAAAAATACTGTCTTGTGAAAACTATTTTAGTTTGGTTTAATATTGTCGGATACGATAAATTGCGCCTACATAAACTTGTTAGATGGTTTCCCACATCCTTCGATAGTTCAGTTGGTGCGGCGGAAGAGTTTATTTGCTTGTCCATATGTTTACTCGACTGTGGTTCGTCTCCATTAGTTCCTACCTAGTTTGGTCCCTAACGAATCGACGTCAAATGCAAAGAACCACAAAGTGGAAGATTTCCTGGTTAGTTAACCGGCAAGATCACATCGCAAGCTGCACTTCGGAATGGGACGATCACGCCTTGTCATGCAAGAGCATAAAGCGTTGTCTGATTATGGTTGTAGAGATCCCCTACGTATATGTGAAGGTCGTCTTGCAAGTCGTGCGCAAGCGCGTCAGTGCATCCTGACAACATTACGCGCGTCGGTTTCAACAAAAACTCCCCACATATATTCAGAGAATAGCTGCCGGAAAAGGAACATTACAACGAAACGGCGATAGATAGAGCACACCGGTTTAGTTGTGTCAATGTAGATCCTGTTGATCCAATCTTCAACCACAAAGCTTGACCATTTTGTTAAAAAGTTCTGAACTTATGAATAAACAGTGGATCCTTTGCAAATAACTTTGATGTTGATGTCTTTTTCACAGAAATATAAAAAATTCTGATCTCATTTCATCACGGTTGTGGCTTAAACGTGTATAACACGAAATGCAAAGAAAACAGGACTTAAGAGTTCGGTTTTATTCGGTAAATATGACGTCGTTGTAGCTTTCAAGAATAATATGTTGTAATTAATCTGTTCTTCTGGCACAATTAAACGTACACTTTTATTTACCGATGTTTTATCTGCTATCCAGCAAGGTTTCCTCAGGGTCAATAAAAGTTACGTTTTATTGTGCCACGAAGAACAGATTACTAAAAAAGTAGTTTTTAAAACACAATTAAAAATCTTTGGATGAAAGTCAAATACACGAGTACAAACGCACACAGACACAATCAGTAATGTTGGCAATATTTGTCAAGCACTCGGAAAGATCGAACGTCGCTCATAAACTGTTCATCAGTTGGTCTCAGTCGCATTTTGAGGTAAAGCCAACGAACATAGCTCGATACCCTCGTGTAAATCCCAGGTTTGTTTACGTTTCCACAACCGATTCCCCAACTTGTGATACCCCAGATAGTGTGACGTGCCGTGTTGGGGTCTAAACATGCCAAAGGACCCCCACTGTCACCCCGACACGTGTCAGTGCCATCTTTCTGGAATACAAAAGTGCCAATAGTTTATAAAAAAAATGCGATTTCTAAGTTAGAAATTTTTTTACAGTTGTCTAAAGTGTTTAGATTACACGTGCAAGCTATGATAACCGAAAATGTATGTTTGGTTCAATTGCTGAACAAACAAAACGAAAAATACACAAGTGTTTCAGGCAAAAAAACTACCTGTAAATGAAAAAGTTAAAACAGACATCGAACAATCGCAACAACAAACAAATTACAAAACGTTGCATTCTAAACTAAACAGGAACGCAAGATGTGTTTGGTAAATTAACTTCAAAAGGCAGCATGGGTATTGAAAATTGTTGTTCTCACCGCAGCGCACATCATGGAGTGCTTAAGGTAGTCAACACCGAGCAGTCGGCTGCAATTCTCATTGGGAAATATGCTCACTGGCGCCTGCTGGAGGCAGGGTGGATAATCCATGGGGTTAACTGCCGAACAACAAGCATGTTGTGATGTGATTCTTAAAGGTTGTGGTTGGCAAGACTTTTGCAAGTTTCGTCAACACCGCATCACATTGTTGGTTGTTGTAACTGACAAATGTTATATATGCCGACCGTAGATTGAATGCGCTGTACTATGAAATTGTACCGACAGAATACAGAGGTTAATTCACAACGCGCAGGTGTTAGAAATACTTTCATATCGGTTTGTGGAAAGATTTGGGAAAAGGAATTGAAGATTTCAAAAACCTTTGTCTATGTGCAAAATACTAAAGTAAATAACCTTGAATTAGAAGCCAAAACCTACATTGTTAAACAGACATTTGAAACACAACATGTTTTTTTTATCATCAGTGCTTCTACATGATTATAAGCTGCATCGAATACATCGCCTACATTGAGTTTGAAAAAAAGTCCAGCATTCCAGTTTTTACCGTTTTATTGAAAAACCCTTATCTAATGACGTAACTGTCGATAAACATCTGATAAAGCGACTCATGCACAGAAAAACATAAAATACTTACAGTGTCTGGGACCATGCGCCCCCCACCCAAATATTCCACATCGAGATTGTGACGAAAACTGGTTTTGTCCGAGAGGCAAACATGCTGGTCGCACAAATCGACTGCAACCATAGAAATAAGTTTAAAATGAAACACTGATATCTCCACGTGATATTTAATAACTCCTTGCTTCGGGCGTATTACGTTTACTTTGTCTAAAAACCAAGGCAATGCATTCTAATTTGGAATGTACCAGGTCCCTTGTGAATTTATCTTACTTGAATGAAACGCATTGTCTCAATTTAATCAACGCCAAGTCGTTGGTTGGACTCGAATGATACGAGTAGTAAGGATGTCTGTAAACCTCTTCAATATCTAGGTCACGTGAATCCTCTACGCCCTCTGATTGGCTGAATTGGAGTCCGTCACGGTTGTAGTAATTGCCCACCCGAACGATCGTCTCATTGGTGAACCTGTAACCATGGAAATGGTTTCCATGGCAAATTAAAAGAACTTTGGAAATTACTCACGATTTCGAACTGGATTCGACACAATGAGCGGCTGTGAGGACGTAACATCTGTTGATGAGAGTTCCTCCGCAAGAGTGAGGGGTGCGGCCTCTTAATGGATACTTCTTACGTATGGAAACCTGTTAGAATGACAAAAATACCTCGTACGCTTGATGTAAACTTGAAGATATTAAGCTTATAGTGGTTCTTAACCGGTGAAAAATTTACTAGTAGGGGGAATTATGGGTTTGTGGGTGATTAGTCGGCACCGAAATATACAAAAGTAGTTACAAGAGAAATATTATCATCTGTATTCACTGTGTGTCGTGTAGTTATTGGCAATTGGTCATGCCATGCGGCGGAAAAAGTAAAAAAAGGACAACAGATATAGAGAAAAAGCAATCATTAAATACCAGCACTGTTACAGACACACGTGCACATGGAAGCAAGCTTTTATGAAAGCCGGCATCTGACTGACAGCGAATATAAGACATGTTTAAATTGAGCTCTCCTATAATTGTACGTTTCAACATAACTTTGCAAATCTCCCATAAAATCATTTACCTGCCACGGCTGACTCACGGGGTTAGCGTTGACCCCTTCCACTATTATCAATCCGTCTTTGACCTCAGGACAGAAAGCGGGAACAGGAATTTCGGTGGTGGCTTCACCGCAAGATTCTTCTTGCAGTTTGCTACCTGGGAATATACGAACACAAAGCACTGGCTTTAAACAACACGATCAGCCTGGATGTCGATGAGACGTTTTTTGCATCATGTTATTGCTGTGTTTACTTTCAGGGAACTGATGATGCCCACAGGGCGAAACATATATTCCTAACAACTGTGAATTGTGTGCATATTGCCTTACGGTTTTTTAGTATTTGTAGTCATATGGGGATATACGACATACACTCTACATAAATAAAAATGTTTCATGGCATAGTGATACAAGCGTTCAAATCCCTCTCGTAATTTTTAGGTTGTAATATTGTCCAAAAAATACTTTTTATGAGTTTTGATCATAAAGTTTACAACACAAATGACACGCTTGACCAAGTTGTGCATCTCCGTAATAAATTGTGGAAAACTTCGTACAGCTAACCTAAATCTTGGTCAGTTAAAAGCCGAAAATGTCCGTCCTTTGCGAGTTGTAAACAGCAATGTGGTTGGTTTCTCCAATGGAAGGCAATCTTCTCGTAATTCTAAATGCAAGAGAGCAACTACATGAAAATCTTTTAAAATCTCAAACTTTTTCCGAAAAGAGTTAACATTGTTGAATATTCATCAATTAGTATTAGAAGTATTGAATATAAATTGTCTTTACACATCACAAAGCCAGTTATCTTTTGGTAGAAAGCATTATCCATTCTTTTCTAGTTACAAATGCATTACCTTTTCGACCCAACATTTAGGCATAGGCAATACATATATATTTTCCACTATATTGTATACAATAACACACTAATGTAAGCTTACGGTAAGACGTAGGTAAGAGCTCCGTTGTAATATATCATGATCGATATGGTGTGAATACGAATAAGGATTTAAAACTTCGTCCCTCTGCTTAATTTTGCCCTGCCCAGACGACAAAAGGGCCTTGCACTCCATTCATTTTCAGTTGGTCCGTTTTGATGATTAGCTGTGTGTTACACACAAAGCGAAACCATTACAACCAGCAAGTTTATTCAATTCAATGTTTTACAGTATGATAGTTTGTATTATCATAATGTCCTGATAACAATATACCCAACAGATCATATTCTACTTGAATAAGCTATACTTATGATGTTTAGAAGCATAGGCGATACATATATATATATATGAATATATCAATTGAAAAGCTTGTGAAATACCGACTCCGGATTTATTACAGAACTTGCTACAGTAAGTTGAAAGTTCGTTCAATTTATTGTAACCTTTCCCACCGACCAATGGCATATTTAAATTAGAATGGCTTAACAGCGCCGTCTAGCGGATGAACCAAAAGAAGGCACTAAAACATATGAACTCTTAATTCTTGTTGATTCTTTTTGAAAATGGTTTGTTCATGCCAAAATAATGTTTTTGTGAAGTACATTGTTAGTAGTTATCTGACTTAATCTTGCATGCCTCGTGTTATTACACTAGTGACCTGTAGTAACCCAGACGGACTGTACTGTTAGGGAAGTGGTTTGAGTTTCCTCCTACTAAAATATATGTTTGGGTGATAGTTTGCTTATCAAGCTATTAACGGTCGTTACATCGCTGCTTTTCTATACCGTGTAAATATGTTTTCTATGTCACGATATTTTATGAACAATAGTGTATATCGCCACTGAACTGCAACTCACAGCTAGGGTTGAGGCAAGGAAAATGTTTAAACCCCTCCGGACTCGTGCAAGCAAAGAAAACTTTCGGAAATGCGTGCAGAGCATAATGGATCAGCGATCCATCGTCTTAACCACTCGGCCACCTCGTCGTCCAAAACCTGTTGTTAAATGAAATATTTACGTGAGATTTGTTTGAAAAAAATATTGTCTTGGAAAAATTACTTTAGTTTGGTTTAATATTGTCGGATACGATAAATTGCACTTACATAAACTTGTTAGATGGTTTCCCACATCCTTCGATAGTTCAGTAAGTGCGGCGGTAGAGCACACAAATACATCTGAAGTACACAGCATTTTAGGTAAAAGTAGTTTTGTAAAAGAATGCATTAAACTAACTGGTTTTACAGGATTTCTTTCTTCCTGAGTATTACAAATGCCTTCACTATATTTAGTAAATGGAAAGCATGAAAGCGTCGCAGTACTTTAGACAACTTGGCCATCCTGTCTATGCACTGTACTTTGTTATATTATTTAGAAATGTTTAGAAGTAGTTTTTAGGGCGCAATTACAAACCTTATAAACGATGATTTGTTTAAAATTATTTCATCCTGGTCAATTAAACTTAAAAGTGTTTCTTCGGTTTGACGTTGTAACACTTGAATCATTTTAACCTGTTGTCATTTTTGACAAAGAAGTTGCAGATTTTTACAACTTTTTGTTAGTTTTGAAACTGGGTTAAAATATAATCAATCATATTATTCATCAATACTTCATTATTTTGTGACAATTAAATAATAATGAATTATAAATGGTGGGGAAGGTTAACTATAAAAACATAACCTTGTCTCAGACAATTTATAAAATCTTATTTATGCAAAACTTATTGTGTTAATTAAAAGCAATATTGCTTACCGTATGTTTGTCATCTTTCATTGTCATTATCTGTTATGAGTAAGATTGCATTCTATCGGAGTGTGTTTAACTTCTAATATTACATTTGGATGTTTTTTACCCAGGATATCCTTGCAGAGAAGTATTGGTGTTTACAACAACTCCATTATTTCCAGTCGTTATTTTCCAATTCTTAGGTTGGCATCGCTATGACTCTGCAAAAACATCACAGGTATTTAATGACTCTGCAAAAACATCACAGGTATTTATAGGTTTCCAATCAAAAACGCTTATGTTTGTAAAAGAGTTTCAGATAGACGTTTTTCTTGATGGTTCTTTTGCTTTTGTCAAAAAATTCGACAAACAACAACTACAGTCAGACCTTTTTAATCTAAACTGCTTCGTTTCATCAAATATGTTTTAGTCTGCATAAAGAGCCATCCAGCACATACTTTTATTAAATTCCACTTAACAAATGTAGAGGTCAACATAAAATCAACTACAAGGATTCAATGCAGGGCAGGCATGTTGTTGGTGACCTTGTGAAAATTAGAGGTCATGACATTTTTTTTGTGTGTTTGTTTTGACCACACAGGGATTTGAATATTCTTGATGTTGCCTTGGTGATGTTTTATTCTTCAGTGCAACCTGGTGGATAAATGAAAAATGAAAGGTTTTGGAACCACTGTCGACCCGCAACTAGAGTACCACTGAAACTTGGCAAATCTCAAACAAATGCATAATTATGACTGCCAAACATAACATGGTTTTAATGTAATAAAACAAAAAAAATAGTTGTCTAAGACTTCTTCCAGCAACAATTCATTGTGTGGATTAGTGATAGTTTTTCGAGCCGATAAGTTTGTTCTCATTATTTTTTTTTGGTCGGATTCGGGGTAAAATTTATTCAAGGATTTTTTTCTAATTAGGATTGACTCAAGGATTTATTTTAAAATAAACCCAGCAACTAACTTTTAAATAAGTATTTGTGTACAACAGACCAATACAAGACATACACTTACTTCATTAACCAACATATTCTCTTGTAACTTGATTCATGGACGTTGTCAGTTTGTGGGAATTTCACTCTTCATTTGCAATGAGTTTTCTTGCATTTAAAACCAATACATTTGAAAATAATATATTTTGAGACAGTTGAAGTGTTAATTTTATTCCAGGACCAAGTAGATCCGTATGTTACGTTCCTACATGACAACATTCTATTCCACAAACAACCCCTGGTATTCTTTCTTCTGAAAACTGGAATAAAAATGTCGGAAAGCTTTCGTCTCACTTTCTGCTCCAGACATATTTCACTTTATATATTTCGCAGCAATTTTATTTACAGTAAAAAACATTTATTTTGAACAAATCACAAAAAAAACACAAATAATTATGAAAGTCGCGGGTTTTGTTTCAATCTGGACCACTGGAGTCTGCATCGGATGAGAGGAAGGAATATTTACTGATCATCCAAACCCGAAACTTTCGGCTGAAAAAATATCACAAAACTTTTAATTTCATCAAAATTAACGAAACCATGTTTTGCAAATATAAATTAAACAAATTCTTACCGGGTTTTTCAGTTTTTTAATCTCTTCTCTGAAGACTCGAATAGATTCGGAATCGAATCCGCATCCACTCAGCCCCAACACATCATCCACTTTAGGGAGAATCCGACAAATATTTACAACATCTTTTTGTTCAAACTTGTTGTGACTCAGGTTGAGAATTCCCAACTATTTAAAATATAAAGATTGGTCGGAAATCTTTGTTTCAAACTTTTTTTAAACAAATTTTTTTTCTTAAAACCGGATTAAAATTAACTCCATGTTTTCACTTTTGATTAAAAAAAGTAAGTTTTATAAAAATATCATGGATTTAAACAAATATTTATTCTCAAAATAATGAAAACCAACCTTGGGTCCCATCTTCATAATCGCTTCACAGATCATGTTTAAAGTTTCGGAATTAAGTTCGCATCTCTGCAACCACAGACACAAACCGGGTTCTCGAATCCGTGGGAGGAAATCCGCGAGAGCGAAAACATCCGAAATCTTCAGTGGGATTCCCTCTAAATTCAACACCCGAGGACAAGAGAGGGCGATTTCATCTCTAAATATTCCATCAACTTCCTGTAAATCTACGAGGAAATCTGAAACAGGGACAAGTTTATTAAAACAAACATGGCGGAAGTTTTATTAAATCACTAAAACTTTTTATTGCAAACTTCAAACAAGATTTCTTCACTTTTAATCGGATTTAAACAAGACAAGATCCAACAAATTAATCAAATACAAAAACATTAACTTACTGGAAGGAAAACATAAACTTTATCCGACAAAAAATATGCGACCTTCCTTTAAAACTTTCAACCTGAACATTTTTATTCCATTCCCTTCTATAAGAACAATGGAATTGCGACGTCACAATACTTATAGTGACAAAACAGTTACGTTTACAAACACGCATTACACAGATTGGGAATAAATACTAACCTCGTAACTCGTATTTACGTAACTCGTATCCATTGGGCCTTTTTTCTCGCAGGTATTTCGAAAGTTTCTTCAACAATATTTTCGCACGTTTGTCTGAAAATAACAAAGATCAACATTTACCGTAAAAATAGAAGCCATGTATTTGGATGGGAGAATTATTTAAACTCCCAATGTGCGTTTTCCACAAATATAACCTGCGTATATTAGATGCGTAATGAGATGTGAGACTTTCGAAACCACAATGCCCGTTTACCCAATATAATGGTAACTTGCAGTGGAAAGTTTAACAGCAAGCTTTTCGCGTAAAGTAACGTTGTGTAACAAATTGTAAACATGGTTTTGCAAATCGTTCCGGTCAATGCAGACAAGTGCAACAAAACAAATATGTTACTTAACAGCAGCATCTTAACTTTGCCAATAGTTTCTTTGTCCAAGCTTTTTACACCTAAATGCCTTGTATTACTTTACAGGTAACAATTATTACAGCAGATTGATTTTCTTATGTTTAGATGAGAAAAAGAAAAGATTGTTTTTAATGTAACTGACTACCATGCATTTGTTCCTCATTGTTAAGTGTGGAGGATGCTGAATCACTGGAGTCAGTCTTGACTGAGGTTGATGGCAAGGTTTTTAGACTGGAATCACTTCCATCACCTGTAAAAAACAATCAAGGTAATAACTGCAATTTAATGGCATTTATGTACACCTGGGCATTCCAGGCCACTGTTCTGTCTGTGGGAGATCGCCAGTTGGACTTTACAGCAGGGATGCACAACACGAATGTCATATTTGGTTTTCCAGTGGTTTTTGATATGACTTTGCAAACAGGTTTCAACATTAAAAAAATGCATTAATCCTTGAATTGTGCATCCTGCTTTACTGGGAAAATGGGATTAATTCAGCTATGCTGTATTCATAGGGCAACCACTGCTTTAAACCACACCAGGAGTCCATTTCAAGAGCAAATCAAAAATAAGGCATTTTTAGAGCCATTGAGATCTATGGATATTCTTACTGACTGTTTCAAGTACAGCAACAGCAAAATTGAAAAAAAAGGCATCACAGCCAAGACTGGTAAAGCTTCTTTTCCTGACAGCTCAAGAAATAAAAAAGCATTGAAGTTTGAACTCATAACCCTGGTCATTAGGAACCATAGTTCTACCAGCCAAGGTATGAGAGTTCAACAAAATAAAAACACCCAAATTGGCTGCGATGTCACTGACGAATTGGAAGAAACTAACCAAAAATACTGAGTTTATCAAGTCAAGCATAATAATGCTGTAACACATAATACACTGTCAAATCTTTTGGAGCCCAGTTTAAAAACAGAAGCATTGTTGTTGGTTATGTTTCACTCTAACAGTTATCTGCTTCGAAAACATTTCCCACCATTTTCCGGCGACTGTTTTGAATGTTGGGCCTTGGAATTTGTTGCGCCACCTAATGTTTTGGATAAAGACGATTCAGTATTTTTTGAAGCCAAACCATCCCTGCAAACTTTAAAACAGCGTGTTGAAATATATAGCATAGCATATATCATTCTTTTTGTATTTCTTTGTAGCCTTTAGTAAAGTGCTGTAAAATTCACAACATGCATGGATGCAACATTACTCTTCAGTTTGTGTTAAAAAAATGTTATACTTTGGTAGTTGCACTAAAAATCAGGTAAACACCGTGTGTATATAGGGCAGAACTTACATGTTTCATGTCCCAGCTCACCACCATCTATTTGATGTATTCTGGTTGCCTCAATTTTAGTTGCAGCAGTGGAGGTTTCACCAGCTGTAGAAACATGTGTATTACAAAGCAGAAACAAAATATACTGGGCAACCATCTGCTTACGTGCCTTGATGAAACAGAGAACAAACATTTGCTGAAATTCTAGTAAAATTTTAAATAATTGTTCCAGTGGTTCTCAACCTGCAAGGGCTTTTTAAGTGGTGTGCACAAAAAATTGCAACATAGACAAATTCCATCCAAAAATGCCAATTATACCTGTGGTTTGTTAGCATTGATGTGAAATTGCATGCTACGGCATATGACTTAAACAGTTTCAAAAAGGAAGAATTATTGATATGTTATGTTTCACTCAAACAGTTTTCTGCTTTGAAAACATTTACCACCATTTTCCGGCGACTGTTTTGAATGTTGGGCCTTGGAAGTTGTTGCGCCATCTAATGTTTTGGATGAAGAAGATTTTACATTTGTTGAAGCCAAACCTCCTCTGCAAGCTGTAAAACAATGAGTCACAATATATAGTATAGCATATAATATATCTTTCTTTTTCTTTCAAATACATTTAAGTTTGTTGCTAAGTAAACAGCAAAATTTTGTCAGCAAAAAAGATAACAGAAACACATTTTTAATACACAAATACCAAATTAATGTAGTACTGACGGATTTTATGCATCTTGGAAATTGTCATACCGCTGACAGCACTATTGACAGGATCAGATTCCGAACTGGTTTCACTACGTCAACTTCCAGAGGCTTTGATTGAAAATTATGAAATAAAAATAATGGTCAATAAAGCACAAACTTTCCAATGCGCTGCACATACCTGGTTTGTGTCCGAGCAAAAGGCCACACACAAAACGGCGAACCATTGCCCAATGGGGTTTGTAAATCAAATCGTCAACGATTTGATCAAATTCTTCATCTGACATGAACATAGAAATGTGGTATGCACCAAACATTTCCTGCAGAACTTGATGAAGGTAGTAGAAGAGAACATTCACCCCATCAAAGACTCTACGACTGGGAAGCCAGGAGAACTTTGCCATTTTGAACACTACATCCTGTACTTTTACATCTTCTAAACCTACTTTTTGAAGGTCATCATGCATGAACACAACGGTTTTACGAACCATGCCTTCATATGCCATTTTGCTAAGTGGCAACTTGAGGTCTTCTAATTTCTCTCCTTTTGCATGCTGAGAGTGGCCAAGTTGTTGCAAAACGGCATCAAATACATTAGTTATGGTGGAAATACTGTGTACCTCACCGAATAACCCAGCATAAACAATAAATTGTAAAAGCATGGGATTGCGGCATAAATCAAGCAATTGTGGAGATTTAGTTTCAAGTTTGTTCCACAGTTCATTTGCTTTATCACCCGAGTAACTATCAAACAGTGTCTTTGCATCCTCAGGAGAAAGATCACTGACATAAATTGTTGCCTTAGGTCGGAGTCCTGTTGGTATTGATAGCAATGAGTGGGGTCGAGAAGTAAAAATCAATTTAGATTTTGGAAAAAATTGCCTGCTGCAAAGGTTAGTGACAAGTTGTTGTACTGGCAAGGGAGTGCCATACTTTACATTTACAGGTGCCATGTTTTTTAGTGTCCAGGTTGCCTGATCTAATCCATCAAAAATAAAAGCACACTTTTCTGGGTTCTTTATCATCCACTGGAAAACCAAACTGAGTGTTTTCTGTGGAGCATGGTTGAACTGGTTATCCAGCAGAAGCTCCTGCAAAGTAAGCTTTTCATCGCCATAGTTTAGATACATGAACCGAAGATGAAGCACTAAGTGATCTTCTGTTCCTAGTTGCCTGCACAATCTCTTTGAAAGAGTAGATTTGCCACATCCAGGCGGTCCAAGAAAAGCTAGAAATATACCTTGCTGGTTGTCTTCTTTGAGGCTTGAAACTAGTTGCTGAAATTTGATGTGTTCACCAACAAATCGATCATTGCCTTGCTTGCTTGTTGATGGCTGAAACTCATTTTCCTTTTGAGGATGAAATCCTTTGTAAATATCAGTATCTATCAGTGTTGGTTGAACCTCTGGTATTTCAACCTTTTGCAACACTTCACTGTAAGGGACAACATCTGGATCAAGATTTTCAAGCTGATACTTTTTGATTTCATCAACTGCCTGTTGCAAATTTTTTTCTGCAAATTTTAAACAAGTTTTTCAGATAATAAATCTATGTTACTGTGGTTTCTTGAGAAACAGTGAGCTCTAGCAACTATGTTTGGCTGGTTTATTTTTAGTGCAGCATGCTGCATAACCACAACGTAAATTGAGGATAAGCATTTATCAGTAAAATTATATCGTGATGGTAACGTCTAACGCCACAGAAAAATGATAAAATCCTTAAGTACAAAAACGGGAAAAATTTTGTCTGCTGTTTAGTTTTTTAGCCATCCGTATTATGTATCATCATATTTTCTTTTCAAATGCTTGTTTACAAAGTTTTAGTTGATGGAACTTCTTTTCTTCGGAGTAGGAACAAACATAATTTCAGATGACATCAATAAACATCACAGAATATATTAAGTTGTAATCGGCAAATTTCGAGTTGTAACTCTCTGATTGGTTGGATTTTTACCCACAATGCAGTATAGTTTACGGAGGATAAAAAAAATCTGCCAAAAAATACGCATATTGGAATTTCTATCAAAATAAATTTGGCGGCGGAAAATTTCCACCTTGTATTTAATCCTCTGTTACAAAAGAAGGAGGACGTCACAAAGCAATCAGTGAAGCAATGGGGTCAATTTTACGGTTGAGTGAGCACGTATGCATGTGCTATTGCTTGGGCGAATTTGAGCCAGTTTCGTGCAGTTTTAAGTAGAGTTTTGGGCGTGTTAATTCAGGTAGCTACGTGGTAACGTGTGTTGTATAAAATTGAGTTAAAAAGGCGGTTTAATTTTGAGGTTATATCTGCGTAATAATTAAAGACTTATGTCTGCGTTAAACGGCGAAAAAATTCTGGTTTTCTGCAAGTTATGTTCCCAGTTCTAAACTATCCGGCCTGGCGAAACCTAGTGTGAAGAAAGTGTGCAGAAAAAGTGGACGCGAACATATGAGCGGGAAGTACATCAATCGAAATCATAATCACTCAGCAAAACAAGGAAAACAAGCCAAGTTTTTTAACAAAGTTGTATATTTTCTATTTTTTCACAGAAAGAACTTTTAGCGATTGTATGAGAGTGTTTCCGTTCCACAGTCCGCAAAAAAAGCTTCATCGTAGACAAACGTAGATGTTTCAGCTGCAGTGTTTGTTTTACATGTTGGCCAAACAAGCGTGAAGACAATTCCTTACTTTCTATAAGCCCATGTGATCGGCGTGAAGATGCCTTGGTAACTTACTGGCACCGTAGCTTCATTTGACAGTTTGGCTTAACACTAGATACGGTAAACTGGAATCTTCTGTCCACCGTAATCCATATTGGAAATATCTGTCCCTGTACTGTCGTATCTACCAACTGATTTAAACGTTTTCACAAACACTTTTACTTCCCGCATGTTTGCACAGTTTTGCTTGTCACAGCTACCAAAATATTCAAACACTTGTCCTCAAGTGGTTTGTAAAACGGTTACGTAGGTTATTTGTGATATCACAAGGTTATAATTTGTGATCTTTCATCAACTTTTCGCGGCACACACAGTTTGCGAAACCTGTTAAATGCATTATTCTGACAAGCTCTAAATGGCACTATTCGTTCAAGTAGACAAAAAAGATCGCATGCTCATCATGATTCTACAAGGAAAATGAGAGCTCCCGATCATCTGGATCCAAACACAAATTACTAAACACATAAAAGTGTCTGAAAACTTTACAGCTTTCACGCGAAAAGGTCACGGACAGTATGGTTTCGTCTTAAATGCTGGAGTCAGACACATTCTTATTTCAATCGGAATATGGCCTTCTCTGAAAGCAGAGATGTTGTGACAACCAAGACATACACGCCCACAACCTTCTAGTATCATGCGACAGAACCTTTCTCGCACTTGCATTCCGCCCCCAACAACTACTGTACTTAGACAGTCTCTATCTCAATGGTATATATGTTAATTGCTCTTGCTCAGTCGCTCTCTCTTAAGGACTCGGTTACCCAGTTTTAAATTCCATTGATATGACTCTTGTGCTATAATTCGTAAACGCATTCTGTTCACGGAGTCAAATTAGTTATAGTGCAGAACACGCCCCAGAAGATGAGAACTATAGTCACAACAGCCAAGTTCACAGCGCTGCGTCTAACCCATGCTCCGCAATAGAGTTTTAGGTGCTTGACAATTTCTGAAATTACATAAACTCATTACATAAAAGCTAAACATGTACAAGAACTTGCATTCCCAGACATAGCACCAGATTTCCATAGCAATGCATCATGCATAGCAACCTAACTGATCATTGGTAGCTAGATTGCTGACAACCATAAACAAAAATGTAGAATGGATTCAGTGAAAAATAATCTGCAGTGACAATTTAATTTGATGATGTCCACGTCATTTCATCAGAGTCTAACTGTCTAAGTCACATAATATGTTGAATTGGATTCTATGTTGTCGTTGGGGCTAGACACAGATATTGTTAAATGAGTCGCAATTAAGCTAACAATTTTGTCATCTCCAAATGGTCGAATATAAATGCTAAATCAGTTTGGTTTCAACTTGAATACAAGCATTTGTATTCCAACCTTCCCTAGTAAAACTCCCATACCTCGTTTTTCTTCTGATTCTGAACTGTTTGTTTTCGGATGATGATGATGATGTACGTCACCAGTATGTAGGTGCAGGTTCTGGAATGGAACCAGGAAACGTTGGCAAACACACAAATATTAATCGTCCAAAAAGACAGCATGGTCATTGAAATATTTAAAAATCCATTACTGTTTCTAAACTGTCAACGTGCGTGCTTGATTTTCTCCAACCTCTACCACCAGTACAGCAAGTCTTAATATTGAAGAACAACAAGCTTACCTCGGCAACAATGTTTAGTGAATTTTCTCCTTCTGTTTGTTTTTCGGCCATTCTTGGATTAGCAGGTGTAGGTTTGTATTGCAAGTACAGTATAGAAATATATCACACATATATATACAAGCTGTGTAAAAATTTGGTATGCAGTTATGATGCAACAATGATGTAAATTGTTTCTAATCCAATGTTTTCATTCTGAAATACAAATATTTTATCTCAAACTAATCACGAAATTCGCCTAAGTCAGAATTTCGTAAAATTTTTGGGCTGCAGGCCTTTTGTATTCATATTGTTTTTCTCGGCCCGCAATCTTATGTTCCATGAATTTTTCCGCTTTCTCGGGGTGGAAGGCAAAAGAAAGCAAAAATTGTTCGGCCATTCTTGGATTAGCAGTTAGCTTCGTATCGCAAGTACAGTATAGATATATATTACACATATATACAAGCTATGTGAAAATGTGTATACAGTTAAGATGCAACAAGGATGTAAATTGTTTCTGCTCCAGTTTTTGTCACACAGTTGGAAATACTCATACACTTTGGTAAATAAACACACATATACTTATGCATGTATTTAAAACACACATACTCATGTCATGAACATAAAAGTAAACTAATGTATTGCAGATAACAGAAAAAAAACTAAAGTACACATATTTGGTCACTACAGTAAGCACTGCCAGGCAAAATAAGCAACAATATGGTTGATTTATTCAAGCCAGTATTGAAGATTGCAGGCAAGAAAAAACGTTTGTTTCCGCCGTTTGGCATCTTGCGTTGAAATGATGGAACTGACTGCTTGTAACTTGCCATAGTTTTACAAATTATTCTACAAGCAACACCAGGATTTAATGTAAGTAGTTGTAACTATGGGAATTCAACTTGTGTCAGTTCTCAAAGCAGGCACCGCATGTAAGAATGGTAGATACTCTATAACCACCTCACATACAGGCGATAGGGATTTTCCTGTTTCATGCGTGGCTACTTTAAGAATGGTCCTCGTCCTTTCAAGTAAACGAGACGGGAAATAAGTCATGCGATTGGCAGCATTCAGTAAAAAGCAGTGGTGGGATTCAATTTTTTTGTCAGCCGGTTCTATCACAAAAGTTGTATTTTTCAGCGAGTTTTGTTACAAAAAGTCATATTGACAGCAACCAGTAATGCTAACCGGTTCGCTGATCTCATAAAATTTCGTTAGACAGTTCTATAGAACCGGTGCGAACCGGCTGAATCCCACCACTGGTCACAAACCACAAGTAAATACATGTGGAGTTATCAGCTGTGTTGGCTGGGTAATCCCCCGCTCGAACCACATATACAATGTCGAATAAATATTCGCAACCTGAATATTTATCACAAAATCTAATCACCAAGGCGACAACTCTATGTATTAAAACATTAACAAACTTCTGTCTACGGCACAACACATGCTTACCGACCCTAAGACACCATTCGTTAACATCACAAATTCGTCCCATTCCCTAATGACGCAACAAACAAAAAACTACAGCACGCCATACGAAAACACAGCAGTGTTGACGTCACAAAGCGATACGTTTCGCTTTCAGTTTGTCGTGATTCGAATTCCATTATGAAACTAAATCTGACGACGAAAAGGAACGAATAAATTTGATATCTTTATGCATGGACTTAAGTATAATTTATACCAAGTACTGATGGTAGTTTAGCATTAGAAATGTTTGTGCGCAATCTGTCAGGATGTTGTTGAGCTTGCATATTATAGCTGAATACTGAATTTTGTACTGCAGTATAACGACCATGGTCTACCATCTGCACGGACAGTGTGAAGTTCTTAACAGTGCACTTCACAAACAACATAAATAACAAACTTACTTGTCAGCACAAAAAAATGTCAAAAGGAATGTTAGCACAGGGTAATCATATTTGCATAAGCGCAATTTCGGACACAGTTATTTCAGTTACGTTGGCAAATTTTGGCTTCAAAAACCATTTAAGACCTTTCAGACTCTTGAGCTTCGCAACTAAAGAATGATACTTAGTTCAGATGTTATTATAAGAGGTTGAGAGGTACCGTCTTCAAAATTCCGGTCATTTCCACTGACACAGGAATTAAACCGCCAATTTTCGTAAATGTCCGGACGACTTGGAACTCTAAACATACAGGCTACACAATTCCTATTCATGGTTTCGATTACGCGTCATCAATGGTTCAAACATCACAATGCTGCAGGTAAAGATTGGCTGAAAATGCATTGGTTTAGATAAGAGCTATTTACTAAAACGTGTGTAGCGCAGGCATAGATCCTTTTGCGGGAAAACTGTTACGTTTAGCCAAAGCAGAAAGCAGACTGACACTAAAGCTTATCTGTTATGTTTTTTTGTTGTTAGGAAAATTTAGTTAGGAAAATTTCGTAAATTTTATAATCTTTTGCAAAACGTTCTCAAGTGACCTCCCAAACCGGGGATTCCCAAACCGGGGTCCGCAACGACTGCACTGGGGTCCGTAACGATACCTCAAAAAACAATTGCTACATTTTATACAGTGCGTAAGCAGTAATCATAACTGGAGTGGTTTCGTAAGCTTTACAATACGTACATTTTATATTTACTCTACTTTTGAATGGTTCTTACACTATCCTTGTGTCTTACAATTTCAAACTTGTTTACAAGTTTTTCTTTCTTTCGTTTCTTTTACTACGCGTTTATGACGTAAGAATTCACTCTAATCGCCATTGTTAGTATTGTTTGTGGAATTCTCAACGCTGATTACGTTGCAAAATGGTATGACGTAAGACAGGGGGTCCGAGAAAAACAGGTTCACAAAATGGGGTCCGCGGCCGAAAAAGTTTGGGAAACCCCGACCTAAGCACTAAACGCACACATCAATGCAATGCAGCTGCTAGATGCGCAAGCTTTTCTTCGACTAAACGGAAATTTTTGTTTTTGTTGCAATACGATCAAGATTTATTCAGCGCAGCAAAAACGCACACAACAGCGAAAGTTGGGGCCACGCGCGCTGGTTGCCGTTAATTGAAGATGTTTTCTTCGCCTATACGACAATTTTTGTTTTTGATGCTTGGTACTTACATTCTTCGACAAATTCTGCTTTACCTAAACGTAACAGTTTTCCACAAAAGGATTTAGGGCTGCGCTACACGCGTTTTAGTAAATAGCTCCTATCTAAACCAATGCATTTTCAGACAATCTTTACATGTAACATTGTGACGTCAGACCCATTGTGACGCGAAGTCGGAACCATGAATACTTCGAAAATATCTGAAAACAGCGTTGTTAAAGTAAACAAACACATATTGTCCGAGATATCTTTGGTCCAGGTAACACAATTATGTCGCAATTCCAACCGCAAAACTGCTAGTAATCAACGAATCAGTAAAACCACCACAAGCAGCAAATCTACTACTTCCAAAACAAGTTTCTTATAAAAAAGGGCTTCTGTAGTTGCGAGATTACAGCGAAAGAAACTGTTTCATCGCCTACACATCGAACTGCCAAGCGCCTGTGATTTTATTATTTGTAACCCAGAATATAACTGATCGGTGTTGCCTATGCACCCTGTCACTTATCAGGGAAACGAATCGACCGCATTTAGCTGCTGTAGCTTTTGGCATAAGTAGCAACCTGTTTTAATTGTGGTTGATACAGTGGCTGGAATTAGCGTTTGACAATAGACTACAATTTTGTTTTGACGATAAATAATACCTTTAGCACTGGCGTTTGATTCAAAAATTAATAGTCACTTATTCGAAGGACTGTTTTTTTGCTTCGCTTTGATTTATCCTATAGATATAATAACTATTGAACAATATAACGTATACCGCCACTGAACCGCAACTCACAGCTAGGTTTGAGGCAAGAAAATGTTTAAACCCCTCCGGACTCGTGCAAGCAAAATAACAACAATAAACGTTTTGAAGTGCGTCATTTTCGAAACCATTCATACGTCGCATTGTTTCAAAAATTTCCTGGTGATATCAATGCTTGTGAACTTTCGGCACAGGAAATGCGTGCAGAGCATAATGGATTAGCGATTCATCGCCTTAACCACTCGGCCACCTCGTCGTCCAAAACCTGTAGTTAAACAAAATATTTATGTGAGAATTGTTTGGAAAAAATATTGTCTTGTAAAAACTACTTTAGTTCGGTTAAATATTGTCAATTGCACTTACATAAACTTAATATTTAACTGGTTTGCCACATCTTTCGATAGTTCAGTTGGTGCGGCGGAAGAGTTTATTTGCTTGGCCATAATGTTTACTCTACTGTGGTTCGTCTCCATTAGTTCCTACCTAGTTTGGTCCCTAACGAATCGACGTCAAATGCAAGGAACCACAAAGTGGAAGATTTCCTGGTTAGTTAACCGACAAGACCATATCGCAAGCTGCACTTCGGAATGGGACGATCACGCCTTGCCATACAAGAGCATAAAGCGTTGTCTGATTGCCCTATACGTATATGTGAAGGTCGTCTTGCAAGTTGCGCGCTAGCTCACCGGTGTATCCTGACAACATCACGCGCGTCGGTTTCAACAAAAACTCTCCACATTTATTCAGAAAACAGCTGCCGGAAAGGAACATTACAACGAAACGACGCTAGTTAGTGCATACCGGTTTAGTTGTGTCAATGCAGACAAGAAGATCCTGTTGATCCAATCTTCAACCACAAAGCTTGACCATTTTGTCAATAAGTTCTGAACTTGTGAATAAACAGTGGATCCTTTGCTAATGACTTTGATCTCACTTAATCACGGTTATGGCTTAAACATGTATAACACAAAATGCAAAAAACAACAGGCTTTAGAGTTCGGTTTTATTCGGTAAATATTATGTCGTTGTAGCTGCCAAGAATAATATGTTTTAATTAATCTGTTCTTCTGGCACAATTAAACGTACACTTTTTTTCACTGACGCTTCATCTGCTATCCAGCAAGGCTTCCTCAAGGTCAATAAAAGTTAGGCCTACGTTTAATTGTGCCACGAAGAACAGATTACTAAAAAAGTAGTTTGTAAAGCACAATTAAAAATCTTTGGATGAAAGTCAAATACACGAGTACAAACGTACACAGACACAAAGTAATGTTGGCAATATTTGTCAAGCACTCGGAAAGATCGAACGTCGCTCATAAACTGTTCAACAGTTGGTCTCAGTCGCATTTTGAGGTAAAGCCAACGAACATAGCTTGACACCCTCGTGTAAATCCCAGGTTTGTTTACGTTTCCACAACCGATGCCCCAACTTGTGATACCCCAGATAGTGTGACGTGCCGTTTTGGGGTCTAAACATGCCAAAGGACCCCCACTGTCACCCCGACACGTGTCAGTACCATCTTTCTGGAATACAAAAGTGGCAACAGTTAAAAAAAATGCGATTTCGAAGTTAAAAATTTTTTCCTGTACAGTTGCCCAAAGTGTTTACGGTATTTTACACGTGCAAGCCATAATAACCGAAAATGTATGTTTGGTTTAATTGCTGAGCAAACAAAACGAAAAATACAGAAGTGCTTCAGGCAAAAAAACTACCTGCAAATGCAACAGTTAAAACAGACATCGAACAATCGCAACAACAACAAAAATTACAAAACGCTGCATTTTAAACTAAACAGGAAAGCAAGCGGTGTTTGATAGATTAACTTTAAAAGGCAGCATGGGTATTAAAAATTGTTGTTCTCACCGCAGCGCACATCATGGAGTGCTTCAGGTAGTCAACACCGAGCAGTCGGCTGCAATTCTCGTTGGGAAATGTGCTCACTGGCGCCTGCTGGAGGCAGGGTGGATAATCCATGGGGTTAACTGCCGAACAATAAGGGTGCTTTGATGTGATTCTTAAAGGTTGTGGTTGGCAAGACTTTTGTAAGTTTCGTCAACACCGCATCACAGTGCCGACCGTAGATTGAATGCGCTGTACTATGAAATTGTACCGACAGAATACAGAGGTTAATTCATAACGCGCAGGTGTTAGAGATGCTTCCATATCGGTTTGTGAAAGGATTTGGGAAAAGGAACTTAAAGTTTTCAAAAACCCTTGTTTAGGTGCAAAATACTGAAGTGAATAACCTTGAATCAGAAGCCAAAACCTAAATTGTTAAACAGACATTTCAAACAAGACATGTGTTTATCATCAGTGCTGTATTACATGATTATAAGCTGCATCGAATGCATCGTCTATACATTCACAGGCTGGCAGGCGGATGGAAAGGCATCTTTGAAATGTGTTTGAAAAAAAGTCCAGCATTCCAGTTTTTACCGTTTTATTCAAAAACCCTTATCTAATGACGTAACTGTCGATAAACATCTGATAAAGCGACTCATGCACAGAAAAACATAAAAAACTTACAGTGTCTGGGACCATGCGTCCCCCACCCAGATATTCCACATCGAGATTGTGACGAAAACTGGTTTTGTCCGAGAGGCAAACATGCTGGTCGCACAAATCGACTGCAACCATAGAAATAAGTTTAAAATGAAACACTGATATCTCCACATGATATTTAATAACTCCTTGCTTCGGGCGTATTACGTTTACGTTGTGTAAAAACCAAGGCAATACATTCTAATTTGGATCAGGTCCCTTGTGAATTTATCTTACTTGAATGAAACGCATTGTCTCAATTTAATCAACGCCAAGTCGTTGGTTGGACTCGAATGATACGAGTAGTAAGGATGTCTGTAAACCTCTTCAATATCTAGGTCACGTGAATCCTCTACGCCCTCTGATTGGCTGAATTGGAGTCCGTCACGGTTGTAGTAATCGCCCACCCGAACGATCGTCTCATTGGTGAACCTGTAACCATGGAAATGGCTCCCATGGTAAATTGTTTTAACTCTATGGCACTCCATACCAACAATGAAATTTTTTAAGACCTTATTTCGTGATATCCTTATGTACAAAATGAACTTGATAGCTGAGAGCATTATTGTTCATAGGAGGTCTGTGAAAAACCTTGTCGTAGGAAATCAAACTTAAAATCGACACCAAATTCTCACAACGTGCACCGAAATGCAAACTTTTTACGAGCCTGAATCTGTCTGGAACTTTGTGCTAATTTATTCCATCACGAAAGAACTTCGGAAATTACTCACGATTTCGAACTGGATTCGACACAATGTGTGGCTGTGAGGACGTAACATCTGTTGATGAGAGTTCCTCCGCAAAAGTGAGGGGTGCGCCCTCTTAATGGATACTTCTTACGTATGGAAACCTGTTAAAATGGTAAAAATACCTCGTACACTTGATGTAAACACGACGATATTAAGCTTATAGTGGTTCTTAACCGATGAAAAATTTACTAGTAGGGGGAATTATGGGTTTGTGGGTTATTAGTCGGCACCGAAATATACAAAAGTAGTTACAAGAGAAATATTATGATCTGTATTCACTGTGTGTCGTGTGGTTTTTGGCAATTTGTCATGCCATGCGGCCGAAAAAGCAAAAAAGGGACAACAGATATAGCGAAAAATCAATCATTAAATTCTACATTCAAAAATTTGAATACTGGTGGGAAGTAGGGATTCCGATTAAATTTAAGATAGGAAATGAGATGAAAAATGGTTAAGAACCAGCACTGTTACAGACACACGTGCACATGGAAGTAAGCTTTTATGAAAGCCGGCATCTGACTGACAGCGAATATAAGACATGGGTTTAAATTGAGCTCTCCTATAATTGTACGTTTCAACATAACTTTGCAAATCTCCCATAAAATCATTTACCTGCCACGGCTGACTCCCGGGGTTGGCGTTGACCCCTTCCACTATTCTTAATCCGTCTTTGACCTCAGGACAGAAAGCCGGAACAGGAATGTCGGTGGTGGCTTCACCGCAAGATTCTTCTTGCAGTTTGCTACCTGGGAATATACGAACACAAAGCACTGGCTTTAAACAACACGATCAGCCTGGATATTGATGAGACGTTTTTTACATCATGTTATTGCTGTGTTTACTTTCAGGGAACTGATGACGCCCACAGGGCGAAACATATATTCCTAACAACTGTGTATTGTGTGCATATTGCCTTACGGTTTTTGATACAAGCGTTCAAAACCCTCTCGTAATTTTTAGGTTGTAATATTGTCCAAAAAAATACTTTTCATGAGTTTTAATCAAAAAGTTGACAACACAAATGACACGTTTGACCGAGTTGTGCATCCCCGTAATAAATTGTGGAAAACTTCGTACAGCTAACCTAAATCTTGGTCAGTTAATAGCCGAAAATGTTCCGTCCCTTGCGAGTTGTAAACAGCAATGTGGTTGGTTTCTCCAATGGAAGGCAATCTTCTCGTAATTCTAAACACAGAGAGAAACAACACAATTACATGAAAATCTGTTTGAAATCTCAAACTTTTACCGAACAAGTTAACATTGTTGAATCTTCAGCAATTAGTATTAGAAGTATTGAATATAAATTGTCTTTACACATCACAAAGCCAGTTATCTTTTCGTAGGAAGCATTATCCATTCTTTTCTAGTTACAAATGCATTACCTTTTCGACTAAAAACAACATTTAAGCATAGTCAATACATATTTATTCTGCACTATATTGTATACAATAACAAACTAACGTAAGCTTACGGTAAGACGTAGGTAAGAGCTCCGTTGTAATATATCATGATCGATATGGTGTGAATACGAATAATGATTTGAAACTTAGTCCCTCTGCTTAATCTTGCCCTGCCAAGACGACAAAAAACTGCCTTGCACTCCATTCATTTCCAGTTGGTCCATTCTTGATGATTAGCTGTGTGTTACATACAAAGCGAAACCATTACAACCAGCAAGTTTATTCAATGTTTTACAGCATGATAGTTTGTATTATCATAATCTCCTGATAGCAATATACCCAACAGAAACCCATTCTACTTTAATAAGCTATACTGATGATGTTCAGAAGCATAGGCGATACATATACATATGAATATATCAATTGAAAAGCTTGTGAAATAACGACTCCGGATTTATTACAGAACTTGCTACAGTAAGTTGAAAGTTTGTTCAATTTATTGTAACCTTTTCCACCGACCAATGGCATATTTAAATTAGAATGGCTTGACAGCGCCGTCTAGCGGATGAACCAAAAGAAGGCACTAAAACATACGAACTTTTAATTCTTGCTGATTCTTTTTGAAAATGGTTTGTTCATACCAAAATATTGTTTTTGTGAAGTACATTGTTAGTTATCTAACTTAATCTTGCATGCCTCGTGTTGTGACACTGGTGACCTGTAGTAACCCAGATCGACAGTACTATTATGGAGGTGGTTTGAGTTTCTTCTCACTAAAAGATATGTTTGGGTGATAGTTTGCTTATCAAGCTATGAACGGTCGTTACATCGCTGCTTTTCTATGCCGTGTAAATATGTTTTTTATGTCGTGTTATTTTATGAACAATAGTGTATATCGCCACTGAATTGCAACTCACAGCTGGGGTTGAGGCAAGGAAAATGTTTAAACCCCTCCGGACTCGTGCAAGCATAGAAAACTGTCGGAAATGCGTGCAGAGCATAATGGATTAGCGATCCATCGTCTTAACCACTCAACCACCTCGTCGTCCAAAACCTGCTGTTAAACGAAATATTTATGTGAGATTTTTTTTGAAAAAAATATTGTCTTGTAAAAACTACTTTTGGTTTAATATTGTCGGATACGATAAATTGCACTTACATAAACTTGATAGATGGTTTGCCACATCCTTCGATAGTTCAGTTGGTGCGGCGGTAGAGTTTATCACAAATACATCTGAAGTACACAGCATTTTAGGTAAAAGCACTTTGAAAAAGAATGCATTAAACTAACTGGTTTTACAGGATTTCTTTCTTCCTGAGTATTACAAATGCCTTCACTATCTTTAGTAAATGGAAAGCATGAAAGCTTTTCCATTCAAGGTTAGCAATTGTTACAGGTGTAAACAAATTTATTGTGCTGTTTTGGTCAACTTTGCCCATCTTAAAAAAAGTACAGTACATAATAAACGCGCTGTGTTCAGGTCGCAGTACTTTAGACAACTTGGCCATCCTGTCTATGCACTGTACTTTGTTATATTATTTAGAAACGTTCAGAAGTAGTTTTTAGGGCGCAATTACAAACCTTGTAAACGATGATTTGTTTAAAATTATTTCATCCTGGTCAATTAAATGCCTTGTTGGTTTTGAAACTATAAAACTGTCAAAATCACAACAAAAAATTCAAAAAAACAACACACAAACCGGCGCAGTCTCAATCAATAATGTTGGTAATATTTACCAAGAATCCGATAAGATCGAACAAAGCTTGACACCCTCATGTAAATCCCAGGTTTGTTTACGTTTCCACAACCTATGCCCCAACTTGTAATATCCCAGATTGTGTGATGGTTTATGTTAAGTGCCGTCGTTCTGAAAAACAAGATTGGAAATTGTTTGTGGAAATATTTTCAGATAAACAAGAACGACTCGATTTTACCATACAGTAGCTAACAGTGGAAAAAGAAAATTTCCACTCTTACTGCAGTAAACATTGTCAGATTCAAACAGCCAAGTAGGCGACTGCAATTCTCATGGACGAATATGCTCACTGGCGCCACTGGTGGCCATTTGTTGGAAAATAGTGATTAGTTCATTTTTGTAAAAATTAAATGCGATTTTCGCTTTCATTACTGTTGTCATGGATGTCACTTGTATCTTGTGCAGTGTTAATACATAAAGATAAAAGAAATAGGGTAAGTTTGTACAGCGCCGAAAAGTTTTCAAGTAACATGTGCTTTGTACAATTTCACCTTTTAGCATTACCCCAATGAACCATTATATCCAGAAACATAGAAAACTACCTGCATCCCACATTCCCCAACCAGATATTCCATACTCATATTGTGACGAAAACTGGTTTTGTCCAAGAGGCAAACATGCTGACTGCATAAATCGACTGCAAACATAGAAATAGGTTAGTAATGGGACAGAAAAGTACATGGATTACATTTGAATAAAATTGTGATTGTTCACAAAAATCCAAGTTGACATACTGCTTACATGGGAGAATTCGGAAAAAGTGAGATCTTGTGTAGAACGACATTGTCCCCGTGGACTTTCCACTTGAATGATTTGCAATAGTATATAGTTGGGAATGATCACATAGTGAGGTCTTCCTCTTCAATAATTATGTCATGTGAATCCTTTGATTTGTAGTAACCTGTAACCACCCACCCCAGGCCCCGATCGCTGTCACCATGGAAACAGCTCAATAATACTATTTGTTGTTTCAAAAGATAATCAAAAAAACATCAGCGAATCAATGCTCTTTATGAAACAGATTGCACACAAGAAACACTTACATTTGAGCTGAATTTAACACAATGTGAAGCTGTAAGAAGGTAATGTCAAGTGTGGGGTTTACAGCATCTTAATGGATGTCTCCAATGTATGGAAACCTGTTGAATTGAAATCATAAAAGTAAATTAGTTATCTTGATGATATGTGAATATCACATGTCTTGCACACTTGCACAGAATGTCACCATTAGTTAACTTAAAAGTGTTTCTTCGGTTTGACGTTGTAACACTTAAATCATTTTAACCTGTTGTCATTTTTGACAAACAAGTTGCAGATTTTAACAACTTTTTGTTGGTTTTTAAACTGGGTTAAAATATAATCAATCATATTATTCATCAATACTTCATTATTTTGTAACAATTAAATAATAATGACTTATATCAATGGTGGGGAAGGTCAACTATAAAAACATAACCTTGTCTCAGACAATTTATAAAATTTTATTTATGCAAAACTTATTGTGTTAATTAAAAGCAATACTGCTTACCGTATGTTTGTCATCTTTCATTGTAATTTTCTGTTATGAGTAAGATTGCATTCTATCGGAGTGTGTTTAACTTCTAATATTACAATTAGTGTGTTTTTTACCCAGGATGTCCTTGCAGAGAAGTATTGGTGTTTACAACAACTCAATTATTTCCAGTCGTTATTTTCCAATTCCCAGGTTGACATCGCTATGACTCTGCAAAAGCATCACAGATATTTAATGACTCTGCAAAAACATCACAGATATTTAATGACTCTGCAAAAACATCACAGGTATTTATAGGTTTCCAATCAAAAACGTTTATGTTTGTAAAAGAGTTTTAGATAAAGACATTTTTCTTGATGGTTCTTTTGTCAATAAATTCGAGAAACAACAACTACAGTCAGACCTTTTTAATCTAAACTGCTTCGTTTCATCTAATATGTTCTAGTCTGCATAAAGAGCCATCCAGCACATACTTTTATTAAATTCCACTTAACATTCTACTTGAATAAGATATACTTATGATGTTTAGAAGCATAGGCGATATATATATTTTTGAAATATATCAATTGAAAAGCTTGTGAAATAACGACTCCGGATTTATTACAGAACTTGCTACAGTAAGTTGAAAGTTCGTTCAATTTATTGTAACCTTTCCCATCGATCAATGGCGTATTTAAATTAGAATGGCTTTGCGGCGCCGTCTAGCGGATGAACCAAAAGAAGGCACTAAAACAAGCGAACTCTTAATTCTTGCTGTTTCTTTTTGAAAATGGTTTGTTGTATAGTCAGATAACTAACGTGATTAATTTACAAAACTATTGAACAATAGCGTATACCGCCACTGAACCGCAACTCACAGCTAGGTTTGAGGCAAGGAAAATGTTTAAACCCCTCCGGACTCGTGCAAGCAAAGAAAACTTTCGGAAATGCGTGCAGAGCATAATGGATTAGCGATCCATCGTCTTAACCACTCGGCCACCTCGTCGTCCAAAACCTGTTGTTAAATGAAAGATTTATGTGGGATTTGTTTGGAAAAAATATTGTCTTGTAAAAACTACTTAAGTTCGGTTTAATATTGTCAATTGCACTTACATAAACTTGATATTTAACTGGTTTGCCACATCTTTCGATAGTTCAGTTGGTGCGGCGGTAGAGTTTATTTGCTTGGCCATATGTTCACTCTACTGTGGTTCGTCTCCATTATTTCCTACCTATTTTGGTCCCTAACGAATCGACGTCAAATGCAAAGAACCACAAAGTGGAAGATTTCCTGGTTAGTTAACCGACAAGACCATATCGCAAGCTGCACTTCGGAATGGGACGATCACGCCTTGTCACACAAGAGCATAAAGCGTTGTCTGTTTACGGTTATATACATCCCCTACGTATATGTGAAGGTCATCTTGCAAGTCGTGCGCTAGCTCACCAGTTTGACAACATTACGCGCGTCGGTTTCAACAAAAACTCTCCACATTTATTCAGAAAACAGCTGCCGGACAAGGAACATTATAACGAAACGACGCTAGTTAGTGCACACCGGTTTAGTTGTGTCAATGCAGACAAGAAGATCCTGTTGATCCAATCTTCAACCACAAAGCTTAACCATTTTGTTAATAAGTTCTGAACTTTAATTAAATTCACGATTTCAAACGCACACAGACACAATCAGTAATGTTGGCAACATTTGTCAAGCACTCGGAAAGATCGAACGTCGCTCATAAACTGTTCATCAGTTGGTCTCAGTCGCATTTTGAGGTAAAGCCAACGAACATAGTTTGACACCCTCGTGTAAATCCCAGGTTTGTTTACGTTTCCACAACCGATGCCCCAACTTGTGACACCCCAGATAGTGTGCCGTGCCGTGTTGGGGTCTAAACATGCCAAAGCACCCCCACTGTCACCCCGACACGTGTCAGTGCCATCTTTCTGGAATACAAAAGTGCCAACAGTTAAAAAAAATGCTATTTCTAAGTTAGAAATTTTTTTCTGTACAGTTGCGTAAAGTGTTTATATTACACGTGCGCGAGCCACAATAACCTAAAATGTACGTTTGGTTCAATTGCTGAACAAACAAAACAAAAAATACACAAGTGCCTCTGGCAAAAAAACTACCTGCAAATGCAAAGGTTAAAACAGACATCGAACAATCGCAACAACAAACAAATTACAAAACGTTGCATTCTAAACTAAACAGGAAAGCAAGAGGTGTTTGATAGCTTAACTTTAAAAGGCAGCATGGGTATTGAAAATTGTTGTTCTCACCGCAGCGCACATCATGGAGTGCTTAAGGTAGTCAACACCGAGCAGTCGGCTGCAATTCTCGTTGGGAAATATGCTCACTGGCGCCTGCTGGAGGCAGGGTGGATAATCCATGGGGTTAACTGCCGAACAACAAGCATGTTGTGATGTGATTCTTAAAGGTTGTGGTTGGCAAGAGCTTTTGCAAGTTTCGTCAACACTGCATCACAGTGTTCGTTGTTGTAACTGACAAATGTTATATATGCCGACCGTAGATTGAATGCGCTGTACTATGAAATTGTACCGACAGAATACAGAGGTTAATTCATAACGCGCAGGTGTTAGAGATGCTTCCATATCGGTTTGTGGAAAGATTTGGGAAAAGAAACTTGAAGTTTTCAAAAACCCTTGTCTATGTGCAAAATACTGAAGTGAATAACCTTGAATTAGAAGCCAAAACCTAAATTGTTAAACAGACATTTCAAACACGACATGTGTTTATCATCAGTGCTGTATTACATGATAATAAGCTGCATCGAATGCATCGCCTATACATTCACAGGCTGGCAGGCGGATGGAAAGGCAATTTTGAAACGTGTTTGAAAATAGTCCGGCATTCCAGTTTTTACTATTTTATTCAAAAACCCTTATCTAATAACGTAACTGTCGACAAGCATCTGTTAAAGCGACTCATGCACAGAAAAGCATAAAAAACTTACAGTGTCTGGGACCATGCGCCCCCCACTCCGATATTCCACATCGAGATTGTGACGAAAACTGGTTTTGCCCGAGAGGCAAACATGCTGGTCGCACAAATCGACTGCAACCATAGAAATAAGTTTAAAATGAAACAATGATATCTTCGCATGATATTTAATAACTCCTTGCTTCGGGCGTATTACGTTTACGTTGTGTAAAAACCAAGGCAATGCATTCTAATTTGGAATGTACCAGGGCCCTTGTGAATTTATCTTACTTGAATGAAACGCATTGTCTCAATTTAATCAACGCCAAGTCGTTGGTTGGACTCGAATGATACGAGTAGTAAGGATGTCTGTAAACCTCTTCAATATCTAGGTCACGTGAATCCTCTACGCCCTCTGATTGGCTGAATTGGAGTCCGTCACGGTTGTAGTATTCGCCCAACCGAACGATCGTCTCATTGGTGAACCTGTAACCATGGAAATGGTTTCCATGGTAATTTGTTTTAACTCTATGGCACTCCATACCAACAACGAAATTTTTTAAGACCTTATTTGGAAGCATTATTGTTTATAGGAGGTCTGTGGAACCCAAGTGGAAAACCTTGTCGTAGGAAATCAAACTTAAAATCGACACCAAATTCTCACAACGCGCACCGAAATGCAAACTTTTTACGAGCCTGAATCTGTCTGGAACTTTGTGCTAATTTATTCCATCACGAAAGAACTTCGGAAATTACTCACGATTTCGAACTGGATTCGACACAATGTGCGGCTGTGAGGACGTAACATCTGTTGATGAGAGTTCCTCCGCAAGAGTGGGGGGTGCGGCCTCTTAATGGATACTTCTTACGTATGGAAACCTGTTAGAATGATAAAAATACCTCGTACGCTTGATGTAAACATGAAGATATTAAGCATATAGTGGTTCTTAACCGGTGAAAAATTTACTAGTAGGGAGGATTTACGGGTTTGTATGTGGGTGATTAGTCGGCACCGAAATATACAAAAGTAGTTACAAGAGAAATATTATCATTTGTATTCACTGTGTGTCGTGTGGTTTTTGGCAATTTGTCATTCCATGCGGCCGAAAAAGTAAAAAAAGGATAACAGATATAGAGAAAAAGCAATCATTAAATACCAGCACTGTTACAGACACACGTGCACATGGAAGTAAGCTTTTATGAAAGCCGGCATCTGACTGACAGCGAATATGAGACATGGGTTTTGAAATGAGCTCTCCTATAATTGTACGTTTTAACATAACTTTGCAAATCTCCCAAAAAATCATTTACCTGCCACGGCTGACTCCCGGGGTTAGCGTTGACCCCTTCCACTATTCTCTACCCGTCTTTGACCTCAGGACAGAAAGCCGGAACAGGAATGTCGGTGGTGGCTTCACCGCAAGATTCTTCTTGCAGTTTGCTACCTGGGAATATACGAACACAAAGCACTGGCTTTAAACAACACGATCAGCCTGGATGTTGATGAGACGTTTTTTACATCATATTATTGCTGTGTTTACTTTGAAGGACCTGATGACGCCCACAGGTCGAAACATATATTCCTAACAACTGTGTATTGTGCGGATATTGCCTTACGGTTTTTTAGCATTTGAAATCATATGGGGATATACGACGTACACTCTACATAAATAAAAATGTTTCATGGCATAGTGATACAAGCGTTCAAATCCCTCTCGTAATTTTTTGGTTGTAATATTGTCCAAAAAATACTTTTTATCAGTTTTGATCATAAAGTTGACAACACAAATGACACGCTTGACCGACTTGTGCATCCCCGTAATAAATTGTGAAAAACTTCGTACAACTAACCTAAATCTTGGTCAGTTAAAAGCCAAAAATGTTCCGTCCTTTGCGAATTGTAAACAGCAATGTGGTTGGTTTCTCCAATGGAAGGCAATCTTCTCGTAATTCTAAACAGCAGAGAGCAACTACATGAAAATCTTTTAAAATCTCAAACTTTTTCCGAAAAGAGTTAACATTGTTGAATATTCAGCAATTATAGTATTAGAAGTATTGAAAATAAATTGTCTTTACATATCACAAAGCCAGTTATCTTTTGGTAGAAAGCATTATCCATTCTTTTCTAGTTATAAAATGCATTACTTTTTCGACCCAACATTTAAGCATAAGCAATACATATATATTTTGCACTATATTGTATACAATAACAAACTAACGTAAGCTTACGGTAAGACGTAGGTAAGAGCTCCGCTGTAATATATCGTGATCGATATGGTGTGAATACGAATAATGATTTGAAACTTAGTCCCTCTGCTTAATCTTGCCCTGCCCAGACGACAAAAGGGCCTTGCACTCCATTCATTTCCAGTTGGTCCGTTCTTGATGATTAGCTGTGTGTTACATACAAAGCAAAACCATTACAACCAGCAAGTTTATTCAATTCAATGTTTTACAGTATGATAGTTTGTATAATTAAAATCTCCTGATAGCAATATACCCAACAGAAACACATTCTACTTGAATAAGCTATACTTATGATGTTTAGAAGCATAGGCGATACATATACATATGAATATATCAATTAAAAAGCTTGTGAAATACCGACTCCGGATTTATTACAGAACTTGCTACAGTAAGTTGAAAGTTCGTTCAATTTATTGTAACCTTTTCCACCGACCAATGGCATATTTAAATTAGAATGGCTTGGCGGCGCCGTCTAGCGGATGAACCAAAAGAAGGCACTAAAACATACGAACTTTTAATTCTTGCTGATTCTTTTTGAAAAAGGTTTGTTCATGCCAAAATAATGTTTTTGTGAAGTACATTGTTAGTTATCTAATTTAATCTTACATGCCTCGTGTTCTTACACTAGTGACCTGTAGTAACCCAGACGGACTGTACTGTTATGGAGGTGGTTTCAGTTTCTTCCTACTAAAAGATATGTTTGGGTGATAGTTTGCTTATCCAGCTATTAACGGTCGTTATATCGCTGCTTTTCTATGCCGTGTAAATATGTTTTCTATGTCGCTTGATTAATTTACTAGTGTAATAACACGAGGCATGCAAGATTAAGTCAACTAACTAACGTGATTAATTTACAAAACTATTGAACAATAGCGTATACCGCCAGTGAACCGCAACTCACAGCTAGGTTTGAGGCAAGGAAAATGTTTAAACCCCTCCGGACTCGTGCAATCAAAGAAAACTTTCGGAAATGCGTGCAGAGCATAATGGATTAGCGATCCATCGCCTTAACCACTCGGCCACCTCATCGTCCAAAACCTGTTGTTAAAGGAAATATTTACGTGAGATTTGTTTGAAAAAAATATTGTCTTGTAAAAACTACTTTAGTTTGGTTTAATATTGTCAGATACGATAAATTGCACTTACATAAACTTGTCAGATGGTTTGCCACATCCTTCGATAGTTCAGTTGGTGCGGTGGTAGAGTTTATCACAAATACATCTGAAGAACATAGCATTTTAGGTAAGAGTACATTTGAAAAAGAATGCATTAAACTAACTGGTTTTACAGGATTTCTCTCTTCCTGAGTATTACAAATGCCTTCACTATATTTAGTAAATGGAAAGCATGAAAGCTTTTCCATTCAAGGTTAGCAACTGTTACAGGCGTGAACAAATTTATTGTGCTGTTTTGGTAAACTTTCCCCATCTTAAAAAAAGTACAGTACATAATAAACGCGCTGTGTTCAGGTCGCAGTACTTTAGACAACTCGGCCATCCTGTCTAAGCACTGTACTTTGTTATATTATTTAGAAATGTTCAGAAGTAGTTTTTAAGGTGCAATTACAAACCTTGTAAACGATGATTTGTTAAAAATTATTTCATCCTGGTCAATTAAATGCCTTAGACAGGATGGCCGAGTTGTCTAAAGTACTGCGACCTGAACGCAAACTGTCAAAATCACAACAAAAATTTAAAAAAAAAAACACACAAACCGGCGCAGTCTCAATCAATAATGTTGGTAATATTTACCAAGAATCCGATAAGATCGAACAAAGCTTGACACCTTCGTGTAAATCCCAGGTTTGTTTACGTTTCTACAACCGATGCCCCAACTTGTGATATCCCAGATTGTGTGATGGTTTCTGTTAAAGTCAACGCATGACAAGAACTCCCACTGTTAGTGCCGTCGTTCTGAAAAACAAGATTGGAAATTGTTTGTGGAAATATTTTTAGATAAACAAGAATGACTCGATTTAACCATACAGTAGCGAAAGTGGAAAAAGAAAAGTTCCACTCTTACTGCAGTAAACATTGTCAGGTTCAAACAGCCAAGTAGGCGACTGCAATTCTCATGGCCGAATATGCTCACTGGCGCCACTGTTGGCTATTTTTTTGGAAAATAGTGATTAGTTTATTTTTGTTAAAATGAAATACGATTTTAACTTTCATTACTGTTGTCATAGAGGTCACTTGTGTCTTGTGCAGTTTTATACATAAAGATAAAAGAAATAGGATAAGTTTGTACCACACCGAAAAGTTTTCAATTAACATGCGCTTTGTATTATTGCACCTATTAGCATTACCCCAATAAACAATTATATCCAGAACCATAGAAAACTTCCTGCACCCCGCATTCCCCAACCAGATATTTCATACTCATATTGTGAAGAAAACTGGTTTTGTCCAAGAGGCAAACATGCTGACTGCACAAATCGACTGCAAACATAGAAATAGGTTAGTAATGGGAAAAGTCCATGGATTACATTTGAATGAAATTGTGATTGTGTACTAAAATCCAAGCTGACATACTGCTTACATGGGAGAATTCGGAAAAAGTGAGATCTTGTGTAGAACGACATTGTTTCCGTAGACTTTCCACTTAAATGATTTGCAACAGTATAGTTGGGAATAATCACATAGTGAGGTTTTCCTCTTCAATAATTAGGTCAGAAGGTAATGTCAAGTGTGGGGTTTACAGCATCTTAATGTATGTCTCCAATGAATGGAAACCTGTTCAAATCGAAAAAGTAAATTAGTTTTCTTGATGTTATGTGAATATCACATATTGCACAGAATGTCACCATTAACTAACTTAAAAGTGTTTCTTCGGTTTGACGTTGTAACACTTAAATCATTTTAACCTGTTGTCATTTTTGACAAACAAGTTGCAGATTTTGACAACTTTTTGTTAGTTTTTAAACTGTGTTCAAATATAATCATATTATTCATCAATTCTTCATTATTTTGTAACAATTAAATAACAATGACTTATATCAATGGAGGGGAAGGTCAAATATAAAAACATAACCTTGTCTCAGACAATTTATAAAATATCATTTATGGAAAACTATTTGTATTGATTTTAAGCAATACTGCTTACCATATGTTTGTCATCTTTCATTGTCATTTTCTGTTATGAGTAAGATTGCATTCTATCAGAGTGTGTTTAACTTGTAATATTACAACATAGGGTTTTCACCTTCTTCAGAGGTTTGCACCCAGTTTTTTAAAAAATCTTCGACTGGTTGTTTAGCGAGAAAGATTGTCAAAAGCCAACATCAAGCTGCACTGATGAGACCAAACAGATCAAATCATTGGCCCAGTCATCTAGTCTGCAACTCACTTAATATGATTTCTGTTGATAAACGTTACGAATTAATTTAGTTTGAGGTCAGCATGATGACCAGGACTTCTTCCAACAACAATTCATTGCGTGGATTAGTGATGTTTTTGGAGCCGATAAGATTGTTCTCATCAAGTGTGTTTCATTCAGATTTTGGATAAAATTTATTCTAGGATTTATTTATTTGGATTGACTCGAGGATTCATTTAAAATAAACCCAGCAACTAACTTTTAAACAGCACACAACTAAATTGCAAGTAAGTATTTGTGTACAACAGACCAATACGAGACATACACTCACTTTATCATAACCAACATATTCTCTTGTAACTTGATTCATGGACGTTGTCAGTTTGTGGGAATTTCACTCTTCATTTGCAATGAGATTTCTTGCATTTAAAACCGATACATTGAAAAATAATATATTTTTGGACAGTTAAAGTTTTGATTTTATTCCAGGACTAAGTAGATCCGTCTGTTACGTTCCTACATGACAACATTCTATTCTACAAACAACCCCTGGTATTCTTTCTTCTGAAAACTGGAATAAAAATGTCGGCAAACTTTCGTCTCACTTTCTGCTCCAGACATATTTCACTTTATATATTTCGCAGCAATTTTGTTTACAGTAAAAAGCATTTATTTTGAAGAAATCACAAAAAAACAGGTATAATTCGGAAAAAATACTTACGTAGACAAGTCAGGTAAGACTCGCCTTTTTCTCACCTCTCTCTCGGTCGCCTCTCTCGGTTGCCTCTCTCGCTCTCTCACGTAGACAAGTCGAGTAAGATTCTTTCTCACTTGTTTGGCGGGAACTTACAGATGGCTGTTAGCGTACAACTTTTGCAATTTTAGATTATGCACGGTGGTTTAAGTAGGTTAATTACCCGCTATTACTATTAAAGTGTATTTGATTTGAACTTGTTTTTTGAAATGGATGTAAAGCGTTGTGAAACAAAAGACTGTGAAACACAGGTAAGAACTAATAAACTGTTACAAGTTTTTTAAGTAAATTTTTGTTTTTAGTGGGTTACTTCAATGGAAAGTTGTCGAAATGCAATCAAAGAATTTGAAATTTCCACCATGACCAAATTCATTCAACAGAGAAAGATTTCATATGGTAGAACTTACGGGAAAAAACTAAAGTGCATAATTTTTATAAAGATTTGTGATTTACAGACATTTCCAAAAGTTTTGTACGGTGGGGTGAGTCATTAGTTCCATATGTCATATTAAAAACTATTTGGTTGGAATGCCAACATGGAACTGATCGAAACAAAAAGTACAATGAAAAGAGAAAAATGAAAACTCCTGAATCGGTGAATATTCAAATAGTGTTTTATAGGTTGAAAAAAATTTATTTCTTTTACATTAGTTACAAGATCATCCTAATCCTTGTAAACGAAACTTGTGTGTCCAAGGCACCAAGAAAAAAGATTGCAAAGCAAAAGAATGCATTCAAGAAGTCCTTAAATTTCCACAATTTAAAGTAATGATGGAGTTAAAAGTTTAGTAACAAAGAAACAAGATTATTCTATTACTCTGTAGTTGTTCAAAGATGAAAAATACAGCAAAACAAAATCAAGTGCAACCATCAAATGCCTGTTGGCTGCAAATGATAAAGGCATTGAACAAATTATGGAGTACAAAATTTGCTTTCCAAATCAAAGCGAGCATTCTGGCCATGTTTTGGGACAAGTACATTATTTTCTAAAATATTGTTTGTTGAAAACATATAGATGTGTTTAAAAACTGCATATTGATATATCTTATTTCAGGAAGCTGGATTCTTGCAACCAGTTGATAAACAATTGATTGAGAAAATTGATGAGTTAGTATCTGAAGGTGTCCGTTCTGTTGACGAAATCATGCGGCATCTCAAATATTATGTCATTCATGAACTCTTTAAAAATAGCAGTAAACCAGCACCAACTAACAGGCGATTCTTCCCAACCAAAAAAGACATTCAATCGCATTATCATAAAGCCGTAACTAGGCAAAGACTCTCCAAAATCGATCAAACAAATGTCCAATGCCTAGTTGATGAATGGTCAAAAAATGCAGAGAAGGGTGCCAATATTTTGTTTCGACCATATAAAGCCGGTGTTGGTTGGAGTGATAATCCCAATGCTGAAAAATGTCAAGATAATCCACATGAACAAACGATGCTGTTTGTCCATCAATTTGCTTGGCAGCGCAGACTTCTACTGCGTTATGGTCAAGACATTTGCCTTATGGATGCCACGTATAAAACATCTAAATATGCATTGCCATTGTTTTTTGTTTGTGTGAAGACAAACGTTGGGTATCAAGTTGTTGCAACTTTCATCACTCAAAATGAACGGCAATTTGACATAGAAGAAGCACTCTCAGTTCTTAAACAATGGACACCAAATTGGAAACCAGCATTTTTCATGACAGACAAATGTGATGCTGAAATTCATGCACTTGAAAGTGTTTTTAAAGGTAAGAGATTTTGTTTATATATGTTATGAGTGTTTCGTTACCTTGCATTTTAAGAGAGGTTAAATAGACATTAATTCTAGATGATATTATCATTTATCACTTCAGATTGTCGAGTGCTTATATGTGACTTCCACCGAGAGCAGGCATGGGAGCGCTGGGTGAAAAAATCTGAAAATAATGTTGGGGATGATAGAGAAAGTGTGTTAGCCCTTATGAGAGCTATTGCAAATGCTGAAAGCGAGGAAAGTTTTCAAAAATCTTTAAACAAGTTTCAGTCTAGCTCTTACTGGAAAGACAACAAAAGGCTTCAAAAATATTTCACTAATGTTTGGTTGGCAGAAAAAGAAGTAAGAAATGAGGTTTAACACAGTATTAATACAGCATACATCTACTACTGTTTGCTGTGTTTTAGAGATGGTTGTGGGTTTACCGAGCAGATCGCCTAAAGGTTCTTATACGAACCAACAATGGCGTAGAAAGACAAAATCGAATTTTAAAAGAATGTCACATTCGTTTTAGAACAGACAGATCTCTTTCTGGCCTGATTACAGTTTTACATAAAGAGTTTCTGCCAGAAGGGTTGGTTAAGTAAGTTTAAATTACACTGTGTGTATGTGTAAATGTATAAAATCATTAGCAAATAGGTTACACTTGTCATTTTAGGTATCAACAAGAAAATATGAGATCCTCAAGTCACTATCGAAGCTACAGTGACTTTGTTCCCCTCTTCCTTCAAAACCGACCTCGAAAAATAGTGAAGCATTGCATGCAGCGAATTGGGGAATCATCGAATGTCACAGCAAGTACAATTGAAAGGAATGGGAATGTTTTTTCGATAAAAAGTTGCTCAAAGGATTTAAATTTCGGAGGAACTGCTGCTTTTCCCAAATGCACATGTGCAGATTTTACAAGGTATTTTTTGCCTTGCAAGCACATGTTTGCTGTTTTTGAAAAGTACAATGATGTAGACTGGTATAGTCTACCTCCATGGTACCACAGTTCAGTACATATGATACTGGATCCAGAAGTTGTTGGTCAACTATCGGTTCAACAAGCATCAAAGAAAATGGATGAACCTGCAACCAAGCTATTTGATAAACCAACACATTCAAATGATTATGAAGAAAACAGCGTTCCTTCCAATAAAAGTTCAAAATTGCAGAAAAGCCACCATAAGTTTGTTGAAGTGACAAAGGCCTTGCTGGATATGTCCTATGATGTTACTTCATCAGATGTTTTGGATGATGCGGCTGCAAATATTGAAACATGGTTATCAAATTTTACGAAGGCATGTTCTTTTGATGGTGGTTTTAGAATAAGTCAAACCCCCAAACTGAAGACCCTTAAAAGAAAAAGACCATCATATCCACTATCGAAAAATGATGAGCTGCCCAGAAAACAACTAAAACCAAATCCATATACTTCAAGAGTTGGTGCTATAGCAAACCTCATGAGACCTTTACACCAAGTCAAAACCTTGTTTCCTGCAACAGGGTTGAAACCGAAATCAAACAAGACATTTATTGTAGAACACACGGATGATGACTTTGTCACACCAGCCTATATTGCAAACAAATCACATAAAAAGGTGCAAGCCACAAACATGATAACCCCAAAGATTGTAAACAAACGAACCAAGATTGATCAGCAGATTTTAAAAAATGGGCCACATTCTCTCTGTATGTTGGATCTAAAAACAGTTGAACCTGTTTTACCGGACAATGAAAAAGCGATGTTAAAATCTAAAGATGAAGAGTTCATTCCTGGCTGGTTAACTGATGAAGTGATTAACAGTTACTTGTGGAGATTAACCACTGCCAACAGCCATACACTGTATGTATGTTCCATGGTGGTCCGTACATTATTACAAAAAGGCTCTATTAAACGACTGTGGAGTGGCATCTCTCTTGACAAAAAACAAATAATTTTTTTGCCTTGGATAACTAAAAGACATTGGATTCTTCTTGCTGTCAACATTGGAAAAAGGAAATTGTTGTATGTCGACCCATTACAAAATTCCTGTGTTGACTATGTGAAAGGTCTTTCTATGGCAAAATCAATGGTCAACCATTTGCTGTCAGAAAAATTTAAATTTCAGCTTGAATCGGTGGAATCCCCAAAACGAGTACACCAACCTGATTCTGACAGTTGTGGAGTTTTTGTTTGCATGTATGCCAAGTGGCTTACTATGGCAACAAGCCTTGAACAAAGAGGTTCTGTATACTCATACCGCAAAGAAATATTTGATACAATTGCAGGGAAGTGCCTAAATGGTAAACCCAAAAGAGACATGTGCAAGTTTTGCAATGATAATTCCAAGACTCTTTGGGTTGAATGTACAAGATGCAAACAATGGTTCCACACAGAGTGTGTAGGCAAAACTGTTGATGATGCATCAAATGATATATCTTTTGTTTGTCCAATTTAATCACAAAAATGTTATCATTTTTTACAAACCCTATCCAGTGCAAACGCTTGGTTATCGAGTGAGGTGTATATGCCACTATGCTGTGCGAAGGTTGCAAAACCCTAGCCAGTGCAAACGCTTGGTTATCGAGTGAGGTGTATATGCCACTATGCTGTGCGAACATCTGAATAAAAACAGCAATGTGAATGACACACATCATGCATTTTGTGAATGTACTTACAGTGTCTGCTTTTCTATGTCTGTAAAAACAAAATTAGATCAGGTTTATAAGTTAATGAAGATAGACACTACGGGTGTTACAATTAAGTTCTTACCTCTGGTACTTTGGCTTTATCAATCTGCACAAAAACAAAATTAGATCAGGTTTATAAGTTAATGAAGATAGGCACTACGGGTGTTACAATTTAGTTCTTACCTTTGGCGCTTTGTCTTCGATAATCTGCACAAAAACAAAGTTGAAATGTGGTTTGTGAGTTAATGAAGATAGGCACTACAGGTGTTACAATTAAGTTCTTACCTCTGGTACTTTGGCTTATCAATCTGCACAAAAACAAAATTAGATCAGGTTTATAAGTTGATCAAGATAGGCACTATGGGTGTTACAATTTAGTTCTTACCTCTGGTACTTTGGCTTTATCAATCTGCACAAAAACAAAATTAGATCAGGTTTATAAGTTGATGAAGATAGGCACTATGGGTGTTACAATTTAGTTCTTACCTTTGGCGCTTTGTCTTCGATAATCTGCACAAAAACAAAGTTGAAATGTGGTTTGTGAGTTAATGAAGATAGGCACTACGGGTGTTACAAGTAAGTTCTTACCTCTGGTACTTTGGCTTTATCAATCTGCACAAAAAGAAAATTGGATCAGGTTAATAAGTTAATGAAGATAGACACTACGGGTGTTACAATTAAGTTCTTACCTCTGGTACTTTGGCTTTATCAATCTGCACAAAAACAAAATTAGATCAGGTTTATAAGTTAATGAAGAGAGGCACTACGGGTGTTACAATTTAGTTCTTACCTTTGGCGCTTTGTCTTCATTAATCTGCACAAAAACAAAATTAAATTGTGGTTTGTAAGTTAATGAAAAAAAGATTTTAACTTATAATAAACATTGCAATGTAGTCACTTACAACAAACTGATTCACTTCATTATTCTGCAAAAATGTAATGGTTTAAATGTTGTCAGAGAATAAATGTTTTCAAAACTTACCAGAAACTGTTTGGCTCCGTTTGTCTACACAAAAAAACACAATGTCATATGTTAGTAAACAAATTAGAATTTATTTTGTACAAAAGTTACTCACAAGGCACTGCCTGGCTTTGTCAGTCTGCACATAATTAATAATATTACAAATAAGTTGATGTATAACAATCATGTAGTATGAGTGTCAATAAGCAGATTGAATATGTTAGCAGTGAACTGTGCAACCAGCATTACACAACACTTACCACCGCAGTTGCTTTTCTCTTTTTAAACTGAAAATAGTGATGTACATCACAAAAAAAACAATGATTTAATACTTTTTGAACCAAAAACAGTAATGTACAACTTGGGAAATAAATATATAAATGTGATTTATAAAAAGAGATGATAAAAACATTAAAAATTATTCCACTGGTGTTTTCATGACTTACTTAAAATACAACTTACATTTTCCTGAAAATATTGGGGTGGTGCCCATCTGAACAGCAAACAAATGATATTAATTACTACCAGTGCATGTTCATGATAAGTGTTTAGCAATTAGGCTACTTACTTTGCCGTCTTTGGCATTTTGTTCATACTAAAAAAGTAAAACAAGTGGGTTATTTTTTTTAAGTTGATTATATGTGTAAATGCACATTTACTTACTCTTGTAGTTTTCTGAACTCGCTTTGCGTCAGGTATCTGCGTAAAATTACACAAAGTTACTTAAGCATGTCCAAAGCAAAGCAAAAGTGTATAACAATATATATACTCCACCACATTACCCTTTGGGCATATTTTTTCTTTTCTGCGAAACAAAATATATTTCAACTTAGACCTCAACATTTAAATTTCCAACTCTTACTTGTGCTTGTTTCTCCTGATTTGTACTGATTTGGTTTGCACCTGGGGCACCATTTTGGGGCAGTGAAGGCAGGGGTGCCCCAGGTGCTGTGCAAAACAATTTATCAATATTGATAGTGCAATTGCTAAAACTCATTTTCTTTACAACATAAGTAAACCAACACAAACAAATGTTTAGTGTTTCCACGTCATAGAAAGAGGTTTATTTTTGCAACAAGACACTTTTTGGTGTCCTATGCCAAATACGTTCCCGCCAAACTATACCCGACTTGTCTACGTAAGTCTTCTTTTCTTGCTTTAGGACGCCGCAAGCTGTAAGTTCCCGCCAAACATGTGTGAGAGAGCGAGAGAGGCAACCGAGAGAGGCGACCGAGAGAGGCGACCGAGAGAGGCGACCGAGAGAGGCGACCGAGAGAGAGGTGAGAAAAAGGCGAGTCTTACCTGACTTGTCTACGTAAGTATTTTTTCCGTATAATTCTGAAAGTCTCGTGTTTTGTTTCAATCCGGACCACTGGAGTCTTCATCGGATGAGAGGAAGGAATATTTACTGATAATCCAAACCCGAAACTTTCGGCTGAAAAAAAATCACAAAACTTTTAATTTCATCAAAAACCATGTTTTTATGCAAATAAAAATTAAGCAAATTCTTACCGGGTTTTCCATTTTTTTAATCTCTTCTCCCAAGACTCGAATAGATTCGGAATCGAATCCGCATCTATACAGCTCCAACTTCTCATCCACTTTAGGGAGAATCCGACAAATATTTCCAACATCTTTTCGTTCAAACTTGTTGGAACTCAGGTTGAGAATTCTCAACTATTTAAAATATAAAAATTGGTCGGAAATCTTTGATTCAAACTTTTTTCAAGACAGAATTTTTTCTTAAAACCGGATTAAAATTAACTCCATGTTTTCACTTTTAATTAAAAAAAGTGAGTTTTGAAAAAAAATCATGGATTTAAACAAATATTTATTCTCAAAATAATGAAAACCAACCTTGGGTCCTATCTTCATAATCGCTTCACAGATCATGTTTAAAGTTTCGGAATTAAGTCCGCATTTCCCCAACCCCAGCCACAAACCGGGTTCTCGAATCCGTGAGAGGAAATCCGTGAGAGGAAATCCGCGAGAGCGAAAACATCCGAATTCTTCAGTGGGATGAAGCTTAAATTCAACTCCCCAGGACAAGAGAGGGCGATTTCATCTCTAAATATTCGGTCAACTTCCTGTAAATCTACGAGGAAATCTGAAACAGGGACAAGTTTATTAAAACAAACATGGCGGAAGTTTTATTAAATCAATAAAACTTTTTATTGCAAACTTCAAACAAGATTTCTTCACTTTTAATCGGATTTAAACAAGACAAGATCCAACAAATTAATCAAATACAAAAACATTAACTTACTGGAAGGAAAATATAAACTTTATCCGACAAAAAATATGCGACCTTCCTTTAAACCTTTCAACCTGAACATTTTTGTTCCATTCTCTTCTATAAGAACAATGGAATTGCGACGTCACAATACTTATTGTGACGCAACAGTTGCGTTTACAAACACGCATCACACAGACTGGGAATAAATACTAACCTCGTAACTCGTATCCACGTAAATACAATCCATCAGGCCTTTTTTCTCGCAGGTATTTCGAAAGTTTCTTCAACAATTTTTTCGCACGTTTGTCTGAAAATAACAAAATCAACATTTACGGCAAAAATGGAAGCCATGTATTTGGATGGGAGAATTATTTAAACTCCCAATGTGCGTTTTCCACAAATATAACCTGCGTATATTAGATGCGTAATGAGATGCGAGACTTTCGAAACCACGATGCCAGTTTACCCAATATAATGGTAACTTGTAGTGGAAAGTATGTGAAAGTTTAACAGCAAGCTTTTCGCGTAAAGCAACGTTGTGTAACAAATTGTAAACATGGTTTTGCAAATCGTTCAGGGCCGGTCAATGCAGACAATGCCTTGTATTACTTTGCTGGTTACAATTATTACAGCAGAATGATTTTCTTATGTTTAGATGAGAAAAAAAAGGGGTCACAGTTATTACACTTGCAGTTGATCCTAAATTTGCATAATTTTTTTCAGAGCAATTTAGGCGACCCCTCCCTAGGACATTTCATAACAATGATAAAACGATGCAGTGGCAGAATGTTTTCCTATCGCACTAGCGTTCTTTTGTCTGGAGCAAGTTTATCTTCTCGTCCAGCGCATGGAATTGCCATTAATGCATTATAATGAATTTTGGATAGTAGCAAACCTTGTCCTGCATGTTTTGGTTGTTTGTGAAAAAGATCTAAAAACAGCTTCATTAATCCTCTGGGTGTTTCTGTGGTGGAATTAGAAGCAACTGAAAAGAAGTAAAAATATGTTGTTTCAAATGTTTGTGTTCGTCACCAGTGCAAGACTGACTAATTGTAAGAAAGGCAGGCAGGGTCAGTCAATGGAGACAAGTGCAACAAAACAAATATGTTAAATGACAACAGCATCTTAACTTTGGCATCAATTAGATGGTCCCAGATTTTTACACCTAAATGCCTTGTATTACTTTACTGGTTACAAATGTTACAGCAAAGTTTTTTTTGTCTTTTTAGACAAGAAAAAAAGATTGTTTTTAATGTAACTGACTACCATGCATTTGTTCCTCATTGTTAAGTGTGGAGAATGCTAGGTCACTGGAAGCAGTCTTGACTGAGGTTGATGGCAAGGTTTTTAGACTGGAACCACTTCCATCACCTGTAAAAAACAATCAAGGTGATAACTGCAAATTAATGGCACTGATGTACACCAATAAGGGTTAACCCAATACGAAGGCCTCGTTTGATAATTTTAACAATAAATAAATTAGGTTACAGGCCGCTCTGTATTTCTGTGGAAAAGAGTTTTTTGGTTGGGAAATGCAATGGGTCATGCATGGGTGCCAGTGTTTTGGATGAATGAGCGCAAATGATCAGGCTGTTGTCAGGGCGATTTTCAGCATGTTTGGGGCAGTTTTACTATGGTTTTCAGGGTTATTAGTCAGGCAGTAAATTGGTAGAGGGTGCTGTTGAACATGTAGCTGAAAAATAATTGAGGTCGATTTCGTGGAAAAATAAATTACAGAAAGTATGCTCAGTTTGTGATTTTCTGTTAGTCCCGACCCTTGTCTAGAAATTCTGGTCAAAATTATATTCGAGATAACTACTTTAACCACTCCCCCAGGGGCATTTTGTCCCCCTGTTGGCCATTTTTTTGGCTAAATCAGCAGAAAAAAAGTGTAGGTTTGTTTTGTGAAAAAATGAATCACAGAAAGTAACCTCCATTTGCGATTAAGTAAAGCCTCCAACCATAGGCGTAGAGTTTTGCACATCAACGGGGGTGCGGCGAAAAAAAATACTAACGTCAGAAGGTCGTTTTGCACGCCATATACAAGTTAAAGCGTCGTCTTAGTAAGCACGTTCATCACCAACGTAATTTCGTTTGTTGCGTAAGTGTTGTTCGCGAATACGAGACAAACGAAACAGCGTGTTACGCACTTTGAGTGCTATCAGAAGGAAATGCGCCTTTATTTTTGCTGCGGAACCGAAAAGACACGATGCGATTGCGTTGTAAATTTAGAAAAGGTCGGGGTACACTGTTAAAAAAATTTACTGGAAAAACTCCTGGCAGCAATTTTACGGACCAGTCCGTAAGTTTTACGGTAAAAGACCGTTTGCGTTACTGCAAAAAGACACGTTACAATTACTGACACCGTCACTGTAAATAAATTACTAAAGATCAGTAAATTCTACTGTGTTATAACGTAACGCCTACAGCATTTTTTCAGTATTTAAATTATAACAAAACCACAAAATTTTCATGTGATACGTTGTTTTATTGAACGAAAACTGCTCAGTTTAATTCTCAGGCGTTCATCAATTTTGCTAATTTCAGTATTTTGGGATTTACCCCAGCATATCTCATTTTCTTCGAACCTTTTGAACCAGGGTCATTTATTCCTTCAATGAATCTGCAAAAAGGACTCAAAGATTGAATACAATGCAGAAATAAACATGTTGTGTGTGTTTATTTGCAAATAAACACTGAACAAAGGTAAATAAAACCGCTCAAGTACAAGCATGATAAATGTAGTAGCCAGTATTTATTATGGTACCCACCTCTGGATAAATTCCAAAGTGCTTTCAGCTGCTTTTGGATAGCTGATGTTGTAAATGTAGAAATGGCAGAAGAAACTGGCAACTGCCAACAAGAAGTTGTTTGTGGAGTGGATAACAACCTTATCCACAGCCACCATCACTTTTTCACACATTGCTGGAGAGTCACCTAAAGAGAGAACAAAATTGTAAAGAGAACAAAACAAACCACAAAGCAAAATGAAACTACTTTCTGACATTTTCCAAAGTAAAACTTACCAAACACAATCAAAAAAGGTGTAGGTGGTATTTCTTCCAAAATATTTTCTAACATGAAATCATCCTGCACACAGAAGTTAACTTTAGTTAAGAAAAAGTTTCCAATTTTCTTTGCAAGCACACCTTGTAGCACATTATGACAGATTCCTTTTTTTCCTTAAAGTAGGCTGCCAACAAAGACAGCACCTCCATGGACTGGGCTTCTTTGCTGCCCAGTTGAGAACATTGCAGTTTTATGGACCCAATTAATTCACAAATTGATGGAGATTTAACTTTTTTCAAACATCTAAACAGCAAGGGTTAAAAAGCATGTTAACCTTCAAAATGAAAAAAAAATACTATTTATACCTGTATATCTGCATTGATCCTTTGAAAAGCTTCATTGGTAAAGTTGCTTGTGTGTTTGGTCTTCCCATCAAAGTATCATAGTGGTCAAATATGACTAGTGGTTCATGGAGAAATGGCCATTCTTTTAAAACATTTGTGATACTTGTTCCTGTGTTAATGATCTCCCGTTGTTGAGAGAATGTCAATCGCATAACTTTTAAAGCCTCATCCTTGTCAGGATGTGCCTTTGAAAATTCTTTCATAAGCCATGTTTTTGTTGAGTTGCTATCACAATCGTTCACGACTGGTTCCCAATTTTTTGTACCATATGGTCGTTTCAGTGTACCTTGAATTGATTTTCCAATTATATTTTGCTTGCGAAGCTGATTTTCCCATCGGTAATACAGTTGGTTGGTTAATGTGTTATGGCCATTGCCAATGCAAACATCTCCAATGACATCTTTAAATGAAGAGGGGTATTTTTTCACAATTTGAAATGCAATTCTCTCTAAATTTTTCCTTCCTGGCCTTTGTGTAATCTAAAACATTAGGTGTTTTAAACATGGTTGTTCAAACTACTTTACCATGTTAATGAACATTATTACTGCCCAATTAATTTTGCTTACTTTCATAACATCATCGATGCAAGCATGTATAAGTTCTCTAGTTTGGTTATGGTTGGGAATTTCTTTGTTTTCCAAAATACTCATAAGAAGAGGTGAGCATTTTTTCCAAGGCACTTTAAAGTCATACACCCACTGCCAATCATCACAGCTTCCTTCTGATGAGCATGGTTCGGTAGAAGTTTCTGAACATGTTTCTGAAAAAAGTTTTAGTAAATTAATTTTCATGTATGTATATATACAGCCAACAACAATCAAACTCACCCAGATTATTTCCAGCTGTAATTAATTTTCTGGCCTGAACAATATTAAATTGGCCAAGCAAGTCTGCCAGTTCAACATGTTCAAAATCCTGCAATTTTAGCACACCAAGATTTTCCAAAAACGTAGAACATTTTTCAAGCAAAGTGGCATCTTTGCCAAGTTCAGGAAGTATCTTCAGTAAAGTTGCATTCATCGTTTTTTTTTTAATTTGCACTTAACTCTTCCAAAAATTAAAGAACAGTTTGCTTTAACACAAAGAGCTTTTGCCCATCAATGTGGTAAACGTAAAAAGGAAACTTGCAAGCAAGGTTTTCAAATGCGACACATTCCACACAACAAGGTTTTGCGATTAAATGATGTACACCATACTGGGGATAAAAGTTAGAACAATATTTTCGAACAACATACATCACTTTACTTTCAAAAATAAACATAGCAAGTATGCAGCCAACATACAAATTTAAATCATGTTTTGACATAATCACATACATGCCAATTTCAAACAAAATATTTTCAACTTTCACTGATTTACCCAATGTGCAATGTAAAATATTATATCCACCCAACTTTATATTATTTACAATTTCAGAGGAAAACGTAACATTTCTATTAATTATCTCAACATTTGAGTCAAAATAGCCAGTCTCAAGCAGGCATGACTGCAACAATTGGTGACTGTGTGCCAAAGAATAACATACGTTGATGAAATTTTTGGAATGACGGATTACATTTTTAAAATAAGAGTGTTTACTTTCGAATCGCAATGTGGATGTATAACAAATTGGGCCAAATTGCAAAATAGTCCAAGGGTAATGTTGTAAGTAATGATGCTTGGGGCGTAAAGGCACTTTGGGAAAAAAATGTGTTCTGTATTCCAAATATTCAGATATTAAAGAATCTAAATGGCATAGGGCATTTACATCTAAATGACAAGACACAATTATCTGAACAATAGAACGCAAGCACATAACAAGTTTCCAAATTGCATTCTCTGTGTCAACAATTTTATCAAAAATCAGTAGGGGAAACATTCTTAGCATACACCAGTTTTGTGATGCATTTCCTATCAAACGTTTGCCGACAGAAGATAATTTTACTGGTTTTGAAAGGGCATCCAGGGCGTTGAATTTAAACGACTGTATTCTGCCATTTAAAAAATCCAAAGTAAACCATTTATGTTTTACAAAATATGCAATGTAAAGCATTAGGTCATACTGTACAACACCTTCAAAAACATCATGAGCTGTACATGGGGGCAAACCAGGGGAAGCAACATGAAAATACTGCATGTCATTCAAAATGCTTCCCTTCAATCCGTTACTATTTTCCATGTGCAAATTGTCATATATTGATTTAGTGTAAAGTGTTTTTGTACATGCATGGTCTGTGGAAAACTCTGTACGAGTTATGGTACAATATCTACAAAAATAGGTGGAGGAACTAAAGTTTGTTGTAAAACCACCAAGCCAGTGACTTCCTAGATTGTCACCACATACACATAACAGGCTGCCACGCACATTAAACCCAACACCAACATCAATACCAGTGGTCTCCAAAGTTTTTAAGTCATCAAGCAATGGTTTAAATAACATGCTTTTGTTTTCCTCATTAACATTGGCCTCTTTGCACAATAAAACCAATTGAAAACAATCTATTTTTGATCGGTTACATGGATACAAATTCTGCAGGGTATAATACACAGCCAAAATCTTGTGCTTTCGTTTGGCGGAACCCAAAGGATTGACAATTTCAAATGCATCTTGGTATAAAATGATTTTTAGTGAATATCTGTCATTTTGAAAAAGTGGATTTGACTGAAATATTTTTCCATCTGAAAAGTCATGAAAACCTTCAAAGTGTACCAAGGGGTTCAAAAATTGTTGCTTAACTTTTTCATCCTTAAAAAATGTTTTCAAAGTGTCCAGAACTGATATATATTGAAATTTGAAATTTGCTGAGTGCCCCAAATTTAGTTCAATTGGAGGAACATAATTAAACTTCTGCAAAAACTGTTGTTCTCTTAGATAAGATGAGCCAAAATTGGCAGAATCCAAAAAACTGTTCAGCGAATCCTGCTTTTTGAGATCATCTAGTATTTTGCTAGATATATCAGTACAAACATTTTCATCTTTCAAAATGGACTCAAGCTGAAAATATATCTGAGAAGTGTACTTTGATAGCAACTGTTTCCAATACACAATTATTTTATCAACAGTTTGAATTGGTACCAAATATTTATATTGAAGCATAAAATGAAACAGCAAAACATCTTTTTCCCAGTCTTTGTTAATCTGCGATGTAACACTTCTTTGCTCTTCAGTTTCTAACAGAGTACAATTAACCTCCTCAGTTAAAGTTTCCTGATCTGTTTCGTGTGCCTTTTTCTGTAGTCCGTCGTGGCAACGAGAAAAATGAGACGAAAACGAGGACACAACTGAATAAGTTTTGTTGCAACTTTCCACGGGGCATTTCATTTCAAATCCTTGACGGATGTGGTTTTTGTAATCTTTCATTTTCTCCTCCCACGTGTTAAACATTTTTTTGCAAAATTGCAAATCACAGGCCAAGGAGACCATTCTTACCCTACACTAAATAGCAGAACGAAATCTTAACCCAAACAAACATTATTAATTTGTAATTATTCAATTAATGCTACTTGCTCTATCGCTACAATACATAATCTATAGCAACTAAAAACATGTTGCACGCGAATGATGCAACTCTCGGCTTCGCCACGAGGCAACTTGCGCATGCGTAGTAGCCGTTATAGACTAACTCGTTATAGCGAAGAAGGCAGCAGAACTTTATTATATCAGACGGTTAAGAAACTTAACAAACAATATATAATATTACGTAGTTTGTCACAAGCTGAATGGGATGATTTACGTAACATGCCATTTGGCACGAAATATCACCTTTTAACAAGCCATATACATCCCATACATATATAGTTACATTGTTCTATCAGTTGTGAAAAGCAACTTACGGCATATTTACGGCATGTTTTCCGTAAACCAACATAATTATACGGAAATTTTCCGTAAATCTAGTTTACGTTCCCATGCCGTAAATACAAAACTGTTACGTTTCAAGTAAATATTACGAAAATTTTTAACAGTGTTGGGTAAAAGCTAGCACAGTGCCACAGTCAACAACTGCACTGATGAGACCTCATGTCGAAATGTTTGCATATGTGAAATAAAGCAATATTCATACCATTGGACAATTAATTTAAGTGCCCAAAACCACAGGTTTATGCAAAACAATGGATATAATATATACCAATGGATATATGTGTTACAAAAATGGTATACTTCGGTACTTCCGATAAAAAGCACTTTAGCAGCGTGCGTATATAGGGCAGAATTTACTTTTTACATGTCCCAGCTCACCACCATCTATTTGATGTATACTGGTTGCCTCAAGTTCAGCTGCAGCAGTGGAGGCTTCACCAGCTGTAGAAACAGGTATTAAATTTATATGAACAATACATGATTGTTTAGATTAACACAACAAATGGATTGAGCTACTGTGGCATGCTTACAGCACTAAAACGTTGCACACCAAGTAACAGCGGCATCACAGCCAAGCCTGGTAAAGCTCCTTTTCCTGACAGCTCAAGATATAAAAAAACACTGGAGTTTGAACTCATAACCCTGGTCATTAGGAACCATAGATTCTTCCAGCTAAGGTATGAGAGTTCAACAAAATAGAAACACCCAGATTGGCTGCGATGTCACTGCCGAGAAGCAGGGAAATAAAATTCAAAAATTTAACCTTTTCCTGCATGTTTTGGATGTTTCTTTGAACGTCTTGAAAACAGTCTTGCAAAAAAAACTGTTTGTTGTTTTGTGGCAGAATTGGAAGAAACTAAACAAAAATACTGAGTTCATCAAGTCAAGCATAATAATGCTGTAACACATAATACACTGTCAAATCTTATGGAGCCCAGTTGAAAAAAAAGGATTGTTGTTATGTTATGTTTTCTGCTTTGTATATATTTACCACCATTTTCCGGCGACTGTTTTGAATCTTGGGCCTTGGAAGTTGTTGCGCCATCTAATGTTTTGGATGAAGACAATTCGATATTTTTTGAAGCCAAACCATCCCTGAAAGCTTTAAAACAATGTGTTGAAATATATAGCATAGCAAATATGTATATCATTTATTTCTATTTTTTTTAGACTTTAGTGAAGTGTTGTAATATTCATACCATTTAACAATTAATTTATGTGCCCTCAACCACAGGTTTATATGTAAAACAATGATTATAATAAATACCAACAAATGTATGAATGCAAACCATGGTGGCAACATTACACTCCAGTTTGTTTTGTAGAAATGTTATACTTCGTTTCTTGTACTAAAAATCAGTTAAGCAATGTGCGTATATAGGGCAGAACTTACTTTTTACATGTCCTAGCTCACCACCCTCTATTTGATGTATTCTGGTTGCCTCAAGTTCAGCTGCAGCAGTGGAAGTTTCACCAGCTGTAGAAACATATGTATTACAAATCATAAACAAGATATACTGGGATACCATCTGTTTACAAGTGCCTTGATGAAACAGAGTACAAACATTGTTGAAATTCTAGTAAAATTTTAAATAATTATTCCAGTGGTTCTCAACCTGTAAGGGCTTTTTAAGTGGTGTGCATAAAAATTGCAACATAGACAAATTCCATCCAAAAATGCCAATCGTTGTGAAATTGCATGCTGCGACATGTGTTATGAACTTTCAATGGGCATTAAATAATCCTGTTTCTGGTTGTTAATTGGCATTTTGATATTCAGTTTAAAGTACAACACAACCATGCTTTAACACATAATACACTGACAAATCTTGTGCATCACAGTTTTAAAATGAAAGCATTGTTGTTGGTTATGTTTCACTCAAACAGTTTTCTGCTTCGAAAACATTTACCATCATTTTCCGGCGACTGTTTTGACAGTTGAGCCTTGGAACTTGTTGCCCCATCTAATGTTTTGGATGAAGTAGATTTTACATTTGTTGAAGCCAAACCTTCTCTGCAAGCTGTAAAACAATGAGTCACAATATATAGTATAGCATATATCTTTCTTTTTCTATCAGTTATATTTAAGTTCAATGCCATGTAATCAGCCAAGTTTTGTCAGCAAAAAAGATAACAGAAAAACATTTTTAATACACAAATACCAAATAAATATAGTACTGACGGATTTTATGCATCTTGGAAATTGTCGTACCGCTGACAGCACTATTGACAGGATCAGATTCTGAACTGGTTTCACTACGTCCACTTCCAGAGGCTTAGATTTTGAAAATAAAAATAATGGTCATTAAAGCACAAACTTTCCAATGCACTGCACATACCTGGTTTGTGTCCGAGCAAAAGGCCACACACAAAACGACGAACCATTGCCCAATGGGGTTTGTAAATCAAATCGTCTACGATTTGATCAAATTCTTCATCTGACATGAACATAGAAATGTAGTATGCACCAAACATTTCTTGCAGAACTTGATGAAGGTAGTAGAAGAGAACATCTCTCCCATCAAAGACTCTACGACTGGGAAACCGCGAGAACTTTGCCATTTTGAACACTACATCCTGTACTTTTACATCTTCTAACTTTTACATCTTCTAAAGTTGTTGCAAAACTTCATCAAATACATGAGTTATGGTGGAAATACTGTGCACCTCACCAAATAATCCAGCATAAACAATAAATTGTAAAAGCATTGGATTGCGGTATAAATCAAGCAATTGTTGAGATTTAGTTGCAAGTTTGTTCCACAGTTCATTTGCTTTATTACCTGCGTAACCAATACACAATGCCTTTGCATCCTCAGGAGAAAGATCACCGACATAAATTGTTGGCTTAGGTCGGAGTCCTAATGGTATTAATAGTAATGAATGGGGTCGAGAAGTAAAAATCAATTTAGATTTTGGAAAAAATTGCCTGCTGCAAAGGTTGGCAAAAAGCTGTTGTACTGGCAAGGGAGTGTGATACTTCTCATTTACAGGTGCCATGTTTTCTAGTGTCCAGGTTGCCTGATCTAATCCATCAAAAATAAAAGCACACTTTTCTGGGTTCTTTATCATCCACTGGAAAACCAAACTAAGTGTTTCCTGTGAAGCATGGTTGAACTGGTTATCCAGCAGAAGCTCCTGCAAAGTAAGCTTTTTATCGCCATAGTTTAGATACATGAACCGAAGATGAAGCACTAAATGATCTTCTGTTGCTAGTTGCCTGCACAATCTCTTTGAAGGAGTAGATTTGCCACATCCAGGCGGTCCAAGAAAAGCTAGAAATATACCTTGCTTGTTGTCTTCTTTGAAGCTTGAAACTAGTTTCTCAAATTGGATGTGTTCACCAACAAATCGATCATTGTCCCGGTTTGACTAAAATCCTGACTGCCTGACTCGCCTGACTTGCCTGACTTCAACAGCAGTGTTTCCAAAAATATTTTCAGGAAAAGTAGCCTGACTGACTTTTGTGTGTTTCAATTGCCTGACTTTGGTGACGGTGTGTTTCAATTGCCTGACTTTGGTGATTGTGCGCTGTCATTGCCTGACTTTCGTGATTGTGTGTGTTGGAATTGCCTGACTTTCGTGATTGTGCGCTGTCATTGCCTGACTTTCGTGATTGTGTGTTGGAATTGCCGGACTTTCGTGATTGTGCGCTGTCATTGCCTGACTTTCGTGATTGTGTGTTGGAATTGCCTGACTTTCGTGATTGTGCGCTGTCATTGCCTGACTTTCGTGATTGTGTGTTGAAATCGCCTGACTTTCGTGATTGTGTGTTGGAATTGCCTGACTTTCGTGATTGTGCGCTGTCATTGCCTGACTTTCGTGATTGTGTGTTGAAATCGCCTGACTTTCGTGATTGTGCGTTGCAATTGCCTGACTTGCGTATGTTGGTATTAGAAATGCCTGACTTTCGTTTTAGTATAGGCACGGGAATTGCGTGGCTTTTTTGATTGGGAATATTTGTGCTGTTACTTAAACCCTGCGAAAGTAATCTGTATATTCATTATTATGAAAGAAATAGAACGTCTGAAGGTGAGATTGGTCTGCAATTCAACTTTCCAGAGAAACGTTGTATTTACGTGCTCATAAACGGCGTTTGGTACAGCGTGATTTTTTTCTTCTTTGACGTTATCATGTAGCACTGTTTTTGAAGTTTTTTTTTGGTGTGCCTAAGTTTGTTACTGTGGTACGTTCGATTGCATTAAAATCTGCTACAACAGGTTGTGTTCTTGGAAACCTAAATATTCGGTTAACTTGGATGTGTTTGCCGAAAACGATCCAATAAAAAGTTATTCGTGGTGCATTAAGTGTTTTGTTTCTGGATTCTGCACAATTTGCCATTGTCGATGTTCAATTTTCACCACAATGGGCTTTGTAACGACACAATGTTTGTGTTTTTTTAGAACACTAGCTAACCTTCCTTGGACATTTTAGGGTCGTTTTATTCCTTGCAGCAGCAGAGGTTTTAATATTATTTACCTTTTGTTGTTTCGTTACAAAGCTATTTGAATAGGATATATTTAATATCGACTACCTAACAGAATCTGTTCTGGTGCTCGAGGATGAAAATATTCCAGTAAGTAATATTGTTTTGAAATTATGTGGCCGTGTTTGACAGAAATCGCTTTTCTAATTCACTGATTCGACAATAATGTCGTTTGCGTAAATGTTTCAAGTCCTTTTTTTGAGCACATAAGAGATAAAATGTACATTATGTAACACAAAAAGGCCTACACGTAAAGTTTGGGTTTCCTAACATAGGAAAAAGGCACAACAATGATGCTAAGAATTGAATTGAATAAGAACAAATAAATTAACGGCGTCTCCATTGCAGCAATTCTACCGACATGAAGGACAAACACAATATGGTGCGAGTTTGCTGCATTCTCCACAAGAGCGATGTATCCATTTGCGACAGATGCAGCACATCAACTGAAGTTCAGCTTTCGTGAAATCCCCTTTGCGACTTTGAGCGGCACACCGAGACCAACCGCATATAGACTGATGGAGGCTTTCGGGAACAAAATCATGTCCAATTTTGGACAGAACCTAAACATGAAAAAAAGGAAATCATTTGCTGCCAACAACAATCAAATGTTGACGACTACATTTCAAAATCTGTGTACTAACCTTGGGCTGGAACATACCTTTTTTCAAAGCTGCTAGAACACGTTTTCTTTCTAGTGAAGTGAAGCGGACTGTGGGTGTGCAATTACTGCTTGTTTCTGAGCTTTTCAAAGTAAACGAAACCCAATTTCTTGCTTGTTTGGAGTTAAAAGAAGTCAAAGGAATTCTGTTCAAAACGCAATATACGTTTACGATTACGTGTATTCCGCAATCAATGTTATTTTGCTGCTGTGGGGTCGAGTCGCATCGGTATACTTTCCAGGAATTCACATCCCCAAGGTGGCCAGCTGCGACGTAAAATGTTGAAATTGCCTTCAATACGGTTTGGCCAATACCAACCAATCGCGAACAAATCGACCTTGACATTGAGTCAAACAAGTGCACAGATTGGGTTTGAAAAACAGCCACAGCTAAAATCCAATGACAGTTTTTGTGGCAAATTGAAAAAAGGACAACATCCTTGTTGAGAACCAAGTTTCGCTCAATGAACCCAACCAGGCACTCCAAACGGTGATGCTGTAATGCGCAGTACATGTTTGAAGGAACAACTACAGCATTGATTGGCGAACTATTTATAAGATGCGCAATGCACATGTCCAGCGCATAGTCATCAAGCCACTGGGCATTGTCGACAAGGTTAATGCTGCTTAGCAATTGGCGGTTTTCAATACTTTTTTTGGGAATTGAGCCTAGTTCTGTTTCCCATGGAAACGATGCCTTATCAGTGTCATTTGGAATGATTTCCCTGGCACTGTTTGTTTCGCTTTTGTACCTCTTCAAAATCGGAGATAAAGGAGGTTCAGGCGACACGTGCATTGGCATATCATCCTTTGTCGGCGTTGAGTGCCTAGCCATGGTAACAAAGGTGGAATCTGGTGCAGGGATTGTACTATAATCATAGTCCTTGGTTCTTGGCTTTTTTCGACCAGACTTTCCCTCGCCTCTCAGAGCCCTTTTCCGCAAAAGGGACAGAGAATAAGTTCTGTTGTCTCTTGTCCGTATTCCAATTGACATTTCAGCAGCAAAAATGTGAAAACATTTTCCTGTGCTACTACAAGAGCATTTTGGTTTTGGGAATAGTTGAACCGCGTGTGACGAGTTTGTAAATCTGTTGTATACGGTAAACGTCTGTATGGAAGAGCTAAGTGCCACCATATTGTGTTCAACGCAGTCAACTGCCATAGGTTTTTGAGAAGCCCGATGTGTGGGACGTTTTTCTGTGGAGTGTGAGACAGGTTTGAAGGTTTTTTTTTATTTCTGCCACAATTGATTTCGGTGAAGCTACTTTTTGGTTCAACCACTGGCAGTCGGATACTTCCCTGAGGGTAAATTCATCTTTAAGTGTATAGTTCCCAAGTCCGCAGTTGCTCCTTTCAAACTCGTACAAAGTGTAAACTTGGTAACGATGTAATGCCAGGACCATGCAATCTACTGGCATTTCTTTCCATTCATTCCATTCTTTTAAAACTTCGTTAAACGACTCGGAAATATTATTAGTGCACGCGATTTGGCCCTCAAATGCGGCGTACTTCTGTGTGACGAACCGACATGAGTGTGAAAAAAGGTCATTCTTAAGGTGTTTTTCGAAGTATTTGCAAAATGGACCTGACCAGTTGACCCCACGCTCGGCCAAAATTTCATGAAATTCTTCTTGGGATTTGGAATTTATTATTTGTTCGACGTCGTCTTTGTATACTTTGATGTCATCCATCTTGCCTCCATTTTTTTTCACCCAGTTTTCGACGTCGTGCAGTATGTGGTTTGTGCAAAACACAAGCGAAATTTTGGGAGAAACTTGTCGGAATGCATTAACAATGCCCGCTTCCCTATCAACAACCACAGGTATGTGCAACACCCTGTCGAAACCGATTGCTCCGAAAATTCCTTTTAAAAACTCGTTATGAAAAGTTTGAAATTTTCTTTCATGCAAAAGAATCCAATTGGAAAAATAGGATCATTTCTAATGCGAACATTTCGTCCAACAAGAGGTGAAATATAGAAGTCGCCCAAAGAGAATGTGGTGTCGTATGAAATTAGATGTTTGTACTGAGGACCCAAAAGGAACAGTTTTTTAACGTAAGTTATCATCTCTGGCAAAAATAGAATTATTGTTAAATCTGGTGTGAACGAAATTTCGCAAATGAATCCACCCAGCTGACCTTGGAGTTCGCAAAGGCTAAAAATTTCGTCGTGAGTTAGACGTTGCTCCTTGCGTTGCTCATATGCAATATTAGCGCACTGTTTCGTGTTACGTGGCCTATTCACTGGCATTGACTCAACCTCTGCCTGATCTTGTAGCAGGGCATAATTTATTTTTGGCTTGTGTAGGTTGCCTAGAGATTTTATATCCTGCAGCACCTCTTTCTTGACAGGAACAAACAGTCTATTCCTGGATTTGCTGTTTCCATGAGGTTGTGACTCATAAACGGTGTGGTCACCCATATAATGAACAACATACGTTGGTGGAGCATCACTTTCCATGTCGTCAATTGAGCACACGACGTGTTTTATAAAACGGTCGCTTGAATTTTTTCCGCCAAGTTTTGGATGCTGGATATGGAAATACCACTTTCTTAGTGACTTTCCAAACCTTTTATTTCCCCGATTAACCCATCTATATTGGTCATAGTGAAAATCTTTTCCTAACTTTTTTGTTTTTCCTTTGTGTATATATATATCTCCTTCTTTCGGTTTTATTGCTGGTTCGTTTACAACTGTCTCGTGCTTTAGTAAAAGAAATATTTCTTGATGTGTAAGACACTCAGTCACACCTTTTTGAATTGGATTTGCACCCATGATTTTTCAGAGAGAACGCTGATAAAAACTCGCTACTTTCCCAAATACACTTTCAGCAGCAATGCTCAAATCCACGCCGTCTTGTTGCTATTTAACGTACAACACGTGATTGTGACGAAAGAATGGATGGACAATTGCTATTCGATTGAACCCAAAAGGTCGTAATAGAAGTTTGTAATGACAAAAAAACTTACACACCGACCAAACAAATTCCAATCTGTTCGCCTTGGGAGTTGATTCCACCGGATAGTATTTATCCCTTGTTAGAACCCACAAAACAACTTAGTGCTATAGTTAGTACAAACAGTACAACGCACAGCAGTCAGGTGGCCAAGGTTTATTTACATCAACACAAAAATTCAACAAACAAAAATAACAATCGATACAAAAAAAGGATGAAGCTATATTGCACAGGGCAAGATTTTTTGCGCACAATCACGAAAGTCAGGCAATGACAGCGCACAATCACGAAAGGCAGGCAATTCCAACACACAATCACGAAAGTCAGGCAATTCCAACACACAATCACGAAAGTCCGGCAATTCCAACACACAATCACGAAAGTCAGGCAATTGCAACGCACAATCACGAAAGTCAGGCAATTCCAACACACTATCACGAAAGTCAGGCAATTGCAACGCACAATCACGAAAGGCAGGCAATTCCAACACACAATCACGAAAGTCCGGCAATTCCAACACACAATCATGAAAGTCAGGCAATTGCAACGCACAATCACGAAAGTCAGGCAATGACAGCGCACAATCACGAAAGTCAGGCAATTCCAAAACACAAAAGTCAGGCAATTCCAACACACTATCACGAAAGTCAGGCAATTCCAACACACTATCACGAAAGTCAGGCAATTGCAACGCACAATCACGAAAGTCAGGCAATGACAGCGTACAATCACGAAAGTCAGGCAATTCCAAAACACAAAAGTCAGGCAATTCCAACACACTATCACGAAAGTCAGGCAATTCCAACACACTATCACGAAAGTCAGGCAATTGCAACGCACAATCACGAAAGTCAGGCAATGATAGAGCACAATCACGAAAGTCAGGCAATTCCAAAACACAAAAGTCAGGCAATTCCAACACACTATCACGAAAGTCAGGCAATTCCAACACACTATCACGAAAGTCAGGCAATTGCAACGCACAGTCACGAAAGTCAGGCAATGACAGCGCACAATCACGAAAGTCAGGCAATTCCAAAACACAAAAGTCAGGCAATTCCAAAACACAAAAGTCAGGCAATTCCAACACACAATCACGAAAGTCAGGCAATTTCAATGGACAATCACGAAAGTCAGGCAATTGCAACGCACAATCACGAAAGTCAGGCAATGACAGCGCACAATCACGAAAGTCAGGCAATTCCAATACATATTCACGAAAGTCAGGTAGTTGCAACGCATAATCACGAAAGTCAGGCAATTTCAATACATATTCAGGGAAGTCAGGCAATTCCAACGTACGAGGATTACATGGCTATTTTCCCTGAATTTTTTTTTGGAAACACTGGTGCTGAAGTCAGGCGAGTCAGGCAGTCAGGATTTTAGTCATGCCCATCATCAACTGCCTGTTGCAACTTTTCTTCTGCAAATTTTAAACAGGTTTTTCAGATGATAAATCCATGTTACTGTGTTTTTTAGACAAAACAGTGGGCTCTAGCATCTATGTTTGAGTGGTTTGATTTTAGTGCAGCATGCTGCATAACCACAACGCAAATTGAGGATTAGTGTTTATCTGTCAAATTATATTGTAATGGTAACGTCTAATGCCACAGAAAAATGATAAAATCAAACGGGAAAAAATTTTCCCGTTTGATTTTAGTACAAAAACGGGAAAAAATTAGTACAAAAACGGGAAAAAATTTTCTGCTGTTTAGTTTGTTAGCCAACCGTATAATGTATCATCATATTTTCATTTCAAATGCTTGTTTACAAAGTTTTAGTTGATCTAACTCTTATTTTAGGTCAATTTATGGAACTTCTTTGCTTCGTAGGGGTAGAAACATACATAATTTCGGATGACATCGACAAACATTACAGAGTATGTTTAGTTGTAACTCTCTGATTGGTTGGATTTTTACCCACAATTCAGTATACTTAATGGAGCTTTAAAAAAACTGCTGAAGAACGCATGTTAGTATTTCTATGAAAATAAGTTTGGCGGCGGACAATTTGCACCTTGTATTTAATCCTCTGTCACAAAAGAAGGACGCCACAAAGCAATCAGTGATGCATGGGGTTCAATTTTACGTTTGAGCACATGTGCCAGATTTAGGCAGTTTTAAGTAGAGTTTTGGGCGTTTTAAGTCAGGTAGTTACGCGGTAACGGGTGTTGTATATAATTGAGCTGAAAAGGCGGTTCAATCTTGAGGCTATATCTGCAGAATAATCAAAGACGTGAATTACAAAAAATTTCTGGTCCAAGAACACCATCGGTGACGGGACCTGCAGCCAACATGGTGTCTGACGGAAATCAATGTTCATAACGACAGTGATGTTTCAATCCTGCTATAAATGACAAATCGCATCCTAAAAGCATGAGCAATCAGTCATGTTGTGTAGCAGCCTACTGTTAATGCCACAGTTCTAACCCGCTTTATAGCTAAGTTAAATAATGTGAGTGATATTTTTCATTATTGTTGAAACTTTCTACTAGTTCTGTTTCTCAATCGAAATCATAATCACTCCGCAAAACATGGGACACAAGCCAGGTTTTTTTTACAAAGTTGTGTATTTTCTGTTTTTTCAGAGGAAGAACTTTCAGCGATTGTATGAGAGTGTTTCCGTTCCACAGCAAAAAAAGCTTCATCGTAGACAAACGTAGGTGTTTTAGCTACAGTGTTTGTTTTACATGTTGTCCAAACAAGCGTGAAGAAAATTCCATACTTTCTAAACCCATGTGATCGGCGATGCCTTGGTTACTTACTGGCACCGTAGCTTCATTTGACAGTTTGGCTTAACACTAGATACGGTAAACTGGAATCTTCTGTCCACCGTCATCCATATTGGAAATAGCTGTCCCTGTACTGTCGTATCTACCAACTGATTTAAACGTTTTCACAAACACATTACTTCCCGTATGTTTGCTCAGTTTCGCTTGCCACAGCTACAAAAAAATATTCAAACACTTGTCCTCAAATGGTTTGTAAAATGGTTACGTAGGTTATTTGTGATGTCACGAGGTTATGAGTTGTGAGTTAACTATCAAAACATTTAATGGCTTGGCCTAATGCCACATAACCAGAATGTTTGCAGTGGCAACATAAAAGCGCATGTGTAGAATGGTTTCATATCTCCGTCGAAACTCTTTCATAAATTTTTCGCGGCACAAACAGTTTTCGAAACCTGTTTAATGCATTATTCTGACAAGCTGTAAAGTGCTCTATTCGTTTCGTTCTAGTAGACTAAAATGATCGCATGTTTATCATGATTCTACACGAACAGAATGCTTTTAGCTTAAATGCTGAAGTCAGACACATTCTTATTTAATCGGAATATTGCTTTCCTTAAAAACAGAGGTCGGTGTTGTGATAACCAAGACATGCACGTCCACACCTTCTAGTATCATGCTGAACGACAGAACTTTTTGCTCGCACTTGCACTCCGCCCCAACAACTACCGTAACTGGATTTGATGGTTGCGGCTGACGATGCGTAACGGTCGCCGATTTTTCCGCGCTTTTAGAAGCGCCAAGAGGCTTTACACTAGCAGTGCGGTTGTCGCCACCGCGGCAAATCATTTCAATATCTACAGCGTCTTTGTGTCGTAAAAACGTCAAGAGGAAACTTCAGTTAATTTTATTTTTTACGAAAATTGACTTATTGATCTATTTTATATTCATGTACGGAGCGTTTCCTTACAAAATATGTATTATTTGGTTCGCTTTTACTGGTGGAAGAGCAAATGACTATGTTAGTGTCACTGATCTACAATATTTCGTGATCTACAATAAAAAAAAAACGTTTTCCAATGTCCAAAAATGAAATACCGCAAAACAATTTGCGCCATTTTCAACAATAAATCTTATCACCAAATAAGGTATATACGAACAAATAGAATTTTTCAAAAAACCACCTAAAATATATCATAACTAGCCAAATACCGAACGAAAAAGAGCTTCGGGTCATTGCGGCTGACGGAAAAGTTAAATCAGATTTAACTCCGCCGTCAGAGGCTTCGAGCGAGAAAATCACGCCGTCAAGGCTAGCCGCGTTTGGTGTGAATCATGCTTTAGGCAGTCACTATCTCCGTGGTATATGTTAATTGCTCCTGCTCCGTAACTTAATACATAAAAGCCAACGATGTACATTTACACGAACTTGCGTTTCGTGACATAGAATCAGATTTCCATAGCAATGCATCATGCATGGCAACCTAACTGATCATTGGTAGCGAGATTGCTGACAACCATAAACAAAAATGAAGAATTCAGTGAAAAATCATCTGCAGTGACAATTTTAATGTGACGGTCTTAGTCACATAATATGGTCAATTCGATTCTAAAATGTCGCTGGGAAAGACACAGATATATCTGTTTCTCAATCGAAATCATAATCACTCAGCAAAACATGAGACACAAGCCAGGTTTTTCTTACGAAGTTGTATATTTTCTGTTTTTCAGAGGAAGAACTTTTAGCGATTGTATGAGAGTGTTTCCGTTCCACAGTCATCAAAAAAAAGCTTCATCGTAGACAGACGTAGGTGTTTTAGCTACAGTGTTTGTTTTGCATGTTGGCCAAACAAGCGTGAAGAAAGTTCCTCACTTTCTAAGCCCATGTGATCGGCGTGAAGATGCCTTGGTTACTTACTGGCACCGTAGCTTCATTTGACAGTTTGGCTTAACACTAGATACGGTAAACTGGAATCTTCTGTCCACCGTAATCCATATTGGATATATCTGTCCCTGTACTGTCGTATCTACCAACTGATTTAAACGTTTTCACAAACACTTTTACTTCCCGTATGTTTGCTCAGTTTCGCTTGTCACAGCTACAAAAAATGTTCCACACTTGTCCTTAAGTGGTTTGTAAATTGGTTACGTAGGTTATTTGTGATGTCACGAGGTTATGAGTTGTGAGTTAACTATCAAAACATTTAATGCCGTGGTTTGATGCCACACAACCAGAATGTTTGCAGTGGCAACATATAAGCGCATGTGTAGAATGGTTTCATATTTCCGTCGAAACTCTTTCATAAATTTTTCGCGGCACACACAGTTTGCGAAACCTGTTAAACGCATTATTCTGACAAGCTGTAAAGTGCACTATTCGTTCAATTAGACAAAAATGATCGCATGCTCATCATGATTCTACAAGGGAAGTGAGAGCTCCCGAGCATCTGGATCCAAACACAAATTACTAAACACATAAAAGTATCTGAAAACTTAACACCTTCACGCGAAAAGGTCACGGACAGTATGGTTTCGTTTTAAATGCTGAAGTCAGGCAAATTCTTATTTCAATCAGAATATTGCTTTCCTTAGAAGCAGAGGTCGGTGTTGTGACATCCAAGACACGCACGCCCACAGCCCCCAACAACTACTGTAACTGGAACTTAGACAGTCACTATCTAAGTGGTATATATGTTAATTGCTCTTGCTCAGTCGCTCTCTCTTAAGGACTCGGTTACCCAGTTTCAAATTCCATTGATATGACTCTTGTGTTATAATTCGTAAACGCATTCTGTTCACGGAGTCAAATTAGTTACAGTGCAGAACACACCCCAGAAGATCAGGACTTAAATAAGGCAGCAAAGTTCACACAGCGCTGCGTCTGACCCATGCTTCGCAATGGAGTTTTAGGTGCTTGATAATTTCGGAAATTACATAAACTCATTACATAAAAGCCAACGATTTACATGAACTTGTATAGTGACAATTTAATGTAATGATTTCCACGTCATTTCATCAGAGTCTAACTGTCTTAGTCACATAATATGGTCAATTCGATTCTATGTTGTCGCTGGGGCAAGACACAGATATTAGTAAATGAGTCGCATTTAAGCTAATAATTTTGTCATCTCCAAATGGTCGAATATAAATGTTAAATCGGTTGGGTTTCGACTTGAATACAAGCATTTGTATTTCAAACTTTCCTAGTAAAACTTCCCATACCTCGTTTATCTTCTGATTCTGTAATGGTTGATTCATGATAATGGGCGTGATGATGATGTTCTTCCACAGTCTGATGCAGATGTTCATGGTGATGTACGTCACCAGTATGTAGGTGTAGGTTCTGGAATAAAACTAGCAAAAGTAACCAAACACACAAATATTAATCGTTCAAAAAGACAGCATGGTCGTTACAATTTTCTGAAATCCAATACTGCTCTAAGCTACCCACATGCGTTTTGTTACGTGCAAAAAAAACTGTCGCTCACAAATGACTTTCTGAAACCCCTACCACCAGTACAGCAAATCTTAATATTCAAGAACAACAAGCTTACCTCGGCAACAATGTTTTGTGAGTTTTCTCCTTCTGTTTGTTGTTCGGCCATTCTTGGATTAGCAGGTGTAGCTTTGTATTGCAAGTACAGTATACAAATATTCTACACATATATAGCCTACGGTGTGTAAAGATTTGTATATTATGCAATTTAAAAACACACATACTCATGAACATAAAAGTGAACTAATGCATTGTAGATGTCAGAAAAAAACTGAAGTACACATATTTGGTCACTACAGTAAGCACTGCCAGGCAAAGTAAGCAAAACTATGGTTAATTTGTTCAAGCCAGTATTGAAGATTGCAGGCAAGGAAAAACTTTTGTTTCCGCCGTTTGGCATCTGGCGTTGAAATGGTGGAACTGACTGCTTGTAACTTGCTAGAATTTTAAAAATTATTCTACAAGAAACATAAGGATTTAATATAACTTAGTTGTAACTATGGGAATTCAACTTGTGTCAGTTCTCAAAGCAGGCACCGCATGTAAGAATGGTAGATGCTTTTTAAACCACCACACAGGCGGGCGATAGGGATTTTCCCGTTTCATGCGTGGCTACTTTAAAAATGGTCCTCGTCCTTTCAGGTAAACGAGACGGGAAACGAGTCATGCGATTGGCAACATTCAGTCAAAAGCAGTGGTGGGATTCAATTTTTTTGTCAGCCGGTTCTATCACAAAAGTTATATTTTTCAGCGGGTTCTGTTACAAAAAGTCATATTGACAGCAACCAGTAATGCTAACCGGTTCGCTGATCTCATAAAATTTCGTGAGACGGTTCTATAGAACCGGTGCGAACCGGCTGAATCCCAACACTGGTCACAAACCACAAGTAAATTCATGTGGAGTTGTCAGCTGTGTTGGTTGGGTAATTCCCCGCTCCACCCACGTATACAATGTCGAATAAATATTCGCAACCTGAATATTTATCACAAAATCTAATCATCAAGGTGGCAACTCTATGTCAAAAAAACATTAACAAACTTCTGTCTACGGCACAACACATGCTTACCGACCCTAAGACACCATTCGTTAACATCACAAATTCGCCCCATTCCCTAATGACGCAACAAAGTACAGCACGCCATACGAAAACGCAGCAGTGGTGACGTCACAAAGCGCTACGTTTCGCTTTCAGTTTGTCGTGATTCGAATTCCATTATGAAACTGAATCTGACGACGAAAAGGAACGAACAAATTTGATATCTTTATGCGTGGACTAAACTATAATTTAAACCAAATACTGATGGTAGTTTAGCAATAGAAATGGTTGTGCGCAATCTGTCAGGATGTTGTTGAGCTTGCATATTATAGCTGAATACTGAATTTTATACTGGTTTACCATCTGCACGGACAGTGTGAAGTTCTTAACAGTGCACTTCACAAACAACATAAATGACAAACTTACTTGTAAGCACAAGAATATCAAAAAGGACTGTTAAGGTAATCATATTTGAATAAGCGCAATTTCGGACACAGTTATTTCAGTTACGTTGACAAATTTTCTACAAAAAAGCATTGATGTCCTTTCAGATTCTTGAGCGTCGCAACTAAAGAATGATACTTAGTTCAGATGTTATTATAAGAGGTTGAGAGGTACCGTCTTCAAAGTTCCGGTCATTTTCACGTACACAGGAATTAAACCGCCAATTTTCGTAAATGTTTGGACGACTGGGAACTCTAAACATACAGGCTACACAATTGCTATGCATGGTTTCGATTATGCGTCATCAATGGTTCAAACATCACAATGCTGTAGGTAAAGATTGGCTGAAAATGCATTGGTTTAGATAAGAGCTATTTACAAAAACGCGTGTAGCGCAGCCCTTAATCCTTTTGTGGGAAAACTGTTAAGTTTAGCCAAAGCAGAATTTGTTGAAGAATGTAAGTACCAGGCAACAAAAACAAAAACTTTTTCGTGTAGGCGAAGAAAACATCTTCAATTCACGGCAACTAGCGCGTGGCCCCAACTTTCGCTGTTGTGTGCGTTTTTACTGCGGTGAATAAATCTTGATCGTATTGAAACTGAAAGTAGACTGACACTAAAGCTTATATCTATTATGTTTTTTTGTTGGTGCGTACAACTGAGTTACGAAAATTTCGTAAATTTTATAACGGTTTGGAAAACGTTCTCAAGTGACCTAGTGTAGGGATTCCCAAACCGGGGACAGCAACGACTGCACTGGGGTCCGTAACGATGTTTCAAAAAACAATTGCTACATTTTGTACAGTGCGTAAGCAGTGATCATAACAGGATTGGTTTCGTATGCTTTACAATACGTACATTTTACGTTTACTCTACTTTTGAATGGTTCTTACACTATCCTTGTATCTTACGATTTCAAACATGTTTACAAGTTTTTCTTTCGTTTCTTTTACTACGCGTCTATGACGTAAGAATTCACCCTGATCGCTATTGTTGATATTGTTTGTGGAATTCTCAAGCTGATTACGTTGCAAAATGATATGACGTAAGACAGGGGGTCCGAGAAAAACAGGTTCACAAAATGAGGTCCACGGCCAAAAAAGTTTGGGAAACCCTGACCTAGAGAATTAGGAGAACACGTTTATAATTTTATTTGAGGTCTTTTGTTTCTTATGCTGCGATTTTGCCATCTAACGAGGCACTAAACGCGCACATCAATGCAATGCAGCTACTAGATGCGCAAGATTTTCTTCGACTAAACGGAAATTTTTGTTGCTTGACACTTATATTCTTCGACAATTTTTGCTTTGCCTAAACTTAACAGTTTTCCCACAAAAGGATTTAGGGCTGCGCTACACACGTTTTAGTAAATAGCTCCTATCTAAACCAATGCATTTTCAGCTAATCTTTACATGTAACATTGTGACGTCAGACCCATTGTGACGCGAAGTCGGAACCATGAATACTTCGAAAATATCTGAAAACAGCGTTGTTAAGTAAACAAACACATATTGTCCGAGATATCTTTGGTCCAAGTAACACAATTATGTCGCAATTCCAACCGCAAAACTGCTAGTAATTAACGAATCAGTAAAACCACCACGAGCAGCAAATCTACTACTTCCAAAACAAGTTTCCTATAAAAAAGTGCTTCTGTAGTGGCGAGATTACAGCGAAAGAAACTGTTTCATCGCCAACACCTAGAACTGCCAAGCGCCTGTGATTTTATTATTTGTAACCCAGAATATATCTAGTCGGTGTTGCCTATGCACCCTGTCACTTATCAGGGAAACGAATCGGCCGACCGCATTTAGCTGATGTAGCTTCCGCCATAACAACCTGTTTTAATTGTGGTTGATACAGTGGCTGGAATTAGCGTTTGACAATAGACTACAATTTTGTTTTGACGATAAGTAATACCTTTAGCACTGGCGTTTGATTCAAATACAATTGCACAGCAGCCTGGTATTTAAAAATATACGTTAACCCGATATACTGTAGTGTGGCGAATGAACTTGGTCAAAGAAATTAATAATCACTTGTTCGAAGGACTGTTTCTTTGCTTCGCTTTGATTTATCCCATAGATATCATAACTATTGAACAATATAACGTATACCGTCACTGAACCGCAACTCACAGCTAGGTTTGAGGCAAGGAAAATGTTTAAACCCCTCCGGACTCGTGCAAGCAAAATAACAACAATAAACGTTTTGAAGTGCGTCATTTTCGAATCCATTCATACGTCGCATTGTTTCAAAAATTTCCTGGTGATATCAATGCTTGTGAACTTTCGGCACAGGAAGTGCGTGCAGAGCATAATGGATTAGCGATCCATCGTCTTAACCACTCGGCCACCTCGTCGTCCAAAACCTGTAGTTAAATGAAATATTTATGTGAGAATTGTTTGGAAAAAATATGTCTTGTAAAAACTACTTTAGTTCGGTTTAATATTGTCAATTGCACTTACATAAACTTGATATTTAACTGGTTTGCCACATCTTTCGATAGTTCAGTTGGTGCGGCGGTAGAGTTTATTTGCTTGGCCATAATGTTTACTCTACTGTGGTTCGTCACCATTAGTTCCTACCTAGTTTGGTCCCTAACGAATCGACGTCAAATGCAAAGAACAACAAAGTGGAAGATTTCCTGGTTAGTTAACCAGCAAGATCACATCGCAAGCTGCACTTCGGAATGGGACGATCACGCCTTGTCATACAAGAGCATAAAGCGTTGTCTGATTACGGTTGTAGAGATCCCCTACGTCACTGATTCCCAACCTTTTTGTGGTTGCGTACGACTTGGAGGTAAAACAATTTCATCGCCTACCACCTAGTTAAGTGTGACAAAGTAACCTAGAGGATGAAGTAACAAACATTTAAACATTTTGGGATCATTTACGGCTTTTTCAATTCGAACTATATCCGCTAATTACGGAAAGGTGCTCGCGTACCACCTGGAATGCCGTCGCGTACCACCGGTTGGAAAACACTGCCCTATACGTATGTGGAAGGTCTGAAAAGTCGTGCGTTAGCTCACCAGTGTATCCTGTCAACATTACGCGCGTCGGTTTCAACAAAAATTCCCCACATATATTCAGAGAACAGTTGTCGGAAAAGGAACATTACAACGAAACGACGCTAGTTAGTGCACACCGGTTTAGTTGTGTCAATGCATACAAGAAGATCATGTTGATCCAATCTTTAACCACAAAGCTTCACCATTTTGTTAATAAGTTCTGAACTTTAATCAAATACACGAGTACAAACGCACACAGACACAGACACAATCAGTAATGTTGGCAATATTTGTCAAGCACTTGGAAAGATCGAACGTCGCTCATAAACTGTTAATCAGTTGGTCTCAGTCGCATTTTGAGGTAAAGCCAACGAACATAGCTTGACACCCTCGTGTAAATCCCAGGTTTGTTTACGTTTCCACAACCGATGCCCCAACTTGTGATACCCCAGATAGTGTGACGTGCCGTGTTGGGGTCTAAACATGCCAAAGGACCCCCACTGTCACCCCGACACGTGTCAGTGCCATCTTTCTGGAATACAAAAGTGACAACAGTTAAAAAAAATGCGATTTCTATGTTAGAAATTTTTTGACAGTTGCCTAAAGTGTTTATATTACACGTGCGAGTTTGGTTTAATTGCTGAACAAACAACACGAAAAATACAGAAGTGGTTCTGGCAAAAAAACTACCTGCAAATGCAAAAGTTAAAACAGACATCGAACAATCGCAACAACAACAAAAATTACAAAACGTTGCATTCTAAACTAAACAGGAAAGTAAGAGATATTTGATAGATTAACTGTAAAAGGCAGCATGGGTATTGAAAATTGTTGTTCTCACCGCAGCGCACATCATGGAGTGCTTAAGGTAGTCAACACCGAGCAGTCGGCTGCAATTCTCATTATGAAATATGCTCACTGGCGCCTGCTGGAGGCAGGGTGGATAATCCATGGGGTTAACTGCCATACAACAAGCATGTTGTGATGTGATTCTTAAAGGTTGTGGTTGGCAAGACTTTTGCAAGTTTCGTCAACACCGCATCACAGTGTTCGTTGCTGTTACTGACAAATGTTATATATGCCGACCGTAGATTGAATGCGCTGTACTATGAAATTGTACCGACAGAATACAGAGGTTAATTCATAACGCGCAGGTGTTAGAGATGCTTCCGTATCGGAGTTTTTCAAAAACCCTTGTCTAGGTGCAAAATAATGAAGTGAATAACCTTGAATTAGAAGCCAAACCTAGATTGTAAAACAGACATTTGAAACACAACATGTTTTTTATCATCAGTGCTGCACTGCATGATTATAAGCTGCATCGAATACAACGCCTACATTGGCAGGCAGGCGAATGGAAAGGCAATTTTGAAACGTGTTTGGAAAAGAGTCCAGCATTCCAGTTTTTACCGTTTTGTTCAAAAACCCTTATCTAATGACGTAACTGTCGATAAACATCTGATAAAGCGACTCATGCACAGAAAAACATAAAAAACTTACAGTGTCAGTGCAACCTAGTAGATAAATGAAAAAGGATTTTTCCAAAAAAAAATGAAAACAATGATATTATGACAAAGGTTTGGGAGCACTAGCGACCCGCAACTAGAGTACCACCAAAACTCGGCAAATCTCAAACAAAAGCATAATAATGACAGCCAACCTTAACATGGTTTTAATGTAATGAAACGAGAAAAATTTGCTGTCTTTATAGTACTACAAGAAATTAGGCTAATACTTGTGTTAATATAAGAAAAGTTTATGCAGCAAAATAATGGTATAAGGGCATAGTTACACACACTTGTGATAATGTACCAATATCAACATCTAGGTAAAAGTATCACAGAAGTTTTCTGTATATCGTTCATTCAAATTTATATGCAACAAAGTTAAATACCGCTTGTGGGACCCAACTTGTTTACTTGCGACATCTTTTTCAGATCGAAATTTCCAGGGATTCGTTGTGTTGGTCAATCATCTAATTCAATGACTCTAGACCTCTTAGTCCTGGCATACAAAGCTGTCAGAAAAGTCACCGACATTTTTGATGTTTGGATAAAATCTGGTCCTGCCAAGATTAAAATATGGGGTAAAAGTCACAATGTGTTTTCCATATAACCAGGTTGTTACTTGCTTTTTGCATATATCCATGCTCATATTGTAAACTGCACAAACATTTTTTGAAAAATAGGAGTTTATAAATCACTTAGAGTGAGTATTTAGAGGTGTGGCAGACTCCCTGACAACAATCTTTGAGGGGTCGGCAATCCCTGGCACACGAGGTTAATATTCATGGCATGCCAAGTGATTTAGAAGTTCATACTTCAGTACTTTTCCATGCGTTCGGGATTGGCTTGCGTCGCAAATATTTGTCAAAAAGATAAATGCCGAAGAATTGCACAAATTTACACAATGATATAGGTAATAAGGTGGTGGCAACACAGTGGTAACACAATAAGGACAACATACTCTGGTTTGCACGTACATAATTTAAAAACACACATGTAATGTTTAAAACGTTGCTGCACTGACACTGGTTAAGAACCACTGGTCTGAGTTTAAAATTTCCCAAAAAATTTAGCTGTGACATAGGGTTTTCACCTCGATTGGCTTCGGAGGTTTGCACCCAGTTTTTGTGAAAATCTTCGACTGGTTGTTTGGCGAGAAAGATTGTCAAGAGCCAACATCAAGCTGCACCGATGAGACCTAACAGATCAAAACATTGGCCCAGTCGTCCAGTCTGCGACTCACTTAATATGATTTCTGGTGACAAAAGTTACGAATTAATTTAATTTGGGGTCAGCATGATGACCAGGACTTCTTCCAGCAACAATTCTTTGGGTGGATTAGTGATGTTTTTCGGAGCTGACAAGATTGGTCTTACTAATGTTTTGTATTCAAGGATTTTTTTTATTTCGATTGACTCGAGGATTCATTTAAAAATAAACACAGCAACTAACTTATGAACAGAGCACAATTCAACTTCAAATAAGTATTTGTGTACAACAGACCAATACAAGACATACACTTACTTCATTAACCAACATATTCTCTTGTAACTTGATTCATGGGCGTTGTCAGTTTGTGGGAATTTCACTCTTCATTTGCAATAAGTTTTCTTCCATTTAAAACCATTACATTTGAAAATAAGATATTTTGAGACAGTTGAAGTTTTAATTTTATTCCAAGACCAAGTAGATCCGTCTGTTACGTTCCTACATGACAACATTCTATTCCACAAACCCCTGGTATTCTTTCTTCTAAAAACTGGAATAAAAATGTCGGAAAGCTTTCGTCTTACTTTCTGCTCCAGACATATTTCACTTTATATATTTCGTAGCAATTTTATTTACAGCAAAAAAACATTTATTTCAAACAAATCACAAAAAAAAAAAAAATAATTCTGGAAGTCGCGTGTTTTGTTTCAATCCGGACCACTGGAGTCTACATCGGATGAGAGGAAGGAATATTTACTGATTATACAAAACATCAACTTCCGTCTGAAAAAAAATCACAAAACTTTCATCAAAATTAATTTCATCAAAATTAACAAAACCATGTTTTCATTCAAATATAAATTCAACAAATTCTTACCCGGTTTTTCAGATTTTTAATCTCTTTTTCCAAGACTCGAATAGATTCGGAATCGAATCCGCATCCATGCAGCAACAACCTCTCATCCACTTTAGGGAGAATCCGACAAATATTTCCAACATCTTTTTGTTCAAACTTGTTGTAACTCAGGTCGAGAATTCCCAACTATTCAAAATATAAAAATTGTTCGGAAATCTTTGTTTCAAACTTTTTTCAAAACAGATATTTTTTCTTAAAACCGGATTAAAATTAACTCAATGTTTTCACTTTTGATTGAAAAAAGTAAGTTTTATTAAAATATCATGGATTTAAACAAATATTTATTCTCAAAATAATGAAAACCAACCTTGGGTCCCATCTTCATAATCGCTTCACAGATCATGTTTAAAGTTTCGGAATTAAGTTCGCAATCCTGCAACCACAGGCTCCAACCGGGTTTTCGAATCCGTGGGAGGAAATCCGCGAGAGCGAAAACATCCGAAATCTTCAGTGGAATGAAGTTTAAATTCAACCCCCGAGGACAAGAGAGGGCGATTTCATCTCTAAATATTTCGTCAACTTCCTGTAAATCTACGAGGAAATCTGAAACAGGGACAAGTTTATTAAAACAAACATGGCGGAAGTTTTATTAAATCACTAAAACTTTTTATTGCAAACTTCAAACAAGATTTCTTCACTTTTAATCGGATTTAAACAAGACAAGATCCAACAAATTAACCAAATACAAAAACATTAACTTACTGGAAGGAAAATATAAACTTTATCCGACAAAAAAATATGCGACCTTCCTTTAAAACTTTCAACCTGAATTAAACATTTTTATTCCATTCTCTTCTATAAGAACAATGGAATTGCGACGTCACAATGCTTACTGTGACGCAACAGGTACGTTTACAAACCCGCATCACCAGACTGGAAATAAATACTAACCTCGTAACTCGTATCCACGTAAACAGAATCCATCAGGCCTTTCTTCTCGCAGGTATTTCGAAAGTTTCTTCAACAACTTTTTCGCACGTTTGTCTGAAAATAACAAGATCAACATTTACGGCAAAAATAGAAGCCATGTATTTGGATGGGAGAATTATTTAAACTCCCAATGTGCGTTTTCCACAAATATAACCTGCGTATATTAGATGCGTAATGAGATGTGAGACTTTCGAAACCACGATGCCAGTTTACCCAATATAATGGTAACTTGTAGTGGAAAGTATGTGAAAGTTTAACAGCAAGCTTTTCGTAAAGCAACGTTGTGTAACAAATTGAATTGCAAAAATGGTTTTGCAAATCGTTCAGGGCCGGTCAATGCAGACAATACCTTGTATTACTTTGCTGGTAAAAATTATTACAGCAGAATGATTTTCTTATGATTAAATGAGAAAAAAAAGGGGTCACAGTTATTACACTTGCAGTTGATCCTAAATTTGCATCATTTTTTCAGAGCAATTTAGGCGACCCCTCCCTAGGACATTTCATAACAATGATAAAACGATGCAGTGGCAGAATAGTAAAAATATGTTGTTTAAAATGTTTGTGTTCGTCATCAGTGCAAGACTGACTAATTGTAAGAAAGGCAGGCAGGTTCAGTCAATGGAGACAAGTGCAACAAAACAAATATGTTACATAACAGCAGCATCTTAACTTTGGCATCAATTAGATAGTCCCAGATTTCTACACAGAATTGCCTTGTATTACTTAACAGGTTACAGATGTTACAGCAAAGTTTTTTTTAACTGACTACCATGCTTTTGATCCTCATTGTTAAGTGTGGAGGATGCTGGATCACTGGAAGCAGTCTTCACTGAGGTTGATGGCAAGGTTTTTGGACTGGAACCACTTCCATCACCTGTAAAAAACAATCAAGGTGATAACTGCAATTTAATGGCACTTATGTACACCATAAGGGTTAACCCAATGCGAAAGCCTTACTTAATAATTTTGACAATAAATCTGCTCTGTCTGTGGGAGTTCGCCAGTCGGACTTTACAGCAGGGATGCACAACACGAATGGCATATTTGGTTTGCCAGTGGTTTCAAAGTGGCATTCACGCCGGTTTTCATTCATAGAATGTGGAAATATGTATATTGTTTTGAATACATCAATGTTCAGTCAAGCTCTTTGCAAACAGGTTTTAACTTTATAAAAATACATTTCTCTTTGAGTTGTGCATCCTGCTTTACTGGGAAAAGGGGATTTAATTCAGCTATGCTGTATTCATAGGCTAACCACTGCTTTAAACCACAACGGGAGTCCATTTCAAAAGCAAATCAAAAAAGAGGCATTTTTGGAGCCATTGAGATCTATAAATATTCTTACTGACTGCTTCAGGTACAGCAACGGCAAAATGTTTAAAAAAAACATAATAATTCAGAGCTGCAGACAGGGTGTACATGCACTGTTTCAACCTATGAGATCTCATCAGTGCAGCTGTTGACTGTGGCACGGTGCTAGCTTTTTTCAAACCATCGGTGGTTTGTCTCTGTTGTTTGATACTCAGTATAGGGTACCCAATGGATCGACATTGACCGAAAGGTACCACAAAGTGGAAATCAGTGTGCCCGCTACTGTAAAAGCTAGCACAGTGCCACAGTCAACAGCTGCACTGATGAGACATCATAGGTCGAAACAGTGCATGTACACCCTGTCTGCAGCTCTCAAAATGTTTACATATGTGAAATAATGTTAAATTCATACCATTGGACAATTAATTTAAGTGCCCAAAACCACAGGTTTATGCAAAACAATAGATATAATAAATACCAAAGAATTTTTGTGCTACAAAAATGGTATACTTCTGTACTTGCACTAAAAATCAGTTGAGCAACGTGTGTATATAGGGCAGAACTTACTTTTTACATGTCCTAGCTCACCACCATCTATTTGAGGTATTCTGGTTGCCTCAAGTTCAGCTGCAGCAGTGGAGGTTTCACCAGCTGTAGAAACATGTGTTAAAAAGCAGAAGCAATATGGACTGGGTTACTGTTACATCTTACCAAATTAACCAAAAACCTAAATAGATAAAAAAAATACAGCAAACAAATAAAATGTAAGGTTTTTAAAATTTGGTAAGACTTTTCTGTTAATAAAGAGTATGAAATGTGTATGAATATAAATTAACATACATACTTTTACATTAACAATACATGATTGTTTAGATTAACACTGTATGTTTCTTTGTGGCAGAATTGGAATAAACTATAGAAAAGCAAAAATACTGAGTTTATCAAGTCAAGCATAATAATGCAGTAACACATAATACACTGTCAAATCTTATGCAGCCCAGTTTTCAAAAAAAAAGGATAGCTGTTATTTTATCTGCTTTGTATATATTTATCACCATTATCCAGCGACTGTTTTGAATGTTGGGCCTTGGAAGTTGTTGCTCCACCTAATGTTTTGGATGAAGACGATTCGATATTTGTTGAAGCCAAACCATCCGTGAAATCTTTAAAACAATGTGTTGAAATATATAGCACAGCATATATATATATCATTCTTTTTCTATTTTTTTGTAGACTTTAGTGAAGTGTTGTAATATTCATACCATTTAACAATTAATTTATGTGCTTTAAACCACAGGTTTATGTAAAACAATGATTATAATAAATACCAAAGAATATATGAATGCAAAACATGGTGGCAACATTACACTCCAGTTTGTGTTGTAAAAATGTTATAGTGCGTTACTTGCACCACAAATCAGTTAAGCAACGTGTGTATGTAGGGCAGAACTTACTTTTTACATGTCCCAGCTCACCACCATCTATTTGAGGTGTTCTGGTTGCCTCAAGTTCAGCTGCAGCAGTGGAAGTTTCACCAGCTGTAGAAACATATGTATTACAAAGCAGAAACAAGATATACTGGGCAACCATCTGTTTACAAGTGCCTTGATGAAACAGCGTTCAAACATTAGCTGAAATTCTAGTAAAATTGTTCCAGTGGTTCTCAACCTGCAAGGGCTTTTTAAGTGGTGTGCACAAAAAGTTGCAACATAGACAAATTCCATCCAAAAATGCCAACTAAACCTGTGATTTGTTAGTATCGTTGTGAAATTGCATGCTACGGCATATGCCTTAAACAGTTTCAAAAAGGAAGAATTATTGATATGTTATGTTTCACTCAAACAGTTTTCTGCCTTGAAAACATTTCCCACCATTTTCCGGTGACTGTTTTGAATGTTGGGCCTTCGAAGTTGTTGCGCCATCTAATGTTTTGGATGAAGTAGATTTTACATTTGTTAAAGCCAAACCTCCTCTGCAAGCTGTAAAACAATGAGTCACAATATATAGTATAGCATCAGTTATATTTAAGTTCAATGCTATGTAATCGGCAAAGTTTTGTCAGCAAAAAAGATAACAGAAACACATTTTTAATACACAAATACCAAATAAATATAGTACTGACTGATTTTATGCATCTTGGAAATTGTCGTACCGCTGACAGCACTATTGACAGGATCAGATTCTGAACTGGTTTCACTACGTCCACTTCCAGAGGCTTAGATTGAAAATTATAAAATAAAAATAATGGTCACTAAAGCACAAACTTTCCATGCGCTGCACATACCTGGTTTGTGTCCGAGCAAAAGGCCACACACAAAACGACGAACCATTGCCCAATGGGGTTCATTAATCAAATCGTCAACGATTTGATCAAATTCTTCATCTGACAAGAACATAGAAATGTAGTATGCACCAAACATTTCCTGCAGAACTTGATGAAGGTAGTAGAAGAGAACATCTCTCCCATCAAAGACTCTACGACTGGGAAACCGGGAGAACTTTGCCATTTTGAACACTACATCCTGTACTTTTACATCTTCTAAACCTACTTTTTGAAGGTCTTCATGTGTGAACACAACGGTTTTACGAACCATCCCTTCATATGCCATTTGGCCAAGTGGCAATTTGAGGTTTTCTAATTTCTCTCCTTTTGCATGCTCAGAGTGACCAAGATGTTGCAAAACTTCATCAAATACATTAGTTATGGTGGAAATACTATGTTCCTCACCAAACAACCCAGCATAAACAATAAATTGTAAAAGCATTGGATTGCGGCATAAATCAAGCAATTGTGGAGATTTAGTTGCAAGTTTGTTCCACAGTTCATTTGCTTTATCACCCGAGTACCTATCAAACAGTGTCTTTGCATTCTCAGGAGAAAGATCACTGACATAAATTGTTGGCTTAGGTCGGAGTCCTAATGGTATTAATAGTAATGAGTGGGGTCGAGAAGTAAAAATCAATATAGATTTTGGAAAAAATTTCCTGCTGCAAAGGTTAGCAACAAGCTGTTGTACTGGCAAGGGAGTGTGATACTTCTCACTTACAGGTGCCTTGTTTTCTAGTGTCCAGGTTGCCTGATCTAATCCATCAAAAATAAAAGCACACTTTTCTGGGTTCTTTATCATCCACTGGAAAACCAAACTAAGTGTTTCCTGTGAAGCATGGTTGAAGTGGTTATCCAGCAGAAGCTCCTGCAAAGTAAGCTTTCTATCGCCGTAGTTTAAATACATGAACCGAAGATGAAGCACTAAGTGATCTTCTGTTTCTAGTTGCCTGCATAATCTCTTTGAAAGAGTGGTTTTGCCGCATCCAGCCGGTCCAAGGAAAGCTAGAAATATGCCTTGCTGGTTGTGTTCTTTAAAGCTTGAAACTAGTTGGGGAAATTTGATGTGTTCACCAACAAATCGATCATTGTCCCCCTTGCTTGTTGATGGCTGAAACTCATTTTCCTTTTGAGGATCAATTCCTTTGTAAATATCAGTATCTATCAGTGTTGGTTGAACCTCTGGTATTTCAACCTTTTGCAACTCTTCACTGTAAGGGACAACATCGGGATCAAGATTTTCAAGCTGATATTTTTTGATTTCATCAACTGCCTGTTGCAACTTTTCTTCTGCAAATTTTAAACAGTTTTTTCAGATAATAAATCTATGTTACTGTGGTTTCTTGAGAAACAGTGAGCTCTAGCATCTATGTTTGGCTGGTTTATTTTTAGTGCAGCATGCTGCACCAAAATGAGGATTAGTGTTTATCTGTCAAATTATATTGTAATGGTAACGTCTAATGCCACAGAAAAATGATAAAATGGCAAGCACAAAAACGGGAAAAAAAATTTGTGTGTTGTTTAGATTTTTAGCCATCCGTATGATGTATCATCATATTTTCATTTCCAATGCTTGTTTACAAAGTTTTAGTTAAATCCTATTTTTCGTCAATTTATGGAACTACGTTGCCTTATAGGAGTAGGAACAAACATAATTTCAGATGACATCAGTAAACAGCAGAGTATATTAAGTTGTAACAGGCAAATTTCGAGTTGGGACTCTCTGAATGGTTGTATTTTTACCCACAATGCAGTATACCGTGAAAAATTAATCTGACGTTCTTCTGGTGAATAACAACAAAAATACACCCTTTGTTTGAAAAAGATTGTATTTTCTGACGTTTCCCCTGTACGTACGACTAGGCTTCTTCAGAGAACAAAACAAACGCAGTAGCGAACCCACGGGCAAAGAAATTAAGCGACGAAAAAGAACAAAAGGGCGTAACAGCTAAAACACAGCGGGACATTAATCAATGGACAACATCAATCACAAGTCAAACGGCCAAACATGGGAAACACGAATGGTTACGAGCAAAATTGCGGAACACGGGCGAAAGTACTTTTCCATCAATTTCGATTTAACACATTAGGTAGCGAATTAATATAATAATTTTCCACAACCAACCGTTTGCCAAAATTGTTTCTTGTTTCAATACTTTTGCTTCCTTTCAATTGATACGGTGGTCGGTGTTAAGCATGTGGGCACATAGAGCAGATTTATTGGGTTCCAAATTGCGTATGGCTGCCTTGTGTTCTTTCATACGGGATGTTAAATTGCGCTTAGTCTGGCCAATATACACTGTGTTACAATCAAGACAAGGTATTAAATAAACTACACCGGTTATTTGAAGCATGAAAATACGGTCTTTAAGTTTGGGAAATATGTTTTCTAAAGTGCATACCGGTTTCATGGCAACTTTTTCACCAGTGGCGTTGAGTATTCTTAACATCCGCTCAAAAACTCCCTGTACATAAGGTATGGAAGTGAATGCTGTGTATGTTTTTGTGGGTTTGTCGTGTGTGTGGGGTGTGAGATTTAGGTTGTTGGGAAATTTGTTTAGTTTTAGGACGTTCCGATTGTGTTTGCGTTCGTTCAACCCTTCGAGTGTGTGGATTGGCAATATGTGTAATGGTTCTGTTATATAAGGTTCTGGCCACAGTGAGTTTTTGATGTTTCGGATGGTGTGAGGTGTATTGTAAGTAGCGGTTAGTGTGTGTAGGCTTGTTAAAAATAGAGGTGGTAAGTTTCCTATCCGGTTTTGCAGTAACGTTTACGTCTAAAAATGACAGACTATGGTCGTGTTGTGTTTCCCGGGTAAACTTAATAGAAGGTTCGATGTTGTTTATGTGATTATGAAACCCTGCGACCTCGTCTTTTGCTATGATGTGATAACGTACGTGTCATCGACATAGCGGAGCCAAAGTCGCGGGGGTGTTTTGAAGGAAGCAAGAGCGGTTTGCTCTATCTGTTCCGTTGTAATGTTGGCAAGAACCGGTGAAATGGGAGAGCCCATGGGGGTGCCAAAAATTTGTTGGTAAATGTTGTGTTTATATGTGAAAACAGTGCCTTTAGTTAATAATACTGCCTCTACTGTAAAAAATTTCAGTGAGTTTGCGAAGATTATTTCAGAATATAAATTATTTCCGCATGAATGTCAAATATCGTTTGATGTCGTTAGCCTGTTTACGTCAATTCCGCTCTGAATATCCTTGGACAAACTACAACAAGACACAACACTACATGAACGTACCAATCTTAAGTTACCACACATCAAAGAGGCGTTACAGTTGTGTTTAGACACTACTGTTTTCACATATAAACACGACATTTACCATGAAATTTTAGGCACCCCCATGGGCCCTCCCATTTCACCGGTTCAGGCCAACATTACAACGGAACAGATTGAGCAAACCGCGTAGGAACAAACATAATTTCAGATGACATCGACAAACATTGCAGACCATATTTAGTTGTAACCGGCAAATTTCGAGTTGTAACTCTCTGATTGGTTGGATTTTTACCCACAATGCAGTATACATTATAGAGGATAAAACAAAATCTGCTAAAGGACGCATATTGGAACCTCTATTAAAATATGTTTGGCGGCGAAAAACTTCCACCTTGTATTTGATCCTTTGTTACAATAGCAAAGTTGTATATTTTCTGTTTTTTCAGAGAAAGAACTTTTAGCGATTGTATGAGAGTGTTTCCGTTCCACAGTCAGTAAAAGAGGCTTCATCGTAGACAAACGTAGGTGTTTCAGCTACAGTGTTTGTTTTACATGTTGGCCAAACAAGCGTGAAGAAAATTCCACACTTTCTAAGCCCATGTGATCGGCGTGAAGATGCCTTGGTTACTTACTGGCACCGTAGCTTCATTTGGCAGTTTGGCTTACCACTAGATACGGTAAACTGGAATCTTCTGTCCACCGTAATCCATATTGGAAATAGCTGTTCCTGTACTGTCAACTGATTTAAACGTTTTCACAAACACTGTTACTTCCCATATGTTTGCTCAGTTTCGCTTGTCACAGCTACCAAAATATTTCATTACTTGTCCTCAAATGGTTTGCAAAATGGTTACGTAAGTTATTTGTAATGTCACGAGGTTATAAGTTGTGAGCAAACTATTGAAACAATTCATGGTTTGATGCCGCATCTGAAAACTTTTTTACACCTTTCACGCAAAAAGGTCACGGACAGCATGCTTTCGTCTTAAATTCTGAAGTCAGACACATTCTTATTTCAATCGGAATATGGATTTCCTTAAAAACAGAGGTCGGTGCTATGACAACCAAGACATGCACGCCCACAGCCTTCAGCAACTACTGTAACTGGAACTTAAGGGTTCTGCAGAGTGTACATGTACACCAGATGCGGCTGATATTCATGTACGGAGCGATTACTTACGATATATGCACTATTTGGTTCGCTTCTACTGTTGGAACAGCAAATGACAATGTAAATGGCACTGATCTACAAAATTTTGTGATCTACAACAAATTAAACTTTTTCCAATGTCCAAAAATTAGTTACCACAAAATAAATTGCGCCATTGTCAACAATAAATATCGGATAATTTCTGATATCTTATCACCAAACACTCAATATACAAATTGAATTACTTAAAATCACCTTAAATAAATCATATCCAGCTATAAACCCTACAAAACAAACTTCGGTTTATTGCGGCTGACGGAAAAGTTAAATCAGATTTAACTCCGCCGTCAGAGGCTTCGATCGAGAAAATCACGCCGTCACTGCCAGCCGCGTTTGGTGTGAATCATGCTACAGGCAGTCACTATCTCCGTGGTATATGTTAATTGCTCCTGCTCAGTAACTTAATACATAAAAGCCAACATTGTACATTTACATGAACTTGCGTTTCGTGACATAGAACCAGATTTCCATATTGCAATGCATCATGCATGGCAACATAACTGATCATTGGTAGCAAAATTGCTGGCAACCATAAACAAGAATGTAGAATTCAGTAAAACATTATCTGTAGTGACAATTTAATGTGATGTTGTCCACGTCATTTAATCAGAGTCTAACGGTCTAAGTCACATAATATGTTGAATTGGATTCTATGTTATTGTCGCTGGGGCAAGACAAAGATTAGTAAATGAGTCGCATTTAAGCTAATATTTTTGTCATCTTCAAATGGTCGAATATAAATGTTAAATCAGTTGGGTTTCGACTTGAATACAAGCATTTGTATTCCAAAACACCCTAGTAAAACTTCCCTACCTCGATTATCTTCTGATTCTGCAAATGTTGATTCATGATAATGGGCGTGATGGTGATGATGTTCATCCACAGTCTGGTGCAGATGTTCTTCTACAGTCTGATGCAGATGTTCATGATGATGTACGTCACCAGTATGTAGGTGTAGGTTCTGGAATGGAATAAGCAAAAGTTACCAAACACACTAATATTAATCGACCAAAAAAAATCTGTCACTCACAAATGACTTTCTCAAACCCCTACCACCAGTACAGCAAATCTTAATATTCAAGAACAACAAACTTACCTCGGCAACAATGCTTTGTGGGTTTTCTCCTTCTGTTTGGTGTTCGGCCATTCTTGGATTAGCAGGTGTAGGTTTGTATTGCAAGTACAGTATAGAAATATATTACACACATATATAGCCTACAAGCTGTGAGAAAATTTTGTATGCAAAGGAGGATCATAGAAATGCAACACTCTGTGTTACATCACCACGTTCATTTTTGATAGTGGCGTAACAATGATCTATATGCATAACACTTCTTTTCGAATGCCATTGTTGCTTGTTACTGATCAGTTCTGTTATTTTAAGCGTGCTGGTAGGGTAAAATACTGGTTTGCGTCAGTTATATTGTTTATTTACCAGTTTCAGGAGATAATTTTAGCTTAAATGTTAATGTTCTTTTGTTGGCTACAAATTAAGCTGTCATAAGGAAACGTGACCAGCTAAAAAAACAGTTGGTAAGTGGTTGCTAGCGTTCATTGTTGGCTGTGTTGTTGATCGTAGAATTTTTATAGAAAACTGTCGTTACTACCTGTGACGTCAAAGGGAAAAGGAGTGTTTCTACAAATGTAGCTCTACCCTTTACTTAGCCCTCGCAGGCATAGGCGTCGATTTAGGGGTGACTGGGGTGACATGTCACCCCTCACCAACAAACAGGGGTGACAACATATGCATTGTCACCCCTGGATTTCGTTTAAATTAATAATTATTGTCAGAAAAACCACATACAATATACTATGCGTTAAGCTAGTTTCAAACGACCTGTATTATCACCGTCACAATCATGACAAACACAAGTGCCTCGTGGATTGTTGCATAGCGCAGCAATTGTTGTAGCATAATGGTAAGAATCGGCATTGTTACGTAATAGGTTTATAAGTTTGCAAGCTGCAGACAGGGTGTGTACACGCACACACTATTTTTTGCTTCTTTTGCACATAGGTTTATAAGTCATTTTATAATTACTACATCTGCATTAGACCGAGTGAAACAAAATGTGCCGCTTTCAGTAAGGGGTCCGTAATTAGTGTTTAAAACTTGCTACAACGACATGATTCGGTGTAAAAACAAACTGACACCAAACGGAATTTGCGTCGTTTACCTATGTTTAAGGCGATACGACCGACGAAATGTTTTTTGCGTGTTTCTAAAACCTGGAAAAGTCACCCTTAATATTTTACAAAACGTTAAAAAATCGACGCCTATGCTCGCAGGCCAGGAGTTCAGAGTCTACACTCCTATGCAAAATGTTCCATGCATGTGTGCTTTGAGCAAACCTTGTTTACCCATGCGAACGGTTAAGTTTCTGTCCATATTATTCCGCAATAGACATCAAACATCACTACATACACGTGCCAGCAAACAATATTACTAAAAGTAGACAAGACATTTGCAAAAGTTTTCCGAAAAAGCTGTCATGGCCTAGGGGAGCTAGGTAGTTGTATAGCAAATACCTATGCAAGGCGACCAATGTGCTTGGAAATTAATATCACATTGGAAACGAAATCGAATCGCGTGAGAAAACAATTGGCAGCATCTGTGTACTTTGAAATGAGATACATCGCCCTAAACAAAAATGGAAAACGGGGATCCGAACGTCAATCACGTGATCTGACTGTTTCTGTTCCAAATGTGCCATGTCACGTAGCTGCGTAACAGATGTGTAGGTTTATTTTCCAGTAGAAAACACTCCTGTCAAATGTTCTCGCTTGCGCCTGGATACCTTTCGTGTACTATTGTGGTTCGCGTACCACTGGTTGGGAACCACTGGCGCAGATGAACCGCGAGAATAACAAAAAAAAACTTAAATGAGGAAATGTCATGTTGTTCATTTTTTCCACAAAATTTCCCTCAATATTTTGTTTCTTTTTCAGCAAATTTTCAACAACACTCAACACCAACTGACTTGCAGACCAAAAACCCTGAAACATACTAAAACTGCGGTCTCTCAAACTCGCCTTAGCAACAGATCGTACATCTATGCTTATTCAACCTTAACATTGCCACCCATGCATAAGTAATTGCATTCGCATGAGGTTATAGTGCAAACTGCTCACCTCCGCACTAATATTGTTTGAATCTTCAGCCATTCTTGCTTTACATTCCAAGTTCAAAGTAAAAATATATTACAGACATACAAGATTAAAAGTAATCCAAACTGTATGCAGAAATCGGTCACTGTTATATGTTTGTTAAAAAAGTAAGCATTTCCAACAACAGATCTGTCGTCACAAAAGATCTGATGGAAACGTATTCCACGCCAGTGAACCGTTGCTAGGCAACAGTATTTTACGGAACAAGGACCTTAGGGAATTTGACACTGATTTGCGACAAAAGAAATGCTGAAAGCTTTGCCGCTTGTTTTCAGCTATTGGGTACCTTTTTGTGTTGTTTACATAGGCTGTAAACTTTTCATTATATAATCACTTCACATTTTAATCAGGTTTTGTGTAGTCATGCTCGTGTCCAAACTATTTTGTCAGCACGACTGATTTATGCTCATGTTTTTTGATGGAGATTTTGGTCAAGATTTATTCACGTATGATCAATTGTAATTTACATATTTTCTTGGATTTGGTCGAGTATAAAAACAACTTTCGAACATTAGATATTGACGTTTTCATCTTAATGCCAGGTTTTTAATAAAATATCACACGTGAAGTACATGCTTTAGTTTTTGAAGCACAAATAAAAATCTTAACACAAGAATAGCAACGCACACAGACACAGTCAGTAATGTTGGCAATATTTGTCAAGCACTCGGAAAGATCGAACGTCGCTCATAAACTGTTCATCAGTTGGTCTCAGTCGCATTTTGAGGTAAAGCCAACGAACATAGCTTGACACCCTCGTGTAAATCCCAGGTTTGTTTACGTTTCCACAACCGATTCCCCAACTTGTGATACCCCAGATAGTGTGACGTGTCGTGTTGGGGTCTAAACATGCCAAAGGACCCCAACTGTCACCCCGACACGTGTCAGTGCCATCTTTCTGGAATACAAAAGTGCCAATAGTTTATAAAAAATGGGATATCTATGTTAGAAATTTTTTCTGTACGGTTGCCTGAAGTGTTTATTATACACGTTCGAGTCATAAAATCGGAAAATGTACGTTTGGTTCAATTGCTGAGCAAACAACACGAAAAATACAGAAGTGCTTCAGGCAAAAAAACTACCTGTAAATGAGAAAGTTAAAAAAGACATCGAACAATCGCAACAACAAACAAATTACAAAACGTTGCATTCTAAACTAAACAGGAAAGCAAGAGGTGTTTGATAGATTAACTTTAAAAGGCTGCATGGGTTTTGGAAATTGTTGTTCTCACCGCAGCGCACATCATGGAGTGCTTAAGGTAGTCAACACCGAGCAGTCGGCTGCAATTCTCGTTGGGAAATATGCTCACTGGCGCCTGCTGGAGGCAGGGTGGATAATCCATGGGGTTAACTGCCGAACAACAAGCATGTTGTGATGTGATTCTTAGAGGTTGTGGTTGGCAATACTTTTGCAAGTTTCGTCAACACTGCATCACAGTGTTCGTTGTTGTAACTGACAAATATTATATATGCCGACCGTAGATTGAATGCGCTGTACTATGAAATTGTACCGACAGAATACAGAGGTTAATTCATAACGCGCAGGTGTTAGAGATGCTTCCATATCGGTTTGTGGAAGGATTTGGAAAAAGAAACTTGAAGTTTTCGAAAACCCTTGTGTAGGTGCAAAATACTGAAGTGAATAACCTTGAATTAGAAGCCAAAACCTAAATTGTTAAACAGACATTTGAAACACAACATGTGTTTATCATCAGTGATGTATTACATGATTATAAGCTGCATCGAATGCATCGCCTACATTGACAGGCTGACAGGCGGATGGAAAGGCAATTTTGAAACGTGTTTGAAAAAAGTCCAGCATTCCAGTTTTTACCGTTTTATTCAAAAACCCTTATCTAATGACGTAACTGTCGATAAGCATCTGATAAAGCGGCTCATGCACAGAAAAACATAAAAAACTTACAGTGTCTGGGACCATGCGTCCCCCACCCAGATATTCCACATCGAGATTGTGACGAAAACTGGTTTTGCCCGAGAGGCAGACATGCTGGTCTCACAAATCGACTGCAACCATAGAAATAAGTTTAAAATGAAACACTGATATCTCCACGTGATATTTAATAAATCCTTGCTTCGGGCGTATTACGTTTACGTTGTGTAAAAACCAAGGCAATGCATTCTAATTTGGAATGTACCAGGACTCTTGCGAATTTATCTTACTTGAATGAAACGCATTGTCTCAATTTAATCAACGCCAAGTCGTTGGTTGGACTCGAATGATACGAGTAGTAAGGATGTCTGTAAACCTCTTCAATATCTAGGTCACGTGAATCCTCAACGCCCTCTGATTGGCCGAATTGGAGTCCGTCACCCACCCGAACGATCGTCTCATTGGTGAACCTGTAACCATGGAAATGGTTCCCATGGTAAATTGTTTTAACTCCATACCAACAACGAAATTTTTTAAGTCCTTATTTCGTGATATCCTTATGTACAAAATGAACTTAATAACTGAAAGCATTATTGTTCATAGGAGGTCTGTGGACCCCAAGTGGAAAACCTTGTCGTAGGAAATCAAACTTAAAATCGACACCAAATTCTCACAACGTGCACCGAAATGTAAACTTTTTACGAGCCTGAATCTGTCTGGAACTTTGTGCTAATTTATTCCATCACGAAAGAACTTCGGAAATTACTCACGATTTCGAACTGGATTCGACACAATGTGCGGCTGTGAGGACGTAACATCTGTTGATGAGAGTTCCTCCGCAAGAGTGAGGGGTGTGACCTCTTAATGGATACTTCTTACGTATGGAAACCTGTTAGAATGATAAAAATACCTCGCACGCTTGATGTAAACTTGAAGATAATAAGCTTATAGTGGTTCTTAACCGGTGAAAAAATTACTAGTAGGGAGGATTTACGGGTTTGTATGTTGGTGATTAGTCGGCACCGAAATATACAAAAGTAGTTACAAGAGAAATATTATGATCTGTATTCACTGTGTGTCGTGTGGTTTTTGGCAATTTGTCATGCCATGCGGCCGAAAAAGTAAAAAAAGGATAACAGATATAGAGAAAAAGCAATCGTTAAATACCAGCACTGTTACAGACACACGTGCACATGGAAGCAAGCTTTTATGAAAGCCGGCATCTGACTGACAGCGAATATGAGACATGGATTTAAATTGAGCTCTCCTATAATTGTACGTTTCAACATAACTTTGCAAATCTCCCATAAAATCATTTACCTGCCACGGCTGACTCCCGGGGTTGGCGTTGACCCCTTCCACTATTCTCAACCCGTCTTTGACCTCAGGACAGAAAGCCGGAACAGGAATATCGGTGGTGGCTTCACCGCAATATTCTTCTTGCAGTTTGCTACCTGGAAATATACGAACAAAATATACTGGCTGTTGATAAGACGTTGGATAAAGTTGACAACACAAATGACATGTTTGGCCGAGTTGTGCATCCCCGTAATAAATTGTGGAAAACTTCGTACAACTAACCTAAATCTTGGTCTGTTAAAAGCCGAAAATGTTCCGTCCTTTGCGAGTTGTAAACAGCAATGTGGTTGGTTTCTCCAATGGAAGGCAATCTTCTCGTAATTCTAAATGCAAGAGAGCAATTACATGAAAATCTTTTAAAATCTCCAACTTTTTCCGAAAAGAGTTAACATTGTTGAATAATCAGCAATTAGTATTAGAAGTATTGAATATAAATTGTCTTTACACATCACAAAGACAGTTATCTTTTGGTGGAAAGCATTATCCATTCTTTTCTTGTTACAAATGCATTACTTTTTCGACCCAACATTTAAGCATAGGCAATACATATATATTTTGCACTATATTGTATACAATAACAAACTAATGTTAGCTTACGGTAAAACGTAGGTAAGAGCTCCGTTGTAATATATCATGATGGATATGGTGTGAATACGAATAATGATTTGAAACTTAGTCCCTCTGCTTAATCTTGCCCTGCCCAGACGACAAAAGGGCCTTGCACTCCATTCATTTCCAGTTGGTCCGTTCTTGATGATAACAAACAAAGCGAAAACATTACAACCAGCAAGTTTGTTCCATTCAATGTTTTACAGTATGATAGTTTGTATTATCATAATCTCCTGATAGCAATATACCCAACAGAAACACATTCTACTTGAATAAGATATACTTATGATGTTTAGAAGCATAGGCGATACATATACATATGAATATATCAATTGAAAAGCTTGTGAAATAACGACTCCGAATTTATTACGGAACTTGCTACAGTAAGTTGAAAGTTCGTTCAATTTATTGTAACCTTTCCCATCGACCAATGGCATATTTAAATTAGAATGGCTTGACAGCGCCATCTAGCGGATAAACCAACAGATGACACTAAAACATACGAACTTATTGTTCTTGTTAATTCTTTGGTTTTAAATAGTTTGTTCATGCCAAAATAACTTTTTGTGAAGTACATTGTTAGTTATCTGACTTAATCTTGCAACTCACAGCTAGGTTTGAAGCAACGAAAATGTTTAAACCCCTCTGGACTCGTGCAAGCAAAGGAAACTTTCGGCACAGAAAATGCGTGCATAATGGATTAGCGATCCATCGTCTTAACCACTCGGCCACCTCGTCGTCCAAAACCTGTAGTTAAATGAAATATTGATGTTAGATTTGTTTGGAAAAAATGTGTCTTGTAAAAACTACTTTAGTTCGGTTTAATATTGTTGGATACGATAAATTGAACTTACATAAACTTGATAGATGGTTTCCCACATCCTTCGATAGTTCAGTTGGTGCGGCGGTAGAGTTTATCACAAATACATCTGAAGTACACAGCATTTTAGGTAAAAGTACTTTTGAAAAAGAATGGTTTAGAATAACTAGTTTCACAAGATATGTTTCTTCCTAAGTATTACAAATGCCTTCACTATATTTAGTAAATGGAAAGCATGAAAGCTTTTCCATTCAAGGTTAGCAATTGTTACAGGCGTGAACAAATTTATTGTGCTGTTTTGGTTAACTTTGTCCATCTTAAAAAAAGTACAGTACATAATAAACGCGCTGTGTTCAGATCGCAGTACTTTAGACAACTTGGCCATCCTGTCTATGCACTGTACTTTGTTATATTATTTAGAAATGTTTAGAAGTAGTTTTTAGGGCGCAATTACGAACTTTGTAAACGATGATTTGTTTAAAATTATTTCATCCTGGTCAATTAAATGCCATGTTGGTTTTTGAAACTATAAAACTGTCAAAATCACATGAAAAATATAAAAAAAACACACACAAACCGGCGCAGTCTCAATCAATAATGTTGCTAATATTTGTCAAGAATCTGATAAGATCGAACATAGCTTGACACCCTCGTGTAAATCCCAGGTTTATTTATGTTTCCACAACCGATGCCCCAACTTGTGATACCCCAGATAGTGTGACATGTCGTGTTGGGGTCTAAACATGCCAAAGGACCCCCACTGTCACCCCTACACGTGTGTCAGTGCCGTCGTTCTGAAAAACAAGATTGGAAATTGTTTGTGGAAATATTTTCAGATAAACAAGAATGACTCGATTTAACCATACAGTAGTTAAAGTGGAAAAAGAAAATTTCCACTCTTACTGCAGTAAACATTGTCAGGTTCAAACAGCCAAGTAGGCGACTGCAATTCTCATGGACGAATATGCTCACTGGCGCCACTGGTGGCCATTTATTGGAAAATAGTGATTAGTTTATTTTTGTGAAAATTAAATACGATTTTCGCTTTCATTACTGTTGTCATGGATGTCACTTGTATCTTGTGCAGTGTTAATACATAAAGATAAAAGAAATAGGGTAAGTTTGTACCACACCGAAAAGTTTTCAAGTAACATGTGCTATGTATAATTTCACCTTTAGCATTACCCCAATAAACAATTATATCCAGAAACATAGAAAACTACCTGCATCCCTCATTCCCAAACCAGATATTCCATACTCACATTGTGACGAAAACTGGTTTTGTCCAAGAGGAAACATGCTGACTGCACAAATCAACTGCAAACAGAGAAATAGGTTAGTAATGGGACAGAAAAGTGCATGGATTCCATTTGAATAAAATTGTGATTCTGTACCAAAATCCAAGCTGACATACTGATTATATGGGAGAATATTCAAATTTAGAAAAAGTGAGATCTTGTGTAGAACGACATTGGCCCCGTAGACTTTCCACTTGAATGATTTGCAACAGTATAGTTGGGAATGATCACATAATGAGGTTTTCCTCTTCAATAATTAGGTCATGTGAATCCTTTGATTTGTAGTAACCTGTAACCACCCACCCTGGACCCCGATCGCTGGTCTCATTGGTTAACCTGTCACCATGGAAACAGTTCAATAATACTATTTGTTGTTTCAAAAGATAATCAAGAAAATATCAGCCAATCAATGCTCTTTAGAAAACAGATTGCAGACAAGAAACACTCACATTTGAGCAGAATTTAACACAATGTGAAGCTGTAAGAAGGTAATGTCAAGTGTGGGGTTTACAGCATGTTAGTGGATGTCTCCAATGTGTGGAAACCTGTTGAAATTATAAAAGTAAATTATTTTTCTTGATGTTATGTGAATATCACATATCTTGCACACTTGCACAGAATGTCACCATTAACTAACTTAAAAGTGTTTCTTCGGTTTGACGTTGTAACACTTAAATCATTTTAACCTGTTGTCATTTTTGACAAACAAGTTGCAGATTTTAACAACTTTTTGTTAGTTTTTAAACTGGTTCAAAATATAATCAATCATATTATTGATCAATACTTCATTATTTTGTAACAATTAAATAATAATGACTTATATCAATGGTGGGGAAGGTCAACTATAAAAACATAACCTTGTCTCAGACAATTTATAAAATATCATTTATGCAAAAGTTTTTGTGTTAATTAAAAGCAATACTGCTTACCGTATGTTTGTCATCTTTCATTGTCATTTTCTGTTATGAGTAAGATTGCATTCTATCGGAGTGTGTTTAACTTCTTATGTTACAATTTGGGTGTTTTTTACCCAGGATTGCAGAGAAGTATTGGTGTTTACAACAACTCAATTATTTCCAGTCGTTATTTTCCAATCCTCAGGTTGGCATCGCTATGACTCTGCAAAAACAACACTGGTATTTAATGACTTTGCAATTAAAAGCACCAATGTTTGTAAATGAGTTTTAGATTAAATTAAAGACGTTTTTCTTTATGGTTCTTTTGCTTTTGTCAATAACTTCAACAAACAACAACTACAGTCAGACCTTTTTAATCTAAATTACTTGGTTTCATCTAATATGTTTTAGTCTGCATAAAGAGCCATCCAGCACATACTTTTATTAAATTCCACTTAACATATGTAGGGGTCAACATAAAATCAAAAATGTGTTTGCTCTTTCTTTATTAACAAAGTCAATCTAACCTTTTTTGCACCAACTACAAGGATTCAATGTAGGGCAGGCATGTTGTTGGTGACCTAGTGAAATAAGGGGTCATGGCATTCTTTTTTTTGTGTTTTTGTTTTGACCACACAGGGATTTGAATATTCTTGATGTTGCCTTGGTGATGTTTTACTCTTCAGTACAACCTGGTGGATAAATGAAAAATGAAAGGTTTTGGGACCACTGGCGACCCGCAACTAGAGCAAATCTAAAACAAATGCATAATTATGACTGCCAAACATAATATGGTTTTAATGTAATAAAACAAATAAAATAGTTGTCTAATATTGCTACAAGAAATTATTGTTGTAAAGTTTATGCAGCAAAATAATGTTATATAGGCATAGTTACACACACTTGTGATAATATAGCAATATCAACACATCTAGGTAAAAGTATCACATAAGTTTTCTGTATATTTTTCATTGAAATTTACATACAACAAAGTTAAATACCGCTTGTGGGGCAACCCAACTTTTTTGAATGCAACCTCTTGTTCAGATCAAAATTTCCTGGGATTCGTTGTGTTGGTCAATCATCTAATTCAGTGACTCTAGACTTCTTTGTCCTGGCATATGAAGCTGTCAGAAAAGTCATTGACCTCTTTGATGTTCTGATAAATCTGTTCCTGTCAAGATTAAAGTACAGGGTGAATGTCACAATGTGTTTTCCATACAACCAGGTTGTTACTTGCTTCTACTGTTTTACATATATCCATGCTCATATTGTAAACTGCACAAACATTTTTTGTAAAATAGGGGTTTATAAATCACATAGAGTGAGTATTTGGAGGTTGTGGAAGACTCCCTGACAACGCTCTATGGAGGGGTCGGCAACCCCTGGCACATGAGGTTAATATTCATGACATGCCAACTAATTTATAAGTTCGTACTTCAGTACTTTTACAAGCGTTCGGGATTGGCTTGCGTCGCAAAGATACGTCAAAAAGATAAATGTCGAATAATTGCACAAATTTACACAATATGAGGCGGTGGCAACACAGTGGTAACAAGATAAAGGCAACATACTCTGATTTGCAAGTACACAATTTAAAAACACACATGTAATGTTCAAAAAAAGTTGCTGGCCCCTGCTCCACTGACACCGGCTACAAACCACTAGTCTAAGTTGAAATTCCCCCAAAAAATTTAGCTGTCTTTTGCAAAAAAATTCACAAGCTTTGCATATAAATATAATTTATTGTGACATGGAGCCCGACGGCACCAATGGTTTTAGCTTTTACATGGACATAGGGTTTTCACCTCGATTGTCTTCAGAGGTTTGCATCCAGTGTTTGGGAAAATCTTCCACTGGTTGTTTGGCGAGAAAAATTGTCAAAAGCCAACATCAAGTTGCACTGATGAGACCTAACAGATCAAAACATTGGCCCAGTCGTCCAGTCTGCAACTCACTTAATATGATTTCTGTTGACAAAAGTTACGAATTAATTTAATTTGGGGTCAGCATGATGACCAGGACTTCTTCCAGCAACAATTCATTGGGTGGATTAGTGATGTTTTTCGGAGCTGACAAGATTGGTCTTACTAATGTTTTGTATTCAAGGATTTTTTTTATTTCGATTGACTTGAGGATTCATTTAAAAATAAACACAGCAACTAACTTTTGAACAGAGCACAATTCAACTTCAAGTAAGTATTTGTGTACAACAGACCAATACAAGACATACACTTACTTCATTAACCAACATATTCTCTTGTAACTTGGTTCATGGGCGTTGTCAGTTTGTGGGTATTTCACTCTTCATTTGCAATAAGTTTTCTTCCATTTAAAACCAATACATTTGAAAATAAGATATTTTGAGACAGTTGAAGTTTTAATTTTATTCCAAGACCAAGTAGATCCGTCTGTTACGTTCCTACATGACAACATTCTATTCCACAAACAACCCCTGGTATTCTTTCTTTCTGAAAACTGGAATAAAAATGTCGGAAAGCTTTCGTCTCACTTTCTGCTCCAGACATATTTCACTTTATATATTTCGTAGCAATTTTATTTACAGCAAAAAACATTTATTTTGAACAAATCACAAAAAAAACAAATAATTCTGGAAGTCGCGTGTTTTGTTTCAATCCGGACCACTGGAGGCTACATCGGATGAGAGGAAGGAATATTTACTGATCATACAAAACATCAACTTCCGTCTGAAAAAAAATCACAAAACTTTTAATTTCATCAAAATTAACAAAACCATGTTTTAATGTAAAAATAAATTCAACAAATTCTTACCGGGTTTTTCAGATTTTTAATCCCTTTTTCCAAGACTCGAATAGATTCGGAATCGAATCCGCATCCACTCAGCAACAACCTCTCATCCACTTTAGGGAGAATCAGACAAATATTTCCCACATCTTTTCGTTCAAAATTGTTGTCACTCAGGTCGAGAATTCCCAACTATTTAAAATATAAAAATTGGTCGGAAATCTTTGTTTCAAACTTTTTTAAAACAGATATTTTTTCTTAAAACCGGATTAAAATTAACTCCATGTTTTCACTTTTGATTAAAAAAGTAAGTTTTATAAAAATATCATGGATTTAAACAAATATTTATTCTCAAAATAATGAAAACCAACCTTGGGTCCCATCTTCATAATCGCTTCACAGATCATGTTTAAAGTTTCGGAATTAAGTCCGCATTCCCACAACCCCAGCCTCAAACCGGGTTTTCGAATCCGTGGGAGGAAATCCGCGAGAGCGAAAACATCCGAAATCTTCAGTGGGATTTGGCTCAAAATCAACATCCGAGGACAATCGAGGGCGATTTCATCTCTAAATATTCCGTCAACTTCCTGTAAATCTACGAGGAAATCTGAAACAGGGACAAGTTTATTAAAACAAACATGGCGGAAGTTTCATTAAATCACTAAAACTTTTTATTGCAAACTTCAAACAAGATTTCTTCACTTTTAATCGGATTTAAACAAGACAAGATCCAACAAATTAATCAAATACAAAAACCTTAAATTACTGGAAGGAAAACATAAACTTTATCCGACAAAAAATATGCGACCTTCCTTTAAAACTTTCAACCTGAACATTTTTATTCCATTCTCTTCTATAAGAACAATGGAATTGCGACGTCACAATACTTACTGTGACGCAACAGTTACGTTTACAAACACGCATCACCAGACTGGAAATAAATACTAACCTCGTAACTCGTATCCACGTAAACAGAATCCATCAGGCCTTTCTTCTCGCAGGTATTTCCAAAGTTTCTTCAACAACTTTTTCGCACGTTTGTCTGAAAATAACAAGATCAACATTTACGGCAAAAATAGAAGCCATGTATTTGGATGGGAGAATTATTTAAACTCCCAATGTGCGTTTTCCACAAATATAACCTGCGTATATTAGATGCGTAATGAGATGTGAGACTTTCGAAACCACGATGCCAGTTTACCCAATATTAATGGTGACTTGTAGTGGAAAGTATGTGAAAGTTTAACAGCAAGCTTTTCGCGTAAAGCAACGTTGTGTAACAAATTGTAAACATGGTTTTGCAAATCGTTCAGGGTCGGTCAATGCAGACAATGCCTTGTATTACTTTCCTGGTAAAAATTATTACAGCAAAATGATTTTCTTATGATTAAATGAGAAAAAAAGGGGTCACAGTTATTACACTTGCAGTTGATCCTAAATTTGCATCATTTTTTGAGAGCAATTTAGGCGACCCCTCCCTAGGACATTTCATAACAATGATAAAACGATGCAGTGGCAGAATATTTTCCATTGCACTAGCGTGCTTTTGTCTGGAGCAAGTTTATCTTCTCGTCCAGCGCATGGAATTGCCATTAATGCATCATAATGAATTTTGGATAGTAGCAAACCTTGTCCTGCATATTTTGGTTGTTTGTGAAAAAGATCTAAAAACAGCTTCATTAATCCTCTGGGTTTTTCTGTGGTGGAAGAAACTGAAAAATAAAAATATGTTGTTTCAAATGTTTGTGTTCGTCATCAGTGCAAGACTGACTAATTGTAAGAAAGGCAGGCAGGGTCAGTATGCAGACAAGTGCAACAAAACAAATATGCTAAATAACAGCAGCATCTTAACTTTGGCATCAATTAGATGGTCCCAGATTTTTACACCTCAATGCCTTGTATTACTTTGCAGGTTACAAATGTTACAAGTTTTTTTTTTCTTTTTAGATAAGAAAAAAGATTGTTTTTAATGTAACTGACTACCATGCATTTGTTCCTCATTGTTAAGTGTGGATGATGCTGGATCACTGGAAGCAGTCTTGACTGAGGTTGATGGCAAGGTTTTTGGACTGGAACCACTTCCACCACCTGTAAAAAACAATCAAGGTGATAACTGCAATTTAATGGCACTTATGTACACCATAAGGGTTAACCCAATACGAAGGCCTAATTTGATGATTTTGACAATAAATAAATTAGGTTACAGACCGCAACTCTGTATTTCTGTGAAAAGAGTTTCTTTGTTGGGAAATGCAATGGGTGCCAGTGTTTTGGATGAATGAGCGCAAATGAACAGGTTGTTGCCAGGGCGATTTTCAGCGTGTTTGGGGGCAGTTTTACTATGGTTTTCAGGGTTATTAGTCAGGCAGTAAATTGGTAGACGGTGCTGTTGAACATGTAGCTGAAAAACTACCCAAATATTAAGGTCGATTTTGTGGAAAAATGAATCACAGAAAGTATGCTCAGTTTGTGATTTTCTGTTAGTCCCGACCCATGTCTAAATTCTGGTCAAAATTATATTCGAGATAACTACTTTAACCACTCCCCCAGGGGCATTTTGTCCCCCTGTTGGCCATTATTTTGGCTAAAAAAGCAGAAAAAAGTGTAGGTTTGTTTTGTGAAAAAATGAATCACAGAAAGTACCCTCCATTTGCGATAAAGTGAAGCCTCCAACCCTCCTCTACACAATTCATTAAGAATTAGATGTCTTGTAACTGTCTTGGGGGACACCAGGGCTGTTTGTACACCCCCTAGGACTGACAGTTTAGCAGTTAGCCTTTGCAAAACCACCCATGTGTCTTAATGCATCTCCAATCAATTTTTTTTCTGTTCAGCAATTGCAGTCCCCCTTCATGAGTCATCAGACCTGGTAATTGTTTTTGACAAACAAGAGAAACTGTCACCAGGTGAACGAAGGCAAATGACCTTTAAAACTCAATTTCTAGGATTTAATTGTGAGCTACGGCCTACAGTGGCTTAACAACCAAGCTGCACCTGGGCATTCCAGGCCACTGCTCTGTCTGTGGGAGTTTGTCAGTTAGACTTTACAGCAGGGATTCACTGCACGAATGTCATATTTGGAAATCAGTGTGACCGCTAGTGTAAAAGCTAGCACAGTGCCACAGTCAACAACTGCACTGATGAGACCTCATAGGTCGAAATGTTTGCATTTGACAATTAATTTAAGTGCCCAAAACCACAGGTTTATGTGAAACAATGGATATAATATATACCAATGGATATATGTGTTACAAAAATGGTATACTTCTGTACTTGCGATAAAAATCACTTTAGCAGCGTGTGTATATAGGGCAGAACTTACTTTTTACATGTCCTAGCTCACCACCATCTATTTGAGGTATTGTGGTTGCCTTAAGTTCAGCTGCAGCAGTTGAGGTTTCACCAGCTGTAGAAACATGTGTTAAATTTACATGAACAATACATGATTGTTTAGATTAACACAACAAATGGATTGAGCTACTGTGGCATGCTTACAGCACTAAAACGTTGCACACCAAGTAACAGCGGCATCACAGCCAAGCCTGGTAAAGCTTCTTTTCCTGACAGCTCAAGATATAAAAAAGCACTGGAGTTTAAACTCATAACCCTGGTCATTAGGAACCATAGTTCTACCAAGTAAGCTATGAAAGTAATAAAAAATGGAAACACCCAGTTTGGCTGTGATGTCACTGCCAAGAAGCAGGGAAATAAAACTCAATAAAAAATTTAACCTTTTCCTGCATGATTTGGATGTTTCTTTGAACGTCTTGAAAAATGTCTCGCAAAAAAACCTGTACGTTTCTTTGTGGCAGAATTGGAAGAAACTATAGAAAAATACTGAGTTTATCAAGTCAAGCATAACCATACTATAACACATAATACACTGTCAAATCTTGTGCGGCACAGTTTAAAAAAGAAAGGATTGTTGTTATGTTATGTTATCTGCTTCGAAAACATTTACCACCATTTTTCAGTGACTGTTTTGAATGTTGGGCCTTGGAAGTTGTTGCGCCACCTAATGTTTTGGATGAAGACGATTCGATATTTGTTGAAGTCAAACCATCCCTGCAAGCTTTAAAACAGTGTGTCGAAATATATAGCATAGCATATGTCGTATATCATTCTTTTTGTATTTCTTTGTAGACTTTAGTTAAGTGCTGTAAAATTCACAACATGTAACAATAAATTTATATGCCTTAAACCACAGGTTTATGTAAAACAACGATTACAACAAATACCAACGCAAAGAATATATGAATGCAAAGCATGGATGCAACATTACTCTTCAGTTTGTGTTAAAAAAATGGTATACTTTGGCACTTGCACTTAAAATCAGTTAAACACCATGTGTATATAAGGCAGAACTTACATTTTACATGTCCCAGCTCACCACCATCTATTTGATGTATTCTGGTTGCCTCAAGTTCAGCTGCAGCAGTAGAAGTTTCACCAGCTGTAGAAACATATGTATTATACAGCAGAAACAAGATATACTGGGCAACCATCTGCTTACGTGCCTTGATGAAACAGAGTACAAACATTTGCTAAAATTCTAGTAAAATTTTAAATAATTGTTTCAGTGGTTCTCAACCTGCAAGGGCTTTTTAAGTGGTGTGCACAAAAAATTGCAACATAGACAAATTCCATCCAAAAATGCCAATTAAACCTGTGGTTTGTTAGGATTGTTGTGAAATTGCATGCTACGGCATATGCCTTAAACAGTTTCAAAAAGGAAGAATTATTGATATGTTATGTTTCACTCAAACAGTTTTCTGCTTTGAAAACATTTACCACCATTTTCCGGTGACTGTTTTGAATGTTGGGCCTTGAAAGTTGTTGCGCCATCTAATGTTTTGGATGAAGTAGATTTTACATTTGTAGAAGCCAAACCTCCTCTGCAAGCTGTAAAACAATGAGTCACAATGTATAGTATAGCATATATCTTTCTTTTTCTATCAGTTATATTTAAGTTCAATGCTATGTAATTGGCAAAGTTTTGTCAGCAAAAAAGATAACAGAAACACATTTTTAATACACAAATACCAAATAAATATAGTACTGACGGATTTTATGCATCTTGGAAATTGTCGTACCGCTGACAGCACTATTGACAGGATCAGATTCTGAGCTGGTTTCACTACGTCCACTTCCAGATGCTTTGATTGAAAATTATAAAATAAAAATAATGGTCATCAAAGGACAAACTTTCCAATGCGCTGCACATACCTGGTTTGTGTCCCAGCAAAAGGCCACACACAAAACGACGAACCATTGCCCAATGGGGTTCATTAATCAAATCGTCAACGATTTGATCAAATTCTTCATCTGACATGAACATAGAAATGTAGTATGCACCAAACACTTCCTGCAGAACTTGATGAAGGTAGTAGAAGAGAACATCTCTCCCATCAAAGACTCTACGACTGGGAAACCAGGAGAACTTTGCCATTTTGAACACTACATCCTGTACTTTTACATCTTCTAAACCTACTTTTTGAAGGTCATCATGCGTGAACACAACGGTTTTACGAACCATGCCTTTATATGCCATTTTACCAAGTGGCAATTTGAGGTTTTCTAATTTCTCTCCTTTTGCATGCTGAGAGTGACCAAGTTGTTGCAAAACGGCATCAAATACATTAGTTATGGTGGAAATACTGTGTACCTCACCAAATAACCCAGCATAAACAATAAATTGTAAAAGCATTGGATTGCGGCATAAATCAAGCAATTGTGGAGATTTAGTTTCAAGTGTGTTCCACAGTTCATTTGCTTTATCACCCGAGTAACTATCAAACAGTGTCTTTGCATCCTCAGGAGAAAGATCACTGACATAAATTGTTGGCTTAGGTCGGAGTCCTAATGGTATTAATAGTAATGAGTGGGGTCGAGAAGTAAAAATCAATGTAGATTTTGGAAAAAATTGCCTGCTGCAAAGGTTAGCAACAAGCTGTTGTACTGGCAAGGGAGTGCCATACTTCACATTTATAGGTGCCATGTTTTCTAGTGTCCAGGTTGCCTGATCTAATCCATCAAAAATAAAAGCACACTTTTCTGGGTTCTTTATCATCCACTGGAAAACCAAACTGAGTGTTTCCTGTGAAGCATGGTTGAACTGGTTATCCAGCAGAAGCTCCTGCAAAGTAAGCTTTCTATCGCTGTAGTTTAAATACATGAACCGAAGATGAAGCACTAAGTGATCATCTGTTCCTAGTTGCCTGCACAATCTCTTTGAAAGAGTAGATTTGCCACATCCAGGCGGTCCAAGAAAAGCTAGAAATATGCCTTGCTGGTTGTGGTCTTTGAAGCTTGAAACTAGTTGCTGAAATTTGATGTGTTCACCAACGAATCGATCATTGTCCCCCTTGCTTGTTGATGGCTGAAACTCATTTTCCTTTTGAGGATCAATTCCTTTGTAAATATCAGTATCTATCAGTGTTGGTTGAACCTCTGGTATTTCAAACTTTTGCAACTCTTCACTGTAAGGGACAACATCTGGATCAAGATTTTCAAGCTGATAGTTTTTGATTTCATCAACTGCCTGTTGCAACTTTTCTTCTGCAAATTTTAAACAGGTTTTTCAGATAATAAATCTATGTTACTGTGGTTTTTACACAAAACAGTGGGCTCTAGCATCTATGTTTGGCTGGTTTTTACTTTTTGTGCAACATGCTGCATAACCATAACGCAAATTGAAGATTAGCGTTTATCAGTAAAATTAGATTATGATGGTAACGTCTAATGCCACAGAAAAATTATAAAATCTCAAGTGCAAAAACGGGTAAAATTTTGTCTGCTGTTTAGTTGTTTAGCCATCCGTATTATATTTCATCATATTTTCATGTCAAATGCTTGTTTCCAAAGTTTTAGTTGATTTAAATCTTATTTTGCGTCAATTTATGGAACTACTTTGCTTCGTAGGGGTAGGAACAAACATAATTTCAGATGACATCGACAAACATCACAGAGTGTATTTAGTTGTAACAGGCAAATTTCGAGTTGCAACTATCTGATTGGTTGTATTTTTACCCACAATGCAGTATACTTAATGGAACCATAGTATACTTTGTTCAAGGACGCATATTCGTATTTCTATCAAAATAAGTTTAGCGGCGGAAAATTTCCACTCACAAGTGGATGACAAAGCAATCAGTGATGCATGGGGGTCAATTTCGCGGTTGAATGAGCGTATGCATGTGCTGTTGCTTTGGCGAATTTGAGCCAGATTTGGACAGTTTTAAGTAGAGTTTTGGGCGTATTAAGTCAGGTTGCTACGTGGTGACGTGTGTTGTATAAAATTGTCAAATGGTTTAATTTTGTGGTAATATCTGCAGAATAATGAAAGACTTGTCTGCGTTGAACGGCAAAAAGTTTTGTTTGGTATTTCAGCTACAGTGTTTGTTTTACATGTTGGCCAAACAAGCGTGAAGAAAATTCCTTACTTTCTAAGCCCATGTGATTGGCGTGAAGATGCCTTGGTTACTTACTGGCACCGTAGCTTAATTTGACAGTTTGGCTTAACACAAGATACCGTAAACTGGAATCTTCTGTCCACCGTAATCCATATTGGACATAACTGTCCCTGTACTGTCGTGTCTACCAACTGATTTAAACGTTTTCACAAACACTTTTACTTCCCGTATGTTTGCTCAGTTTCGCTTGTCACAGCTACCAAAATATTTCAATACTTGTAGTCAAATTGTTTGTAAATTGTTTACATAGGTTATTTGCGATGTGACGAGGTTATAAGTTGTGAGCAAACTATTGAAACAATTCATGTCTTGATGCCACATATCCAAAATGTTTGCAGTGGCAACATATAACCACATTTGTAGAATGGTTTCATATCTCCGTCGAAACTCTTTCATTAATTTTTCGCGGCACACACAGTTTGCGAAACCTGTTAAATGCATTATTCTGACAAGCTGTAAAGTGCTCTATTCGTTCAATTAGACAAAAATGATTGCATTCTCATCATGATTCTACAAGGGAAGTGAGAGCTCCCGAGCATCTGGATCCAAACACAAATTACTAAACGTATAAAAGTATCTGAAAACTTAACACCTTTCACGCGAAAAGGTCACGGAAAGCATGCTTTCGTCTTAAATGCTGAAGTCAGACACATTCTTATTTCAATCGGAATATTGCTTTCCTTAAAAGCAGAGGTCGGTGTTGTGACATCCAAGACACGCATGCCCACAGCCCCCAACAACTACCGCAACTGGAACTTAGACAGCCTCTATCTCAGTGGTATATATGTTATAATACTTAATACATAAAAGACAACGATTTACATGAACTTGCGTTTCGTGACATAGCACCAGATTTCCATAGCAATGCATCATATACCAAACTTTCCTAACTCCCATACCTCGTTTATCTTCTGATTCTGTAATGGTTGATTCATAATGGGCGTGATGATTATGTTCTTCCACAGTCTGATAGTTATAATGTTCTTCCACAGTCTGATGTTCATGATGATGTACGTCACCAGTATGTAGGTGCAGGTTCTGGAATGGAATAAGCAAAAGTTACCAAACACACTAATATCAATCGGCCAAAAAAAATCTGTCACTCACAAATGATTTTCTCAAACCCCCACCACCAGTACAGCAAATCTCAATATTCAAGAACAACAAGCTTACCTCGGCAACAATGTTTTGTGACTTTTCTCCTTCTGTTTGTTGTTCGGCCATTCTTGGATTAGCACGTGTAGCTTTGTATCGCAAGTACAGTATAGCAGTATATCACACATATATAGCCTACAAGCTGTGTGAAAATTTTGTATGCAGTTGTAACAAGGATGAAAATTGTTTCTGCTCCAGTTCATTGTTTGCAAGTAATTACACGCTGCAAAGGAGGATCATAGAAATGCAACACTCTGTGTTACATCATCATTGATAGTGGCGTAACAATGATCTATATGCGTAACACTTCTTTTCGAATGCCATTGTTGCTTGTTACTGATCAGTTCTGTTATTTGAAGCGTGCTGGTAGGGTAAAATACTGGTTTGCGTCAGTTATATTGTTTATTAACCACTTTCAGGAGATAATTTTAGCTTAAATGTTTATGTTCTTTTGTTTGCCACAAATGAAGCTGTCATAAGTAAGTGGTTGCTAGCGTTCATTGTTGGCTGTGTTGTTGATCGTAGAATTTTTATGGAAAACTGTCGTTACTACCTGTGACGTCAAAGGGAAAAGGAGTGTTTCTACAAAAGTAGGCTCTACCCTTTACTTAGCCCTCGCAGGCATAGGCGTCGATTTAGGGGTGACTGGGGTGACATGTCACCCCTCACCAACAAACAGGGGTGACAACATATGCATTGTCACCCGTGAATTTCGTTTAAATTAAAAATTATTGTCAGAAAAACCACATACATTATACTATGCGTTAAGCTAGTTTCAAAACGACCTGTATTATCACCGTCACAATCATGACAAACACAAGTGCCTCGTGGATTGTTGCATAGCGCAGCAATTGTTGTAGCATAATGGTAAGAATCGGCATTGTTACGTAATAGGTTTATAAGTTTGCAAGCTGCAGACAGGGTGTGTACACGCACACACTATTTTTTGCTTCTTTTGCACATAGGTTTATAAGTCATTTTATAATTACTACATCTGCATTAGACCGAGTGACACAAAATGTGCCGCTTTCAGTAAGGGGTCCGTCATTAGTGTTTAAAACTCAGTGCTACACCAACATGATTTGGTGTAAAAACAAACTGACACGAAACGGAATTTGCCTCGTTTGCCTATGTTTAAGGCGATACGACTGACGAAATGTTTTTTTCGTGTTTCTAAAACCTGGAAAAGTCACCCTTAATATTTTACAAAACGTTAAAAAATCGACGCCTATGCTCGCAGGCCAGGAGTTCAGAGTCTACACTCCATGCAAAATGTTCCATGTATGTGTGCTTTGAGCAAACCTTGTTTACCCATGCGAACGGTTAAGTTTCTGTCCATATTATTCCGCAATAGGCACCAAACATCGCTACATACACGTGCCAGTAAACAATATTACTAAAAGTAGACAAGACATTTGCAAAAGTTTTCCGAGAAAGCTGTCATTGCCTAGGGGAGCTAGGTAGTTGTCTAGCAAATACCTATGCAAGGCGACCAATGTGCTTGGAAATTAATATCACATTGGAAACGAAATCGAATCGCGTGAGAAAACAATTGGCAGCATCTGTGTACTTTGAAATGAGATACATCGCCCTAAACAAAAAGGGAAAACAGGGGTTCCGAACGTCAATCACGTGATCTGACTGTTTCTGTTCCAAATATGCCATGTCACGTAGCTGCGTAACAGATGTGTAGGTTTATTTTCCAGTAGAAAACATTCCTGTCAAATGTTCTCGCGTGCGCCTGGATGCCTTTCGTCTACTATTGTGGTTCGCGTACCACTGGTTGGGAACCACTGGCGTAGATGAACCGCCAGAATAACAAAAAAAACCTTAAATGATAAAATGTCCTGTTGTTCATTTTTTCCACAAAATTTCTCTCAATATTTTGTTTCTTTTTGAGCGAATTTCCAACAACACTCAACACCAACTGACTTGCAGACTAAAAACCCTGAAACATACTAAAACTGCGGTCTCTCAAACTCGCCTTAGCAACAGATCGTACATCTATGCTTATTCAACCTTAACATTGCCACCCATGCATAAGTAATTGCATTCGCATGAGATTACAGTGCAAACTGCTCACCTTCGCACTAATATTGTTTGAATCTTCAGCCATTCTTGCTTTACATTCCAAGTTCAAAGTAAAAATATATTACAGACATACAAGAGTTAAAGTAATACAAACTGTATGCAGAAATCAGCAACCATTATATGTTTGTTAAAAAAGTAAGCATTTCCAACAACACATCTGTCGTCACAAAAGATCTGATGGAGAGGTATTCCACGCCAGTGGCCCGTTGCTAGGCAACAGTAATTTACGGAACAAGGACCTTAGGGAATTTGACACTGATTTGCGGCAAAAGAAATGCTGAAAGCTTTGCCGCTTGTTTTTAGCTATTGGGTACCTTTTTGTGTTGTTTACATAGGCTGTAAACTTTTCATTATATAATCACTTCATATTTTAATCAGGTTTTGTGTAGTCATGCTCGTGTCCAAACTATTTTGTCAGCACGACTGATTTATGCTCATGTTTTTTGATGGAGATTTTGGTCAAGATTTATTCACGTATGATCAATTGTAATTTACATATTTTCTTGGATTTGGTCGAGTATAAAAACAACTTTCGAACATTAGATATTGACGTTTTCATCTTAATGCCAGGTTTTTAATAAAATATCACACGTGAAGTACATGCTTTAGTTTTTGAAGCACAAATAAAAATCGTAATACAAGAATAGCAACGCACACAGACACAGTCAGTAATGTTGGCAATATTTGTCAAGCACTCGGAAAGATCGAACGTCGCTCATAAACTGTTCATCAGTTGGTCTCAGTCGCATTTTGAGGTAAAGCCAACGAACATAGCTTGATACCCTCGTGTAAATCCCAGGTTTGTTTACGTTTCCACAACCGATTCACAAGTGCTTCTGGCAAAAAAACTACCTGCAAATGCAAAAGTTAAAACAGACATCGAACAATCGCAACAACAACAAAAATTACAAAACGTTGCATTCTAAACTAAACAGGAAAGCAAGAGGTGTTTGATAGATTAACTTCAAAAGGCAGCATGGGTATTGAAAATTGTTGTTCTCACCGCAGCGCACATCATGGAGTGCTTAAGGTAGTCAACACCGAGCAGTCGGCTGCAATTCTCGTTGGGAAATATGCTCATTGGCGCCTGCTGGAGGCAGGGTGGATAATCCATGGGGTTAACTGCCGAACAACAAGCATGTTGTGATGTGATTCTTAAAGGTTGTGGTTGGCAAGACTTTTGCAAGTTTCGTCAACACCGCATCACAGTGTTCGTTGTTGTAACTGACAAATGTTATATATGCCGACCGTAGATTGAATGCGCTGTACTATGAAATTGTACCGACAGAATACAGAGGTTAATTCATAACGCGCAGGTGTTAGAGATGATTCCATATCGGTTTGAGGAAGGATTTGGGAAAAGGAACTTGAAGATTTCAAAAACCCTTAGTTAGGTGCAAAATACTGAAGTGAATGACCTTGAATTAGAGGCCAAAACCTAAATTCTTAAACAGACATTTTAAACAAGACATGTGTTTATCACCAGTGCTGTATTACATGATTATAGGCTGCATCGAATGCATCGCCTACATTGGCAGGCAGGCGGATGGAAAGGCAATTTAGAAACGTGTTTGAAATTAGTCCAGCGTTCCGTTTTATTCAAAAACCCTTATCTAATGACGTAACTGTCGATAAACATCTGATAAAGCGACTCATGCACAGAAAAACATAAACAACTTACAGTGTCTGGGACCATGCGCCCCCCACCCAGATATCGAGATTGTGACGAAAACTGGTTTTGTCCGAGAGGCAGACATGCTGGTCGCACAAATCGACTGCAACCATAGAAATAAGTTTAAAATGAAACACTGATATCTCCACATGATATTTAATAACTCCTTGCTTCGGGCGGATTACGTTTACGTTGTGTAAAAACCAAGACAATGCATTCTAATGTGGAATGAACCAGGAGCCTTGTGAATTTATCTTACTTGAATGAAACGCATTGTCTCAATTTAATCAACGCCAAGTCATTGGTTGTACTCGAATGATAGGAGTATAAAGGATGTCTGTAAACTTCTTCAATATCTAGGTCACGTGAATCCTCTACGCCCCTGATTGGCTGAATTGGAGTCCGTCACGGTTGTAGTAATCGCCCACCCGAACGATCGTCTCATTGGTGAACCTGTAACCATGGAAATGGTTCCCATGGTAATTTGTTTTAACTCTATGGCACTCCACACCAACAATGAAATTTTTTAAGACCTTATTTTGTGATATCCTTATGTACAAATTGAACTCGATAGCTGAAAGCATTATTGTTCAAAAGAGTCCTGTGGACCCCAGGTGGAAAACCTTGTCGTAGGAAATCAAACTGAAAATCGACACCAAGTTCTCACAACGTGCACCGAAATGCAAACTTTTTACGAGCCTGAACCTGTCTGGAACTTTGTGCTAATTTATTCCATCACGAAAGAACTTCGGAAATTACTCACGATTTCGAACTGGATTCCACACAATGTGCAGCTGTGGGGACGTAACATCTGTTGATGAGAGTTCCTCCGCAAGAGTGAGGGGTGCGGCCTCTTAATGGATACTTTTTACGTATGGAAACCTGTAAGAATGATAAAAATACCTCGAAAACTTAATGTAAACATGAAGATATTAAGCTTATAGTGGTTCTTAACCGATGAAAAAATTACCAGTAGGGGGAAATTATGGGTTTGTGGGTGATTAATCGGCACCGAAATACACAAAAGTAGTTACAAGAGAAATATTATCATATGTATTCACTGTGTGTCGTGTGGTTATTGGCAATTGGTCATGCCATGTGGCCGAAACAGTGAAAAAAGGATAACAGATATAGCGAAAAAGCAATCATTAAATTCTACATTTAAATAGTTGAGCTTGCTTGGCCGTAGTGTTTCCACCTTGTTTGCTCCGTAAGGTTGCACCTAGTTTGGTGCCCAACGGATGACGGTGACTGTATAGTCACCACAAAGTGGAAGTCTTTGCTTGGCCGTTTGGTCAGCAAAGTCGTCTGATAGTCACACCAGCTGCACTGATGAGACCTTTTAGGTCGAAACAGTGGCCATCTGTCTGCAGCTTATACACAACTACATTTAAATATTTGAATACTGGTGGGAAATAGGGACCCCGATTAAATTTAAGCTGGGAAATGAGATGAAAAATGGTTAAGAACCAGCACTGTTACAGACACACGTGCACATGGAAGTAAGCTTTTATGAAAGCCGGCATCTGACTGACAACGAATATAAGACATGGGTTTAAATTGAGCTCTCCTATAATTGTACGTTTCAACATAACTTTGCAAATCTCCCATAAAATCATTTACCTGCCACGGCTGACTCCCGGGGTTAGCGTTGACCCTTTCAACTACTCTCAATCCGTCTTTGACCTCAGGACAGAAAGCCGGAACAGGAATTTCGGTGTTGGCTCCACCGCAAGATTCTTCTTACAGTTTGCTACCTGGGAATATACGAACAAAATATACTGGCTGTTGATAAGACGTTGGATAAAGTTGACAACACAAATGACATGTTTGACCGAGTTGTGCATCCCCGTAATAAATTATGGAAAACTTCGTACAGCTAACCTAAATCTTGGTCAGTTAAAAGCCGAAAATGTTCCCTCCTTTGCGAGTTGTAAACAGCAATGTGGTTGGCTTCTCCAATGGAAGGCAATCTTCTCGTAATTCTAAACAACAGAGAGCAACTACATGAAAATCTTTTAAAATCTCAACCTTTTTTCGAAAAGAGTTAACATTGTTGAATATTCAGCAATTATAGTATTAGAAGTATTGAATATAAATTGTCTTTACGTATCACAAAGCCAGTTATCTTTTGGTAGAAAGCATTATCCATTCTTTTCCGGTTACAAATGCATTACTTTTTCGACCCAACATTTAAGCATAGGCAATACTTATATATTTTGCACTATATTGTTTACAATAACAAACTAATGTAAGCTTACGGTAAGACGTAGGTAAGAGCTCTGTTATAATATATCATGATGGATATGGTGTGAATACGAATAATGATTTGAAACTTAGTCCCTCTGCTTAATCTTGCCCTGCCCAGACGACAAAAGGGCCTTGCACTCCATTCATTTCCAGTTGGTCCGTTCTTGATGATTAGCTGTGTGTTACATACAAAGCGAAACCATTACAACCAGCAAGTTTATCCAATTCAATGTTTTACAGTATGATAGTTTGTATTATCAACATCTCCTGATAGCAATATGCCCAACAGAAACACATTCTACTTTAATAAGCTATACTTATGATGTTTAGAAGCATAGGCGATACATATACATATATGAAATATATCAATTGAAAAGCTTGTGAAATAACGATTCAGGATTTATTACAGAACTTGCTACAGTAAGTTGAAAGTTCGTTCAATTTATTGTAACCTTTCCCAGCGACCAATGGCATAATAAATTTAGAATGGCTTGACAGCGCCGTCTAGCGGATGAACCAAAAGAAGGCACTAAAACATACGAACTTTTAATTCTTGCTGATTCTTTTTGAAAATGGTTTGTTCATACCAAAATAATGTTTTTGAGAAGTACATTGTTAGTTATCTAGCGGAAATTTAAATTCCCAAGGTTCATTAGAAACTTTTCCAGCGACCAACGGTATATTTAATTTAAAATTGCTTCGCAGCGCCGTCTAGCGGATGAATTGCCCGATAGCACTAAATGAATTTATGTTCTTGTAAATTCTTTTCAAAATGGTTTCTTTATGTCAAAAATATTGATTTTGTGAAGTACATTGTTAGTTATCTAACTTAATCTTGCATGCCTCGTGTTGTGACACAAGTGACCTGGAGTAACCCCGACGGACTGTACCGTTACAGAGGTGGTTTCAGTTTCTTCTCACTAAAAGATATGCTGGGGTGATAGTTTGCTTATCAAGCTATTAACGGTCATTATATTGCTGCTTTTCTATGTCGCATGATTAATTTACTAGTGTAATAACACGAGGCATGCAAGATTAAGTCAGATAACTAACACGATTAATTTACAAAACTATTGAACAATAGTGTATACCGCCACTGAACCGCAACTCACATCTAGGTTTGAGGCAAGGAAAATGTTTAAACCCCTCCGGACTCGTGCAAGCAAAGGAAACTTTCGGCACAGGAAATGCGTGCAGAGCATAATGGATTAGCGATCCATCGTCTTAACCACTTGGCCACCTCGTCGTCCAAAACCTGTTGTTAAATGAAATATTTATGTGAGATTTGTTTGGAAAAAATATTGTCTTGTAAAAACTACTTTAGTTTGGTTTAATATTGTCGGATGCGATAAATTACACCGACATAAACTTGTTAGATGGTTTGCCACATCCTTCGATAGTTCAGTTGGTGCGGCGGTAGAGTTTATCACAAATACATCTGCAGTACACAGCATTTTAGGTAAAAGTACTTTTGAAAAAGAATGCATTAAACTAACTGGTTTTTCAGGATTTGTTTTTTTCCTGAGTATTACAGATGCTTTCACTATTTTTAGTAAATGGAATGCATGAAAGCTTTTCCATTCAAGGTTAGCAATTGTTACAGGCGTAAACAAATTTATTGTGCTGTTTTGGTAAACTTTGCCCATCTTAAAAAAAGTACAGTACATAATAAACGTGCTGCATTCAGGTCGCAGTACTTTAGACAACTCGGCCATCCTGTCTATGCACTGTACTTTGTTATATTATTTAGAAACGTTCAGAAGTAGTTTTTAGGGCGCAATTACAAACCTTGTAAACGATGATTTGTTTAAAATTATTTCATCCTGGTCAATTAAATGCCTTGTTGGTTTTTGAAACTATATACTGTCAAAATCACAACTAAAAATTCAAAAAAACACACAAACCGGCGCAGTCTCAATCAATAATGTTGGTAATATTTACCAAGAATCCGATACGATCGAACAAAGCTTGACAGCCTCGTGTAAATCCCAGGTTTGTTTACGTTTCCACAACCGATGCCCCAACTTGTAATATCCCAGATAGTGTGACGGTTTATGTTGGAGTCAACGCATGACAAGAATCCCCACTGTCACCACCACGTGTGTCAGTGCCGTCGTTCTAAAAAACAAGATTGGAAATTATTTGTGAAAATATTTTTAGATGAACAAGAATGACTCGATTTTATCATACAGTAGCTAACAGTGGAAAAAGAAAATTTCCGCTCTTACTGCAGTAAACATTGTCAGGCTCAAAAACAGCCAAGTAGGCGACTGCAATTCTCATTGACAAATATGCTCACTGGCGCCACTGGTGGCCATTTATTGGAAAATGGTGATTTGTTTATTTTTGTTAAAATGAAATACGATTTTAACTTTCATTACTGTTGTCATAGATGTCACTTGTATCTTGTTAATACATAAAGATAAAAGAAATAGGATAAGTTTGTACCACACCGAAAAGTTTTCAAGTAACATGTGCTTTGTATTATTGCACCTATTAGCATTACCCCAATAAACAATTATATCCAGAAACATAGAAAACTTCCTGCACCCCACATTCTCAAACCAGATATTCCATACTCACATTGTGACGAAAACTGGTTTTGTCCAAGAGGCAAACATGCTGACTGCACAAATCGACTGCAAACATAGAAATAGGTTAGTAATGGGACAGAAAAGTACATAGATTACATTTGAATGAAATTGTGATTCTGTACTAAAATCCAAGCTGACATACTGCTTACATCGGAGAATTCGGAAAAAGTGAGATCTTGTGTAGAACGACATTGTCGCCGTAGACTTTCCACTTGAATGATTTGCAACAGTATAGTTGGGAATGATCACATAGTGAGGTTTTCCTCTTCAATAATTAGGTCAGAAGGTAATGTCAAGTGTGGGGTTTACAGCATCTTAATGCATGTCTCCAATGTATGGAAACCTGTTCAAATCGAAAAAGTAAATTGGTTTTCTTGATGTTATGTGGATATCACATATTGCACAGAATGTCACCATTAACTAACTTAAAAGTGTTTCTTCAGTTTGACGTTGTAACACTTAAATCATTTTTACCTGTTGTCATTTTTGACAAACAAGTTGCAGATTTTGACAACTTTTTGTTAGTTTTTTAACTGGGTTCAAATATAATCATATTATTCATCAATTCTTCATTATTTTGTAACAATTAAATAACAATGACTTATATCAATGGAGGGGAAGGTCAAATATAAAAACATAACCTTGTCTCAGACAATTTATGAAATATCATTTATGGAAAACTATTTGTATTGATTTTAAGCAATACTGCTTACCATATGTTTGTCATCTTTCATTGTCATTTTCTGTTATGAGTAAGATTGCATTCTATGAGAGTGTGTTTAACTTGTAATATTACAACATAGGGTTTTCACCTTCTTCAGAGGTTTGCACCCAGTTTTTTTAAAAATCTTCGACTGGTTGTTTGGCGAGAAAGATGGTCAAAAGCCAACATCAAGCTGCACTGATGAGACCAAACAGATCAAAACATTGGCCCAGTCGTCCAGTCTGCAACTCACTTAATATGATTTCTGTTGATAAAAGTTACGAATTAATTTAGTTTGGGGTCAGCATGATGACCAGGACTTCTTCCAACAACAATTCATTGTGTGGATTAGTGATGTTTTTGGAGCTGATAAGATTGTTCTCATCAAGTGTGTTTTATTCAGATTTTGAATAAAATTTATTCTAGGATTTTTTTTTATTTGGATTGACTCGAGGATTCATTTAAAATAAACCCAGCAACTAACTTTTAAACAACACAACTAAATTGCAAGTAAGTATTTGTGTACAACAGACCAATACGAGACATACACTTACTTTATCATAACCAACATATTCTCTTGTAACTTGATTCATGGACGTGGTCAGTTTGTGGGAGTTTCACTCTTCATTTGCAATGAGATTTCTTGCATTTAAAACCAATACATTTAAAAATAAGATATTTTGGGACAGTTGAAGTTTTAATTTTATTCCAAGACCAAGTAGATCCGTCTGTTACGTTCCTACATGACAACATTCTATTCTACAAACAACTCTTCTGAAAACTGGAATAAAAATGTCGGAAAGCTTTCGTCTCACTTTCTGCTCAAGACATATTTCACTTTATATATTTCGTAGCAATTTTATTTACAGTAAAAAACATTTATTTTGAACAAAACACAAAAAAAACCAAATAATTCTGAAAGTCTCGTGTTTTGTTTCAATCCGGACCACTGGAGTCTCCATCGGATGAGAGGAAGGAATATTTACTGACGATCCAAACCCGAAACTCCCGGCTGAAAAAAAAATCACAAAACTTTTAATTTCATCAAAATTAACAAAACCATGTTTTAATGCAAATATAAATTAAGCTAAATTCTGACCGGGTTTTTCAGTTTTTTAATCTCTTCTCTCAAGACTCGAATAGATTCGGAATCGAATCCGCATCCATACAGCCACAACCCCCCATCCACTTTAGGGAGAATCCGACAAATATTTCCAACATCTTTTCGTTCAAACTTGTTGGAATTCAGGTTGAGAACTCCCAACTATTTAAAATATAAAGATTGGTCGGAAATCTTTGTTGCAAACTTTTTTTAAAACAGATTTTTTTTCATTAAAACCGAATTTAAATTAACTCCATGTTTTCACTTTTAATTAAAAAAAGTAAGTTTTATAAAAATATCATGGATTTAAACAAATATTTATTCTCAAAATAATGAAAACCAACCTTGGGTCCCATCTTCATAATCGCTTCACAGATCATGTTTAAAGTTTCGGAATTAAGTTCGCATTTCCTCAACTCCAGCTCCAAACTGGGTTCTCGAATCCGTGGGAGGAAATCCGCGAGAGCGAAAACATCCGAAATCTTCAGTGGGATTAAGTCTAAATTCAACACCCGAGGACAAGAGAGGGCAATTTCATCTCTAGATATTTCGTCAACTTCCTGTAAATCTACGAGGAAATCTGAAACAGGGACAAGTTTATTAAAACAAACATGGCGGAAGTTTTATTAAATCACTAAAACTTTTTATTGCAAACTTCAAACAAGATTTCTTCACTTTTAATCGGATTTAAACAAGACAAGATCCAACAAATTAATCAAATACAAAAACATTAACTTACTGGAAGGAAAACATAAACTTTATCCGACAAAAAATATGCGACCTTTCTTTAAAACTTTCAACTTGAACATTTTTGTTCCATTCTCTTCTATCAAGAACGATGGAAAAGTACTTGAACGATGGAAAAGTACTTTCGCCCGTGTTCCGCAATTTCGCCCGTAACAATTCGTGACTTTTGTTTCCCATGTTTGGCCGTTTGACCCATGATCGATGTTGTCCATTGAATTATGTCCCGCTGTGTTTTAGCTGTTACGCCCTTTTGTTTTTTCGTCGCTCAATTTCTTTGCCCTGTTGGTTCGCTTCGCTACTGTGTTTGTTTTATTCTCTGAAGAAGCCTAGTCGTACGTACAGGCGAAACGTCAGAAAATACAATCTTTTTTAAACAAAAGGTGTATATTTGTTGTTCTCCACCAGAAGAGCGTCAGATTCATAATTCATGCTTATTGTTGTTGTGGTACGCAACAGAATACTCATTTCGCACTCTGTGTTTATTTCGTACCCTGCGTTAAATTGCATTCGCAAAATTCCAGTGCCGGAATGTTAATTGAAGTTCCTGCTATAAAGGCAGGTCTCCCTGTACTTACCTTCATTCTATTATTTTGTGCTATTCGAAAATACAACAATTGTGATGTAACAGCTACGTTCACAAACACGCATCACACAGACTGGAAATAAATACTAACCTCGTAAGTCGTATCCACGTAAATACAATCCATGGGGCCTTTTTTCTCGCAGGTATTTCGAAAGTTTTTTCAACAGCTTTTTCGCACGTTTGTCTGAAAATAACAAGATCAACATTTACGGCAAAAATAGAAGCCATGTATTTGGATGGGAGAATTATTTAAACTCCCAATGTGCGTTTTCCACAAATATAACCTGCGTATATTAGATGCGTAATGAGATGCGAGACTTTCGAAACCACGATGCCCGTTTACCCAATATAATGGTAACTTGTAGTGGAAAGTATGTGAAAGTTTAACAGCAAGCTTTTCGCGTAAAGCAACGTTGTGTAACAAATTGTAATCATGGTTTTGCAAATCGTTCAGGGCCGGTCAATGCAGACAATGCCTTGTATTACTTTCCTGGTTACAATTATTACAGCAAAATGATTTTCTTATGATTAGATGAGAAAAAAAGGGTTCACAGTTATTACACTTGCAGTTGATTTTTTTTTCTGTGGTGAAATTAGAAGCAACTGAAAAGTAAAAATATGTTGTTTAAAATGTTTGTGTTCGTTATCAGTGCAAGACCAACTAATTGTAAGAAAGGCAGGCAGGGTCAGTCAATGGAGACAAGTGCAACAAAACAAATACATTAAATAACAGCAGCATCTTAACTTTGGCATCAATTAGATGGTCACAGATTTTTACACCTAAATGCCATTTATTACTTTACTGGTTACAGATGTTACAGCAAAGTTTTTTTTTTCTTTTTAAATAAGAAAAAAGATTGTTTTTAATGTAACTGACTACCAAGTGTGGAGGATGCTGGATTACTGGAAGCAGTCTTGACTGAGGTTGATGGCAAGGTTTTTAGACTGGAACCACTTCCATCACCTGTAAAAAACAATCAAGGTGATAACAGCAATTTAATGGCACTTATGTACACCAATAAGGGTTAACCCAATACGAAGGCCTCATTTGATAATTTTGATAATAAATAAATTAGGTTACAGGCCGCAACTCTGTATTTCTGTGGAATAGAGTTTCTTGGTTGGAAAATGCAATGGGTCATGCATGGGTGCCAGTGTTTTGGATGAATGAGCGCAAATGATCAGGCTGTTGCCAGGGCGATTTTCAGCGTGTCAGTGTTTTGGATGAATGAGCGCAAATGATCAGGCTGTTGCCAGGGCGATTTTCAGCGTGTTTGGGGCAGTTTTACTATGGTTTTCAGGGTTATTAGTCAGGCAGTAAATTGGTCGAGGGTATTGTTGAACATGTAGCTGAAAAACTACCAAAATATTGAGGTCGATTCTGTGGAAAAATGAATCACAGAAAGTATGCTCAGTTTGTGATTTTCTGTTAGTCCCGACCCTTGTCTAGGAATTCTGGTCAAAATTATATTCGAGATAACTACTTTAACCACTCCCCCAGGGGATTTTGTCCCCCTGTTGGCCATTATTTTGGCTAAAAAAGCAGAAAAAAAGTGTAGGTTTGTTTTGTAAAAAATGAATCACAGAAAGTACCCTCCATTTGCGACTAAGTAAAGCCTTCAACCCTCCTCCACACAATTCATTATGAATTAGATGTATTGTAACTGTTTTGGGGCCGCCCCGGGGCTGGTTGTACACCCCCCTAGGACTGGCAGTTTAGCAGTTAGCCTTTGCAAAACCACCCATGTGCTGTCTTAATGCAGCTGCAATCAATTTTTTTTCTGTTTAGCAATTGTAGTCTCCCTTCATGAGTCATCAGACCCGGCAATTGTTTTTGACAAACAAGAGAAACTGTCACCAGGTGCACGAAGGCAAATGACCTCCAAAACTCAATTTTTAGGATTTAATTGTGAGTTACGGCCTACAGTGGCTTAACAACCAAGCTGGACCTGGGCATTCCAGGCCACTGCTCTATCTGTGGGAGTTTGCCAGTTAGACTTTACAGCAGGGATTCACTACACGAATGTCATATTTGGAAATCAGTGTGACTGCTAGTGTAAAAGCTAGCACAGTGCCACAGTCAACAACTGCACTGATGAGACCTCATAGGTCGAAATGTTTGCATATGTGAAGTAATGTTATGTCATACCATTGAACAATTAATTTAAGTGCCCAAAACCACAGGTTTATGCAAAACAATGGATATAATATATACCAATGGATATATGTGTTACAAAAATGGTATACTTCGGTACTTGCGACAAAAAGCACTTTAGCAGCGTGCGTATATAGGGCAGAACTTACATTTTACATGTCCTAGCTCACCACCATCTATTTGATGTATTCTGGTTGCCTCACGTTCAGCTGCAGCAGTGGAGGCTTCACCAGCTGTAGAAACAGGTGTTAAATTTACATGAACAATACAGGATTGTTTAGATTAACACAACAAATGGATTGAGCTACTGTGGCATGCTTACAGCACTAAAACGTTGCACACCAAGTAACAGCGGCATCACAGCCAAGCCTGGTAAAGCTTCTTTTCCTAACAGCTTAAGATATAAAAAAGCACTGGAGTTTGAACTCATAACCCTGGTCCTTAGGAACCATAGTTCTTCCAGCTAAGGTATGAAAGTTCAACAAAATAGAAACACCCAGATTGGCTGCAATGTCACTGCCGAGAAGCAGGGAAATAAAATTCAAAAATTTATAAATTTAACCTTTTCCTGCATGTTTTGGATGTTTCTTTGAACGTCTTGAAAAAAGTCTTGCAAAAAAACCTGTTTGTTTTTTTTGTATTAGAATTGGAAGAAACTAAACAAAAATACTGAGTTTATCAAGTCAAGCATAACCATGCTATAACACATAATACACTGTCAAATCTTGTGCAGCGCAGTTTAAAAAAGAAAAGATTGTTGTTATGTTATGTTATCTGCCTTGTATATGTTTACCACCATTTTCCGGCGACTGTTTTGAATGTTGGGCCTTGGAAGTTGTTGCGCCATCTAATGTTTTGGATGAAGACGATTCGATATTTGTTGAAGCCAAACTATCCCTGAAAGCTTTAAAACAATGTGTTGAAATATATAGTATAGCATATATATATATCATTATTTTTCTATTTTTTGTGGACTTTAGTGAAGTGTTGTAATATTCATACCATTTATCAATTACTTTATGTGCCTGAAACCACAGGTTTATGTAAAACAATGATTATAATAAATACCAACAAATATATGAATGCAAACCATGGTGGCAACATTACTCTTCAGTTTGTGTTGTAAAAATGTTATACTTCGTTTCTTGCACTAAAAATCAGTTAAGCAATGTGCGTATATAGGGCAGAACTTACTTTTTACATGTCCTAGTTCACCACCATCTATTTGATGTATTCTGGTTGCCTCAAGTTCAGCTGCAGCAGTGGAGGTTTCACCAGCTGTAGAAACATATGTATTACAAATCATAAACAAGATATACTGGGATACCATCTGTTTACAAGTGCCTTGATGAAACAGCGTACAAACATTGGTTGAAATTCTAGTAAAATTTTAAATAATTGTTCCAGTGGTTCTCAACCTGTGAGGGCTTTTTAAGTGGTGTGCACAAAAAATTGCAACATAGACAAATTCCTTCCAAAAATACCAATCGTTGTGAAATTGCATGCTGCGACATGTGTCATGAACTTTCAATGGGCATTAAATCCTGTTTCTGGTTGTTAATTGGCATTTTGATATTCAGTTCAAAGTACAACACAACCATGCTTTAACACATAATACACTGTCAAATCTTGTGCAGCACAGATCAAAAATGTAGGCATTGTTGTTGGTTATGTTTCACTCAAACAGTTTTCTGCCTCGAAAACATTTACCACCATTTTCCGGCGACTGTTTTGACAGTTGGGCCTTGGAATTTGTTGCGCCATCTAATGATTTGGATGAAGTAGATTTTACATTTGTTGAAGCCAAACCTTCTCTGCAAGCTGTAAAACAATGAGTCACAATATATAGTATAGCATATAATATATCTTTCTTTTTCTTTCAATTACATTTAAGTTCATTGCAATCGGCAAAGTTTTGTCAGCAAAAAAGATAACAGAAACACATTTTCAATACACAAATACCAAATAAATATAGTACTGACGGATTTTATGCATCTTGGAAATTGTCATACCGCTGACAGCACTATTGACAGGATCAGATTCCGAACTGGTTTCACTTCGTCCACTTCCAGAGGCTTAGATTGAAAATTATAAAATAAAAATAATGGTCATTCAAGCACAAACTTTCCAATGCGCTGCACATACCTGGTTTGTGTCCGAGCAAAAGGCCACACACAAAACGACGAACCATTGCCCAATGGGGTTTGTAAATTAAATCATCCACGATTTGATAAAAAATTTTATCTGACATGAACATAGAAATGTAGTATGCACCAAACATTTCCTGCAGAACTTGATGAAGGTAGTAGAAGAGAACATCTCTCCCATCAAAAACTCTACGACTGGGAAACCGGGAGAACTTTGCCATTTTGAACACTACATCCTGTACTTTTACATCTTCTAAACCCACTTTTTGAAGGTCATCATCTGTGAACACAACGGTTTTTCGAACCATGCCTTCATATGCCATTTGGCTAAGTGGCAATTTGAGGTTATCTAATTTCTCTCCTTTTGCATGCTCAGGGCAATAGGGGCAATCAATCATTAGAGACGGTAAATCCCAGCTACACCCAGAAACAAGACGTCCCTTCACTCCAGCCGAGGTGCATATTTTTAAGAAAAGTTATTTGGTGTTAAATGCACTTAACCTTATAGGTCAGGTGGTCACAATCTACAAACAAATTTTGTATTTTTGCAATATTATCTTTTCTTTTAGTCAACCCTCTCACAGTGGCCAAGGACCGTCAACCAGTGGCGACTCGCAGGGACCGTCGACCAGTGGTGACACGCAGGGACCGTCAAGCAGCGGTGACCCACATGGCCTTTTAAGTAGCTCTGATCAAGAACCAACAGCTAGAAACATAAAGTTAGTGAAGTAAATTACATTTGCTTGATTTTTTATTTTCCTTATTTTTTTTCTATTGTTAGGCCCGAGTAGTTGTTTTTGCGCAAAATACACATGATTTAAGTTGACTTGCTCTTAGTGCCTTTTTCAATCTTTGTTTTGCAGGGTTCAAACACGTATCTTGCCAGCGACAACCACTTCAACCAACTTGTTATCGACAATAGACTTAGACGTAATTTCTGACAAAGTGGCAAAAAAACTTCAGAAACTTCTGCCTGGCGGATTTTCAAGCAAAAGCAGAGAGCCCACGCAGCAATTTGTATCCAAAGCTGGCAACCTGACTGCTTTTATCGAAGAATATGAAGACTTCGAGCTAATTTCTGATGACAGTTTGCACATTCTGATGTGTAAAACTTGTAAAGAGTACACCAATTCCATTGGAAGTACGGGTTTACTAGCCGCAAAGCAGGGGACGTTAGCGATGGGAGTGACTATTAAACCAGAGGTCTGCGACAATCTTCTGATGGGTCATAACGAAGATTGGTATCACCAAAAATCGCGTCTCTTACAACACTTAAAAAGTGATTTGCATCAAAAAAGCGCAATGCATAACAAAACAGTTTTAAAAGGTTTAGCTATGCGTAAACATGTTGTACAAAATCAACTTCGCACTGCAATTGGCGTGATTAAGTCCAAGTCTGCTGCTCTACACTATGAAGACCGATTGGCAGAACTGTATGCTGCTGGTGCACCAATCGGAGATTTTGGCCATTCTCGAAAACTTTTTCCAGACATGGCAGCCGTAGCTGTGGCATATATTAAAGAGAAATGTTCGAAATTTTTATCTGCTCCACTTGCCAATACTGGATTTCCTCCACACTTTTATGTTACAGCCGACAAGTCAACAAATCACAGGGAAACAAACCAAGTAACATTGGTATGCCCAGTGGTGCAAGGCCGACGCCAAGGAATAGTCGCTTCAGTCGATTTGGTGTATACTTCTTCCGAGGGCATTGGTGGCAGTTCAGAAGAGCTAGCAACAACTTTGCTGTCGGGTGTGAAAGACTTGGGCATTTGGAATGAAAGAATGGTACAAATGCAAGGAAAAGTTACTGATGGTCAATATCTAACCGGACGCTTTGTCTCCACGGTTAACAAGGCAATATTTTCTGTGCTTGAAACCGAAGCTAGCAGCAGCCGTGAGGTTAACGACGAATTTTGGTGGCCATGTCAGTGGGACCCAAGTCACTGGTTAGACAAAGCTTTTTCCAAATTCAAAGATTCCGAATTTGTTGACAGGTTGCTCAAACGTTCTAATATGTACCACCAACTGTTTGGGCGTGGGAAAATGCACAGCGTTGCAACGGTCATGGCTAAGGAGCAATCGCGGTTCCGAAAGGTGACAAGCGCTTTTGCCCAACAACGCTTTCTAAGTTCCAGCTATTTGTCATTGAAAAATCTTCAGGAAAGTCTTGAGGCCTACATAGAGGCCTACAAAGATCACGACAATAGACAGGAATTGGGCTACAAAATATATGGGGCTGATTTTGTCACAGATCTCCTTGGCTTATTGGACATGCTGTGGCCCCTGGTTGTTTTAATGAAACAAGTTCAAGCTCACTGGTGTCCTGGTTGGAAGTTGACACAATACGTTCCTGCTGTTTTGTCGGCAATGCAACAGTTTAGCGCAGCACTGGAGACAGAGAGATTTTCATTGTCAACATGCCCTTTGCTAGCAAAGTATTTGCCAGAAATCGCAAAACTAAAGTATGGCAGCTGTGATCTGGTTGAAGGCTGGCTAGTTGTGGGTCATGTGAAACCTGGGCAACCAATTAACTGGGAGGCTCGTGACAGAAAAGATTGCTTCGAAGACCTCAAGCGGTTGACAAGTAAAGTGGTCGCTGAACTTGAAAGAAGGTTTTCTTCTGCTTGTCCAGATTTGTTAAGTTTATTGTCAAAATGTTTGGATTTTGGGTTGCTTTTCAAAGAGATGTGTGGCAGAAGACTTGCAGAAAATCATCCTGTTAATAAGCGAAAGCTTGCATCTTTTGGGTTGTCCGAATTCGAAAAATGTGTTAATTTTGTGGCCCAATTACCGCATGTTCGTGACGAAAATTTGGAGCTTGGACCAGAGTTTTCTGCCAGCATATATTGGAGGTTAAAGTCAACTTTACTTGATGTAGTTTGGGGGAATATGTTTCAAACTCACTTTGCAGTAATGTTTGATCACATCAAGACGGAAGATTGCGACCCAAGCCAAGAGCCATTTTCTAAAATTAATGTTTCTACAACTCGGTTGCTTGAGTTTTCTTCCTTTGTACCCAAAACGTTCACACTAGCTGAGGTCTTCAAAGTTTCTTTCGATGATGGAAGATCGTTCATTACTGCCTTCAACGAAAGAAAGTTTATCCACGCTATATACACCGACCCCGAGCTATACACGAAAATTGGTCAGGAATTTTGCTTGGTTTTTGATATTATGTATGCAAAAACAGGCACCGAAGCAGTTGCCGAGTCTTTCTACCGAGTAATGGAAAAACAAGAAATGGATGGGCAACAAAGTTTTGAAGTTCTGAAGAACAGAACAATCGTTGATTGGTCTCTGCCCCATACAATCCAGTGTGACGAGGCTTTGTTCGAGATGGCTACACTTTATGTTGAAGGCAGCAAGAAACATGGGATAAGAAGGCACTTCATTCCCATATCGAAAGATCGTCGAAGCAAACATAGGCATGGCGCTGCTTCTAAAGTGGTTACAAGACTCAAAAATGAGGAACCCAAGTTTCCCTTTCTTTTATAAATTTTCGTGATGGCAACTAAGTTACAAATGAAGTGTAAATAAAGTTAAAACGTTTTGAAACGCTTGTTTTTGCTTTACAGTTGTTTGTGGCAAATCGTTTTGTTAAGTTGTACGTTGTGACTGCGTGACAGCAAGAATAACACCAATAAAATATTAATAAGTTCCCAGAGCAAAAAGCTATGAACACGGGACTCCAACTCACAACCCTCCCACTAGCTTTCGCCACCCGTGCCAACTACGCCAATCCATTGCAGCTGATCACCGCTTAAAAAGCCGATATAATCATCTGTGAAAAGTGCGATTTCGTTGAAGTAAACCCTTCCAACATTAAAATATTATGAATCGGTTCTTAAAAATACATTCTTCTCATAGTTATTGCCAAAGGGAAAATAGAGTTGTTTCTAAAGGCACAGTATATTAAACAACAAAAAATTTACTACAATCCGCGCAAAAAAATCGCTAGTCCGCGCACAATCCGCGCATTCACCATCCACAGAAAAAAATCCTCCGCGCAGTTTGCAAACTTTCCAATCTGGCCTTCATATGCCATTTGGCCAAGTGGCAATTTGAGGTTTTCTAATTTCTCTCCTTTTGCATGCTCAGAGTGACCAAGTTGTTGCAAAACTTCATCAAATACATTAGTTATGGTGGAAATACTGTGCACCTCACCAAATAACCCAGCATAAACAATAAATTGTAAAAGCATTGGATTGCGGCATAAATCAAGCAATTGTGGAGATTTAGTTGCAAGTTTGTTCCACAGTTCATTTGCTTTATCACCTGCGTAACCAAAAAACAATGCCTTTGCATCCTCAGGAGAAAGATCAGTGACATAAATTGTTGGCTTAGGTCGGAGTCCTAATGGTATTAATAGTAATGAGTGGGGTCGAGAAGTAAAAATCAATTTAGATTTTGGAAAAAATTGCCTGCTGCAAAGGTTAGCAACAAGCTGTTGTACTGGCAAGGGAGTGTGATACTTCTCATTTACAGGTGCCAGGTTTTCTAGTGTCCAGGTTGCCTGATCTAATCCATCAAAAATAAAAGCACACTTTTCTGGGTTCTTTATCATCCACTGGAAAACCAAACTGAGTGTTTCCTGTGAAGCATGGTTGAACTGGTTATCCAGCAGAAGCTCCTGCAAAGTAAGCTTTCTATCGCAGTAGTTTGAATACATGAACCGAAGATGAAGCACTAAGTGATGTTCTGTTTCTAGTTGCCTGCATAATCTCTTTGAAAGAGTGGTTTTGCCGCAACCAGCCGGTCCAAGAAAAGCTAGAAATATGCCTTCCTTTTTTTGTTCTTTGAAGCTTGAAACTAGTTGCTGAAATTTGATGTGTTCACCAACAAATTGAGCTTCGCCCGACTTGCTTGTCGATGGCTGAAACTCATTTTCCTTTTGAGGATCAATTCCTTTGTAAATATCAGTATCTATCAGTGTTGGTTGAACCTCTGGTATTTCAACCTTTTGCAACTCTTCACTGTAAGGGACAACATCGGGATCAAGATTTTCAAGGTGATACTTTTTAATTTCATCAACTGCCTGTTGCAACTTTTCTTCTGCAAATTTTAAACAGGTTTTTCAGATTATAAATCCATGTTACAGTTGTTTTTAGACAAAACAGTGGGCTCTAGGCCTCTAGTATCTATGCTTGGCTGGTTTAATTTTATTGCAGCATGTTGCATAACCACAACACAAATTAAGGATTAGTGTTTATCTGTCAAATTATATTGTAATGGTAACTTCTAATGCCACAGAAAAATGATAAAATCCTTAAGTACAAAAACGGGAAAAAATTTTCTGCTGTTTAGTTTGTTAGCCAACTGTATAATGTATCATCATATTTTCATTTCAAATGCTTGTTTACAAAGTTTTAGTTGATCTAACTCTTATTTTAGGTCAATTTATGGAACTACTTTGCTTCGTAGGGGTAGGAACAAACATAATTTCAGATGACATCGACAAACATTACAGAGTATATTTGGTTGTAACTCTCTGATTGGTTGGATTTTTACCCACAATGCAGTACACTTAATGGAGCTTAAAAAACTGCTGAAGGACGCATATTGGTATTTCTACTAAAATATGTTTGGCTCCGGAAAATTTCCACCTTTGAATTTAATCCTCTGTCACAAAAGAAGGACGCCACAAAGCAATCAGTGATGCATGGGGTTCAATTTTACGTTTGAGCACATGTGCCGTTGCTTGGACTAAGTTAGTAGTCTCTGCTTGGACGAATTTGAGCCAGTTTTAGGCAGTTTTAAGTAGAGTTTTGGGCGTTTTAAGTCAGGTAGTTACGCGGTAACGGGTGCTGTATAAAATTGAGCTAAAAAGGCGGTTCAATCTTGAGGCTATATCTGCAGAATAATCAAAGACTTATGAATTACAAAAAATTTCTGGTCCAAGAACACCATCGGTGACGGGACCTGCAGCCAACATGGTGTCTGACGGAAGTCAATGTTCATAACGACAGTGATGTTTCAATCCTGCTATAACTGACAAATCGCATCCTAAAAGCATGAGTAATCAGTCATGTTGTGTAGCAGCCTACTGTTAATGCTACAGTTCTAACCCGCTTTATAGCCAAGTCAAATAATGTGAGTAATATTTTTCATTATTGTTGAAACTTTCTACTAGTTATGTTCCTCAATCGAAATTATAATCACTCAGCAAAACATGGGAAACAAGCCAGGTTTTTTTACAAAGTTGTATATTTTCTGTTTTTCAGAGGAAGAACTTTCAGCGATTGTATGAGAGTGTTTCCGTTCCACAGTCAGCAAAAAATGCTTCATCGTAGATAAACGTAGGTGTTTTAGCTACAGTGTTTGTTTTACATATTGGCCAAAGAAGCGTGAAGAAAATTCCTCACTTTCTAAGCCCATGATATCGGCGTGAAGATGCCTCGGTAACTTACTGGCACCGTAGCTTCATTTGACAGTTTGGCTTAACACTAGATACGGTAAACTGGAATCTTCTGTCCATCGTAAACCATATTGGAAATAGCTGTCCCTGTACTGTCGTATCTACCAACTGATTTAAACGTTTTCACAAACACTTTTACTTCCCGTATGTTTGCACAGTTTCGCTTGTAACTGCTACCGAAATATTCCAACACTTGTCCTCAAATGGTTTGTAAAATGGTTACGTAGGTTATTTGTGATGTCACGAGGTTATGAGTTGTGAGCAAACTATTTAAACAATTCATGGTTTGATGCCACATAACCAGAATGTTTGCAGTGGCAACTTATAAGCGCATGTGTAGAATGGTTTCATATCTCCGTCGAAACTCTTTCATCAATTTTTCGCGGCACACACAGTTTGCGAAACCTGTTAAACGCATTATTCTGACAAGCTGTAAAGTGCTCTATTCGTTCAAGTAGACAAATATGATCGGATGCTCATCATGATTCTACAAGGAAGTGAGTGCTCCCGAGCATCTGGATCCAAACACAAATTACTAAACACGTAAAAGTGTCTGGAAACGTTTTTACACATTTCACGCAAAAAGGTCACGAACAGAATGCTTTCAACTTAAATGCTGAAGTCAGACACATTCTTATTTCAATCAAAATATGGATTTCCTTAAAAGCAGAGGTCGGTGTTGTGACAACCAAGACATGCACGTCCACACCTTCTAGTATCATGCTGAACGACAGAACTTTTTGCTCGCACTTGCACTCCGCCCCAACAACTACCGTAACTGGATTTGATGGTTGCGGCTGACGATGCGTAGCGGTCGCCGATTTTTCCGCGCTTTTGGAAGCGCCAAGAGGCTTTACACTAGCAGTGCGGTTGTCGCCACCGCGGCAAATCATTTCAATATCTACAGCGTCTTTGTGTCGTAAAAACGTCAATAGGAAACTTCAGTTAATTTTATTTTTTACGACAATTGACTTATTGATCTATTTTATATTCATGTACGGAGCGTTTACTTACGAAATATGTATTATTTGGTTCGCTTTTACTGGTGGAAGAGCAAATGACTAACTTAGCTCTATGTTGCGGCAACTTAGCTATCTTGCCGCAACTTAGCTTTATCTTGCAGCAAGTTAATATTTTTCAAAAAGGCGCGTCGATGCCATTGTGAAAAATAGCTATCTTGCGGCAAGTTAATTTTTTTCAAAACGGCGCCCCATAAGTGGCACTGATCTACAATGTTTCGTGATCTACAATAAAAAAAAAACGTTTTCCAATGTCCAAAAATTAATTACCGCAAAACAATTTGCGCCATTTTCAACAATAAATCTTATCACCAAATAAGGTATATACGTACAAATAGAATTGTTTAAAACCACCTAAAATAAATCATAACTAGCCAAATACCGAACGAAAAAGAGCTTTGGATCATTGTGGCTGATGGCAAAGTTAAATCAGATTTAACTCGTCAGACGCTTCGAACGAGAAAATCACGCCGTCATGGCTAGACGCGTTTGGTGTGAATCATGCTACAGGCAGTCACTATCTCCGTGGTATATGTTAATTGCTCTTGCTCAGTAACTTAATACATAAAAGCCAACGATGTACATTTACATGAACTTGCGTTTCGTGACATAGAACCAGATTTCCATAGCAATGCATCATGCATGGCAACCTAACTGATCATTGGTAGCAAAATTGCTGACAACCATAAACAAAAATGAAGAAATCAGTGAAACATTATCAGTAGTGACAATTTTAATGTGACGGTCTTAGTCACATAATATGGTCAATTCGATTCTATGTTGTTGCTGGGGCAAGACACAGATATTAGTAAATGCGCCGCATTAAGCTAACACTTCGTCATCTCCAAATGGTCGAATATAAATGCTAAATCAGTTGGGTTTCGACTTGAATACAAGCATTTGTATTCCAAACTTCCCTAGTAAAACTCCCTACCTCGTTTATCTTCTGATTCTGTAATGGTTGATTCATGATAATGGGCGTGATGATGATGTTCTTCCACAGTCTGATGCAGATGTTCTTCTACAGTCTGATGGTGATGTACGTCACCAATATGTAGGTGTAGGTTCTGGAATGGAACCAACAAAAGTTACCAAACACACTAATATTAATCGTCCAAAAAGACAGCATGGTCGTTAAAATTTTCTGAAATCCAATACTGCTCTAAGCTGCCCACATGCGTTTTGTTACGTGCAAAAAAAATCTGTCACTCCCAAATGATTTTCTCCAACCCCTACCACCAGTACAGCAAATCTTAATATTCAAGAACAACAAGCTTACCTCGGCAACAATGTTTTGTGAGTTTTCTCCTTCTGTTTGTCGTTCGGCCATTCTTGGATTAGCAGGTGTAGCTTTGTATTGCAAGTACAGTGTAGAAATATATCACACATATATAGCCTACGGTGGGTAAAGATTTGTATGCAATTTAAAAACACACATACTCATGAACATAAAATGTATTGTAGATGCCAGAAAAAAACTGAAGTACACATATTTGGTCACTACAGTAAGCACTGCCAGGCAAAGTAAGCAAAACTATGGTTAATTTATTGAAGCCAGTATTGAAGATTGCAGGCAAGGAAAACGTTTGTTTCCGCCGTTTGGCATCTTGCGTTGAAATGGCGGAACTGTCTGCTTGTAACTTGCTATAGTTTTACAAATTATTCTACAAGCAACACCAGGATTTAATGTAAGTAGTTGTAACTATGGGAATTCAACTTGTGTCAGTTCTCAAAGCAGGCACCGCATGTAAGAATGGTAGATGCTCAATAACCACCACACAGACGGGCGATAGGGAGTCATGCGATTGGCAGCATTCAGTCAAAAGCAGTGGTGGGATTAAATTTTTTTGTCAGCCGGTTCTATCACAATAGTTATATTTTTCAGCGGGTTATGTTACAAAAAGTCATATTGACAGCAACCAGTAATGCTAACCGGTTCGCTGATCTCATAAAATTTCGTGAGACGGTTCTATAGAACCGGTGCGAACCGGCTGAATCCCACCACTGGTCACAAACCACAAGTAAATACATGTGGAGTTATCAGCTGTGTTGGTTGGGTAATCCCCCGCTCGACCCACGTATACAATGTCGAATAAATATTCGCAACCTGAATATTTATCACAAAATCTATTCACCAAGGAGGCAACTCTATGTATTAATACATTAACAAACTTCTGTCTACGGCACAACACATGCTTACCGACCCTAAGACACCATGCGTTAACATCACAAATTCGTCCCATTACCTAATGACGCAACAAACAAAAAACTACTGCACGCCATACGAAAACACAGCAGTGGTGACGTCATAAAGCGCTACGTTTTGTCGTGATTCGAATTCCATTATGAAACTGAATCTGACGACGAAAGGGAACGAATAAATTTGACATTTTTATGCATGGACTAAACTATAATTTATACCAAATACTGATGGTAGTTTAGCATTAGAAATGTTTGTGCGCAATCTGTCAGGACGTTGTTGAGCTTGCATATTATAGCTGAATACTGAATTTTATACTGGTTTACCATCTGCACGGACAGTGTGAAGTTCTTAACAGTGCAATTCACAAACAACATAAATTTCGGACACAGCTATTTCAGTTACGTTAATAAATTTTGACTACAAAAAGGCATCAAAGACCTTTCAGACTCTCGATCGTCACAACTAAAGAATGATACTTAGTTCAGATGTTATTATAAGAGGTTGAGAGGTACCGTCTTCAAAATTCCGGTAATTTTGACGTACACAGGAATTAAACCGCCAATTTTCGTAAATGTCCGGACGACTGGGAACTCTAAACATACAGGCTACACAATTCCTATTCATAGTTTCGATTACGCGTCATCAATGGTTTAAACATCACAACGCTACAGGTAAAGATTGGCTGAAAATGCATTGGTTTTATTTACTAAAAGGCGTGTAGCGCAGCCTAAATCTTTTTGATTAGGCAAAGCAGGAATTTGTCGAAGAATGTAAGTGCCAAGCACAAAAAACAAAAAATTTCGTACAGGCGAAGAAAAAATATCTTCACTTAACGGCAACCAGCGCGCGTGAAACCAACTTTCGCTGTTGTGTGCGTTTTTACTGCAGTGAATAAATCTTAATCATATTAAAACTAAAAGTAGACGGACACTAAAGCGTATCTGTTATGTTTTTTTGTTGGTGCGTACAACTAAGTTAGGAAAATTTCGTAAATTTTAAAATCTTTTGCAAAACGTTCTTTAGTGACCTAGGGCAGGGATTACCAAACCGGGGTCCGCAACGACTGCACTGGGGTCTGTAACGATACCTCAAAAAACATTTTTTTTTTTATACAGTGCGTAAGCAGTAATCACTGCAGTGATCATAACTGCGGTTTCGTAAGCTTTACAATACGTACATTTCACAATTACTCCACTTTAGAATGGATCTTACACTATCCTTGTATCTTACGATTGTAAGAATTCACCCTAATCGCCAGTGTTGATATTGTTTGTGGTATTCTCAACGCTGACATAAGACAGGGGATCCGAGAAAAACAGGTTCAGAAAATGGGGTCCGCGGCCCAAAAAGTTTGGGAATCCCTGACGTAGAGAATTAGGAGAACACATTTATGATTTTATTTTCAGTCTTTTGTTTTATATGCTGCGATTTTGCCAACTAACCACACAGTAAACGTGCACATCAATGCAATGCAGCTGCTAGATGCGCTAGTTGCGGTTAATTTTTGCGTCGACTAAAAAGAAATTTTTTTTTTTGGTGCTGGATTACAACATTCTTCGACAAATTCTGCTTTACCTAAACGTAATAGTTTTCCCACAAAAAGGTTTGGGGCTGCGCTACACACGTTTTAGTAAATAACTCCTATCTAAACCATGCATTTTTAGCTAACCTTTACATGTTGTGACGTACATCCAACAGCAAATTGGCTGGTTACCTACGAATCAGTAAAACCACCACGAGCAGCAAATCTACTACTTCCAAAACAAGTTTCTTATAAAAAAGAGCTTCTGTAGTTGCGAGATTACAGCGAAGGAAACTGTTTCATCGCCTACACCTGGAACCGCCAAGCGCCTGTGGTTTTATTATTCGTAATCCAGAATATAGCTGGTCGGTGTTGCCCATGCACCTTGCTACTTATCAGGGAAACGAAACGAATCGGCCCGACCGCATCTAGCTGCTGTAGCTTCCGCCATAACTAGCAACCTGTTTTACTTGTGGGACAAAACGTCCCTTACGAATTTCCTGGTTGATACAGGGACTGAAATTAGCGTTTCACAATAGACTACAATTTTGTTTTGATGATAATTTTTTCAGCACTGGCGTTTGATTCAAATACAATTGGTCAGCAGCCTGGTATTTCAATATATACTGTAATGTAGCGACTGAACTTGGTCTGAAATTAATAATCACTTGTTCGAACGGCTATTTTTTGCTTCGCTTAAATTTATAGGCTACCAGTGGTTCTCAACCTTTTAAGTTTGCGGACCGGTGGACTTTCAAAACAAATTTTGCGGACCGGTGGACTTTCAAAATCAACCCAAAATGTAATTACGAAAAAAATATGCAATTCAAAAGAAGTATGAAAAATTCAATTTAATGAGAAGTTTGGTCTAAATCAGTTTGAAATTGGATGTTTCATTTCTTTAATCAATAGACAAGCCTTCAACATCTTTCATTTTGCAATTGAGATGTAAAATTGTAATATATTTGGCGGACCGGCAGAAAAGTTGGCGTGGACCGGCGGTTGAGAAATAGATATCAAAACTATTGAACAATAGCGTTTTCCGCCACTGAACTGCAACTCACAGCTAGGTTTCAGGCAAGGAAAATGTTTAAACCACTTTGGATTCGTGCAAGGAAAATAACAAACATTAAACGTTTTAAAGTTCGTCATTTGCGAGTCCATTCATACGTCGCATAGTTCCACAAATTTCCTGGTGATATCAATGCTTGTGAATTTTCGGAACAGGAAATCCGTGCAGAGCCTTTTGGAATAGCGATCCATCGCCTTAACCACTCGGCCACCTCGCCGTCCAAAACCTGTAGTTAAATGAAATATTTATGTGAGAATTGTTAGAAAAGTTGTTTTTTAAGGCGCAATTACGCCTACACTGACAGATAGAAATTCAATTTTTAAACGTGTTTGAAAAAAAGCCCAGCATTCCAGCTTTTACCTTTGTGACTAAACCTGCTGAAAGTATAACAACAAAAACAGAACTTTTTTAACAACCAGTTTGTGGCGAATTAATATCATGTCCCAACACTATTGGTTCCCAGTTGCTTTGCTTGGCCATAATGTAATCTCTACTGTGGTTCGTCACCATTAGTTCCTACCTAGTTTGCATTTCACGTCGAATCGTTAGGGAGCAATAAACAACAAAGTGGAAAATTTCCTGGCTAGTTAAGCGGCAAGACCATATCGCAAACTGCACTTCGGAATGGGACGATCACGCCTTGTCATACAAAAGCATAAAGCGTTGTCTGATTACGGTTGTAGAGATCCCTACGTATATGTGAAGGTTGTCTTGCAAGTTGTGCACTAGCTCACCAGTGTATCCTGACAGCATTACGCGCTTCGGTTTCAACAAAAATTCCTCTCATTTATTCAGAGGACAGCTGCCGGAAAAGGAACATTAACGAAGCGACGCTAGTTAGTGCATACCGGCTCTTCTGGCATAAAATATACGTGTTGTATTTCTTCAACGTTTCGTCTGCAAGGTGGCGAGACTTCATCAGGTATAACGCAATTTCAAAGTGGACTACACTAAAACACGCAAGGGCACTAAAAGAAAAAAGAGGCACATCGACACCGCTTGTCAAATTACGTGCTACGAGGCAAAAATACCAAACACTGCAGGAGGCGCCACAGTTACAAAATTTTTTTTGTAAACTGCCGGAAAGAAAACACATTGTTCTTTGTCGTTAACGCATTTACTACTTTTATGAATGTGAAACAACTCAAGAAAAAGCTGTTTGGAGTGGTCCAACTCCTTATCCAGAACTTGGGCCTTATCGAAGACAACTTCGTGTCGCATGTCACCGCATGCTTGGCCAACGCGCAGATGTTATTTAATTCACAACGCGCAGGTGTTAGAGATGCTTCCATATCGCTTTGTGGAAGGATTTGGAAAAAGGAACTTAAAGTTTTCAAAAACCTTGTTTTGGTGCGAAATACTGAAGTAAATAACCGTGAATTAGAGGCCATAAGCTAAAATGTTAAACAGACATTTCAAACACAACTTGTGTTTATCATCAGTGCTGTATTACATGATTATAAACTGCATCGAATGCATCGCCTACATTGGCAGGCAGTCAGATGGAAAGACAATTTTGAAACGTGTTTGAAAAATAAGTCCAGCATTCCAGTTTTTACCTTTTTATTTACAAACCCTTAACTGTCGATAAACATCTGATAAAGCGACTAATGCACAGAAAAACATAAAAAACTTACAGTGTCTTGGACCATGCGCCCCCCACCCAGATATTCAACATCGACATCGTGGCGAAAACTGGTTTTGCCCGAGAGGAAAACATGCTGGACGCACAAATCGACTGCAACCATAGAAATATGTTTAAAATGAAACAATGATATCTCCACATGATATTTAATAACTCCTTGCTTCGGGCGTATTACGTTTACGTTGAGTAAAAACCAAGGCAATGCATTCTAATTTGGACCAGGACTCTTGCGAATTTATCTTACTTGAATGAAACGCATTGTCTCAATTTAATCAACGCCAAGTCGTTGGTTGGACTCGAATGATACGAGTAGTAAGGATGTCTGTAAACCTCTTCAATATCTAGGTCACGTGAATCCTCTACGCCCTCTGATTGGCTGAATTGGAGTCCGTCACGGTTGTAGTAATCGCCCACCCGAACGATCGTCTCATTGGTGAACCTGTAACCATGGAAATGGTTCCCATGGTAATTTGTTTTAACTCTATGGCACTCCATACCAACAATGAAATTTTTTAAGACCATATTTCGTGATATCCTTACGTACAAAATGAACTTGATAGCTGAAAGCATTATTGTTCATAGGAGGTCTGTGGACCCCAAGTGGAAAACCTTGTCGTAGGAAATCAAACTTAAAATCGACACCAAATTCTCACAACGCGCACCGAAATGCAAACTTTTTACGAGCCTGAATCTGTCTGGAACTTTGTGCTAATTTATTCCATCACGAAAGAACTTCGGAAATTACTCAAGATTTCGAACTGGATTCGACACAATGTGCGGCTGTGAGGACGTAACATCTATTGATGAGAGTTCCTCCGCAAGAGTGAGGGGTGCGGCCTCTTAATGGATACTTCTTACGTATGGAAACCTGTAAGAATGATAAAAATACCTCGTACGCTTGATGTAAACACGAAGATATTAAGCTTATAGTGGTTCTTAACCGGTGAAAAATTTACCAGTAGGGGGAAATTATGGGTTTGTGGGTGATTAGTCGGCACCGAAATATACAAAAGTAGTTACAAGAGAAATGTTATGATCTGTATTCACTGTGTGTCGTGTGGTTTTTGGCAATTGGTCATGCCATGCGGCCGAAAAAGCAAAAAAGGATAACAGATATAGAGAAAAAGCAATCATTAAATACCAGCACTGTTACAGACACACGTGCACATGGAAGTAAGCTTTTATGAAAGCCGGCATCTGACTGACAGCGAATATAAGACATGGGTTTAAATTGAGCTCTCCTATAATTGTACGTTTTAACATAACTTTGCAAATCTCCCATAAAATCATTTACCTGCCACGGCTGACTCCCGGGGTTAGCGTTGACCCCTTCCACTATTCTTAATCCGTCTTTGACCTCAGGACAGAAAGCCGGAACAGGAATGTCGGTGGTGTCTTCACCGCAAGATTCTTCTTGCAGTTTTCTTCCTGGGAATATACGAACACATAGCACTGGCTTTAAACAACACGATCAGCCTGGATGTTGATGAGACGTTTTTTACATCATGTTATTGCTGTGTTTACTTTCAGGGAACTGATGATGCCCACAGGGCGAAACATATATTCCTAACAACTGTGTATTGTGTGCATATTGCCTTACGTTTTTTAGTATTTGAAGTCATATGGGGATATACGACGTACACTCTACATGAAAAAAATGTTTCATGGCATAGTGATACAAGCGTTCAAATCCCTCTCGCAATTTTTAGGTTGTAATATTGTCTAAAAAATACTTTTCATGAGTTTTAATCAAAAGGTTTACAACACAAATGACACGCTTGACCGAGTTGTGCATCCCCGTAATAAATTGTGGAAAACTTCGCACAGCTAACCTAAATCTTGGTCAGTTAAAAGCCGAAAATGTTCTGTCCTTTGCGGGTTGTAAAGAGCAATGTGGTTGGTTTCTCCAATGGAAGGCAATCTTCTCGTAATTCTAAACAGCAAAGAGCAACTACATGAAAATCTTTTGAAATCTCCAACTTTTTCCGAAAAGAGTTAACATTGTTGAATATTCATCAATTAGTATTAGAAGTATTGAATATAAATTGTCTTTACGCATCACAAAGCCAGTTATCTTTTGGTAGAAAGCATTATCCATTCTTTTCTAGTTACAAATGCATTACTTTTTCGACCCAACATTTAAGCATAGGCAATACATATATATTTTGCACTATATTGTATACAATAACAAACTAATGTTAGCTTACGGTAAGACGTAGGTAAGAGCTCCGTTGTAATATATCATGATGGATATGGTGTGAATACGAATAATGACTTGAAACTTAGCCCCTCTGCTTAATCTTGCCCTGCCCAGACGACAAAAGGGCCTTGCACTCCATTCATTTCCAGTTGGTCCAATCTTGATGATTAGCTGTGTGTTACATACAAAGCGAAACCATTACAACCAGCAAGTTTATTCAATTCAATGTTTTACAGTATGATAATTTGTATTATCATAATCTCCTGATAGCAATATACCCAACAGAAACACATTCTACTTGAATAAGCTATACTGGTGATGTTTAGAAGCATAGGCGGTACATATACATATGAATATATCAATTGAAAAGCTTGTGAAATACCGACTCCGGATTTATTACAGAACTTGCTACAGTAAGTTGAAAGTTCGTTCAATTTATTGTAACCTTTCCCACCGACCAATGGCATATTAAATTTAGAATGGCTTGACAGCGCCGTCTAGCGGATGAACCAAAAGAAGGCACTAAAACATACAAACTTTTAATTCTTGCTGATTCTTTTTGAAAATGGTTTGTTCATGCCAAAATAATGTTTTTGTGAAGTACATTGTTAGTTATCTGACTTAATCTTGCATGCCTTGTGTTGTGACACAAGTGACCTGGAGTAACCCCAGCGGACTGTACTGTTACAGAGGTGGTTTGAGATTCTTCCAACTCAAGAGATATGTTTGGGTGATAGTTTGCTTATCAAGCTATTAACGGTCGTTACATCGCTGCTTTTCTATGCCGTGTAAATATGTTTTCTATGTCGTGTTATTTTAAGAACAATAGTGTATATCGCCACTGAATAGCAACTCACAGCTAGGGTTGAGGCAAGGAAAATGTTTACACCCCTCCGGACTCGTGCAAGCAAAGAAAACTTTCGGAAATGCGTGCAGAGCATAATGGATTAGCGATCCATCGTCTTAACCACTTGGCCACCTCGTCGTCCAAAACCTGTAGTTAAAGGAAATATTTACGTGAGATTTGTTTGGAAAAAATATTGTCTTGTAAAAACTACTTTTGTTTGGTTTAATATTGTCGGATACGATAAATTGCACTTACATAAACTTGATAGATGGTTTGCCACATCCTTCGATAGTTCAGTTGGTGCGGCGGTGGAGTTTATCACAAATACATCTGAAGTACACAGCATTTTAGGTAAAAGTACTTTTGAAAAAGAATGCATTAAACTAACTGGTTTTACATGGTTTATTTCTTCCTGAGTATTACAAATGCCTTCACTATCTTTAGTAAATGGAAAGCATGGAAGCTTTCCATTCAAGGTTAGCAATTGTTACAGGCGTAAACAAATTTTTTGTGCTTTTTTGGTAAAATCTTAAGAAAATACCTGTAGTACATAATAAACGCGCTGCTTTCAGGTCGCATTACCTCAGACAACTCGGCCATCCTGTCTATGCACTGTACTTTGTTATATTATTTAGTAATGGTTACAAGTAGTTTTTAAGGCGCAGTTACAAACCTTGTAAACGATGATTTGTTTAAAATTATTTCATCCTGGTCAATTAAATGCCTTGTTGGTTTTGGAAACTATAAAACTGTCAAAATCACAAAAACAAATAAAAAAAACACAAACCGGCGCAGTCTCAATCATTAATGTTGGTAATATTTACCAAGAATCTGATAAGATCGAACAAAGCTTGACACCCTCGTGTAAATCCCAGGTTTGTTTACGTTTCCACAACCGATGCCCCAACTTGTAATATCCCACATAGTGTGACATGTCGTGTTGGGGTCTAAACATGCCAAAGGACCCCCAATATCACCACCACATGTGTCAGTGCCGTCGTTCTGAAAAACAAGACTGGAAATTGTTTGTGGTAATATGTTTAGATAAGCAAGAATGACTCGATTTAACGATACAGTAGCTAAAGGGGAAAAAGAAAATTTCCGCTCTTACTGCAGTAAACATTATCAGGTTCAAACAGCCAAGTAGGCGACTGCAATTCTCATGGACGAATATGCTCATTGGTGCCACTGGTGGCTATTTTTTGCTGGACATGCTGCTGCGATTAATTGGAAAATAGTGATTTGTTCATTATTCTAAAAATGAAATGCGATTTTCACTTTCATTACTGTTGTGGATGTCACTTGCAGCTTGTTCAGTTTTAATACATAAAGATAAAAGAAATAGGGTAAGTTTGTACAGCGCTGAAAAGTTTTCAAGTAACATGTGCTTTGTATAATTTCACCTTTAGCATTACCCCAATAAACAATTATATCCAGAAACATAGAAAACTTCCTGCACCCCGCATTCCCAACCAGATATTCTATACTCATATTGTGATGAAAACTGGTTTTGTCCAAGAGGCAAACATGTTGACTGCATAAATCCACTGCAAACATAGAAATAGGTTGGTAATGGAACAGAAAAGTACATGGATTACATTTGAATAAAATTGTGATTTTGTACTAAAATCCAAGCTGACATACTGATTATATGGGAGAATATTCGAATTCGGAAAAAGTGAGATCTTGTGTAGAACGACATTGTCCCCGTAGACTTTCCACTTGAATGATTTGCATCAGTATAGTTGGGAATGATCACATAGTGAGGTTTTCCTCTTCAATAATTAGGTCATGTGAATCCTTTGATTTGTAGTAACCTGTAACCACCCACCCCAGGCCCCGACCGCTGGTCTCATTGGTTAACCTGTCACCATGGAAACAGATCAATAATACTATTTGTTGTTTTGAAAGTTAATCAAGAAAACATGAGCGAATCAATCCTCTTTATGAAACAGATTGCACACAAGAAACACTTACATTTGAGATGAATTTAACACAATGTGAAGCTGTAAGAAGGTAATGTCAAGTGTGGGGTTTACAGCATGTTAGTGGATGTCTCCAATGTATGGAAACCTGTTGAAATTCAAAAAGTGAATTAGTTTTCATGATGTTATGTGAATATCACATATCTTGCACACTTGCACAGAATGTCAAAATATAATCAAATATATTATTCATCAATACTTCATTATTTTGTAACAATTAAATAACAATGACCTATATCAATGGTGGGGAAGGTCAAAAACAAAAACATAACCTTGTCTCAGACAATTCACAAAATATCATTTATGCAAAACTTTTTGCATTTTTTTGCATTGATTAAAAGCAATACTGCTTGCCGTATGTTTGTCATCTTTCATTGTCATTTTCTGTTATGAGTAAGATTGCATTCTATCGAAGTGTGTTTAACTTCTAATATTACAATTTGGGTGAGTTTTACCCAGGATGTCCTTGCAGAGAAGTATTGGTGTTTACAACAACTCCATTATTTCCAGTCGTTATTTTCCAATCCTCAGGTTGGCATCGGTATGACTCTGCAAAAACATCACAGGTATTTACAGGTTTGCAATCAGAAACACTTATGTTTGTAGAAGAGTTTTAGATAAAGACGTTTTTCTTGATGGTTCTTTTGCTTTTGTCAATAAATTCGAGAAACAACAACTACAGTCAGACCTTTATAATCTAAACTGCTTGGTTTCATCTAATATGTTTTAGTCTGCATAAAGAGCCATCCAGCACATACTTTTATTAAATTCCACTTAACATATGTAGGGGTCAACATAAAATCAAAAATGTGTTTGCTCTTTCTTTATTAACAAAGTCGTTCTAACCTTTTTTGCACCAACTACAAGGATTCAATGTAGGGCAGGCATGTTGTTGGTGACCTTGTGGAAATTAGAGGTCATGTCATTCTTTTTTTGTGTGTTTGTTTTGACCACACAGGGATTTGAATATTCTTGATGTTGTCTTGGTGATGTTTTACTCTTCAGTACAACCTGGTGGATAAATGAAAAATGAAAGGTTTTGCGACCACTGGCGACTCGCAACTAGAGTACCACTTCAACTTGGCAAATCTCAAACAAATGCATAATTATGACAGCCAAACAAAACATGGTTTTAATGTAATAAAACAAAAAAAATAGTTGTTTAATAATGCTACAAGAAATTACTGTTGTAAAGTTTATGCAGCAAAATAATGTTATATAGGCATAGTTACACACACTTGTGATAATATAGCAATATCAATACCAAGGAAAAAGTATCACATAAGTTTTCTGTATTTCTTTCATTGAAATTTACGTACAACAAAGTTAAATACCGCTTGTGGCAACCCAACTTTTTTGAATGCGACCTCTTGTTCAGATCAAAATTTCCTGGGATTCGTTGTGTTGGTCAATCATCTAATTCAGTGACTCTAGACCTCTTTGTCCTGGCATACAAAGTAGTCAGAAAAGCCATTGACCCCTTTAGATGTTTTGATAAATCTGTTCCTGCCAATTTTTAAAGTATGGGGTAAAAGTCACAATGTGTTTTCCATATAACCAGGTTGTTACTTGCTTCTACTGTTTTGCATATATCCATGCTCATATTGTAAACTGCACAAACATTTTTTGAAAAATAGGGGTTTATAAATCACTTAGAGTGAGTATTTAGAGGTTGTGGCAGACTTCCTGACAACACTCTATGGAGGGGGTCGGCAACCCCTGGCACATTAAGTTAATATTCATGGCATGCCAAGTGATTTATCAGTTCATACTTCAGTACTTTTACATGCGTTCGGGATTGGCTTGCGTCCCAAAGATACGTTACAAAGATAAATGCCAAAGAATCGCACAAATTTACACAATAAAATTTATATAATGATATAAGTAATGTGCGGTGACAACACAGCGGTAACAAGATAAGGGCAACATACTCTGGTTTGCACGTACATAATTTATAAACACACGCGTAATGTTAAAAAAGTTGCTGGCCCCTGCTGCACTGACACAGGTTAAGAACCACTGGTATAAGCTTAAATTCCCCAAAAAATTCAACTATCTTTTCCAGAAAATTTCACAAGCCCTGCATATATATATATATTATTTACTGTGACATGGAGCCCGACGGCAGCACTGGTTTCAGATTTTACATGGACATAGGGTTTTCACCTCGATTGTCTTCAGAGGTTTGCAACCAGTGTTTGTGGAAATCTTTGACTGGTTGTTTGGCGAGAAAGATTGTCAAGAGCCAACACCAAGCTGCACTGATGTGATCTAACAGATCAAAACATTGGCCCAGTTGTCCAGTCTGCAACTCACTTAATATGATTTCTGTTGACAAAAGTTACAAATTAATTTAGTTTGGAGTCAGCATGATGACTAGGACTTCTTCCAGCAACAATTCATTGTGTGGATTAGTGATGGTTTTTGGAGCCGACAATTTGTTCTCATTAACTTTTTTATTCAGATTTTAGGTAAAATTTCTTCTAGGATTTTCTCTTATCTGGATTGACTCGAGGATTCATTTAAAAATAAACCCAGCAACCAACTTTTACACAGCGCACAACTAAACTGCAAGTAAGTATTTGTGTACAACAGACCAATACAAGACATACACTTACTTCATTAACCAACATATTCTCTTGTAACTTGATTCATGGACGTTGTCAGTTTGTGGGAAATTTCACTCTTCATTTGCAATGAGATTTCTTGCATTTAAAACCAATACATTGGAAAATAAGATAATTTGGGACAGTAGAAGTTTTAATTTTATTCCAAGACCAAGTAGATCCGTCTGTTACGTTCCTACATGACAACATTCTATTCTACAAACAACCCCTGGTATTCTTTCTTCTGAAAACTGGAATAAAAATGTCGGAAAGCTTTCGTCTCACTTTCTGCTCCAGACATATTTCACTTTATATATTTCGTAGCAATTTTATTTACAGTAAAAAACATTTATTTTGAACAAATCACAAAAAAAACACAAATAATTCTGAAAGTCTCGTGTTTTGTTTTAATCCGGACCACTGGAGTCTTCATCGGATGAGAGGAAGGAATATTTACTGACGATCCAAACCCGAAACTCCCGGCTAAAAAAAAAAACACAAAACTTTTAATTTCATCAAAATTAACAAAACCATGTTTTAATGCAAATATAAATTAAGCTAAATTCTGACCGAGTTTTTCAGTTTTTTAATCTCTTCTCTCAAGACTCGAATAGATTCGGAATCGAATCCGCATCCATACAGCCACAACCCCCCATCCACTTTAGGGAGAATCCGACAAATATTTCCAACATCTTTTCGTTCAAACTTGTTGGAATTCAGGATGAGAACTCCCAACTATTTAAAATATGAAGATTGGTCGGAAATCTTTGTTGCAAACTTTTTTTAAAACAGATTTTTTTTAATTAAAACCGAATTAAAATTAACTCCATGTTTTCACTTTTAATTAAAAAAAGTAAGTTTTATAAAAATATCATGGATTTAAACAAATATTTATTCTCAAAATAATGAAAACCAACCTTGGGTCCCATCTTCATAATCGCTTCACAGATCATGTTTAAAGTTTCGGAATTAAGTTCGCATTTCCTCAACTCCAGCTCCAAACTGGGTTCTCGAATCCGTGGGAGGAAATCCGCGAGAGCGAAAACATCCGAAATCTTCAGTGGGACTAAGTCTAAATTCAACACCCGAGGACAAGAGAGGGCAATTTCATCTCTAGATATTTCGTCAACTTCCTGTAAATCTACGAGGAAATCTGAAACCGGGACAAGTTTATTAAAACAAACATGGCGGAAGTTTTATTAAATCACTAAAACTTTTTATTGCAAACTTCAAACAAGATTTCTTCACTTTTAATCGGATTTAAACAAGACAAGATCCAACAAATTAATCAAATACAAAAACATTAACTTACTGGAAGGAAAACATAAACTTTATCCGACAAAAAATATGCGACCTTCCTTTAAAACTTTCAACCTGAACATTTTTATTCCATCCTCTTCTATAAGAACAATGGAATTGCGACGTCACAATGCTTATTGTTTTTTGTGGTACGCAACAGAATACTCATTTCGCACTCTGTGTTTATTTCGTACCCTGCGTTAAATTGCATTCGCAAAATTCCAGTGCCGGAATGTTAATTGAAGTTCCTGCTATAAAGGCAGGTCTCCCTGTACTTACCTTCATTCTATTATTTTGTGCTATTCGAAAATACAACAATTGTGATGTAACAGCTATACGTTCACAAACACGCATCACACAGACTGGAAATAAATACTAACCTCGTAACTCGTATCCACGTAAATATAATCCATTGGGCCTTTTTTCTCGCAGGTATTTCGAAAGTTTCTTCAACAATTTTTTCGCACGTTTGTCTGAAAATAACAAGATCAACATTTACGGCAAAAATAGAAGCCACGTATTTGGATGGGAGAATTATATAAAACTCCCAATGTGCGTTTTCCACAAATATAACCTGCGTATATTAGATGCGTGATGAGATGCGAGACTTTCGAAACCACGATGCCCGTTTACCCAATATAGTGGTAACTTGTAGTGGAAAGTATGTGAAAGTTTAACAGCAAGCTTTTCGCGTAAAGCAACGTTGTGTAACAAATTGTAATCATGGTTTTGCAAATCGTTCAGGGCCGGTCAATGCAGACAATGCCTTGTATTACTTTCCTGGTTACAATTATTACAGCAAAATGATTTTCTTATGATTAGATGAGAAAAAAAGGGGTCACAGTTATTACACTTGCAGTTGATTTTTTTTTCTGTGGTGAAATTAGAAGCAACTGAAAAGTAAAAATATGTTGTTTCAAATGTTTGTGTTCGTTATCAGTGCAAGACCAACTAATTGTAAGAAAGGCAGGCAGGGTCAGTCAATGGAGACAAGTGCAACAAAACAAATATGTTAAATGACAGCAGCATCTTAACTTTGGCATCAATTAGATGGTCACAGATTTTTACACCTAAATGCCATGTATTACTTTACTGGTTACAGATGTTACAGCAAAGTTTTTTTTTTCTTTTTAAATAAGAAAAAAGATTGTTTTTAATGTAACTGACTACCAAGTGTGGAGGATGCTGGATCACTGGAAGCAGTCTTGACTGAGGTTGATGGCAAGGTTTTTAGACTGGAACCACTTCCATCACCTGTAAAAAACAATCAAGGTGATAACAGCAATTTAATGGCACTTATGTACACCAATAAGGGTTAACCCAATACGAAGGCCTCATTTGATAATTTTGATAATAAATAAATTAGGTTACAGGCCGCAACTCTGTATTTCTGTGGAATAGAGTTTCTTGGTTGGGAAATGCAATAGGTCATGCATGGGTGCCAGTGTTTTGGATGAATGAGCGCAAATGATCAGGCTGTTGCCAGGGCGATTTTCAGCGTGTCAGTGTTTTGGATGAATGAGCGCAAATGATCAGGCTGTTGCCAGGGCGATTTTCAGCGTGTTTGGGGCAGTTTTACTATGGTTTTCAGGGTTATTAGTCAGACAGTAAATTGGTAGAGGGTATTGTTGAACATGTAGCTGAAAAACTACCAAAATATTGAGGTCGATTTTGTGGAAAAATGAATCACAGAAAGTATGCTCAGTTTGTGATTTTCTGTTAGTCCCGACCCTTGTCTAGGAATTCTGGTCAAAATTATATTCGAGATAACTACTTTAACCACTCCCCCAGGGGATTTTGTCCCCCTGTTGGCCATTATTTTGGCTAAAAAAGCAGAAAAAAGTGTAGGTTTGTTTTGTAAAAAATGAATCACAGAAAGGACCCTCCATTTGCGACTAAATAAAGCCTCCAACCCTCCTCCACACAATTCATTATGAATTAGATGTATTGTAACTGTTTTGGGGCCGCCCCGGGGCTGTTTGTACACCCCCCTAGGACTGGCAGTTTAGCAGTAAGCCTTTGCAAAACCACCCATGTGCTGTCTTAATGCAGCTGCAATCAATTTTTTTTTTTTTTTTTTTTTTTTTTTGACAAACAAGAGAAACTGTCACCAGGTGCACGAAGGCAAATGACCTCCAAAACTCAATTTTTAGGATTTAATTGTGAGTTACGGCCTACAGTGGCTTAACAACCAAGCTGGACCTGGGCATTCCAGGCCACTGCTCTGTCTGTGGGAGTTTGCCAGTTAGACTTCACAGCAGGGATTCACTACACGAATGTCATATTTGGAAATCAGCGTGACTGCTAGTGTAAAAGCTAGCACAGTGCCACAGTCAACAACTGCACTGATGAGACCTCATAGGTCGAAATGTTTGCATATGTGAAGTAATGTTATGTCATAACATTGAACAATTAATTTAAGTGCCCAAAACCACAGGTTTATGCAAAACAATGGATATTATATATACCAATGGATATATGTGTTACAAAAATGGTATACTTCGGTACTTGCGACAAAAAGCACTTTAGCAGCGTGCGAATATAGGGCTGAACTTACTTTTTACATGTCCCAGCTCACCACCATCTATTTGATGTATTCTGGTTGCCTCACGTTCAGCTGCAGCTGTGGAGGCTTCACCAGCTGTAGAAACAGGTGTTAAATTTACATGAACAATACATGATTGTTTAGATTAACACAACAAATGGATTGAGCTACTGTGGCATGCTTACAGCACTAAAACGTTGCACACCAAGTAACAGCGGCATCACAGCCAAGCCTGGTAAAGCTTCTTTTCCTAACAGCTTAAGATATAAAAAAGCACTGGAGTTTGAACTCATAACCCTGGTCATTAGGAACCATAGTTCTTCCAGCTAAGGTATGAAAGTTCAACAAAATAGAAACACCCAGATTGGCTGCAATGTCACTGCCGAGAAGCAGGGAAATAAAATTCAAAAATTTATAAATTTAACCTTTTCCTGCATGTTTTGGATGTTTCTTTGAACGTCTTGAAAAAAGTCTTGCAAAAAAACCTGTTTGTTTTTTTGTATTAGAATTGGAAGAAACTAAACAAAAATACTGAGTTTATCAAGTCAAGCATAACCATGCTATAACACATAATACACTGTCAAATCTTGTGCAGCGCAGTTTAAAAAAGAAAGGATTGTTGTTATGTTATGTTATCTGCCTTGTATATGTTTACCACCATTTTCCGGCGACTGTTTTGAATGTTGGGCCTTGGAAGTTGTTGTGCCATCTAATGTTTTGGATGAAGACGATTCGATATTTGTTGAAGCCAAACTATCCCTGAAAGCTTTAAAACAATGTGTTGAAATATATAGTATAGCATATATATAGATCATTATTTTTCCTATTTTTTGTAGACTTTAGTGAAGTGTTGTAATATTCATACCATTTAACAATTAGATTATGTGCCTTAAACCACAGGTTTATGTAAAACAATGATTATAATAAATACCAACAAATATATGAATGCAAACCATGGTGGCAACATTACTCTTCAGTTTGTGTTGTAAAAATGTGATACTTCGTTTCTTGCACTAAAAATCAGTTTAAGCAATGTGCGTATATAGGGCAGAACTTACTTTTTACATGTCCTAGTTCACCACCATCTATTTGATGTATTCTGGTTGCCTCAAGTTCAGCTGCAGCAGTGGAGGTTTCACCAGCTGTAGAAACATATGTATTACAAATCATAAACAAGATATACTGGGATACCATCTGTTTACAAGTGCCTTGATGAAACAGCGTACAAACATTGGTTGAAATTCTAGTAAAATTTTAAATAATTGTTCCAGTGGTTCTCAACCTGTAAGGGCTTTTTAAGTGGTGTGCACAAAAAATTGCAACATAGACAAATTCCATCCAAAAATACCAATTGTTGTGAAATTGCATGCTGCGACATGTGTCATGAACTTTCAATGGGCATTAAATCCTGTTTCTGGTTGTTAATTGGCATTTTGATATTCAGTTCAAAGTACAACACAACCATGCTTTAACACATAATACACTGCCAAATCTTGTGCAGCACAGATCAAAAATGTAGGCATTGTTGTTGGTTATGTTTCACTCAAACAGTTTTCTGCTTCGAAAACATTTACCACCATTTTCCGGCGACTGTTTTGACAGTTGGGCCTTGGAATTTGTTGCGCCATCTAATGATTTGGATGAAGTAGATTTTACGTTTGTTGAAGCCAAACCTTCTCTGCAAGCTGTAAAACAATGAGTAACAATATATAGTATAGCATATAATATATCTTTCTTTTTCTTTCAATTACATTTAAGTTCATTGCAATCGGCAAAGTTTTGTCAGCAAAAAAGATAACAGAAACACATTTTTAATACACAAATACCAAATAAATATAGTACTGACGGATTTTATGCATCTTGGAAATTGTCATACCGCTGACCGCACTATTGACAGGATCAGATTCCGAACTGGTTTCACCACGTCCACTTCCAGAGGCTTGGATTGAAAATTATAAAATAAAAATAATGGTCATTAAAGCACAAACTTTCCAATGCGCAGCACATACCTGGTTTGTGTCCGAGCAAAAGGCCACACACAAAACGACGAACCATTGCCCAATGGGGTTTGTAAATTAAATCATCCACGATTTGATAAAATTTTTTATCTGACATGAACATAGAAATGTAGTATGCACCAAACATTTCCTGCAGAACTTGATGAAGGTAGTAGAAGAGAACATCTCTCCCATCAAAGACTCTACGACTGGGAAACCGGGAGAACTTTGCCATTTTGAACACTACATCCTGTACTTTTACATCTTCTAAACCCACTTTTTGAAGGTCATCATCTGTGAACACAACGGTTTTACGAACCATGCCTTCATATGCCATTTGGCTAAGTGGCAATTTGAGGTTATCTAATTTCTCTCCTTTTGCATGCTCAGAGTGACCAAGTTGTTGCAAAACTTCATCAAATACATTAGTTATGGTGGAAATACTGTGCACCTCACCAAATAACCCAGCATAAACAATAAATTGTAAAAGCATTGGATTGCGGCATAAATCAAGCAATTGTGGAGATTTAGTTGCAAGTTTGTTCCACAGTTCATTTGCTTTATCACCTGCGTAACCAAAAAACAATGCCTTTGCATCCTCAGGAGAAAGATCAGTGACATAAATTGTTGGCTTAGGTCGGAGTCCTAATGGTATTAATAGTAATGAGTGGGGTCGAGAAGTAAAAATCAATGTAGATTTTGGAAAAAATTGCCTGCTGCAAAGGTTAGCAACAAGCTGTTGTACTGGCAAGGGAGTGTGATACTTCTCATTTACAGGTGCCAGGTTTTCTAGTGTCCAGGTTGCCTGATCTAATCCATCAAAAATAAAAGCACACTTTTCTGGGTTCTTTATCATCCACTGGAAAACCAAACTGAGTGTTTCCTCTGAAGCATGGTTGAACTGGTTATCCAGCAGAAGCTCCTGCAAACTAAGCTTTCTATTGCAGTAGTTTAAATACATGAACCGAAGATGAAGCACTAAGTGATGTTCTGTTTCTAGTTGCCTGCATAATCTCTTTGAAAGAGTGGTTTTGCCACATCCAGCCGGTCCAAGAAAAGCTAGAAATATGCCTTCCTTTTTTTGTTCTTTGAAGCTTGAAACTAGTTGCTGAAATTTGATGTGTTCACCAACAAATTGAGCTTCGCCCCTCTTGCTTGTTGATGGCTGAAACTCATTTTCCTTTTGAGGATCAATTCCTTTGTAAATATCAGTATGTATCAGTGTTGGTTGAACCTCTGGTATTTCAACCTTTTGCAACTCTTCACTGTAAGGGACAACATCGGGATCAAGATTTTCAAGCTGATACTTTTTGATTTCATCAACTGCCTGTTGCAACTTTTCTTCTGCAAATTTTAAACAGGTTTTTCAGATTATAAATCCATGTTACAGTTGTTTTTAGACAAAACAGTGGGCTCTAGGCCTCTAGCATCTATGTTTGGCTGGTTTAATTTTATTGCAGCATGTTGCATAACCACAACACAAATTAAGGATTAGTGTTTATCTGTCAAATTATATTGTAATGGTAACTTCTAATGCCACAGAAAAATGATAAAATCCTTAAGTACAAAAACGGGAAAAAATTGTCTGCTGTTTAGTTTGATAGCCAACTGTATAATGTATCATCATATTTTCATTTCAAATGCTTGTTTACAAAGTTTTAGTTGATCTAACTCTTATTTTACGTCAATTTATGGAACTACTTTGCTTCGTAGGGGTAGGAACAAACATAATTTCAGATGACATCGACAAACATCACAGAGTATATTTAGTTGTAACAGGCAAATTTCGAGTTGTAACTCTCTGATTGGTTGGATTTTTACCCACAATGCAGTACACTTAATGGAGCTTAAAAAACTGCTGAAGGACGCATATTGGTATTTCTACTAAAATATGTTTGGCTCCGGAAAATTTCCACCTTGTATTTAATCCTCTGTCACAAAAGAAGGACGCCACAAAGCAATCAGTGATGCATGGGGTTCAATTTTACGTTTGAGCACATGTGCCGTTGCTTGGACTAAGTTAGTAGTCTCTGCTTGGACGAATTTGAGCCAGTTTTAGGCAGTTTTAAGTAGAGTTTTGGGCGTTTTAAGTCAGGTAGTTACGCGGTAACGGGTGCTGTATGAAATTGAGCTGAAAAGGCGGCTCAATCTTGAGGCTATATCTGCAGAATAATCAAAGACTTATGAATTACAAAAAATTTCTGGTCCAAGAACACCATCGGTGACGGGATCTGCAGCCAACATGATATCTGCCGGAAGTCAATGTTCATAACGACAGTGATGTTTCAATCCTGCTATAACTGACAAATCGCAGCCTACTGTTAATGCCACAGTTCTAACCCGCTTTATAGCCAAGTCAAATAATGTGAGTAATATTTTTTATTATTGTTGAAACTTTCTACTAGTTATGTTCCTCAATCGAAATCATAATCACTCAGCAAAACATGGGAAACAAGCCAGGTTTTTTTACAAAGTTGTATATTTTCTGTTTTCAGAGGAAGAACTTTCAGCGATTGTATGAGAGTGTTTCCGTTCCACAGTCAGCAAAAAATGCTTCATCGTAGATAAACGTAGGTGTTTTAGCTACAGTGTTTGTTTTACATGTTGGCCAAAGAAGCGTGAAGAAAATTCCTCACTTTCTAAGCCCATGTGATCGGCGTGAAGATGCCTCGGTAACTTACTGGCACCGTAGCTTCATTTGACAGTTTGGCTTAACACTAGATACGGTAAACTGGAATCTTCTGTCCATCGTAAACCATATTGGAAATAGCTGTCCCTGTACTGTCGTATCTACCGACTGATTTAAACGTTTTCACAAACACTTTTACTTCCCGTATGTTTGCACAGTTTCGCTTGTCACTGCTACCGAAATATTCCAACACTTGTCCTCAAATGGTTTGTAAAATGGTTACGTAGGTTATTTGTGATGTCACGAGGTTATGAGTTGTGAGCAAACTATTTAAACAATTCATGGTTTGATGCCACATAACCAGAATGTTTGCAGTGGCAACTTATAAGCGCATGTGTAGAATGGTTTCATATCTCCGTCGAAACTCTTTCATCAATTTTTCGCGGCACACACAGTTTTCGAAACCTGTTAAACGCATTATTCTGACAAGCTGTAAAGTGCACTATTCGTTCAAGTAGACAAAATGATCGCATGCACATCATGATTCTACAAAGGAATTGAGTGCTCCCGAGCATCTGGATCCAAACACAAATTACTAAACACGTAAAAGTGTCTGGAAACGTTTTTACACATTTCACGCAAAAAGGTCACGGACAGAATGCTTTCAACTTAAATGCTGAAGTCAGACACATTCTTATTTCAATCAAAATATGGATTTCCTTAAAAGCAGGTCGGTGTTGTGACAACCATGGTCTTGCAAGACATGCACACCCACAGCCTTCTGGTATCATGCTGAACGACAGAACTTTTTGCTCGCACTTGCATTTCGCTTGCATTTACAACAACAACCGTAACTGGAACTTAAGTGCTCTGTACACCAGAGGCGTTTGATGGTTGCGGCTGACGATGCGTAACGGTCGCCGATTTTTCCGCGCTTTTGGAAGCGCCAAGAGGCTTTACACTAGCAGTGCGGTTGTCGCCACCGCGGCAAATCATTTCAATATCTACAGCGTCTTTGTGTCGTAAAAACGTCAATAGGAAACTTCAGTTAATTTTATTTTTTACGACAATTGACTTATTGATCTATTTTATATTCATGTACGGAGCGTTTACTTACGAAATATGTATTATTTGGTTCGCTTTTACTGGTGGAAGAGCAAATGACTATGTTAGTGGCTATGGGGCGCCGTTTTGAAAAAATTATCTTGCCGCAACATAGAGCTAGGTTGCTGCAAGATAGCTAAGTTGCCGCAACTTAGCACTATGTTGCGGCAAGATAGCTCTATGTTGCGGCAACTTAGCTATCTTACCGCAACTTAGCTCTATGTTGTGGCAACTTAGCTATCTTGCCGCAACTTAGCTTTATCTTGCAGCAAGTTAATTTTTTTCAAAACGGCGCCCCATAAGTGGCACTGATCTACAATATTTCGTGATCTACAATAAAAAAAAAACGTTTTCCAATGTCCAAAAATTAATTACCGCAAAACAATTTGCGCCATTTTCAACAATAAATCTTATCACCAAATAAGGTATATACGTACAAATAGAATTGTTTAAAACCACCTAAAATAAATCATAACTAGCCAAATACCGAACGAAAAAGAGCTTTGGATCATTGTGGCTGATGGCAAAATTAAATCAGATTTAACTCCGCCGTCAGACGCTTCGAACGAGAAAATCACGCCGTCATGGCTAGACGCGTTTGGTGTGAATCATGCTTTAGAAAGTCACTATCTTCGTGGTATATGTTAATTGCTCTTGCTCAGTAACTTAATACATAAAAGCCAACGATGTACATTTACATGAACTTGCGTTTCGTGACATAGAACCAGATTTCCATAGCAATGCATCATTCATGGCAACCTAACTGATCATTGGTAGCAAAATTGCAGACAACCATAAACAAAAATGAAGAAATCAGTGAAACATTATCTGCAGTGACAATTTTAATGTGACGGTCTTAGTCACATAATATGGTCAATTCGATTCTATGTTGTTGCTGGGGCAAGACACAGATATTAGTAAATGCGTCGCATTAAGCTAACACTTCGTCATCTCCAAATGGTCGAATATAAATGCTAAATCAGTTGGGTTTCGACTTGAATACAAGCATTTGTATTCCAAACTTCCCTAGTAAAACTCCCTACCTCGTTTATCTTCTGATTCTGTAATGGTTGATTCATGATAATGGGCGTGATGATGATGTTCTTCCACAGTCTGATGCAGATGTTCTTCTACAGTCTGATGGTGATGTACGTCACCAATATGTACGTGTAGGTTCTGGAATGGAACCAACAAAAGTTACCAAACACACTAATATTAATCGTCCAAAAAGACAGCATGGTCGTTAAAATTTTCTGAAATCCAATACTGCTCTAAGCTGCCCACATGCGTTTTGTTACGTGCAAAAAAAATCTGTCACTCACAAATGATTTTCTCCAACGCCTACCACCAGTACAGCAAATCTTAATATTCAAGAACAACAAGCTTACCTCGGCAACAATGTTTTGTGAGTTTTCTCCTTCTGTTTGTCGTTCGGCCATTCTTGGATTAGCAGGTGTAGCTTTGTATTGCAAGTACAGTGTAGAAATATATTACACATATATAGCCTACGGTGGGTAAAGATTTGTATGCAATTTAAAAACACACATACTCATGAACATAAAATGTATTGTAGATGCCAGAAAAAAACTGAAGTACACATATTTGGTCACTACAGTAAGCACTGCCAGGCAAAGTAAGCAAAACTATTGTTAATTTATTCAAGCCAGTATTGAAGATTGCAGGCAAGGAAAACGTTTGTTTCCGCCGTTTGGCATCTTGCGTTGAAATGGCGGAACTGTCTGCTTGTAACTTGCTATAGTTTTACAAATTATTCTACAAGCAACACCAGGATTTAATGTGAGTAGTTGTAACTATGGGAATTCAACTTGTGTCAGTTCTCAAAGCACGCGCCGCATGTAAGAATGGTAGATGCTCTATAACCACCACACAGACGGGCGATAGGGAGTCATGCGATTGGCAGCATTCAGTCAAAAGCAGTGGTGGGATTAAATTTTTTTGTCAGCCGGTTCTATCACAATAGTTATATTTTTCAGCGGGTTCTGTTACAAAAAGTCATATTGACAGCTACCAGTAATGCTAACCGGTTCGCTGATCTCATAAAATTTCGTGAGACGGTTCTATAGAACCGGTGCGAACCGGCTGAATCCCACCACTGGTCACAAACCACAAGTAAATACATGTGGAGTTATCAGCTGTGTTGGTTGGGTAATCCCCCGCTCGACCCACGTATACAATGTCGAATAAATATTCGCAACCTGAATATTTATCACAAAATCTATTCACCAAGGAGGCAACTCTATGTATTAAAACATTAACAAACTTCTGTCTACGGCACAACACATGCTTACCGACCCTAAGACACCATGCGTTAACATCACAAATTCGTCCCATTACCTAATGACGCAACAAACAAAAAACTACAGCACGCCATACGAAAACACAGCAGTGGTGACGTCATAAAGCGCTACGTTTTGTCGTGATTCGAATTCCATTATGAAACTGAATCTGACGACGAAAGGGAACGAATAAATTTGACATTTTTATGCATGGACTAAACTATAATTTATACCAAATACTGATGGTAGTTTAGCATTCTAAATGTTTGTGCGCAATCTGTCAGGATGTTGTTGAGCTTGCATATTATAGCTGAATACTGAATTTTATACTGGTCTACCATCTGCACGGACAGTGTGAAGTTCTTAACAGTGCAATTCACAAACAACATAAATTTCGGACACAGCTATTTCAGTTACGTTAATAAATTTTGACTACAAAAAGGCATTAAAGACCTTTTAGACTCTCGATCGTCACAACTAAAGAATGATACTTAGTTCAGATGTTATTATAAGAGGTTGAGAGGTACCGTCTTAAAAATTCCGGTAATTTTCACGTACACAGGAATTAAACCGCCAATTTTCGTAAATGTCCGGACGACTGGGAACTCTAAACATGCAGGCTACACAATTCCTATTCATAGTTTCGTTTTTTAAACATCACAACGCTACAGGCAAAGATTGGCTGAAAATGCATTGGTTTTATTTACTAAAAGGCGTGTAGCGCAGCCTAAATCTTTTTGATTAGGCAAAGCAGGAATTTGTCGAAGAATGTAAGTGCCAAGCACAAAAAACAAAAAATTTCGTACAGGCGAAGAAAAAATATCTTCACTTAACGGCAACCAGCGCGCGTGACACCAACTTTCGCTGTTGTGTGCGTTTTTACTGCAGTGAATAAATCTTAATCGCATTGAAACTAAAAGTAGACGGACACTAAAGCTTATCTGTTATGTTTTTTTGTTGGTGCGTACAACTAAGTTAGGAAATATTCGTAAATTTTAAAATCTTTTGCAAAACGTTCTTTAGTGACCTAGGGCAGGGATTACCAAACCGGGGTCCGCAACGACTGCACTGGGGTCTGTAACGATACCTCAAAAAACAATTTTTTTTTATACAGTGCGTAAGCAGTAATCACTGCAGTGATCATAACTGCGGTTTCGTAAGCTTTACAATACGTACATTTCACAATTACTCCACTTTAGAATGGATCTTACACTATCCTTGTATCTTACGGTTGTAAGAATTCACCCTAATCGCCAGTGTTGATATTGTTTGTGGTATTCTCAACGCTGACATAAGACAGCAGGATCCGAGAAAAACAGGTTCAGAAAATGGGGTCCGCGGCCCAAAAAGTTTGGGAAACCCTGACGTAGAGAATTAGGAGAACACATTTATGATTTTATTTTCAGTTTTTTGTTTTATATGCTGCAATTTTGCCAACTAGCCACACAGTAAACGTGCACATCAATGCAATGCAGCTGCTAGATGCGCTAGTTGCGGTTAATTTTTTCGTCGACTAAAAATAAATTTTTGTTTTTGGTGCTTGATTACAACATTCTTCGACAAATTCTGCTTTACCTAAACGTAACAGTTTTCCCACAAAAAGGTTTAGGGCTGCGCTACACGCGTTTTAGTAAATAAATCCTATCTAAACCAATGCATTTTTAGCTAACCTTTACATGTTGTGACGTACATCCAACTGCAAATTGGCTGGTTACCTACGAATCAGTAAAACCACCACGAGCAGCAAATCTACTACTTCCAAAAAAAGTTTCTTATAAAAAAGGGCTTCTGTAGTGGCGAGATTACAGCGAAAGAAAACTGTTTCATCGCCTACACCTGGAACTGCCAAGCGCCTGTGGTTTTATTATTCGTAATCCAGAATATAGCTGGTCGGTGTTGCCCATACACCTTGCTACTTATCAGGGAAACGAAACGAATCGGCCCGACCGCACCTAGCTGCTGTAGCTTCCGCCATAACTAGCAACCTGTTTTACTTGTGGGACAAAACGTCACGTACGAATTTCCTCGATGATACAGGGGCTGAAATTAGCGTTTCACAATAGACTACAATTTTGTTTTGATGATAATTTTTTCAGCACTGGCGTTTGATTTAAATACAATTGGTCAGCAGCCTGGTATTTCAATATATACTGTAATGTAGCGAATGAACTTGGTCTGAAATTAACAATCACTTGTTCGAACGGCCATTTTTTGCTTCGCTTAAATTTATAGGCTACCAGTGGTTCTCAACCTTTTAAGTTTGCGGACCGGTAAACTTTCAAAACAAATTTTGCGGACCGGTGGACTTTCAAAATCAACCCATTACGAAAAAAATATGCAATTTAAATGAAGTATGAAAAATTCAATTTAATGAGAAGTTTGGTCTAAATCAGTTTAAAATTGGATGTTTCATTTCTTTAATCAATGGACAAGCCTTCAACATCTTTCATTTTGAAATTGAGATGTAAAATTGTAATATATTTGGCGGACCGGCAGAAAAGTTGGCGTGGACTGGCGGTTGAGAAATAGATGCCAAAACTATTGAACAATATAACGTATACCGCCACTGAACCGCAACTCACAGCTAGGTTTGAGGCAAGGAAAATGTTTAAACCACTTCGGACTCGTGCTAGGAAAATAACAAACATTAAACGTTTTAAAGTTCGTCATTTGCGAATCCATTCATACGTCGCATAGTTCCACAAATTTCCTGGTGATATCAAAACTTTCCGCACAGGAAATGCGTGCAGAGCATCATGGATTAGCGATCCATCACCTCAAACACTCGGCCACCTCGCCGTCCAAAACCTGTAGTTAAATGAAATATTTATGTGAGAATTGTTGGAAGTAGATTTTTTTTAAGGCGCAATTACGCCTACACTGACAGATGGAAATTCAATTTTGAAACATGTTTTTAAAAAAGCCCAGCATTCCAGTTTTTACCTTTGTGACTAAACCTGCTGGAACAAAAACAGAACTTTTTTAACAACCAGTTTGTGGTGATTTAACATCATGTCCCAACACTTTTGGTTCCCAGTTGATTGCTTGGCCATAATGTAATTTCTACTGTGGTTCGTCTCCATTAGTTCATACCTAGTTTGCATTTCACGTCGATTCGTTAGGGAGCAATAAACAACAAATCGGAAAATTTCCTGGTTAGTTACGCGGCAAGACGATATCGCAAACTGCACTTCAGAATAGGACGATCACGCCTTGTCATGCAAGAGCATGAAGCGTTGTCTGATTACGGTTATAGAGATCCCCTACGTATATGTGAAGGTTGTCTGGCAAGTTGTGCGCTGGCTTACCAGTGTATCCTGACAACAATACGCGCGTCGGTTTCAACAAAAATTCCTCTCATTTATTCAGAGGACAGCTGCCGGAAAAGGAACATTAACGAAGCGACGCTAGTTAGTGCATACCGGCTCTTATGGCATAAAATATACGTGTTGTATTTCTTTAACGTTTCGTCTGCCTTGCGGCAAGACTTCATCAAGTATGACGCAATTTCAAAGTGGGCTACACTAAAACACGCAAGGGCACTAAAAGAAAAAAAGAGGCACATTGATACCGCTTATCAAATTACGTGCTGGAGGCAAAAACACTGCGGGAGGCGCCACAGTTACAACAAATTTTTGTAAACTGCCGGAAAGAAAACACATTGTTCTTTGTCGTTGACGCATTCACTGCTTTTGTGAATGTGAAACAACGCAAGAAAGAGTCGCTTGGTGTGGTCCAACTCCTTATCCAGAACTTGGGCTTTATCGAAGGCAACTTCGTGTCGCATGTCACCGCATGCTTAGCCAACGCGCAGGTGTTAGAGATGCTTCCATATCGGTTTGTGGAAGGATTTGGAAAAAGGAACTTGAAGTTTTTAAAAACCCTTGTCTAGGTACAAAATACTGAAGTGAATAACCGTGAATTAGAGGCCATAAGCTAAAATGTTAAACAGACATTTCAAACACGACATGTGTTTATCATCAGTGCTGTACTACATGATTATAAACTGCATCGAATGCATCGCCTACATTGGCAGGCAGGCGGATGGAAAGACAATTTTGAAACGTGTTTGAAAAAAGTCCAGCATTCCAGTTTTTACCTTTTTATCCCAAAACCCGTATCTAAAGACATCTGATGAAGCGACTAATGCACAGAAAAACATAAAAAACTTACAGTGTCTTGGACCATGCGCCCCCCACCCAGATATTCAACATCGACATCGTGGCGAAAACTGGTTTTGTCCGAGAGGCGAACATGCTGGACGCACAAATCGACTGCAACCATAGAAATAAGTTTAAAATGAAACACTGATATCTCCACATGATATTTAATAACTCCTTGCTTCGGGCGTATTACGTTTACGTTGTATAAAAACCAAGGCAATGCCTTCGAATTTGGAATGTACCAGGTCTCTTGCGAATTTATCTTACTTGAATGAAACGCATTGTCTCAATTTAATCAACGCCAAGTCGTTGGTTGGACTCGAATGATACGAGTAGTAAGGATGTCTGTAAACCTCTTCAATATCTAGGTCACGAGAATCCTCTACGCCCTCTGATTGGCTGAATTGGAGTCCGTCACGGTTGTAGTAATCGCCCACCCGAACGATCGTCTCATTGGTGAACCTGTAACCATGGAAATGGTTCCCATGGTAAATTGTTTTAACTCTATGGCACTCCATACCAACAATGAAATTTTTTAAGACCTTATTTCATGATATCCTTATGTACAAAACGAACTTGATAGCTGAAAGCATTATTGTTTATAGGAGGTCTGTGGACCCCAAATGGAAAACCTTGTTGTCGGAAATCAAACTTAAAATCGACACCAAATTCACAACGTGCACCGAAATGCAAACTTTTTACGAGCCTGGATCCGTCTGGAACTTTGTGCTAATTTATTACAGCATGAAAGAACTTCGGAAATTACTCACGATTTCGAACTGGATTCGACACAATGTGCGGCTGCGAGGACGTAACATCTGTTGATGAGAGTTCCTCCACAAGAGTGAGGAGTGCGGCCTCTTAATGGATACTTCTTACGTATGGAAACCTGTAAGAATTACAAAAATACCTCGAACACTTGATGTAAACATGAAGATAATAAGGTTATAGTGGTTCTTAACCGATGAAAAAATTACTAGTAGGGGGAAATTATGGGTTTGTGGGTGATTAGTCGGCACCGAAATATACAAAAGTAGTTACAAGAGAAATATTATCATCTGTATTCACTGTGTGTCGTGTAGTTATTGACAATTGGTCATGCCATGTGGCCGAAACAGTGAAAAAAGGATAACAGATATAGCGAAAAAGCAAATCATTAAATTCTACATTTAAAAATTTGAATACTGGTGGGAAAAAGGGATCCCGATTAAATTTAAGCTGGGAAATGAGATGAAAAATGGTTAAGAACCAGCACTGTTACAGACACACATGCACATGGAAGTAAGCTTTTATGAAAGCCGGCATCTGACTGACAGCGAATATACGACATGGATTTAAATGAGCTCTCCTATAATTGTACGTTTCTACATAACTTTGCAAATCTCCCATAAAATCATTTACCTGCAACGGCTGACTCCCGGGGTTGGCGTTGACCCCTTCCACTATTCTCAATCTGTCTTTGACCTCAGGACAGAAAGCCGGAACAGGAATATCGGTGGTGGCTCCTTGCAGTTTGCTACCTGGGAATATACGAACAAAATATACTGGCTGTTGATAAGACGTTGAATAAAGTTGACAACACAAATGACACATTTGACCGAGTTGTGCATCCCCGTAATAAATTGTGGAAAACTTCGTACAGCTAACCTAAATCTTGGTCAGTTAAAAGCCAAAAATGTTCCGTCCTTTGCGAGTTGTAAACAGCAATGTGGTTGGTTTCTCTAATGGAAGGCAATCTTCACGTAATTCTAAACAGCAGAGAGCAACTACATGAAAATCTTTTAAAATCTCAAACTTTTTCCGAAAAGAGTTAACATTGTTGAATATTCAGCAATTAGTATTAGAAGTATTGAATATAAATTGTCTTTACACATCACAAAGCCAGTTATCTTTTGGTAGAAAGCATTATCCATTCTTTTCTAGTTACAAATGCATTACTTTTTCGACCCAACATTTAAGCATAGGCAATACATATATATTTTGCACTATATTGTATACAATAACAAACTAACGTAAGCTTACGGTAAGACGTAGGTAAGAGCCATTGTAATATATCATGATCGATATGGTGTGAATACGAATAATGATTTGAAACTTAGTCCCTCTGCTTAATCTTGCCCTGCCCAGACGACAAAAGGGCCTTGCACTCCATTCATTCCCAGTTGGTCCATTCTTGATGATTAGCTGTGTGTTACATACAAAGCGAAACCATTACAACCAGCAAGTTTATTCAATTCAATGTTTTACAGTATGATAGTTTGTATTATCAAAATATCCTGATAGCCATATACCCAACAGAAACACATTCTACTTGAATAAGCTATACTTATGATGTTTAGAAGCATAGGCGATACATATACATATATGAAATATATCAATTGAAAAGCTTGTGAAATAACGATTCAGGATTTATTACAGAACTTGCTACAGTAAGTTGAAAGTTCGTTCAATTTATTGTAACCTTTCCCACCGACCAATGGCATAATAAATTTAGAATGGCTTGACAGCGCCGTCTAGCGGATGAACCAAAAGAAGGCACTAAAACATACGAACTTTTAATTCTTGCTGATTCTTTTTGAAAATGGTTTGTTCATACCAAAATAATGTTTTTGAGAAGTACATTGTTAGTTATCTAGCGGAAATTTAAATTCCCAAGGTTCATTAGAAACTTTTCCAGCGACCAACGGTATATTTAATTTAAAATTGCTTCGCAGCGCCGTCTAGGGGATGAATTGCCCGATAGAACTAAATGAATTTATGTTCTTGTAAATTCTTTTCAAAATGGTTTCTTTATGTCAAAAATATTGATTTTGTGAAGTACATTGTTAGTTATCTAACTTAATCTTGCATGCCTCGTGTTGTGACACAAGTGACCTGGAGTAACCCCGACGGACTGTTCCGTTACAGAGGTGGTTTCAGTTTCTTCTCACTAAAAGATATGCTGGGGTGATAGTTTGCTTATCAAGCTATTAACGGTCGTTATATTGCTGCTTTTCTATGTCGCGTGATTAATTTACTAGTGTAATATCACGAGGCATGCAAGATTAAGTCAGATAACTAACGTGATTAATTTACAAAACTATTGAACAGTAGCGTATACCGCCACTGAACCGCAACTCACATCTAGGTTTGAGGCAAGGAAAATGTTTAAACCCCTCCGGACTCGTGCAAGCAAAGGAAACTTTCGGCACAGGAAATGCGTGCAGAGCATAATGGATTAGCGATCCATCGTCTTAACCACTTGGCCACCTCGTCGTCCAAAACCTGTTGTTAAATGAGATATTTATGTGAGATTTGTTTGGAAAAAATATTGTCTTGTAAAAACTACTTTAGTTTGGTTTGATATTGTCGTATACGATAAATTGCACTTACATAAACTTGATAGATGGTTTGCCACATCCTTCGATAGTTCAGTTGGTGCGGCGGTAGAGTTTATCACAAATACATCTGAAGTACACAGCATTTTAGGTAAAAGTACGTTTGAAAAAGAATGCATTAAACTAACTGGTTTTACAGGATTTCTTTCTTCCTGAGTATTACAAATGCCTTCACTATCTTTAGTAAATGGAAAGCATGAAAACTTTTCCATTCAAGGGTAGCAATTGTTACAGGTGTAAACAAATTTTTTGTGCTGTTTTGGTAAACTTTGCCCATCTTCAAAAAAGTACAGTACATAACAAATGCGCTGCGTTCAGGTCGCAGTACTTTAGACAACTTGGCCATCCTGTCTATGCACTGTACTTTGTTATATTATTTAGAAATGTTCAGAAGTAGTTTTTAGGGCGCAATTACAAACCTTGTAAACGATGATTTGTTTAAAATTATTTCATCCTGGTCAATTAAATGCCTTGTTGGTTTTTGAAACTATAAAACTGTCAAAATCACAACAAAAAATTAAAAAAAAACTCACAAACCGGCGCAGTCTCAATCAATAATGTTGGTAATATTTACCAAGAATCCGATAAGATCGAACAAAGCTTGACACCCTCGTGTAAATCCCAGGTTTGTTTACATTTCCACAACCGATGCCCCAACTTGTGATATTCCAGATTGTGTGATGGTTTATGTCATGCGCTGTCGTTCTGAAAAACAAAATTGGAAATTGTTTGTGGTAATATGTTTAAATAAACAAGAATGACTCGATTTTACCATAACTTGTGTTTCTTCGGTTTGACGTTGCAACACTTAAATCATTTTAACCTGTTGTCATTTTTGACAAACAAGTTGCAAATTTTGACAACTTTTTGTTAGTTTTTAAACTGGTTTAAAATATAATCAATCATATTATTCATCAATACTTCATTATTTTGTAACAATTAAATAACAATGACTTATATCAATGGTGGGGAAGGTCAACTATAAAAACAACATAACCCGTCTCACACAATTTATGAAATAGCATTTATGCAAAAGTTTTTGTGTTGATTCAAAGCAATACTGCTTACCATATGTTTGTCATCTTTCATTGTCATTTTGTTATGAGCAAGAGTGCATTCTATCGGAGTGTGTTTAACTTCTGATACTACAATTTTAGGTGTTTTTACCCAGGATGTCCTTGCAGAGAAGTATTGGCATTCTTGATGTTGCCTTGGTAATGTTTTACTCTACAGTGCATCCTGGTGGACAAATAAAAACAATGACTTTTTGACAAAGGTTTGTGACCACTGGCGACCAGCAACTAGAGTACCACTAAAACTTGGCAAATCTCAAACAAATGCATAATTATGACAGCCAAACATAACATGGTTATAATGTAATAAAACAAAAAAAATAGTTGTCTAATAATGCTACAAGAAATTACTGTTGTAAAGTTTATGCAGCAAAATAATGTTATATAGGCATAGTTACACACACTTGTGATAATATAGCAATATCAACACATCTAGGTAAAAACATCACATAAGTTTTCTGTATATTGTTCATTGAAATTTACATACAACAAAGTTAAATACCGCTTGTGGGGCAACCCAACTTTATTGAATGCAACCTCTTGTTCAGATCAAAATTTCCTGGGATTCGTTGTGTTGGTCAATCATCTAATTCAGTGACTCTAGACTTCTTTGTCCTGGCATATGAAGCAGTCAGAAAAGTCATTGACCTCTTTGATGTTCTGATAAATCTGTTCCTGTCAAGATTAAAGTACAGGGTGAATGTCACAATGTGTTTTCCATACAACCAGGTTGTTACTTGCTTCTACTGTTTTACATATATCCATGCTCATATTGTAAACTGCACAAACTTTTTTTGTAAAATAGGGGTTTATAAATCACATAGAGTGAGTATTTGGAGGTTGTGGAAGACTCCCTGACAACGCCCTATGGAGGGGTCGGCAACCCCTGGCACATGAGGTTAATATTCATGGCATGCCAACTAATTTATAAGTTCGTACTTCAGTACTTTTACAAGCGTTCGGGATTGGCTTGCGTCACAAAGATACGTCAAAAAGATAAATGTCGAATAATTGCACAAATTTACACAATAAAATTTATATAATGATATAAGTAATGAGGCGGTGGCAACACAGTGGTAACAAGATAAAGGCAACATACTCTGATTTGCACGTACACAATTTAAAAACACACATGTAATGTTCAAAAAAAGTTGCTGGCCCCTGCTCCACTGACACCGGCTACAAACCACTAGTCCAAGTTGAAATTCCCCCAAAAAATTTAGCTGTCTTTTGCAAAAAAATTCACAAGCTTTGCATATAAATATAATTTATTGTGACATGGAGCCCAACGGCACCAATGGTTTTAGCTTTTACATGGACATAGGGTTTTCACCTCGATTGTCTTCAGAGGTTTGCATCCAGTGTTTGGGAAAATCTTCCACTGGTTGTTTGGCGAGAAAGATTGTCAAGAGCCAACATCAAGTTGCACTGATGAGACCTAACAGATCAAAACATTGACCCAGTCGTCCAGTCTGCGACTCACTTAATATGATTTCTGTTGACAAAAGTTACGAATTAATTTAATTTGGGGTCAGCATGATGACCAGGACTTCTTCCAGCAACAATTCATTGGGTGGATTAGTGATGTTTTTCGGAGCTGACAAGATTGGTCTTACTAATGTTTTGTATTCAAGGATTTTTTTTATTTCGATTGACTTGAGGATTCATTTAAAAATAAACACAGCAACTAACTTTTGTACAGAGCACAATTCAACTTCAAGTAAGTATTTGTGTACAACAGACCAATACAAGACATACACTTACTTCATTAACCAACATATTCTCTTGTAACTTGGTTCATGGGCGTTGTCAGTTTGTGGGAATTTCACTCTTCATTTGCAATAAGTTTTCTTCCATTTAAAACCAATACATTTGAAAATAAGATATTTTGAGACAGTTGAAGTTTTAATTTTATTCCAAGACCAAGTAGATCCGTCTGTTACGTTCCTACATGACAACATTCTATTCCACAAACAACCCCTGGTATTCTTTCTTTCTGAAAACTGGAATAAAAATGTCGGAAAGCTTTCGTCTCACTTTCTGCTCCAGACATATTTCACTTTATATATTTCGTAGCAATTTTATTTACAGCAAAAAACATTTATTTTGAACAAATCACAAAAAAAAAAAAATAATTCTGGAAGTCGCGTGTTTTGTTTCAATCCGGACCACTGGAGTCTCCATCGGATGAGAGGAAGGAATATTTACTGATCATACAAAACATCAACTTCCGTCTGAAAAAAAATCACAAAACTTTTAATTTCATCAAAATTAACAAAACCATGTTTTAATGTAAATATAAATTCAACAAATTCTTACCGGGTTTTTCAGATTTTTAATCTCTTTTTCCAAGACTCGAATAGATTCGGAATCGAATCCGCATCCACTCAGCAACAACCTCTCATCCACTTTAGGGAGAATCAGACAAATATTTCCCACATCTTTTCGTTCAAAATTGTTGTCACTCAGGTCGAGAATTCCCAACTATTTAAAATATAAAAATTGGTCGGAAATCTTTGTTTCAAACTTTTTTCAAAACAGATATTTTTTCTTAAAACCGGATTAAAATTAACTCCATGTTTTCACTTTTGATTAAAAAAGTAAGTTTTATAAAAATATCATGGATTTAAACAAATATTTATTCTCAAAATAATGAAAACCAACCTTGGGTCCCATCATCATAATCGCTTCACAGATCATGTTTAAAGTTTCGGAATTAAGTCCGCATTCCCACAACCCCAGCCTCAAACCGGGTTTTCGAATCCGTGGGAGGAAATCCGCGAGAGCGAAAACATCCGAAATCTTCAGTGGGATTTGGCTCAAAATCAACATCCGAGGACAATCGAGGGCGATTTCATCTCTAAATATTCCGTCAACTTCCTGTAAATCTACGAGGAAATCTGAAACAGGGACAAGTTTATTAAAACAAACATGGCGGAAGTTTTACTAAATCACTAAAACTTTTTATTGCAAACTTCAAACAAGATTTCTTCACTTTTAATCGGATTTAAACAAGACAAGATCCAACAAATTAATCAAATACAAAAACATTAACTTACTGGAAGGAAAACATAAACTTTATCCGACAAAAAACATGCGACCTTCCTTTAAAACTTTCAACCTGAACATTTTTATTCCATTCTCTTCTATAAGAACAATGGAATTGCGACGTCACAATACTTACTGTGACGTAACAGTTACGTTTACAAACACGCATCACCAGACTGGAAATAAATACTAACCTCGTAACTCGTATCCACGTAAACAGAATCCATCAGGCCTTTCTTCTCGCAGGTATTTCCAAAGTTTCTTCAACAACTTTTTCGCACGTTTGTCTGAAAATAACAAAGATCAACATTTACGGCAAAAATAGAAGTCATGTATTTGGATGGGAGAATTATTTAAACTCCCAATGTGCGTTTTCCACAAATATAACCTGCGTATATTAGATGCGTAATGAGATGTGAGACTTTCGAAACCACGATGCCAGTTTACCCAATATTAATGGTGACTTGTAGTGGAAAGTATGTGAAAGTTTAACAGCAAGATTTTCGTAAAGCAACGTTGTGTAACAAATTGAATTGTAAAAATGGTTTTGCAAATCGTTCAGGGCCGGTCAATGCAGACAATACCTTGTATTACTTTGCTGGTTACAATTATTACAGCAGAATGATTTTCTTATGATTAAATGAGAAAAAAAAGGGGTCACAGTTATTACACTTGCAGTTGATCCTAAATTTGCATCATTTTTTCAGAGCAATTTAGGCGACCCCTCCCTAGGACATTTCATAACAATGATAAAACGATGCAGTGGCAGAATAGTAAAAATATGTTGTTTAAAATGTTTGTGTTCGTCATCAGTGCAAGACTGACTAATTGTAAGAAAGGCAGGCAGGTTTAGTCAATGGAGACAAGTGCAACAAAACAAATATGTTACATAACAGCAGCATCTTAACTTTGGCATCAATTAGATAGTCCCAGATTTCTACACCTAAATGCCTTGTATTACTTTACAGGTTACAGATGTTACAGCAAAGTTTTTTTTAACTGACTACCATGCTTTTGATCCTCATTGTTAAGTGTGGAGGATGCTGGATCACTGGAAGCAGTCTTCACTGAGGTTGATGGCAAGGTTTTTGGACTGGAACCACTTCCATCACCTGTAAAAAACAATCAAGGTGATAACTGCAATTTAATGGCACTTATGTACACCATAAGGGTTAACCCAATGCGAAGGCCTTACTTAATAATTTTGACAATAAATCTGCTCTGTCTGTGGGAGTTCGCCAGTCGGACTTTACAGCAGGGATGCACAACACGAATGGCATATTTGGTTTGCCAGTGGTTTCAAAGTGGCATTCACGCCGGTTTTCATTCATAGAATGTGGAAATATGTATGGTGTTTTGAATACATCAATGTTCAGTCAAGCTCTTTGCAAACAGGTTTTAACTTTATAAAAATACATTTCTCTTTGAGTTGTGCATCCTGCTTTACTGGGAAAAGGGGATTTAATTCAGCTATGCTGTATTCATAAGCTAACCACTGCTTTAAACCACAACGGGAGTCCATTTCAAAAGCAAATCAAAAAAGAGGCATTTTTGGAGCCATTGAGATCTATAAATATTCTTACTGACTGCTTCAGGTACAGCAACGGCAAAATGTTAAAAAAAAACATAATAATTCAGAGCTGCAGACAGGGTGTACATGCACTGTTTCAACCTATGAGATCTCATCAGTGCAGCTGTTGACTGTGGCACGGTGCTAGCTTTTTCCAAACCATCGGTGGTTTGTCTCTGTTGTTTGGTACTCAGTATAGGGTACCCAATGGATCGACATTGACCGAAAGGTACCACAAAGTGGAAATCAGTGTGCCCGCTACTGTAAAAGCTAGCACAGTGCCACAGTCAACAGCTGCACTGATGAGACATCATAGGTCGAAACAGTGCATGTACACCCTGTCTGCAGCTCTCAAAATGTTTACATATGTGAAATAATGTTAAATTCATACCATTGGACAATTAATTTAAGTGCCCAAAACCACAGGTTTATGCAAAACAATGGATATAATAAATACCAAAGAATTTTTGTGCTACAAAAATGGTATACTTCAGTACTTGCACCAAAAATCAGTTGAGCAACGTGTGTATATAGGGCAGAACTTACTTTTTACATGTCCTAGCTCACCACCATCTATTTGAGGTATTCTGGTTGCCTCAAGTTCAGCTGCAGCAGTGGAGGTTTCACCAGCTGTATAAACATGTGTTAAAAAGCAGAAGCAATATGGACTGGGTTACTGTTACATCTTACCAAATTAACCAAAAACCTAAATAGATAAAAAAATACAGCAAACAAATAAAATGTAAGGTTTTTAAAATTTGGTAAGACTTTTCTGTTAATAAAGAGTATGAAATGTGTATGAATATAAATTAACATACATACTTTTACATTAACAATACATGATTGTTTAGATTAACACCTGTATGTTTCTTTGTGGCAGAATTGGAATAAACTATAGAAAAGCAAAAATAATGAGTTTATCAAGTCAAGCATAATAATGCAGTAACACATAATACACTGTCAAATCTTATGCAGCCCATTTTTTAAAAAAAAAGGATTGCTGTTATGTTATCTGCTTTGTATATATTTATCACCATTATCCAGCGACTGTTTTGAATGTTGGGCCTTGGAAGTTGTTGCTCCACCTAATGTTTTGGATGAAGACGATTCGATATTTGTTGAAGCCAAACCATCCGTGAAAGCTTTAAAACAATGTGTTGAAATATATAGCACAGCATATATATATATCATTCTTTTTCTATTTTTTTGTAGACTTTAGTGAAGTGTTGTAATATTCATACCATTTAACAATTAATTTATGTGCTTTAAACCACAGGTTTATGTAAAACAATGATTATAATAAATACCAAAGAATATATGAATGCAAAACATGGTGGCAACATTACACTCCAGTTTGTGTAAAAATGTTATAGTGCGTTACTAGGGCAGAACTTACTTTTTACATGTCCCAGCTCACCACCATCTATTTGAGGTATTCTGGTTGCCTCAAGTTCAGCTGCAGCAGTGGAAGTTTCACCAGCTGTAGAAACATGTGTATTACAAAGCAGAAACAAGATATACTGGGCAACCATCTGTTTACAAGTGCCTTGATGAAACAGCGTACAAACATTTGCTAAAATTCTAGTAAAATTGTTCCAGTGGTTCTCAACCTGCAAGGGCTTTTTAAGTGGTGTGCACAAAAAGTTGCAACATAGACAAATTCCATCCAAAAATGCCAATTAAACCTGTGGTTTGTTAGCATTGTTGTGAAATTGCATGCTACGGCATATGCCTTAAACAGTTTCAAAAAGGAAGAATTATTGATATGATATGTTTCACTCAAACAGTTTTCTGCCTTGAAAACATTTCCCACCATTTTCCGGTGACTGTTTTGAATGTTGGGCCTTCGAAGTTGTTGCGCCATCTAATGTTTTGGATGAAGTAGATTTTACATTTGTTAAAGCCAAACTTCCTCTGCAAGCTGTAAAACAATGAGTCACAATATATAGTATAGCATCAGTTATATTTAAGTTCAATGCTATGTAATCGGCAAAGTTTTGTCAGCAAAAAAGATAACAGAAACACATTTTTAATACACAAATACCAAATAAATATAGTACTGACTGATTTTATGCATCTTGGAAATTGTCGTACCGCTGACAGCACTATTGACAGGATCAGATTCTGAACTGGTTTCACTACGTCCACTTCCAGAGGCTTAGATTGAAAATTATAAAATAAAAATAATGGTCATTAAAGCACAAACTTTCCAATGCGCTGCACATACCTGGTTTGTGTCCGAGCAAAAGGCCACACACAAAACGACGAACCATTGCCCAATGGGGTTCATTAATCAAATCGTCAACGATTTGATCAAATTCTTCATCTGACAAGAACATAGAAATGTAGTATGCACCAAACATTTCCTGCAGAACTTGATGAAGGTAGTAGAAGAGAACATCTCTCCCATCAAAGACTCTACGACTGGGAAACCGGGAGAACTTTGCCATTTTGAACACTACATCCTGTACTTTTACATCTTCTAAACCTACTTTTTGAAGGTCTTCATGTGTGAACACAACGGTTTTACGAACCATCCCTTCATATGCCATTTGGCCAAGTGGCAATTTAAGGTTTTCTAATTTCTCTCCTTTTGCATGCTCAGAGTGACCAAGATGTTGCAAAACTTCATCAAATACATTAGTTATGGTGGAAATACTGTGTACCTCACCAAATAACCCAGCATAAACAATAAATTGTAAAAGCATTGGATTGCGGCATAAATCAAGCAATTGTGGAGATTTAGTTGCAAGTTTGTTCCACAGTTCATTTGCTTTATCACCCGAGTAGCTATCAAACAGTGTCTTTGCATCCTCAGGAGAAAGATCACTGACATAAATTGTTGGCTTAGGTCGGAGTCCTAATGGTATTAATAGTAATGAGTGGGGCCGAGAAGTAAAAATCAATGTAGATTTTGGAAAAAATTGCCTGCTGCAAAGGTTAGCAACAAGCTGTTGTACTGGCAAGGGAGTGTGATACTTCTCACTTACAGGTGCCATGTTTTCTAGTGTCCAGGTTGCCTGATCTAATCCATCAAAAATAAAAGCACACTTTTCTGGGTTCTTTATCATCCACTGGAAAACCAAACTGAGTGTTTCCTGTGAAGCATGGTTGAAGTGGTTATCCAGCAGAAGCTCCTGCAAAGTAAGCTTTCTATCGCCGTAGTTTAAATACATGAACCGAAGATGAAGCACTAAGTGATCTTCTGTTTCTAGTTGCCTGCATAATCTCTTTGAAAGAGTGGTTTTGCCACATCCAGCCGTCCAAGGAAAGCTAGAAATATGCCTTGCTGGTTGTCTTCTTTAAAGCTTGAAACTAGTTGGGGAAATTTGATGTGTTCACCAACAAATCGATCATTGTCCCCCTTGCTTGTTGATGGCTGAAAGTCGTTTTCCTTTTGAGGATCAATTCCTTTGTAAATATCAGTATCTATCAGTGTTGGTTGAACCTCTGGTATTTCAACCTTTTGCAACTCTTCACTGTAAGGGACAACATCGGGATCAAGATTTTCAAGCTGATACTTTTTGATTTCATCAACTGCCTGTTGCAACTTTTCTTCTGCAAATTTTAAACAGGTTTTTCAGATAATAAATCTATGTTACAGTGGTTTCTTGAGAAACAGTGGGCTCTAGCATCTGTTTGGCTGGTTTTTACTTTTGGTGCAACACGCTGCATAACCATGACGCAAATTGAAGATTAGCGTTTATCAGCAAAATTAGATTATGATTGTCACGTCTAATGCCACAGAAAAATTATGAAATCTCAAGTGCAAAAACGGGAAAAAAATTGTCTGCTGTTTAGTTTTTTAGCCATCCGTATTATATTTCATCATATTTTTATTTCAAATGCTTGTTTCGAAAGTTTCAGTTGATCTAAATCTTATTTTACGTCAATTTATGGAACTACTTTGCTTCGTAGGAGTAGGAACAAACATAATTTCAGATGACATCATTAAACATCACAGAGTATATTTAGTTGTAGCAGGCAAATTTCGAGTTGTAAGTTTCTGATTGGTTGTATTTTTACCCACAATGCAGTATACTTAATGGAACATAAAACAAAATTTGTTAAAGGATGCATATTGGTATTTCTATCAAAATAAGTTTAGCGGCGGAAAATGTCCACTTGTCACAAGTGGATGACAAGCAATCAGTGATGCATGGGGGTCAATTTCGCGGTTGAATGAGCCTATGCATGTGCTGTTGCTTTGGCGAATTCGATCCAGTTTTGGAAAGTTTTAAGTAGAGTTTTGGGCGTTTTAAGTCAGGTTGCTCCGTGGTAACGTGTGTTGTATAAAATTGTCAAACGGTTTAATTTTGTGGTAATATCTGCAGAATAATGAAAGACTTGTCTGCGTTGAACGGCAAAAAGTTTTGTATGGTGTTTCAGCTACAGTGTTTGTTTTACATGTTGGCCAAACAAGCGTGAAGAAAATTCCTTACTTTCTTAGGGGCATCTCTAAAATACGCGAACCACGCGAACCACGCGAACCACGCGAACGACACGTTAACGAAAACTAATAAATTATGTCATATTATTGTGTTTGCAAAACAAATTAAAAAACAAGGAACGACCACCGACCCAAGTTACAGTAACGAATAAATAGCAAATTTTCTGTGAGTTCAACTTAAACATAGAAATTTCATAAAGGGGTTAGAGGTTCGCGTATTTTAGAGAGAAATTGGTTAGCGTGGGTAACTTGGTGACAATACCGAGAGAGGTTCGCGTATTTTAGAGAATTTGGTTAGCGTGGGTAACTTAGTTACAATACCGAGAGAGGTTCGCGTATTTTGGAGAGAATTTGGTTAGCTTAGAACGCGAACAACTCGTTGATGAAAACCAACAAATTATGTTATTGTTAAATTTCAGTTTGAGTATATACCTAATTGTGTTAGCATAATGCCTCTGTTTAATGTGAGCAAGTTTATTAAAAATACCAGAAGAATCAATTTTGCCTATGCAACATTTGACAATTATGAGTTCGTTGGACTTACATAAAACCCTCATCAGTTTCTGCGAATACAAAAATAGCTGTTTATAATATTTTTCATAGTTCAACATTTGCAGTAAACAACACAGTTTCAGTCTTGCAAAGAAATGAAGCTTATATTTATTTTAATGGTTTAGGATGCACATCAACTGAAGAGCACATACAGGCGTATTTAAATTACTTGGTTTAAACTCAAACACAAGTCCGCTTATTTTCATTGTTGATTTATTTCCGTGACTTTTTTTGACCAGATTTTTTCCCAATACGAGCTGGTGGTTGTTTGGTTACAAATTGGCCATCAGAAGATGTAATGATGTTGCTTTTTTCCTTTGGCACGTACTTAAAAAAGTTGTCACAATGCTTGTTCTTTTGTAAAGAAGTCATTGATGTCCAATTATCAATTGATTTCTGAAAGGATTTGTATGTTGGATCAAGAACATAAGGTCCAATTCCACAAATTGCTCGTTTCACATCGGCATACATTGTGGTAACTAGTAGGGATGCACCGAAAGTTCGGTTTGCCGAATTTATTCGGCCGAAACTAAGGTTTTCGCAATTATTCGGTTTCGGCCGAATATTTCTGCAAAATTCGGCCGAAACCGAAACTTTTTTACTGCATGTAACGCTGATACGCGAAGTTTAGAAAAGGTTAGAATCCTTGTTTAAACTGTACGAATGTGTTGGTTAAAAGGATAAAAATCAAGTTATAGCAGTAAGAAAAATCCCCAGTATTCTTTATGAGCCAAAAAAGGCTGTACGATAAGATTAGATCCAATCCAGCACATGTTTTGTTTAAATTTATTGCGGTGAAAGAGATGATATACCAAAATTAGTTTCGGTTTATTCGGCCGAATTAATTCGGCAACTTTTGCCGAATATTCGGTTTCGGCCGAATAGAAAAATAGCTGTTTCGGTACATCACTAGTAACTAGATCAAAAATGAGGTCAATAAGATCAGGTAAGTTGTGTTTTTTCCAATCTGCTGTAACTTTTAGTACATTGTTGGCTGATTCATTGTTGTTATTAGTCCATGCTTTTCCCCTTTCTTTGATAAATGGCCAAACATTATTTTTCAGAGTTCGCAGAATCCGATTTTGTACATACAGCTTTATCAGCCTTGTTTATAAACTCTGTTTCATCAGCAGAATTCAGAACAGACATGGTAAGTCCCTCCAATGCTTTCCTGTTCTTTGAATTTAGTCCAATTCTGTCTCTGAGGTGTTTTGTTAAGTTTTGCTTTACATGATTTAGGCACAAAACATGTCTTGATGCTGAAAAGTTATCCAAAAATGACTTATGGATTGCAGTTTCATCATCACTGCCGAAGGTCAACAAATGAGCACTGCCAAGCAAAGGTTGCAAGTGTGAAAAAAATGATGAGTAACTGGTTATTGTCGATTGCAGGTGAAGATACATAGGCCCGAAAAAAATTGGATGCTGTTTTGTTTTTGTTGACAAAATGCTTAGGTTCTTAAATACAAACGCTGTTAAATAGATTTTTCCAAGATTGTATGTTTTATCAATCCCGAGAATTGTATTTCCCGAAAAGCAAAAGCGTTTAATATCTGTGAGTTGTTGTTGTGTATACAAAATAGATGAAAATGCTTGTTTTTTAGAATACTTGACCTCCTGAACAAATGGATGCAGTTGAATCATGTTGGTTACATGCAAATATTCATCTGCAGCATTTCCTATGTGTGGTGTAGGAGCGGATTTCTTTGAGTTGTATTTAATATTGTGGAGCTGTTGCAGATTTCTTGGCATAGATGCTATATTGCTGTAATTTGTTTCCATTTTCATGGCTTTGATGTATGCCTTTTTGGGAGGAAGATGTTGAAGATATGATTTGAGTTTATGTTTTGTTTGATTTTCTGTCCTAATGTACCTTGTTTCAACTGTGTTTGAATTTCCATGCTTCATGTGCCCAGGAAAAGTACCTTTGTATTCATAGATAGCAATCTTGTTCTCATCCAGCCACGTGATTTTTCGTTTGTACTTGCTGTCTTTTTTTAGCTGTGAATAGTAGCTTATGACTGCTATTAGTTCTTCTTCCAGTGGTTGTGGTTTAATTTCTGTAAATATTGTTTGCCCATCATATCTATTTTTTTCACAAAATATTCCTTTTCTTTTGTATATTGCTTTCATTGTTTTCTTGACAAAGTACAGGTGAGAAATAGAACCAAGTAGCCACGCCCCGCAGTCGTCAATGTATTCAGAATTTTGTTTATTTTTCCTTTTTTTCATGTTTTCTTCATTATTTACTACAAACCATACATTTTCTTTCTTTCCTGGCGGCACATTTTGTAAAGGCTTGCAACTAAATTTCTTTATTGTGTAAATTTTTTCTTTTGCAGACATAAACATTTTGTTAGGTAATGGTTTAAACTGTGAAATATCTGCATTCATGTTTTCATTTATAGAGTCATCTGAACAATCTGATTTGAATGAAGTTTTACTATCTTCAGGTAATGAATTTGTCATACTTTCTTTCTGTGAAGATTGATATAATGTGTCCTTACAGGTTTCTTGGGATGCTGAAGCTGAACTTTTGCTATCATGTGAAATATACATGTCCAACTCATCTGAATCTGAACTACCTGCTATTACAATTGGTGCCATTTCATCTAAATCATTCACTGGACTTAAAAATATGAAGTGGTTTGGATTGAAAGTATAGTCGGAAAATTGAGTGCAAGTCCACATGATTGTTCCCTTCGATGTAGTAAAAGATGAACCATGGCCTTTTATTTTCCTGGTGTAAGCCGAACTTCTTATGTCTTGTGGTCCAATGCTGGGCATGAATGAGTTAAATGTTATGCCCATTGCTGAGCTTGCTGCATAAAGATGGATAAAATCAGCAAATCCCCCAACTTTCGCAGCACTGTGGAAAATTTCGGTGTAGGATGGTGTTATAATTCTGGAGTCTTGGATTTCATCTTCAAATAACAGGTGATTGGTGTCGTAGTACCTTCGGTTTTCAAGAATTTCCAGAGCAGTGTAATATCTGATTAGAAGGTGGTGTTTTTCAGAACCATACAGCATGCATGATAAGGAGCGATAAAAACAATTACCATCTCCTAAAGTTGACAGTGGTGTGTACTGTTGCAGTGTTTGGGGACAAAAATTTTTCAATATCTGTAAACTGACTGCATCAATCTCCTCATTTGATTTTATTTTTTCTGGCATGTCTGGCTCATATGCTAATAGGAGCATGATTTCCTGAGCAACATGCATACATTGTGTGGTCTCGTTCAAAACTGCTAACGAGAGCCTTTCTAAAGCCTTCCTGTAGCTGAAACAACCCTCATGGAAGCAGCAATGTCTGCAATAAAACTTAAACTGTGGGTTGGACCACTTTTCTTTTTGATAGCTGCTAATTGGAAGACAACTGAAATGCACCCACTTATGGCATTCATCGCACTGAATGCAATCTGTTAAACAATTAATTTTGCAGTGTGCACACAACCACATACTGCACTGCCTTTATTTACAAACTTCTTGTCTGAATTCTTTTGAAAAATTTTTTTTCAATTCCTGGCAAATTCTTGATACTATAACCTGTAAATATATTGTAATAAACACATTTTTGGCATATGATTACATTTGTATCGTCTTCTCAAATGGTTTAGGAATCATGTTAAATCTATGTCATTGCAATCTCTAGGAGTTGCGTTCCAAGTGAACATCAATGCTCGGAATGACCAAGTGTTTCAATATATCTTGCAACAAAAACGCTATTTTAAGATGTGTACTTACTCAAGGAATATGCGTTTTTTACACACACTGACCTACTTCTTCTTAAACACACAACCTCTCTTCGTATTGTAACTAAATTATTTACGCTAACCAAGTTCTCTCTAAAATACGCGAACCTCTTTTGGTGTAACTAAGTTACCCACACTAACCAAATTCTCTCTAAAATACGCGAACCTCTCTTGGTATTGTAACTAAGTTACCCACGCTAACCAAATTCTCTCTAAAATACGCGAACCTCTCTTGGTATTGTAACTAAGTTACCCACGCTAACCAAATTCTCTCTAAAATACGCGAACCTCTCTTGGTATTGTAACTAAGTTACCCAAGCTAACCAAATTCTCTCTAAAATACGCGAACCTCTCTCGGTATTGTAACTAAGTTACCCACGCTAACCAAATTCTCTCTAAAATACGCGAACCTCTCTTGGTATTGTAACTAAGTTACCCACGCTAACCAAATTCTCTCTAAAATACGCGAACCTCTCTTGGTATTGTAACTAAGTTACCCACGCTAACCAAATTCTCTCTAAAATACGCGAATCTCTCTTGGTATTGTAACTAAGTTACCCACGCGAACCTATCTTGGTATTGTAACTAAGTTACCCACGCTAACCAAATTCTCTCTAAAATACGCGAACCTCTCTTGGTATTGTAACTAAGTTACCCACGCTAACCAAATTCTCTCTAAAATACGCGAACCTCTCTTGGTATTGTAACTAAGTTACCCACGCTAACCAAATTCTCTCTAAAATACGCGAACCTCTCTTGGTATTGTAACTAAGTTACCCACGCTAACCAAATTCTCTCTAAAATACGCGAACCTCTCTTGGTATTGTAACTAAGTTATCCACGCTAACCAAATTCTCTCTGAATACGAGAACCTCTTTTGGTATTGTAACTAAGTTACCCACGCAAACCAAATTCTCTCTAAAATACGCGAACCTCTCAACCCTTTATGAAATTTCTATGTTTGAGTTGAACTCACAAAACATTTGCTATTTATTCGTTACTGTACCTTGGGTCGGTTGTCGTTCCTTGTTTTCGAATTTGTTTTACAAACACAATAATATGACATAATTTATTAGTTTTCGTTAACGTGTCGTTTGCGAGGTTCGCGTGGTTTGCGAGGTTCGCGTGGTTCGCGTGGTTCGCGTGGTTCGCGTGGTTCGCGTATTTTAGAGATGCCCCTTTCTTAGCCCATGTGATCGGCGTGAAGATGCCTTGGTAACTTACTGGCGCCGTAGCTTCACTTAACAGTTTGGCTCAACACTAGATACGGTAAACTGGAATCTTCTGTCCACCGTAATCCATATTGGACATAACTGTCCCTGTACTGTCGTATCTACCAACTGATTTAAACGTTTTCACAAACACTTTTACTTCCCGTATGTTTGCTCAGTTTCGCTTGTCACAGCTACCAAAATATTTTAATACTTGTAGTCAAATGGTTTGTAAATTGTTTACATAGGTTATTTGCGATGTCACAATTAAGGTTATAAGTTGTGAGCAAACTATTGAAACAATTCATGTCTTGATGCCACATATCCAAAATGTTTGCAGTGGCAACATATAACCACATTTGTAGAATGGTTTCATATCTCCGTCGAAACTCTTTCATCAATTTTTCGCGGCACACACAGTTTTCGAAACATGTTAGATGCATTATTCTGTCAAGCTGTAAAGTGCTCTATTCGTTCAAGTAGACAAAAATGATTGCTTTCTCATTATGATTCTACAAGGGAAGTGAGAGCTCCCGAGCATCTGGATCCAAACACAAATTACTAAACACATAAAAGTATCTGAAAACTTAACACCTTTCGCGCGAAAAGGTCACGGACAGCATGCTTTCGTCTTAAATGCTGAAGTCAGACACATTCTTATTTCAATCGGAATATTGCTTTCCTTAAAAGCAGAGGTCGGTGTTGTGACAACCAAGACATGCACACCCACAGCCCCCAACAACTACTGTAACTGGAACACAGACAGTCATTATCTCAGTGGTATATATGTTATAATACTTAATACATAAAAGACAACGATTTACATGAACTTGCGTTTCGTGACATAGCACCAGATTTCCATAGCAATGCATCATATTTCAAACTTCCCTAACTCCCATACCTCGTTTATCTTCTGATTCTGTATTGGTTGATTCATGGTAATGGGCGTGATGATGATGATGATGATCTTCCACAGTCTGATGCAGATGTTCATGATGATGTACGTCACCAATATGTTGGTGCAGGTTCTGGAATGGAATAAGCAAAAGTTACCAAACACACTAATATTATTCGGCCAAAAAAAACTGTCACTCACAAATGATTTTCTCCAACCCCTACCACCAGTACAGCTAATCCTAATAATCAAGAACAACAAGCTTACCTCGGCAACAATGTTTTGTGGGTTTTCTCCTTCTGTTTGTTGTTCGTCCATTCTTGGATTAGCAGGTGTAGCTTTGTATCGCAAGTACAGTATAGCAATATATCACACATACATAGCCTACAAACTGTGAGAAAATTTTGTATGCAGTTAAGATGTAACAAGGATGTAAATTGTTTCTGCTCTAGTTCATTGTTTGCAAGTAATTACACGCTGCAAAGGAGGATCATAGAAATGCAACACTCTGTGTTACATCACCACGTTCATTATTGATAGTGGCGTAACAATGATCTATATTCGTAACACTTTTTTTCGAATGCCAATGTTGCTTGTTACTGATCAGTTCTGTTATTTGAAGCGTGCTGGTAGGGTAAAATACTGGTTTGCGTCAGTTATATTGTTTATTTACCAGTTTCAGGAAATAATTTTAGCTTAAATGTTAATGTTCTTTTGTTGGCTACAAATTAAGCTGTCATAAGAAAACGTGACCAGCTAAAAAAACAGTTGGTAAGTGGTTGCTAGCGTTCATTGTTGGCTGTGTTGTTGATCGTAGAATTTTTATAGAAAACTGTCGTTACTACCTGTGACGTCAAAGGGAAAAGGAGTGTTTCAACAAAAGTAGGCTCTACCCTTTACTTAGCCCTCGCAGGCATAGGCGTCGATTTAGGGGTGACTGGGGTGACATGTCACCCCTCACCAACAAACAGGGGTGACAACATATGCATTGTCACCCCTGGATTTCGTTTAAATTAATAATTATTGTCAGAAAAAACACATACATTATACTATGCGTTAAGCTAGTTTCAAACGACCTGTATTATCACCGTCACAATCATGACAAACACAAGTGCCTCGTGGATTGTTGCATACCGCAGCAATTGTTGTAGCATAATGGTAAGAATCGGCATTGTTACGTAATAGGTTTATAAGTCTGCAGCTTGCAAATATTATTGCTTTTTTTGCACATAGGTTTATAAGTCATTTTATAATTACTACATCTGCATTAGACCGAGTGAAACAAAATGTGCCGCTTTCAGTAAGGGGTCCGTAATTAGTGTTTAAAACTTGCTACAACGACATGATTCGGTGTAAAAATAAAGTGACACGAAACGGAATTTGCGTCGTTTGACTATGTTTAAGGCGATACGACTGACGAAATGTTTCTGGCGTGTTTCTAAAACCTGGAAAAGTCACCCTTAATATTTTACAAAACGTTAAAAAATCGACGCCTATACTCGCAGGCCAGGAGTTCAGAGTCTACACTCCTATGCAAAATGTTCCATGCATGTGTGCTTTGAGCAAACCTTGTTTACCCATGCGAACGGTTAAGTTCCTGTCCATATTATTCCGCAATAGACATCAAACATCGCTACATACACGTGCCAGTAAACAATATTACTAAAAGTAGACAAGACATTTGCAAAAGTTTTCCGAAAAAGCAGTCATGGCCTACGGGAGCTAGGTAGTTGTCTAGCAAATACCTATGCAAGGCGACCAATGTGCTTGGAAATTAATATCACATTGGAAACGAAATCGAATCGCGTGAGAAAACAATTGGCAGCATCTGTGTACTTTGAAATGAGATACATCGCCCTAAACAAAAAGGAAAAACAGGGTTCCGAACGTCAATCACGTGATCTGACTGTTTCTGTTCCAAATATGCCATGTCACGTAGCTGCGTAACATATGTGTAGGTTTATTATCCAGTAGAAAACATTCCTGTCAAATGTTCTCGCGTGCGCCTGGATGCCTTTCGTCTACTATTGTGGTTCGCGTACCACTGGTTGGGAACCACTGGCGTAGATGAACCGCCAGAATAACAAAAAAAAACTTAAATGAGAAAATGTCCTGTTGTTCATTTTTTACACAAAATTTCCCATACTAAAAGTGCCTGAAGGTCGCTCAAATTTGCCTTAGCAACAGATCGTACATCTATGCTTATTCAACCTTAACATCGCCACCCATGCATAAGTAATTGCATTCGCATGAGGTTATAGTGCAAACTGCTCACCTCCGCACTAATATTGTTTGAATCTTCAGCCATTCTTGCTTTAAATAGCAGGTTTAAAGTAAAAATATATTACAGACATACAAGATTAAAAGTAATCCAAACTGTACGCAGAAATCGGTCACTGTTATATGTTTGTTAAAAAGGTAAGCATTTCCAACAACACATCTGTCGTCACAAAAGATCTGATGGAAACGTATTCCACGCCAGTTGCCCGTTGCTAGGCAACAGTAATTTACGGAACAAGGACCTTAGGGAATTTGACACTGATTTGCGGCAAAAGAAATGCTGAAAGCTTTGCCGCTTGTTTTTAGCTATTGGGTACCTTTTTGTGTTGTTTACATAGGCTGTAAACTTTTCATTATATAATCACTTCACATTTTAATCAGGTTTTGTGTAGTCATGCTCGTGTCCAAACTATTTTGTCAGCACGACTGATTTATGCTCATGTTTTTGGATGGAGATTTTGGTCAAGATTTATTCACGTATGATCAATTGTAATTTACATATTTTCTTGGATTTGGTCGAGTATAAAAACAACTTTCGAACATTAGATATTGACGTTTTCATCTTAATGCCAGGTTTTAATAAAAATATCACGCGTGATGTACATGCTTTAGTTTTTGAAGCACAAATAAAAATCGTAATACAAGAATAGCAACGCACACAGACACAGTCAAGGCCCGTTTACACACGAACACAGTCTGGCACAGCACAGTCTGGCACACACGGCGTTTACACTACTGGAATAATCGAGCACGACTACGGGGATTTCCCTGATATAAACACGAAACCGACAAGTGCAAGTGACAAGTTACGTTGATAATTTTTAAGGATGTCAGTCTTGACTTGCATTTCTCGGCCCCGCCAGCGTTATTATAGGCACAAATTGAAGTTGTTGCTATTGGCTGTACATATTCTTCAACAAAGAAGACAAAAGAAACAAAAAAGCGTAAATTTTGGATTCATCCACTGCTTAAAAAAAGGAAAACTGAAGGTATGTTGTCTTAAAGTCAATTGATGTTTGTTGGCGCTGCTTAAACTTTACCTAATCAGGCGAATACCACAATCTCGTGCGAAGCATGCGAATCTTGCATCAGCCATGGTTTTTCACCTATTTTCGCATGACGGCCGAAGTTTTTGATGAACTATTATGCAAAATTGCTCCGGAGATAACGAAACAAAATACACATTTGCGAGAACCAATATCAGCTGGAGAAAGATTGGCTGTTACTTTAAGGTAAACAGACAAGCCCAATAACATAAAAGAAATATATGCCTAAAATTGTCCACCATGGCTTCAATCATTTCAAACTCTTTTTTAGATTTTTAGCAACAGGAAACAGTTACACCAGCATTGCTCATTCATACAGAATGCACAAGTCAACAATATCAAGGATTGTACCCGAAACATGCAAAGCCTTATGGAATGTACTGCAGCCAGAAGTGATGCCTCACCCAAAAAGAAGACAGTGGATAAAAATCGCTGATGAATATGAAACGTTTTGGCAGTTTCCTCATTGTTTGGGGAGCATAGATGGAAAGCATGTGCTCATTCAAGCACCATCCAATTCAGGTTCACTGTACTTCAATTATAAAAAGACATATAGCATTGTGCTATTGGCGGTTGTGGATGCTTTATACAATTTCATAATTGTTGATGTTGGAGCTTATGGCAGACAGAGTGATGGAAATGTATTAGGAAATTCTGCATTTGGAAAAAGTTCAAGAGGTGACATGTTAGATTTACCTACCCCCACTAGTTTATCTGGATTTGCTCAGCCTCTTCCATATGTATTTGTTGGGGATGAGGCATTCCCTTTAAGATGCAATTTGATGAGACCATTTCCTGGATGCAATTTGTCACATGAGCAAAGAGTCTATAACTATCGGTTGAGCAGAGCAAGGCGCATAGTGGAAAATGCATTTGGCATCATGGCATCACGTTTTCGGGTGTTTCACCGGCCTTTGTTAGTTCGGCCAGAAACTGTTGATGACATTGTTAAGGCATGTACTGTTTTACATAATTTTTTACGACGCAAGGTAACCCTACAGTATGTTGAACCAAACACCACTGATTATGAAAACAAAGATGGTATAATTGAACCAGGACAATGGCGTGCAGATACCTCACAGTCCACTGTTCTGCAACCATTATTGCGTACTAGAGGAAAGCATTCAGCAAAAGCTGTAGAAGTTCGCAATGATTTTGTGAAGTATTTTACAAGTCCAATGGGAACTGTACCATGGCAAAATGATGTTGCAATGCTGTTGGTAAAATTAGCAGTAAACCTTGAATGTTGGTACCATTTTATTTGAACAGCAGTGGTAAATCACAAGTGTCACAGTTCTTCACTACAAAAATACATCACAATAAATGTAAAATCATGTTATAAATGTGGTTTGATATGAATGTAGTATTATTGAAAGTGAAAACTGAAAACGTTTAGGCAAGCACAACAAAGAACACTGCACTGCAAAGAAAATGCATACCAATAACATGGTCATAAAGAATTGCAAGAAAGAAAGAAAACGAACACAGTTTTGTGTTTGCTTTGCCATTTTGAGGTATCGTACAATAATACTCTTAAGTTTGTAAAAAGTCAGTCTTATGCATTGTAGTTACCATATGTACAAGTGAAAAATGTAGAATATGTACATACAACAAAAATCATGCATGCTGGGCAAATATAATTACAGCTAATTGTTTGGATCATTCAAAGCATTGTGTATACTTGTCATTATTTCTGTTCGGACTTGTAAATTTTTATGTTGGGGAATGAGTTTTGCCTCTTTCGCCATGCAAGCAAAAAACATGTCATCACTGTCTGCAGGCTCTGTCCAATATAAAATATTTTTTTAAAACTTCACAACAAAATCTAAACAAATGAAAATACCATTTGATTCTTTTAATTCCTTTAATATCTTGTCCAAACTGTCATCATTGTTAACTTGTTTTCTTTTGGCGCGTTTCGATGTCCCCTTCATTTCTAAAAAATATCATTGTATTGGTTGCCACAACAAAATCCTTTACAAACCTTTCGTAGACTGTTGACATTGGATGTTATTCTTATTATCAGTTGACTGGCTTTCTGAAAAATTTGATTCTGTATTTATTTCAATTATTAAGTTTTCATCAGCTGGACTGGTTGAAATGGAAAGCAATGAATCATCCTCTCTATCATGGGTGAAGTCCAAAACTGTTTCTGTAGATTCCATGTTGGATTGTGTGCTGCAACACAATTACTTTTTGTTTTTCTTCCAATTTCTCAGGTATTATTAAATAACCTTCGTGGTTTTACAAATGGTTCCAAAAAGGAAAGAACCTTAAGCAGATCCCAAGTATGTTGGGTTGTTGCTGCAGAACCAGACTTTGTTTTCCTTTCTCCCTTATGTATTTCTGTCGAAGGGCTTTAAAGCGTTTGCAACAATTACACGGCCCATCTTTATCTAAAATAAATAGTACAGATTTGTCCAACATGAAATGCCGTAAGTATAATAAACATACCTGTTAATCCTAATGCAATTGCTACATTTTTCCAAGCATTTGCTTTTCTATCTCTATCTCGGTACCCCTGCATGGTTGTGTTGTACAAACATTCATATTTTTCAATTTCAATTACCAGTTGCTCATCAGTAAATGACATTCTATACAAGTTAAATACAGCCTATCTGCTGTTGTTGAACCTCTGCCTGCACCCATCTTGGAAAACCATTATATATTTTTTTTCACAGCAGCATCCCGCTGAGGCGCCGTTCCACACATCGCTTTGTAATGAAGTTACGGCACCATTTCACACGCTCAAAACAATCGATCACATGTCAAACGCGGTCACATCACACAACCACAACTAAAATAATATATGTCCTCTCCTTTCAAGCAGTCGCCTTGCACTTTCGCATCAACGTGTGCCGAAATGTGCCCAACTGTGCCCGAATTTATGCTCGTCGAGCAAAAGCGAGCACATCCCAGCACAGACCGGCACATCCCATCCCAGCACAACTCAGCACACGCGCACAATAAAACAAACACGGAATCGTCTGTAGTGTAAACGGGCCTTCAGTAATGTTGGCAATATTTGTCAAGCACTCGGAAAGATCGAACGTCGCTCATAAACTGTTCATCAGTTGGTCTCAGTCGCATTTTGAGGTAAAGCCAACGAACATAGCTTGATACCCTCGTGTAAATCCCAGGTTTGTTTACGTTTCCACAACCGATTCACAGGTGCTTCTGGCAAAAAAACTACCTGCAAATGCAAAAGTTAAAACAGACATCGAACAATCGCAACAACAACAAAAATTACAAAACGTTGCATTCTAAACTAAACAGGAACGCAAGAGGTGTTTGATAGATTAACTTCAAAAGGCAGCATGGGTATTAAAAATTGTTGTTCTCACCGCAGCGCACATCATGGAGTGCTTAAGGTAGTCAACACCGAGCAGTCGGCTGCAATTCTCGTTGGGAAATATGCTCACTGGCGCCTGCTGGAGGCAGGGTGGATAATCCATGGGGTTAACTGCCGAACAACAAGCATGTTGTGATGTGATTCTTAAAGGTTGTGGTTGGCAAGACTTTTGCAAGTTTCGTCAACACCGCATCACAGTGTTCGTTGTTGTAACTGACAAATGTTATATATGCCGACCGTAGATTGAATGCGCTGTACTATGAAATTGTACCGGCAGAATACAGAGGTTAATTCATAACGCGCAGGTGTTAGAGATGATTCCATATCGGTTTGTGGAAGGATTTGGGAAAAGGAACTTGAAGATTTCAAAAACCCTTAGTTAGGTGCAAAATACTGAAGTGAATGACCTTGAATTAGAGGCCAAAACCTAAATTCTTAAACAGACATTTCAAACAAGACATGTGTTTATCACCAGTGCTGTGTTACATGATTATAGGCTGCATCGAATGCATCGCCTACATTGGCAGGCAGGCGGATGGAAAGGCAATTTAGAAACGTGTTTGAAGTTAGTCCAGCGTTCCGTTTTATTCAAAAACCCTTATCTAATGACAAATTCTTTCTCTGATTGGCACTCTTTTGCAAAAGACTGACTTTTGTATTGTAAATGGTACACAAGCTTTCGCGATTTTCCTTCGCTTCGTCAGGTGTAAATAAACACAATGCGATACAAAAAAACAAGCGCAAGGCGGTCGAAGAAAAAAGGCACTGTAAATGATAAGCAGCCGTTAGTTGGCGTCGTCGTGTTGCTGCATCGTTCCTGCGGCATCGTCGTGTTGATAATGGCTCAGGAATCCCCAATCTCTGTTGAGCCCATCTTTGATGGCATTGAAGCGGTTAATGTGGTGTTGCTCGGCCGTCTCCCTTGCTGATCTTGATTTATCTAATGACGTAACTGTCGATAAACATCTGATAAAGCGACTCATGCACAGAAAAACATAAAAAACTTACAGTGTCTGGGACCATGAGCCCCCCACCCAGATATCGAGATTGTGACGAAAACTGGTTTTGTCCGAGAAGCAAACATGCTGGTCGCACAAATCGACTGCAACCATAGAAATAAGTTTAAAATAAAACACTGATATCTCCACATGATATTTAATAACTCCTTGCTTCGGGCGTATTACGTTTACGTTGTGTAAAAACCAAGACAATGCATTCTAATGTGGAATGAACCAGGAGCCTTGTGAATTTATCTTACTTGAATGAAACGCATTGTCTCAATTTAATCAACGCCAAGTCATTGGTTGTACTCGAATGATAGGAGTAGAAAGGATGTCTGTAAACTTCTTCAATATCTAGGTCACGTGAATCCTCTACGCCCCTGATTGGCTGAATTGGAGTCCGTCACGGTTGTAGTAATCGCCCACCCGAACGATCGTCTCATTGGTGAACCTGTAACCATGGAAATGGTTCCCATGGTAATTTGTTTTAACTCTATGGCACTCCACACCAACAATGAAATTGTTTAAGACCTTATTTTGTGATATCCTTATGTACAAATTGAACTTGATAGCTGAAAGCATTATTGTTCAAAGGAGTCCTGTGGACCCCAGGTGGAAAACCTTGTCGTAGGAAATCAAACTGAAAATCGACACCAAGTTCTCACAACGTGCACCGAAATGCAAACTTTTTACGAGCCTGGATCTGTCTGGAACTTTGTGCTAATTTATTCCATCACGAAAGAACTTCGGAAATTACTCACGATTTCGAACTGGATTCGACACAATGTGCGGCTGTGAGGACGTAACATCTGTTGATGAGAGTTCCTCCGCAAGAGTGAGGAGTGCGACCTCTTAATGGATACTTCTTACGTATGGAAACCTGTAAGAATGACAAAAATACCTCGTACACTTGATGTAAACACGACGATATTAAGCTTATAGTGGTTTTAACCGGTGAAAAAATTACTAGTAGGGGGAAATTATGGGTTTGTGGGTGATTAGTCGGCACCGAAATATACAAAAGTAGTTACAAGATAAATATTATCATCTGTATTCACTGTGTGTCGTGTAGTTATTGACAATTGGTCATGCCATGTGGCCGAAACAGTGAAAAAAGGATAACAGATATAGCGAAAAACCAATCATTAAATTCTACATTTAAAAATTTGAATACTGGTGGGAAAAAGGGATTCCGATTAAATTTAAGATAGGAAATAAAATGAAAAATGGTTAAGAACCAGCACTGTTACAGACACACGTGCACATGGAAGTAAGCTTTTATGAAAGCCGGCATCTGACTGACAGCGAATATACGACATGGATTTAAATGAGCTCTCCTATAATTGTACGTTTCTACATAACTTTGCAAATCTCCCATAAAATCATTTACCTGCAACGGCTGACTCCCGGGGTTGGCGTTGACCCCTTCCACTATTCTCAATCCGTCTTTGACCTCAGGACAGAAAGCCGGAACAGGAATATCGGTGGTGGCTCCTTGCAGTTTGCTACCTGGGAATATACGAACAAAATATACTGGCTGTTGATAAGACGTTGGATAAAGTTGACAACACAAATGACACGTTTGACCGAGTTGTGCATCCCCGTAATAAATTGTGGAAAACTTCGTACAGCTAACCTAAATCTTGGTCTGTTAAAAGCCGAAAATATTCCGTCCTTTGCGAGTTGTAAACAGCAATGTGGTTGGTTTCTCTAATGGAAGGCAATCTTCTCGTAATTCTAAACAGCAGAGAGAAAAGAGTTAACATTGTTGAATATTCAGCAATTATAGTATTAGAAGTATTGAATATAAATTGTCTTTACGCATCACAAAGCCAGATATCTTTTGGTAGAAAGCATTATCCATTCTTTTCTAGTTACAAATGCATTACTTTTTCGACCCAACATTTAGGCATAGGCAATACATATATATATTTTGCACTATATTGTTTACAATAACAAACTAACGTAAGCTTACGGTAAGACGTAGGTAAGAGCTCCGTTATAATATATCATGATCGATATGGTGTGAATACGAATGATGATTTGAAACTTAGTCCCTCTGCTTAATCTTGCCCTGCCCAGACGACAAAAGGGCCTTGCACTCCATTCATTTCCAGTTGGTCCGTTCTTGATGATTAGCTGTGTGTTACATACAAAGCGAAACCATTACAACCAGCAAGTTTATCCAATTCAATGTTTTACAGTATGATAGTTTGTATTATCAAAATCTCCTGATAGCAATATGCCCAACAGAAACACATTCTACTTTAATTAGAAACACATTATATTCGAATAAGCTATACTTATGTTTAGAAGCATAGGCGATACATATACATATATGAAATATATCAATTGAAAAGCTTGTGAAATAACGATTCAGGATTTATTACAGAACTTGCTACAGTAAGTTAAAAGTTCGTTCAATTTATTGTAACCTTTCCCACCGACCAATGGCATATTTAATTTAGAATGGCTTGACAGCGCCGTCTAGCTGATGAACCAAAAGAAGGCACTAAAACATTCGAACTTTTAATTCTTGCTGATTCTTTTTGAAAATGGTTTATTCATGCCAAAATAATGTTTTTGTGAAGTACATTGTTAGTTATCTGACTTAATCTTGCATGCCTCGTGTTGTGACACAAGTGACCTGGAGTAACCCCAGCGGACTGTACCGTTACAGAGGTGGTTTGAGATTCTCCCAACTCAAGAGATATGTTTGGGTAATAGTTTGCTTATCAAGCTTTTAACGGTCGTTACATCGCTGCTTTTCTATGCCGTGTAAATATGTTTTCTATGTCGTGTTATTTTATGAACAATAGGGTATACCGCCACTGAACCGCAACTCACAGCTAGGGTTGAGGTAAGGAAAATGTATAAACCCCTCCGGACTCGTGCAAGCAAAGAAAACTTTGGGAAATGCGTGCAGAGCATAATGGATTAGCGATCCATCGCCTCAACCACTCGGCCACCTCGTCGTCCAAAACCTGTTGTTAAATGAAATATTTCTGTGAGATTCGTTTAAAAAAAAAATGGTCTTGTAAAAACTACGTTAGTTTGGTTTAATATTGTCGGATACGATAAATTGCACTTACATAAACTTGTTAGATAGTTTCCCACATCCTTCGATAGTTCAGTTGGTGCGGCGGTAGAGTTTATCACAAATACATCTGAAGTACACAGCATTTTAGGTAAAAGTAGTTTTGAAAAAGAATGCATTAAACTAACTGGTATTACAGGATATCTTTCTTCCTGAGTATTACAAATGCCTTCACTATCTTTAGTAAATGGAAAGCATGAAAGCTTTTCCATTCAAGGTTAGCAATCGTTACAGGCGTAAACAAATTTTTTGTGCTGATTTGGTAAACTTTGCCCATCTTAAAAAAGTACAGTACATAATAAACGCGCTGTGTTCAGGTCGCAGTACTTTAGACAATCCTGTCTATACACTGTACTTTGTTATAATATTTAGTAATGTTTAAGTAGTTTTAAGGCGCAATTACAAGCTTTGTTAAATGATGATTTGTTTAAAATTATTTCATCCTGGTCAATTAAATGCCTTGTTGGTTTTTGAAACTATAAAACTGTCAAAATCACAACAAAAAATTCAAAAAAACACACAAACCGGCGCAGTCTCAATCAATAATGTTGGTAAAATTTACCAACAATCCGATAAGATCGAACAAAGCTTGACACCCTCGTGTAAATCCCAGGTTTGTTTACGTTTCCACAACCGATGCCCCAACTTGTGATATACCAGATTGTGTGATGGTTTATGTTAAGGTCAACGCATGACAAGAACCCCCACTGTTAGTGCTGTCGTTCTGAAAAACAAGATTGGAAATTGTTTGCGGAAATATGTTTAGATAAGCAAGAATGACTCGATTTAACCATACAGTAGCTAAAGTGGAAAAAGAAAATTTCCACTCTTACTGCAGTAAACATTGTCAGGTTCAAACAGCCAAGTAGGCGACTGCAATTCTCATGGACGAATATGCTGTTTGGCCCCAACTGGTGGCCATTTTTTGCTGGACGTGCTGCGATTAATTGGAAAATAGTGATTTGTTCATTCTTCTAAAAATGAAATGCGATTGTTGTTTTTATTACTTGTAGCTTGTTCAGTGTTAATACATAAAGATAAAAGAAATAGGGTAAGTTTGTACAGCGCTGAAAAGTTTTCAAGTAACATGTGCTTTGTATAATTTCATCTTTTAGCATTACCCCAATAAATCAATATATCCAGAAACATAGAAAACTTCCTGCATCCCACATTCTCCAACCAGATATTCCATACTCATATTGTGATGAAAACTGGTTTTGTCCAAGAGGAAACATGCTGACTGCACAAATCGACTGCAAACATAGAAATAAGTTAGTAATGGAACAGAAAAGTACATGATTTACATTTGAATAAAATTGTGATTGTGTACTAAAATCCAAGCTGACATACTGATTATATGGGAGAATATTCGAATTCGGAAAAAGTGAGATCTTGTGTAGAATGACATTGTCCCCGTAGACTTTTCACTTGAATGATTTGCAACAGTATAGTTGGGAATGATCACATAATGAGGTTTTCCTCTTCAATAATTAGGTCATATGAATCCATTTGATTTGTAGTAACCTGTAACCACCCACCCCGGGCCCCAATCGCTGGTCTCGTTGGTTAACCTGGCACCATGGAAACAGCTCAATAATACTATTTGTTGTTATATATTGTTGTTTCAAAAGATAATCAAAAAAATATCAGCAAATAAATGCTCTTTATGAAACAGATTGCAGACAAGAAACACTTACATTTGAGGTGAATTTAACACAATGTGAAGCTGTAAGAAGGTAATGTCAAGTGTGGGGTTTACAGCATCTTAAAACATGTCTCCAATGTATGGAAACCTGCTGAAATTAAAAACGTAAATTATTTTTCTTGATGTTATGTGAAGATCACATATATTGCACACTTGCACAGAATGTCAAAATATAATCAATAATATTATTAATTAATACTTCATTATTTTGTAACAATTAAATAACAATGACTTATATCAATGGTGGGGAAGGTCAACAATAAAAATATAACCTTGTCTCAGACAATTCATAAAATATCATTTATGCAAAACTTTTTGCATTGATTAAAAGCAAAACTGCTTACCATATGTTTATTATCTTTCATTGTCATTTTCTGTTATGAGTAAGATTGCATTCTACCGGAGTTTAACTTCTAATATTACAATTAGGGTGTTTTTCACCCAGGATGTCCTTGCAGAGAAGTATTGGTGTTCACAACAACTCCATTATTTCCAGTCGTTATTTTCCAATCCTCAGGTTGGCATCGCTATGACTCTGCAAAACATCACAGATATTTAATGATTCTGCAAAAACATCACAGGTATTTAAAGGTTTCCAATCAAAAACGCTTATGTTTGTAAAAGAGTTTTAGATAAAGACGTTTTTCTTGATGGTTCTTTTGCTTTTGACAATAAATTCGAGAAACAACAACTACAGTCAGACCTTTTTAATCTAAACTGCTTTGTTTCATCAAATATGTTTTAGTCTGCATAAAGAGCCATCCAGCACATACTTTTATTAAATTCCACTTAACAAATGTAGAGGTCAACATAAAATCAAAAATGTGTTTGCTCTTTCTTTATTAACAAAGTCGTTCGAACCTTTTTTGCACAACTACAAGGATTCAATGTAGGGCAGGCATGTTGTTGACCTTGTGAAAATTAGAGGTCACGACATTTTTTTTTGTGTTTGTTTTGACCACACAGGGATTTGAATATTCGTGATGTTGCATTGGTGATGTTTTATTCTTCAGTGCAACCTGGTGGGTAAATGAAAAATGAAAGGTTTTGGGACCACTGGCGACCCGCAACTAGAGTACCACTTCAACTTGGCAAATCTCAAACAAATGCATAATTATGACTGCCAAACATAACATGGTTTTAATGTAATAAAACAAAAAAAATAGTTGTCTAATAATGCTACAAGAAATTACTGTTGTAAAGTTTATGTAGCAAAATAATGTTATATAGGCATAGTTACACACACTTGTGATAATATAGCAATATCAATACCAAGGAAAAAGTATCACATAAGTTTTCTATTTCTTTCATTGAAATTTACGTACAACAAAGTTAAATACCGCTTGTGGGGCAACCCAACTTTTTTGCTTGCGACCTCTTTTTCAGATCAAAATTTCCTGGGATTCGTTGTGTTGGTCAATCATCTAATTCAGTGACTCTGGACCTCTGTGTCCTGGAATATAAAGCAGTCAGAAAAGTCATTGACCTCTTTGATGTTTTGATAAATCTGGTCCTGCCAAGAATAAAGTATGAAGTGAAAGTCACAATGTGTTTTCCATATAACCAGGTTGTTACTTGCTTCTACTGTTTTGCATATATGCATGATCATGTTGTAAACAGAAGAAACATTTGATTAAAAATAAGGGTTTATAAATCACTTAGAGTGAGTATTTGGAGTTTGTGGCAGACTCCCTGACAACGCACCATGGATGGGCCAATGAGGTTAATATTCATGGCATGCCAAGTGAATTAGAAGTTCATACTTCAGTACTTATCCATGCGTTCGGGATTGGCTTGCGTTGCAAAGATATGTAAAAAAGACAAAGGTTGAGGATTTGTACAAATTTACACAATAAAATTTATGTAATGATATAAGTAATGTGGCGGTGCCAACCCAGTGGTCCAAGATAAGGGCAACATACTCTGGTTTACAAGTACATAATTTAAAAACACATGTTGCTGACCCCTGCTGCACTGACACTGGTTACGAACCACTCGTCTAAATTTGAAAATTCTCCCAAAAAATCAGCTATCCTTTGCAAAAAAATTCACAAGCTTTGCATATAAATATAATTCACTGTGACATGGAGTCCGACGGCACCACTGGTTTTAGCTTTTACATGGACATGGGGTTTCACCTTGATTGGCTTCGGAGGTTTGCACCCAGTTTTTGTGGAAATCTTCGACTGGTTGTTTGGCGAGAAAGATTGTCAAGAGCCAACATCAAGCTGCACTGATGAGATCTAACAGATCAAAACATTCGCCCAGTCGTCTAGTCTGCAACTCACTTAATATGATTTCTGTTGACAAAAGTTATGAATTAATTTAGTTTGGGGTCAGCATGATGACTAGGACTTCTTTCAGTTGTGTGGATTAGTGATGTTTTTGGAGCTGACAAGATTGGTCTTACTAATGTTTTGTATTCAAATTTACAACAAAATTTATTCTGGGATTATATTTTTTATTTGGATTGACTCGAGGATTCATTTAAAAATAAACCCAGCAACTAACTTTTAAACAGAGCACAATTCAACTTTAAGTAAGTATTTGTGTACAACAGAACAATACAAGACATACACTTACTTCATGTTCATTAACCAACATATTCTCTCGTAACTTGATTCATGGACGTTGTCAGTTTGTGGGAATTTCACTCTTCATTTGCAATGAGATTTCTTGCATTTAAAACTAATACATTAAAAAATCAGATATTTTGGGACAGTTGAAGTTTTAATTTTATTCCAAGACCAAGTAGATCCGTCTGTTACGTTCCTACATGACAACATTCTATTCCACAAACAACCCCTGGTATTCTTTCTTCTGAAAACTGGAATAAAAATGTCGGAAAACTTTCGTCTCACTTTCTGCTCCAGACATATTTCACTTTATATATTTCGCAGCAATTTTATTTACAGTAAAAAACATTTATTTTGAACAAATCACAAAAAAACACAAATAATTCTGGAAGTCGCGTGTTTTGTTTCAATCCGGACCACTGGAGTCTGCATCGGATGAGAGGAAGGAATATTTACTGACCAAACCCCTTAACTCTCGGCTGAAAAAAATCACAAAACTTTTAATTGCATCAAAATTAACAAAACCATGTTTTAATGCAAATATAAATTAAACAAATTCTTACCGGGTTTTCCAGTTTTTTAATCTCTTCTCTCAAGACTCGAATAGATTCGGAATCGAATCCGCATCCATACAGCAACAACTCCTCATCCACTTTAGGGAGAATCCGACAAATATTTCCAACATCTTTTTGTTCAAACTTGTTTTCACTCAGGTTGAGAAATCTCAACTATTTAAAATATAAAGATTGGTCGGAAATCTTTGTTTCAAACTTTTTTTGAAACAGATTTTTTTTTTTGAAACCGGATTAAAATTAACTCCATGTTTTCACTTTTGATTAAAAAAAGTAAGTTTTATAAAAATATCATGGATTTAAACAAATATTTATTCTCAAAATAATGAAAACCAACCTTGGGTTCCATCTTCATAATCGCTTCACAGATCATGTTTAAAGTTTCGGAATTAAGTTCGCATCTCCCCAACCTCAGCCACAAACCGGGTTCTCGAATCCGTGGGAGGAAATCCGCGAGAGCGAAAACATCCGAAATCTTCAGTGGGATTCCGCTTAAATACAACACCGGAGGAGAGGAGAGGGCGATTTCATCTCTAAATATTCCGTCAACTTCCTGTAAATCTACGAGGAAATCTGAAACAGGGACAAGTTTATTAAAACAAACATGGCGGAAGTTTCATTAAATCACTAAAACTTTTTATTGCAAACTTCAAACAAGATTTCTTCACTTTTAATCGGATTCAAACAAGACAAGATCCAACAAATTAATCAAATACAAAAACCTAAAGTTACTGGAAGGAAAACATAAACTTTATCCGACAAAAAATATGCGACCTTCCTTTAAAACTTTCAACCTGAACATTTTTATTCCATTCTCTTCTATAAGAACAATGGAATTGCGACGTCACAATACTTACTGTGACGTAACAGTTACGTTTACAAACACGCATCACACAGATTGGAAATAAATACTAACCTCGTAACTCGTATCTTTTTAAATAGAATCCACTAGGCCTTTTTTCCCGCAGGTATTTCGAAAGTTTCTTCAACAACTTTTTCGCACGTTTGTCTGAAAATAACAAGATCAACATTTACGGCAAAAATAGAAGCCATGTATTTGGATGGGAGAATTATTTAAACTCCCAATGTGCGTTTTCCACAAATATAACCTGCGTATATTAGATGCTTAATGAGATGTGAGACTTTCGAAACCACGATGCCCGTTTACCCAATATAATGGTAACTTGTAGTGGAAAGTATGTGAATGTTTAACAGCAAGCTTTTCGCGTAAAGCAACGTTGTGTAACAAATTGTAAACATGGTTTTGCAAATCGTTCAGCATTTAGCTCAAAACCACGTGAGAATGGTAAGGTACGTACATGGTTAAGAGTCACAGTTATTACACTTGCAGTTGATACTAAATTTGCACCATTTTTAGGCAGGGGCAATTTAGGCGATCCCTCCCTAGGACATATAATAACAATGACAAAACGATGCAGTGGCAGAAAAAATATCGTCCAAAGCGCAAGCTTTGGATAGTAGCAAACCTTGTCCTGCATGTTTTTCTGTGGTGGAATTAGTAGAAACTGAAAAGTAAAAATATGTTGTTTAAAATGTTTGTGTTCGTCATCAGTGCAAGACTGACTAATTGCAAGAAAGGCAGACAGGGTCAGTCAATGGAGACAAGTGCAACAAAACAAATATGTTACATAACAGCAGCATCTTAACTTTGGCATCAATTAGATGGTCCCAGATTTCTACACCTAAATGCCTTGTATTACTTTACTGGTTACAGATGTTACAGCAAAGTTTTTTTTAACTGACTACCATGCTTTTGATCCTCATTGTTAAGTGTGGAGGATGCTGGATCACTGGAAGCAGTCTTCACTGAGGTTGATGGCAAGGTTTTTGGACTGGAACCACTTCCATCACCTGTAAAAAACAATCAAGGTGATAACTGCAATTTAATGACACTTGTGTACACCATAAGGGTTAACCCAATGCGAAGGCCTTACTTGATAATTTTGACAATAAATCTGCTCTGTCTGTGGGAGTTCGCCAGTCAGACTTTACAGCAGGGATGCACAACACGAATGGCATATTTGGTTTGCCAGTGGTTTCAAAGTGGCATTCACGCCAGTTTTCATTCATAGAATGTGGAAATATGTATGTTGTTTTGAATACATCAATGTTCAGTCAAGCTCTTTGCAAACAGGTTTTAACTTTATAAAAATACATTTCTCTTTGAGTTGTGCATCCTGCTTTACTGGGAAAAGGGGATTTAATTCAGCTATGCTGTATTCATAGGCTAACCACTGCTTTAAACCACAACGGGAGTCCATTTCAAAAGCAAATCAAAAAATAGCAGGTTTGGAGCCATTGAGATCTATAAATATTCTTACTGACTGCTTCAGGTACAGCAACGGCAAAATGTTTAAAAAAAAACATAATAATTCAGAGCTGCAGACAGGGTGTACAAGCACTGTTTCAACCTATGAGATCTCATCAGTGCAGCTGTTGACTGTGGCACGGTGCTAGCTTTTTCCAAACCATCGGTGGTTTGTCTCTGTTGTTTGGTACTCAGTATAGGGTACCCAACGGATCGACGTTGACCGAAAGGTACCACAAAGTGGAAATCAGTGTGCCCGCTAGTGTAAAAGCTAGCACAGTGCCACAGTCAAAAGCTGCACTGATGATACATCATAGGTCGAAACAGTGCATGTACACCCTGTCTGCAGCTCTCAAAATGTTTACATATGTGAAATAATGTTATATTCATACCATTTGACAATTAATTTTAAGTGTCCAAAACCACAGGTTTATGCAAAACAATGGATATAATAAATACCAAAGAATTTATGTTTTACAAAAATGGTAAACTTCGGTACTTGCACTAAAAATCAGTTGAGCAACGTGTGTATATAGGGCAGAACTTACTTTTTACGTGTCCTAGCTCACCACCATCTATTTGAGGTATTCTGGTTGCCTCAAGTTCAGCTGCAGCAGTGGAGGTTTCACCAGCTGTAGAAACATGTGTTAAAAAGCAGAAGCAATATGGACTGGGTTACTGTTACATCTTACCAAATTAACCAAAAACCTAAGTAGATAAAAAAAATACAGCAAACAAATAAAATGTAAGGTTTTTAAAATTTGGTAAGACATTTCTGTTAATAAAGAGTATGAAATGTGTATGAATATAAATTAACATACATACTTTTACATTAACAATACATGATTGTTTAGATTAACACACCAAATGGATTGAGCTACTATGGCATGCTTACAGCACTAAAACGTTACACAGCAAGTAACAGCGGCATCATAGCCAAGCCTGGTAAAGCTTCTTTTCCTGACAGCTCAAGATATAAAAAAAGCACTGGAGTTTGAACTCATAACCTAGTTCATTAGGAACCATTGTTCTACCAACTAAGCTATGAGAGTTCCAAAAAATGGAAACACCCAGTTTGGCTGTGATGTCACTGCCAAGAAGCAGGGAAATAAAATTCAAAAATTTGAAAATTTAACCTTTTTCTGCATGTTTTGGATGTTTCTTTGAACGTCTTGAAAAAAGTCTCCCAAAAAAATCTGTACGTTTCTTTGTGGCAGAATTGGAATAAACTATAGAAAAGCAAAAATACTGAGTTGATCAAGTCAAGCATAACCATGCTATAACACATAATACACAGTCAAATCTTGTGCAGTGCAGTTTAAAAATGAAAGGATTGTTGTTATGTTATGTTTTCTGCTTTGTATATATTTATCACCATTATCCAGCGAGTGTTTTGAATGTTGGGCCTTGGAAGTTGTTGCGCCACCTAATGTTTTGGATGAAGACGATTCGATATTTGTTGAAGCCAAACCATCCCTGAAAGCTTTAAAGCAATGTGTTGAAATATATAGTAGAGTCAAATGGGGTAATTAACGGACGTTTTTCAAAAACGTTGCAAATTTTGACATTAAATCTAGAGTTATTTCGTTTTGCTTTGTGTTTGGTAAAACCTTATTCATCACTGCTGTGATTTAAAATGAGAGAATCAGTCACTTGCAACTATGTTGGCAGATAATTTAAATTTTTACTGTCCAACTATTACCCCATCAATTGGGGTAATTATTGGACACATGTGGGGTAATTGTTGGACAGTGTACTACACTTGTCAAATCCATGCTGTTTCAGAGGAATTTAAAACAGGTTTACAACCTTATGTTCAATGAGATGTGGAAATAAAGTGCAGACACTGATATATTACATATCGTGTGGGTTTACTTGCTAATTTGCCAATATTCTTATGTCTGCTAATTTCCTGATACTGCTGATTTGTTAATGTCTATGCTCCTCATAAATTCCTGTTATTCCATAGTTTTGTTTGTTTTTGTATGTATTTTCTAGGCATTCTTATTGGGGTTATTGCATTTACATACAGGAAGGGGATATATGGAATAATACACTATTCTAGAATAGTTGAATCGAATCCGAAATACTGCATAATATTCTGATTTTGCTGGTTGCATAAAAATGTAATTGACTGTTTTCGAAGGTTTGCATGAGTGTAATAATCTCTTAATTGTTACATGCCATTGATGCCATGTTTATGAAAAGAAAATAGGTGAAGAATTATTGTGATGAAATTTATGGAAAAGTTACAAAAATCAATCCTATTATTCGATTTAAAATTAGAATTTGAATTCGAATAGCTTAGAATTCGTATCATCCAAAGTTGTTATTCTGAATAGGCCTCATGTCTCATTCCTATATTACATATAATCCCAGTTATAACCACTCAAAACAGTTGGTACCATGATATTAATACGTAATGTCAGTGTCCAATAATTACCCCGGAATGCAAAAATGTGCATGGGGTAATTATTGGACGCATTTTTCTAAGAGGGCAGACTAGGTAGAGGTTTGAGTTAACCTTCATTGAAAACTTCAGGGCTTGACCTGCCAGTATTTCCTAAATGAAATTTCAAATCATTAAAACACTGTTAAATTTTAACAAATTACTATATCCACTTAGTTTGAAAAAGTTTGTGAAATAAACCCCCCTCACAAAAATTTTTTTTTTATCAGTGTTTCACAGAGGAATCAACACATGGTATTTTTAACCATGGGAGGCTTCCAGCTTACCACATGTACAAGATAAAGTTTAAGGGAACCATAGTTTTTTTTCTATGGTGGCGTCCGCTAATTACCCCATAACTTTAACTGTCCGATAATTACCCCAACTGACCCCACTCCAGTTTGTGTTGCAAAATATGTTATACTTCGTTACTTGCACTAAAAATCAGTTAAGCAATGTGTGTATATAGGGCAGATCTTACTTTTTACATGTCCTAGTTTACCACCATCTACTTGAGGTATTCTGGTTGCCTCAAGTTCAGCTGCAGCAGTGGAAGTTTCACCAGCTGTAGAAACATATGTATTACAAATCATAAACAAGATATACTGGGATACCATCTGTTTACAAGTGCCTTGATGAAAAAGCGTACAAACATTTGTTGATATTCTAGTAAAATTTTGAATAATTGTTCCAGTGGTTCTCAACCTGTAAGGGCTTTTTAAGTGGTGTGCACAAAAAATTGCAACATAGACAAATTCCATCCAAAAATCGTTGTGAAATTGCATGCTGCGACATGTGTCATGAACTTTCAATGGGCATTAAATCCTGTTTCTGGTTGTTATTTAGCATTTTGATATTCAGTTCAAAGTACAACACAACCATGCTTTGACACATAATACACTGTCAAATCTTGTGCACCACAGTTTAAAAAAGGAAGCATTGTTATGTCATGTTTCATTCAAAAAGTTTTCTCTTTCGAAAACATTTACCACCATTTTCTGGTGACTGTTTTGAAAGTTGGGCCTTGGAATTTGTTGCGCCATCTAATGTTTTGGATGAAGTAGATTTTACATTTGTTGAAGCCAAACCTCCTTTGCAAGCTGTAAAACAATGAGTCACAATATATAGTATAGCATATATCTTTCTTTTTCTTTCAATTACATTTAAGTTCATTGCTAAGTAATCAGCAAAAAAGATAACAGAAACACATTTTTAATACACAAATACCAAATAAATACAGTACTGACGGATTTTATGCATCTTGGAAATTGTCATACCGCTGACAGCACTATTGACAGGATCAGATTCTGAACTGGTTTCACTACGTCCACTTCCAGAGGCTTAGATTGAAAATTATAAAATAAAAATAATGGTCATTAAAGCACAAACTTTCCAATGCGCTGCACATACCTGGTTTGCGTCCGAGCAAAAGGCCACACACAAAACGACGAACCATTGCCCAATGGGGTTTGTAAATCAAATCGTCTACGATTTGATCAAATTCTTTATCTGACATGAACATAGAAATGTAGTATGCACCAAACATTTCCTGCAGAACTTGATGAAGGTAGTAGAAGAGAACATTCCCCCCATCAAAGACTCTACGACTGGGAAGCCGGGAGAACTTTGCCATTTTGAACACTACATCTTGTACTTTTACATGTTCTAAACCGACTTTTTGAAGGTCATCATGTGTGAACACAACGGTTTTACGAACCATGCCTTCATATGCCATTTGGCTAAGTGGCAATTTGAGGTTTTCTAATTTCTCTCCTTTTGCATGCTCAGAGTGTTGTTGCAAAACGGTATCAAATACATTGATTATGGTGGAAATACTGTGTACCTCACCAAATAACCCAGCATAAACAATAAATTGTAAAAGCTTTGGATTGCGGCATAAATCAAGCAATTGTGGAGATTTAGTTGCAAGTTTGTTCCACAGTTCATTTGCTTTATTACCCGAGTAACTATCAAACAGTGTCTTTGCATCCTCAGGAGAAAGATCACTGACATAAATTGTTGGCTTAGGTCGGAGTCCTAATGGTATTGATAGCAATGAGTGGGGTCGAGAAGTAAAAATCAATGTAGATTCTGGAAAAAATTGCCTGCTGCAAAGATTAGCAACAAGCTGTTGTACTGGCAAGGGAGTGCCATACTTCACATTTACAGGTGCCATGTTTTCTAGTGTCCAGGTTGCCTGATCTAATCCATCAAAAATAAAAGCACACTTTTCTGGGTTCTTTATCATCCACTGGAAAACCAAACTGAGTGTTTCCTGTGAAGCATGGTTGAACTGGTTATCCAGCAGAAGCTCCTGCAAAGTAAGCTTTTCATCGCCATAGTTTAGATACATGAACCGAAGATGAAGCACTAAGTGATCTTCTGTTCCTAGTTGCCTGCACAATCTCTTTGAAAGAGTAGATATGCCACATCCAGCAGGTCCAAGAAAAGCTAGAAATATGCCTTGCTGGTTGTGGTCTTTGAAGCTTGAAACTAGTTGCTGAAATTTGATGTGTTCACCAACAAATCGATCATTGCCTTGCTTGCTTGTTGAGGGCTGAAACTCATTTTTCTTTTGAGGATGAAATCCTTTGTAAATATCAGTATCTATCAGTGTTGGTTGAACCTCTGGTATTTCAACCTTTTGCAACACTTCACTGTAAGGGACAACATCTGGATCAAGATTTTCAAGCTGATATTTTTTGATTTCATCAACTGCCTGTTGCAACTTTTCTTCTGCAAATTTTAAACAGGTTTTTCAGATAATAAATCTATTTTGCTGTGAGAAAATGGGGTCAATTTTACGGTTGAGTGAGCACGTATGCATGTGCTGTTGCTTGGGCGAATTTGAGCCTGTTTTGGGCAGTTTTAAGTAGAGTTTTGGGCGTGTTAATTCAGGTAGCTACGTGGTAACGTGTGCTGTATAAAATTGAGCCAAAAAGGCGGTTTAAACTTAAGGTTATATCTGCAGAATAATTAAACACTTATGTTTGCGTTGAACGGCAAAAAAAATTCTGGTTTTCTACTAGTTATGTTCCCAGTTCTAAACTATTCGGTCTGGCGAAACCTAGTGTGAAGAAAGTGCAGTGTTGCCAGATTTTTTTTACCAAAAGCGCCTAATTTTTTGTTACAACACGCCCAAAAGCGCCAATTTCTGGAAAAACAACACGCCCAAATGCGCCCAATGTTAATGAAGTTGACACATATCAGTTACGTACACCAATGGTCATTTTATGCTTATGGTTGAACACTTAAACCGTAAACTAAGACCATGAGCAGGACGCAACACCTGTTACACTCATTATTTTGATCACAGTCGTCTTTGCAATATGATTATGACGTCATATTTCGTTGTGTGGTCAGTTTGCAGTATTTTAAATACGGCTGAAACAGCGTTTAGTTACCTAATTAATGAGTTAATTATCAAATTTTTAAATTTCTTAAACACGCTCAAATGCGCCCAAAGCGCAAGGTGCAATAAAAAAGCGCAAACACCCAAGACAACACGCCCAATTGGGCGTAAAAAGCGCCCAACTGGCAACACTGAGAAAGTGGGCAGAAAAAGTGGACGCGAACATATGAGCGGGAAGTAAATCAATTGAAATCATAATCACTCAGCAAAACATGGGAAACAAGCCAGGTTTTTTTACAAAGTTGTATATTTTCTGTTTTTTTCAGAGAAAGAACTTTCAGCGATTGTACGAGAGTGTTTCCGTTCCACAGTCAGCAAAAAAAGGTTCATCGTAGATAGACGTATGGTGTTTTAGCTACAGTGTTTGTTTTACATGTTGGCCAAACAAGCGTGAAGAAAATTCCTTACTTTCTAGGCCCATGTGATTGGCGTGAAGATGCCTTGGTAACTTACTGTCACTGTAGCTTCATTTGACAGCTTGGCTTAACACTAGATACGGTAAACTGGAATCTTCTGTCCACCGTAATCCAGATTGGAAATAGCTGTCCCTGTTCTGTCGTATCTGCCAACTGATTTAAACGTTTTCACAAACACTTTTACTTCCCGTATGTTTGCACAGTTTCGCTTGTCACTGCTACCGAAATATTCCAGCACTTGTCCTCAAGTGGTTTGTAAAATGGTTACGTAGGTTATTTGTGATGTCACGAGGTTACGAGTTGTGAGCAAACTATTGAAACAATTCATGGCTTGATGCCACATTATCAATATGTTTGCAGTGGCAACATGTAAGCGCATATGTAGAATGGTTTCATATCTCCGTCGAAACTCTTTCATCAATTTTTCGCGGCACACACAGTTTGTGAAACCTGTTAAACGCATTATTCTGACAAGCTGTAAAGTGCACTATTCGTTCAAGTAGACAAAAATGATCGCATTCTCATCATGATTCTGCAAGGGAAGTGAGAGATCCCGATCATCTGGATCCAAACACAAATTACTAAACACATAAAAGTATCTGAAAACTTTTTAACACCTTTCACGCAAAAATGTCGCAGACAGCATGCTTTCGTCGGAAATGCTAAAGTCAGACACATTCTTATTTCAATCGGAATATGACTTTTCTTAAAAGCAGTGGTCGTTGTTGTGAAATTTTTATAATATGAACATGCAATAATGTTAGTTTTCATAGTAATCGGTCTGGTTGGAGTAAGTAATCGTTGGATTTGGCATAGCATCTCTAACTGAATTGATTCAACTTTGATTTCATTCGATAGTGGGATGGTATAAGGTTGTTTGTGCAAAAGAAAAGCTTGCGACTCGCTTTGTAGCAACATTTATCGGCGAAAGTACGTGACGCCCATACATATGGCTTGGCGGTTTAAAAAAGCGGCGGGCGACGGTCGGGTTTGTGTAAGTAATCGTTGGATTTAGCATAGCATCTCTGACTGAATTGATTCAACTTTGATTTCATTCGATAGTGGTATGGTATAAGGTTGTTTGTGCAAAAGAAAAGCTTGCGACTCGCTTTGTAGCAACATTTATCGGCGAAAGAACGTGACGCCCATACATATGGCTTGGCGGTTTAAAAAAGCGGCGGGCGACGGTCGGGTTTGAGTAAGTAATCGTTGGATTTAGCATAGCATCTCCGACTGAATTGATTCAACTTTGATTTCATTCGATAGTGGTATGGTATAAGGTTGTTTGTGCAAAAGAAAAGCTTGCGACTCGCTTTGTAGCAACATTTATCGGCGAAAGTATGCACCAGAGCACCCCTAAACCGTGTTTACAATGGGGGGTGTAGGGTTGAATTGTATTCGGCTCGTACAGCGGCAGCTCAATGTGTTTTTAGACATGTTTAATATTTTTGGAAAGCTTGATTTTTGAGCTTTTGTATGGTTGTAAATTGAAACTTGGGCCATAACGATAAAAAAAGTTAGCAAGGAAAAATCGATATTTTTTCATGTTTCAAATATATAAATTCATTTTTCTGTACAAGCCCCAGCGAATTTTTCAAAAGTTTTGATATCGTTTGAAAGGGTTTAGCGCGTAGAATGTTATGCTTTAAAATTTAGCGAAGCGAATCTTGTTTTCGCGACTTATGTTATAATACGCATATGATATTAATAACCGAATATGAATATATTTTTTTGAATTTTTTTTTTTTTTTTTTTTTTTTTTTTTAAATCATGGCGCTACCTCGTAAGGTGGCCAAGTAACGCGCGTTCAAACTTTTGTTAACTGGCGATTTTTTTTGTCAACTAACATCCCTCTGGTTGAAACTTTCTACTAGTTCTGTTCCTCAATCAAAATCATTATCACTCAGCAAAACATGGGACACAAGTCAGGTTTTTGTACAAGGTTGTATATTTTCTGTTTTTTCAGAGGAAGAACTTTTAGCGATTGTATGAGAGTGTTTCCGTTCCACTGTCAGCAAAGAAGCTTCATCGTAGATAGACGTATGGTGTTTTAGCTACAGTGTTTGTTTTGCATGTTGGCCAAACAAGCGTGAAACAAAATCCTTACTTTCTAAGCCTATTGGAAATAGCTGTCCCTGTACTGTCGTATCTACCAACTGATTTAAACGTTTTCACCAACACTTTTACTTCCGTATGTTTGCTCAGTTTCGCTTGTCACTGCTACCAAAATATTCCAACACTTGTCCTCAAATGGTTTGTAAAATGGTTACGTAGGTTATTTGTGATGTCACGAGGTTAAGAGTTGTGAGCAAACTATTGAAACAATTCATGGCTTGATGCCACATTATCAAAATGTTTGCAGTCGCAACATATAGGCGCATGTGTAGAATGGTTTCATATCTCCGTCGAAACTCTTTCATCAATTTTTCGCGGCACACACAGTTTGCGAAACCTGTTAAATGCATTATTCTGACAAGCTGTAAAGTGAACTGTTCGTTCAAGTAGACGAAAATGATCGCATGCTCATCATGATTCTGCAAGGGAATTGAGAGCTCTCGAGCATCTGGATCCAAACACAAATTACTAAACACATAAAAGTATCTGAAAACTTAACACCTTCACGCAAAATGGTCACGGACAGCATGCTTTCGTCTCAAATGCTGAAGTCAGGCACATTCTTATTTCAATCGGAATATGGCTTCCCTTAAAAGCAGAGGTCGGTGTTGTGACGATCAAGACATGCACGCCCAAACCCCCAACAACTACTGTAACTGTAACTTAGACAGTTTCTATCTCAGTGGTATATATGTTAATTGCTCTTGCTCAGTCGCTCTCTCTTAAGGACTCGGTTACCCAGTTTTAAATTCCATTGATATGACGCGTGTGTGTTTTTGTAGGCACGGTTTAAAAACGATCCCACCGCAACACTTGACACTCGTCCGAACACCCCCCTCAAGTTTTTTCTAGATCCGCCACTGTGTCCACGTCATTTAATCAGAGTCTAACTGTCTCAGTCACATAATATGTTCAATTGGATTCTATGTTGTCGCTAGGGCAAGACACAGGTATCATTAAATGAGTCGCATTTAAGCTAATAATTTTGTCATCTCCAATTGGTCGAATATAAATGCCAAATCTGTTGGGTTTCGACTTGAATACAAGCATTTGTATTCCAACCTTCCCTAGTAAAACTCCCTACCTCGTTTATCTTCTGATTCTGTAATGGTTGATTCATGAAAATGGGCGTGATGATGTTCTTCCACATTCTGATGATGATGATGTTCTTCCACAGTCTGATGCAGATGTTCTTCCACAGTCTGATGGTGATGTACGTCACCAGTATGTAGGTGTAGGTTCTGGAATGGAACTAACAAAAGTTACCAAACACACTAATATTAATCGTCCAAAAAGACAGCATGGTCGTTGAAATATTCTGAAATCCAATACTGCTCTAAGCTGCCCACATGCGTTTTGTTACGTGCAAAAATAAAATCTGTCACTCACAAATGACTTTCTCAAACCCCTACCACCAGTACAGCAAATCTTAATATTCAAGAACAACAAGCTTACCTCGGCAACAATGTTTTGTGAGTTTTCTCCTCCTGTTTGTTGTTCGGCCATTCTTGGATTAGCAGGTGTAGCTTTGTATTGCAAGTAGAGTATAGCAATATACTACACATATATATAGCCTACGGTGTGTAAAGATTTGTATATTATGCAATTTAAAAACACACATACTCATGAACATAAAAGTAAACTAATGTATTGTAGATGCCAGAAAAAAACTGAAGTACACATATTTGGTCACTACAGTAAGCACTGCCAGGCAAAGTAAGCAAAACTATAGTTAATTTATTCAAGTCAGTATTGAAGATTGCAGGCATGGAAAAACTTTTGTTTCCGCCGTTCGGCATCTTTCATTGAAATGGTGGAACTGACTGCTTGTAACTTGCTAGAATTTTAAAAATTATTCTACAGAAACACAAGGATTTAATATAACTTAGTTGTAACTATGGGAATTCAACTTGTGTCAGTTCTCAAAGCAGGTACCGCATGTAAGAATGGTAGATGCTCAATAACCACCACACAGACGGGCGATAGGGATTTTCCCGTTTCATGCGTGGTTACTTTAAGAATGGTCCTCGTCCTTTCAAGTAAACAAGACGGGATATGAGTCATGCGATTGGCAACATTCAGTCAAAAGCAGTGGTGGGATTAAATTTTTTTGTCAGCCGGTTCTATCACAAAAGTTATATTTTTCAGCGGGTTCTGTTACAAAAAGTCATATTGATAATAACCAGTAATGCTGATCTCATAAAATTTCGTGAGACGGTTCTATAGAACCGGTGCGAACAGGCTGAATCCCACCACTGGTCACAAACCACAAGTAAATTCATGTGGAGTTATCAGCTGTGTTGGTTGGGTAATTCCCCGCTCCACCCACGTATGCAATGTCGAATAAATATTCGCAACCTGAATATTTATCACAAAATCTATTCACCAAGGTGACAACTTTATGTATTAAAACATTAACAAACTTCTGTCTACGGCACAACACATGCTTACCGACCCTAAGACACCATTCGTTAACATCACAAATTCGCCCCATTCCCTAATGACGCAACAAAGTACAGCACGCCATACGAAAACGCAGCAGTGGTGACGTCACAAAGCGCTACGTTTCGCTTTCAGTTTGTCGTGATTCGAATTCCATTATGAAACTGAATCTGACGACGAAAAGGAACGAATAAAATTGATATCTTTGTGCATGGACTTTAGTATAATTTATACCAAATACTGATGGTAGTTTAGCATTAGAAATGTTTGTGCGCAATCTGTCAGGATGTTGTTGAGCTTGCATATTATAGCTGAATACTGAATTTTATACTGGTCTACCATCTGCACGGACAGTGTGAAGTTCTTAACAATGCAATTCACAAACAACATAAATAACAAACTTACTTGTCAGCACAAGAATATCAAAAAGGACTGTTAGCATAGGGTAATCATATTTGAATAAGCGCAATTTCGGACACAGTTATTTCAGTTACGTTGACAAATTTTGGCTACAAAAAAGCATTGATGTCCTTTCAGACTGTTGAGCGTCGCAACTAAAGAATGATACTTAGTTCAGATGTTATTATAAGAGGTTGAGGGTACCGTCTTCAAAATTCCGGTCATTTTCACGTACACAGGAATTAAACCGCCAATTTTCGTAAATGTTTGGACGACTGGAAACTCTAAACATACAGGCTACACAATTGCTATGCATGGTTTCGATTACGCGTCATCAATGGTTCAAACATCACAATGCTACAGGTAAAGATTGGCTGAAAATGCATTGGTTTAGATAAGAGCTATTTACTAAAACGCGTGTAGCGCAGCCCTTAATCCTTTTGTGGGAAAACTGTTAAGTTTAGCCAAAGCAGAATTTGTCGAAAAATGTAAGTACCAGACATCAAAAACAAAAACTTTTTCGTGTAGGCGAGGAAAACATCTTCAATTCACGGCAACCAGCATGCGTGGCACCAACTTTCGCTGTTGTGTGCGTTTTTCTGCGGTGAATAAATCTTGATCATATTGAAACTGAAAGTAGACTGACACTAAAGCTTATCTGTTATGTTTTTTTGTTGGTGCGTACAACTAAGTTAAGAAAATTTCGTAAATTTTATAATGGTTTGGAAAACGTTCTTAAGTGACCTAGTGTAGGGATTCCCAAACCGGGGACCGCAACGACTGCACTGGGGTCCGTAATGATGTTTTAAAAACAATTGCTACATTTTGTACAGTGCGTAAGCAGTGATCATAACCGGATTGGTTTCGCAAGCTTTACAATACGAACAATATACATTTACTCTACTTTTGAATGGATCTTACACTATGCTTGTATCTTACGATTTCAAACTTGTTTACAAGTTTTTCTTTCGTTTCTTTTACTACGCGTCTATGACGTAAGAATTCACCCTAATTGCTATTGTTGATATTGTTTGTGGAATTCCCAACGCTGATTACGTTGCAAAATGATATGACGTAAGACAGGGGGTCCGAGAAAAACAGGTTCACAAAATGAGGTCCACGGCCAAAAAAGTTTGGGAAACCCCGACCTAGAAAATTAGGAGAACACGTTTATATTTTTTTTTGAGTTTTTTGTTTCTTATGCTGCGATTTTGCCATCTAATGAGGCAATAAACGCGCACATCAATGCAATGCAGCAGCTAGATGCGCAAGCTTTTCTTCGACTAAACGAAAAATTTTTGTTTTTGTTGCTTGGTACTTACATTCCTAATTAATCTGTTCTTTTTTTCACTGACGCTCCATCTGCTATCCAGCAAGGCTTCCTCAAGGTCAATAAAAGTTAGGCCTACGTTTAATTGTGCCACGAAGAACAGATTACTAAAAAAGTAGTTTGTAAAGCACAATTAAAAATCTTTGGATGAAAGTCAAATACACGAGTACAAACGCACACAACAGACACAATCAGTAATGTTGGCAATATTTGTCAAGCACTCGGAAAGATCGAACGTCGCTCATAAACTGTTCATCAGTTGGTCTCAGTCGCATTTTGAGGTAAATCCAACGAACATAGCTTGATACCCTCGTGTAAATTCCAGGTTTGTTTACGTTTCCACAACCGATGCCCCAACTTGTGATACCCCAGGTAGTGTGACGTGCCGTGTTGGGGTCTAAACATGCCAAAGGACCCCCACTGTCACCCCGACACGTGTCAGTGCCATCTTTCTGGAAAACAAAAGTGCCAATAGTTTATAAAAAATGCGATTTCTATGTTGCCTAAAGTGTTTATATTACACGTGCGAGCCATGTACCCGAAAATGTACGTTTGGTTCAATTGCTGAACAAACAAAACGAAAAATACACATGTGCTTCTGGCAAAAAAAACTACCTGTAAATGCAAAAGTTAAAACAGACATCGAACAATCGCAACAACAAACAAATTACAAAACGTTGCATTCTAAACTAAACAGGAAAGCAAGAGGTGTTTGATAGATTAACTTTAAAAGGCAGCATGGGTATTGAAAATTTTTGTTCTCACCGCAGCGCACATCATGGAGTGCTTAAAGTGCATATGACACGCAAAAATCAAACATGTTTATAATCAAACTAAGAAATGTTCATAACTTTAGAACATTTCTGGCGAAAAAAGTAGCTTGATACGACGATTGGTTTCTGAGATACAGCTGATCAAAGTAGCACTTTTGCCGCTGCGAACGAAATCGTGCGAAAGCGAGATATTGTTGCGGGACGTCATAGAAGGTGCTTCGGTCGAGCGCGAGTGCTGGCAGCAAGCCTTATGCGTAGGAATGGAAAACATTGCAAAACTGATTTAAGCATAATATTGCATTAAACAGGGGACAAAAAGTGAACAAGTGCAATAAACGGATTTTGATGTTAATTTAAGCTGAAGACAGATGGCCGCTGTTCGACCTATTATGTCTAATTTAGTTGTGCAATATTAAAACAGTTAATACTGGGACAGGGTGTTCTTGTTGTTACAGCATTTATGATCGCTAACGTGATACATGAACTTTTGAAAACACGACAGAGACAAACCATTAGTTTAGCATTGTCGTTTTGTCCACTCACAGTTATGTCGTTTCTGCTATACCCTATGGTCTTCCGTTAATTAGGGACAAATAAGCCTTCGATTCGTGACGTCACAATGCCAAATTTTTGTGTGATGCAAAACCCTGTCCTGACCTTTAAGGTAACGTAATCTGTGGATTCTCCTATGTTTGAAACTATTCGATATCTACAAAAACAGGCGCCTTCTCCTATCTAAACAATGCATTTTTTCGACGCAAGCGCCTTATGAGATGTTCTTTTCTCCTCAGCGCAAAAGGTTTACGATTTTTGGTCGCCGTTACTTTTCGTGCAGTTTTCTACATTTTTTAGTTGACGTAGAACCGTAAAACTTTGGATATATGTTTGTTGTAGATGTACCTTTAGTTTTACGCAAAGTTGTCATGGCCGTTTCATATGCACTTTAAGGTAGTCAACACCGAACAGTCGGCTGCAATTCTCATTTGGAAATATGCTCACTGGCGCCTGCTGGAGGCAGGGTGGATAATCCATAGGGTTAACTGCCGAACAACAAGCATGTTGTGATGTGATTCTAAAAGGTTGTGGTTGGCAAGACTTTTGCAAGTTTCGTCAACACCGCATCACAGTGTTCGTTGTTGTAACTGACAAATGTTATATATGCCGACCGTAGATTGAATGCGCTGTACCATGAAATTGTACCGACAGAATACAGAGGTTAATTCATAACGCGCAGGTGTTAGAAATGCTTTCATATCGGTTTGTGGAAAGATTTGGGAAAAGGAACTTGAAGATTTCAAAAACCTTTGTCTAGGTGCAAAATACTGAAGTGAATAACCTTGAATTAGAAGCCAAAACCTAAATTGTTAAACAGACATTTGAAACACAACATGTTTTTTATCATCAGTGCTTCTACATGATTATAAGCTGCATCGAATACATCGCCTACATTCACAGGCTGGCAGGCGGATGGAAAGTCAATTTTGAAACGTGTTTGAAAAAAAGTCCAGCATTCCAGTTTTTACCGTTTTATTCAAAATCCCTTATCTAATGACGTAACTGTCGATAAACATCTGATAAAGCGACTCATGCACAGAAAAACATAAAAAACTTAGTGTCTTGGACCATGCGCCCCCCACCCAGATATTCCACTTTGAGATTGTGGCGAAAACTGGTTTTGTCCGAGAGGCAAACATGCTGGTCGCACAAATCGACTGCAACCATAGAAATAAGTTTAAAATGAAACACTGATATCTCCACATGATATTTAATAACTCCTAGCTTCGGGCGTATTACGTTTACGTCGTGTAAAAACCAAGGCAATGCATTCTAATTTGGAATGTACCAGGTCCCTTGTGAATTTATCTTACTTGAATAAACGCATTGTCTCAATTTAATCAACGCCAAGTCGTTGGTTGGACTCGAATGATGGGAGTAGTGTCTGTAAACTTCTTCAATATCTAGGTCACGTGAATCCAGTACACCCTCTAATTGGCTGAATTGGAATCCATCATGGTTGTAGTAATCGCCCACCCGAACGATCGTCTCATTGGTGAAACTGTAACCATGAAAATAAAATAGTTGCGTTTAGCTTTATAGGGGCAGAGTTTGTCAAATGGTGGCCATATGAACAAAAATGAACTGAAAGTAATATTGTTAAGGAGTCCCCTGTGGACCCCCAAGAAAGGTCGTTGGGGACCATTAGTGTTCATGGACCCGCAGTTGGGAATCCTAGTTATAGGGAATAAAACGGAGAAACAATATTAAATTCTCACAACATTCACCGAAATGCTCCACGAGAACTTTGTAACGAGCCTGGATCCTTCAACCTTTTGCTAATTGGATCTACTTTAAAAGAAATCACTCCCGATTTCGAGCTGGATTTACGACAATGAGTTGTTGCAAGGACGTGACATCTGTTGATGAGAGTTCCTCCGCAAGAGTGAGGGGTGCGGCCTCCTAATGGATACTTCTTACGCATGGGAACCTGTTATAATGAGTATACCATTACACTGCATGTATGAATTTAACCTTGTAAATGCACGTACACATGTAAATAAACTTGTAAGAAAGACGCTATACACAGCACTGGCTTTTAACAACAGGAACACCCTGGCCATTGATAAGACGTTTTTTACATCATGTTATTGCTGTGTTTACTTTGAAGGAACTGATGATGGCTACAGGGCGAAATATATATTCCTAACAACAGCCAGGCTGATCCTTTCGTTCAAAGCTAGTTTATTGTGTGCATATTGCCATTATAGAAGGTCCAACATTTTTAGTAAATCTACACCTTTTCCAGCGACCTATCGTATATTTAATATAGATTAGCTTAGCAGCGCCATCTAGCGGATGAATTATCAAATGGCACTCATAGATTTTTTTTATTTTATTATATAACGAATTTATTTTATTCTTGCTGATTCTTTTTGAAAATGGATTGTTCATATCAATACATTGATTTTGTGAGGTATTTATTGTTAGTTATCTGACTTAATCTTGCATACCTCGTGTTATGAACTTATGACACAAGTGACCTGGAGCAACCCCGACGGACTGTACCGTTACACAGGTGGTTTGAGTTTCTTCCCACTAAAAGATATGTTTGGGTGATAATTTGCATATTAAGCTATTAACGGTTGTTACATCGATGATTTTCTATGTGCTACTAGTTTTGATGTCAACACAATGTATAAAAAACATTCGTTAATGGAAACGAATCGACCGCATCTAGCTCCTGTAACGACCGGTATTAGCAGCAACCTGTTTTACTTGTGGGACAAAATAAAATTACCGTTCTACAACGAAATGAGTGGGTTTAAAACTACTTTTTTGTTTTGGATGACAAATCATTTCATTAGCACTGCAGTTTAATTTAGATACAAACTAAATATATGATTTGTATTTAAATATACGTTTAACCGATATACTGTAGTGTGGCGACTGAACTTGGTCAGAAATTAATAATCACTTGTTCAAAGGGCTGATTTATCCCTTAGATATCAAAACTATTAAACAATAACGTATACCGCCACTGAACTGCAACTTACAGCTAGGTTTGAGGCAAGGAAAATGTTTCAACCCCTCTGGACTCGTGCAAGCAAAGGAAACTTTCGACACAGGAAGTGCGTGCAGAGCATAATGGATTAGCGATCCATCACCTTAACCACTCGGTCACCTCGTCGTCCAAAACCTGTAGTTAAGTGAAATATTTATGTAAGATTTGTTTGGAAACAATATTGTCTTGTAAAAACTACTTTAGTTTGGTTTAATATTGTCGGATGCGATAAATTGCACGGACATAAACTTGTTAGATGGTTTGCCACATCCTTCGTCAGTTCAGTTGGTGCGGCGGTAGAGTTTAAGTACGTGGCATTTTAGGTAAAAGTACTTTTGAAAAAGAATGCGCCAGAATAACTAGTTTAACATAATTTGTTTCTTCCCGAGTATTACAAATGCTTTTACTATTTTTTGTAAATGGAATGCATGAAAGCTTTTCCAATCAAGGTTAGCAATTGTTACGGGCGTGAACAAATTTTTTTGTGCTGTTTTGGTCAACTTTGCCCATCTGAAAAAGTACAGTACATAATAAACGCGCTCAGGTCACAGTACTCTAGATAACTCCGCCATCCTATGCACTGTACTTTGTTATATTATTTAGTAATGGTTAAAAGTCGTTTTCAAGGCGCAATTACGAACCTTGTAAACGATGGTTAATTTAAAATTATTTCATCCAGGTCAATTAAATGCCTTGTGGGTTTTGGACACTATAAAACTGTCAAAATCACAATAAAAAATTAGCAATCTTATATATACACACTTTTTTTATAATATTTACCGATAAGATCGAACATAGCTTGATACCCTCGTGTAAGTCCCAGGTTTGTTTACGTTTCCACAACGCATGCCTCACTTGTGATATCCCACATATTGTGACGGTTTATGTTGGGGTCAACGCATGACAAGAACCCCCACTGTCACCAGCACGTGTGTCAGTGCCGTCGTTCTAAAACAGCCAAATAGGGGACTGCAATTCTCATTGACAAATATGCTCACTGGTCGCCATTTATTGGAAAATAGTGATTTGTTCATTCTTATAAAAATGCATTACAATTTTCACTTTCATTACTGTTGTCAAAGATGTCACTTGTAGCTAGTTCAGTGTTAATGAATAGATATGAAAGAAATAGGATAAGTTTGTACCACACCGGAAAGTTTTCAAGTAACATGTGCTTTGCATAATTTCACCTTTAACATTACCCCAATGAAGAATTATATCCAGAAACATAGAAAACTTCCTGCACCCCGCATGCCCTAACCACATATTTCATACTCACATTGTGACGAATACTGGTTTTGTCCAAGAGGCAAACATGCTGACTGCACAAATCAACTGCATGGGAGAATATTAGAATTAGGAAAAATAAGATCTTGTGTAGAACGACATTGTTCCTGCAGACTTTCCACTTAAATGATTTCCAACAGCATAGTTGGGAATGATCACATAGTGAGGTTTTCCTCTTCAATAATTAGGTCTAGTAAATGTTTTGATTTGTAGTAACCTGTAACCACCCACCCCACGCCCTGCTCGCTGGTCTCATTGGTTAACCTGTCACCATGGAAACAGCTTAATAATACTATTTGTTGTTTTAAAAGTTAATCAAGAAAAAAACATCAGCAAATCAATGCTTGTGGTTGGCTTATGTGCGAAATGTTTTTTGTGAAACAGATTTCACACAAGAAACACTCACATTTGAGCTGAATTTAACACAATGTGAAGCTGTAAGAAGGTAATGTCAAGTTTGGGGTTTACAGCATGTTAGTGGATGTCTCCAATGTATGGAAACCTGTTGAAATCAAAAAAGTAAGTTAGTTTACTTGATGTTATGTGAATATCACATATATTACACACTTGCACAGAATGTCACCATTAACTAACTTAATAGTGTTTCTTCGGTTTGACGTTGTAACACTTAAATCTTTTTATTCTGTTGTCATTTTTGACAAACAAGTTGCAGATATTAACAAATTTTTGTTAGTTTTTACACTGGGTTAAAATATAATCAATCATATTATTCATCAATACTTCATTATTTTGTAACAAATAAATAATAATGACTTATATCAATGGTGGGGAAGGTCAACTATAAAAACATAACCTTGTCTCAGACAATTCATAAAATATCATTTATGCAAAACTTTTTGTGTTAATTAAAAGCAACACTGCTTACCGTATGTTTGTCATCTTTTATTGTCATTTTCTGTTATGAGTAAGATTGCATTCTGTCGGAGTGTGTTTAACTTTGTGTTTTTTACCCAGATTGTCCTTGCAGAGAAGTATTGGTGTTTACAACAACTCCATTATTTCCCGTCGTTATTTTCCAATCCTCAGGTTGGCATCGCTATGACTCTGCAAAAACAGCACAGGTATTTAATGACTTTGCAATGAATAGCATCAACGTTTGTAAACGAGATTTAGATAAAGACCTTTTCCTTTATGGTTCTTTTGCTTTTAAACACTTGTAAACATTAAGTTCTTTTGTGTATTTCTTGCAGAAACACCAACTACTGTCTGACGTTTTTAATCTAAACTACTTGGTTTGATCAAATATGTTCTAGTCTGCTAAAACAGCACATACTTTATTTGAATTCCACTTGACAAATGTAGGTTTTTTTTTGTACAAAGTTATTGCTACAAGGATTCAATGTAGGGCAGGCATGTTGTTGGTGACCTTGTGAAAATTAGAGGTCATGATATTCTTGACGTTGCCTTGGTGATGTTTTACTCTTCAGTGCACCTGGTGGATAAATGGAAAGGATTTTTCCAGAAAGAAATAAAAAGAATGACTTTTTGACAAAGGTTTGGGAGCACTGGCGACCCACAACTGGAGTACCACCAAAACTCGGGAAATCTCAACAAATGCATATGCTCAATTATGACAGCCAAACATAACATGGTTTTAATGTAGGCTAATAATACAAAAAAAAAGAACGAAAAAAATTTGTTGTGTTTACAATGCTACAAGAAATTAGGCTAGTACTTGTGTTAATATAAGAAAAATTTATGCAGCACATCTAGGTAAAAACATTACATAAGTTTTCTGTATGTTGTTCATCGAAATTTACATACAACAAAGTTAAATACCGCTTGTGGGAACCCAACTTTTTTGCATGCAACCTCTTTTTCAGATCAAAATTTCCTGGGATTCGTTGTGTTGGTCAATTATCTAATTCAGTGACTCCAGACCTCTTTGTCCTGGCATATAAAGCAGTCAGAAAAGTCATTGACCTCTTTGATGTTCGATAAATCTGGTCCTGCCAAGATCAAAGTATGAAGTGAAAGTCACAATGTGTTTTCCATATAACCAGGTTGTTACATGCTTATACTGTTTTTCATATATCCATGCTCATATTGTAAACTGCACAAACATTTTATGTAAAATAGGGGTTTATAAATCACTTAGAGTGAGTATTTAGAGGTAGTGGCAGACTCCCTGACAACACTCTTTGAGGGGTCGGCAACCCCTGGCACATGAGGTCAATATTCATGGCATGCCAAGTGATTTATCAGTTCATACTTCAGTACTTATCCATGCGTTCGGGATTGGCTTGCGTCGCAAAGATAGGTCAAAAAGATAAATGTCGAAGAATCGCACAAATTTACACAATAAAATTTATATAATGATATAAGTAATGAGGCGGTGGCAACACAGTGGTAACACGATAAGGACAACATACTCTGGTTTGCACGTACATAATTTAAAAACACACATGTAATGTTTAAAATGTTGCTGACTCCTGCTGCACTGACACTGGTTAAGAACCACTGGTCGAAAAAAATTTAGCTATCTTTTGCAGCAAAATTCACGAGCTTTGCATATAAATATAATTTACTGTGACATGGAGCCCGACAGCACCACTGGTTTTAGCTTTCACATGGATATGGGGTTTCACCTTGATTGTCTTCGGAGGTTTGCACCCAGTTTTTCGTGGAAATCTTCGCCTGGTTGTTTGGCGCAGGGTTGCCAGAATATTTTTTTTGTTTAGAGCCAAACAACACGACAAAAAACGCCAAAAAGCGCCAAAACTAGTTTTGAGTGAAACAGAAAAGATCCAATCGTTTAAATACTGTATTGTTTAATTTTCTGCTCCCCTAACGTATGTTCAATTGTATTTACAGGCAAATTACATTCATGTGGTAGAGCAACATATAATCTCTTCTTTGTTTATTTATGCTCTTGGATTATTTCCGACTTTCTATGTGCATATAGCAATGCCAGTGCTACGCAAAAACTCAACAAACAGTCTTTCAAAACTCAAATTATGACGTCACTAAAGAAGTAGTCAAGTTTACGAAAAAGTCATAGAAATGTTTTCTATGGACTTTGGTTTACGCTACCCAGGCATACAGTTTGCAACGCTTCTGAACTAGCTTGGGCTGTGATGCGTGACGTTTTTTTTCCGAAAAGAAGCATACCGCGAACCTGTTTGGTCACGAACGAGCCCGGGCAACTTCCGAACGCAAAGCTAACAGGAAAAACGCCAGAAAAGGGCCAAATAAGCCAAACCAAATTTTGGGCGCCAGACAAAATGGAAAAAAGCCAAATTCATGGAATTTGGCGCCGAAAGCGCCAATCTGGCAACCCTGGTTTGGCGAGCAAGATTGTCAAGAGCCAACATCAAGCTGCACTGATGTGACCTAACAGATCATAACATTGGCCCAGTCGTCCAGTCTGCAACTCACTTAATATGATTTCTGTTGACAAAAGTTACGAATTAATTTAGTTTGGGGTCAGCATGATGACTAGGACTAGTGATGCACCGAAACAGCTATTTCTATATTCGGCCGAAACCGAATATTCCGCAAAAGTTGCCGAATTAATTCGGCCGAATAAACCGAGACTAACTTTGGTATCCATCTCTTTAAACGCAATAAATTTAAACAAATCATATACTGGATTAGATCTTATCCTATCATACAGCCTTTTTTGGCGCTTGAAGAATAACCTCGTCTTCTGTACCATAAGTGCTTAAAGTTGATTTTTATCATTTCTGTGAAAGTCAACAAATGAAACGAACACATTCGTACAGTTTCAACAATGATTTTAACCTTTTCGAAACTTTGCGTATCAGCGTTATATGCAGTAAAAAAGTTTCGGTTTCGGCCGAATATTGCAGAAATATTCGGCCGAAACCGAATAATTGCGAAAACCTTAGTTTCGGCCGAATAAATTCGGCAAACCGAACTTTCGGTGCATCCCTAACTAGGACTTCTTCCAGTAGCAATTCATTGTGTGGATTAGTGATGGTTTTTGGAGCCGACAAGATTTTTCTCATTAATTTTTTATTCAGATTTTAGGTAAAATTTATTCTATGATTTTCTCTGGATTGACTTGAGGATTCATTTAAAAATAAACCCAGCAACCAACATTAACACAGCGCACAGTTAACAGTTAACACAGTTTGTGGGAGTTTCATTCTTCATTTGCAATAATATTTCGGGTCTAGTGTACTATTGTACGTACCTATCTTCTAAAAATCGGGGAACCCCCAAATTACGTCACAATGAAGGTGGGGTCAAGTTATGACGTCACACCAAAAATTACGTCACTGTGACGTCAGTAACCGAAGATATGCAACGACGAATTTCCTCGCCCACACACACGTACGCGGTTCTCCTGCAGGCACCCTGAAGGAAGGTCGGCAAAAGGCACAACAGCAACGAAGAAATACATTTTTACGCTTCATTGATTACATAATGAAACAAACTTGTGAGAAACTTGAAATCGGGTACGATCAACCACAAAGGTGCGTAAACCAATATATGAAAAAATGAAAGTCGGGGTTAACGCGCTTTAGCGCCGTTGGCGGTAAACAAGTCCCAAAGTATACATCCATACGTATTAATAAAGGAGACGTCACACAAACTTTAAATTTGGTACAGACAACTACAAGGGTGACTACACCAACATACTAAAAAGTTAATTCGATACCACTTTATTAACCCTTTGTTTATTGACGACAAATATTTGTTTGTGAACAAACAATTACATTTCAAGTCGATTTTAATCCGTTCTCGAATATTATAAACAAGAGTCCCTCCTTGACAATCGAGCCCATTTTCAACACAATCCAACAAGTATTTCTCCCAAAATTCATCAAAACGTCAACCGACGTTAACACGCTTTAGCGACGTTGGTGGTAATAAGGTTCCATATTTCTTGCATTTAAAACCAACATTCAAAAATAAGACATTTTGCGACAGTTGAAGTTTTAATTTTATTCCAAGACCAAGTGGATCCGTCTGTTACGTTCCTAAATGACAACATTCTATTCTACAAACCCCTGGTATTCTTTCTTTTAAAAACTGGAATAAAAATGTCGGAAAGCTTTCGTTTCACTTTCTGCTCCAGACATATTTCACTTTATATATTTCGTAGCAATTTTTTTTCAGTAAAAAACATTAATTTTGAACAAATCACAAAAAAAACACAAATAATTCTGGAAGTCTCGTGTTTTGTTTCAATCCGGACCACTGGAGTCTGCATCGCATGAGAGGAAGGAATATTTACTGATGATTCAAACCCAAAACTAACGGCTGAAAAAATATCACAAAACTTTTAATTTCATCAAAATTAACAAAACCATTTTTATATGCAAATATAAATCAAACAAAATTCTTACCGGGTTTTCCAGTTTTTTCATCTCTTCTCCCAAGATTCGAATTGATTCGGAATCGAATCCGCATCTATCCAGCCACAACTCATTCACTTTAGGGAGAATCCGACAAGTATTTCCAACATCTTTTTGTTCAAACTTGTTGTAACTCAGGTCGAGAACTCTCAACTATTTAAAATATAAAGATTGGTCGGAAATCTTTGTTTCAAACTTTTTTCAAAACAGAATTTTTTTCTTAAAACCGGATTAAAATTAACTCCATGTTTCACTTTTGATTAAAAAAAGTAAGTTCTATAAAAATATCATGGATTTGAACAAATATTTATTCTCAAAATATCGAAAACCAACCACTTCCATCTTCATAATCGCTTCACAGATCATGTTTAAGGTTTCAGAATTAAGTTCGCATTTCTGCAACCTCAGCTCCAAACCGGGTTCTCGAATCCGTGGGAGGAAATCCGCGAGAGCGAAAACATCCGAAATCTTCAGTGGGATTAAGTTTAAATCCAACTCCCGAGGACAAGAGAGGGCGATTTCATCTCTAAATATTCCGTCAACTTCCTGTAAATCTACGAGGAAATCTGAAACCGGGACAAGTTTATTAAAACAAACATGGCGGAAGTTTTATTAAATCACTAAAACTTTTTATTGCAAACCACAAACAAGATTTATTCACTTTTAATCGGATTTAAACAAGACAAGATCCAACAAATTAATCAAATACAAAAAGATTAACTTACTGGAAGAAAAACATAAACTTTATCCGACAAAAAATATGCGACCTTCCTTTAAAACTTTCAACCTGAACGTTTTTATTCTATTCTCTTCTATATGAACAATGGAATTGCGACGTCACAATACTTATAGTGACGTAACAGTTACGTTTACAAACACGCATCACACAGACTGAAAATAAATACTAACCTCGTAACTCGTATCTATTAGGCCTTTCTTCTCGCAGGTATTTCGAAAGTTTCTTCAACAACTTTTTCGCACCTTTGTCTGAAAATAACAAGATCAACATTTACGGCAAAAATAGAAGCCATGTATTTGGATGGGAGAATTATTTAAACTCCCAATGTGCGTTTTTCACAAACAAAACCTGCGTATATTAGATGCGTAATGAGATGTGAGACTTTCGAAACCACGATGTCCGTTTACCCAGTACAATGGTAACTTGCAGTGGAAATACTGGACCTGGGCATTCTAGGCCACTGCTCTGTCTGTGGGAGTTCGGCAGTTAGACTTTACAGCAGGGATGCACAACACGAATGTTATATTTGGCTTGCCAGTGGCTTTTGAAGTGGCTTTGCAAACAGGTTTTAACTTTATAAAAATACATTTTTCTTTGAGTTGTACATCCTGCTTTACTGGGAAAAGGGGATTTAATTCAGCTATGCTGTATTCATAGGCTTACCACTGCTTTAAACCACACCTGGAGTCTATTTCAAAAGCAAATCAAAAGAGAGGCATTTTTGGAGCCATTGAGATCTATGAATATTCTTACTGACTGTTTCAAGTACAGCAACAGCAAAATGTTTAAAAAAGCTATAATAATTGAGAGCTGCAGACAGGATGTACACGCACTGTTTCGGCCTATGAGGTCTCATCAGTGCAGCTGTTGACTGTGGCACTGTGCTAGCTTTTACACTAGCGGGCACACTGATTTTCCTAACCACCGGTGGTTTGTCTATGTTGTTTGGTACCCAGTACAGGGTACCCAATGGATTGATGTTGACCGAAAGGTACCACAAAGTGGAAATCAGTGTGCTCGCTAGTGTAAAAGCTAGCACAGTGCCACAGTCAACAGCTGCACTGATGAGACAGACATCATAGGTAGAAACAGTGCATGTACACCCTGTCTGCAGCTCTCAAAGTGTTTACATATGTGAAATATTGTTATATTCATACCATTTGACAATTAATTTAAGTGCCCAAAACCACAGGTTTATGCAAAACAATGGATATGATAAATACGAAAGAATTTTTGTGTTACAAAAATGGTATACTTCAGAACTTGCACCAAAAATCAATTAAGCAGCGTGTGTGTGTATAGGGCAGAACTTACTTTTTAAATGTCCTAGTTCACCACCATATATTTGAGGTAATCTGGTTGCCTCAAGTTTAGCTGCAGCAGTTGAGGTTTCACCAGCTGTAGAAACATGTGTTAAATTTACATGAACAATACATAATTGTTTAGATTAACACAACAAATGGATTGAGCTACTGTGGCATACTTACAGCACTAAAACGTTACACACCAAGTAACAGCGGCATCACAGCCAAGCCAGGTAAAGCTTCTTTTCCTGACAGCTCAAGATATAAAAAAGCATTGGACTTTGAACTCATAACCATGGTCATTAGGAACCATAGTTCTACCAACTAAGCTATGAAAGTTCCAAAAAATGGAAACACCCAGTTTGGCTGTGATGTCACTGCCAAGAAGCAGGGAAATAAAACTCAATAATTTGAAAATTTACCTTTTCCTGTATGTTTTCGATGTTTCTTTGAACGTCTTGAAAAAAGTCTCGCAAAAAAACCTGTTTGTATTTTTGTGGCAGAATTGGAAGAAACTAAACAAAAATACTGAGTTTATCAAGTCAAGCATAAGAATGCTGTAACACAAAATACACTGTCAAATCTTATGGAGCACAGTTGAAAAATGAAAGGATTGTTGTTATGTTTTCTGCTTTGTATATATTTACCACCATTATCCAGCGACTGTTTTGAATGTTGGGCCTTGGAAGTTGTTGCTCCACCTAATGTTTTGGATGAAGACGACTCGATATTTTTTGAAGCCAAACCATCCCTGAAAGCTTTAAAACAATGTGTTGAAATATATAGTAGAGCATATACATATATCATTTTTTTTCATATTTTGTAGACTTTAGTGAAGTGTTGTTATATTCATACCATTTAACAATTAATTTATGTGCCTTAAACCACAGGTTTATATGTAAAACAATGATTATAATAAATACCAAAGAAAATATGAATGCAAAACATGGTGGCAACATTACACTCCAGTTTGTGTTGTAAAAATGTTATACTTCGTTTCTTGCACTAAAAACCAGTTAAGCAATGTGTGTATATAGGGCAGAACTTACTTTTTACATGTCCTAGCTCACCATCATCTATTTGATGTATTCTGGTTGACTCAAGTTCAGCTGCAGCAGTGGAAGTTTCACCAGCTGTACAAACATATGTATTACAAATCATAAACAAGATATACTGGGCTACCATCTGCTTACAGGTGCCTTGATGAAACAGCGTACAAACATTTGCTGAAATTCTAGTAGAATTTTAAATAATTGTTCCAGTGGTTCTCAGCCTGTAAGGGCTTTTTAAGTGGTGTGCACAAAAAATTGCAACATAGACAAATTCCATCCAAACATGCCAATTAAACCGGAGGTTTGTTAGCATTGTTGTGCAATTGCATGCTGTGGCATATGCCTTAAACAGTTTCAAAAAGAAAGAATTATTGATATGTTATGTTTCACTCAAACAGTTTTCTGCTTTAAAAACATTTACCACCATTTTCCGGCGACTGTTTTGAAAGTTGGGCCTTGGAAGTTGTTGCGCCATCTAATGTTTTGGATGAAGTCGATTTTACATTTGTTGAAGCCAAGCCTCCCCTGCGAACTGTAAAACAATGAGTCACAATATAGTATAGCATATAATATACCTTTCTTTTTCTTTCAATTACATTTAAGTTCATTGCTCAGTAATCAGGAAAGTTTTGTCAGCAAAAAAGATAACAGAAACACATTTTTAATACACAAATAAATATAGTACTGACGGATTTTATGCATCTTGGAAATTGTCATACCGCTGACAGCACTATTGACAGGATCAGATTCTGAACTGGATTCACTACGTCCACTTCCAGAGGCTTAGATTAAAAATCATAAAATAAAAATAATGGTCATTAAAGCACAAACTTTCCAATGCGCTGCACATACCTGGTTTGTGTCCGAGCAAAAGGCCACACACAAAACGGCGAACCATTGCCCAATGGGGTTCATTAATCAAATCGTCAACGATTTGATCAAATTCTTCATCTGACATGAACATAGAAATGTAGTATGCACCAAACATTTCCTGCAGAACTTGATGAAGGTAGTAGAAGAGAACATCTCTCCCATCAAATACTCTACGACTGGGAAACCAGGAGAACTTTGCCATTTTGAACACTACATCCTGTACTTTTACATCTTCTAAACCTACTTTTTGAAGGTCATCATGTGTGAACACAACGGTTTTACGAACCATGCCTTCATATGCCATTTGGCTAAGTGGCAATTTGAGGTTTTCTAATTTCTCTCCTTTTGCATGCTGAGAGTGACCAAGTTGTTGCAAAACAACATCAAATACATTAGTTATAGTGGAAATACTGTGCACCTCACCAAATAACCCAGCATAAACAATAAATTGTAAAAGCATTGGATTGCGACATAAATCAAGCAATTGTGGAGATTTAGTTGCAAGTTTGCTCCACAGTTCCTTTGCTTTATCACCTGAGTAACTATCAAACAGTGTCTTTGCATCCTCAGGAGAAAGATCACTGACATAAATTGTTGGCTTAGGTCGGAGTCCTAATGGTATTAATAGTAATGAGTGGGGCCGAGAAGTAAAAATCAATTTAGATTTTGGAAAAAATTGCCTGCTGCAAAGGTTAGCAACAAGCTGTTGTACTGGCAAGGGAGTTTCATACTTCACATTTACAGGTGCCATGTTTTCTAGTGTCCAGGTTGCCTGATCTAATCCATCAAAAATAAAAGCACACTTTTCTGGGTTTTTTATCATCCACTGGAAAACCAAACTGAGTGTTTCCTGTGAAGCATGGTTGAACTGGTTATCCAGCAGAAGCTCCTGCAAAGTAAGCTTTTTATCGCCATAGTTTAGATACATGAACCGAAGATGAAGCACTAAGTAATCTTCTGTTCCTAGTTGCCTGCACAATCTCTTTGAAAGAGTGGTTTTGCCGCATCCAGGCGGTCCAAGGAAAGCTAGAAATATGCCTTGCTGGTTGTGTTCTTTAAAGCTTGAAACTAGTTTCTGAAATTTCAAGTGTTTACCAACAAATCGATCATTGTACCCCTTGCTTGTTGATGGCTGAAACTCAGTTTCCTTTTGAGGATCAATTCCTTTATAAATATCAGTATCTATCAGTGTTGGTTGAACCTCTGGTATTTCAACCTTCTGCAACTCTTCACTGTAAGGGACAACATCTGGATCAAGACTTTCAAGCTGATATTTTTTGATTTCATCAACTGCCTGTTGCAACTTTTCTTCTGCAAATTTAAACAGGTTTTTCTGATAATTAATTTGTGTTACAGTGGTTTCTTGAGAAACAGTGAGCTCTAGTATCTATTGTCGCCGCACAACACATGTATATACTTAAAAAGGCCCAAAGCGTGTAACTATATTATGACCGAGAGTTAAAACCAAAGTCATTGTAATCACGCGTTCAACGCATGTCCAAGTTGTGATGTCCAATAAAACGACATGGGAAAAAAGAAGAACTCATTTCCGGTTTAGGTCAATTCCTGACCGGACAATTTAATAGTAAAAACCTGCCGAGCTGGTGGCAGGTGAAAAAATTGTAGCCGGTAGAAGCAGCCACATTATAGTTATGTTATTAACAGGTAATTTGGGCAATGAAGTCATTTAGGTAACTTAGGCAACCAAACTAACTACGTAAATCAAGTTAAAATAATTACAGGCATTTCTTTGGCAAATAATAAATAAGGTTAATTTAAACACAAGTACTTCTTTCGCAAATGATAAATAAGGCTAAAATAAACATAACTGCTTTTAGTTATTCTGAAAACAAACTCTACCTATACATAAATAACCTATTAGGGCACTTAGTTAATTAAGCTATATAAATAACTGACGTAATCGACCAAATCGGTCAACCACAGAAAAATTTTAAAATCCCAAGTGCAAAAACGGGAAAAATTTTGTCTGCTGTGTAGTTTTTTAGCCATCCGTATTATATTTCACCATATTTTCATTTCAAATGCTTATTTACGAAGTTTTAGTTGATCTAAATCTTATTTTACGTCAATTTATGTAACTACTTTGCTTTGTAGGAGTAAGTACAAACATAATTTCAGATGACATCGACAAACATTACAGAGTATGTTTAGTTGTAACAGACAAATTTCGAGTTGTAACTCTCTAATTGGTTGGATTTTTACCCACAATGCAGTACACTTGATGGAGCATAAAACAAAATTTGTTTAAGGACGCATATTGGTATTTCTATCAGAATAAGTTTAGTAGCGGAAAATGTGCACTAGTTGGATGACAAAGCAATCAGTGATGCATGTGTAAATAACTCTAAGTGTCTCAGAGATATTTAATAGGGTCTCGATAGCTTGAGCGCGAATTGAGCCTCTTCGATTGTTAAGCCTGCTTCTGCCTCGTTCTCACCAGCAAACCGTTTAATCCAAATAAACAGTTTATTATCAGGCTATGGGAATAAATCCCAAGCCGACGAATAGTTTGTTAAGTCTCAGTAATAATAGCAGTGGCAATGAATGGAATTACGATAGAATAGACTTATTCAAATAGAATGCATTTCCTGGTACCCACTGGACTATTTAAAGCTCTCCATTATGAGCGCGGATTGGTCAATAATGTCACGTGATATCACCAAACCGGCGAAGTAATATAATACAAGAGCATAAAATACAGTACACATCGAGATTATCTGTGGGAACGGATATAGATGATTCACGCGTGCTGGGGAGTCCCTGGTTCACACGTTCAGAACATAGGTTTGTCATTTGAGTTGAAACTTGCGAAATATTTAATACGTTCGGTTACGGGCTTGCAAATACTTGTGCAATGCTGCACACTAAACATTACGAAATACAAGCACTGATTTCTGTGACGTATGTTACACATGGGGGTCAATTTCGCGGTTGAATAAGCGTATTCATGTGCTGTTGCTTTGGCGAATTTGAGCCAGTTTTGGACAGTTTTAAGTAGAGTTTTGGGCGTTTTAGGTCCGGTTGCTACGTGGTAACGTGTGTTGTATAAAATTGAGCTGAAAAGGCGGTTTAATTTTGTGGTAATATTTGCAGAATAATTAAAGACTTATGTCTGCGTTGAACGGCAAAAAGTTTTGGTTTTCTACTACCTAGTTATGTTCCCAGTTGTAAACTATCCGACCTGGAGAAACCTAGTGTGAACAAAGTTTGCAGAAAAAGTGGACGCGAACATATGAGCGGGAAGTAAATCAATCGAAATCATAATCACTCAGCAAAACATGGAAAACAAGGCAGGTTTTGTTACAAAAGTTGTATATTTTCTGTTTTTTCAGATGAAGAAATTTTAGCGATTGTATGAGAGTGTTTCCGTTCCACAGTCAGCAAAAAAAGCTTCATCGTAGACAAACGTAGGTGTTTTAGCTACAGTGTTTGTTTTACATGTTGGCCAAACAAGCGTGAGGAAAATTCCTTACTTTCTAAGCCCATGTGATCGGCGTGAAGATGCCTTGGTAACTTACAGGCACCGTAGCATTTGACAGTTTGGCTCAACATTAGATACGGTAAACTGCAATCTTCTGTCCACCATAATCCATATTGGAAATAGCTGTCCCTGTACTGTCGTACCTACCAACTGATTTAAACGTTTTTACAAACACTTTTACTTCCCGTATGTTTGCACAGTTTCGCTTGTCACAGCTACAAAAATATTCCAACACTTGTCCTCAAGTGGTTTGTAAAATGGTTACGTAGGTTATTTGTGATGTCACAAGGTTATAATTTGTGATCTTTGATCAATTTTTCGCGGCACACACAGTTTGCGAAACCTGTTAAATGCATTATTCTGACAAACTCTAAATTGCACTATTCAAGTAGACAAAAAAGATCGCATGCTCATCATGATTCTACAAGGGAAGTGAGAGCTCCCGAGCATCTGGATCCAAACACAAATTACTAAACACATTAAAGTACCTGAAAACTTAACACCTTTCACGCGAGAAGGTCACGGATATCATGCTTTCGTCTTAAATGTTGAAGTCAGGCACATTCTTATTTCAATCGGAATAAGGCTTTCCTCAAAAGCACAGGTCCAAGACATGCACCCCCATAGCCTTTTAGTATCATGCTGAAAGACAGAACTTTGCTCGCACTTGCATTCCGCCCCCAACAACTACCGTAACTGGAATTTAAGGGCACCAGAGGAGGCTGATGGTTGCGGCTGACGATGCCTAGCAGTCGCACGGGTTTTCCGAGCTTTTGGAAGCGGCTATCCCAACGAAAACAAGCTTCGGGTCATTGCGGCTGACGGAAAAGTTAAATCAGACTTAACTCCGCCGTCAGACGCTTCAATCGAGAAAATCACGCCGTCACTGCCAGTCGCGTTTGGTGTGAATCATGCTACAGGCAGTCACTATGTTCGTGGTATATGTTAATTGCTCTTGCTCAGTAACTTAATACATAAAGGCCAACGATGAACATTTACATGAACTTGCGTTCCATGAGATAGCACCAGATTTCCATAGCAATGCATCATACATGGCAACCTAACTGATCATTGGTAGCAAAATTACTGACAACCATAAACAGAAATGAAGAAATCAGTGAAACATTATCTGTAGTGACAATTTAATATGATGATATCCACGTCATTTAATCAGAGACTAACGGTCTAAGTCACATAATATGTTTAATTGGATTGTATGTTGTCGCTGGGGCAAGACACAGATATTATTAAATAAGTCGCATTAAGCTAATAAATTTGTGATCTCCAAATGGTCGTAAATAAAGGCGAAATCAGTTGGTGTTCGACTGGAATATAAGTATTTGCATTCCAAACAAATAAAATAATAAAACTCTCATACCTCGTTTATCTTCTGATTCTGTAATGGTTGATTTATGATAATGGGCGTGGTGATGATGTTCTTCCACTGTCTGATGCAGATGTTCTTCTACAGTCTGATGGTGATGATGTTCTTCCACAGTCTGATGCAGATGTTCATGATGATGTACGTCACCAGTATGTAGGTGTAGGTTCTGGAATGGAACCAGCAAAAGTTACCAAAAACACTAATGTTATTCCTCCAAAAAGACCTTGAAATTTTCTGAAATCCAAAACTGTTTCAAAAAACTACTCTAAACTGCCCAAATGCGTTTTGTTACGTGTAAATAAAATCTGTTACTCACAAATGATTTTCTCCAACCTCTACCACCACCAGTACAGCAAATCTCAATATTCAAGAACAACAAACTTACCTCGGCAACAATGTTTTGTGAGTCTTCTCCTTTTGTTTGTTGTTCGGCCATTCTTGGATTAGCAGGTGTAGCTTTGTATTGCAAGTACAGTATAGAAATATATCACACACATATACAAGCTGTGTGTAAATTTTTATGCAGTTAAGATGAAACAAGGATGTAAATTGTTTTCAATCCAATGTTTTCATTCCGAAATCGGCCTAGGTTTATTTGACACCCCAGTAAAATTTTTTTACCTCAAACTGATCACGAAATTTTAGCTGCTTAATACGCCTAAGTCAGAATTTCTCAACAAATTTGGACCGCATTGTTTTTCTCGGCCCGCAATCTTATGTAACAACCTGGTATTAAAATTTCAAGATCTTACGAAACACAAGTTTTACTATACCGTTGTTAACCCCTGGTGGTTCTCAGTTTAGGAAACGTTGTATCAAGCTAAGCCTAACTTACCGAGTGTTGTTTGCTTGAAACTCGTAAATGCTTCGGTGATGACCTTTTAATATTATGTTAAGGTTTTACAACGATTTCGTCCTTGCACGAAAAGTTTGTTCATCAAACAATAAAACGGTTCAATTGTTACAAGCAGAGAAAGTCGGCCATTATTATTGGCAATATTTTTGAAATTTTTTCACATTTTTACTTGATTTGGCACCGAAAAAACCACGGTGTTAACGATGCAAGCACTTGTGGAAAATTATATTCCGACACGGAGAATCACGTTTTGCGTATATGATCACAGCAACATAACCAGTGAGGCTACAATCGGATGTTTAAGTGGATGTGATCGGAACAAAATGGCGGCCGCGTATCGCTTGTTGATAATGTCACGTAACTATTTTCAGAAATGGAATGTAACATTTGAAGTTGTCTTCAATTCGAACCTGATTTTGTCGTGACTTGTACTGAACACGTGACGTCAGCGCTGTAGTTAAAATTTTCCAGTAGGACGAAGTTACGAATAAACAACCATGTTTTCAAACGTACGGGATGTACGAAGTTACCAAACACCGTTCCCTGTTCAAACCTCGTTTACAAATCTCTTAAACTTCGACGAGCATTGTTCGTTAAACGGGGAGATGGTTTAAACTCTCGTAAAGCTGTAAAGGAAAGGTTACTTACATGTTTTCTATCATCTACACCCGCGCTAACATGGACTTGCTAAGAATTCCACCGACTGTATTTTTGTCTGACCCCAATCGTTTTCTTTCCAATATCGTACTACTTTTTTAAAAACGGAAAGAATTAAAAATCTTTATCCGCAAATGCAAACTGTAGCCTTTAAAACAAAGTCATTTAGCGACCTGATGGGCTAATGTAACAATTTTGAATTTTGTTCACTATATACGCCGAGATTTAAACACGTTTTATGCAACTTAAGGATCCAAACAAGCTAAAATAGGAAAATGTGGGAAACAACTGATTTGGGCGATCTTAATCAACAGGAGCGCGACGAGCGTCGCGTCATCCAGTGTACAAAGAAATTCAACAAAGCGCGATCTCGCTCTCACTCTGTTTTACGATCACAGCGAGTTTTACGTTAGTCGGTAAGTTGAATTTACTGCCTAACGAATCGTAAACTAACCTAACCTGAAGCTCATAGGATTAAACAACCATGTTTTCAAACGTACGGAATTTACGAAGTTACCAAACACCGTTCCCTGTTCAAACCTCGTTTAAAAATCTTTTAAACTTTGACGAGCATTGTTCGTTAAACGGGGAGAGGGTTTAAACTCTCGTAAAGCTGTAACAAAAAAGGTTAGTTACATGTTTTCTATCATCTGCACCCGCGGTAACATGGACTTGGTAAGAATTCCACTGACCTTATTTTTGTCCAACCCCAATGGTTTTCTTTCTAATATCGTTCTAAGAACCGAGTTGGCGTTTGCGCCTCCCAGTGCGACTGGCTGCGACCCTACGGCAGACGGCGATATTCCGTGAGGAGATCACCTTAAACATGGGTGCCTGACTCGATAACTTTCATGGTTTTATCGGTGCCCATACCATTTTGTTTCTTTCGCACATGTTCTTCTGCGTGGTTGCTTTTCGCCCCATATACATTTGATTTGATATGAATATCGATTTTTCAAAAACGGGAAGAATCAAAAATCTTAATCCGTAAATGCAAACCGTAGCCTTTAAAACAAGATCATTTAGTGACCTGGTATGCTAATACAGCATTTTTGAATTTTGTTTACTATTCATACGCCGAGATTTAAACACGTTTTATGCGGGTTAGGGATCTGAACAAGCTAAAAAGGAAAAGATTGGGAACAACTAATTTGGGCGATCTTAATCAACAGGAGCGCGACGAGGGTCGCTTCATCCAGTGTACAAAGAATTTCAACAAAGCGCGATCTCGCTCTCACTCTGTTTTACGATCACAGCGAATTTTACGTCAGACGGAAAGTTGAATTTACTGCCTAACGAATCGTAAACTAACCCTTTACACAAACTTAAAGCTCATCGGAAGCTGACGACCGCAAACTTTACCAACGCCCATGACTCGGTAATTTCGTGTGTTGGCGACAGCGGAGTGAGTTTTTATTTCTCGTAGGTGTTCTCCAAAAAATATGCCGGAAAATATCGATAAGGCGTGAAATAATTTTCAATGAATTTAATTTTTTAGCGCTAGCTGCAATATGCATCCACAAATCGGGCGTATGACAAAATGTGTTTTCGTATTTCTCACTTTTTAACCGAGTCATTGTTCTGGTGTATTAAAAGCGTCAGTAAGGTGATTAGTATTTTCTGCCACAAAGTTGAAAATACTCAAACACTCATGTATATATAAACACATATACTCCTGTATATATAAACACATATACTCCTGTATCTATAAACACATATACTCATGTATATACAAACCAAAGGGAACAAATAAAAACAAATAAGAGACCAAGCAACCGTGTATGCTTTGAAGTAATCTAAACTATTCAGTGCCAGACAAAGTAAGCAACACTACGGTTAATTTGTTCAAGCCAGTATTAAAGCTTGCAAACAAGAAACAACTTTTGTTTGCGTCGTATGGCATCTTGCGTTGAAATGATGGAACTGACTGCTTGTAACTTGCTATAGTTTTGCAAATTATTCTACAAGCAACACCAGGATTTAATATAACCTAGTTGTAACTATGAGAAATCAACTTGTATCAGTTCTCAAAGCAGGCACCGCATGTGAGAATATCCCAACATCACCAAATCACCCCACCACCTCCATATCACACCGGTTCACGCACAAACGACACTCACCAACACCTAAAACTGTCCAGACACAAAACGAGCCAGGTAGCGGAAGTATTTCATCAGAATCTTTCCCATCGAGCAATGGTATATATTTAATTTAAAATGGCTTGGCAGCGCCGTCTAGCGGATAAACCACCCGATAGCACTAAATGAGACGAACTTTTTGTTCTTGTTAATTCTTTTTAACATGGTTTGTTTATGTAAAAAATATTGTTATGCATGCCTCGTGTTATGACACAAGTGACCTGTAATTTTAGGGAAATTAAAGTGCCTGTTGTTTTTTGCTGTCTACGATTATACGGTAAGCTAGCATTATTTATTGCGCTGTATTACTTCTTGGCAAATAACGTTAACCTTGTTTACGGTGATAAAAAAACGATTATTTGTTGGAAAACCCACATATTTGTGACTCTGATCACACAGTAGTTCGGTACAGACCATTGTGTATTTAATTTCTTTGTATTTTTGGTCTCTATTCCTACGCATGTGAAGAAACCGCAGCGCCTTCGGAATAAAGTTTATCGGTTTCTGTTGACCGGAGCGCTTTGTGAGTTACGGACTATTGTAGAAATTCCCGCCTGCCCAGCAAACACACAACGTAGTTTCGACGTTCGCAACGTCGCTGGAAAGTCGAAAATTGGTTGCATACCACGTTATTTTCAAACTAAACGTCGTATGAAAGTTGGTAACACTGACGTTAGTAATGAACGTTGTCTTCACCAAAAAAGTACGTCATAAATAACGTAAGTTAAACGTTGACTATATACGTTAGATAAAAACCTGAATGCAACTATTTATGCACGTAAATTTTAACGTAACTGGGACGTAACTTCGATACGTTTTAGAAAACCCCAAATCGACCATATTTGCACGTAATTATTGACGTAACCCAGACGTTGATTTGAAACGTTTAATACAACCCGAACGCGACTACAATTGCACGTCAATGTTAACGTAAGAAAGACGTTGATTTGATACGTTTCGATACAACCCGAACGCGACTACAATTGCACGTCAATGTTAACGTAACAAAGACGTTGATTTGAAACGTTTCGATACAACCCGAACGTGACTACAATTGCACGTCAATGTTAACGTAAGAAAGACGTTGATTTGATACGTTTCGATACAACCCGAACGCGACTACAATTGCACGTCAATGTTAACGTAAGAAAGACGTTGATTTGATACGTTTCGATACAACCCGAACGAGACCACAATTGCACGTCAATGTTAACGTAAGAAAGACGTTGATTTGATACGTTTCGATACAACCCGAACGCGACTACAATTGCACGTCAATGTTAACGTAAGAAAGACGTTGATTTGATACGTTTCGATACAACCCGAACGCGACCACAATTGCTCGTCAATGTTAACGTAAGAAAGACGTTGATTTGATACGTTTCGATACAACCCGAACGCGACCACAATTGCACGTCAATGTTAACGTAAGAAAGACGTTGATTTGATACGTTTCGATACAACCCGAACGCGACTACAATTGCACGTCAATGTTAACGTAAGAAAGACGTTGATTTGATACGTTTCGATACAACCCGAACGCGACCACAATTGCACGTCAATGTTAACGTAAGAAAGACGTTGATTTGTTACGTTTCGATACAACCCGAATGCGACTACAATTGCACGTCAATGTTAACGTAAGAAAGACGTTGATTTGATACGTTTCGATACAACCCGAACGCGACTACAATTGCACGTCAATGTTAACGTAACAAAGACGTTGATTTGAAACGTTTCGATACAACCCGAACGTGACTACAATTGCACGTCAATGTTAACGTAAGAAAGACGTTGATTTGATACGTTTCGATACAACCCGAACGCGACTACAATTGCACGTCAATGTTAACGTAAGAAAGACGTTGATTTGATACGTTTCGATACAACCCGAACGAGACCACAATTGCACGTCAATGTTAACGTAAGAAAGACGTTGATTTGATACGTTTCGATACAACCCGAACGCGACTACAATTGCACGTCAATGTTAACGTAAGAAAGACGTTGATTTGATACGTTTCGATACAACCCGAACGCGACCACAATTGCTCGTCAATGTTAACGTAAGAAAGACGTTGATTTGATACGTTTCGATACAACCCGAACGCGACCACAATTGCACGTCAATGTTAACGTAAGAAAGACGTTGATTTGATACGTTTCGATACAACCCGAACGCGACTACAATTGCACGTCAATGTTAACGTAAGAAAGACGTTGATTTGATACGTTTCGATACAACCCGAACGCGACCACAATTGCACGTCAATGTTAACGTAAGAAAGACGTTGATTTGTTACGTTTCGATACAACCCGAATGCGACCACAATTGCACGTCAATGTTAACGTAAGAAAGACGTTGATTTGATACGTTTCGATACAACCCGCACGCGACCACAATTGCACGTCAATGTTAACGTAAGAAAGACGTTGATTTGATACGTTTCGATACAACCCGAATGCGACCACAATTGCACGTCAATGTTAACGTAAGAAAGACGTTGATTTGATACGTTTCGATACAACCCGAACGCGACTACAATTGCACGTCAATGTTAACGTAAGAAAGACGTTGATTTGATACGTTTCGATACAACCCGAATGCGACCACAATTGCAGTCAATGTTAACGTAAGAAAGACGTTGATTTGATACGTTTCGATACAACCCGAAAGCGACCACAATTGCACGTCAATGTTAACGTAAGAAAGACGTTGATTTGATACGTTTCGATACAACCCGAATGCGACCACAATTGCACGTCAATGTTAACGTAAGAAAGACGTTGATTTGATACGTTTCGATACAACCCGAAAGCGACCACAATTGCACGTCAATGTTAACGTAAGAAAGACGTTGATTTGATACGTTTCGATACAACCCGAACGCGACCACAATTGCACGTCAATGTTAACGTAAGAAAGACGTTGATTTGATACGTTTCGATACAACCCGAATGCGACCACAATTGCACGTCAATGTTAACGTAAGAAAGACGTTGATTTGATACGTTTCGATACAACCCGAATGCGACCACAATTGCACGTCAATGTTAACGTAAGAAAGACGTTTTTGTTTTCGGAAAGTCCTAGTTCCTGTATTCTTACGTTCCGTAAAACGTAGAGAAGATGTTAATTTGATATATTTAAAAAAATATAATTGTGAGTATTTTAGCAGGATATTATTATTGACAAGATAGGCCAGATAAGAGTGTTGTAAAATATCGTTAATATTTGAGGCGAAGTGGGCTAGACATTATTATTATTAACACGCTTTTGATTCATCGTTCAGAAAGTTAAATTACAAACAAACTATCTGGGTTAAGAACAAAAATCATTTTCGCATTCGCTTAAACTCTTGGCGCGTTATCCCCCGTTGATGCAGCCATTAAATCTTGGCCGCAAACGTTTCACATGGGAAAAAAGGTTTTATCAGTCAAAATCTGACAATTGTTTACGCTTCAGATATTCCTTTGCTCAACGTCGACCGACTCCCTTCGCGTCAATTCTAGTGCAATAGGAAACTTTCCAGGATTGGATTTCATAAAACTGCTAAATTTGCTTTATTTGAAATCAAACAAACACCTAAAATACGGACTTTCCCATTACAGAGAGCGATTACATTCAAAATGAGAGTGAAAGTCCAAATTCGTTTTGCACATAGGTTTTTACAGTTCAACTCAAAATAGCGTGTATTAATAATGTGCAAAATTTGATTTCGATTGAAGTTGAAACAAACGAATGAGAGACTGACAACTTGTTTAAAGACAAGGCACGACCGTCGCGTTCGGCTATTGACTGGCCCATTGAAATGCTTAACCGCTTCGCTCTTGAAAGTCATTCCAATGAAAAGAAAGCGGTTTTTGCAGTTCAACTCAAAATAGAGTGATCTAATAATGTGCAAAATTTGATTTCGATTGAAGTTGAAACAAACGAATGGGAGACTGACAACTTGTTTAAAGACAAGGCACGACCGTCACGCTCGGCTATTCACTGGCACCTAGCAATGCTTAGTCGTTTCGATCTTAAAACCCATTAGAATTAAAAGAAAGCGGTTTTTGCAGTTTAACTCAAAATAGAGTGTTCTAATAATGTGCAAAATTTGATTTCGATTGAAGATGAAACAAACGAATGAGAGACTGACAACTTGTTTGAAGACAAGGCACGACCGTCACGCTCGGCTATTCACTGGCACCTAGCAATGCTTAGTCGTTTCGATCTTAAAAGCCATTAGAATTAAAAGAAAGCGGTTTTTGCAGTTTAACTCAAAATAGAGTGTTCTAATAATGTGCAAAATTTGATTTCGAATGAAGTTGAAACAAACGAATGAGAGACTGACAACTTGTTTAAAGACAAGGCACGACCGTCGCGCTTTGCTAATGACCGGCCCATTGAAATGCTTAACCGTTCCGCTATTGAAAGCCATTAGAATTAAAAGAAAGCGGTTTTTGCAGTTTAACTCAAAATAGAGTGTTCTAATAATGTGCAAAATTTGATTTCGATTGAAGTTGAAACAAACGAATGAGAGACTGACAACTTGTTTAAAGACAAGGCACGACCGTCGCGCTCGGCTATTGACTGGCCCATTGAAATGCTTAACCGTTTCGCTCTTGAAAGCCATTCCAATTAAAAGAAAGCGGTTTTTGCAGTGCAACTCAAAATAGAGTGTTCTAATGATGTGCAAAATTTGATTTCGATTGAAGTTGAAACAAACGAATGGGGGACTGACAACTTGTTTGAAGACAAGGTACGACCGTCGCGCTCGGCTATATGACTGGCACCTAGCAATGCTTAGTCGTTTCGATCTTAAAAGCCATTAGAATTAAAAGAAAACGGTTTTTGCAGTTCATTTCAAAATAGAGTATGGTGATACTGTCCACAATTTTGTTTCGAATAAAGTTAAAACAAACTAATGGGAGACTGACAACTTGTTTGAAGACAAGGCACGACCGTCGCGCTCGGCTATTGACTGGCACCTAACAATGCTTAGTCGTTTCGATCTTAAAAGCCATTAGAATTAAAAGAAAGCTTCACCACCACGCATCCTCCATCAATTCGGACACTTTCTTCATTTCCCTAGATTTTCAAAAAGCCTTCGATTCTGTTTCATTCTCTTGGTTACTTCTTCAGTTAAATCTTAAACGCTTTCCCACTTGCTTTACTAATTACCTTTCTGCCCTTCACTCTGGCGCCAACTCCCGGGCCTTCGTAAACGGCTTTGCCACAACGTACTTTCCGATCAGGAGAGGTATCAGACAAGGTGACCCCCTTAGTCTGAACCTCTTCCTGATTGCCCTAGATCCGCTTCTCGTTGCCCTTCAAAACAACCCTGCTATCACTTCAACCCCGGTGCCATGCCGCAACACACCCAAGGCAATCGCTTACGCCGATGACGTCACCCTAGTGGTGGCTCATCGGCACTCCCTCACCAAAGCCCTCGGTCTCATTGACAATTTTGCTAAATTTTCTGGTTTAAAACTCAACCCCACCAAAACCGAAGCGATTGCCATCCTTCGACCTCCCCTTGACGACCCAACCTTGTGTAATATAAAGTGGAACCCTAAATCGATAAGCCCGTTAAATACCCCAATAGGCGCACCATCAGACATCACCGCGACATGGCACAAAGCGATCACCTCTTTACAATCCCGCGCCAGATCTATGAGCAACCCTTTTCTTACTTTTGACTCTAAATGCATCCTCTCAAAAACTATACTTTTACCCCAAATTTCATACCTTGCTAAAACTTACCCCTTACCACCCCAGCAACGAGAACGGATCGACGGCATTGTGGTAAAGTTCGTCGTCGGCCCAAATAATCCAACCTTGTCAATTAACATCCTGCCAGCCCGTCGTAACCATGGTGGTTACGGCGCGGCAAACATTCCCCTCTACGCTGACCTATCACTTCTCTATTCTATCAAACAATATTACAATCACCGCCTTTTGGATTCCCCAACTACTCCGCAACTTTCCTTCATAGAATATAATCTTGGACTCCCCCTCAGCAAACTTTTCAACCTTCGTACTAGGAATTACCTACCACACGCAACAACACCTTCTCCCCATATCTATATATTCTAAACCTCCTCAAATCTTTAAACCTTACCGAAACTGAACTCATGACCCATAAACTAAAGCCCCTCTATCACCGTATCGTGGACGAATCCACCACACCCCATCATTTCAACGACTGGTCCCAAATCCACCACCCTATCTTCCCCAACTACCTTAAAACTTTTAATTATCGCCTTACCCTTAAAATTCTTCCGCTAAAATGCCAACGAACCTATCTTGCCCTGGATCAAGAACCCCACTGCTACCTTTGTAATTCCTCATTAGAAACTTTCTCTCACCTTTTTCACAACTGTCGCTCCATTCAACCTCTTCTCACCCAAATTAAAAATATTTTCCGAACTTTAACTAACTCAAACTCTTCTCTATTTGATACACCTTTACACATCGTCTTTCCACAACTTCATAACACAACACCATACACAAAAACATTAGCAGCATTCCTTAACACCTCACTTACACACACTATTTGGAAAACACGGAACAGAATTAAACACGACATACGACCCATCAACGACATTTCCCGGCATTTGGTATCATCCTTTAAAACCTCTGTACACTTTAAGCTAGCTATCCAACGGAACAGGGGCAACCCTTTTCTCGAGGAAGTCTTGGCTGATGTTGTTGACGCCATACCCAACCAATGAATTGCAAAAACCGTGCTCTACCGCCCTCTCCCGGATGACACCCCAAAATTACACCTCCCTGTTCTTTTGTATTGTATATTGTATATATTGTAAATTGTAACTGCATGAAAACTACTCTCCCGGCAAAATGGACAAAATCTCGCCTCAGCGCCCACTTGCGGACCTTATTGTAAGAGCCATTTGACCACCTTGTGTCAGTACCCGTCAACTTTTTTGTGTACCCGTATTTGTTGTGTCATTGCGAATTTCCTTAATGATCGATACCCCTTTTTCTATCTTGTTTTTTGTATATTGTTGTGTTATTGTTATCTTCTGTTAATGTTCGACTTTCCTTTACTACGTACATGCACTCGTTGTGTTGTTGTTTATTTTTTGTTAACGTTCGTTAACGATATTTCTTTATTACACACCTGTACTTGTTGTTTCTATCGCCTGTTAATGTTAATGCTCGACATTGCTTTATCACGTACCTGAAACTTTTTTGTTACTGTTGTATTTTTTCGATATCGTCCGATATTCGTGGGGACTATTGGTGCCTCGAATAAAATAATCGATCTTAAAAGCCATTAGAATTAAAAGAAAGCGGTTTTTGCAGTTTAACTCAAAATAGAGTGTTCTAATAATATAAAAAAATTTGATTTCGATTGAAGTTGAAACAAACGAATGGGAGACTGACAACTTGTTTAAAGACAAGGCACGACCGTCGCGGTTGGCTATTGACTGGCCCATTGAAATGCTTAACCGTTTCGCTCTTGAAAGCCATTCCAATTAAAAGAAAGCGGTTTTTGCAGTGCAACTCAAAATAGAGTGTTCTAATGATGTGCAAAATTTGATTTCGGTTGAAGTTGAAACAAACGAATGGGGGACTGACAACTTGTTTGAAGACAAGGTACGACCGTCGCGCTCGGCTATATGACTGGCACCTAGCAATGCTTAGTCGTTTCGATCTTAAAAGCCATCAGAATTAAAAGAAAACGGTTTTTGCAGTTCATTTCAAAATAGAGTATGGTGATACTGTCCACAATTTTGTTTCGAATAAAGTTAAAACAAACTAATGGGAGACTGACAACTTGTTTGAAGACAAGGCACGACCGTCGCGCTCGGCTATTGACTGGCACCTAACAATGCTTAGTCGTTTCGATCTTAAAAGCCATTAGAATTAAAAGAAAGCGGTTTTTGCAGTTTAACTCAAAATAGAGTGTTCTAATAATGTGCAAAATTTGATTTCGATTGAAGTTGAAACAAACGAATGGGAGACTGACAACTTGTTTTAAGACAAAGCACGACCGTCGCGGTTGGCTATTGACTGCGCACGTAGCAATGCTTAGTCGTTTCGATCTTAAAAGCCATTTAAAAGAAAGCGGTTTTTGTAATTCAACTCAAAACAGAGTGTTGTAATACTGTGCATAATTTTGCATCACAGGATAGTGAAGGACAAGCCTTTCCAAAATTCTAAAAGAAAACGTAAACGTGATGGAAAGGCCTTTGTGTGGTTTTATAGATGCTTCTAAACATCTATTTTTAGGAAATGGGGCAAGGTCAGTGATGATTTGCAAATATTAACGTCATATGCGCAGTATTTGTCCCGTACACAGTTCGACAAATTCTACTCGCTATGGTTCGTCCCTTATGGATTTGCCACAGCATGTGGTCACAGTTCGGCAAGTCAACGCACCGCATACCTCACATGTTCGTAAAAGAAAATTTGGCGCTATCTGGCCTTGCCGCGGCTTGTGGGAGAGAAGCCGGTTGGCGGGAAAGTTTTTCAAAGTACCATTGGATTCCTCTCGGGAGGGATATATTATTGGTATTGGCTGCGAGTCAAATCAAACTTATGGGTATCCTCCAGTCTTTTGACATGTCAGAAACAGAAATAGCATCAGATGATATTATAGTATTATACTATGATAGCATACCCTTACAACATATATTTTGTTTGGTTCTATTTAGCAAATGTTGTGTTTGTTGTTGGCCTTTAGTGTACTTGGATTGTTTTGCAGATTAATCGTTTGTAAATGGCTTTGGTGTGAAATTATTTGTTTGTTAAGTTCAAAAGTTCCATGAGAATCATTTTGAAAAGCAGGACAAGGAACCTGCAGAAAGTAAAGGTAATTTAACTTTATCGTTGTATTGTATATATTGCTATTTTTCATATTTCATGTACAGTTACGTTGGTTCCAAAATTATCAAAGACATGTGTTTTAAATCTTACACCAAAACCTGATTTTCAGATATTCTATTTTCTCGGCGGTACTTCTGGGAATGTGGAAAGAAAAAAAACACCCACAGGACAAATGAATAAGTAGGTGCTGGTTTTGTCTGGATACTATAATAATGAACTTGTAGCGGATTGTTTAAATCAACTATAGGGTGTTAAATTATAATTATAGAGTACAAAAATCTTTTTTCCACACTGTCAAAAAAATTTACTGAAAAAAGTCTGGCAGCAGTTTTTACATTTGGTTCGTAAATTGATTTTACGGCAAGCATTTCAGTAAACTGTTTACGTTTACATCCGTACAAAAAAAATACGGACATAATTTCAGTAATCTTTTTACGATTATATTGACGTAAAACGCGTTTACTGAATTCAGGTCTGGCAGCAGTTTTTACATTTAATCAGTAAATTTTACTGTCCTGATTTATTCTACGCAGTAAAAACATCACACGAAATTAATCCTTTGTTTGCAACAAATTTATTGTTCACTCAATTTAATGAGTTGTGCAAGGTGCACAACTTTTGGGTTTGCTGATTTTTTTTTCTTCTTTAAGTTTTTGCTTCCAGGATTGTTGATTCCTGCGAAGTACCTATGAAACCAAACAAACCTTGTTAATAGTTTATTCATTACTCCGTTTGTTAGGAAATCCAATAAATTATAATTTTTCTTGTTAATGGCACAATATGACATACTCAAAACCCCATGTCCCAGTGACATCATCGTTTCATTAAAACGTGAACTGCTTCTGTTTCAATCGGTCAGTTGTTAAACATGGAACTTTAATTGTTGGTTGTAGTAAACTTTTTAAAAGCCTGATGCAGTTTGAAATGTGTTGACATTTGCCCAAAATTGTGAAAGCAGTTCAAACAAATACCAAATAGCAGTTTTTAATTAAACATGCTATAGGGCAAGTAAGTCTTTGGTGACCTGGGACTGACCAACAAAAAATCTATATCCAAAAACACACCTTTGAATGAATTCCAGGGTGGCAACAACCTGTGCAGGATACTGTATGTTGAACACATAATAACAACAAAAACAGTAGGCAAGTGCCTCGAAGAAGTTATCAGTGGATATCAGTTTTAAACCCTCACACAGCACTATGAAATCTGTTCCCAGGCCATAAGAATCTCCTGCACACAAAAAAATTTTTTTCTGATTTTTAAGAGAATAAAATGTGTGTGTTTTAACATGTTAGAAACATCGACCAATAACAAAATATGTGTGTTTACAACAAATATAAAATATATCACCTAGGACTGCAATAAAAGGAGCTGCAGGCAGGTCCGCCAAACTCTCTTCAAAGGTAGCAGCATTCTAAAAAAAAGATTTTGGTTTAACACATAGGGCCCTAAGTAAACCAAACAAAATTAGAAAAAAAAATTCTGTTACAACTGAATAGTTTATGCACCGTATTTATTCTTAGATGCATTTACACATTATCACACATATAATATAAACAATTATAGTTTGGTCTAAAAAAATGTGCATTTTCTAAAAGTTGTTGGTTAGCAAGGTTTTAATTTTTTAGGCTTTGGTTTAAAGAGGTACAGGAAGGAAAACAAAACTTACACCAAAGCATTTGGTAAGCACTTCAACATTTTCAGCAAAATAGGCAGCCAACAAGTTGAGAATATTGATGATTTTGGGAAGGCTGCTTTCCATAATCTTGTTCTCCAAAAAAATTTGCTTGTAGATGCTCCTTACAGATGGTTTGGAGCATGACTTTAATGCTCTGCAAGAAACATTGTGAATTATAATTTGGACAATTTTATGGGCGTTTAATGACCACAAATCTGTGTGGTACCTGTAAATTAGTTGAGAGTTTCCCCGTATCTGGTTGATGATCTCTTTTTTGGCATCATCTTTGTTCATCAGCAAAGAGTAGTGTTTAAATAAACATATTGGCTTTGACAAAAAAGGCCATTCTTGTAAAACTTCTTTTACAGGAATATCTTTATTTATAATATCCCTTTGTAGTTGGTATGTTTTTTTCATTTTGTGAACTGCCAAGTCTATATCTGGGTTTTGTTTTTTGCTCTCCTCTAACAACCAGTATTTTGCTGTAGTGTCATCCTCTGGTGACAATGGAGGACACCAATTTACACAACCATATGGTCTTTTTAATGAATTTTTGTTTGGAGCTTTTTCCTACAAACCACAATAACTTTATTAACTACAGCATTGTTTGTTGTAGCCATCAGGGGTGATATTTTGTACACAAACTAAAATGTACCTAGCTGAAAAGGTAAACTTAACTTGTCTATGCTTAGATTGTGGAGAATGATCATGATTTTATTAAGCATACTTACTGTGTCCTTTTTTAGTTTTCTCATTTGGTTCTCCCATCTGTAATATAATTGGTTTGACAATGATTCATAACCACATCTCCAATAATATCTTTGAATGAATTTGGATATGCTTGTATGACATCATACGCTATTTTTTTAAATGCCCTTTTTCCTGGCTTGTCAGTAATCTGTGATGTCAAACTGTCACTTACTGCAGGCCCCTTTTATGTTTGTATGTATCTTAAACCATTTTTTGCAGTTAACATACCTTTTGAACTTCTTCAACAATCCAATGTATTAACTGTTTTTTTAGAAACTGGTTGGGAACCTTTCCTGCTTCTAATTCCCTCAATAATTCTGGAAACTGGTGCCATTTTATCACAAAATTATAAACATTGTTGTTCTCATCACTCGCTGAACTCGCACTTGATAACACATCTGTACTTGAACTTGAAAATTGACCTGATAATAACAATATGAACTACATATGTATAATGTGTATGTTTCAAAACAAAAAAAGACAGATGCTGCACTTACTAGCATTATCATTATACTTGGCACTGGCAAGAAGTTTTCGAGCCTCTACTAATGTCAAAATTGGTAAAAGGTCACCACATTCTAGGACCTCAAAATCAGTGGTTGCAGTGACTCCCAATTTTGCCACAAACGATGTGACCTCATCCACCTTTTCAGAATTCAAAGCAGGCAACACACTAGCTACAAAATCAGAAATTTCCATAATAACGAACACATTTCCTGCAAATATAAACAAAATTTTGGTGCAAAAAACTAGTTTACAAACTAATTTCCTTTAAACTGACTAGTTTCCCAACAAGGCTTTCCTTTACAAACTAATAAACAACGTTTGTATTATAATATCTTTTAGACAAAAAAGTACCATGCTTTAATAAATTTAGCAACAAGGCACTCAAGCAGCATCAACAATATAATGGTGCAACACAAACATGTTTCCAGGATACACAAATATAGGAAAACTATCCCACAACTTGCAACTTCAATACAAGTAAACACAGAACAGGATTTTAACTCATAACCACCAAACCTAACTGTCATCAATTATTTTCTGCATTGTCTGCATTGCGAACAACAAATAACATCACTAAGCATCTGTTACAAATAGCAAACTTACCCACAAAAACGGTCGTAATTCTCAAAATCGTTGTGTAATCTTCCACACTTCCGACACTAAAAACTGCCGACCAGCAGTGCAGACAGAAAGCCAGATTGATTATGATTGGTTGTAATTTTTTTTTCGTCATGCATTGTTAGTCCCACGCTGGATTTACTGCTCAGACCGTACTTTTAACAATTTTTTTACGTACCAGTTCCGTAAAAGGAAAGTACTTAACCTTTTCGTTTCCGCAAAATACCCAAAAAACATTGTAAAGAAATTTTAACGAGCTATACTTTACCTACAAAATGGATACTTCAAGTAAATGTAATGGTATTTTACGAACAAAATCCGTATTTCTTTGACATTTACCGATAAAACTTTGCAAGAAAAAAATACGATGTCGAGACTGTACATGTTTACGGGAAAAACACTGTTAAATTTACGGATTTTTTTAACAGTGCAGATAATACTTGCTATGCGTATAACATATTATGTCCCGGTACTGCGGTACATGTCACGGCTTGTTTAATGCACTTTAAAGTTAAATTTCCATTTTTACAGGAGCTTGCCGAAAAACTACATTCTGCCCCCAAGAAATCAAAAGGAAGTGGGTTGTTTTTTTAAGCATGCACCGAGAAGGCAATGCGGAGAGAAAGGCAATGTGGCGACTTTTAAAGGGTATGTTTTTGTGTTAATTTAAAAACTGTGTCTTAGTGTGTGACACTGCTGTATAAAACTTTAATTATATTGATTGGTGATATTCTTGCTTTGTTTTTGCAGTACCCCTATTCCAGCAGCGGATTATACGACACCACTGTCTTCATATTGACGGATTTAGCATAGTATTGTTGTGCTGGGATTATTTTAATAAATTATTTTATGTTGACAAACTGCAGGTGGTGCTTATTGTGCAGGCGTTGGTAAGATAAATCAAAAATTATTAATTAACAAAATCTAAATTTTTTGAAAGGTATATCTGGCGTTGAAAGGAACGTTTCAAAATCGTCAGATCGTTGTCAGATTAGACGTTAATTGCAACGTCAGCCCAACGTTCCGAAACTATGGCTAAACAACGTCACAGTAATCAATGTTTTTACGTTAAAGAAACATTCGCGTAAACGTTTTATAGACGAATCCTGTGACGTAAAATGTAACGTAAAACAAATGTCCTTTCGCGACGTAAACAGCTACGTCAGGAAAACATCGTTTCGAGTCGACATTTCTACGTAAACATAACGTTGTTACGAATGTCCAGCCAACGTTGGTTTTGAACGTTACTGTACAGAACGTCATTTCTACGTATGTGGTTGACGTTTTCAAAAACGTTTTTAAGACGCAGTTTCGAGTCGACATTTCTACGTAAACATAACGTTGTTACGAATGTCCAGCCAACGTTGGTTTTTAACGTTACTGTACAGAACGTCATTTCTACGTATGTGGTTGACGTTTTTAAAAACGTTTTTAAGACGCAGTTTCGAGTCGACAGTATTACGTAAAAGTAATGTTATAACGAATGTCCAGCCAACGTTGGTTTTGAACGTTACTGTACAGAACGTCATTTCTACGTATGTGGTTGACGTTTTTGAAAACGTTTTGAAGACGTAGTTTCGAGTCGACAGATTTACGTAAAAAAACATTCCGACACTACGTAGATTAGACCAAAACGCAACCCGAAATCTACGTAGAAATTACGTCAAATTGTTTGCTGGGTGGTGCTCTGTCCGGGACCAAAGGTTCACGCCCGCCGAACTACCAAGGGCACCGCCACACTGGTCAACACCCAAAGATATTTAAGGGTTAGGATGGTTTGACGGAATTTGATCTCCGCGAACCCAACATCAAGTCTGTCAAGAAAGTTTCGGTCTAACACCATGCTGCCTGCAGTTCCCGTCACCGATGGTCTTTGTTCTTGGACTAAGTTCGGTCTGTGACCAAAACCAAGATCTGGGGCCGAAAACCATGATGTAAGGAAACCACATGTTGGGATCTAGGAGACAAAATGTTGTAACCAATGAGGTCACATTGCGATCTGAGTTAGACCGAACGTTAGGATCTCTGAGACCAAAAGTGATGAATTGTTTATTTGTGGAAATAGTCGCAAATATGTCGGGCGATATCAAAGACGAGGCAGAAACAAAGAGATAATTGCTGCGATTACGCGACAAAGGAAACTTAGAAAAAGTAGCGCAAGTTGAAAGTTTACGTTTCCGCAACCGATGCCCCAACTTGTGACCCCAGATAGTGTGACGGTTTATGTTGGTGTCAACGCATGACAAGAACACCGCACTGTCACCACCACGTGTGTAAGTGTCGTCGTTCTCAAAAAACAAGATTAGAAATTGTTTGTGGACTCGATTTAACCATACAGTAGTAAACAGTGCACATTGTCAGGCTTAAACAGCCAAGCAGGCGACTGCAATTCTTATCCACAAATATGTGGAAACTGTTTTTTTTCAATAGGCAAACACGTTGACTGCACAAATCGACTGCAAACATAGAAATAGGTTAGTAATGGGACAGAAAATGCATGGATTACATTTGAATAAAATTGCGATTCTGTACTAAAATCCAAGCTGACATACTGCTTATATGGGAGAATATTCGAATTCGGAAAAAGTGAGATCTTGTGTAGAACGACATTGTCCCCGTGGACTTTTCACTTAAATGATTTGCAACAGTATAGTTGGGAATGATCACAAAGTGAGGTTTTCCTCTTCAATAATTAGGTCATGTGAATCCTTTGATTTGTAGTAACCTGTAAACACCCACCCACCCCAGGCCCCGATCGCTGGTCTCATTGGTTAACCTGTCACCATGAAAACAGCTCAATAATACTATTTGTTGATTCAAAAGATAATCAAAAAAATATCAGCAAATCAATGCTCTTTATGAAACAGATTGCACACAAGAAACACTTACATTTGAGCTGAATTTAACACAATGTGAAGCTGTAAGAAGGTAATGTCAAGTGTGGGGAGTACAGCATCTTAATAAAGGTCTCCAATGTATGGAAACCAGTTGAAATCGAAAAAGTAAATTAGTTTTCTTGATGTTATGTGAATATCACATATCTTGCACACTTGCACAGAATGTCTCCATTAACTAACTTAAGTGTTTCTTCGGTTTGGCGTTGTAACACTTAAATCATTTTAACCTGTTGTCATTTTTGACAAACAAGTTGCAGACTTTAACAACTTTTTGTTAGTTTTTAAACTGGGTTAAAATATAATCAATCATATTATTCATCAATACTTCATTATTTTGTAACAATTAAATAATAATGACTTATATCAATGGTGGGGAAGGTCAACTATAAAAACAACATAACCCGTCTCACACAATTTATAAAACAGCATTTATGCAAAACTTTTTGTGTTGATTAAAAGCAATACTGCTTACTGTATGTTTGTCATCTTTCATTGTCATTTTCTGTTATGAGTAAGATTGCATTCTATCGGAGTGTGTTTAACTTCTAATACTACAATTTAGGTGTTTTTACCCAGGATGTCCTTGCAGAGAAGTATTGGCATTCTTGATGTTGCCTTGGTAATGTTTTACTCTTCAGTGCATCCTGGTGGACAAATAAAAACAATGACTTTTTGACAAAGGTTTGTGACCACTGGCGACCAGCAACTAGAGTACCAGTGAAACTCGGCAAATCTCAACAAATGCATATGCACAATTATGACAGCCAAATATAACATGGTTTTAACATAAAAAAAGAACGAAAAAAATTTGTTGTGTTTACAATGCTACAAGAAATTAGGCTAATACTTGTGTTAATATAAGAAAAATTTATGCAGCAAAATAATGGTATTGCAGCGTACAAGTAGGATTCCCTATGTCGCTGCTTTGCTAAGCTAAAGTCTGTTTGCGTGTTCTTGCTGATATAGACTACTGAATTAAAAGCTCCGTGAACAGACTTCTTTATTAATGGAAACACACGATTGCAATTACCAGGTGGCTTAAGTTTAACTTGTTTCAAGCGCGTTTAACACGTGACTGAATTGCAGCGAATTTAACTATTAAAAGAACATGCGAACGTTTACAGCGCGATGGCAAGAATAGCGACAGGGCCGAGAGAATACGAGCGACTGAGAGTAGGCAAGACTAGCCTAGACTGGGCTGTCGAAGGATTACGAAATAGGCGTTTTATAACAAAGTGTGAGAAAAAATGTGTTGTCCAGCAGGATGCCAGAAAGCCAGTGGGTGCTCCGGCAGGAAAGCTTAACACCGTCTGCAGTCTTCGGTCCGTATGTGTTCCAAATGTGTAAAGAATTAAGTAGGGAAACATGCGTGTTGCTACAGTATCTACGCATAGTTACACACACATTTGTATAGCAATATTAACACATCTAGGTAAAAACATCACATACGTTTTCTGTATATCGTTCATTGAAATTTACATACAACAAAGTTAAATACAGATTGTGGGAACCCAACTTTTTTGCTTGCGACCTCTTTTTCAGATGAAAATTTCCTGGGATTCGTTGTGTTGGTCAATCATCTAATTCAGTGACTCTAGACCTCTTTGTCCTGGCATACAAAGCTGTCAGAAAAGTCATTGACCTCTTTGATGTTTTGATAAATCTGTTCCTGTCAAGATTAAAGTATGGGGAGAAAGTCACAATGTGTTTTCCATATAACCAGGTTGTTACTTGCTTATACTCTTTAGCATATATCCATGCTCATATTGTAAACAGCACAAACATATTTTGAAAAATAGGGGTTTTTAAATCACTTTGAGTTAGTATTTAGAGGTTGTGGCAGACTCCCTGGCAACGCTCTATGGAGGGGTCGGCAACCCCTGGTACATAAGGTTAATATCTCAATGCGTTCGGGATTGGCTTGCATCACAAATATTTGTCAAAAAGATAAATGTCAAAGAATTACACAAATTTACACAATAAAATTTATATAATGATATAAGTAATGAGGTGGTGACAACACAGTGGTAACAAGATAAAGGCAACATACTCAGGTTTGCATGTAGCCTACACAATTTAAAAACACACATGTAATGTTTAAAACGTTGCTGGCCCCTGCTGCACTGACACTGGTTACGAACCACTGGTCTAAGTTGAAATTCCCCCAAAAAATTAGCAATCTTTTGCAGAAAAATTCACAAGCTTTCCACATAAATATAATTTATTGTGACATGAAGCCAGACGGCGCCACTGGTTTTAGCTTTTACATGGACATGGGGTTTTCACCTTGATTGTCTTCAGAGGTTTGCATCCAGTTTTGTGAAAATCTTCCACTGGTTGTTTGGCGAGAAAAATTGTCAAAAGCCAACATCAAGCTGCACTGATGAGACCTAACAGATCAAAACATTGGCCCAGTCGTCCAGTCTGCAACTCACTTAATATGATTTCTGTTGACAAAAGTTACGAATTAATTTAGTTGGGGTCAGCATGATGACCAGGACTTCTTTCAACAACAATTCATTGTGTAGATTAGTGATAGTTTTTGGAGCCATTAAGATTGTTCTCATTATTTTTTCTGTTCGAATTTGGGGTAAAATTTATTCAAGGATTTTTTTCTAATTAGGATTGACTCAAGGAATTATTTAAAAATAAACACAGCAACTAACTTTTAAACAGCACAACTAAACCGCAAATAAGTATTTGTGCACAACAGACCAATACAAGACATACACTTACTTCATTAACCAACATATTCTCTTGTAACTTGATTCATGGACGTTGTCAGTTTGTGGGAGATTTGCAATGAGATTTCTTGCATTTAAAACCAATTCATTTCAAAATAAGACATTTTGAGACAGTTGAAGTTTTAATTTTATTCCAAGACCAAGTAGATCCGTCTGTTACGTTCCTACAAACAACCCCTGGTTTTCTTTCTTCTGAAAACTGGAATAAAAATGTCGGAAAACTTTCGTCTCACCTTCTGCTCCAGACATATTTTACTTTATATATTTCGCAGCAATTTTATTTACAGCATTTTGAACAAATCACAAAAAAACACAAATAATTCTGGAAGTCTCGTGTTTTGTTTCAATCCGGACCACTGGAGTCTGCATAGGATGAGAGGAAGGAATATTTACTGACCAAACCCTCAACTCTCGGCTGAAAAAAAATCACAAAACTTTTAATTTCATGCAAATATAAATTAAACAAATTCTTACCGGGTTTTTCAGTTTTTTAATCTCTTCTCTCAAGACTTGAATAGATTCGGAATCGAATCCACAACTTTTCAGCCACAACCTCTCATCCACTTTAGGGAGAATCCGACAAATATTTCCAACATCTTTTTGTTCAAAATTGTTGTTACTCAAGTAGAGAAATCCCAACTATTTAAAATATAAGATTGGTCGGAAATCTTGTTTCAAGCACTTTTTTTTTTACAGAATTTTTTTCTTAAAACCGGATTAAAATTAACTCCATGTTTTCACTTTTGATTAAAAAAAGTAAGTTTTATAAAAATATCATGGATTTAAACAAATATTCATTCCCAAAATAATGAAAACCAACCTTGGGTCCCATCTTCATAATCGCTTCACAGATCATGTTTAAAGTTTCGGAATTAAGTTCGCATTCATCCAACCCCAGCCTCAAACCAGGTTCTCGAATCCGTGGGAGGAAATCCGCGAGAGCGAAAACATCCGAAATCTTCAGTGGGATTCCGGTTAAATTCAACTTCCGAGGACAAGAGAGGGCGATTTCATCTCTAAATGTTCCGTCAACCTCCTGTAAATCTACGAGGAAATCTGAAACAGGGACGAGTTTATTAAAACAAACATGGCGGAAGTTTCATTAAATCACTAAAACTTTTTATTGCAAACTTCAAACAAGATTTCTTCACTTTTAATCGGATTTAAACAAGACAAAATCCAACAAATTAATCAAATACAAAAACATTAACTTAATGGAAGGAAAATATAAACTTTATCCGACAAAAAATATGCGACCTTCCTTTAAAACTTTCAACCTGAATATTTTTATTCCATTCTCTTCCATAAGAACAATGGAATTGCGACGTCACAATACTTACTGTGACGTAACAGTTACGTTCACAAACACGCATCACACAGACTGGAAATAAATACTAACCTCGTAACTCGTATCCACTTAAATACAATCCACGGGGCCTTTCTTCCCGCAGGTATTTCGAAAGTTTCTTCAACAACTTTTTCGCACGTTTGTCTGAAAATAACAACATTTACGGCAAAAATAGAAGCCATGTATTTGGATGGGAGAATTATTTAAACTCCCAATGTGCGTTTTCCACAAATATAACCTGCGTATATTAGATGCGTAATGAGATGTGAGACTTTCGAAACCACGATGCCCGTTTACCCAATATAATGGTAGCTTGTAGTGGAAAGTATGTGAAAGTTTAACAGCAAGCTTTTCGCGTAAAGCAACGTTGTGTAACAAATTGTGAACATGGTTTTGCAAATCGTTCAGGGCCTGTCAATGCAGACAAGTGCAACAAAACAAATATGTTACATAACAGCAGCATCTTAACTTTGGCAATAGTTTCTTTGTCCAAACTTTTTGCACCTAAATGCCTTGTATTACTTTGCTGGTTGCAATTATTACAGCAGAATGATTTTCTTATGTTTAGATGAGAAAAAAGAAAAGATTGTTTTTAATGTAACTGACTACCATGCATTTGTTCCTCATTGTTAAGTGTGGAGGATGCTGGATCACTGGAAGCAGTCTTGACTGAGGTTGATGGCAAGGTTTCTGGACTGGAACCACTTCCATCACCTGTAAAAAACAATCAAGGTGATAACTGCAATTTAATGGCACTTATGTACACTGTAAGGGTTAACCCAATGCAATAAATCAGGTTACAGTGGCTTAACAACCAAGCTGGACCTGGGCATTCCAGGCCACTGCTCTGTCTGTGGGAGTTGGACTTTACAGCAGGGATGCACAACACGAATGTCATATTTGGTTCTCCAGTGGATTTTGAAGCGACTTCACAAACAGGTTTTAACTTTATAAAACTACTCTTTGAGTTGTGCATCCTACTTTACTGGGAAAAGGGCATTTAATTCAGATATGCTGTATTCATAGGCTAATCACTGCTTTAAACCACACCGGGAGTCCATTTCAAAAGCAAATCAAAAAAGATGCATTTTTGGAGCCATTGATATCTATAAATATTCTTACTGACTGTTTCAAGTACAGCAACAGCAAAATGTTTAAAAAGCCATGATAATTGAGAGCTGCGCATAGGGACGCACTGTTTCGGCCTATAATGTCTCATCAGTGCAGCTGTTCACTGTGGCACTGTGCTAGCTTTTACACAAGCAGGTACACTGATTATCCAAACCACCGGTGGTTTGTCTATGTTGTTTGGTACCCAGTATAGGGTACCCAATGGATTGACGTTGACGGAAAGGTACCACAAAGTGGAAATCAGAGTGCCCGGTAGTGTAAAAGCTTGCACAGTGCCACAGTAAACAGCTGCACTGATGAGACATCATAGGTCAAAACAGTGCATGTACACCCTGTCTGCAGCTCTCAAAATGTTTACATATGTGAAATGTTGTAATATTCATACCATTTGACAATTAATTTAGGTGCCCAAAACCACAGATGTATGCAAAACAATGGATATAATAAATACCAAAGAATTTTTGTGTTACAAAAATGGTATACTTCAGTACTTGCACTAAAAATCAATTAAGCAGCATGTGCGTATAGGGCAGAACTTACTTTTTAAATGTCCTAGTTCACCACCATCTATTTGAGGTATTCTGGTTGCCTCAAGTTTAGCTGCAGCAGTTGAGGTTTCACCAGCTGTAGAAACATGTGTTAAATTTACATTAACAATACATGATTGTTTAGATTAACACAACAAATGGATTGAGCTACTGTGGCATGCTTACAGCACTAAAACGTTGCACACCAAGTAACAGCGGCATCACAGCCAAGACTGGTAAAGCTTCTTTTCCTGACAGCTCAAGATATAAAAAAGCACTGGAGTTTAAACTCATAACCCTGGTCATTAGGAACCATAGTTCTACCAAGTAAGCTATGAAAGTAATAAAAAATGGAAACACCCAGTTTGGCTGTGATGTCACTGCCAAGAAGCAGGGAAATGAAACTCAATAATCTGAAAATTTAACCTTTTCCCGCATGTTTTGGATGTTTCTTTGAACGTCTTGAAAAAAGTCTCGCAAAAAAATCTGTACGTTTCTTTGTGGCAGAATTGGAAGAAACTATAGAAAAATACTGAGTTTATCAAGTCAAGCATAACCATACTATAACACATAATACACTGTCAAATCTTGTGCAGCCCAGTTTAAAAAAGAAAGCATTGTTGTTATGTTATCTGCTTTATATTTATCACCATTATCCAGCGACTGTTTTGAATGTTGGGCCTTGGAAGTTGTTGCGCCATCTAATGGTTTGGATGAAGACGATTCGATATTTGTTGAAGCCAAACCATCCCTGAAAGCTTTAAAACAATGTGTTGAAATGTATAGTATAGCATATATATATATATATCATTTATTTCCATTTTTTGTAGACTTTAGTGAAGTGTTGTAATATTCATACCATTTAACAATTAATTTATGTGCCTTAAACCACAGGTTTATGTAAAGCAATGATTGTAATAAATACCAACGAATATATGAATGCAAACCATGGTGGCAACATTACTCTTCAGTTTGTGTTGTAAAAATGTTATACTTCGTTTCTTGCACTAACAATCAGTTAAGCAATGTGTGTATATAAGGCAGAACTTACTTTTTACATGTCCTAGCTCACCACCATCTATTTGATGTATTCTGGTTGCCTCAAGTTCAGCTGCAGCAGTGGAAGTTTCACCAGCTGTAGAAACATATGTATTACAAATCATAAACAAGATATAATGGGATACCATCTGTTTACAAGTGCCTTGATGAAACAGCGTGCAAACATTTGTTGAAATTCTAGTAAAATTTTGAATAATTGTTCCAATGGTTTTTAACCTGTAAGGGCTTTTTAAGTGGTGTGCATAAAAAATTGCAACATAGCGAATTCCATCTAAAAATCGTTGTGAAATTGCATGCTGCGACATGTGTCATGAACTTTCAATGGGCATTAAATCCTGTTTTTGGTTGTTATTTGGTATTTTGATATTCAGTTCTAAGTACAACACAACCATGCTTTAACATAAAATACACTGTCCAATCTTGTGCAGCACAGTTTAAAAAAGGAAGAATTATGTTTCATTCAAACAGTTTTTTGCTTCAATAATATTTACCACCATTTTCCCGCCACTGTTTTGAAAGTTGGGCCTTGGAATTTGTTGCGCCATCTAATATTTTCGATGAAGAAGATTTTACATTTGTTGAAGCCAAATCTCCTCTGCAAGCTGTAAAACAATGAGTCACAATATATAGTATAGCATATATCTTTCTTTTTCTTTCAATTACATTTAAGTTCAATGCTAAGTAATCGGCAAATTTTTGTCAGCAAAAAAGATAACAGAAACACATTTTAAATACACAAATACCAAATAAATATAGTACTGACTGATTTTATGCATCTTCGAAATTGTCATACCGCTGACAGCACTATTGACAGGATCAGATTCCGAACTGGTTTCACTACGTCCACTTCCAGAGGCTTAGATTAAAAATTATAAAATAAAAATAATGGTCATTAAAGCACAAACTTTCCAATGCGCTACACATACCTGGTTTGTGTCCGAGCAAAAGGCCACACACAAAACGACGAACCATTGCCCAATGGGGTTCATTGATCAAATCGTCTACGATTAGATCAAATTCTTCATCTGACATGAACATAGAAATGTAGTATGCACCAAACATTTCCTGCAGAACTTGATGAAGGTAGTAGAAGAGAACATTCCTCCCATCAAAGACTCTACGACTGGGAAGCCAGGAGAACTTCGCCATTTTGAAAACTACATCCTGTACTTTTACATCTTCTAAACCTACTTTTTGAAGGTCATCATGTGTGAACACAACGGTTTTACGAACCATGCCTTCATATGCCATTTTACCAAGTGGCAATTTGAGATTTTCTAATTTCTCTCCTTTTGCATGCTGAGAGTGACCAAGTTGTTGCAAAACGGCATCAAATACATTAGTTATGGTGGAAATACTGTGTACCTCACCAAATAACCCAGCATAAACAATAAATTGTAAAAGCATTGGATTGCGGCATAAATCAAGCAATTGTGGAGATTTAGTTGCAAGTTTGTTCCACAGTTCATTTGCTTTATCACCTGAGTAACTATCAAACAGTGTCTTTGCATCCTCAGGAGAAAGATCACTGACATAAATTGTTGGCTTAGGTCGGAGTCCTAATGGTATTGATAGCAATGAGTGGGGTCGAGAAGTAAAAATCAATGTAGATTTTGGAAAAAATTGCCTGCTGCAAAGGTTAGCAACAAGCTGTTGTACTGGCAAGGGAGTGTGATAATTCACATTTACAGGTGCCATGTTTCCTAGTGTCCAGGTTGCCTGATCTAATCCATCAAAAATAAAAGCACACTTTTCTGGGTTCTTTATCATCCACTGGAAAACCAAACTGAGTGTTTCCTATGAAGCATGGTTGAACTGATTATCCAGCAGAAGCTCCTGCAAAGTAAGCTTTTCATCGACATAGTTTAGATACATAAACCGAAGATGAAGCACTAAGTGTTCTTCTGTTCCTAGTTGCCTGCACAATCTCTTTGAAAGAGTGGTTTTGCCACATCCAGCCGGTCCAAGGAAAGCTAGAAACAAGCCTTGCTTTTCGTGTTCTTTAAAGCTTGAAACTAGTTGGGGAAATTTGATGTGTTTACCAACAAATCGAGCTTTGCCCCCCTTGCTTGTCGATGGCTGAAACTCATTTTCCTTTTGAGGATCAATTCCTTTGTAAATATCAGTATCTGTCAGTGTTGGTTGAACCTCTGGTATTTCAACCTTTTGCAACTCTTCACTGTAAGGGACAACATCTGGATCAAGATTTTCAAGCTGATATTTTTTGATTTCATCAACTGCCTGTTGCAACTTTTCTTCTGCAAATTTTAAACAGGTTTTTCAGATAATAAATCCATGTTACTGTGGTTTTTAGACAAAACAGTGGGCTCTAGCATCTATGTTTGGCTGGTTTGATTTTAGTGCAGCATGCTGCATAACCACAACGCAAATTGAGGATTAGTGTTTATCTGTCAAATTATTTTGTAATGCTAACGTAACACAGAAAAATGATAAAATCCCAAGTACAAAAACGGGAAAAAAATTGTCTGCTGTTTAGTTTTTTAGCCAACCGTATAATGTATCATCATATTTTCATTTCAAATGCTTGTTTACAAAGTTTTAGTTGATCTAACTCTTATTTTACGCCAATTTATGGAACTACTTTGCTTCGTAGTAGTAGGAGCAAACAGAATTTCAGATGACATCGATAAACATCACAGAGTATATTTAGTTGTAACCGCCAATTTAAAGTTGTAACTCCCAGATTGGTTGGATCTTTACCCACAATGCAGTATACTTAATGGAGCTTAAAAAAAATCTGCTGAAGGACGCATATTGGTATTTCTATGAAAATATGTTTGGCGGCAGAAAATTTGGACCTTGTATTTAATCCTCTGTCACAAAAGAAGGACGCCACAAAGCAATCAGTGATGCATGGGGTTCAATTTTACGTCATTGAGCACATGTGCCGTTGCTTGGACTAAGTTAGTAGTGTAGCGAACACAGTTTATATTAATATGAAAATTGTAATATTGGAACTGTTTATATTCGTGACCGGGTTCCCACGTACAAAGGTTAAACTAAACGTGGTACAGTAATAATTACAGACCTTTAAACAACGACCGCCCTGGCTCTAAAACAATAAAGGACTATAAAGTGCCGTAACCTGTTGGTCTGCCCTGACATGCCTAGCGGGCACTTGTGACTTGTATTCATGCTTTATATGGGCCACATTGGCTTGCATGATTATTCCATTCCATTCCATTTCTACTTGTGGTTTCATTTGGACTGCTGCCGTACGTTTTAGCCATCTTAATATAGGATTGTTTTCCTGATTGGTGTCGGATTACGGAGTTTACAGAAGAACACGCATTTAAACGCAACAGTAGTCTTTGCTTGGACGAAATTGAGCCAGATTTAGGCAGTTTTAAGTAGAATTTTGGGCGTTTTAAGTCAGGTAGTTACGCGGTAACGGGTGCTTTATAAAATTGAGCTGAAAAGGCGGTTCAATCTTGAGGCTATATCTGCAGAATAATCAAAGACTTATGAATTACAAAAAATTTCTGGTCCAAGAACATCATCGGTGACGGGACCTGCAGCCAACATGGTGTCTGACGGAAGTCAATGTTTATAACGACAGTGATGTTTCAATCCTGCTATAACTGACAAATCGCATCCTAAAAGCATGAGTAATCAGTCATGTTGTGTAGCAGCCTAATGTTAATGCCACAGTTCTAACCCGCTTTATAGCCAAGTTAAATAATGTGAGTGATATTTTTCATTATTGTTGAAACTTTCTACTAGTTCTGTTCCTCAATCGAAATCATAATCACTCAGCAAAACATGGGAAACAAGTCATGTTTTTTTACAAAGTTGTATATTTTCTGTTTTTTTCAGATGAAGAACTTTCAGCGATTGTATGAGAGTGTTTCCGTTCCACAGTCAGCAAAAGAAGCTTCATCGTGGACAAACGTAGGTGTTTCAGCTACAGTGTTTGTTTTGCATGTTGGCCAAACAAACGTGAAGAAAATTCCTTACTTTCTTAGCCCATGTGATCGGCGTGAAGATGCCTTGGTTACTTACTGGCACCGTAGCTTAATTTGACAGTTTGGCTTAACACTAGATACGGTAAACTGGAATCTGTCCACCGTAATCCATATTGGAAATATCTGACCCTGTAGGCCGCATCTCTCAATTAAATCCTAAAAATTGAGTTTTAGAAGTCATTTGTTATTGTGCACCTGGTTACAGTTTCTCTTGTTTGCCAAAAACAATCGCCGGGTCTGATGACTCATGAAGGGGGACTACTATTGCTGAACAGAAAAAATTGATTGCAGCTGCATTAAGACAGCACATTGGGGGGTTTTGCAAAGGCTAACTGCTAAATTGTCAGTCCTAGGGGGTGTACAAACAGTCCCGGTGGGGCCCCAAGACATCTAATTCTTCATGAATTGTGTAGAGGAGGGTTGGTGGCTTCACTTAATCGCAAATGGAGGTAACTTTCTGTGATTCATTTTTTCACAAAACAAACCTACACTTTTTTCTGCTTTTTTGACTAAAATAATGGCCAACAGAGGGTCAAAATGCCCCCGGGGGAGCAGTTTAAGTAGTTATTTCGATTATAAATTTGGCCACAATTCCTTGCCAAGGGTCCGCACTAACAGAAAATCACAAATTGAACATACTTTCTGTGATTCATTTTTTCACAAAATCAACCTCAATATTTGGGTAGTTTTTCAGCTACATGTACAACAGCACCCTCTACCAATTTACTGCCTGACTAATAACCCTGAAAAACAAACTAAAACTGCCCCAAACACGCTGAAAATCGCCCTGGCAACAGCCTGTTCATCTGCGCTCATTCAACCAAAACACTGGCGCCCATGCATGACCCATTGCATTGTTACACACAATTTTACTCTGTTACGCAGGAGTTCGACAAGGGCAATTCCCAACCGGGAAAGTCTTTTCCATAGAAATACAGAGATGCGGCCTGTACTGTCACATCTACCAACTGATTTAAACGTTTTCACAAACACTTTTACTTCCCATATGTTTGCTCAGTTTCGCTTGCCACAGCTACAAAAAAATGTTCCACACTTGTCCTCAAGTGGTTTGTAAAATGGTTACGTAGGTTATTTGTGATGTCACGAGGTTATGAGTTGTGAGTTAACTATGAAAACATTTAATGGCTTGGTTTGATGCCACTTAACCAGAATGTTTGCAGTGGCAACGTATAAGCGCATGTGTAGAATGGTTTCATATCTCCGTCGAAGCTCTTTCATTAATTTTTAGCGGCACGCACAGTTTTCGAAACCTGTTAAACGCATTATTCTGACAAGCTGTAAAGTGCACTATTCGTTCAAGTAGACAAAAATGATCGCATTCTCATCATGATTCTACAAGGGAAGTGAGAGCTCCCGAGCTTCTGGATCCAAACACAAATTACTAAACACATAAAAGTGTCTGAAAACTTTTTTACACCTTTCACGCAAAAAAGGTCACGGACAGCATGCTTTCGTCTTAAATGCTGAAGTCAGGCACATTCTTATTTTAATCGGAATATGGCTTTCCTAAAAGCAGAGGTCGGTGTTGTGACAACCAAGACCTGCACGCCCACAACCTTCTAGTATCATGCGACAGAACCTTTCTCGCACTTGCATTCCGCCCCCAACAACTACTGTAACTGAAATTTAAGGGCACCAGAGGCGGTTGATGGTTGCGGCTGACGAAACATAGTACAGCAACGAAAACAAGCTTCGGGTCATTGCGGCTGACGGAAAAGTTAAATCAGATTTAACTCCGCCGTCAGAGGCTTCGATCGAGAAAATCACGCCGTCACTGCCAGCCGCGTTTGGTGTGAATCATGCTACAGGCAGTCACTATCTCCGTGGTATATGTTAATTGCTCCTGCTCAGTAACTTAATACATAAAAACCAACGATGTACATTTACATAAACTTGCGTTTCGTGACATAGCAACAGATTTCCATAGCAATGCATGCATGGCAAACTAACTGATCATTGGTAGCAAAATTTCTTACAACCATATACAAAGAATGTAGAATTCAGTGAAACATTATCTGCAGTGACAATGTAATATGATGATGTCCACGTCATTTAATCAAAGTCTAACGGTCTAAGTCAAATGTTCAATTCGATTCTATGTTGTTGCTGGGGCAAGACACAGATATTAATAAATGAGTCGCATTTGAACTAATACTTTTGTGATCTCCAAATGGTCGTATATAAATGCAAAATCAGTTGGGTTTCGACTTGAATACAAGTATTTGTTTTCCAAACTTACCTAGGGAAACTCCCCTACCTCGTTCATCTTCTAATTCTGCAATGGATGTTTTCTGATAATGATGGTGTTGATGCAGATGTTCATGGTGATGTACGTCACCAATTAGTAGGTTCTGGAATGGAACCAGCAAAAATTACCAAACACACAAATATTAATCGTCCAAAAAGACAGCAAGGTCATTGAAATATTTAAAAATCCATTACTGTTTCTAAACTGCCCAAATGTGTGATTGATTTTCTCCAACCCCTACCACCAGTACAGCAAGTCTTAATACTCAAGAACAACAAGCTTACCTCGACAACAATGTTTTGTGGGTTTTCTCCTCCTGTTTGTTGTTCGGACATTCTTGGATTAGCAGGTGTAGGTTTGTATTGCAAGTACAGTATAGAAATATATTACACATATATACAAGCTATGTGAAAATGTGTATGCAGTTAAGATGCAACAAGGATGTAAATTGTTTCTGCTCCAGTTTTTGTCACACAGTTGGAAATACTCATACACTTTGGTAAATAACACACATATACTTATGCATGTATTTAAAAACACGCATACTTATGTACATAAAAGTAAACTAATGTATTGTAGATGCCAGAAAAAAAAACTAAAGTACACATATTTGGTCACTACAGTAAGCAGTGCCAGGCAAAGTAAGCAACAATATGGTTGATTTATTCAAGCCAGTATTGAAGATTGCAGGCAAGAAAAAACGTTTGTTTCCGCCGTTTGGCATCTTGCGTTGAAATGATGGAACTGACTGCTTGTAACTTGCTATAGTTTTGCAAATTATTCTACAAGCAACACCAGGATTTAATATAACCTTGTTGTAACAATGAGAATTCAACTTGTGTCGGTTCTCAAAGCAGGCATCGCATGTAAGAATGGTAGATGCTCTATAACCACCTCACAGACGGGCGATAGGGATTTTCCCGTTTCATGCGTGGCTACTTTAAGAATGGTCCTCGTCCTTTCAAGTAAACGAGACGGGAAATAAGTCATGCGATTGGCAACATTCAGTCACAAGTAAATACATGTGGAGTTATCAGCTGTGTTGGTTGGGTAATCCCCCGCTCGAACCACGTATACAATGTCGAATAAATATTCGCAACCTGAATATTTATCACAAAATCTATTCACCAAGGTGACAACTCTATGTATTAAAACATTAACAAACTTCTGTTTACGGCACAACACATGCTTACCGACCCTAAGACACCATTCGTTAACATCACAAATTCGCCCCATTCCCTAATGACGCAACAAACAAAAAACTTCAGCACGCCATACGAAAACACAGCAGTGGTGACGTCACAAAGCGCTACGTTTCGCTTTCAGTTTGTCGTGATTCGAATTCCATTATGAAACTGAATCTGACGACGAAAGGAAACGAATAAAATTGATATCTTTATGTATGGACTTAAGTATAATTTACACCAAATACTGATGGTAGTTTAGCATTAGAAATGTTTGTGCGCAATCTGTCAGGATGTTGTTGAGCTTGCATATTATAGCTGAATACTGAATTTTATGCTGGTTTACCATCTGCACGGACGGTGTGAAGTTCTTAACAGTGCACTTCACAAACAACATAAATAACAAACTTACTTGTCAGCACAAGAATATCAAAAACGACTGTTAGCATGAGGTAATCATATTTGCATAAGCGCAATTTCGGACACAGTAATTTCAGTTACGTTGACAAATTTTGGATTCAAAAAAACATTAATGACCTTTCAAACTCTCGAGCGTCGCAACTAAAGAATGATACTTAGTTCAGATGTTATTATAAGAGGTTGAGAGGTACCATCTTCAAAATTCCGGTCATTTCCACCTACACAGGAATTAAACCGTCAATTTTCGTAAATGTCCGGACGACTGGGAACTCTAAACATACAGGACACCCAATCCTATTCATGGTTTCGATTACGCGTCATTAATGGTTCAAACATCACAATGCTGCAGGTAAAGATTGGCTGAAATTGCATTGGTTTAGATAAGAGCTATTTACTAAAACGTGTGTGGCGCAGCCCTAAATCCTTTTGTGGAAAACTGTTACGTTTATCCAAAGCAGAAATTGTCGAAGAATGTAAGTACCAGACATCAAAAACAAAAATTTTCGTATAGGCGAAGAAAACATCTTCAATTAACGGCTACCAGCGCGTGTGTCCCCAACTTTCACTGTTCTGTGCGTTTTGCTGCGGTGAATAAATCTTGATCATATTGAAACTGAAAGTAGACTGACACTAAAGCTTATCTGTTATGTTTTTTGTTGGTGCGTACAACTAAGTTAGGAAAATTTCGTGAATTTTATGATCTTTTGCAAAACGTTCTCAAGTGACCTAGGGCAGGGATTCCCAAACCGGGGTCCGCAACGACTGCACTGGGGTCTGTAATGATACCTCAAAAAACAATTGCTACATTTTATACAGTGCGTAAGTAGTGATCATAACTGGATTGGTTTCGTAAGCTTTACAATACGAACAATATACATTTACTCTACTTTTGAATGGTTCTTACACTATCCTTGTATCTTACAATTTCAAACTTGTTTACAATTTTTTTCTTTTACTACGCGTCTATGACGTAAGAATTCACCCTAATCGCCATTGTTGATATTGTTTGTGGAATTCTCAACGCTGATTACGTTGCAAAATGATATGACGTATAAAGACTGGGGGTCCGAGAAAAACAGGTTCACAAAATGGGGTCCACGGCCAAAAAAGTTTGGGAAATCCCTGACCTATAGAGAATTAGGAGAACACGTTTATAATTTGATTTGGGGTCTTTTGTTTCATATGCTGCGATTTTGCCAACTAACGATACACTAAACGCGCACATCAATGCAATGCAGCTGCAAGACGCGCAAGTTGCGGTTAATTCCAGATATTTTTGTTCGAATAAATGAAAATTTTTGTTTTTGTTGCTTGGTACTTAAAATTTTCGACAATTTCTGCTTTACTTAAACGTAATAGTTTTCCCACAAAAGGATTTAGGGCTGCGCTACACACGTTTTAGTAAATAACTTCTATCTAATCCTATGCATTTTTAGTCAATCTTTGTCTGCAGCATTGTGACGTCAGACCCATTGTGACGCGAAGTCGGAACCATAAATACTTCGAAAATATCTGAAAACCAGCATTGTTAAGTGAACAAACACATATTACACTGTACTTTGTTATATTATATAATAATGTTTTGAAGTAGCCTAGTTTTTGAGACGCAATCACAAACCTTTTAAACGATGGTTTGTTTAAAGTTGATATTAGAAGAGATACATTGACTTTTTGCTATTTAACTCCATCAACGCGTACTGCTCCGTTAACCTGTGTGGTATTTCCAATTACATGTGGTGGTAAATATCCGTCAACCTGTGTGCGCCCGTGCAAAACACGGAAGTTACGTTTATTTTTAAGTGTAAGGCAGTTTAGTTGTGATGCGTCATTGCAGAACATCTACAGTGGAAGAGTTAGAAAACATATGCACACGTAGCTGATGATTGGGCGATTTCTAACGTAGGCGCCAGGATGTGGAAATCAGCTTACCAGTGGGTGTTAAAGCTATGAATGACTAAACCTGCTGGAGGCATAGCAACAAAAACAGAACTCTTTTAACAACCAATTTGTGGTGAACTAACATCACGTCCCGACCCAACACTATTGGTTCCCAGTTGCTTTGCTTGACCATATGTTTACTCGACTGTGGTTCGTCTCCATTAGTTCCTACCTAGTTTGGTCCCTAACGAATCGACGTCAAATGCAAAGAACCACAAAGTGGAAAATTTCCTGGTTAGTTAACCGGCAAGATTATATCGCAAGCTGCACTTCCGAATGGGACGATCACGCCTTGTCATGCAGGAGCATAAAGTGTTGTCTGATTACGGTTGTAGAGATCCCCTACGTCAGTGATTACCAACCTTTTTGTGGTTGCGTACCACTTTGGGGATGAATAAACGAACATTTTGCGGTCATTTACGGTTTTTTCAATTCGAACAATATCCGTAAGTTGCGAAAAGGTGCTCGCGTACCAACTAGAATGCCGTCTCGTACCACTAGTGGTACTCGTATCACCGGTTGGGAAACACTGCCCTACGTATATGTAAGGGTCGTCTCGACAGTCGCGCTCTAGCGCGTCAGTGCATCCTGACAACATCACGCGCGTCGGTTTCAACAAAAACTCCCAACAAATATTCAGAGAACAGTTGCCTGAAAAGGAGCATTACAACGAAACGACGTTAGTTGGAGCACACCGGTTTAGTTGTGTCAATGCAGACAAGAAGATCCTGTTGATCCAATCTTCAACCACAAAGCTTTTGTCAATAAATGTTGAACACACGTGAATAGAAAGTGGATCTTTTGCAAATACTTTGTTGTTGATGTTTTTTCACAGAAATTTAAAAAAATTTTGATCTCATTTCATCACGGTTATGGCTTAAACGTGTATAACACGAAATGCAAAAAAAACAGGACTTAAGAGTTCGGTTTTATTCGGTAAATATTATGTTCTTGTAGCTGCCAAGCATAATATATTTTGATTAATCTGTTCTTCTGGCACAAGTAAACGTACACTTTTATTTACTGACGTTTCGCCTGCTATCCAGCAAGGTTTCCTCAGGGTCAATAAAAGTAAGTTTAATTGTGCCAAGAAGAACAGATTACTAATAAGTAGTTTGTGAAGCACAATTAAAAATCTTTGGATGAAAGTCAAATACACGATTTCAAACGCACACAGCAGACACAATCAGTAATGTTGGCAATATTTGTCAAGCACTCGGAAAGATCGAACGTCGCTCATAAACTGTTCATCAGTTGGTCTCAGTCGCATTTTGAGGTAAAGCCAACGAACATAGCTTGACACCCTCGTGTAAATCCCAGGTTTGTTTACGTTTCCACAACCGATTCCCCAACTTGTGATACCCCCAGATAGTGTGACGTGTCGTGTTGGGGTCTAAACATGCCAAAGGACCCTCACTGTCACCCCGACACGTGTCAGTACCATCTTTCTGGAATACAAAAGTGGCAACAGTTAAAAAAAAATGCGATTTCTAAGTTAAAATTTTTTTTCTGTACAGTTGCCCAAAGTGTTTATATTACACGTGCAAGCCACAATAACCGAAAATGTAGATTTGGTTCAATTGCTGAGCAAACAACACGAAAAATACACAAGTGCTTCTGGCAAAAAAACTACCTGCAAATGCAAAAGTTAAAACAGACATCGAACAATCGCAACAACAAACAAATTACAAAACGTTCATGGGTTTTAAAAATTGTTGTTCTCGCCGCAGCGCACATCATGGAGTGCTTCAGGTAGTCAACAGCGAGCAGTCGGCTGCAATTCTCATTGGGAAATATGCTCACTGGCGCCTGCTAGAGGCAGGGTGGATAATCCATGGGGTTAACTGCCGAACAACAAGCATGTTGTGATGTGATTCTTAAAGGTTGTGGTTGGCAAGACTTTTGTAAGTTTCGTCAACACCGCATCACAGTGTTCGTTGTTGTAACTTAGAAGTGTTATATATGCCGACCGTAGATTGAATGCGCTGTACTATGAAATTGTACCCACAGAATACAGAGGTTAATTCATAACGCGCAGGTGTTAGAGATGCTTCCATATCGGTTTGTGAAAGGATTTGGGAACAGGAACTTGGAGTTTTTCAAAAACCCTTGTCTAGGTGCAAAATACTGAAGTGAATGACCTTGAATTAGAGGCCAAAACCTAAATTGTTAAACAGACACGACATGTGTTTATCATCAGTACTGTATTACATGATAATGCATCGAATGCATCGCCCACATTCACAGGCAGGCGGATGGAAAGCCAATTTTGAAACGTGTTTGAAAAAAAGTACAGCATTCCAGTTTTTACCGTTTTATTCAAAAACCCTTATCTAATGACGTAACTGTCGATAAACATCTGATTAAGCGACTCATGCACAGAAAAACATAAAAAAACTTGCAGTGTCTGGGACCATGCGCCCCCCACCCAGATATTCCACATCGAGATTGTGACGAAAAGGCAAACATGCTGGTCGCACAAATCGACTGCAACCATAGAAATAGGTTTAAATTGAAACAATGATAACTCCACATGATATTTAATAACTCCTAGCTTCATGCGTATTACGTTTACGTTGTGTGAAAACCAAGGCAATGCATTCTAATTTGGAATGTACCAGGTCTCTTGCGAATTTATCTTACTTGGATGAAACGCATTGTCTCAATTTAATCAACGCCAAGTCGTTGGTTGGACTCGAATGATACGAGTAAGGATGTCTGTAAACCTCTTCAATATCTAGGTCACGTGAATCCTCTACGCCCTCTGATTGGCTGAATTGGAGTCCGTCACGGTTGCAGTAATCGCCCACCCGAACGATCGTCTCATTGGTGAACCTGTAACCATGGAAATGGTTCCCATGGTAAATTGTTTTAACTCTATGGCACTCCATACCAACAATGAAATTTTTTAAGACCTTATTTCGTGATATCCTTATGTACAAAATGAACTTTATAGCTGAAAGCATTATTGTTTATAGGAGGTCTGTGGACCCCAAATGGAAAACTATGTTGTCGGAAATCAAACTTAAAATCGACACCAAATTCTCACAACGTGCACCGAAATGCAAACTTTTTACGAGCCTGGATCCGTCTGGAACTTTGTGCTAATTTATTCCATCACGAAAGAACTTCGGAAATTACTCACGATTTCGAACTGGATTCGACACAATGTGCGGCTGTGAGGACGTAACATCTGTTGATGAGAGTCCCTCCGCAAGAGTGAGGAGTGCGACCTTTTAATGGATACTTCTTACGTATGGAAACCTGTTAAAATGACAAAAATACCTCATACGCTTGATGTAAACACGACGATATTAAGCTTATAGTGGTTCTTAACCGGTGAAAAAATTACTAGTTGGGGGGAAATTATGGGTTTGTGGGTGATTAGTCGGCACCGAAATATACAAAAGTAGTTACAAGAGAAATATTATCATCTGTATTCACTGTGTGTCGTGTAGTTATTGACAACTGGTCATGCCATGTGGCCGAAACAGTGAAAAAAGGATAACAGATATAGCGAAAAAGCAATCATTAAATTCTACATTTAAAAATTTGAATACTGGTGGGAAAAAGGGATCCCGATTAAATTTAAGCTGGGAAATGAGATGAAAAATGGTTAAGAACCAACACTGTTACAGACACACGTGCACATGGAAGCAAGCTATTACGAAAGCCGGCATCTGACTGACAGCGAATATAAGGCATGGGTTTTGAAATGAGCTCTCCTATAATTGTTCGTTTCAACATAACTTTGCAAATATCCCATAAAATCATTCATCTGCAACGGCTGACTCCCGGGGTTAGCGTTGACCCCTTCCACTATTCTCAATCCGTCTTTGACCTCAGGACAGAAAGCCGGAACAGGAATATCGGTGGTGGCTTCATCGCAAGATTCTTCTTGCAGTTTGCTACCTGGGAATATACGAACAAAATATACTGGCTGTTGATAAGATGTTGGATAAAGTTGACAACACAAATGACATGTTTGACCGAGTTGTGCATCCCCGTAATAAATTGTGAAAAACTTCGTACAACTAACCTAAATCTTGGTCAGTTAAAAGCCGAAAATGTTCCGTCCTTTGCAAGTTGTAAACAGCAATGTGGTTGGTTTCTCCAATGGAAGGCAATCTTCTCGTAATTCTAAACAGCAGAGAGCAACTACATGAAAATCTTTTAAAATCTCCAACTTTTTCCGAAAAGAGTTAATATTGTTGAATATTCATCAATTAGTATTAGAAGTATTGAATATAAATTGTCTTTACACATCACAAAGCCAGTTATCTTTTGGTAGAAAGTATTATCCATTCTTTTCTAGTTACAAATGCATTACTTTTTCGACCCAACATTTAAGCATAGGCAACACATATATATTTTGCACTATATTGTATACAATAACAAACTAATGTTAGCTTACGGTAAGATGTAGGTAAGAGCTCCGTTGTAATATATCATGATCGATATGGTGTGAATACGAATAATGATTTGAAACTTAGTCCCTCTGCTTAATCTTGCCCTGCCCAGACGACAAAAGGGCCTTGCACTCCATTCATTTCCAGTTGGTCCGTTCTTGATGATTAGCTGTGTGTTACAAACAAAGCGAAACCATTACAACCAGCAAGTTTGTTCAATTCAATGTTTTACAGTATGATAGTTTGTATTATCATAATCTCCTGATAGCAATAAACCCAACAGAAACACATTCTACTTGAATAAGCTTTACTTATGATGTTTAGAAGCATAGGCGATACATATATATATGAATATATCAATTGAAAAGCTTGTGAAATACCGACTCCGGATTTATTACAGAACTTGCTACAGTGAGTTGAAAGTTCGTTCAATTTATTGTAACCTTTTCCAGCGACCAATGGCATATTTAAATTAGAATGGCTTGACAGCGCCATCTAGCGGATGAACCAAAAGAAGGCACTAAAACATACGAACTTTTAATTCTTGCTGATTCTTTTTGAAAATGGTTTGTTCATGCCAAAATAATGTTTTTGTGAAGTACATTGTTAGTTATCTGACTTAATCTTGCATGCCTCGTGTTGTGACACTGGTGACCTGCAGTAACCCAGACGGACTGTACTGTTAGGGAGGTGGTTTGAGTTTGTTCCTTTACTAAAATATATGTTTGGGTGATAGTTTGCTTATCAAGCTATTAACGGTCGTTACATCGCTTTTCCATTCAAGGTTAGCAATTGTTACAGGCGTGAACAAATCTTTTTGTGCTGTTTGGGTAAACTTTGCCCATCTTAAAAAAAGTACAGTACATAATAAACGCGCTGTGTTCAGGTCGCAGTACTTTAGACAACTTGGCCACCCTGTCTATGCACTGTACTTTGTTATATTATTTAGAAATGTTTAGAAGTAGTTTTTAGGGCGCAATTACAAACCTTGTAAACGATGATTTGTTTAAAATTATTTCATCCTGGTTAATTAAATGCCTTGTTGGTTTTTGAAACTATAAAACTGTCAAAATCACAACAAAAAATTCAAAAAAAAACACACAAACCGGCGCAGTCTCAATCAATAATGTTGGTAATATTTACCAAGAATCCGATAAGATCGAACAAAGCTTGACACCCTCGTGTAAATCCCAGGTTTGTTTACGTTTCCACAACCGATGCCCCAACTTGTGATATCCCAGATTGTGTGATGGTTTATGTTAAGGTCAACGCATGACAAGAACTCCCACTGTTAGTGCCGTCGTTCTGAAAAACAAGATTGGAAATTGTTTGTGGAAATATGTTTAGATAAACAAGAATGACTCGATTTAACCATACAGTAACTAAAGTGGAAAAAGAAAGTTTCCACTCTTACTGCAGTAAACATTGTCAGGTTCAAACAGCCAAGTAGGCGACTGCAATTCTCATGGACGAATATGCTCACTGGCGCCACTGGTGGCTATGTTTTTGGAAAATAGTGATTAGTTTATTTTTGTAAAAATGAAATACGATTTTCACTTTTATTACTGTTGTCATGGATGTCACTTGTAGCTTGTGCAGTGTTAATACATAAAGATAAAAGAAATAGGGTAAGTTTGTACCACACCGAAAAGTTTTCAAGTAACATGTGCTTTGTATAATTTCACCTTTTAGCATTACCCCAATAAACAATTATATCCAGAAAAACTTCCTGCATCCCTCATGCGCCAACCAGATATTCCATACTCACATTGTGATGAAAACTGGTTTTGTCCAAGAGGCAAACACGTTGACTGCATAAATTGACTGCAAACATAGAAATAGGTTAGTAATGGAACAGGAAAGTACATGGATTACATTTGAATAAAATTGTGATTGTGTACTAAAATCCAAGCTGACATACTTCTTATATGGGAGAATATTCAAATTTAGAAAAAGTGAGATCTTGTGTAGAACGACATTGTCCCCGTAGACATTTCACTTGAATGATTTGCAACAGTAGAGTTGGGAATGATCACATAGTGAGGTTTTCCTCTTCAATAATTAGGTCATGTGAATCCTTTGATTTGTAGTAACCTGTAACCACCCACCCCGGGCCCCAATCGCTGGTCTCATTGGTTAACCTGTCACCATGGAAACAGCTCAATAATACTATTTGTTGTTTCAAAAGTTAATCAAGAAAAAACATCAGTAAATCAATGCTTGTGGTTGGTTTATGTTCGAAATGTTTTTTTTTATGAAACAGATTGCACACAAGAAACACTTACATTTGAGCTGAATTTAACACAATGTGAAGCTGTAAGAAGGTAATGTCAAGTTTGGGGTTTACAGCATGTTAGTGGATGTCTCCAATGTATGGAAACCTGTTGAAATCATAAAAGTAAATTAGTTTTCTTGATGTTATGTGAATATCACATATCTTGCACACTTGCACAGAATGTCAAAATATAATCAAATATATTGTTAATTAATACTTCATTATTTTGTAAGTTCAATTAAATAACAATGATTTATATCAATGGTGGGGAAGGTCTAAAAATATAACCTTGCCTCGGAAAATTCATAAAATATCATTTATGCAAAACTTTTTGGGTTGAATAAAAGCAATACTGCTTACCGTATGTTTGTCATCTTTCATTGTCATTTTCTGTTATGAGTAAGATTGCATTCTATCGGAGTTTAACTTCTAATATAACAATTAGGGTGTTTTTCACCCAGGATGTCATTGCAGAGAAGTATTGGTGTTTACAACAACCCCATTATTTCCAGTCGTTATTTTCCAATCGTCAGGTTGGCATCGCTATGACTCTGCAAAAACATCACAGGTATTTAATGACTCTGCAAAAACATCACAGGTATTTACAGGTTTGCAATCAAAAACGTTTATGTTTGTAAAAGAGTTTTAGATAAAGACGTTTTTCTTGATGGTTCTTTTGCTTTTGTCAAAAAATTCGAGAAACAACAACTACAGTCAGACCTTTTTAATCTAAACTGCTTTGTTTCATCTAATATGCTTTAGTCTGCATAAAGAGCCATCCAGCACATACTTTTATTAAATTCCAATTAACAAATGTAGGGGTCAACATAAAATCAAAAATGTGTTTGCTCTTTCTTTATTAACAAAGTCGTTCTAACCTTTTTTGCACCAACTACAAGGATTCAATGTAGGGCAGGCATGTTGTTGGTGACCTTGTGGAAATTAGAGGTCATGACATTCTTTTTTTTGTGTGTTTGTTTTGACCACACAGGGATTTGAATATTCTTGATGTTGCCTTGGTGATGTTTTATTCTTCAGTGCAACCTGGTGGATAAATGAAAAATGAAAGGTTTTGGGACCACTGGCGACCCGCAACTAGAGTACCACTTCAACTTGGCAAATCTCAAACAAATGCATAATTATGACAGCCAAACAAAACATGGTTTTAATGTAATAAAACAAAAAAAATAGTTGTCTAATAATGCTACAAGAAATTACTGTTGTAAAGTTTATGCAGCAAAATAATGTTATATAGGCATAGTTACACACACTTGTGATAATATAGCAATATCAATACCAAGAAAAAAGTATCACATAAGTTTTCTGTATTTCTTTCATTGAAATTTACGTACAACAAAGTTAAATACCGCTTGTGGCAACCCAACTTTTTTGAATGCGACCTCTTGTTCAGATCAAAATTTCCTGGGATTCGTTGTGTTGGTCAATCATCTAATTCAGTGACTCTTGACCTCTTTGTCCTGGCATACAAAGTAGTCAGAAAAGCCATTGACCCCTTTGATGTTTTGATAAATCTGTTCCTGCCAAGATTAAAGTATGGGGTGAATGTACCAGAGGGATGTTAGTTGACAAAAAAAAATCGCCAGTTAACAAAAGTTTAAACGGACGTGACTCGGCCGCCTTACGAGGTAGCGACTTACTTTTTTCACACAAAGATAGATCACAGGCTGAACTTTGTTACTTGCTTGTTACTTGCTTCTACTGTTTTGCATATATCCATAATATTCATGGCATGCCAAGTGATTTATCAGTTCATACTTCAGTACTTTTACATGCGTTCCGGATTGGCTTGCGTCCCAAAGATACGTTACAAAGATAAATGCCAAAGACTTGCACAAATTTACACAATAAAATTTATATAATGATATAAGTAATGAGGCGGTGACAACACAGCGGTAACAAGATAAGGGCAACATACTCTGGTTTGCACATACATAATTTATAAACACACGCGTAATGTTAAAAAAGTTGCTGGCCCCTGCTGCACTGACACAGGTTAAGAACCACTGGTATAAGCTTAAATTCCCCAAAAAATTCAACTATCTTTTCCAGGAAATTTCACAAGCCCTGCATATATATATATAATTTACTGTGACATGGAGCCCGACGGCAGCACTGGTTTCAGATTTTACATGGACATACGGTTTTCACCTCGATTGTCTTCAGAGGTTTGCATCCAGTGTTTATGGAAATCTTTGACTGGTTGTTTGGCGAGCAAGAATGTCAAGAGCCAACACCAAGCTGCACTGATGTAATCTAACAGATCAAAACATTGACCCAGTTGTCCAGTCTGCAACTCACTTAATATGATTTCTGTTGACAAAAGTTACAAATTAATTTAGTTTGGGGTCAGCATGATGACTAGGACTTCTTCCAGCAACAATTCATTGTGTGGATTAGTGATGGTTTTTGGAGCCGACAATTTGTTCTCATTAACTTTTTTATTCAGATTTTAGGTAAAATTTCTTCTATGATTTTCTCTTATCTGGATTGACTCGAGGATTCATTTAAAAATAAACCCAGCAACCAACTTTTACACAGCGCACAACTAAACAGCAAGTAAGTATTTGTGTACAACAGACCAATAGGAGACATACACTTACTTCATTAACCAACATATTCTCTTGGAACTTGATTCATGGGCGTTGTCAGTTTGTGGGAAATTTCACTCTTCATTTGCAATGAGATTTCTTGCATTTAAAACCAATACATTTGAAAATAAGATAATTTGAGACAGTAGAAGTTTTAATTTTATTCCAAGACCAAGTAGATCCGTCTGTTACGTTCCTACATGACAACATTCTATTCTACAAACAACCCCTGGTATTCTTTCTTCTGAAAACTGGAATAAAAATGTCGGAAAACTTTCGTCTCACTTTCTACTCCAGACATATTTCACTTTAAATATTTCGCAGCAATTTTATTTACATTTCACAAAAAAAACACAAATGATTATGAAAGTCTCGTGTTTTGTTTTAATCCGGACCACTGGAGTCTGCATCGGATGAGAGGAAGGAATATTTACTGATTATACAAACCCTCAACTTCCGGCTGAAAAAAATCACAAAACTTTTAATTTCATCAAAATTAACAAAACCATGTTTTAATGCAAATATAAATTAAACAAATTCTCACTGGGTTTTCCAGTTTTTTAATCTCTTCTTCCAAGACTCGAATAGATTCGGAATCGAATCTGCATCCATTCAGCACCAACTTCTCATCCACTTTAGGGAGAATCCGACAAATATATTCAACGTTTTGTCCGACAAACTTGTTGTAACTCAGGTTGAGATTTCCCAACTATTTAAAATATAAAGATTGGTCGGAAATCTTTGTTTCAAACTTTTTTTGAAACAGATTTTTTTTCTTAAAACCGGATTAAAATTGAAACTTCATGTTTTCACTTTTCATTAAAAAAAGTAAGTTTTATGAAAATATCATGGATTTAAACAAATATTTATCCTCAAAATAATGAAAACCAACCTTGGGTCCCATCTTCATAATCGCTTCACAGATCATGTTTAAAATTTCGGAATTAAGTCCGCATTTCCCCAACACCAGCTCCAAACCGGGTTCTCGAATCCGTGGGAGGAAATCCGCGAGAGCGAAAACACCTGAAATCTTCCGTGGGATGAAGCTTAAATTCAACTTCCGAGGACAAGAGAGGGCGATTTCATCTCTAAATATTCCGTCAACTTCCTGTAAATCTACGAGGAAATCTGAAACAGGGACAAGTTTATTAAAACAAACATGGCGGAAGTTTTATTAAATCACTAAACCTTTTTATTGCAAACTTCAAACAAGATTTCTTCACTTTTAATCGGATTTAAACAAGACAAGATCCAACAAATTAATCAAATACAAAAACATTAACTTACAGGAAGGAAAATATAAACTTTATCCGACAAAAAATATGCGACCTTCCTTTAAAACTTTCAACCTGAACAAAACATTTTTATTCCATTCTCTTCTATTAAGAACAATTGAATTGCGACGTCACAATACTTACTGTGACGTAACAGTTACGTTCACAAACACGCATCACACAGACTGGGAATAAATACTAACCTCGTAACTCGTACCCACGTAAATAGAATCCATCAGGCCTTTTTTCTCGCAGGTATTTCGAAAGTTTTTTCAACAACTTCACACGTTTGCCTGAAAATAACAAGATCAACATTTACGGCAAAAATAGAAGCCATGTATTTGGATGGGAGAATTATTTAAACTCCCAATGTGCGTTTTCCACAAATATAACCTGCGTATATTAGATGCGTAATGAGATATGAGACTTTCGAAACCACGATGCCCGTTTACCCAATATAATGGTAACTTGCAGTGGAAAGTATGTGAAAGTTTAACAGCAAGCTTTTCGCGTAAAGCAACGTTGTGTAACAAATTGTAAACATGGTTTTGCAAACCGTTCAGGGCCTGTCAATGCAAACAAGTGCAACAAAACAAATATGTTACATTACAGCAGCATCTTAACTTTGGCAATAGTTTCTTTGTCCAAGCTTTTTACACCTAAATGCCTTGTATTACTTTGCTGGTTACAATTATTACAGCAGAATGATTTTCTTATGTTTAGATGAGAAAAAAGAAAAGATTGTTTTTAATGTAACTGACTACCATGCATTTGTTCCTCATTGTTAAGTGTGGAGGATGCTGGATCACTGGAAGCAGTCTTGACTGAGGTTGATGGCAAGGTTTTTGGACTCGAACCACTTCCATCACCTGTAAAAAACAATCAAGGTGGACCTGGGCATTCCAGGCCACTGCTCTGTCTGTGGGAGTTCGCTAGTTGGACTTTACAGCAGGGATTCACTACACGAATGTCATATTTGGTTTGCCAGTGGTTTTTGAATTGGCTTTGCAAACAGGTTTTAACTTTATAAAACTACTCTTTGAATTGTGCAACCTGCTTAACTGGGAAAACGGGATTTAATTCAGCTATGCTGTATTTATAGGCTAACCACTGCTTTAAACCACACCAGGAGTCCATTTCAAAAGCAAATCAAAAAAGAGGCATTTTTTGAGCCATTGAGATCTATGAATATTCTTACTGACTGTTTTAAGTAGAGCAACAGCAAAATGTTTAAAAAAAAGCCATAATAATTGAGAGCTGCAGACAGGGTGTACACGCACTGTTTTGGCCTATGAGGTCTCTCAGCAGGCACATTGATTTTCCAAACCACCGGTGGTTTGTCTCTGTTGTTTGGTACCCAGTATAGCGTACCCAATGGATCGACATTGACCGAAAGGTACCACAAAGTGGAAATCAGTGTGCCCGCTAGTGTAAAAGCTGGAACAGTCCCACAGTCAACAGCTGCACTGATGAGACAGACATCATAGGTTGAAACAGTGCATGTACACCCTGTCTGCAGCTCTCAAAATGTGTGAAATGTTGTAATATTCATACCATTTGACAATTAATTTAATTTCCCAAAACCACAGGTTTATGCAAAACAATGGATATAATAAATACCAAAGAATTTTTGTGTTGCAAAAATGGTATACTTCAGTACTTGCACTAAATATCAATTAAGCAGCGTTTGTATATAGGGCAGAACTTACTTTTTACATGTCCTAGTTTTCCACCATCTATTTGAGGTATTCTGGTTGCCTCAAGTTCAGCTGCAGCAGTTGAGGTTTCACCAGCTGTAGAAACATGTGTTAAATTTACATGAACAATACATGATTGTTTAGATTAACACAACAAATGGATTGAGCTACTGTGGCATGCTTACAGCACTAAAACGTTGCACACCAAGTAACAGCGGCATCACAGCCAAGACTGGTAAAGCTTCTTTTCCTGACAGCTCAAGAGAAAAAAGCACTGGAGTTTGCTCATAACCCTGGTCATTAGGAACCATAGTTCTACCAACTAAGGTATGAGAGTTCCAAAAAATAGAAACACCCACTTTGGCTGTGATGTCACTGCCAAGAAGCAGGGAAATAAAACTCAATAATTTGAAAATTTAACCTTTTCCTGCATGTTTTGGATGTTTCTTTGAACGTCTTGAAAAAAGTCTCGCAAAAAAACCTGTACGTTTCTTTGTGGCAGAATTGGAATAAACTATAGAAAAATACTGAGTTTATCAAGTCAAGCATAACCATGCTAAAACAAATAATACACTGTCAAATCTTGTGCAGCCCAGTTTAAAAAAGAAAGGATTGTTGTTATGTTATCTGCTTTGTATATATTTATCACCATTATCCAGCGACTGTTTTGAATGTTGGGCCTTGGAAGTTGTTGCGCCATCTAATGTTTTGGATGAAGACGATTCGATATTTGTTGAAGCCAAACCATCCCTGAAAGCTTTAAAACAATGTGTTGAAATGTATAGTATAGCATATATATATATATCATTTATTTCCATTTTTTGTAGACTTTAGTGAAGTGTTGTAATATTCATACCATTTAACAATTAATTTATGTGCCTTACACCACAGGTTTATGTAAAACAATGATTATAATAAATACCAACGAATATATGAATGCAAACCATGGTGGCAACATTACTCTTCAGTTTGTGTTGTAAAAATGTTATACTTCGTTTCTTGCACTAACAATCAGTTAAGTAATGTGTGTATATAGGGCAGAACTTACTTTTTACATGTCCTAGCTCACCACCCTCTATTTGATGTGTTCTGTTTGCCTCAAGTTCAGCTGCAGCAGTGGAAGTTTCACCAGCTGTAGAAACATATGTATTACAAATCATAAACAAGATATAATGGGATACCATCTGTTTACAAGTGCCTTGATGAAACAGCGTGCAAACATTTGTTGAAATTCTAGTAAAATTTTAAATAATTGTTCCAATGGTTCTTAACCTGTAAGGGCTTTTTTAGTGGTGTGCATAAAAAATTGCAACATAGACGAATTCTATCCAAAAATCGTTGTGAAATTGCATGCTGCGACATGTGTCATGAACTTTCAATGGGCATTAAATCCTGTTTTTGGTTGTTATTTGGTATTTTGATATTCAGTTCAAAGTACAACACAACCATGCTTTAACATAAAATACGCTGTCAAATCTTGTGCAGCACAGTTTAAAAAAGGAAGAATTATTCATATGTTATGTTTCATTCAAACAGTTTTCTGCTTCAAAAATATTTACCACCATTTTCCCGCGGCTGTTTTGAAAGTTGGGCCTTGGAATTTGTTGCGCCACCTAATATTTTGGATGAAGAAGATTTTACATTTGTTGAAGCCAAATCTCCTCTGCAAGCTGTAAAACAATGAGTCACAATATATAGTATAGCATATATCTTTCTTTTTCTTTCAATTACATTTAAGTTCAATGCTAAGTAATCGGCAAATTTTTGTCAGCAAAAAAGATAACAGAAACACATTTTTAATACACAAATACCAAATAAATATAGTACTGACTGATTTTATGCATCTTGGAAATTGTCATACCGCTGACAGCACTATTGACAGGATCAGATTCTGAACTGGTTTTACTACGTCCACTTCCAGAGGCTTCGATTGAAAATTATAAAATAAAAATAATGGTATTAAAGCACAAACTTTCCAATGCGCTGCACATACCTGGTTTGTGTCCGAGCAAAAGGCCACACACAAAACGACGAACCATTGCCCAATGGGGTTCATTAATCAAATCGTCTACGATTTGATCAAATTCTTCATATGACATGAACATAGAAATGTAGTATGCACCAAACATTTCCTGCAGAACTTGATGAAGGTAGTAGAAGAGAACATTCCTCCCATCAAAGACTCTACGACTGGGAAGCCAGGAGAACTTTGCCATTTTGAAAACTACATCCTGTACTTTTACATCTTCTAAACCTACTTTTTGAAGGTCATCATGTGTGAACACAACGGTTTTACGAACCATGCCTTCATATGCCATTTTACCAAGTGGCAATTTGAGATTTTCTAATTTCTCTCCTTTTGCATGCTCAGAGTGACCAAGTTGTTGCAAAACGGCATCAAATACATTAGTTATGGTGGAAATACTGTGTACCTCACCAAATAACCCAGCATAAACAATAAATTGTAAAAGCATTGGATTGCGGCATAAATCAAGCAATTGTGGAGATTTAGTTGCAAGTTTGTTCCACAGTTCATTTGCTTTATCACCTGAGTAACTATCAAACAGTGTCTTTGCATCCTCAGGAGAAAGATCAGTGACATAAATTGTTGGCTTAGGTCGGAGTCCAAATGGTATTAATAGTAATGAGTGGGGTCGAGAAGTAAAAATCAATGTAGATTTTGGAAAAAAATGCCTGCTGCAAAGGTTAGCAACAAGCTGTTGTACTGGCAAGGGAGTGTGATAATTCACTTTTACAGGTGCCATGTTTTCTAGTGTCCAGGTTGCTTGATCTAATCCATCAAAAATAAAAGCACACTTTTCTGGGTTCTTTATCATCCACTGGAAAACCAAACTGAGTGTTTCCTGTGAAGCATGGTTGAACTGATTATCCAGCAGAAGCTCCTGCAAAGTAAGCTTTTCATCGACATAGTTTAGATACATAAACCGAAGATGAAGCACTAAGTGATCTTCTGTTCCTAGTTGCCTGCACAATCTCTTTGAAAGAGTGGTTTTGCCACATCCAGCCGGTCCAAGGAAAGCTAGAAACAAGCCTTGCTTTTTGTGTTCTTTAAAGCTTGAAACTAGTTGGGGAAATTTGATGTGTTTACCAACAAATCGAGCTTTGCCCCCCTTGCTTGTCGATGGCTGAAACTCATTTTCCTTTTGAGGATCAATTCCTTTGTAAATATCAGTATCTGTCAGTGTTGGTTGAACCTCTGGCATTTCAACCTTTTGCAACTCTTCACTGTAAGGGACAACATCTGGATCAAGATTTTCAAGCTGATATTTTTTTATTTCATCAACTGCCTGTTGCAACTTTTCTTCTGCAAATTTTAAACAGGTTTTTCAGATAATAAATCCATGTTACTGTGGTTTTTAGACAAAACAGTGGGCTCTAGCATCTATGTTTGGCTGGTTTGATTTTAGTGCAGCATGCTGCATAACCACGACGCAAATTGAGGATTAGTGTTTATCTGTCAAATTGTTTTGTAATGGTAACGTAACACAGAAAAATGATAAAATCCCAAGTACAAAAACGGGAAAAAAATTGTCTGCTGTTTAGTTTTTTAGCCAACCGTATAATGTATCATCATATTTTCATTTCAAATGCTTGTTTGCAAAGTTTTAGTTGATCTAACTCTTATTTTACGCCAATTTATGTAACTACTTTGCTTCGTAGTAGTAGGAATAAACATAATTTCAGATGACATCGACAAACATCACAGAGTGTATTTAGTTGTAACAGGCAAATTTCGAGTTGTAACTCCCTGATTGGTTGGATCTTTACCCACAATGCAGTATACTTAATGAAGGTTAAAAAAATCTGCTGAAGGACGCATATTGGTATTTCTATGAAAATATGTTTGGCGGCAGAAAATTTGGACCTTGTATTTAATCCTCTGTCACAAAAGAAGGACGCCACAAAGCAATCAGTGATGCATGGGGTTCAATTTTACGTCATTGAGCACATGTGCCGTTGCTTGGACTAAGTTAGTAGTGTAGCGAACACAGTGTATATTAATATGAAAATTGTAATATTGGAACTGTTTATATTCGTGACCGGGTTCCCACGTACAAAGGTCAAACTAAACGTGGTACAGTAATAATTACAGACCTTTAAACAACGACCGCCCTGGCTCCAAAACAATAAAGGACTATAAAGTGCCGTAACCTGTTGGTCCGCCCTGACATGTCTAGCGGGCACTTGTGACTTGTGTTCATGCTTTATATGGGCCACATTGGCTTGCATGATTATTTCATTCCATTCCATTTCTACTTGTGGTTTAATTTGGACTGCTGCCGTACGTTTCAGCCATCTTAATACAAGATTGTTTTCCTGATTGGTGTCGGATTACGGAGTTTACAGAAGAACACGCATTTAAACGCAACAGTAGTCTTTGCTTGGACGGATTTGAGCCAGATTTAAGCAGTTTTAAGTAGAATTTTGGGCGTTTCAAGTCAGGTAGTTACGCGGTAACGGGTGCTTTATAAAATTGAGCTGAAAAGGCGGTTCAATCTTGAGGCTATATCTGCAGAATAATCAAAGACTTATGAATTACAAAAAATTTCTGGTCCAAGAACACCATCGGTGACGGGACCGGCAGCCAACATGGTGTCTGACGGAAGTCAATGTTTATAACGACAGTGATGTTTCAATCCTGCTATAACTGACAAATCGCATCCTAAAAGCATGAGTAATCAGTCATGTTGTGTAGCAGCCTACTGTTAATGCCACAGTTCTAACCCGCTTTATAGCCAAGTTAAATAATGTGAGTAATATTTTTCATTATTGTTGAAACTTTCTACTAGTTATGTTCCTCAATCGAAATCATAATCACTCAGCAAAACATGGGAAACAAGCCAGGTTTTTTTACAAAGTTGTATATTTTCTGTTTTACAGAGGAAGAACTTTCAGCGATTGTATGAGAGTGTTTCCGTTCCACAGTCAGCAAAAAATGCTTCATCGTAGATAAACGTAGGTGTTTTAGCTACAGTGTTTGTTTTACATATTGGCCAAACGAGCGTGAAGAAAATTCCTCACTTTCTAAGCCCATGTGATCGGCGTGAAGATGCCTCGGTAACTTACTGGCACCGCAGCTTCATTTGGCAGTTTGGCTTAACACTAGATACGGTAAACTGGAATCTTCTGTCCATCGTAAACCATATTGGAAATAGCTGTCCCTGTACTGTCGTATCTACCAACTGATTTAAACGTTTTCACAAACACTTTTACTTCCCGTATGTTTGCACAGTTTCGCTTGTCACTGCTACCGAAATATTCCAACACTTGTCCTCAAATGGTTTGTAAAATGGTTACGTAGGTTATTTGTGATGTCACGAGGTTATGAGTTGTGAGCAAACTATTTAAACAATTCATGGTTTGATGCCACATAACCAGAATGTTTGCAGTGGCAACATATAAGCGCATGTGTAGAATGGTTTAGTATCTCCGTCGAAACTCTTTCATTAATTTTTCGCGGCACACACAGTTTTCGAAACCTGTTAAATGCATTATTCTGACAAGCTGTAAAGTGCACTCTTCGTTCAAGTAGACAAAATGATCGCATGCACATCATGATTCTACAAAGGAAGTGAGTGCTCCCGAGCATCTGGATCCAAACACAAATTACTAAACACGTAAAAGTGTCTGAAAACGTTTTTACACATTTCACGCAAAAAGGTCACGGACAGAATGCTTTCAACTTAAATGCTGAAGTCAGACACATTCTTATTTCAATCAAAATATGGATTTACTTAAAAGCAGGTCGGTGTTGTGACAACCAAGACATGTACACCCACAGCCTTCTAGTATCATGCTGAACGACAGAACTTTTTGCTCGCACTTGCATTTCGCTTGCATTTACAACAACAACCGTAACTGGAACTTAAGTGCTCTGTACACCAGAGGCGTTTGATGGTTGCGGCTGACGATGCGTAACGGTCGCCGATTTTTCCGCGCTTTTGGAAGCGGCAAGAGGCTTTACACTAGCAGTGCGGTTGTCGCCACCGCGGCAAATCATTTCAATATCTACAGCGTCTTTGTGTCGTAAAAACGTCAATAGGAAACTTCAGTTAATTTTATTTTTTACGACAATTGACTTATTGATCTATTTTATATTCATGTACGGAGCGTTTACTTACGAAATATGTATTATTTGGTTCGCTTTTACTGGTGGAAGAGCAAATGACTATGTTAGTGGCTATGGGGCGCCGTTTTGAAAAAAATTATCTTGCCGCAACATAGAGCTAGGTTGCTGCAAGATAGCTAAGTTGCCGCAACTTAGCACTATGTTGCGGCAAGATAGCTCTATGTTGCGGCAACTTAGCTATCTTACTGCAACTTAGCTTTATCTTGCAGCAAGTTAATATTTTTCAAAAAGGCGCGTCGATGCCATTGTGAAAAATACCTATCTTGCGGCAAGTTAATTTTTTTCAAAACGGCGCCCCATATTCATGTACGGAGCGTTTCCTTACGAAATATGTATTATTTGGTTCGCTTTTACTGGTGGAAGAGCAAATGACTATGTTAGTGGCACTGATCTACAATATTTCGTGATCTACAATAAAAAAAAACGTTTTCCAATGTCCAAAAATTAAATACCGCAAAACAATTTGCGCCATTTTCAACAATAAATCTTATCACCAAATAAGGTATATACGTACAAATAGAATTGTTTAAAACCACCTAAAATAAATCACAACTAGCCAAATACCGAACGAAAAAGAGCTTCGGGTCATTGCGGCCGACGGAAAAGTTAAATCAGATTTAACTCCGCCGTCAGAGGCTTCGAGCGAGAAAATCACGCCGTCATGGCTAGACGCGTTTGGTGTGAATCATGCTTTAGGCAGTCACTATCTCCGTGGTATATGTTAATTGCTCCTGCTCAGTAACTTAATACATAAAAGCCAACGATGTACATTTACATGAACTTGCGTTTCGTGACATAGAACCAGATTTCCATAGCAATGCATCATGCATGGCAACCTAACTGATCATTGGTAGCAAAATTGCAGACAACCATAAACAAAAATGAAGAAATCAGTGAAACATTATCTGCAGTGACAATTTTAATGTGACGGTCTTAGTCACATAATATGGTCAATTCGATTCTATGTTGTTGCTGGGGCAAGACACAGATATTAGTAAATGCGTCGCATTAAGCTAACACTTCGTCATCTCCAAATGGTCGAATATAAATGCTAAATCAGTTGGGTTTCGACTTGAATATAAGCATTTGTATTTCAAACTTCCCTAGTAAAACTCCCTACCTCGTTTATCTTCTGATTCTGTAATGGTTGATTCATGATAATGGGCGTGATGATGATGTTCTTCCACAGTCTGATGCAGATGTTCTTCTACAGTCTGATGGTGATGTACGTCACCAATATGTAGGTGTAGGTTCTGGAATGGAACCAACAAAAGTTACCAAACACACTAATATTAATCGTCCAAAAAGACAGCATGGTCGTTAAAATTTTCTGAAATCCAATACTGCTCTAAGCTGCCCACATGCGTTTTGTTACGTGCAAAAAAAATCTGTCACTCACAAATGATTTTCTCCAACGCCTACCACCAGTACAGCAAATCTTAATATTCAAGAACAACAAGCTTACCTCGGCAACAATGTTTTGTGAGTTTTCTCCTTCTGTTTGTCGTTCGGCCATTCTTGGATTAGCAGGTGTAGCTTTGTATTGCAAGTACAGTATAGAAATATATTACACATATATAGCCTACGGTGTGTAAAGATTTGTATATTACGCAATTTAAAAACACACATACTCATGAACATAAAAGTAAACTAATGTATTGCAGATGACAGAAAAAAAACTAAAGTACACATATGTGGTCACTACAGTAAGCAGTGCCAGGCAAAGTAAGCAAAACTATGGTTAATTTGTTCAAGCCAGTATTGAAGATTGCAGGCAAGGAAAAACTTTTGTTTCCGCCGTTTGGCATCTTGCATTGAAATGGTGGAACTGACTGCTTGTAACTTGCTAGAATTTTACAAATTATTCTACAGAAACACAAGGATTTAATATAACTTAGTTGTAACTGTGGGAATTCAACTTGTGTCAGTTCTCACAGCAGGCACCGCATGTAAGAATGGTAGATGCTCAATAACCACCACACAGACGGGCGATAGGGATTTTCACGTTTCATGCGTGGTTACTTTAAGAATGATCCTCGTCCTTTCAAGTAAACAAGACGGGATATGAGTCATGCGATTGGCAACATTCAGTCAAAAGCAGTGGTGGGATTAAATTTTGTTGTCAGCCGGTTCTATCACAAAAGTTATATTTTTCAGCGGGTTCTGTTACAAAAAGTCATATTGACAGCAACCAGTAATGCTAACCGGTTCGCTGATCTCATAAAATTTCGTGAGACGGTTCTATAGAACCGGTGCGAACCGGCTGAATCCCACCACTGGTCACAAACCACAAGTAAATACATGTGGAGTTATCAGCTGTGTTGGTTGGGTAATTCCCCTCTCCACCCACGTATGCAATGTCGAATAAATATTCGCAACCTGAATATTTATCACAAAATCTATTCACCAAGGTGACAACTCTATGTATTAAAACATTAACAAACTTCTGAATGGCACAACACATGCTTACCGACCCTAAGACACCATTCGTTAACATCACAAATTCGCCCCATTCCCTAATGACGCAACAAAGTACAGCACGCCATACGAAAACGCAGCAGTGGTGACGTCACAAAGCGCTACGTTTCGCTTTCAGTTTGTCGTGATTCGAATTCCATTATGAAACTGAATCTGACGACGAAAGGGAACGAATAAATTTGATATCTTTATGCATGGGCTGAAGCATAATTTATACCAAATACTGATGGTAGTTTAGCATTAGAAATGTTTGTCCACCAATCTGTCAGGATGTTGTTGAGCTTGCATATTATAGCTGAATACTGAATTTTATACTGGTTTACCATCTGCACGGACAGTGTGAAGTTCTTAACAGTGCACTTCACAAACAACATAAATGACAAACTTACTTGTCAGCACAAGAATATCAAAAAGGACTGTTAAGGTAATCATATTTGAATAAGCGCAATTTCGGACACAGTTATTTCAGTTACGTTGACAAATTTTCTACAAAAAAGCATTGATGTCCTTTCAGACTCTTGAGCGTCGCAACTAAAGAATGATACTTAGTTCAGATGTTATTATAAGAGGTTGAGAGGTACCGTCTTCAAAGTTCCGGTCATTTTCACGTACACAGGAATTAAACCGCCAATTTTCGTAAATGTTTGGACGACTGGGAACTCTAAACATACAGGCTACACAATTGCTATGCATGGTTTCGATTATGCGTCATCAATGGTTCAAACATCACAATGCTGTAGGTAAAGATTGGCTGAAAATGCATTGGTTTAGATAAGAGCTATTTACTAAAACGCGTGTAGCGCAGCCCTTAATCCTTTTGTGGGAAAACTGTTAAGTTTAGCCAAAGCAGAATTTGTCGAAGAATGTAAGTACCAGACACCAAAAACAAAAACTTTTTCGTATAGGCGAAGAAAACATCTTCAATTCACGGCAACTAGCGCGTGGCACCAACTTTCGCTGTTGTGTGAGTTTTTACTGCGGTGAATAAATCTTGATCATATTGAAACTGAAAGTAGACTGACACTAAAGCTTATCTGTTATGTTTTTTTGTTGGTGCGTACAACTAAGTTATAGAAATATTTCGTAAATTTTATAATGGTTTGGAAAACGTTCTTAAGTGACCTAGTGTAGGGATTCCCAAACCGGGGACCGCAACGACTGCACTGGGGTCCGTAATGATGTTTAAAAAATAATTGCTACATTTTATACAGTGCGTAAGCAGTGATCATAACTGGATTGGTTTCGCAAGCTTTACAATACGAACAATATACATTTACTCTACTTTTGAATGGTTCTTACACTATCCTTGTATCTTACGATTTCAAACTTGTTTACAAGTTTTTCTTTCGTTTCTTTTACTACGCGTCTATGACGTAAGAATTCACCCTAATTGATATTGTTTGTGGAATTCCCAACGCTGATTACGTTGCAAAATGATATGACGTAAGACAAGGGGTCCGAGAAAAACAGGTTCACAAAATGAGGTCCACGGCCAAAAAAGTTTGGGAATCCCCGACCTAGAGAATTAGGAGAACACGTTTATAATTTTTTTTGAGTTTTTTTTTTCTTATGCTGCGATTTTGCCATCTAACGAGGCACTAAACGCGCACATCAATGCAATGCAGCAGCTAGATGCGCAAGCTTTTCTTCGACTAAACGGAAATTTTTGTTTTTGTTGCTTGGTACTTACATTCTTCGACAAATTCTGCTTTGGCTAAACTTAACAGTTTTCCACAAAAGGATTTAGGGCTGCGCTACACACGTTTTAGTAAATAGCTCTTATCTAAACCAACGCATTTTCTGACAATTTTTACATATAGCATTGTGACGTCAGACCCAATATTAGAAAGAAGTCGGAACCATGAATACTTCAAAAATATCTAAAACCAGCATTGTTAAAAGTAAACAAACACATATTGTCTGAGATATCTTTGGTCCAGGTAACACAATTATGTCGCAATTCCAACTGCAAATCTGCTAGTTATTAACGAATCAGTAAAACCACCACGAGCAGCAAATCTACTACTTCTAAAACAAGTTTCTTATAAAAAAGTGCTTCTGCAGTTGCGAGATTACAGCGAAAGAAACTATTTCATCGCCAACACATCGAACTGCCAAGCGCCTGTGATTTTATTATTTGTAACCCAGAATATAGCTGGTCGGTGTTGCCCATGCACCCTGTCACTTATCAGGGAAACGAATCGGCCGACCGCATTTAGCTGCTGTAGCTTCTGCCATAAGTAGCAAACTGTTTTAAGTGTGGTTGATACAGTGGCTGGAATTAGCGTTTGACAATAGACTGCAATTTTGTTTTGACGATAAATAATACCTTTAGCACTGACGTTTAATTCAAATACAATTGCACAGCAGCCTGGTATTTACAAATATACGTTAACCCGATGTACTGTAGTGTGGCGACTGAACTTGGTCAGAAATTAATAATCACTTGTTCGAAGGACTGTTTTTTTGCTTCGCTTTGATTTATTCCACAGATATCATAACTATTGAACAATATAACGTATACCGCCACTGAACCGCAACTCACAGCTAGGTTTGAGGCAAGGAAAATGTTTAAACCCCTCCGGACTCGTGCAAGCAAAATAACAACATAAACGTTTTGAAGTTCGTCATTTTCGAATCCATTCATACGTCGCATTGTTTCAAAAATTTCCTGGTGATATCAATGCTAGTGAAGTTTCGGCACAGGAAATGCGTGCAGAGCATAATGGATTAGCGATCCATCGTCTTAACCACTCGGCCACCTCGTCGTCCAAAACCTGTAGTTAAATGAAATAATTACGTGAGATTTGTTTGAAAAAAATATTGTCTTGTGAAAACTACTTTAGTTTGGTTTAATATTGTCGGATACGATAAATTGCACTTACATAAACTTGATAGATGGTTTCCCACATCCTTCGATAGTTCAGTTGGTGCGGCGGTAGAGTTTATTTGCTTGGCCATAATGTCATCTCTACTGTGGTTCGCGTCTCCTTTAGTTCCTACCTAGTTTGGTCCCTAACGAATCGACGTCAAATGCAAAGAACCACAAAGTGGAAGATTTCCTGGTTAGTTAACCGACAAGACCATATCGCAAGCTGCACTTCGGAATGGGACGATCACGCCTTGTCATGCAAGAGCATAAAGCGTTGTCTGATTATGGTTGTAGAGATCCCCTACGTATATGTGAAGGTCGTCTTGCAAGTCGTGCGCAAGCGCGTCAGTGCATCCTGATAACATTACGCGCGTCGGTTTCAACAAAAACTCCCCACATATATTCAGAGAACAGTTGCCGGAAAAGGAACATTACAACGAAACGACGTTAGTTAGAGCACACCGGTTTAGTTGTGTCAATGCAGACAGGAAGATCCTGTTGATCCAATCTTCAACCACAAAGCTTGACCATTTTGTTAAAAAGTTCTGAACTTATGAATAAACAGTGGATCCTTTGCAAATAACTTTGATGTTGATGTCTTTTTCACAGAAACATAAAAAATTCTGATCTCATTTCATCACGGTTATGGCTTAAACGTGTATAACACGAAATGCAAAGAAAACAGGACTTGAGAGTTCGGTTTTATTCGGTAAATATGATGTCGTTGTAGCTGCCAAGAATAATATGTTGTAATTAATCTGTTCTTCTGCCACAATTAAACGTACACTTTTATTTACCGATGTTTCATCTGCTATCCAGCAAGGCTTCCTCAGGGTCAATAAAAGTTACGTTAAATTGTGCCACGAAGAACAGATTACTAAAAAAGTAGTTTGTAAAGCACAATTAAAATTCTTTGGATGAAAGTCAAATACACGAGTACAAACGCACACAGACACAATCAGTAATGTTGGCAATATTTGTCAAGCACTCGGAAAGATCGAATGTCGCTCATAAACTGTTCATCAGTTGGTCTCAGTCGCATTTTGAGGTAAAGCCAACGAACATAGCTTGACACCCTCGTGTAAATCCCAGGTTTGTTTACGTTTCCACAACCGATTCCCCAACTTGTGATACCCCAGATAGTGTGACGTGCCGTGTTGATGTCTAAACATGCCAAAGGACCCCCACTGTCACCCCGACACGTGTCAGTGCCATCTTTCTGGAATATAAAAGTGCCAACAGTTAAAAAAATGCGATTTCTAAGTTAGAAATTTTTTTACAGTTGCCTCAAGTGTTTATATTACACGTGCGAGCCATGATAACCGAAATTGTAGATTTGGTTCAATTGCTGAACAAACAAAACGAAAAATACACAAGTGTTTCAGGCAAAAAAACTACCTGCAAATGAAAAGGTTAAAACAGACATCGAACAATCGCAACAACAACAAAAATTACAAAACGTTGCATTCTAAACTAAACAGGAAAGTAAGAGATATTTGATAGATTAACTGTAAAAGGCAGCATGGGTATTGAAAATTGTTGTTCTCACCGCAGCGCACATCATGGAGTGCTTAAGGTAGTCAACACCGAGCAGTCGGCTGCAATTCTCGTTGGGAAATATGCTCACTGGCGCCTGCTGGAGGCAGGGTGGATAATCCATGGGGTTAACTGCCGAACAACAAGCATGTTGTGATGTGATTCTTAAAGGTTGTGGTTGGCAAGACTTTAGCAAGTTTCGTCAACACCGCATCACAGTGTTCGTTGTTGTAACTTAGAAATGTTATATATGCCGACCGTAGATTGAATGCGCTGTACTATGAAATTGTACCGACAGAATACAGAGGTTAATTCACAACGCGCAGGTGTTAGAGATGCTTCCATATCGGAGTTTTTCAAAAACCCTTGTCTAGGTGCAAAACACTGAAGTGAATAACCTTGAATTAGAAGCCAAAACCGAAATTGTTAAACAGACATTTGAAACACAACATGTTTTTTTATCATCAGTGCTGTATTACATGATTATAAGCTGCATCGAATACATCGCCTATACATTCACAGGCAGGCAGGCGGATGGAAAGGCAATTTTGAAACGTGTTTGAAAAAAAGTACAGCATTCCAGTTTTTACCGTTTTATAAAGCGACTCATGCACAGAAAAACATAAAAAACTTACAGTGTCTGGGACCATGCGCCCCCCACCCCGATATTCCACATCGAGATTGTGACGAAAACTGGTTTTGTCCGAGAGGCAAACATGCTGGTCGCACAAATCGACTGCAGCCATAGAAATAAGTTTAAAATGAAACACTGATATCTCCATATGATATTTAATAACTCCTTGCTTTGGGCGTATTACGTTTACGTTGTGTGAAAACCAAGGCAATGCATTCTAATTTGGAATGTACCAGGTCCCTTGTGAATTTATCTTACTTGAATGAAACGCATTGTCTCAATTTAATCAACGCCAAGTCGTTGGTTGGACTCGAATGATACGAGTAGTAAGGATGTCTGTAAACCTCTTCAATATCTAGGTCACGTGAATCCTCTACGCCCTCTGATTGGCTGAATTGGAGTCCGTCACGGTTGTAGTAATCGCCCACCCGAACGATCGTCTCATTGGTGAACCTGTAACCATGGAAAAGGTTCCCATGGTAATTTGTTTTAACTCTATGGCACTCCATACCAACAATGAAATTTTTGAAGACCTTATTTCGTGATATCCTTATGTACAAAATGAACTTGATAGCTGGAAGCATTATTGTTCATAGGAGGTCTGTGGACCCCAAGTGGAAAACCTTGTCGTAGGAAATCAAACTTAAAATCGACACCAAATTCTCACAACGTGCACCGAAATGCAAACTTTTTACGAGCCTGAATCTGTCTGGAACTTTGTGCTAATTTATTCCATCATGAAAGAACTTCGGAAATTACTCACGATTTCGAACTGGATTCGACACAATGCGGCTGTGAGGACGTAACATCTGTTGATGAGAGTCCCTCCGCAAGAGTGAGGGGTGCGGCCTCTTAATGGATACTTCTTACGTATGGAAACCTGTTAGAATGACAAAAATACCTCGTACACTTGATGTAACAATGAAGATTAAGCTTATAGTGGTTCTTTACCGGTGAAAAATTTACTAGTAGGGGGAAATTATGGGTTTGTGGGTTATTAGTCGGCACCGAAATATACAAAAGTAGTTACAAGAGAAATATTATCATCTGTATTCACTGTGTGTCGTGTGGTTATTGGCAATTGGTCATGCCATGCGGCCGAAAAAAGTAAAAAAAGGACAACAGATGTAGAGAAAAATCAATCAATAAATCCTACATTTAAAAATTTGAATACTGGTGGGAAGTAGGGATTCCGATTAAATTTAAGATAGGAAATGAGATGAAAAATGGTTAAGAACCAGCACTGTTACAGACACACGTGCACATGGAAGCAAGTTTTTATGAAAGCCGGCATCTGACTGACAACGAATATAAGACATGGATTTGAATTGAGCTGTCCTATAATTGTACGTTTTAACATAACTTTGCAAATCTCCCACAAAATCATTTACCTGCCACGGCTGACTCCCGGGGTTGGCGTTGACCCCTTCCACTATTCTCAATCCATCTTTGACCTCAGGACAGAAAGCCGGAACAGGAATATAGGTGGTGGCTCCTTGCAGTTTGCTACCTTGGGAATATACGAACAAAATATACTGGCTGTTAATAAGACGTTGGATAAAGTTTACAACACAAATGACACGCTTGACCGAGTTGTGCATCCCCGTAATAAATTGTGGAAAACTTCGTACAGCTAACCTAAATCTTGATCAGTTAAAAGCCGGAAATTTTTCGTCCTTTGCGAGTTGTGAACAGCAATGTGGTTGGTTTCTCCAATGGAAGGCAATCTTCTCGTAATTCTAAACAGCAGAGAGCAACTACATGAAAATCTTTTAAAATCTCAAACTTTTTCCGAACAAGTTAACATTGTTGAATATTCATCAATTAGTATTAGAAGTATTGAATATAAATTGTCTTTACACATCACAAAGCCAGTTATCTTTTGGTAGAAAGCATTATCCATTCTTTTCTTGTTACAAATGCATTACCTTTTTGACCCAACATTTAGGCATAGGCAATACATATATATTTTGCACTATATTGTATACAATAACGAAATAACGTAAGCTTACGGTAAGACGTAGGTAAGAGCTCCGTTGTAATATATCATGATCGATATGGTGTGAATACGAATAATGATTTGAAACTTAGTCCCTCTGCTTAATCTTGCCCTGCCCAGACGACAAAGGGGCCTTGCACTCCATTCATTTCCAGTTGGTTCAGTTCTTGATGATTAGCTGTGTGTTACATACAAAGCGAAACCATTACAACCAGCAAGTTTGTTCAATTCAATGTTTTACAGTATGATAGTTTGTATTATCATAATCTCCTGATAGCAATATACCCAACAGAAACACATTCTACTTGAATAAGATATACTTATGATGTTTAAAGCATAGGCGATATATATATTTTGGAAATATATCAATTGAAAAGCTTGTGAAATACCGACTCCGGATTTATTGCAGAACTTGCTACAGTAAGTTGAAAGTTCGTTCAATTTATTGTAACCTTTTCCAGCTACCAATGGCATATTTAAATTAGAATGGCTTGACAGCGCCATCTAGCGGATAAACCAACAGATGACACTAAAACATACGAACTTATTGTTCTTGTTAATTCTTTGGTTTTGAATGGTTTGTTCATGCCAAAAAAACGTTTTTTTGTGAAGTACATTGTTAGTTATCTGATTTAATCTTGCAACTCACAGCTAGGTTTGAAGCAAGGAAAATGTTTAAACCCCTCTGGACTCGTGCAAGCAAAGGAAACTTTCGGCACAGGAAATGCGTGCAGAGCATAATGGATTAGCGATCCATCGTCTTAACCACTTGGCCACCTCGTCGTCCGAAACCTGTAGTTAAATGAAATATTTCTGTGAGATTTGTTTGAAAAAAATGTTGTCTTGTAAAAACTACTTTAGTTTGGTTTAATATTGTCGGATACGATAAATTGCACTTACATAAACTTGGTAGATGGTTTCCCACATCCTTCGATAGTTCAGTTGGTGCGGCGGTAGAGTTTATCACAAATACATCTGAAGTACACAGCATTTTAGGTAAAAGTACTTTTGAAAAAGAATGCTTTAGAATAACTAGTTTCACAAGATTTGTTTTTTCCTGAGTATTACAAATGCCTTCACTATATTTAGTAAATGGAAAGCACGAAAGCTTTTCCATTCAAGGTTAGAAATTGTTGCAGGCATGAACAATCTTTTTGCACTGTTTTGGTCAACTTTGCCTATCTCAAAAAAGTACAGTACATAATAAATGTGCTGCGTTCAGGTCGCATTACCTTAGGCAACTTGGCCATCCTGTCTATACACTGCACTTTTATATTATTTAATGGTTAGAAGTAGTTTTTAAGGCGCAATTACAAACTTTGTAAATAATGATTTGTTTAAAATTATTTCATCCTGGAAAATTAAACGCCTTGTTGGTTTTGAAACTATAAAACTGTCAAAATCACATAAAAAAAAACACACAAACCGGCGCAGTCTCAACCATTAATGTTGGGAATATTTGTCAGGAATCTGATAAGATGGAACAAAGCTTGACACCCTCGTGTAAATCCCAGGTTTGTTTACGTTTCCACAACCGATGCCCCAACTTGTGATACCCCAGATAGTGTGACATGTCGTGTTGGGGTCTAAATATGCCAAAGGACCCCCACTTTCACCCCTACACGTGTGTCAGTGTCGTCGTTCTGAAAAACAAGATTGGAAATTGTTTGTGGAAATATTTTCAGATAAACAAGAATGACTCGATTTAACCATACAGTAACTAACAGTGGAAAAAGAAAATTTCCGCTCTTACTGCAGTAAACATTGTCAGGCTCAAACAGCCAAGTAGGCGACTGCAATTCTCATGGACGAATATGCTCATTGGTGCCACTGGTGGCTATTTTTTTGTAAAATAGAGATTTGTTCATTCTCATAAAAATGAAATACGATTTTCACTTTCATTACTGTTGTCATGGATGTCACTTGTATCTTGTTCAGCGTTAATGAATAGATATAAAAGAAATAGGGTAAGTTTGTACCATGCCGAAAAGTTTTCAAGTAACATGTGCTTTGTATAATTTCACCTTTAACATTACCCCAATAAACAATTATATCCAGAAACATGGAAAACTACCTGCATCCCCGCATTCCCCAACCAGATATTCCATACTCACATTGTGATGAAAACAGGTTTTGTCCAAGAGGCAAACACGTTGACTGCACAAATCGACTGCAAACATAGAAATAGGTTAGTAATGGGACAGAAAAGTACATGGATTACATTTGAATTAAATTGGGATTCTGTACTAAAATCCAAGCTGACATACTGATTATATGGGAGAATATTCAAATTTAGAAAAAGTGAGATCTTGTGTAGAACGACATTGTCCCCGTAGACTTTCCACTTGAATGATTTGCAACAGTATATAGTTGGGAATGATCACATAGTGAGGTTTTCCTCTTCAATAATTAGGTCGTGTGAATCCTTTGATTTGTAGTAACCTGTAACCACCCACTCCAGGTCCCGATCGCTGGTCTCATTGGTTAACCTGTCACCATGGAAACAGGTCAATAATACTATTTGTTGTTTTAAAAGTTTATCAAGAAAACATGAGCAAATCTATGCTCTTTATGAAACAGATTGCACACAAGAAACACTTACATTTGAGCTGAATTTAACACAATGTGAAGCTGTAAGAAGGTAATGTCAAGTGTGGGGTTTACAGCATCTTAACAGATGTCTCCAATGTATGGAAACCTGTTGAAATTGAAAAAGTAAATTAGTTTTCTTGATGTTATGTGAATATCACATATATTGCACACTTGCACAGAATGTCAAAATATAATCAATAATATTATTCATCAATACTTCATTATTTTGTAACAATTAAATAACAATGACATATATCAATGGTGGGGAAGGTCAACAATAAAAACATAACCTTGTCTCAGACAATTTATAAAATTTTATTTATGCAAAACTTATTGTGTTAATTAAAAGCAATACTGCTTACCGTATGTTTATTATCTTTCATTGTCATTTTCTGTTATGAGTAAGATTGCATTCTATCGGAGTTTAACTTCTAATATTACATTTTGGGTGTTTTTTACCCAGGATTGCAGAGAAGTATTGGTGTTTACAACAACTAAATTATTTCCAGTCGTTATTTTCCAATCCTCAGGTTGGCATCGCTATGACTCTGCAAAAACAACACTGGTATTTAATGACTTTGCAATTAAAAGCTCCAATGTTTGTAAATGAGTTTTAGATAAAGACGATTTTCTTTATGGTTCTTTTGCTTTTGTCAATAAATTCGAGAAACAACAACTGCAGTCAGACCTTTTTAATCTAAACTGCTTTGTTTCATCTAATATGTTCTAGTCTGCATAAAGAGCCATCCAGCACATACTTTTATTAAATTCCACTTAACATATGTAGGGGTCAACATAAAATCAAAAATGTGTTTGCTCTTTCTTTATTAACAAAGTCAATCTAACCTTTTTTGCACCAACTACAAGGATTTAATGTAGGTCAGACATGTTGTTGATGACCTTGCGAAAATTAGAGGTCATGACATTCTTTTTTTTGTGTGTTTGTTTTCACCACACAGGGATTTGAATATTCTTGATGTTGCCTTGGTGATGTTTTACTCTTCAGTGCAACCTGGTGGATAAATGTAAAATGAAAGGTTTTGGGACTACTGTCGACCCGCAACTAGAGTACCACTTCAACTTGGCAAATCTCAAACAAATGCATAATTATGACAGCCAAACATAACATGGTTTTAATGTAATAAAACAAAAAAAATAGTTGTCTAATAATGCTACAAGAAATTACTGTTGTAAAGTTTATGAAGCAAAATAATGTTATATAGGCATAGTTACACACACTTGTGATAATATAGCAATATCAATACTAAGGAAAAAGTATCACATAAGTTTTCAGTATTTCTTTCATTGAAATTTACATACAACAAAGTTAAATACACATTGTGGGAACCCAACTTTTTTGAATGCGACCTCTTGTTCAGATCAAAATTTCCTGGGATTCGTTGTGTTGGTCAATCATCTAATTCAGTGACTCTAGACCTCTTTGTCCTGGCATACAAAGCTGTCAGAAAAGTCACCGACATTTTTGATGTTTTGATAAATCTGTTCCTGCCAAGATTAAAGTATGGGGTGAAAGTCATGTGTTTTCCATATAACCAGGTTGTTACTTGCTTCTACTGTTTTGCATATATCCATGCTCATATTGTAAACTGCACAAACATTTTTTGAAAAATAGGGGTTTATAAATCACTTAGAGTGAGTATTTAGAGGTTGTGGCAGACTCCCTGGCAACGCTCTATGGAGGGGGTCGGCAACCCCTGGCACATTAAGTTAATATTCATGACATGCCAAGTGATTTATCAGTTCATACTTCAGTACTTTTACATGCGTTCGGGATTGGTTTGTGTCGCAAAGATAGGTCAAAAAGATAAATGCCGAAGAATTTCACAAATTTACACAACAAAATTTATATAATGATATAAGTAATGAGGCGGTGGCAACACAGCTGTAACAAGATAAAGGCAACATACTCTGGTTTGCACATACATAATTTATAAACACACGCATAATGTTTAAAATGTTGCTGGCCCCCGCTGCACTGACACTGGTTAAGAACCACTGGTATAAGTTGAAATTCCCCAAAAAATTTAACTATCTTTTTCAGAAAATTTCACAAGCCTTGCATATATATATATAATTTACTGTGACATGGAGCCCGACGGCACCACTGGTTTTAGCTTTTACATGGACATAGGGTTTTCACCTCGATTGTCTTCAGAGGTTTGCAACCAGTGTTTGTGGAAATCTTTGACTGGTTGTTTGGCGAGAAAGATTGTCAAGAGCCAACACCAAGTTGCACTGATGTGATCAAACAGATCAAAACATTGGCCCAGTCGTCCAGTCTGCAACTCACTTAATATGATTTCTGTTGACAAAAGTTACAAATTAATTTAGTTTGGGGTCAGCATGATGACTAGGACTTCTTCCAGCATCAATTCATTGCATGGATTAGTGATGCTTTTCGGAGCTGATAAGATTGTTCTCATCAAGTGTGTTTCATTCAGATTTTGGATAAAATTTATTCTAGGATTTTTTTTATTTGGATTGACTCGAGGATTCATTTAAAATAAACCCAGCAACTAACTTTTAAACAGAGCACAATTCAACTGCAAGTAAGTATTTGTGTACAACAGACCAATACAAGACATACACTTACTTCATTAACCAACATATTCTCTTGGAACTTGATTCATGGACGTTGTCAGTTTGTGGGAATTTCACTCTTCATTTGCAATGAGATTTCTTGCATTTAAAACCAATACATTTGAAAATAAGATATTTTGGGACAGTTGAAGTTTTAATTTTATTCTGTAACATACGTCACAGAAACCAGTGTTTGTATTGCGTAATGTTTTGCGTGTGTAACATACGTCACAGAGGCCAGCGCTTGCACAATCCCATACTGCGGAGTAAAATAATACAAGGAGGATCAACTCCTTCAGCTAGTGTGCAACAGAATCTGTGAACAAGCGACTGCTAGTACAGCACGCGTGAATCATCTATATCCGCTCCCACAGATAATCTTGATGTGTACTGTATTTTATGTTCCTGCAATATATTACTCATGATATCACGTGACATTATTGACCAATCAGCTCTCATAATGGAGAGCGTTAAAGAGCCCTGTTTAGACCAGTAAATTCATTCTATTTGGTTCTTTCTGATTCTACTTGATTCTATCGTATTACTGTTACACTGCTAATATTACTGAGACTCTACAAGCTATTCGTCGGCTTGGGATTTATTCCCATAGCCTGATAATAAACTGTTAATTTGGAATCAGCGGTTTGCTGGTGAGAACGAGGCAGAAGCAGATTTAACAATCGAAGAGACTCAATTCGCGCTCAAGCCATCGAGACACTGTTAAGTATCTCTGATACCCTTAGAGTTATTTACAATAGTGCACCGTCTTCGGCAACTCCCTTGAGATCAGAGAAAAGAAGCAGACGTGTTTCACCAGCCAGTACACCAAGATACCCGGCAAACCGACGAGGCAGCCCGTACAACTCCAGGCGACCAGCACGCCAAACCAGAAGCCCAGGTGACAATCTGTCTCCAACTTCTCAAATATTTTTGACCAGGAACTCCAGCTCTATTCCCGGCCGCGCAACCACTCAACCTTGGCCCCCCTCTTGGCAAGCGCACTTAGGCGCCGAAGACAATCATCTGGAAGCAAGGAACCTTCTACGACTCCCCCACGCAACATCAGAACCAAATCACGTTCACCACCAGCGGACTCGTTTCCACAACAAGGAAGACGCCCCACTCAACATCTTGGAACCCAACAGCACAGCGAAGGAGATTGGAACAACCCCAGCAATTCTGCCCAACGAGAGGTAGAATACCTTCGACAATAACAAAAACGAATAATTCAAAAACTATAATCGCTCGCACACGCATTTAATTGTTTATTGATAACCGACTTTTTATTGCATGATCATTTTTTTCAATGTGCATATTGTGTTTCACCCCTTTAAAAGCCTAATAGTTCCCATAAGACCTAGGTCGCTAGGGAAATTTTTATAAACTTACATAGTTTAGCGCCAATTGTTTGTCCGGCATAACGGTTTGTCACTACCAATAGGAAACCATAATAATTACAGACTGCTAACGCAAAAGCCTGTTGTTTTTGGCAATTACAAATTAATGCAAACGACTGTTGTTTCGGCATTGGCAACCCATCTTCCCCAAGCCAGCATATTGCTCCAGTCGCCATTTTTTTATCAACCTTTGTATTGGGTTTGAACCCAACAAACTTGTAACAACCACGTTGAGTAAATTCATAAAGGAAGCCACTTTTTCGCCCGTAAGTAAGCGCACACGCAGTAAAACAGAAAACCCATTTTCCCCAAGCCATGTCAACAAGCGAAGCAGAAATTCCCATAGTTTCGCCGCGTAGTGTGTCATCGGACACAAATCAGTCATTTCTCCCGGCGCACAATCACGATAACGTCGCCAATAAAGCACAATCGTTCAGGCGTAACGCATTTCAGCCACGTAATACAACACCGCAACGCGCGACCGGAAGCTCTTATCAGCTGTTTCAGCAGCCGCGCAAACAATTTTCGGGACATCCCCCAAATAGACAGCGTTATAACTCAGACTTGTGTTTTTATCACGCGCGTTTTGGTCCCCGTGCAAATAAATGCACTCCCCCTTGCCAATGGAAAGGCAATTAACAAGACATCCCTCCTTGTACATAATTCTATTATTAACCATGTTTTGGTGCACTGGCACAACTAACCTTGATTTCAATTTGCGTATTTGTTCGCCGCAACAAGTTGCGGAATACGAGATATTCCCCCGGAAACCTGCCATCGCCACCTGCTCAATATGACCAAAAAATGCCATGTTAATGGTTTCCGCCTTGATAGAAATTTAAAGGAAATTCCAGCCATATCATGTCCCGCTGTAGAAATAATTACTACAAACACTTATTACTTTTTTGGAGCACAAACATCCCACTCCATGCGATTTTGTCCAGCCCAATTATCAGGCACTATTTACGCCCGCCTGCTAAGGCAATGCCGACTGCTATTGGTTTTTACCAAAACGATTTAAATGATCAATTACGATCAAGTTTCCAACACCTGAATGCTGATGCATCTTACCTAGAATGTCAATTGCAATCTTATCACTCGTTGCTACTTGCAACTAACGCGCGCATTAACCTCTCTCTTACTTTATCATTACTCACGGGACAACAGAAAGCAGCCATTACTGGAGAAACTATCACAGAGATAGGCTGCACGTACCGAAATGTACGTATACGCTCTTTACAATACATTAATGTGTATGCCACAATCCATTGTTTACCGAATTAGCAGGGCCCGCTAAATCGAAGCAAACCAAGTGGCAGCTGTATTCTAAAAGAGAATTACACTCAAAGGTACAGTTTGTAGAGCACTACCAACCTAATAGGATTTTTCACTTTAAAAAAACAAGGAAAAATCTTTCGGTTTATTAATTGTACAATGTCCCCGCAATTGCTTCCTATAATGAAGTCGATTAAGTAAGATAACTTTATCGAAGCTTCCAACATTCTACAGAATGTCCCTGTAGGAACCCCTCATTACCCGCTGAGGGATCTAGACTCAATTCTTGCGTCACTGGCACAGACCAAACGGCAGAATGAACGCTTAGACTCGTATTTTGGAGGCAAAAGGACTTCTCCAAAACGTCGGATGTGGCAAACTTGCGCATCTTCAAGCAGCATCCACTCAGTACTTAAACAAACGTTATTAATGACACTCTCCTCTAAGACAGACCCATTTTGGAGCAGTATTTTGGCTATTTTAGTCATTTTATCCTTAATTTGGGGTGTCATATTAACAGGCTTTGCAATCAAGCATGTCTGGCTACGCCTATATCCACGTGTAAGACCAACTATTGCTCACACATAGCACGGGCTCGGACAAACTTAAATCCCTTTAATAGGAATGCACCAGGTAACGAACCTGAAGCAGCAGTACAAAACGAGGCTGAAAATAATCCCTTGCATGAATTGTACCCTGATTAACAAAATGTAAATGCCCAGCAAGAACCAGCCGCACCTCCCACTGCATAGGCGCATGGCCCTATCCATAAATCTTCTCACATTGTTATCACCCGCACGACATGGTAATGACCCTTTGTGCATTCGCATGTCATTGCACATTTGTTGTGACTTTTCCTTGTGCACCATTATAACCGAGATTTCTCTATTAATAACTTCATTTTTTTTTCGCACCCACCATTTGCAATTTACTCGTTCAATCGCATTAACAACCTTTTTAATCGCAAACAGCTGATGTTATATTCATCACCTGCAAATCTGGGGGGAAGTACTTGTAACATACGTCACAGAAACCAGACTTCAAAAATTGAAATATTGGGATCTACCCAAAACTGCAGATGCAGGCCTAGCGATCACTGCAACTTATTTTCTAATACTAAAAAAAAGCAGTAGCTTTTTATACAGGATCAGCCTGGCTTATGAATCAGGAATATATATTTCGCCCCATGGGCATCTTCAGTTCCTTCAGTAAACACATTAAATGATATTAAAAACGTCTGAAAAACAGCAACATTAGAGAAAGGGCTAGTGATAAAAAACAACAACAACTTCGACCTCTTGCAATGCTACTGTGCCAAGGCAAAACACGAGTTATGTGCCAAGAGTTATCCGCCTTGCATGAGAAGGTAAGAGATTTGCGCACACGGTGGAGAAGCAGCATCAGACGCGGGTGGAGATAAGGAACGCGGCGATAAGTCGAACGGCGTAAAACCACCTTAAAGACACACACGAAAAACACGAGAAAACATGTAGCCATTAAAACGATTAAAAGCAATAAAAAGGAGAGAAAGATTTTTAAGAAAACACATCAACGCACCCTAGGCAATATCATTTTTTGTATGTTAATGGTGGCACCTGTAAGGTGAAGCCACTTTGCCTCGCACATGTCTAAATCCCGAAAATGTGGTTGTTCCACAAAAATTACATAAAAACAATCCGCCATGTTCGGTTGATTTGCGAAAGTGGACTTGTGCTGGGTTGCGTAGTGCTTTAGCAGAGCTACGTTGTCATCCCCTTTGGCAATGGAAAAGCTCCTCCAATTTGCTCTGTGGCCACGCCACCTAACGGCGAAACTATTTTTAGTTTGGCCCACGTATTTGCTTCCACACAGCGTGCACACTGCTACGTATATGCCGTAATTCTGGCAAGTCAATTTCTGTTGGAGGTTTGTTGTGCTGGTCTGGAGGGAGATATAGGACATTGCTGGAACCATGTCTTTCCCTTTTCCGTGGCAACCACATAAACTGCAATGTCCACAAGGGCCAGAACTACCTCGAACAGTAGTGTGATCTTCAAAAAGTGCAATACGTTTGTAATTTGTTAGTATACAAGATAGTGTCGGTGGTCTTTTGTAGGCGACCATTGCACTATGCTTGAGTGATCTTTCTTTTTCTGTGAGCTTAATGAGTTTAGGAAACCCCGTAGCCCACACGCAGGGATCGTCCTTTTTGTGTGCAGTGCGGATAGTTGAGTTGCTGTCATCTTTTATCCACTGCAATGCCTTCGTTATACCCAGTCTGACAACGTTTTGGGGGAAGTGTGATTGAACACATTTAAGTTGCAATTTTTGTAGGCTGTCGTGGAAATCCTGTTCTCGTTCATTTGTCCTGCGAAGTCTGATAGCCTCACCCTTTACGATCGCACTGTAGACCCACAAGGGGTGGTGAGAGGCACCGTGGAGGAACTTCCGGTGTGCTGCTGTTGCTTTCGTGAAGTCTTTTATAACAAACCCGAATGGATGGTCTGTGCTTGTAACATGCTTCACATCTAAGAACTCCAATTCTTCTCCAGCATCCGCAGTACAAATGGTGCGAAAAGTTAATTTTAAATTATGTTTGGCCAGTGCTCTCCCAACAGATGATTGAATGCTGCGGTTGACAGCTTTTCCACCTGCTATCCAAATTATATCGTCTATATACCTTTTAAACAATTCTGACTGTTTCAACGACTTTGCCAGGGGTTTTATTGCATAGTGTAGGGCAATGTTGGCTACGGATACTGAGTGGTTATCTCCAGTAATTATTCCTTTAACTTGCGTATAAAACGTACCTCCATGTACAGTGATGATGTTTTCCATGGTATAGCTAATGAGGTCTACCAACTGCCTTCTGCCTTCGTCATTGAAACGTGATTGTTCATGCAGTGCTTCCTTGAGGGCGTCTTTGATCAGAGTCCGAGGTAGATTCGGATAAAGTGCAACAACGTCTGCAGCTGTTATGTACAGCCTTGACTTTAGTTGTTGTGCTCTGTGGGTGTTTTCACTTTTCCAATCAAGAACCTCTTGTACGTAATGGGCACTGTCTCTGCAGTGTTCATTGACTAGGGACTTACAATAGTTGACTGCGATGGGTTGCAGTATATATTCCAGCATTGCTGTGACGCGGGACGTACAGGTATTCCCCGCTGCTTGTACGAGTCGGACCGGAATGTCAAAAATCGTGGCAGACTTAAGCTGTGCCTTGGTCAGCTTGTGTGTTTTAAATAAAGGGTAAGCGTACGCCGCATCAGTGTTCGCAAAAAACTTTGCACTTGGGCCGGAAATATGGTGGTAGTTGTTTCCACACACTTTAATCCCTGCAACATGTAACAGAAGTTCTTCTGATAGAACCGCATTAGCGTGGAGTTGCTTAAGGTACTGATCACATTTAGTGTGGATCGTTGTGCAGTGCTTGCGGAAAGCCATTTTGTCCATATTTAATTTCTTAAATGTTGCAAACTGAGCTTCCATAACAGTGTTGTAATCCTTATAGTCAATCACAATAATTTTTCCGTCTTTGTCAGACTTGCAAATAACTATGCTCTTATTTCTAACTAACCTTTGCAGTTGTTGTAAACTGCGGCGTAGGGGAACAGAGAGGTTGTTTTTGTATTTGTATGAATCCCTAACGTGTTGGTCCAAATTACGAAGCTTCGAGCTTATGAGCTCTGTGTAGACGATTGTTTCTTCGTCCAACTGGTCTTTGGTGGGTCGTGAGTATTTCGGTATTTTCAGTTTGTTTGGTAAATGTAGGTGGTTTTTGTCTGCGGACTTATCTTGGAACACATTAGACCATTCCACGTTTCTGATGTGTCTTTGTAGATTTAGCCATTCTAAATCCTTGGTCTTGTTGCTCCATCCTGGGGTTGGTACAAAATTCAAGCCACGCGATAGGAGAAGTTTCGCGTTAAGGTCTAACGGATGGCTGGATTTGTCAAGTATGTTATTTTCAGCGTCATTGCAAGCTGCTTTGGACTTGCAGTTCGTTTTACGTGTGCAATATCTCTGCCTTGATTTCTTGTTTCTTGCTTTGGAACGGTTCTTGTTGTCACATCCGACAGCGCAAAACGACTTTCTCAGTTTAGTTTGTTTCTGATGAAGCCACCAAAATTTCCAATTGTACTTGGTCCATACGTGATGTTTACGCGCAAGAAGTATTTGTTTGTCGTGCAGGGAGATCTTTCTCCACGTACATTTGCTAATTCCGTTCTGATTTAATTTTCTTATCTGTTTTTCAATGCGTCTTGACTGTTGGACAAGCAACAGATCGAAATCAATGCCTTTTCTACTATTTGATGGTAATAGTACCTTAGCCTTCACGCATTTTCGTAGAAACGATGTCTTTACACCCAATGTTATGTTTTTCAGGAGTTTACTTAGGTCATCGCAGTTGTTCATGGTGATCACCAAAACTGGTTATCAAACTGACTTCAAAAATTGAAATATTGGGATCTACCCAAAACTGCAGATGCAGGCCTAGCGATCACTGCAACTTATTTTCTAATACTAAAAAAAAGCAGTAGCTTTTTATACAGGATCAGCCTGGCTTATGAATCAGGAATATATATTTCGCCCCATGGGCATCTTCAGTTCCTTCAGTAAACACATTAAATGATATTAAAAACGTCTGAAAAACAGCAACATTAGAGAAAGGGCTAGTGATAAAAAACAACAACAACTTCGACCTCTTGCAATGCTACTGTGCCAAGGCAAAACACGAGTTATGTGCCAAGAGTTATCCGCCTTGCATGAGAAGGTAAGAGATTTGCGCACACGGTGGAGATCACACTACTGTTCGAGGTAGTTCTGGCCCTTGTGGACATTGCAGTTTATGTGGTTGCCACGGAAAAGGGAAAGACATGGTTCCAGCAATGTCCTATATCTCCCTCCAGACCAGCACAACAAACCTCCAACAGAAATTGACTTGCCAGAATTACGGCATATACGTAGCAGTGTGCACGCTGTGTGGAAGCAAATACGTGGGCCAAACTAAAAATAGTTTCGCCGTTAGGTGGCGTGGCCACAGAGCAAATTGGAGGAGCTTTTCCATTGCCAAAGGGGATGACAACGTAGCTCTGCTAAAGCACTACGCAACCCAGCACAAGTCCACTTTCGCAAATCAACCGAACATGGCGGATTGTTTTTATGTAATTTTTGTGGAACAACCACATTTTCGGGATTTAGACATGTGCGAGGCAAAGTGGCTTCACCTTACAGGTGCCACCATTAACATACAAAAAATGATATTGCCTAGGGTGCGTTGATGTGTTTTCTTAAAAATCTTTCTCTCCTTTTTATTGCTTTTAATCGTTTTAATGGCTACATGTTTTCTCGTGTTTTTCGTGTGTGTCTTTAAGGTGGTTTTACGCCGTTCGTCTTATCGCCGCGTTCCTTATCTCCACCCGCGTCTGATGCTGCTTCTCCACCGTGAGCGCAAATCTCTTACCTTCTCATGCAAGGCGGATAACTCTTGGCACATAACTCGTGTTTTGCCTTGGCACAGTAGCATTGCAAGAGGTCGAAGTTGTTGTTGTTTTTTATCACTAGCCCTTTCTCTAATGTTGCTGTTTTTCAGACGTTTTTAATATCATTTAATGTGTTTACTGAAGGAACTGAAGATGCCCATGGGGCGAAATATATATTCCTGATTCATAAGCCAGGCTGATCCTGTATAAAAAGCTACTGCTTTTTTTAGTCACAGAAACCAGTGTTTGTATTGCGTAATGTTTTGCGTGTGTAACATACGTCACAGAGGCCAGCGCTCGCACAATCCCATACTGCGGAGTAAAATAATACAAGGAGGATCAACTCCTTCAGCTAGTGTGCAACAGAATGTGTGAACAAGCGACTGCTAGTACAGCACGCGTGAATCATCTATATCCGCTCCCACAGATAATCTTGATGTGTACTGTATTTTATGTTCCTGCAATATATTACTCATGATATCACGTGACATTATTGACCAATCAGCTCTCATAATGGAGAGCGTTAAAGAGCCCTGTTTAGACCAGTAAATTCATTCTATTTGGTTCTTTTTGATTCTACTTGATTCTATCGTATTACTGTTACACTGCTAATATTACTGAGACTCTACAAGCTATTCGTCGGCTTGGGATTTATTCCCATAGCCTGATAATAAACTGTTAATTTGGAATCAGCGGTTTGCTGGTGAGAACGAGGCAGAAGCAGATTTAACAATCGAAGAGACTCAATTCGCGCTCAAGCCATCGAGACACTGTTAAGTATCTCTGAGACCCTTAGAGTTATTTACAATTCCAAGACCAAGTAGATCCGTCTGTTACGTTCCTACATGACAACATTCTATTCTACAAACAACCCCTGGTATTCTTTCTTCTGAAAACTGGAATAAAAATGTCGGAAAACTTTCGTCTCACTTTCTGCTCCAGACATATTTCACTTTATATATTTCGCAGCAATTTTATTTACAGCAAAACACATTTATTTTGAACAAATCACAAAAAAAACACAAATAATTCTGAAAGTCTCGTGTTTTGTTTCAATCCGGACCACTGGAGTCTCCATCGGATGAGAGGAAGGAATATTTACTGATCATCCAAACCCCCAACTCTCGGCTGAAAATATTCACAAAACTTTTAATTTCATCAAAATTAACAAAACCATGTTTTAATGCAAATATAAATTAAACAAATTCTTACCGGGTTTTCCAGTTTTTCAATCTCTTCTCTCAAGACTCGAATAGATTCGGAATCGAATCCGCATCCACTCAGCGCCAACCCCCAATCCACTTTAGGGAGAATCCGACAAATATTTCCAACATCTTTTCGTTCAAACTTGTTGTTACTCAGGGCGAGAAATCTCAACTATTTAAAATATAAAGATTGGTCGGAAATCTTTGTCTCAAACTTTTTTTGAACAGATTTTTTTCTTAAAACCGGATTAAAATTAACTCCATGTTTTCACTTTTGATTAAAAAAAGTAAGTTTTATAAAAATATCATGGATTTAAACAAATATTTATTCTCAAAGTAATGAAAACCAGCCTTGGGTTCCATCTTCATAATCGCTTCACAGATCATGTTTAAAGTTTCGGAATTAAGTCCGCATTTCACCAACCCCAGCTCCAAACTGGGTTCTCGAATCCGTGGGAGGAAATCCGCGAGAGCGAAAACATCCGAAATCTTCAGTGGGATTCCGGTTAAATTCAACACCCCAGGATAAGAGCGGGCGATTTCATCTCTAAATATTTCGTCAACTTCCTGCAAATCTACGAGGAAATCTGAAACAGAGACAAGTTTATTAAAACAAACATGGCGGAAGTTTTATTAAATCACTAAAACTTTTTATTGCAAACTTCAAACAAGATTTCTTCACTTTTAATCGGATTTAAACAAGACAAGATCCAACAAATTAATCAAATACAAAAACATTAACTTACTGGAAGGAAAATATAAACTTTATACGACAAAAAATATGCGACCTTCCTTTAAAACTTTCAACCTGAACATTTTTATTCCATTCTCTTCTATAAGAATAATGGAATTGCGACGTCACAATACTTAATGTGACGTAACAGTTACGTTTACAAACACGCATCACACAGACTGGAAATAAATACTAACCTCGTAACTCGTATCCACGTAACTTGTATCTACCAGGCCTTTCTTCTCGCAGGTATTTCGAAAGTTTTTTCAACAACTTCGCGCGTTTGTCTGAAAATAACAAGATCAACATTTACGGCAAAAATAGAAGCCATGTATTTGGATGGGAGAATTATTTACACTTCCAATGTGCGTTTTCCACAAATATAACCTGCGTATATTAGATGCGTAATGATATGTGAGACTTTCTAAACCACGATGCCCGTTTACACAATATAATGGTAGCTTGAAGTGGAAAGTATGTGAAAGTTTAACAGCAAGCTTTTCGCGTAAAGCAACGTTGTGTAACAAATCGTAAACATGGTTTTGCAAATCGTTCAGGGCCTGTCAATGCAGACAAGTGCAACAAAACAAATATGTTACATAAGCAGCATCTTAACTTTGGCAATAGTTTCTTTGTCCCAGCTTTTTACACCTAAATGCCTTGTATTACTTTGCTGGTTACAATTATTACAGCAGAATGATTTTTCTATGTTTAGATGAGAAAAAAGAAAAGATTGTTTTTAATGTAACTGACTACCATGCATTTGTTACTCATTGTTAAGTGTGGAGGATGCTGGATCACTGGAGTCAGTCTTGACTGAGGTTGATGGCAAGGTTTTTGGACTGGAACCACTTCCATCACCTGTAAAAAACAATCAAGGTGGACCTGGGCATTCCAGGCCACTGCTCTGTCTGTGGGAGTTCGCCAGTTGGACTTTACAGCAGGGATTCACTACACGAATGTCATATTTGGTTTGCCAGTGGTTTTTGAATTGGCTTTGCAAACAGGTTTTAACTTTACAAAACTACTCTTTGAGTTGTGCAACCTGCTTAACTGGGAAAAGGGGATTTAATTCAGCTATGCTGTATTCATAGTAGTGATGTGTTGCGCCGGATCCGTGTACCCGGACCCGGCCGAATATTGACCAATTTTCAATACCCGGACCCGGCCGGATAATAGACTTAATTTTACCGGATAGTTGGGAAAGCATTTTTGTCCTAAAAGCGCAAACATTTCACAAATTACTCGTTTTTGGGACCCAGTCTGTTATACTTGCCGACGTAAGATTTTTCTGTTATTTGTTATTAAGGTATTTCGTGACGTGTTGTACCATATTAATAAATGCCCATGTTTATTTGTTTCACTCATGACAGGCTAACCTTAACATAGCATTCTGTTTGGCAATCAAACATTTTTGCCATACCGATAAAATACACTAATCGGTGTTAACAAACTGCCGGATCCAAATTATCCGGCCGGATTTGATTGATAACTATCCGGATCCGGCCGGGCCGGATAATTTGGAACTGGGAACATCACTAATTCATAGGCTAACCACTGCTTTAAACCACACCGGGAGTCCATTTCAAAAGCAAATCAAAAAAGAGGCATTTTTGGAGCCATTGAGATCTATGAATATTCTTACTGACTGTTTTAAGAACAGCAACAGCAAAATGTTTAAAAAAAGCCACAATAATTGAGAGCTGCAGACAGGGTGTACACGCACTGTTTTGGCCTATGAGGTCTCTCAGCAGGCACATTGATTTTCCAAACCACCGGTGGTTTGTCTCTGTTGTTTGGTACCCAGTATAGGGTACCCAATGGATCGACATTGACCGAAAGGTACCACAAAGTGGAAATCAGTGTGCCCGCTAGTGTAAAAGCTGGAACAGTGCCACAGTCAATTGCTGCACTGATGAGACATCATAGGTCGAAACAGTACATGTACTCCCTGTCTGCAGCTCTCAAAATGTGTGAAATGTTGTAATATTCATACCATTTGACAATTAATTTAATTTCCCAAAACCACAGGTTTATGCAAAACAATGGATATAATAAATACCAAAGAATTTTTGTGTTACAAAAATGGTATACTTCAGTACTTGCACTAAAAATCAATTAAGCAGCGTGTGTATATAGGCCAGAACTTACTTTTTACATGTCCTAGTTCACCACCATCTATTTGAGGTATTCTGGTTGCCTCAAGCTCAGCTGCAGCAGTTGAGGTTTCACCAGCTGTAGAAACATGTGTTAAATTTACATTAACAATACATGATTGTTTAGATTAACACAACAAATGGATTGAGCTACTGGGGCATGCTTACAGCACTAAAACGTTGCACACCAAGTAACAGCGGCATCACAGCCAAGCCTGGTAAAGCTTCTTTTCCTGACAGCTCAAGATATAAAAAAGCACTGGAGTTTAAACTCATAACCCTGGTCATTAGGAACCATAGTTCTACCAATTAAGCTATGAAAGTAATAAAAAATGGAAACACCCAGTTTGGCTGTGATGTCACTGCCAAGAAGCAGGGAAATAAAACTCAATATTTTCAAAATTTAACCTTTTTCTGCATGTTTTGGATGTTTCTTTGAACGACTTGAAAAAAGTCTCGCAAAAAAACCTGTACGTTTCTTTGTGGCAGAATTGGAATCAACTATAGAAAAATACTGAGTTTATCAAGTCAAGCATAACCATGATATAACACATAATACACTGTCAAATCTTGTGCAGCACAATTTAAAAAAGAAAGGATTGTTGTTATGTTATCTGCTTTGTATATATTTATCACCATTATCCAGCGACTGTTTTGAATGTTGGGCCTTGGAAGTTGTTGCGCCATCTAATGTTTTGGATGAAGACGATTCGATATTTGTTGAAGCCAAACCATCCCCGAAAGCTTCAAAACAATGTGTTGAAATATATAGTATAGCATATATATATATCATTCTTTTTCTATTTTTTTGTAGACTTTAGTGAAGTGTTGTAATATTCATACCATTTAACAATTAATTTATGTTAATTTAAAATTATTAATGTAACCACAGGTTTATGTAAAACAATGATTATAAAAAATACCAAAAGAATATATGAATGCAAAACATGGTGGCAACATTACACTCCAGTTTGTGTTGCAAAAATGTTATAGTGCGTTACTTGCACTAAAAATCATTTAAGCAATGTGCGTATATAGGGCAGAACTTACTTTTTACATGTCCTAGTTCACCACCATCTATTTGAGGTATTCTGGTTGCCTCAAGTTCAGCTGCAGCAGTGGAGGTTTCACCAGCTGTAGAAACATATGTATTACAAATCATAAACAAGATATACTGGGATACCATCTGTTTACAAGTGCCTTGATGAAACAGCGTACAAACATTTGTTGAAATTCTAGTAAAATTTTAAATAATTGTTCCAGTGGTTTTTAAGTTTAAGTGGTTTTTTAAGTGGTGTGCATAAAAAATTGCAACATAGACAAATTCCATCCAAAAATGCCAATCGTTGTGAAATTGCATGCTGTGACAAGTGTCATGACCTTTCAATGGGCATTAAATCCTGTTTCTGGTTGTTAATTGGCATTTTGATATTCAGTTCAAAGTACAACCCAACCATACTTTAACACATAATGCACTGTCAAATCTTGTGCAGCACAGTTAAAATGAAAGCATTGTTGTTGGTTATGTTTCACTCAAACAGTTTTCTGCTTCGAAAACATTTACCACCATATTCCGGCGACTGTTTTGACAGTTGGGCCTTGGAATTTGTTGCGCCATCCAATGTTTTGGATGAAGTAGATTTTACATTTGTTGAAGCCAAACCTCCTCTGCAAGCTGTAAAACAATCAGTCACAATATATAGTATAGCATATATCTTTCTTTTTCTATCAGTTATATTTAAGTTCAATGCTATGTAATCGGCAAATTTTTGTCAGCAAAAAAGATAACAGAAACACATTTTTAATACACAAATACCAAATAAATATAGTACTGACAGATTTTATGCATCTTGGAAATTGTCGTACCGCTGACAGCACTATTGACAGGATCAGATTCTGAACTGGTTTCACTACGTCCACTTCCAGAGGCTTAGATTGAAAATTATAAAATAAAAATAATGGTCATTAAAGCACAAACTTTCCATGCGCTGCACATACCTGGTTTGTGTCCGAGCAAAAGGCCACACACAAAACGACGAACCATTGCCCAATGGGGTTTGTGAATCAAATCGTCTACGATTTGATCAAATTCTTCATCTGACATAAACATAGAAATGTAGTATGCACCAAACATTTCCTGCAGAACTTGATGAAGGTAGTAGAAGAGAACATCTCTCCCACCAAAGACTCTACGACTGGGAAACCGGGAGAACTTTGCCATTTTGAACACTACATCCTGTACTTTTACATCTTCTAAACCTACTTTTTGAAGGTCATCATGTGTGAACACAACGGTTTTATGAACCATTCCTTCATATGCCATTTGGCTAAGTGGCAACTTGAGGTTTTCTAATTTCTCTCCTTTTGCATGCTCAGAGTGGCCAAGTTGTTGCAAAACTTCATCAAATACATTAGTTATGGTGGAAATACTGTGCACCTCACCAAATAACCCAGCATAAACAATAAATTGTAAAAGCATTGGATTGCGGCATAAATCAAGCAATTGTGGAGATTTAGTTGCAAGTTTGTTCCACAGTTCATTTGCTTTATCACCTGAGTAACTATCAAACAGTGTCTTTGCATCCTCAGGAGAAAGATCACTGACATAAATTGTTGGTTTAGGTCGGAGTCCTAATGGTATTGATAGCAATGAGTGGGGCCGAGAAGTAAAAATCAATTTAGATTTTGGAAAAAATTGCCTGCTGCAAAGGTTAGCAACAAGCTGTTGTACTGGCAAGGGAGTGTGTGATACTTCTCATTTACAGGTGCCATGTTTTCTAGTGTCCAGGTTGCTTGATCTAATCCATCAAAAATAAAAGCACACTTTTCTGGGTTCTTTATCATCCACTGGAAAACCAAACTGAGTGTTTCCTTTGAAGCATGGTTGAACTGGTTATCCAGCAGAAGCTCCTGCAAAGTAAGCTTTCTATCGCCGTAGTTTAAATACATGAACCGAAGATGAAGCACTAAGTGATCTTCTGTTTCTAGTTGCCTACATAATCTCTTTGAAAGAGTAGTTTTGCCACATCCAGCCGGTCCAAGAAAAGCTAGAAATATGCCTTGCTTTTTGTGTTCTTTAAAGCTTGAAACTAGTTGGGGAAATTTGATGTGTTCACCAACAAATCGATCACTGTCCCCCTTGCTTGTTGATGGCTGAAACTCATTTTCCTTTTGAGGATCAATTCCTTTGTAAACATCAGTATCTATCAGTGTTGGTTGAACCTCTGGTATTTTAACCTTTTGCAACTCTTCACTGTAAGGGACAACATCGGGATCAAGATTTTCAAGCTGATACTTTTTGATTTCATCAACTGCCTGTTGCAACTTTTCTTCTGCAAATTTTAAACAGGTTTTTCAGATAATAAATCCATGTTACTGTGGTTTTCAGACAAAACAATGAGCTCTAGCATCTATGTTTGGCTGGTTTAATTTTAGTGCAGCATGCTGCATAACCACAACGCAAATTGAGGATTAGTGTTTATCTGTTAAATTATATTGTAATGGTAACGTCTAATGCCACAGAAAAATAATAAAATCCCCAAGCACAAAAACGGGAAAAAAATTGTCTGCTGTTTAGTTTTTTAGCCAACCGTCTAATGTATCATTATATTTTCATTTCAAATGCTTGTTTACAAAGTTTTAGTTGATCTAACTCTTATTTTTCGTCAATTAATGGAACTTCTTTGCTTCGGAGTAGGAACAAACATAATTTCAGATGACATCAATAAACATCACAGAGTATATTTAGTTGTAACAGGCAAATTTCGAGTTGTAACTCTCTTATTGGTTGTATTTTTACCCACAATGCAGTACACTTTATGGAGGAAAAAACAAAAAGGACGCATATTGGAATTTCTATTAAAATAAATTTGGCGGCGGAAAATTTCCACCTTGTATTTGATCCCCTGTTACCATAGAAGGAGGACGTCACAAAGCAATCAGTGAAGCATTGGGGTCAATTTTACGGTTGAGTGAGCACGAATGCACGAATGTGTTGTTGCTTAGGGGAATTTGAGTCTGTTTTGGGCAGTGGAGTTTTGGGCGTGTTAAGTCAGGTAGCTACGTGGTAACGTGTGCTGAAAAAAAATGAGCCAAAAAGGCGGGTAAAACTTCAGGCTATATTTGCAGAATAATTGAAGACTTATGTCTGCGTCGAACGGCAACAAAATTCTGGTTTTCTACTAGTTATGTTCCCAGTTCTAAACTATCCGGCCTGGCGAAACCTGGTGTGAAGAAAGTGTGCAGAAAAAGTGGACGCGAACATATCAGCGGAAAGTAAATCAATCGAAATCATAATCACTCAGCAAAACATGGAAAACAAGTCAGGTTTTTTAACAAAGTTGTATATTTTCTGTTTTTTCAGAAAAAGAATTTTTAGCGATTGTATGAGAGTGTTTCCGTTTCACAGTCAGCAAAAAAAGCTCCATCGTAGACAGACGTAGGTGTTTCAGCTACAGTGTTTGTTTTGCATGTTGGCCAAACAAGCGTGAAGAAAATTCCTCACTTTCTAAGCCCATGTGATCGGCGTGAAGATGCCTTGGTAACTTACTGGCACCGTAGCTTCATTTGACAGTTTGGCTCAACACAAAATACGGTAAACTGGAATCTTCTGTCCACCGTAATCCATATTGGAAATAGCTGTCCCTGTACTGTCGTATCTACCAACTGATTTAAACGTTTTCACAAACACTTTTACTTCCCGTATGTTTGCTCAGTTTCGCTTGTCACAGCTACAAAAAAATGTTCCACACTTGTCCTCAAGTGGTTTGTAAAATGGTTACGTAGGTTATTTGTGATGTCACGAGGTTACGAGTTGATAGCAAACTATTGAAACAATTCATGGCTTGATGCCACATTATCAAAATGTTTGCAGTGGCAACATATAAGCGCATGTGTAGAATGGTTTCATATCTCCGTCGAAACTCTTTCATAAATTTTTCGCGGCACACTCAGTTTGCGAAACCTGTTAAATGCATTATTCTGACAAGCTGTAAAGTGCACTGTTCGTTCAAGTAGACAAATATGATCGGATGCTCATCATGATTCTACAAGGGAAGTGAGAGCTCCCGAGCATCTGGATCCAAACACAAATTACTAAACACATAAAAGTGTCTGAAAACTTTTTTACATCTTTTACGCAAAAAGATCACGGACAGCATGCTTTCGTCTTAAATGCTGAAGTCAGGCACATTCTCATTTCAATCGGAATATGACTTTCCTTGAAAGCAGAGGTCGGTGTTGTGACAACCATGACATGCACGCCCACAGCCTATTTTATATTCATGTACGGAGCGTTTCCTTACGAAATATGTATTATTTGGTTCGCTTTTACTGGTGGAAGAGCAAATGACTATGTTAGTGGCACTGATCTACAATATTTCGTGATCTACAATAAAAAAAAACGTTATCCAATGTCCAAAAATTAAATACCGCAGAATAATTTGCGCCATTTTCAACAATAAATCTTATCACCAAACACTCAATATAGGTACAAATGGAATTGTTTAAAACCACCTAAAATAAATCATAACTAGCCAAATACCGAACGAAAAAGAGCTTCGGGTCATTGCGGCTGACGGAAAAGTTAAATCAGATTTAACTCCGCCGTCAGAGGCTTCGAGCGAGAAAATCACGCCGCCACGGCCATGGCCGCGTTTGGTGTGAATCATGCTTTAGGCAGTCACTATCTCCGTGGTATATGTTAATTGCTCTTGCTCAGTAACTTAATACATAAAAACCAACAATTTACATTTACATGAACTTGCGTTTCGTGACATAGAACCAGATTTCCATAGCAATGCATCATGCATGGCAACCTAACGGATCATTGGTAGCAAAATTGCAGACAACCATAAACAAAAATGTAGAATTCAGTGAAACATTATCTGCAGTGACAATTTAATGTGATGATGTCCACGTCATTTAATCACAGTCTAACGGTCTAAGTCACATAATATGTTGAATTGGATTCTATGTTGTCGCTGGGGCAAGACAAAGATTAATAAAGTGCTTCCCAAACTTTTTTTCTGTACCGCCCCCCAAACAGCTTAGTCATTTAACAACGCCCAACAAAACAGACAAAAAATACAACGAATTTATTTGTTACTTGTCAATTAATGCGTTGGGTGGGGTTGGTGCAATGACACCAATTTCGTCTAATTTCTAATATTTCAATACCAAACTGTAGTTAAAAACAAGTAAACCATACCACCAAAAATCCTCATTTTCGAATAGCGGTTATTTAGCGTTGATTGGTGACATACAAAAAATTCGTTGTGACGTCAGAATCAATATCTTTTAGTTCAGCATGCGAGAAAAGGCTTTTTTGCAGTAGCATAACTTATACAAAGATTGGACTAAATCATTTGTCCCAGTGATTCCCAACCTTTTTGTGGTTGCGTACCACTTGGAGGTACAACAATTTCGTCGTGTACCACCTAGCTAAGTGTTGCAAAGTAGCATTGAGCCTGTATTATCGAAAATTTGGAAATTAGTTACGATTTTTAAAATTCGAACTATACCCGCAAACTACGGAGAGGTGCTCCTGAAATGCGGTCGCGTACAACTAGTGGTAAAACGTACCACCGGTTGGGAAACACTGACCTACGCTATAAGAGAAAATTTGCCCTGTCATCAAGCGCCCACCAATCGGTCATTTATTTCCTAGCTCCCCCAATCGCCCATTTGGTCTTCAGCGCCCCCCACAAGATTGCAAACGCCCCCAGGGGGGCGCTGGCGCCCACTTTGGGAACCACTGCTTTACACAGTCACTATCTCCGTGGTATATGTTAATTGCTCCTGCTCAGTAACTTAATACATAAAAGCCAACAATTTACATTTACATGAACTTGCGTTTCGTGACATAGAACCAGATTTCCATAGCTATGCATCATGCACGGCAACCTAACTGTTCATTGGTAGCAAAATTGCTGACAACCATAAACAAAAATGTAGAATTCAGCAAAACTGTAGTGACAATTTTAATGTGATGATGTGCACGTCATTTAATCAGAGTCTAACGGTCTTAGTCACATAACATGATCAATCCGATTCTATGTTGTCGCTGGGGTAAGACACAGATATTAGTAAATGAGTCGCATTTAAGCTAATAATTTTGTCATCTCCAAATGGTCGAATATAAATGCTAAATCAGTTGGGGTTCGACTTGAACAAAAGCATTTGTATTCCAAACTTCCCTAGTAAAACTCCCATACCTCGTTTATCTTCTGCTTCTGCAATGGTTGATTCGTGATAATGGGCGTGATGGTGATGTTCTTCCACAGTCTGATACAGATGTTGTTCTACAGTCTGATGCAGATGTTCTTCTACAGTCTGATGCAGATGTTCATGGTGATGTACGTCACCAGTATGTAGGTGTAGGTTCTGGAATGGAAACAGCAAAAGTTACCAAACACACAAATATTAATCGTGGAAAAAGACAGCATGGTCGTTGAAATATTCTGAAACCAAAAACCTGTTTTTTTAAACTGCCAACATGCGTTTTGTTACGTGCAAATAAAAACTGTCACTCACAAATGATTTTCTCCAACCCCTACCACCAGTACAGCAAATCTTAATATTCAAGAACAACAAGCTTACCTCGGCAACAATGTTTTGTGGGTTTTCTTCTTCTGTTTGTTGTTCGGACATTCTTGGATTAGCAGGTGTAGCTTTGTATCGCAAGTACAGTACAGAAATATATCACACATATATAGCCTACAAATTGTGTGAAAATTTTGTATGAAGATGAAACAAGGGTGTGAATTATTTCCAATTCACGGTTTTCTTTCTGGAATCGGCGTGGGTTCATTTGACATCCCAGTACAAACTTTTCACCCTAAACTAAAAACGAATTTTAGCTGCTTAATTCGACTAAGTCAGAATTTCGTAAAATTTTTGGACAGCAGACCATTTATTTTAAAATTGTTTTTCTCGGACCGCAATTTTCTGTTCCATGAATTTTTCCGCCTTCTCAGCGTGGAAGGCAAAGAACGCAAAAATGAATAATATAACAGCCTGGAATTAAAATTGCAAGATCTTTTTTGAAAAACGAAAAAGAAAAACGGTAAGAATTTTAACCCGTATGAATGCAAACTGTAGCGTTTAAAACAAAGTCATTTAGCGACCTTGTAGGCTAATGTAGCAATTTTGATTGTTTGTTAACTATGTATAAGCCGAGATGTAAACACGTTTTATGCAGGTTAGGAATCTAAACAAGGCAAAACAAGAGAAGGTTGGGAACCACTTATTTAGGCGATCTTAATCAACAGGAGCGCGACGAGGGTCGCGTCATCCAGTGTACAAAAAAATTCAACAAAGCGCGATCTCGCTCTCACTCTGTTTTACGATCACAGACAGTTTTACGTCAGTCGGTAAGTTGAATTTACTGCCTAACGAATCGTAAACCAACCTAACCTGAAGCTCATAGGGTTAAACCACCATGTTTTCAAACGTACGGGATTTACGAGGTTACCAAACACCGTTCCCTGTTCAAACCTCGTTTACAAATCTCTTAAACTTCGACGAGCACTGTTAGTTAAACGGGGAGATGGTTTGAACTATATCGTAAAGCTGTAACAGAAAAGTTACTTACATGTTTTCTATCATCTGCACCCACGGTAACATGGACTTCGTAAGAATTACACTAACTTCATTTTTGTCTGACCCCAAAAATGGTTTTCTTTGTAATATCGTTATGAGAACCGAGTTGGCGTTTGCGCCTCCCAGTACTGACTGCGATCCTACGACAGACGGCGATATTCCGTGAGGTGATCACCTTGAACATGGGTGTCCGACTCGATAACCTTCTAGTTTTATCGGTGCCCATGCCATTTTATTTCTTTCGCACATGTTCTTCTGCGTGATTGTTTTTATATCGGCGTATGTATGTTTTTCAATATCGGCGTATGTATAGTAAACAAAATTAAAAATTGTTACATTAGCCTACCAGATCGCTAAATGACTTTGTTTAAACGCTACAATTTGCATTTGCGATTTTAATCAACAGGAGCGCGACGAGCGTCGCGTCATCCAGTGAACAAAGAATTTCAACAAAGCACGATCTCACTCTCACTCTGTTTAACGATCACAGCCAGTTTTACGTCAATCGGTAAGTTGAATTTACTGCCTAACGAATCGTAAACTAACCTAACCTGAAGCTCATAGGAAGCTGACGACCGCAAACTTTACCAACGCCCATGGACTCGGTAATTTCGTGTGTTGGCGACAGCGGAGTGCGTTTTTATTTCCCGCAAATGTTTCCCGAAAAATATGCCGGAAAACATCGATGAAGCGTGAAATAATTTTCAATAAATTTAATTTGGTAGCGCTAGCCGCAATACGCATCCACAAATCGGGCGTACAACAAAATGTGTTTTCGTATTCCACACTTTTTAACCGAGTCATTGCTCTGGTGTATTAAAATCGTCAGTAAGGTGATTAGTTTCACCAAATCATCTCACCAACCCCATATCACACCGGTTCACGCACAAACTACACTCACCGACACCTAATACTGTCCAGACACAGAACGAGCCAGGTAGCGGAAGTTTATAACCCAAGGTTCATTAGAAACTTTTCCAGCGACCAATGGCAAATTTAATTTAAAATTGCTTGGCAGCGCCGTCTAGCGGATGAATTACCCGATAGCACTAAATGAACTTTATGTTCTTGTAAATTCTTTCGAAAATGGTTTGTTTATGTCAAAAATATTGATTTAGAGAAGTACATTGTTAGTTATCTGTCTTAATCTTGCATGCCTTGTGTTATGACACAAAGTGACCTGGAGTAACCCCGACGGACTGTACCGTTACAGAGGTGGTTTGATTTTCTTTCCACTAAAAGATATGTTTGGGTGATGGTTTGCTTATCAAGCTATTAATGATCGTTACATCGCAGCTTTTCTATGCTCTGTAAATATGTATGTCGCGTGATTAATTTGATAGTTTTTTTCGTCAACACATTGTAGCGTTGTTACGTCATACAAGCCGTTGTCTCTGTAGAAGCCTGATACCTTCCAGTGCTGTGTTGGTCTTAGTTAGTTGTCATACATTGCTGTAGGTAGCTAAACCGGATTTTCTATATAAATATGGAAAATTTTAGGCAAATTTAAGTGCCACTTGTATTTTGCTGCCCACGATTTCACGGTATGCGGGCAATATTTATTGCGCTGTATAACTTCTTGGTAAATCACGTTAACCTTGTTTACGGTGATAAAAAAACGATTACTTCCACATATCTGTGACTCTGATCACACAGTAGTAAAGACCATTGTGTATTTCATTTCTTTGTGTTTTTTGTGGCTATTTATACGCATGTGTAGAAACCGCAGCGCCTTCGGAATAAAGTTTATCGGTTTCTGTTGACCGGAGTGCTTTGTGAGTTACGGACTATTGTAGAAATTCCCGCCTGGTGCTCTGTCCGGGACCAAAGGTTCACGCCCGCCGAACTGCCAAGGGCCTCGCAACACTGGTTAACACATAAAGATATTGAAGGGTTCGAATGGTTTGGCGGAATTTGATCTCCGCGAATCCAACATCAAGTCTGTCAAGGAAGTCTTGGTCTGATACCATGTTGGCTGCAGTTCCCGTCACCGAGGTTCTCGGTTCTTGGACTAAGTTCGGTCTGTGACCAAAACCAAGATCTGGAACAGAAAACCGAAACCACATGTTGGGATCTAGGAGACAAATGTTGTAACCACTGAAACCACATTGCGATCTGAGTTAGACCGAACGTTAGGATCTCTGAGACCAAAAGTGATGAATTGCTTATTTGTGGAAATAGTCGCAAATATATCGGGCGATATCAAAGACGAGGCAGAAACAAAGAGATAATTGCTGCGATTACGCGACAAAGGAAACTTGGAAAAAGTAGCGCAAGTTGAAAGTTTACGTTTCCACAACCGATGCCTCAACTTGTGACCCCAGATAGTGTGACGGTTTATGTTGGTGTCAACGCATGACAAGAACCACACTGAAAACTGAAAATAGGCTTTCACCACCAGGTATCATAATGAATTATGAATCTGACGCTCTCCCCGAGTCTTTTTGAATCCTTGGTTTCGTATGGAAATTTTCGTCGACATGCAGTAGCCAGTTTATGTGAAGCAAGACATGAAACCAAAATGAAATCTTTGGATAATTCAAACAAAGACAGACAACAGGGTTCCGATCAAAAAGGAATTTGGATTAAAAACATTTCTTCCCGTGTCTTAACTAAAGCAGAAACAACAGTGTTAGAAAAGGGACAAAATTTCGCCATCACTCCACGCAAATTACCCACCATTGATCTGATCAGTGCCTCTGAAGCAGCTCTTCTACGCCTGGGCACAGATAAACTAGCGGAAGCCGATCATGCCCGTAGCAAAATTTCTAAGATTTTGAAAGAAGCCAAATTGCCACCTTCAAACTTTTCTAAAGAAGAATGGGAAGCAACTAAGAGTTTGAGGAACGACACCAACATCATCATATCCAAGGCTGACAAAGGAAATTGCACTGTGGTTATGGACAGACAAGATTATGACAATAAAGTTGTTACCATGCTCTCGGACAACGAAACTTACAAGAAACTTGCCAAATCACCTTGTACTAGACTGGAGACGAAACTGAACAAATTTGTGTGGAAACTACGGACAGAAGACTGCATATCCCAACCGGAGTTTCGAAGACTACATAGCAGCGACGGTGTGCTCCCAAAGCTCTACGGGTTACCCAAAATCCACAAGGAAGGTATTCCATTAAGACCGATTGTTTCTTTTGTTAACTCGCCAACCTACCAGCTATCTAAGTTCATCAGTCAAATTTTATTTCCTTTAGTTAATAGTACTGACTTTACTGCAAAAATTCCAGTGAGTTTGTAAAGATTATTTCTGAATATAAATTACTTCCGCATGAATTTCAAGTATCGTTTGATGTCGTTAGCCTGTTTACGTCAATTCCGACAGATGTTGCGCTCAGAATATCCTTGGACAAACTACAACAAGACACAACACTACATGAACGTACCAATCTTAAGTTAACACACATCCAAGAGGCATAACAGTTGTGCTAAGACTCGACTGTTTTCACATATAAACACGACATTTACCAACAAATTTTTGGCACCCCCATTTCACCGGTTCTGGCCAACATTATAATGGAACAACTTGAGCAAACCGCTCTTGCTTCCTTCAAAACACCCCCGCGACTTTGGCTCCGCTATGTCGATGACACGTACGTCATCATGGCAAAAGTCGAGGTCGCAGGGTTTCATAACCACATAAACAGCATCGAACCTTCTATAAAGTTTACCCGGGAAACACAACATGACCATAGTCTGTCATTTTTGGACGTAAACGTCACTGCAAACCCGGACGGGAAACTTACCACCTCCATTTTTTACAAGCCTACACACACTAACCGCTACTTACAATACACCTCACACCATCCGAAACATCAAAAACTCACTGTGGCCAGAACCTTATATAACAGAACGATTACACATATTGCCGATCCACACACTCGGAGGGTTGAACGCAAACACATTCGGAACGTTCTAAAACTAAACAAATTTCCCACTAACCTAAATCTCACACCCCACACACACAACAAACCCACACAAACATACACAGCATTCACTTCCATACCATATGTACAGGGAGTTTCTGAGCGGATATCAAGAATACTCAACGCCACTGGCGTAAAAGTTGCCATGAAACCGGTATGCACTTTAGAAAACATGTTTCCCAAACCTAAAAACCGTATTCCCATGCTTCAAATGACCGGTGTAGTTTACTTAATCCCTTGTCTTGATTGTAACACTGTGTATATTGGCCAGACTAAGCGCAATTTAACGTCCCGTATTAAAGAACACAAGGCAGCCATACGCAATATGGAACCCAATAAATCTGCCCTATGTGCCCACATGCTTGACACCGACCACCGTATCAATTGGAAGGAAGCAAAAGTATTAAAACAAGAAACAATTTTGGCAAAACGGTTGGTTGTGGAAAATTATTATATTAATTCGCTACCGAATGTTTTAAATCGGAACGATGGAAAAGTACTTTCGCCTGTGTTCCGCAATTTCGCCCGTAACAATTCGTGACTTTTGTTTCCCATGTTTGGCCGTTTGACCCATGATCGATGTTGTCCATTGATTTATGTCCCGCTGTGTTTTAGCTGTTACGCCCTTTTGTTTTTTCGTCGCTCAATTTCTTTGCCCTGTGGGTTCGCTTCGCTACTGTGTTTGTTTTATTCTCTGAAGAAGCCTAGTCGTACGTACAGACGAAACGTCAGAAAATACAATCTTTTTTAAACAAAAGGTGTATATTTGTTGTTCTCCACCAGAAGAGCGTCAGATTCATAATTCATCAAGAACCACACTGTCACCACCACGTGTGTAAGTGCCGTCGTTCTCAAAAAACAAGATTGGAAATTGTTTGTGGACTCGATTTAACCATACAGTAGTAAACAGTGCACATTGTCAGGCTTAAACAGCCAAGTAGGCGACTGCAATTCTCATTGACGAATATGCGAAAACTGGTTTTGTCCAAGAGGCAAACACGTTGACTGCACAAATCGACTGCAAACATAGAAATAGGTTAGTAATGGGACAGAAAAGTACATGGATTACTTTTGAATGAAATTGTGATTCCAGCTGCACTGAGACCTTTTAGGTCGAAATAGTGGCCATCTGTCTGCAGCTTACACAAAATTGTGATTGTTGACTAAAATCCAAGCTGACATACTGCTTATATGGGAGAATATTCGAATTCGGAAAAAGTGAGATCTTGTGTAGAACGACATTGTCCCCGTAGACTTTCCACTTAAATGATTTGCAACAGTATAGTTGGGAATGATCACAGTGAGGTTTTCCTCTTCAATAATTAGGTCATGTGAATCCTTTGATTTGTAGTAACCTGTAACCACCCGATCGCTGGTCTCATTGGTTAACCTGTCACCATGGAAACAGTTCAATAATACTATTTGTTGTTTCAAAAGATAATCAAAAAAATATCAGCAAATCAATGCTCTTTATGAAACAGATTGCACACAAGAAACTCTTACATTTGAGCTGAATTTAACACAATGTTCAGTTGTAAGAAGGTAATGTCTGGGGTTTACAGCATGTTAGTGGATGTCTCCAATGTATGGAAACCTGTTGAAATCATAAAAGTAAATTAGTTTTCTTGATGTTATGTGAATATCACATATATTGCACACTTGCACAGAATGTCAAAATATAATCAATAATATTATTCATCAATACTTCATTATTTTGTAACAATTAAATAACAATGACTTATATCAATGGTGGGGAAGGTCAACAATAAAAACATAACCTTGTCTTACTTTAAGTGGCAATGTGTCTTCATCTTTCTTCTTCTATGAAACAACACCATATGATATAGAAATGTATATATCCCTTTTAGATGCAACAAAATCGGTACCATCTCATGACATCCCCATTAAGTTCATTAAGCTAGTTAAATACATAATTTCACCCTTCCTGTCGGAGGTGTATAACTGGTGTATTCGTAATGGACAATATCCCGTAGTTCTTAATTCGGCAGAAGTAATTCTCATGCACAAAAATGGTTCTGTGAGTGAGTGCACTAATTACAGGCCAATATCATTATTGTCCCCTTTTGCAAAAATTATTCACAGCCGCCTATATAACTACCTTGAAAAAAGTAAGTTAATTTCACAGCATCAATACGGATTTAGAAGTAAACATTCCACGTCACTCGCCATTTACGAGAAGCTGTTAGAATCTTTTGATAATAAACAGTTCACATGCGCCATTTTTCTAGACCTGTCTAAGGCATTCGACACCGTAAATCACGAAAAGTTGTTGGAAAAGTTAGAGCGCCGGTATGGAATTAGGGGAAATACCCTACACTTAATCCGCAGTTACCTTGTGTTGTGAAATTAAGACAAGAGCGCACCAAAATGCTTAAGTCCGGCAACAGTAAATGCCCATATTCGAGACTATAAGTTGTCAACACTGATTGATACTGGTAGTTCATCGGCTAAGACAAGTCAAGACCTTTCCTCTGGATAGTGCGTCTGTTCAAGATTTTGAAAAGTTTGTGCAGAACTAAAGCCTAAGTTCTATTCACCGTCTGATGCTACATTAATTAAGGCAACACACCCGTGGGAAAGGATATCTGCTGATTTTAAAGGCCCGTTGCCATCATCAACAAAAAATGTGTATATGCTCACGATAATAGAGGAGTACTCGCGTTTTCCATTTGTTTTTCCTTGTGCGAATATGTTATCAACCACTGTTGTAAAATGTTTCGAAACATTATTTTCTCTGTGTGGTTTGCCCAGTTACGTTCATTCGGACCGCGGTAGATCCTTCATATCTTCTGAGTTAAAAGATTATTTGCTCCAACGTGGCATTGCGTCTAGCCATTCAACCCCTTATCATCCGCTTGGTAATTCGCAAGTTGAACGATTTAATGGCATTATATGGAAAGCAGTTCGTCCATGTTTGCGTTCCAACAACATGCCAGTTACTCAATGGGAATTAGTATTGTCCAATGCACTCCGGTCAATTTGTTCGTTATTGTGCACCGCTACCAATTCCACGCCCCAGGAGTTATTTTTCGCCTTTTCCCATCGCTCACCGAATGGGAAATCACTGCCATCTTGGCTACGAGATTCCAATTACGCTTTTCTCAGAAAATTTGTGCGTTCTCATAAGAACGATGATTTGGTTGAACGGGTGGAACTAAAAGATGTTAACCCCACGTACGCAAGAATCCGTTTTTCTGACGGGCGAGAGGATAATGTGTCAGTGCGTGATTTATCGCCTTGTCCACCTGCTAATGAGTCGAATCATGATTTATCGTCTAATGTGGACGAATCGGGTGATAATGTTGGGCTCAACATTGAGGACAACTGTGAATGACGATATTATTCATAATGACCGCACGATTAATGTTCCGCTAGAACCTGTTCTTCGTCGTTCTTCACGTGCCAATTTTGGTGTTCCACCTCCGCGCTATGTAGCTGGGGAGAATGTTGTGAAATTAAGACAAGACTTGTCTTAATAGGCATGTGCCAGTGGCGGTGCGCGGGTTGCCCTGGGCTTTGCGCGCTCTACGCTTGCTTGGGTGGTTGGCTGTGTGCTGTCGCGCACGTGTTCTGTTCGTGTAGTTTTTAGTTCTCGTCCAGGCGTGTGTGCTGTTTTCTTTCGACCAATTTGTTTTTCAGTTGTTCCTTAGTTACAGTGACTTAAAGCCTCATTTAGGAAATAAACAATTTAACATCATAACACCTTGTAGGTAGAAGTCAATGCTCTAGAATAGGAAATTCTGTGTCGGATATTAAACCCATAACATGCGGTTGCCCACAGGGTTCGCCATTAGCTCCTTTACTTTTTTTATTGTACATCAATGACCTTCCGCAAGTATCCTCTTTTACAACCAAATTGTTTGCTGACGGTACGGTTCTTTCAATGACCTCCCCTTCACTTATTGACTTACAATCCCGTGTTAACGAACAACCCACAAATGTTGACAACTGGTTAAGGCACAATCGACTTTCTCTCAACATTCGGAAAACAAAGTTCCTATTGTTTTCCCCTTCCACCTCAAGCACTGGCAATTTCACCGTCACCATCGGTCATGAAAAACTTTTGCGATCAGATAATATTAAGTACCTCGGTGTATACATTGATGACAAACTAACCTGGACAACTCACATTCATTATTTGGAAATGAAATTGTCACAAGCATGCGGCACTTTTTTTCAGTTGCGAAATTATCTCGACGTTAAAACGTTGAGAAATGTTGACTATTCATTTGTATATTCCCATATTCAGTACGCTATTGGTGCTTGGGGTGGAGGATCGGCACTCTCATTGAAAAAACTCAACACTATTTATAATAACATACTCCGCTCCATAACCTTTAGTTCCTTTCAAAGCCACGTCACGCCATTATACAAGAAATTAGATCTCATAAAAATTAGAGACATTTACCAACTCGAACTGGCCAAAGTAATGCACGATTTCCATACCGGCAATCTACCGGCCTCCTACAACTCCTTATTTTCGTTAGTAGACACAGTGCACGATCATTTCACAAGAAATGCATCGAAAAAGAACCTATTTCACCCAAGAGTTAACACCACCTTCGGCTTACGCATGCTAAAATTTAGGGGTCCACAGATATGGGAGGAAATAAACCCTTCCATTAGATCGCTCTACCGTCCATCATTTAAAAAAAAATCCGCCAATGTTTCAAATCTCAGTATTAACTTCCTTTTTCATCCACCCTGTTAGCAGTCCTTTTTCCCTTTTTCTTGTAGTCCTCCTGTCGTTTATTGCGTTTCTTCTGTCTTTTTTTTATGGTGTTTTTAATAAAACTTTTTATCTATATTCCACTGTACACTCTACGCCTAAATGAACAATTTACTGCCGTAGGATCCGTTGTTGTTTCAGACCTAGGAGCGCTGCACACCAACATCGCAACGTGCGATTGATCATCAGCAAGACCTACGATGATTCAATAAGCGCAACCTCCATACGATCCCGACCATCTCCAACCAAAACCACCACGTTTGGACTGTCCTCGGGACGTTAAGGTCTGTCGATGTGGATCAAAGGAAACGTTCTGAGAACCGAGTTGGCGTTTGCGTTTCGATGGGTTTTGCTTTGGCCAGCACGGCCGGGTGGTCACCTTTCGTCACATGCAGCTTGTCGCAACCCATCACCTCCAAGTGCGACTGGCTGCGATCCTACGGCAGACGGTGATTCTCCGTGGGGAAATCACCTTCACATGGGCGCCTGACTCGATAACCTTTATGGTTTTATCGGTGCCCATGCCATTTCATTTCCTTGTTTTTTGTTCGTCGCGTAGTTGCTTTTCTCGCAAAAATAAACATGATTTGATTTCGATTCTTACACAATTCATAAAATATCATTTATGCAAAACTTTTTGTGTTGATTAAAAGCAATACTGCTTACCGCATGTTTGTCATCTTTCATTATCATTTTCTGTTATGAGTAGGATTGCATTCTATCGGAGTGTGTTTAACTTCTAATATTACAATTTGGGTGTTTTTTCCCAAGGATGTCCTTGCAGAGTATTTCCAGTCGTTATTTTCCAATCCTCCGGTTGGCATCGCTATGACAAAAATATCACAGCAGGTATTTAATGACTTTGCAATTAAGAGTGTCCATGTTTGTTTAGTTTTAGACTTTTAGCTTTTGAACACTTATAAACATTACATTCTTTTCTGTATATCTCATTAAATTCTACTACAGTCACACCTTTTTCATTTAAATTACTTGGTTTCATCAAATATGTTCTAGTCTGCTATAACAGCCACCCAGCACATAATTTTATTCAATTCCACATATTCTTGATGTTGTCTTGGTGATGTTTTACCCTTCAATGCAACCTGGTGGATAATTGAAAAGTCTGACTTTTCGATAAAGGTTTGGGTCAAAAAAGACACTTGCCGAAACTCAGCAAATCTCAAACAAACGCATAATTTATTATGACAGCCAAAAGGATAGAAAGAAAAAAAATTGTTTTCTTTATAATTTTACGAGAAATTAGGCTAATACTTGTGTTAATACAAGAAAAGTTTATGTAGCAAAATAATGGCATCTAGGCATAGTTACACACACACTAATATATAGTAATATCAACACATCTAGGTAAAAACAACACATAAGTTTTCTGTATAATGTTCATTGAAATTTACATACAACAAAGTTAAATACAGATTGTGGGAACCCAACTTTTTTGCTTGCGACCTCTTTTTCAGATCAAAATTTCCTGGGATTCGTTGTGTTGGTCAATCATCTGATTCAGTGACTCTAGACCTCTTTGTCCTGGCATACAAAGCAGTCAGAAAAGTCATTGACCTCTTTGATGTTTTGATAAATCTGTTCCTGTCAAGATTAAAGTATGGGGTGAAAGTCACAATGTGTTTTCCATACAACCAGGTTGTTACTTGCTTCTACTGTTTTGCATATATCCATGCTCATATTGTAAACTGCATAAACATTTTTTGGAAAATAGGGGTTTTTAAATCACTTAAAGTGAGCATTTTTAGGTTGAGGCGGACTCCCTGACAACGCTCCATGGATGGGCCAGTGAGGTTAATATTCATGGCATGCCAAGTGATTTATCAGTTCATACTTCAGTACTTTTCCGTGCATTCGGTTCGAGATTGGCTTGCGTCGCAAAGATAAGTCAAAAAGATAAATATCGAAGAATTTCACAAATTTACACAATAAAATTTATATAATCATATAAGTAATGAGGTGGTGGCAACAGAGTGGTAACAAGATAAGGGCAACATACTCTGGTTTGCACGTACATAATTTAAAAACACATATTTAATGTTTAAAACGTTGCTGACCCCTGCTGCACTGACACTGGTTAAGAACCACTGGACTAAGTTTAAAATTCCCCAAAAAATGTAGCTATCTTTTGCAGAAAAATTCAGAAGCCTTGCATATATATTTTTAATTTACTGTGACATGGAGCCTGACGGCAGCACTGGTTTTAGCTTTTACATGGACATGGGGTTTCACCTTGATTGTCTTCAGAGGTTTGAACCCAGTTTTTTTTGGAAATCTTCGCCTGGTTGTTTGGCGAGCAAGATTGTTAGGAGCCAACATCAAGCTGCACTAATGAGACCTAACAGATCAAAACATTGTGGATTGACTCTAGGATTCATTTTAAAATAAATCCAGCAACTAACTTTTCCACAGCACACAACTAAACTGCAAGGAAGTATTTGTGTACAACAGACCAATACGAGACATACACTTACTTCATTAACCAACATACTCTCTTGTAACTTGATTCATGGACGTTGTCAGTAGAGTTCCTTCCCGGGAATGTTTCGACGGGAAATTCCCGGGATTTCCCGACGATATTCCGTTCCCGAATCCCGGGAATTTTGATTTTACTTCCCGGGAATATGGCAACAAAGCAAAATTGATTAAGAAGTGAATAAATTTTGCTTTTTTGGATCCCATAAATCAAAACGATGACCCTGTTTTGTGTTTTTCAACCAAACCTGTCGTGAATTAGTATTTACACACAAGTGCGCCGACAGTTTTATAGCGGAAACTTAAGACTATAAATGACGTTGGTACGCATTTATAAGAACAACGTAAAAATGTTTTAGGGCGCAACCTAGCGGTACAAAAATTCTGTTTATTTTTTTTTACGTTTTATAGCTTAACCTTGGTGAATGTGATATTACTAGACGGGAACTTGCTAAATTAAATGTTTGCGAGTGTAATAGACAAATTTTAGTTGTTTAAATAATGCAATTACGCACGAAAAAAATTGTCAATTTTTTTTTTATTTCCCGAATCCCGGGAAGTAAAAAATCCGGGAAATAGAGGAACCCTAGTTGTCAGTTTGTGGGAGTTTCACTCTTCATTTGCAATGAGATTTCTTCCATTTAAAACCAATACATTAAAAAATAAGATATTTTGGGACAGTTGAAGTTTCAATTTAAGAAGTAGATCCGTCTGTAAAGTTCCTACATGACATATGACAACATTCTATTCTACAAACAACCCCTGGTACCTGATATTCTTTCTTCTGAAAACTTGAATAAAAATGTCGAAAAACTTTGGTCTCACTTTCTGCTCAGACATATTTCACTTTTTATATTTGGCAGCAATTTTATTTACAGTAAAAAACATTTATTTTGAACAAATCACAAAAAACACACATAATTCTGAAAGTCTCGTGTTTTGTTTCAATCCGGACCACTGGAGTCTCCATCGGATCAGAGGAAGGACTGATCATTCAAAAATAAATTCTCGGCTGAAAAAAATCAGAAAACTTTTTGATTTTTATCTACATTAACGAAACCATGTTTTTATGTAAGTATGAATTTAACAAAATTCTCACCGGGTTTTTCAATTTTTCAATCTCTTTTGTCAAGACTCGAATAGACTCTGAATCGAATCCGCATCCACGCAGCGCCAACCCCTCATCCACTTTAGGGAGAATCCGACAAATATTTTCAACATCTTTTCGTTCAAACTTGTTGCCCCTCAGATCGAGATTTCCCAACTATTTAAAATATAAAGATTGATCGGAAATCTTTCTTTCAAATTTTCTTTAAAACAGAATGTTTTTTTCTTGAAACCGGATTAAAATCAACTCCATGTTTTTACTTTCAATTGGAAAAAGTAAGTTTTATAAAACTATTATGGATTTGAACAAATATTTATTCTCAAAATAATGAAAACCAACGTTGGGTCCCATCTTCATAATCGCTTCACAGATCATGTTTAAAGTTTCGGAATTAAGTTCGCATTTCCCCAAACCCAGAATCAAAACGGGTTCTCGAATCCGTGGAAGGAAATCCGCGAGAGCGAAAACATCCGAAATCTTCAGTGGGATTCTGATTAAATTCAACTCCGGAGGACAAGAGAGGGCGATTTCATCCCTGGATATTTCGTCAACTTCCTGTAAATCTACGAGGAAATCTGAAACAGGCACAAGTTTATTAAAACAAACATGGCGGTTTTTAAGATTTATTAAATCACTAAAACATTTTATTGCAAACTTCAAACAAGATTTCTTCACTTTTGATCGGATTTTGAACTAAACATTTTTATTCCATTCTCTTCTAGGAGAACAATGGAATTGTGACGTCACAATACTTACTGTGACGTAACAGTGAAGCTTACAAACACGCATCACACCGACTGGAAATAAATACGAACCTCGTAACTCGTATCCATCAGACCTTTTTTCTCGCAGGTATTTCGAAAGTTTCTTCAACAACTTTTTTGCACGCTTTACTGGGAAAGACCAGAGGGATATTAGTTGACAAAAAAAAATCGCCAGTTAACAAAACTTTGAACGCGAGTTACTCGGCCACTTACGAGGTAGCAGCATGATTTTTTCACACGTAAAAGTTCAATTCTGCCAACCTTTTTTATTTAAAGTGCATATGACACGGCCATGACAACTTTGCGTAAAACTAAAGGTACATCTACAACAAACATATATCCAAAGTTTTACGGTTCTACGTCAACTAAAAAATGTAGAAAACTGCACGAAAAGTAACGGCGACCAAAAATCGTAAATCTTTTGCCCTGAGGAGAAAAAATGCATTGTTTAGATAGGAGAAGGCACTTTTTTTTGCAGATATCGAATAGTTTCAAACATAGGAGAATGTACAGATTACGCTACCTTAAAGGTCAGTACAGGGTTGACAAAAAACAATGACAAAAAACAAAAAAGCATGACAAAAAAATTGTCATTGTGACGTCACGAAAGGCCCTTATCAGCGGAAGACCATGGGGTCTAGCAGAAACGACATAACTGTGAGTGGACAAAACGACAATGCTAAACTAACGGTTTGTCTCTGTCGTGTTTTCAAAAGTTCATGTATCACGTTAGCGATCATAAATGCTGTAACAACAAGAACATCCTGTCCCAGTACCGTATTTACTCGATTGTAAGCCGCGGCTTATAAAGTTTTTTAACCTACCGTTTGTGCGGCTTACAATCGAGGGCGGCTTACAATCGAGAAAATACGGTAACTGTTTTATTATTACACAACTAAACAAGACATAATAGTTTGAACTGCGGCCATCTGTCTTCAGCTTAAATTAACATCAAAATCCGTTTATTGCACTTGTTCACTTTTTGTCCCCTGTTTAATGCAATATTATGATTAAACCAGTTTTACAATGTTTTCTATTCCTGTGCATAAGGCTTGCTGCCAGCACTCGCGCACGACCGAAGCGCCTTCTACGACGTCACGCAACAATATCTCGCTTTCGCACGACGCGACAAAAGTGCGACTTTGATCAGCTGTATCTCAGAAACCAGTCGTCGTATCAAGCTACTTTTTTCGCTAAAAATGTTCTAAAGTTATGAACATCTCTTAGTTTGATTATTGACATGTTTTATTTTTACGTGTCATATGCACTTTAAGTGTCCAAAACCACAGGTTTATACAAAACAATGGATATGATAAATACCAATATATATGTTACAGAAATGGTATACTTCAGTACTTGCACTACAGGGCAGAACTTACTTTTTACATGTCCTAGCTCACCTTCATCAATTTGAGGTATTCTGGCTGCCTGAAGTTCTGCTGCAGCAGTGGAGGTTTCACCAGCTGTAGAAACATGTGTTAAAAAGCAGAAGCAATATGTACTGGGCTACTGTTACATCTTACAAAAGTTACCAAAAGCTAAATTGACAAAAAAATACAGCAAACAAATAAAATGTAAGGTTTTGAAAATTTGGTAAGACATCTCTGTCAAAAAAAAGTATGAAATGTGTATTGTAGTATGAATATAAATTAACATACAATTTTTTTCATTAACAGTACATGATTGTTTAGATTAACACACCAAATGGATTGATCTACTGTGGCATGCTTACAGCACTAAAACGTTGCACACCAAGTAACAGCGGCATCACAGCCAAGCCGGGTAAAGCTTCCTTTCCTGAAAGCTCAAGATATAAAAAAAGCACTGCAGTTTGAACTCATAACCCTTGTCATTAGGAACCATAGTTCTACCAACTAAGAAAAAATGGAAACACCCAGTTTGGCTGCGATGTCACTGCCAATAAAACTCAATAATTTAAAAATTTAACCTTTTTCTGCATGTTTTGGATATTTCTTTGAACGTCTTGAAAAAAGTCTTGCAAAACCTGTACGTTTTTGTGTGGCAGAATTGGAATAAACTAAAGAAAAGCAAAAATACCGAGTTGATCAACTCAAGCATAACCATGCTGTAACACATAATACACTGTCAAATCTTATGCAGCGCAGTATGAAAACAAAGGATTGTTGTTATGTTATGTTTTCTGCTTTGTAAATATTTATCACCATTTTCCGGCGACAGTTTTGAATGTTGGGCCTTGGAAGTTGTTGTGCCACCTGATGTTTTGGATGGAGACGATTCGATACTTGTTGAAGCCAAACCACCCCTGCAAGCTTTAAAATAATGTGTTGAAATATATAGTAGAGCATATATATATACATATATATATACATATCATTTTTTTTCTATTTTTGTAGACTTTAGTGAAGTGTTGCAACATACATACCATTTAACAATTAACTTATGTGCCTTTACCACAGGTTTATTTAAAAAAACGATTATAATAAATATCAACAAATATTTATGAATGCAAAACATGGTGGCAACAATACACTCCAGTTTGTGTTGTAAAAATGTAATACTTCGTTACTTGCACTAAAGATCAATTAAGCAACGTGTGTATGTAGGGCAGAACTTACTTTTTACATGTCCTAGCTCATCACCATCAATTTGAGGTATTCTGGTTGCCTGAAGTTCAGCTGCAGCAGTGGTGGTTTCACCAGCTGTAGAAACATATGTATTACAAATAGGAATCAAAATATATTGGGCTACTATCTGTTTACAAGTGCCTTAATGAAACAGAGTACAAACATTTGCTGAAATTCTAGTAAAACTTTAAATAATTGTTCCAGTGGTTCTCAACCTGTAAGGGCTTTTTGAGTGGTGTTGTTGCGTTTAAAGTGTTCGCTACAGTGTGCATAAGAAATTACAACATAAACAAATTCCAACCAAAAATGCCAATCGTTGTAAAACTGCATGCTGCGATATGTGTCATGAACTTTAAATGGGCATTAAATCCTGTTTCTGATTGTTATTTGGCATTTTAAAATTTAGTTCAAAGTACAACACAACCATGCTTTAACACATAATACACTGTCAAATCTTGTGCAGCGCAGTTTAAAGAAGCATTTGTATCTGACGTCACATTTCTCGTATGTTATGTTGTGTTTACGTGGCATCTGTATTTTTATTAACGTCGAGTAATACGCCACGAACCCATTTCAACATACGGCGGATAACGCGTTGTTTATTGTATGCACGGAAGACAGCTAAATATCCGGCTATTCAAATTACGTGACCCTTCCATCAACACAGCTGTCTTTTTAAAATGAGTCACGGATCGGGTCGAACCCAAACGACCCTGTATGCGTTTTCTATATAAGCCACACATCTTTGGGTAAAAGATAGAGAAATATAGAGAAACATAGAGTCATATAGAGTCATAGATATATAATTCAGTCTTTGAAGAGGACGATTTTTCAGTCTATTACTCTATTCCATGATTTCTTTATAGACTCACAGACAGAGACTTTAGTACGCGTGATTGTAACGTTTTGTTGTAATATTCGTGCGACTGTTACTTATGCATTAAACTGACAGATTAACTTTGGTTTACAGAGTAGCCTTTTTATCAGGAGTCAGATATAATATTTTGTGTAGACGTTTTAAATAACGCCCTACACATTGTTGTTATGTTATGTTTCACTCATACAGTTTTCTGCTTCGAAAACATTTACCATCATTTTCTGGCGACTGTTTTGAATCTTGGGCCTTGGAATTTGTTGCGCCATCTAATGTTTTGAATATAGTAGATTTTACATTAGTTGAAGCAAAATCTCCTTTACAAGCTTCAATTCAGCAAAGTTTTGTCAGCAAAAAAGATAACAGAAACACATTTTTAATACACAAACACCAAATAAATATAGTACTGACGGATTTTATGCATGTTGAAAATTGTCATACCGCTGACAGCACTATTGACAGGATCAGATTCCGAACTGGTTTCTCTACATCCACTTCCAGAGGCTTTGATTGAAAATTATAAAATAAAAATAATGGTCATTAAAGCACAAACTTTCCAATGCGCTGCACATACCTGGTTTGTGTCCGAGCAAAAGGCCACACACAAAACGACGAACCATTGCCCAATGGGGTTCATTAATCAAATCGTCCACGATTTGATCAAATTCTTCATCTGCCATGAACATAGAAATGTAGTGTGCACCAAACATTTCCTGCAGAACTTGATGAAGATAGTAGAAGAGAACATCTCTCCCATCAAAGACTCTACGTCTGGGAAGCCAGGATAACTTTGCCATTTTGAACACTACATCCTGTACTTTTACATCTTCTAAACCTACTTTTTGAAGGTCGTCATGTGTGAACACAACGGTTTTACGAACCATGCCTTCATATGCCATTTGGCTAAGTGGCAAATTGAGGTTATCTAATTTCTCTCCTTTTGCATGCTCAGAGTGACCAAGTTGTTGCAAAACGGTATCAAATACATGAGTTATGGTGGAAATACTGTGTACATCACCAAATAACCCAGCATAAACAATAAATTGCAAAAGCATTGGATTGCAGAATAAATCAAGCAATTGTGGAGATTTACTTTTAAGTTTGTTCCACAGTTCATTTGCTTTATCACCCGAGTAACTATCAAACAGTGTCTTTGCATCCTCAGGAGAAAGATCACTGACATAAATTGTTGGCTTAGGTCGGAGTCCTAATGGTATTGATAGCAATGAGTGGGGTCGGGAAGTAAAAATTAATATAGATTTTGGAAAAAATTGCCTGCTGCAAAGGTTAGCAACAAGCTGTTGTACTGGCAAGGGGGTGCCATACTTCACATTTACAGGTGCCATGTTTTCTAGTGTCCAGGTTGCCTGATCTAATCCATCAAAAATAAAAGCACACTTTTCTGGGTTGTTTATCATCCACTGGAAAACAAAACTAAGTGTTTCCTGTGAAGCATGGTTGAACTGGTTATCCAGCAGAAGCTCCTGCAAAGTAAGCTTTTTATCGCCATAGTTTAGATACATGAACCGAAGATGAAGCACTAAATGATCTTCTGTTGCTAGTTGCCTGCACAATCTCTTTGAAAGAGTAGATTTGCCACATCCAGGCGGTCCAAGAAAAGCTAGAAATATACCTTGCTGGTTGTCTTCTTTGAAGCTTGAAACTAGTTTCTCAAATTGGATGTGTTCACCAACAAATCGATCATTGTCCCCCTTGCTTGTTGACGGCTGAAACTCATTTTCCTTTTGAGGATCAATTCCTTTGTAAATATCAGTATCTATCAGTGTTGGTTGAACCTCTGGTATTTCAACCTTTTGCAACACTTCACTGTAAGGGACAACATCTGGATCAAGATTTTCAAGCTGATATTTTTTGATTTCATCAACTGCCTGTTGCAACTTTTCTTCTGCAAATTTTAAACAGGTTTTTCAGATAATAAATCTATTTTGCTGTGAGAAACAGTGAGCACTAGCATCTATGTTTGGCTGGTTTATTTTTAGTGCAGCATGCTGCATAACCACAACGCAAATTGAGGATTAGCATTTATCAGTAAAACTATATTGTGATGGTAACGTCTAATGCCACAGAAAAATGATAAAATCCCAAGTACAAAAACAGGAAAAAATTTGTCTGCTGTATGTATCATTATATTTTCATTTCAAATGCTTCTTTCCAAAGTTTTAGTTGATCTAAATCTTATTTTCCGTGAATTTATGGAACTACTTTGATTCGTATGAGTAAGAAAAAACATAATTTTAGATGACATCGAAGAAGGTTGTGTATCTGACGTCACATTTCTCGTGTGTTATGTTGTGTTTACGTGGCATCTGTATTTTTATTAACGTCGAATAATATGCCACGAACCCATTTCAACCCATACGGCGCGCTGTTAATTGTATGCACGGAAGACAGTCTAATATCCGGTCAGCCTATTTCGTCACACTTTGGTTTGTAACGTTTTGTTATAATACTTGTGCGACTTTTATTTATTCATTAAACTGACAGATTAACTTTGGTTTAGATAGTAGCCTTTTTATCAGGAGTCAGATATACGGCAGTGTTAATATTTTGTGTAGATTTTTAAACAACGCCCTACAGTTGTAATCGGCAAATTTCCAGTTGTAACTCTCTCATTGGTTGTATTTTTACCCACAATGCAGTACACTTTATGGAGGATAAAACAAAATCTGCTGAAGGACGCAGATTGGTATTTCTATTACAATAAGCTTGGCGGCGGAAAATTTTCACCTTGTATTTAATCCTCTGTTACTTTAGAAGGTGGAAGTCACAAAGCAATCAGTGAAGCAATGGGGTCAATTTTACGGTTAAGTGAGCTCATATGCAAGTGCTGTTGCTTGGGCGAATTTGAGCCATTTCGGGCAGTTTTAAGTAGAGTTTTGGGCGTTTTAATCAGGTAGCTACGTGGTAACGTGTGCTGTATAAAATTGTGCTAAAAAGACGGTTTAAGTTTGAGGTTATATCTGCGGAATAATTAAAGACTTATGTCTGCGTTGAACGGTGTTTCAGCTACAGTGTTTGTTTTACATGTTGGCCAAACAAGCGTGAAGAAAATTCCTTATTCTCTAAGCCCATGTGGTTTACGTGAAGATGCCTTGGTAACTTACTGGCTCCGTAGCTTCATTTGACAATTTGGCTCAACGCAAGATACGGTAAACTGGAATCTTCTGTCCACCGTAATCCATATTGAAAATAGCTGTCCCTGTACTATCGTATCTACCAACTGATTTAAACGTTTTCACAAACACTTTTACTTCACGTATGTTTGCTCAGTTTCGCTTGTCACAGCTACCAAATGGTTTGTAAAATGGTTACGTAGGTTATTTGTGATGTCACGAGGTGATGAGTTGTGAGCAAACTATTGAAACAATTCATGGCTTGATGCCACATTACCAAAATGTTTGCAATGGCAACATATAAGCGCATGTGTAGAATGGTTTCAAATCTCCGTCGAAACTCTTTCATCAATTTTTCGCGGCACACACAGTTTGCGAAACCTGTTAAACGCATTATTCTGACAAGCTGTAAAGTGCACTATTCGTTCAAGTAGACAAAAATGATCGCATGCTCATCATGATTCTACAAGGGAAGTGAAAGCTCCCGAGCATCTGGATACAAACACAAATTACTAAACACATAAAAGTGTCTGAAAACTACAGCATGCTTTCGTTTTAAATGCTAAAGTCAGGCACGACAGCCCCCAACAACTATCGTAACTGGAACTTAGACATTCACTATCTCAGTGGTATATATGTTAGTTGCTCTTCCTCAGTCGCTCTCTCTTAAGGACTCGGTTACCCAGTTTTAAATTCCATTGATATGACGCGTGTATTATTATTTGTAAACGCATTCTGTTCACGGAGTCTAATTAGTTATATTTCAGAACACGCCCCAGAAGATCAGAACTTAGCTAAAACAGCCAAGTTCACACCGCTGGGTCTGACCCATGCTCCGTAATGGAGTTTTAGGTGCTTGATAATTTCGGAAATTACTGTGTTCGGAAAAATTACATTTAATGTGATGATGTCCACGTCATTTAATCAGAGTCCAACGGTCTAAGTCACATAATATGTTTAATTGGATTCTATGTTGTCGCTGGGGCAAGACACAGATAATTGTTAATTAGTCGCATTTAAGCTAATAATTTGGTCATCTTCAAATGGTCGTGAGTAAAGGCGAAATCAGTTGGGGTTCGATTTGAATACAAGTATTTGTATTCCAACCTTCCCTAGTAAAACTTCCCTACCTCGTTTATCTTCTGATTCTGTATTGGTTGATTCATGATAATGGGCATGATGGTGATGTTCTACAGTCTGTTGCAGATGTTCATGGTGATGTACGTCACCAGTATGTAGGTGTAGGTTCTGGAATAAAACCAGAATATTTACACAACAACAAGGTGGTTTTCTTTTTGGAGTAGCTTCACTAAACTAAGCATCGCCGGTTTTTGGTTGTTGAAAGTAAAGTAATAAATTACTGAGAGCATTTGTCAACGTCTCAAAGAGACCACTATGCATATTAATAATAATATCAAAGTGTGATATGTTTGATGTAATATAGCAGATCACTATAAAGTGACTAATCAACAAAAACCTTTACAGTCACGAATAAAGTCTTTACATTCAAGCTTACCTCGGCAACAATGTTTTGTGAGTTTTCTCCTTCTGTTTGTTGTTCGGCCATTCTTGGATTAGCAGGTGTAGCTTTGTATTGCAAGTACAGTGTAGAAATATACTACACATATATAGCTTACGGTGTGTAAAGATTTGTATATTATGCAATTTAAAAACACACATACTCATGAACAAAAAAAGTAAACTAATGTAAAGTACAGTATAGAAATAATACATGTAAAATCTGTGTGATCAACAGTCTCAAGTTACATGCCTTATTTAGAAACAAATTTAACGTTGCTTATTTTGTCGACCTATAACAGCAAATACACCGTAACAGACTTGATAGTAACGGATTTCACATGACTTTACTGAAGTAGTAATCAACGGTGATAATTCAGATAAATACAAAACCCGCGAAATATACTTTACCGTCTGAATAGAATAATGTTGATATTAGAAGAGATGCATTTACTTTTTGCTATTTAACTCCATCAACGCGTACGGCTCCGTTAACCTGTGCGGTATTTCCAATTGCCTGTGGTGGTAAATATCCGTCAACCTGTGTGCGCCCGTGCAAAACACGGAAATTACGTTTGTTTTTTATGTGTAAGGCAGTTTACTTATATTGCGTCATTGCGGAACATCTACAGTCCAACAGTTAGAAGATATATTCATTAGCACATGTAGCTGATGAACATAGTGGGCGATTCTAACTTAGACGCCATGCTGCGGAAATCAGCCTACCAGTGGGTGTTGAAGGTATGAATGACTAAACCTGCTTATAGCAACAAAAACAGAACTCTTTAATCAACAAATTTGTGGTGAACTAACATCACGTCACTATTGGTTCCCAGTTGCTTTGCTTGGCCATAATGTTTACTCTACTGTGGTTCGTCACCATTAGTTCCTACCTAGTTTGGTCCCTAACGAATCGACATCAAATGCAAAGAACCACAAAGTAGAAAATTTCCTGGTAAGTTAAGCGGCAAGATCATATCGCAAACTGCACTTCGGAATGGGACGATCACGCCTTGTCATGCAAGAGCATAAAGCGTTGTCTGATTACGGTTATAGAGATCCCCTACGTATATGTGAAGGTCGCCTGGCAAGTTGTGCGCTAGCTCACCAGTGTATCCTGACAACATTACGCGCGTCGGTTTTAACAAAAACTCCCTACATTTATTCAGAGAACAGCTGCCGGAAAAACAACATTACAACGAACGGCTGCTGTAATGCATCTAGTGACTGTTCCGCTCGTTTCCCAATGACCGTTGATGGGTCTTGTGACTTACATAGGGATTCTAAGTTACAACAAAAAATTTTGCTCCTGGATGACACTGTACAGAGGAAGGACTTTTTGAGCCTCCTGGAAGATCTGATGACCAACAGGGGGGTATAAACAGCCCTGAGGGGAGGGTTTTGACACTTTTTCAGCAACTAAATTTGATGCCATTGCATAGAGAAGAGTTGGCACTTACAAAAAGTTTTTGACAATTCATTTTTCTGCAACATCCAGTTCCAATTTTTGTTACTTTTTTTGTCAAAATATTGGCTAACCAGGGGGTCAAATGCAAACACAATTCGATACAAGAAAGCAAGCGCAAGGCGGTAATTTAACCCCAGTTCCAACGTGTACAACAACAGACACGAGCCTAAATGAAACTCTTTGCGAAACAGACAACGTTTGATCAGGAACAACTTGTTTTGTGTTTTTCACTCACGTCTAAATTTCTATAAAATCCAATGCAAAGTATGACCGCCGTTTCAGTAAGCTCAGTTAATACAGCTTTTTCTACATCGGTCTAACGCTGCGAAATTGAGCATTGCAATAAGCACTGAGATTGCTTTTGTCGGGGAAATCATCAAACAGAGACAAACTCAATACAGGTTGTTGATTTTCAAATTTCTCCTCGTTGCCACAAGAAATGCAAATGGTGAATGTTTTGTAATTAAACGAATTTAAATTGGTGTAAAGTCAAAAAGCATTAAAAACTCAACGTCCAACGAATGTGCGCACAAACATCTTTAACCAACTGCAAATACAAGGAGTTTTCTACCTGATTACCCGCAAGGCAACAAACAAATTTGGCAATTCTTTCTTTCCAGTCACTTCCAGTATCACCGACAACAGGAACTCACAAACATCACGCAACTGTACACAAAAAACAGAGTGTATGTTGAACGCAATGATTTTTTACTTGCGACTGTACAGATATATTACAGCAGAAGTTAATCCCAATGCGTTTCTTGGCTAAAAGCACACAGCATTGTTCACGAATAATGCAATTGTCGTCAAACGCAATGGATTTCTTAAAGCTCTTGCAACTGCACAAGAAAACCAGAGTGTACGTTGAACGCAATGATTTTCTAGCTTAAAGCTCTTGCAACTGTATACAAAAACCAGAGTGATAACTAGGACTGGCCTAGATTTCTACTTAATCATCCAACCAAGATGTTTTTTTTTTAAGAAATATATTTCTCCCATGCGGCACCCTCGGTATTCTAAAAACAACAAGAGTAATCGTAGTGATTAGCATCAGTAGCACACATCAAGACTAACATTTACACACTTAACCTCCAGACCGCCATCCTGTACCAAACCAAATAAAAAACACACAAGCACAGCAGCAGTTGAACGGTAGCAACGAAAAATGTTGTTGCGTCAGCGGTTTGCTCGCGGGTGTAAAGATAATATTTGCAGGCACCACACCAGATGAATTAGAACGGTTTAAAAGATTCAAATGTAAATAAAAATGAAACAACAAGAAAACGTTGTGTTTATCGTATCCTGGGCAACACCATGCGTTGAATGTTAATTGTTGCATTGGTTATGGCTTGTCATTTCGCCTCGCATATGTCAAGTGTTCTGCAGCAAGGTTGTTCGGCAAACGTTACGTAGTAGCATTTATCCAGGCTAGGCTTTGTGCTTAGCACCGTGTTGCGCTTGCTGACGTAATGCCCCAAAAGAGCAGCTTTATCATCTTTGCTTTTGCATATCTATGTGTGGGCTTTACCCCACAACGGTCTATGGCCACGCCACCTCGTGGAAAATGAATTTTTTGTTTGGCCGACGTAGCTGTGGCAACACATATGCCATAGTTTCGGCAGTTTAGCACTTGTGGCAGTTGGTGGTTTCCTTACAGGCGGCAGCGCCCGCACGGTTGTAATCGTCCAGCAATGGGTGTATTGCCACTGTCGTGAGCAATCTCCCGGTACTTGTGGAGTGTGCTTTCCAACGTTGCTGGTCTTTTGTATGTAATCATCGCCCTTGGTTTAAGTTTTTTTTCTTTTTGTGTAAGGCGTACAAGTTTTGGGAAAGATGTTGCCCAAATCAAAGCGGTTTTCGCGCTGTTTTTTTGGCTGTTTCAGATGAAATCCCTTTGTCATTCTTGCGCCCCTCGAAGTATGTTTTTGTAGGCTTTTGCAGGAAAACCTGATGATACACACTTTTTGCGGAGGTTATTAAGAGTGGATAGGTAGTCTTTATTCCTTTCATTCAGTCTTCGTAGTCTAACTGCTTCACCTTCGCGATTGCCTGAAAGACTGATATAGGGTGATTTTTGAAAGAATTTTAACGCTTTAATCCCAAAACCAATCCAAGTCGTCAGTGGGAGATCTACGCTTTTTTATGAACGTTTTTATATGGTCAAAAACCAGAGTGTACGTTAAACGCAAGGAATTTCCTAACTTAAAGCCCTTGCAACTGTACACGGAAACCAGAGTGTACGTTGAATACAATAAATTTCTTAAATTGACGTACCCCAAGTTTCACAATATACGTACGAAGTTGTCTCCCGCTATTTTTCCTCAGATTCCCCAGTCCGCAACCAAACCAATACAATTCATACGGGGAAACTAAGGAGTAATAGTTACCTGAAAAATCCGAGTGTACGTTAGGCATAGAAGTTTAAGGAACTGAGACAGGTGAGGCAAGTTGGTTCGGCGCCCATTTTAATGAGTTTTCAGGCGCACAATTTTCTTTTAACTAAAAACAAATAATTTTGAAAGCAAAGAAATGTTTGAAAAAAGTTTTCTACTTAACACGGTTGTAGGATTGTATATTTGATTTTTTTTAATGTTAAAACTACAGTTTTAATGATAAATCTGTTACATCGAGCAGATTTCAATAAAATTCAGATAAATACAGTCGTTTATTTTCACAAGATTGAGATTTATTTTGAGCTCATAACAATTAGGGTAATAAACTATTTTTAATTCTATCGTAGCATTACCCACGCATTGAATCATCATCAACCGGTGACAAAACATTTCGCAGCAGCGGGTGGTTGATTACCGGGTAAACGTGTAAACAAAAAGTACCAACGGCGTGAGCGATTTGTAGTCATGCCGTATGAATACAATTTTTGTCATGCTTTCTGCATAAGCTAGCCAGTCCTTAAACGACACGTGTATGCAAGCCATACCGACGATATAAGGTTCAGACTAGTTTGCAATATTGATAATTGTTTCGCAAAGTTGAACAGCAATTTTTAATTGCGTAAACATGTCAGAAAGTGGTATTTTGGAAAACGTTTGGAGGTTCCAAATACATGGTATACTTTGTTTCAACAACATGGAACAGGAACTTTGTGCCCCTAAGAGAGTTCATTGTCAGGTTATGCCAAATCTCAAAATCCTCAAGAACAGGACATTTCGGTGGATGATTTGCTGATGATGAGGATACAGACTGTTTCACCCCTTCACACTTATGTGTAACATACACCTGCTCAGAAAATGTATCAAAAAGACAAACCGAGATGGCATTTTCACTGACGAAACAAAAAGGGGATTGCAACATGACTATGGGCGGAGGAACTACTAGAGTTTCAAACGAAATATTTTATTAAAAGTTTAAAGACCTGCAAAACCTTTTCTCTCACTGAAGAAATATTTGAAGTTGGCATGGGTCTGGCCAATCCTTTTCATGGAATAAAAACGAACTGGCAAAAACAAATTTTTACCATGCTTTCCTAAACAAAAATCAACAAATATGACATTTATTGCTATATTTCTGACTTTGAATCCGAACAAATCCATTTCGAAACTTCACTACTTATTCTTCCGCAACTGTCTGTAATTGTTTTCTTGCGTGGTTCACGTAATCTGGTCACAAGCCCGAGGGTAATGCGTTGTACCATAAACCGTTTTATCCGTAGCACTGTTGCTCTTTTGATTAAGAAATATTGACGCGTGGGACGTTTCTACTCAACTTTTGGGATTAAAGAAAACTTCACAATTCTGCAGAATGGATACCGATATTGCAACAACGACGAATTTCAAAAATTAAACAAAAGTTTTATTTTCAAATGAGGAAGATTGGCGACAAAAACGCGTATCAAAATTCTGCGGTCAAAACAGTTTGCGAACGACTATCCCCAGGCAAAAAAACGCAGCAACCACGAAGAGGAGCAAACCACGAAGAGGAGCAAACAACGCATGTATCCCATGTGATAAACGATTACATACAAGCGGCTAAATGTCGTCGTTTGCCGCCAGCATTACTGACACAGATTTGTAGAGTGGACGCGTGAGTATTTAATATTAATAGAAAAGTTTACGTTTTGGAATTAAACATGACCACAAATCTAAAATCGTGAAAAAATTTTTTATACCGTATCCTACATCAGAGACAACAAATAGAGTTATCCACGTCCGATGTTAATTCGATTTCGGGTATTAAGAAGCCATTAGTCCCGCAACCAAAAATAATTAATTGACGATTCGGAGACATGTATTATTTGATGAAATTTAAAAATGTATTCAATAATATCCGCACAACATTATATAAGGCTGACATAACATGACGTAACCATTAAAATGCTGGTTAGGTATTACGTGACAATAATTAACATTTACTTACATTTTACAAAACATGCCTTTAAAGCAGTTTGACATTGAGCTTATTTATACAACGTTTTAGCACAATAAAAAATGCACCAAACCTTTTCGAAATACCCAATTGCTTGTTTCTGTCCTTGTACCTGTCTGCCAAAATATCTTACGCGGAACAAACCTGAAAAACTTGCATGACATGGTTATTTCTTGTTTCACAAGTTACTTAACTTCAGGAAATGACTACAGTTCAGCTGTTTCAATTGCGCAGTTATTATTTTAGAAGGTTTAATTTTGCGTTTCAAATATCACGGAGGACAAGTCACCAACTTCTGCAGGGCCCAAGTTTGCAAAGAAAAAACACGCCGTGTATCTGACTACTAAAAATATTTGCCAAAAAAACTATCTTTGCGACCTTTTAATCAAAACACCTTCTCCCAACGATGTTTTTTAGTATGCGTTCAGTAAGTTCTCTATATTTCGTATTTATAATATCATCGAAATGAGAAAAAATGCCAATATGAACAGATTGTTATAAAGCGTCGATGTGAAATTAAATCCACAGGGCCGATTTGCACATATTTTAGAGATTAACCCATCTGTCGGATAGAAACGAAGCGTTTAACCCAATCACCGGTGGCATTTTCAACCAGGACCATATCATTCTTTAATAAACGTGGCAATAAATATCTGTTATTTATTGCGTTGAAAACCTTCAAAACCTGTTATTTTTGTCTCAATTACCATCCCGTGGTTTGTTTCTTCCTTGAGTTTTAATGAAAATAATCCGTGGAGTTTTTTCTGTTCACTTGATTTGGCCAAATTGAGTTTTTCTAACACAAATATTGATTGGATTCTGGGAAAATCCTTCTTCCAAGTTTTGTTACAGATTAGGACAAGTGCTGATTAGGTTACCATTACTTTGGTTTCCTATAGTCGAGCAATGTGAAAACGCTTAAGAAATCTTCCACTTCCTTTAAATTTGGTTTACCACCAAGCTGAAAATTGTTTCCTAGATCGCAAGACTAATCAATACAACATTTTGCTTGTAAATGCCTGGATTTTTTCCGGCTTTTATCAACAATACAAACTTCAATTCAAAAAAATACGTTTTTTAGTTTTTTTTCCTGCATTGGGCTCAATAAACTGAACAAATCTACCTCAAACTTTATACTTACAGGAGACGGATCTAAGACGGTCAATAATTATTGGGGAAGATTTTCCATCATCTAAAAATTTTATCGGGTCACTAAATTCTTTGCTGATATCGTTTGCATGAGGAAATGTGAAGAAGAGTGTGAATATTTATGTACGTTTGTTCAGAAATTTTTTGCTTGAGTTAAAAGAAATCTGAATCAGTTTTATTAAAAGCCACAGTTTTAGCAAGAAGTTTGTTAAGTACGATGTATTGTTCCTAATGCCATTTTCTAGAGTAAATCCTTCACGGCCTCTTGTATTATATTTTTTAATGCTGTATAATACTTACGGGGGTTTGCACCATTTCCCTTCTTTGCTGCTTCATGTTACAAACTGCCTTGGAAACATCAACCAAACCAGTTTCACTTAATTCATCCAATAAATTATCGAAGCCAATAAACGTTCCTGTTCTTCCGGCTCCGGCACCAAAAGTAAAAAAGTTCAACTGGGACGTTAAATGAAATGTGCATTATTTAGGGGATTTTCTATACCTTCAATGAACAATTGTAGGAACTTCAACATTTAGGGATTGTTGTACCTCAGCCAAGTGCGTTTTAACTTCTTTATAAAATTTCAGAAAATCGGTGGTGGTTTGTGGAACTTTGTGGTCTGGCCAAGCAGTGAAATGATTATGTGCGTTGTTCCTGTAAATTGAACTCAGAACGTGTATCAAAACTTCAAGTTACGCGAACTACTTACAGATATACGAACAACTTTCAGATATATAAGTGCTATTCACTTCCTGTGACTTTCACTCGTGTTAAGTTTCAACACCGATTACCATTTTCGGACCAGTAGAGGGCGCACTTGGACTAAGAACAAATAATATTGTTGTTCCTTTTTGTGCGGCAAAATTAAACAGTTTTTTAACCAAACCTTCCCCTTTTCTTGATGATTGGCTAGCATTACAATTACTTGGACATCCTTTTTCCAAATCATCGTCCAGAAATCATCCACAGTTTAATGGAGCGCTCCTTGGGTTGCAAGCCACTTGTACGGCTGCTTAAATCCAGAAATATATAAGCTGCTGAAAATCTTGGTGTGGGTCCTGGAAGGCTACTAAAGTTTTTTGTTATTTGTTTTACGTACGTTCGTAAAGGAAACGTCAATTTTATTGTTTCCACCTGCCTCCTCGTTGTTTAGAATCATTCTGGTGTGGTCGTCTATGGAAATAGCAAAATCAGCTGAAATTTTAATTCATAATTCAACATAGTGTCTTGGTTTGGAGAAGATTTTTTTGCCGTTTTATTTCCATTAACACTATTACCTTTTATCAAAAAAATAATTTTGTCGGCTGCCTAAATTAAACCGGGGCAGTTGTATTGTTAAGTCTATGCGCAGAAAGCCTAAACATGTCTCAACTATCTCGATTTTTAAACACTTTTTACTTACACGGGATTATACTCTCGTATCAATTTCTGCTAGGATTCCCGTGGTTGTGTCGTCATCATATACAGTAAAAAATGAACTTGACCGAAAAAACTTTTACATGCAACGCGTCAATACAGCACAGGGCTGTGATTGGTGAAAACAAACAACTCTTCGCTCAGTTTTAACCAATCACAGAGTACTGCTTTAATATATTTTTTTGACGCTTTTGGGGAATGTAAGATCAAGGTTATACGAGGTATGTAATATAAAGACGCTCAATGGCTTATGTTTGAAACCAGACCACTGTCCTGTGGTCACATGATTTCATTAGAGTCACATGATTGCCGTAGAGTCAAAGACTGGGATGGCAGATTGCGATGACAACATTTTAGCGTTCCCTGACGAGATCACTAGATTAGGTGGAAAGAGAATGCGTGTTATTCTTATCGGCGCAATGTTGATAATGCATCTGTAAGTCTTGTGGCAGTTAAATCATTATAGACAAATCGTTTCTTGAACCATGTTTGCATAACTCGGTGAACGCAACCACAATAAAACTTGTACAAACAGTTACAATATAGCAGTCTTTTGTTGTCACGCGCAAACTAACATAGCAACATACGTACTTCCGTGGACGGGTCGATCCAAATATATACTGCAGGAAATCCCACGTTGGTTGCCTGTAGGCTTCTCTCCTACATCTCATGAGGTAACACAGACTGCTGACTGTTTCTACCATGTGTGGTGTTAACGCTTACGTAATAAGCAAAGCGCAGGAAGTGGGGGTCTTGAGTCGTCACAAGTAAAAATCGACTGTGTGTTGTCCAGCCGTACATGGCACGATTCTGCAAACTTTATTGCCATGAACACCTGCTTACGTTATCATGTACCGAGAAGGTTGCATTGTACAGCGGCGAGTCTAAAAGTTGATTTTATAAACAATGAGTGTTGTTTCAATATCATGTTTATTGCCCTTCGTCGTAATATGTCGAACGAAAAGCTTCTCACTGCCACATCCAAATTTTACATCTTCCTGCATTTGCTTCAGGAAGTTGCTTTGCATTAGGCATTAAAGCATTGACATGTTTTGATTGTGGTTGGATATAGTTGGGCGAATTCGTCTTGTGTTGTATTCATGTTATTGTTTCAGTGACGCCGCCCCCTCCCGCTTCCGCAATTGCTGGCACAACAGTATCTTTACTTCTGCTGGTTGTTTTGATTGTGGCGGAAGTGTTAGGTAATGAGCTATGCCCATGCTTTTGCAACACACATATTACAAAACTCAACTAACCACACAGAGATGGATTAAAAACGCCAGCGGTCCCGAAAAAAAAAAACGTTCTCGTAAAGGCCAGTTAACCATAAGTTGTTGCGAAATAGCAAGCAACCTTTCCTAACAACTAAAGTTCAGTAAAACCCTGCATGATTTTAACACCTACGCCTTATTTACACTCCACTACATGAAGATCACGTGCAAGAAGAAACTACGACGATTTTAAGAGTTGTTCTTGAGGAATTCTTCACTGGCAGTATGGGCAGGGACCACGAAGGTTTAAAAGAACAATTTAGGGTAGATAACACTGTGAGAAAGTGATCTAAGCCAGGCCTTTCATAACCATTCTCGCGACCCCTCATGTTCGACAGTAACGTTTTGATAGTTTGTTGCAACAGTTAATCGTAATGAAGCAAATGAAAAACTCATGAAGGCCTACTTTGTGACAGAGTACAATTAAATGTTGTTTGTGTCACGGTGACTCTTTGCAGACCATCAGGTTTTGAGTGTGATCCCAAGTTTGAGAAGTCTGATTGACAGATAACATTGCTTGGATTTGAAACAACTCTAGTATTTTCATTGTTTCTTGCACCATTTTCTTCACAACATCAAACTCAACAATATAACTGCCTTAGTTAAATTCATGCAGCTGACAAACTTTTTTTTTTAAAAAGGTAGAAATTATCCAGATATTACGAGATTTTTATTAAAATCGACATTTCGTCTACCATCCGGAGAGATTTCTTCAGGGTTATGTAGCAACTACCGAAAATTAAAGTCGCAAAACAACAAACAAACTATATATACATTGTCAAAGAAGAAAATAAATAAGGGGGTTTCCTGTTTGTATCGACCGAAAAATGTTAACACTGAGCAAAAGAACCAAAACTTCATGAATAGGCGGCGAGAATATGTAGGCCCACATATTATGTAGCAGGTAAAATAAACGTTGTTGTCTAGTATAATCAGAAATAGAGCAAATGCGTCTTATCACCTTTAGGTACTTTGTATCGACAAATTACTGCAAAAACACCGTTTGTTAATAATTTGTTACAGTATCACACATTTACAGCAATCAAGCAAAAGAACAGTAAGTAGGACATTTACAAACAACGGCGAAACTTACAACATAGAGTTCTTGCTTGGTGCGTAATCATTTCGTTCAAAGCTATAATTAACAGTAAAACATTTGGAAGAAGAACCACACAATTGATTGGGATAATGTAACTAGAAAAGAAGTTCGCTACGTTTTCATCGTCAATAAATTTTTCTTTCCTCACTAGTTATTGTATATTGACATCTGAAACAGAACAAAGTAATAAAACCAATCAAAATGTAAAACAATGTATATTCACATGAAACAGATGGTGGACTTTTGATCTTTATCGATGTAATTTCCTCATAATTGTAAACTGGATTACTGTCGTCCACATTAAATCTACAAATATAACAAGTAATACGACCTAAGTACATAAATATGCATCACACAACTTTTGGTTCCGCAGACATTCGTGATCTGGATCAGTCTCATTTAGAGCCACAAAATCAGCAAGAAGTTTGTGCAGAAAGATATATTCCTCCTGAATTACAATAAACCCTTCACAAGGGACAACGATTGTGCATTTGAACAACATTTACTTACTGGAGTTTGTACCAGTTCCATTCTTTGCTGCCTCATGTTACAAACTGCCTTGGAAACATCAACCGAACCAGTTTCACTTACTTCCTTAATTAAATAGTCAAAAGCAATAAACGTCCCTGTTCTTCCAGCACCATCACTACGAACAAAGAAAGTGAATTTTTTGTTTAATTGGTTTCAAAACTAGCATTATGTTACCTGCAATGTACAACAGTAGGCACTTGAACATTTAAGGTTCTTTGCACCTCGTCTAAGTGTATTTCAACGTCTTTATAAAATCTTAGCAAACCGGCGGTAGTTTGTGGAACTTTGTGGTCGGGCCAATCAGTGAAGTGATATTGCGTTACGTGTCGTAACTCCTGATAAACAGTAAAGTTCATGTTTTTCTGAAAGGAAAATTATTGCAACACTTACCATTAAATATGCGTTGTTTAGCTCTTCAATAATCATTTTCCTGATGATAAAGCTGCCATGATTGACAATAAGCCTTACTTTTATCTGTGTTTGGTTTTGCATTGTTCAAAATTTTCCGGCCAATACAGCGCACACTTAGACTAATAATTTAATTTGTAATATTGCTTTATTTGAATTTGCAAATGTTATAGCGAACAAAACCTTTCCCATTTCGTAAAGATTTGTGAGCATTACGATAACTCGGACATTCTGTTCCCAAACCATCGTCCAAAAATCATCTACGGTTTTTGGGATCGGTCCTTGCGTAGCAATCCACTTGTTCGGTTTCTTGAAACCCTAAAAGTGCAGAGAACGTTCGTGTTGTTTCGTAACCTTAGATTTGGCATATTTATATCAAGTACATTTATGTGGGATGCATTGATATATTGGTTTCCCTTTCCATCGCCACCACCAATGATCACCCGGTTGTGTTGATCTAAAGATAGTATGTTTATTAGTGCACAAATGTTTCTCACAGTTTTTGTTTAAAATCGGGAAATTTAATAACTTACATGGGATAATATTCTTGTAACGGTTTCTGTCCCACTTGTTTTCCTTATGATGACATTCGAAACAGCCTTTTGCTTTAATTTTGATGTTCTACAAAATGTCAACTCGATCAAAAATTTTGTTCATACATTTGATTTGCCCTCAAATACCTTTACCTCAAATTGACACTTCAAACCTTGGTGCTCCTTTTTCGTGCTATCAGAGTAAAATTTTCCAAGATCATATTTCTGTATCCTTAAGGTTTCTCTTTGTTCACTATCGCCATCTAGTAGAATGTATTAGTGCTTTTATAACGCTTTTCAAGCAATATAATACAAAATGATAAAACGTTTATCCACAGGACAAAGGCAGACAATGTACGAATCGTTTTACCTTTCTTTACAGGGCAGGTTTGTTTTATGCCAGATAAACTTTTGGAGGAAAACTTTCTACGTATTCGATCTCTGCAACAGAAAAAATATTGGTTAACCACACAGCTGGAACAAAAGTTGCTTACCTGAAAACCACAGCTGTCACAGTTAGACTGATGAGCAAAAGTGAAGATATTGTTGTGCCAACTATTTCAAATACAGGCGCTGATTTTGACGGAATCACTGAAATAACATTTTGTTGATCCAAGAAATGACATATTTACCGGTCACGCTTAAATACGTGTATTAACTATTTACGAACATAAAAAATGTGCTAAGAGAAAATGTTTGGATTTGTCTGAATCGGGATGCCTGCAGCCATTAGTCGGCGAAATTAGGACCAAACCCGTCATTAAATCTTTCCATCTGTTTGACTCAATATTTGCATACCCTCGTCAAGTTCTACTTTGCATTCTCCATTGACGTCATAAATCGTGTTGACGCAAAACTCTGCGATTGGTTGAAACTGGGAGAAAAGTTGTTGGTTTTCACCAATTAAAACACTGTGTTGTATTGAAGTAGATTTTGATTCAAAAAGGACTTCTTTCCAATTGCTCCATGCATTGGGAGCTTTGTTAATTTGTACAATCGCAAAACGAAGCTGCATACAAAAGACCGCTTCAAGTTCGGACAACATTAATGCAGGTAAAAAAAACTACTGTGGAATCGCCGTACAGTATTTTTTAAACCAACCTTGACAGATTTGACTTTATTTTGCAGGTTTATCGGTAGTAAAACTTTGATGTCGCAAACACCGGAAGCCATTGACATTTGACCTATCACATTACGAAACAAGCCTGACGTCATTGCAAGAGTAGTAGGTTCTCTTATGTTCCAAACGCTCGGAAACAATTGAATCTAAATCGTTGAATTACGTTTGTTAATTTCAACCACAAAATTAAATATATTTACCGATATGGTATATGAGATATCCGGCTTCAGATGATCGATTTTGCTTGTGTAGATGTGGTTGCTTGTTGAAGGTTGGGTGAAAAGTTTGCTGACATTGATTGAGTGACTTTCGTTCATTGCTCTTACAAGGTAAGTTATCGATCCATTGTATTTGGTCAGATCTTCCCATTGAACTGTGACCCGGTCGTTGTAACATTTGCCCGTATATGAGATTTTAAAGGCTGTGCACAGATTTTGTTCATAAATGATTAAGGTTGTCATTGCCGCTTTTATTTAAAACGCGACATTCACCTGAGTAAACGCAAACGTATTGACTTTCTTCTGAGCAAGAAGTATTTTTGACGGACTTGGAAGATGTGTTGTAAAAACTACAGTTTGTAAGATTTGCTTTCATGATATTGAGGTCTGTCAAATGTATTTTTGGACATGTAGTGTTTTACGCGAGGAAAGTTTATTCCTATCAACACAAACCTTGAATCCACGTTTCTGATGTGGATGGAAGTTTAAAGTGGTTTAAAAAAAACAAGGATGGCAAAAATCCTCCAGTAGTAAAACAGTAACTAGAAGCAGAACTATTACTACGGTTCAAATTTGAACTGATATAATACGTTCCCATGTACATTCTTAGGGCTGTAACACAAAAATAACAAAAAAAGTAATAAAAAACAAAAACATATTACTCCTCTACCTGAATTAAGTGTCATCGTTCTTTCCTTTGCAAGTGAAACAGAATTATTTGACCAGCATTTTATCACAGAACTTTTCCCAAATATAACAGAACTCGAAATAACCAGTTTAGACATTGTTGCATTATTTTGTTGGAATTTAGTTATTTTTGTTGGTGTTTTTGTTTGATGGTCGATAATTTGGTCGTTGATCTTCCAATAAACAGTAGGTGGTGGAATTCCAGCAAATGTACACGTGTAAGTTTGTGATTGGCTGAAACTTGTTGGCGATGTTAAAGAAATAAAATGTGGCCCAACTGCATGCAATGCAAGGATAACATTTGTTAGAAAACAATATAAAAATAGAAGAATACCTCCAACTGTTGCAATAGCAATTGTGCTTCCTACAGAATTGTTTGCGTGACAAACGTATTCACCGCTATCAGCAATAATGCTTGAATGATGCAAATACAGTTTACTTGTAGTTTGAAAATTATTTGATTGGGTTTTTCGTTGATAGAATCCAGTCGACAAATTAAATGGAACTAATTTCGAATTTCTGCAAAGGTGGTCGGTTAAATAGTTTGCCGCTTCAACAAGATTCTTGTTGAAAAGTATTATACTTTGTCCAGTAAACATCAGGGCTGAAATATCCAAATGAAGTACATATAATGTTGGAAGTTTCACCTTCACTTATGATGACTTTCTTTGTTGACAAAGAAATGTTAGCTTTCACTAAAACATACAAACACCAGCAGTTAAAATAAAATTTTAGCATTTTTTGGTCAATTTCTAACCCAATGCTTGAAATTGAGCTGTTTTCGTTTTGATGTTTGAAGCCACACACTTGTATTCACCAGCATCCTCGATTGATTTTAAGGTGAAATACAACTGTGACGTTGATTTAAATTTACCACTGGTTGTTGTTATTTGGTAAATCGAGTTCGAGGGCGAGAAACTGATTGAAGAGTCGAATCTTTGCCAACGACTAGCTGGATGAGGTAAACGGTTGTATTTTGTGAGGTTCTGACATACTTTACAACACAAATTAAATTTCTAAAGTTTCCCATATTGACAATAAAAAAACGGATTTACAAGGAAGGAGAAAAAATGTGTTTTAAAGTATGTCAGAACCTCACAAAATACAACCGTTTACCTCATCCAGCTAGTCGTTGGCAAAGGGTAACCATAAGAAACACAGGTGACAGTAATGGAATCAGAAATCTTTACAACTTTGTTCGTCTGTGTAAGGGAGATATTTGCTGCAACTAAACACGTGAAATAACCATTATAAACCCGTCCAACCATGTTATTTTAAACGCACTGCACCTAACACCATTCTGGCGTATACAATGCATGCGTATATGATGTACCTTTTACTTGAAGTGTAATGTCGTTTTTATCACCGTTGCTGTTACTCGTATGACAAACATAAGAACCAAATTGTATGACGTCATCAACTGTTAGATGAAGTCGAGCTCGTTGGGAAAATTGACCCTCACTTAAACTCGTGTAAATAGGTTCGCTCGATAAAACACCAATTCGGTTCCCATTTCTGCATTAACATTGTGTGATAATTGAACTATTGTTTATACAAAAACATTATACTTTATTCATTAAAATTCTGGCTATTAGACAAAGAACACAGTATATTGCTAAACAAACGTTAGGACCGCTTTTAGCACAAATATAGGATACATGACACCCTTAATACACAGCACCTTTTCCATACAACCGTTGGTTTGGGAAATCCGTATGAAACACAATCAACTTGATATTGCTTCAAACTTTCGACAACCATGGATGACGTCGTGAGGGAAATATTTGGTTTAACTGCGTTTAAACTTGTGTCAAAAGCCTAATTTCAAAGATTCTAACAGACACATATCTTACCGTTTAAGGTTATTTCATTGATTTTTCTGCCACCAGCCACGTTATTTTCCGCACGACATTCGTAAATTCCACTTTGCATTACATCAGTTACTGTGATGTGAAGTCTGTTTGTTTGATGGTTAGTTCCTTGTTGCCAAACTTGTTGGAATATTAAAGAACTTGGTGCGCACGTAACTAAGGAAAAAGACCTACGACAACAATGTATAATATTTACAAACCTTTAATTTCTTGAAAATGTTTACTAATAGTTTTCGATGATTGTAACCTAAAGGTTCTGCACGATGTATTAAAGTTTGTGACTATTTTTTGTTCCATATGACGTAGTAAATGTAAGTTCTGCAAACAAACAGAAACATTTAAAAAACTAGAACATTAAGCGAAGTGCGCTTAATATTTGCATAGTGCAGGCCTGCGCATATGTTACCAAATGTATTTCCAAAATTTATCTCACCTGTACCAACTAACAATAGGTCTTGGGTATCCATGCGAAGTACAATCAATTACATCCTTGCGTCCGTGTTCCAAATTGACCAAGTTTTCTGTTACATCTATATTTGCTGGCACTGAAATATGCAATTGTAGTAAGACTGTTTGTTGTGTTCCGTAGTTTGCCACAACTTCACTTTTGTCCAGTGAAATGTAAAAAGACTCTATTTCATACTATTATGTTACAATGGCATTTGCGTGATTGCAGTACTGATCAAACCTGGCAACTGCAGAGACACGGATCCAACAGTTTTACAACTGGTGCTAGTTCCAAAAAGTTCAATCTGTATGTTTCCAACGTGATAAAGTTACACTGTTTATTATGTAACTAAAACTGGTTCCAGTGTAACTACTTTCGAGCGTTACTCGTTGGTTGTTGTTGTGAATTGCTGTAACTATTATTGGTTCTATGTGCAATCCTAATATTTTTCCACTTATAGTGACTGAGTCACCAATGTTTGATAAATAACTTGATTGATCAAATGAGATTTCTCTTGCCCCTGCCAAGTACGACAGTTTAACTTAATGTTACGTTAATACAAACTGAATAGGCTATATTCAAATGTAGTATTTATCGTAATAAGGTTTGTCATCGTGTGCTAAATACATGTTTTTTTGAAGGAAACTCAGGAAATCACCTTTGTTTTCACATATGTAATAGTTTGCGCGGTCACAACTTCCAGTATTCCATCCCCAATTTCCTCCTTCCCTCTGAAGCCCAACGCACAAACCACTTCCAACACCATTCAACCATGCGGTGTATCCGATATTTGTCCATTGGGCTGTGAAACATAATCATATATATTATAGGACATGGCACGTATCTTACTTCACCTGATGGCGAGGTTGATGATCTTTGAGCAAACACTGTCCCATCAAGCCACTGAAAAGTTAATGCATTCGTTTTCCTTCTACTTCCCAAGTAGGCGTCTGAGTAGTATAGGCTCGCCATGAAGATGCAGCAGTAGTTCCTCGGATGTAGGTCTTCCTCCGATAAGGTCCTTGGCTCCGAAAAATGTCCCCCTCCTCCGATCAGATCTTTAGCTCCGAACCCGCTTCTCCGCTAAAATAGAGCCCTTTTAGCTTTCGGGCTTCACGTTTTCGGGCTTCACATCCGCAAGAGTTCTGAGAAAGTCGGGTGTGTGTGAGAGGCATGTGGTTTGAGAATTAAAGATAAATTTGTGTGGAATTAGATTAAAATTAGAGCTTTTTTCCGCCACTGTGTGTAGGTGAGAATAAATGTTAACAAGTGGGGAGTTGAATGTTCAATTCTCTAATGCAGTATGATTTCATCGGTGTTTAACAGGTAAGTTTCGTAACATGTTTTTTAGGTCAATCGTTGTGATCGCTTTCACATGATGGTGTAATGTGTTTTCTTGAAAGAATATGCGGTTGTTCCTGGTTTTGTGGCGGAAGGAATTGAAAGCAACATGTTAATTTTTGATCGCTTTCACATGATGGCGTAATATATTTTCTTGAAAGAATATGCGGTTGTCCCTGGCTTCGTGGCGGAAGGAATTGAAAGGAATATGTTAATTTCTAAGCTGTTGAGTGTTTTCGTGCTTATTAATATGGAAAGCATGCGTGTGGCATTTTCAAAACTGTCAAGTGTTTTCCCGCGCAACTACCTCCCCCCTGTTGAACAGGAATGTTTTTCTTTTAGGGGGAAAAAAATAGGGTTGTGTCATTCCACCTACTGGAAGTTGGATGAATTTATGGCGATGTAGCAATGACGTTATCATCCCCAAGCTGTTTCGCGGTAAAGTGGTGAAACCCGTTTCCAATAGCCTTCTGAATCCCTTCCTTGTTTTAGATTCACGTATGTGTTATTGTTGGAAAATAGTGTTTTATCATTCATACTACCGGGAATTTGGATTGATTTCTTGCTTTGTTCACAACCGATTTCACATTAGCTAGGGAAGCCGTTCATGGGCTGCAGTTGGCGGGAGAAATCTGTTAGAAGAAGGTGATTGCACCATTTCATGGGTATGAAAGTAAACGGAAAAAAGTTCGGCTATAAAAAAAGTTTCACCACGTGTTTCGTTCAATTTGGAATACGTGCTGGTGCGTTCAGTTTTGGGTGTAATGGAAAACGCACAGCGTATGTTTGTTTGTCCTAATTGTCAAACGAAATTTTGGAATGAAGCACAGTTATCCAGACACGTCCTTCTCTGTGACGTCGAGAACGTGTGCGAACACTGTAAAAAAAGGTATTTTGTTACATTGTTTTGTGTTTTCTGTGTCGTTTTTTTGTTACGATATTTGTTTATGTTACAGCACCAAGAACAACTTAAGCGTCACGTAAAGCAAAGTTGTACCACGTTGCAGTATCCGCAAAAATCTCTACAAACATTTGCGAATGCTGAAACTCAGACGGAGGAAGTCACGACAATCGACAGTCAAGCGAATGCGGGGCGCCCGAAATGTGTGAAACGATTGAGGTAAAATATAATTGATGAAATAAAAAAAAAACTTATGTCTTTCGTAATGTTGTCTAGATGTGAAAATGGGCCACCAGCAGAAGAAGAACCATGTAACATTGACACCAACACTGCAAAAAAAATTAGGTTGTAAGATATTTGTATGATTTTTTTGTCGGTTATAACAATAGTTTTTCTGTTGCGAAAGATCTGACGAAACAAAACATGGTACTTCCAGTATTGGTCAAGCTGTTGATCTATTAATTGGTGAAACTACCAACTCGCCGAATACAGATTTTTCTGCACAGGACGTAATGTAAGAAAAAGATTCTTTGATGGAAAAAACAAAACGAAAAAATTAAATGTTGTACATTGTTTTGCAAGGTTTTTGCTACAAGGCAACGGCGAAAGCTGCGGTGACAAAACGTTTTTTTTCGGAGAAGGTCAGAATGTTTCAACACAGACCGAGAATGGATTTTTAAACACTCCACAATACATTGAATGCAGAACACCGAGTGAAAGCGTTCCTCGCGAGTTCCCCGTTGAAAGGTGAAAAATAAAAAACACGTATTTTCGAAGTTTAATTCCCATTTGTGTCGCAGTTCTGACCCCTTTTTTTGTGGAATTGGGTCCAACACTACATCCTGAAACATCGGAGACTGAAACAACAACTTTGATCAAGAGAGGTTTGTCCGCGCGCCGGATCATGCAATACAATTACTTCTATTTTGTCGTTTAATCTTATAGTCAGTTGGATGTCTCTCGGTGCTCTTGAAGACTCGGAATTTACACTTTCTCAGATCATAGCCTGTGACGAACTATGGTAACCACTTGTTGGTTTTTTATTTTAGAACCTGAGTAAGTTTTTTCTTTGGGTGGTGAAATCATCTGCTATAACTTTCTTTTTTTGCCTTTCCAGCGACGAAGCCTTGGGTAAAGATGAAGAGAGTGAAAATGTTTTTTCATATTCACCCGAGACTTCAGAAGAGCGCAGAGAGGTGCAGAGGGGTAGGTGGGTGTTTTGTGTACATTCTTATCTCTGTAGCAGACCATTGAACGGTTTGTGTTTGTTCTCAGTGGAAGAAGCGGCGAAGAAACTGGTGGAGGCGATACAGGGTTGCGATCCGTTGCGCCTTCATCCCGGCCTGACTTTGACGACCGCAGCGCTGTTATCAGCAGCCATCTGGTATCTGACAATTGGCGAGCAATCCAAAACTTCCAAAGACGAGGGAAACTGACCAGTGTTTATAATTACCGCCTTCCGCTTGACTGGGTTAGAGTTAGTGACATTGTCGATGAAATATTATCCGCAAGAAGTGAAAGATTTCGTATTAATGCTGGTTTTGGGTATACCCTGGAAAATCTCTCGGGGGATACACGTTTTTTCCACTCGAGTCCTAATAATTTCCAAGTATTCGCAGCGCCTTTTACAGTTCGCACGCGTGATGAGTTGTTAACGTTTTTCGCCGCTTTGCGAGATGTGGATGTTTCAGAAAAAGTTCGATTGGAACGACCGGATACTTCTTGGAAAGTTAAGGCCGCTTATTGGTCATGGTGTCGAATTGCCTCTGTACGTCGCACGAAATACAGGACTACGTGCGCTGAACAAAACTCCCGACGGTCGTCGTCTTTATGGGGATAATTTGTGCTTTTTCAGATGTCTTGCGCTGTTTATGAACCCAAACCTTGTGAAAGGGGTTAGTACTAAAGCACGTGAACTGTGTCAACAATTCTCACAGCACGTTGAGCAAAAAAGCGCTATTTTTCCCGGTGTGACATTGGAAGACTTGCCCAATTTGGAGAATTTTTTTCAAGTCAACATAAATGTCTTTGAGTTAATGCCGGGAGAACAATCGAAATGTAAACTCAAATGGCGAAGTGTAGCCCGTCTAAGTGAGAAGCGAGATCCAATTTTAAACCTCAACTTGTTCGAAACCCATTTCAGTTTGATCCACGACCTAAACAGATACTGTTCAACATACTGCTGTCGGGTTTGTTTAGCTTTGTTCACACACCGTGTAAACTGTGCGCAGCACCAAGCCACCTGCACTATGCTGACGAAAGAAATTTATAAGTTTGGGTATTTTTCTTCTCCGAAAAGCATGGCCGGAAGTCTTACAGACGCCGGGATCGTGGTTGATTTATCGATGAACATGTCCCCATTCTTCGTTTGCTTTGATTTCGAAAGTTATTTCTCTACTGCGAGTCTTCCCCCTGCGGCGCCCAAAACCAGATATGTAGCGGAACACTTACCTTTGAGTGTGTTCATCTGTCCCCGGGTATGAAGCACCGCGATGTTTGGTGTCGGAAGGAAGCAGTCAGGAGTTAGTCGAACGCTTTGTTGATTACTTGCATGAAATTCGAAATGCCAGCTGAAAGATCTTGCTTCAGCGTTTTTCAGGCGTCATCAGACAGTTGGAGACAATTGTTCGAGACAGTTGTGAATGTGAAAAATGTGATCGTGAAGAGCACCCGTTGTCCAAACTGCAGATTGACTTGAATCTTTACCTAACCAATACCACTGTGATCTCTTTCAATGGCGGTTCATATGACTTGCAACTGATAAAGCGATTTTTGTTTCCCGCTTTGTTAAAAACCGATAAGATTTTGAATGTGGTGAAACGGAACAATCAATATTTTTTCAATAATCAATATTTTTTATAAAAACAAGGTGTTTCGAATTTCTTGACTTGCGGAATTACGTGGCGGCAAACTGCTCATACGACGCGTTTGAATGCAAGCAACTGAAGGGTGATTTTCCTTACGAGTACATGACAAATATTGAGAGATTAAATAAAACTTGTTTACCTTCACAAGAATCTTTCTACAGTTCTCTTCATCGATCTACAATTTCAGATGAGCGTTATCAGAGCTGTTTAGAAACTTGGCGGTCTGAAGGCATGACACCACTCAAAGATTATCTCATTTGGTATAACAACCGTGACGTGGTGCCTTTTGTAGAGGTAGTTTTGAAACTCTGCAATTTTTACAACACGCTTTGAGTAGAACCGTTTAAACAGGCTCTTTCCGTTCCCGGCGTAACTCTAATCTATTTGTCCAAAACAATGGATCCAAATATAGGCCTTCCACTTTTCGGTGAAGAGTTTAAACACATTTTCAACCTTGTCCGTCAAAATATTGTCGGCGGACCAGCTATCATTTTCCATCGCTACCACGAACGCGGTCTTACCGCAATTCGTTCAGTGAAATACGAGGTTGAAGCTTGTCTTTGTCAAAGTGTTATTGGTTGGGACTGCAACGGATTATATGTTTGGGCTATGTCCCAGCCTCATGGGACATCGTTTTTCACGGTTCTCACCTATGAGACCGATTCAGACCATTTTAACGTCTCCCATTCTTCCAGACACGGTCACCTTGCTCGTATATGGTTGGAATTTTGTTCAGAAAAGGACAAGGTTTTCATTCAACATCACTTCAACGGCGGAGAATCTTGTATTGGCAAGCGGAATATTCCAGTAGACGGGTATTGTCACGCGGAAAAAAGAATCTATCAGTTTTTCGGGTGCTATTATCACGGCTGTCGAGTTTGTGAACCGCGATTTTGCTTTGCAGATAAAACTAAACCGATGAGAGCTCGTGAAAAAACAGCGGAAATTACCGCTTATTTCCAACGTCTCGGTTACACTGTGGTGCATACATGGGAGTGTGAATGGCAGGCTTTGCAGTCGCGTGACAAGACAGTTCACAAGTGTTTTGCTTCTCGCATGTTTTAGAAACTGCGCATTCCAAAGGTCAGGAATTTTGTGAATGTGCTAGAGGCTGTGCGTTCGGGTGCCCTATTTGGACTGGTAGAGTGTGACATTTCAGTTCCTCCAGAGAAGCGAAAATACTTCAGCGAATTCTGTCCTATTTTCAAGAACATAGATGTTTCTCGTGCTTATATTGGTGAATATATGTACGGTTTTGCAGAAAAGCATGGTATCATGTCTACTAAACGTCGCTGTTTGATTGGAAGTTTTTAAGGCGAAAAGATTTTGTTGGCTACGCCTTTGTTGAGATGGTATTTGTCCCACGGTTTGGTTATGATCCACATCTATCAAGTGATTTGCTACGATTCGAAACGTTGTTTCAAGCCCTTTGTACTCGCAGTCACAGCGGCACGACGAACGGGGGATGTTTAGCCACATAAAAAATTGATCGGGGACACTTTTAAGCTGCTAGGTATCGCTCTTGTTATGTGTTGATGTTAGTTTTGCCCACCGCTAAAAAAAATAGACTCGGTAAAAAAAAATTTATTTTTTTTAGGTGTAATTTTTTAAATGTTTTTTTGTGTGATTACATGTGTTCTTCCGTTACCTAGGCAACTGTAGTTACGGGAAGACGCTCACCAACAAGCACAAACATATGGAAACGTTATTTCAATGTGAAAAAGACGCACAAAGTTCGATCAATTGTTCAAGATTCCGTCATCTGGAAAAAGTGAACGATGATTTGTACGAGGTCAAATTAAAGAAGAAAAGAATCTACCAAAATCTACCCATCCATATCGGTTTCAGTGTTTACCAGTACGCGAAACTACGAATGTTACAGTTCTACTACAACTTTCTCGACCGCTTTGTCGACCGTAGACATTTTGAACTCACAGTCACTGATACCGATTCGCTTTACGTGGCTTTGGCGGGAAGTACCCTCGACGAGGTGGTTAAACCGTGTTTGAAACGGGAATTTTATTCCACCTTGCACACTTGGTTCCCTTCGCCGTGTTGTGACATTCACCGATCTGAATTTATCGAAACCCGCGTTGCCAACCGCCACTTTCACCAACGACCCTGTTGCGTGCAACGCGAACGCTTTGACCTTCGCACTCCTGGTCTGTTCAAAATTGAATGGGAGGGAAGCTGTATCGTAGCCCTTTCAGCCAAAACGTACTTTTGTAAAAGTGAAAACGGCGACAAACAAACCTCAAAAGGTATTAATAAGCTCCAAAACCCGCTCACGTTTTAGCAATACCTCAACGTGCTACAAACCGGTGTGAGCGGATCGGGGAAAAACACAGGTTTCCGAGTTTTGAATCAAAGCATATTTACCTATGAACAAACTCGCAGTGGGATTGGTCATTTTTACTGTAAACGTAAGGTTTTGGCCGACGGTGTATTTACCGAACCATTAGATTTGTAAACCGATGTTTGTTTGCGCTTGCGTGCGTGCAAAATTGCGTAACTCAGCATATCCACCAGGAGCGGATGAGCGAGAGAGCGAGAGCGAGACGCTTCAAACAATTTACATGGCATACAGCCGTGTGCGCGAGTGTTCAGCACCATCTGGACGCTGGACTATTTCGACGTCATTTCCTCCTTTTTCAGTGATAAATAAGACCGCGCGTAGCCATCTGCGGTATAGACGCAGCATATATCCCGCCAAAGCAAACTCGCCCTCGAGAAAAAAATGTCTGAGTAAACGTATGCACCCCGACACAATGGATTTCCAAAGCAAGCGACGCAGTGCAACTGAAATTCTTGCGGACATTTGCAAAAGAAAAACTCCCGCAGGTAAACAAACACCGACTCGCGTTGAAATTGTGTGTTTGTGACGTATTTTTTATCTCTTCGAACAGGTTCCAGGCTACGATGTGCAACACTGTACGTGAGGTTCAAAGGAGAGTTCTTTACCCAAGATGAGCTGCGAGAGCTTGCAAAAAGCTTGTTCTCGGAGTCTACGTATATTTTAATGACACCAAAACCGTCCTCGGACGGTTTCTCACGTGTACAAATTGTCTACTGGGCGACTTCAGCTGCTCTGGACGATTGCCTTATTGAAGACCAAGCAAAAAACATGTCTTTTGATCTGCTGTCAGATGGTATTGGTTTAAGTTTCAAGTCGAAGATGCCTCCATTCGCGAAGAAGCCACACGCGTGGAAAGCATATTCTTATCACCAGATAAAACTAAGTTTTCTCCACTTGGTGCGCCTTCGCTTTGTCGCCATGTTTCGGATGAAGACCCATAACCCCCCTCCCTTCCTCAACCGCCCCGCCCCCTTTTTTTAACACAAAGCCCCCCCCCCCTGCCTAGAGGGGGCTAGGCAGGCACTCACCAAAGGTGAGTGCTTAAAGAGGGGGGGGAAACAATGACGTCATTTTTTTGTGTGTTTTTGTGTGTGCGGCGACTTGTATTCGAAAAATAAACAGAGTTACAACACATTTGAAACAACGGTGTTCACCATGGCGTCATTTTTTAGCAGGTCAGACGGAAACGACTTGACAATAGTGGACATGGGTAGGCCACGGGCGCGAAACAGTACAAAGTAGATACAATGTTGGCCACAGGCAGCCGAAAGGGGATGCCGAACCCACTTGTGAATTCCATTTCCATTCTGTGGCGTTTCTGTTTAGAAAGGCGACGGGCTCTTGGTGCATCGGTTTTCGTCCAAAACTATCGAAAAATTCAGCGCGACCGCCTGCATCGAAATAAAACGCGAGTCAATGTGTACCTGATCGGTTACTTTTATCGGTATTTACAATGTACGCTTTTGGCGACGGGTGGTGGTTGTGGAATAAACCTTTTAGCTCATCGCGCGCGTAAACTCCATAAAAAAACAGTTCGCGCCACTTGATCCCGGAGCAACACGGACGCTATTTCAATTTGATTCATTTTCACGCAGGGTAATTGAACATTCCTGTGCTTGTTTATCTCGATTATGCTGTCGAATTACGCGTACACCGAAATATTTATAGAATTCGGCTGCGCCGTCCCGAAATGCGCCTCCAAACGTATATTTCCGTGTTTTACCAGTTCAAACGAGGCATCGGTCGCTTGATCCGGAGTTAAATCGAAATAGTACAGAGTAAATCCGCGGGCGTAATCGTTGAGAGATATTCCGTTACCTTCGTCCGAAAATTGCACCCCGAAACCGGTAAATAACGACAAATAACTCCTGACGTGTTGTTTTGAGTTATAGTCGGGTTGCAACGGCTTCGCCGGTGTTAGTTTACCATTATTGTATAACGCCAGGTAGTTTACGTCGAAATTTTTAAAGTGAAACGTTTTTTTTGCATAACTTCCATTGAAGGCGTCGTTGTCGACAAAGCCAATTACCACGCGTCTGGGGATCTGACCAGTGAGAAAGGTGTCGTGTGTGGTCGAGAGATTACCGGCGGGGACCGAGTAAACCTGGACCGTCGCTCGTGTAATCGGGTAAAGCGCAGAAGATTTCTCGAGGGCCTTGAGATGACCAAACATCACGGGGGCAGAGGGAGTAATTTTGCGCACAAACAGGCGGACGTCGCGCAAGTTTGTTTTGTAGTCTGATCCCGCGGCAGCCATGATAGAAAACGCATCTTTGCTCCTGATCAATGGAATCTTCACATCAACTCCATTCAACAAAAATCGCAGTTGAAAAACGACTCGCGGGGGTTACTAATTTGTTGTTCAAACTTAAATCTACTTGATCGAACAGGGCATGCATCCAGTAGTTGCAAGGGTCGACTGGTGCATTCGCATCCATGGCTGTTCCGTCCCGCTTAGTGATACGCGCTGTGCACAAAAGCATGAGGCTGGACAAGTCTAAGTAATGTTCACCGGACCCAGAAACGAGAAATTCGATCGGTCCTGCGTCGTTCAGAGTGGAGAGCGGAGCGAATTCAACCCAAGTCGATTGTTCGACACTGACCTGAGTCGGTTTGACCGCGAACAAGTCAAGTTCGCTTTTAGTGCATTTTCCAGAATGTTGGTTTATGAGAGTGCCCATGTCGTTTTTTGTAGCTGCCGCTGCTGTGGTCGTTGATGTTACGAGAAAATGTCTGTCTTGCTTCGTCTGATGGTCGCGGCACGTTTCTTTTTCTTGGCTGCTTTTCGCCGTTTTAACGCTGGCTCACCGGGAGGGTTCCTGAACGAGCGCTGTACCGAACGCAATAATGTCGCACCCGCTTCTCTGCTGCGTTTTAAAGCGGCAGCCCTAGGAGACTGCCCGCTCAACACGTCACCGGCCAGTTGCGCCCCCGTTTGTACGATTTGCTTCCCAACGTGTTTCGCCCCACTTTTCAACATAGGCAATACAGCTCTACCGAGTGTTGCGAATAGGCTACCTAAACCTGCGCCGTTCTGCGGTCGGCCACCGGCATAATAAGGCAATGCACCACCGGCTTGTGTCATGTAATATTGTTCAAAGTCACGAATATCGTCTTGAACGCAATAGGGAGTGCCGCAATGGCGTTGCATTTCACTGAAATTGCAAAGGTTTTTTCTCAGGTGAAGTGTAACCACCACACGACCACTTTCAAAAGGAATTTCGACGCCGAATTCGTTTCTTAAACTTAGTTCTATGCTGCGGATCGTGTTCGCTCTGACTGGATGGTAAGATAATCTGTTGAACCTTTTAAATACAGTCGCGCCAGGTTCTCCTTGTACCGGTATGGTGTCAAGCAAAGGCACGATTGAATCACCCACAATGCGTCCGTGTAAAATGTCAGAATAGACAAAGATAGAAGAAAACGCGTGATTTTCAAGTGTGCAGGGCCTGCGGCCTGTGTGACAGCCCGCTTCGAGCGTCGCCGCCTTTGCGGTAGGATCGTTCCCCAACAAGTGCCATTAATCAGGTGACAGCTTCATCCGACACCCTCGCGGTAGATTAATTTTGGTAAATCGTGTCACAGGGTCAAATACGACTATGTTTTTGATTACACCGCCTTCGGGAGGGTAGCTTTCGTCGTCCAATTCGCGGAGCTCTTTTGCAGATAACCTTTCTTAAACATTCCGCGGGTGACCGCGATCCGCACTGGTGCACCCACCAGAAATTACCAAGTCCGAGAGGAAGGTCGCGGTAAATCACCGTATAAGTTTTGTCAAATTATTTCCTCGTTGGCTCTGTTCACCGACACTGGGGTTGTTCGAATACTCCGGTGATACGAATTGTTGTATTCCTCCACTAAAAAATCCAAAATTTCGATGTATTTCGTCTTGGATGTGTGCGTGAAATAACGCCACATGCGCTGTTTCAACGTGCGGTTGAAGCATTCTACGATCGCCGCTTTTGTTTCGTCGTTGTAAGTGGTGAAAAACTCGACTTTACGTTTGCGTAACCACGCTTGAAATTTGTTATTGACAAACTCCGCGGTCGGTTTGCAATCGTTTCGTTCTGCGATCTGTTTAAAGATTTTCTCAAACGCTTTTACAAGACTTAAACCCGTTTTTGTTTTTATTGGAATCACCCAAGCGAATTTAGACAAAACATCAACCACAGTCAACAAATACCTAAAGCCCTTATTGTACGCACTCAGCCTCGTAACGTCAACGAGATCCGCTTGCCATTGGTGGTCTATTCCACCGACCACCACTTTCAAGCGTTTAAAATTTCGACGCACAGGCTTGTGAAGCGTGTAGGAGTCTTGACTTTGCAACCACATTTTCATCTCACTCCTTTTCCGTTCGGTGGCGTGTGAGAGTCGACTCCACCAAAAGTCCGGTGGCGTGTGAGAGTCGACTCCACCAAAAGCACCGCGATGCGACGGCGAAAAATACACGTTTGAAAACTCTACAGATTTATCCATCGTTTTGCCAACCGACTTGTCCTCGCTTGACCTGAAGTGGATACGACTGAGTGTCGACGGCTTGAAGGCACGTCTTTTCTATACCCAAACGTTGACGGCATGTTGACTTTCTCCAAGGCAGACGTAAAATCATTCCAACCAATCGGTTTTGAAGCCAGGCGCCTAGGCCGCACGGCGGAGTGCACCAAATCTTCAATGTGACTTCCATTGATTACGCGCCCTTCAATTAAAAGCTCGCCAGTTGGAGAGAAATCGATGTTAGGTTTTTTTTTGAGTCCATCATTCGCTTTGCCTTGTGTTGCAAGGTTCTCGGGGTGGAGTCGACAAGGTGTTTTTCTATCAGGAATTTTTCGGTCGGACGTTCCGTTTCTTCTTGCTTTGTACCCGTGATCGTCACTTCCAACGGTTTTTTGACATTGGTCTTGTCATAAAATTGATAACGATAAAGCGCTTGGTTGTACAACTTAAATTTTTCTTCCAGCAGAATTGATTCCGTTAAAATGTCTTGCATTTTCCTGTCCAACGTGGACAACGCGTTTTCAACCGGAGTCGAACGCGATGAAATTTTGTCCTGAAGTGTTTTAATAATATTCAGATCGACAACAGCAAGTTTTTGAACGCTTTCCATTATTTTCCACCAGTAAAGAGTTTGCCCAGGACCGGAATTACTGAACCTATGAGTGGGGCCAGCAAGGCAGAAAGTAACGCTGAATTATCTGGCGTTTTTTTACAAGAGAAACTGACTTCTTTCCTAACTGACGAATCCCCTTTTTATATTTACACAACTTTGCGCGTTGAGGATGAGACAAAGGTACGTTCCCCTTTAAAACGTTTAACGCACATTCACAAATACACTGAAGCAGTTTTCGATCAGCACCTTTTATAATCGTTGGAACGAGTTTTGGTTTGGCCGAAGCAAGTGTGGCAAGAACAGAAGCGTCGTCATTTAGTCGCTTTGACATTTTTTAGAGCCTTTTTGAGTTTTCGGAACGTACACAATCTGCGTTTCCCCGCGAAATACGTTTGTACTCCAGCGAAATTTCTCCGGTGTTGACTGTTTAAGGTCCAAAAGTAAATAACCGTGGGCGCCTCTCGTTGCGTCTCTATAAGATTCTTGCAGCGCTCGACCGCGACCAGGTTGAACTTGCTTCGCAAGATGACTGATTTGGGATGCGTCTCTAGGATTTTTGAAAACGACCAAATAGTGTGCGTTCAAACTAATTGTCAGGTGCTCTTGTCCTTTATGAAATAGATTTTGCACGATATAAATTACACTAATGTTTCTTTGATGACTTCCCTTAGTGAAAAGATTGGTCACGTTCGCATCACATTCGCGCATTAAATCGTCCAGAATTAAAAGTGTTCGCTTCAAAGAATCAAAGTCGGTCACCATGCCTTGAACAAATTCCACCCCATCTATCTCGTCATAGGCAGATTGCCATTCTCCATAGCACCACACAACACGCTCGGGTGTTGGGACCGTCAGTTTTTCCTCTATCAACCGTTTGACAAAAACCGATTTACCGCAAGAAGAAGGCCCGGCTACCAGGCATGTAAACGGATGTAGAAACTCCATTTTGTTTAATAACGTGTGTACCTGTTGCACCTTAAACATACTGAAAGTCGCACAAAAACATCGCTTTAAATACTTTATTTCACAGCACACAAACGAATCACCAGCGAATCAAATAAGTCACTATTTCAGTAATATCATCACTGTAAATGATATTGGGATGTTTTTACCCAAATTAATTGGGTAGCTAGTTGGGTACCTTCGTTGGTAAACCCAAAATGCTAATTGGGTTCTTTTGACCCAAATGCCTTGGGTAACGAACACCCAAACTCGTTGGGTAACGAACACCCAAACTCGTTGGGTAACGAACACCCAAACTCGTTGGGTACATAATACCCAAACTTTTTACCTACTAAATACCCAAACAGTTTGGGTAAAACCTAACCGCACCCAACCATGTTAAAACCCAAACCTTACACGTTCACACGTTGATTTCAAAGATGTTTTTATTGTCCCATGACAACACAATGACAAGAACGAAGTTGACTGAACTGTCAAAAAATGCCCAAAGTAACTCAGGCTGGCAAGAAAAATGTTTTGGAACAAACAATACAGTAAATACAGTCACAATCATGCACTGTTTTAATCATGTACAGTAAATAAAAACACTTGTTTCAGCATTATCAATTTAGCCATTCAAAAAACATAGTTTTAAACATTTTTAATTAACAACCAGTAAATTACATTTCTAACTTTATAGCCAACTCTTTAACTGAGTCCACAATCTGGGGCTTTTTTATTTCAAGCCAATATTTTTGTATAAACTGCAGTGCCTTGGACACATGGGGGCAGTATTCATAGTTTAGTGAATAATAATATGACAGTAGGGCAACCACACCTTGCACAATTGAGTCAACTTGCATTACCATGCATTTTTCTGACATGAGACAAACTTTCTGAACCTTTTCAATTGTCATGTACATGCATTAAAGACACTATATACTTATTTGAAAACATAGTAGCTAATAAAACTTATTAAATACAAAAACTTCTTAAATAATAAAATCAATTTGTTAACATTTTACCGGATAAAGGTCCAGGAGGTATCGCTCCGAGCCGCAATGCTTTTTGGTCTTATTTGGCAATATATTGGTTAGTAGCCACAACCCAATAATAAGTTTCCAATCTGCTGGCAAAAATAATCCTAGTTTTATACCAAATATTGTTTTCTTTGAAATTTTATGCAATTAAACGTGCATATTTATGTCTGAAAATATGGTAGACTTACCCTGGTTGCTGTTGTCTTCATGAAGAGGAATTTGTTTTAATATTCTTTCTAGTTTAGACCCAGTTTGGGCTTTCTGTACATGAGCAATTACTTTTTGAAATAAAAATTCCCCATTTGTTTGTAATTTATCCAACGTGGGATTAATTTGTTGAATTCGGTTCATTTCTCTGAATAGCTGCAAAACCAAATATGGTAACAATAGTGCAAACATACAACTCGATAGTGGTAAAAACTAAACAACCATCTTAACAAACATAAAAACACTTGTAAATGTTTTTACGACAAAATGCTCAAAGAAAAAAACCTCTTACTTCATCATATGTGGATATTGGAGGCCATTCCTTAACCATTACTTGGGGTGTAGGTTTGTTTTGTGCTATGTACTTTTGTCGGTAATGAAATGTTTGTACCATTAACTCTGAAATAATTTTTTTGTTTCGGAGAATGACTGGCTTCATAAATTCTTGTTTCAAGCTCTAAAAAAATGTTATCATAAAAAAACATGAGAGGAATGCAACATTAATACTTATGATATGCCACAGTAAAGCATTCTGAGGTATGACATTTATTTATTCTAGGTAGCAGCTAGAAACAAAAAGAAGCAGTTAAACACGCCTATGTTACACAAAATAAATATATAGTGGTTTTGTTCAAACACAAACAAACCATTTGATGTTGTTCCATCAAAGAATTGTCCTCCATCTGACATTCTAAACTGGCAACTTTTCGGCGCTTAGCAACCGATGTATTTGCAAGTCCAGACAAATTGTTGTTTGCTCTTTTTGATGCTGGTTTTTCCATTTTTGACTTTCTTATTTGTTTTAGTTGGGTGTTTAATTTTTGTGTTATTTTATGCAACCAGAAGATCTAAAGTACAAACTGATTAGTAATAATTCTAAGCTATAATTTCATGCATATATTAGAGGGTTACATTTATAATAAAAATGAACAGCTACCTTGGCTTCTTCCTCATTTAAACCCAGTGAAGCTTTTCCAAGTGCCACCAAAGCTGAAACTGCTGCCCTTCTCAAAATTCTACCAGGATGGCTGGTTAAGATAAATAACTGTTAACAATAAAAATGTTACACACAGAATACAGGTATATACCTTTCATAATTTTTCATGACTCTAATGATCTCAGAGGTTATTTCTCTTTTTCCCTTGTCGGTAAGTGAACCTGTTTTTATCAGCATTTTTGCATGATATCCAAATTGGCAGGATTTTATTGGAAACGATTTGGGAACTGGATGGGTTGTATTTTCAAAACTTGAACCGGCAGGCTCAGACTCATTTCCAATGGGCAAATTATCACTAAAATCATCAGACGTCACAGGCAGGGTGTCATCAGACGTCACAGGCAGGGTGTCATCAGACTCACAAAAGTCATCTTCGCTTTTGTTAAAATTTTTAATGGCACTGAAAAGTTTAAGAGTGTGACCGAAAGGCACACCTGGCAAAATTTTTGTTAGTGTATCAAAATCAATGACACATCTTAAGGCCGATGAGTCGATTTTGTTATCTGCAGAAAGAAAACTTAAAGCTAGAAAAGTAACACAAATTTGCAAGTTGAAACTTGTACATACCAATAAAATGCAGACAAATTTTTTCCAAATCATTTTCTGGGATTTCGTTTAAAGCATCTCGAACCAAATTGGTGACAATGTCGACAGACGAATTCATCATTTCTTCAATTACCTTGCTGCGATGTTATCACTCGTTAACTCACAAGTCAACGTTCGCCCCACGTTTCGGGCGAATTCCCGCCAATCACTAGATGACGCCAAAAGAGCGCAAAATTTAAAACAAATTGTATAACCATTTTTTCACAGGTTAAAACATCGTATTTAAAACTTAACAAATATTCATGCATATTTGTTACCACAAATCGCACCAAAACTGCTAAAAAAAAATTCAAATATGTCAAATGCTTTTAATTAGTATAACAACATAAAATCCTCTTAATTGCATACAGATGGCAGAGGACCGTTTTTTTTAAAAAAACAAAAATATGTTGTTCGCATCTTAAGTACTGCGTACGAGTGTTGCTTAAACGTTGACTTTCTCCGGTTTCGTGAAAGGTTATTTTTGGTTTAGGAAGGGCCAAATAGGTCAATGTGAATGCTAAAATGTACTTGTGCAATTTTTGTGCGAAAAAACTGAAAACTTTGTTGGCGGTTCGACGTCACGTGTACGCCCTGCATACACACGAATACGGTTGCAAGTTGCAATGTAATATTTCTGGATGTACTAAACACCTCAATGATAAACTTTCACTTCGCCAACACATCAAAAAGCGGCATGTTGGTCACACTTGGAAAATGCCAAATAGCTGGTACAGACAAATATCAGATACACCAGAAACTACAACTGATTCATTGTGCTCGAATAGATTTTCCATACCTGCTGAACAGTCAGATAGGGAAAGCTTTGATTTGGACATATCAGACTCAGACACTGATGAACTAGATCAAGATGATGATATTGAAACCTTTTTACAGACGAGAAAAAACTTGTCAAAAAGACAGTCAATTATGGCATTGACCTTGGCCAAACTAAAAGTAGATTGTAACTTATCAAAGACATCACTTCAACTTGTTCAAAACTGGGCTGAATGTCTATTAGAAGAATGTGCTAAAACAATTATAGGTGGTGTAAAGTGTTGCCAAGGGAAAGTTTCACCAGAAATGGATGATGTTTTTCAAATTGCTATGAGCATGGCCAATCCATTTCATGCAATTAGTACTGAAATGCAACGAAAAGATTTCTTACCAATTTTTGTGGTAAGTAAAGCGTTGTCTTTATTTTAACAAACTGTCATGTTAAACTAATGTGATGGTGCAGGCACCCAAACGACATATTTTGTTGGAAACTACAAGGGATGGATCATTACAAGGCAAGGAAATTCACTCTCTTGAATATGTTCCCCTTACTCAACTGTTAAGGGCATTGCTAGAAAACACCAATTTGTATCATTGTGTAAGGAACTGTTTGTGTGTTGTACCCACATCATTGTTTCACAGTTTACCATGTTTGTATGTTTAGTTGCTCACCAAAACTGACAATCTACAAACAAGTGAAATGTATGAAAATTTTTTTGATGGCCACTATGCTAAAAATCACCCCCTTTTTTCATCACAACAGAAGACCATACAGATACTTCTGTATTATGATGGATTCGAGGTTGTGAATCCATTGGGATCTAAAACAAGTACACATAATATGGGTAAGTTGAGTACAAAAAAAAAGTTTTGGAAAAAGTAACAGAAATTTTGTTGAATTTAGGTGCCATCTACTTTAAAATTTTAAATGTTCACCCAAAATTCTCTTCTGCATTACATCGGATCTATTTAAATACCATATTCTACACAAAAGATTTAAAACATTGTAATATTGGCTGGAAGAGTATTTTGAAACCTTTGAATGAGGATTTAGAAGATTTGGAAAAGGTATATATATAGTTTTATGTTTGTAATTTACAAAAAAGACAACTGTATGTTTCTTTGGCAGAATGGAATTACGTTTTCACTTGGATCTTCAGAGATTGTGATATGGGGTACTGTCGCTCAAATGGCACTGGACAATCTTGCAGCTCATTCCATTTTAGGGTTTACAGAATGCTTTTCAGGCTATAAGACATTTGTATCCAGATACTGCCTGTGTACTGGGGAAGAGATTCAACTATCAGTAAGACACAGTGGCGATACTGTTTTGAAATTTGGTTTCAAAAAAATCTTTTTTCTATTAGACCAACTACAAAACTTGTACATTTCGAACAAAAGAAAATTATAACAATTCAATAAAAATGGTTGAGTTATATGGAGGAAATCATCATGGTGTCAAAAAACAATGTCCTATTCGGTCCATTTTTTTTCATCCTGTTGAAAATTATGCTGCGGACATTCACCATGATATATTTGAAGGTGTTATTCCATATGTTTTAAAGTTGATATTGAAGGTAATGTATAATGGCGGATTTTTTCATACATGTTTAAATACATGTAAACAAAAACATTAATCTTCTTTGAAGCACTTCATTTATGAGAAGAAGTATTTTTCTCTCAACTCCCTTAACTCCAAAATTGATTGCTTTGTGTATGGCACAGATTACAAAAACAAACCGTCTACAATTTCACATGCAAAACTTGTTGATGAGCATTCCAAAAACTTGAGACAGAATGGTATAGTTTTCTGCTACATTTATGAATTATAACATGTAAATGGAAATTCTTTATGCAGCTTCACAATACTGGTGCCTTGCTCGAATGTTACCTATGTTAATTGGCAACTATGTTCCAATGGATGATGATACTTGGAGACTTTTTCTGGGGTTTTCTGACATTTTTGACATTTGCTGTGCACCAAGGATTTCACATGTATCTATAGTAGATCTTGAAGTTATGCTGACTACTTTTTTTAAACAGTTTGTCAACTTATTTTCCAATGCAACAATTACTCCCAAAATGCATTTTCTTCTGATGTTTCCCCGTTTTATTAAAGAAGTTGGTCCTATGACACAGTTTTCATGCATGCGGTTTGAGGCAAAACATAAATTAATGAAAAAGTACACAAAAATAAGTAACAACTACAAAAATGTTCCATATACCATCGCTTATAAGCACCAAGTTGATTTTGCAACAAAAATAATATGTAAGGATTTTTATTTTTGCCAGCCTGCAAAGTTTTTGATGGTTGAAACTTGTAATGAATTTCGAAGCTTTGCTGTAAAACCTACTAATGAAACTAATGTAAAAAAAGTAACCAAAATAACTGTTGATGGAATTGAGTATTGTATATGCAGTGTATTATGTACTGATGTCTGCCAAGATGGAATTCCCAGTCTTGTGCAGATACAGGCTATTTATCTAAACAGTAATAACATTGTTATATTGACAGGATGTCCCCTTGAAGTTTCATACTACAATGAGCACTACCATGCATGGTCTGTAAATTGCATTAAAGCTCCTTTAGTTCATTTTTTGCAAAAAAATCTGACATACCCACTTCCCATGTCTATTCTTTCCCCTTTTGGTTGTAGTGAAACATTTGTTCGCCCAAAGTACAGGTTGGAACAGACCACCACAGCTGATTTGTTTGTTGAATTGTAGTATGTTCCAAAATTTTGGTTTGTGCAATTTGATTGGCAATTAATACACCTTTGGCATGTTGGCAAGGAATGGTGTTTTTTTAGAATACATGATAAAACGGTCAGTTTTTGTTAATTTGAAACAAAAAAGTTTTTTTGTGGCAAAAATAAACAAACAACTTAATTCCTTAAATGAAAGTCACATAATCTTTTTGGGTAAGATAAGAAATAACCCATTGTTACATAAAAGCTGATTGTCACACTTTGGGTAAAAATACTACCTACCTAAAAAGGTTGATCGGTATATATCATGAATTGGGTGTGAAAATAATCTAACCAAATTTGATTTGGGTAACTGTTTTTTACATTTTGGGTAAAAATACTACCTACCCAAAAAGCTTGATAGGTATATGTCATGAATTGGGTGTGAAGATAATCTACCCAAATTTGATTTGGGTAACTGTTTTCTACATTTTGGGTATAACAAGTTTTAAGCCAATGTCATGTTGGGTAATTTCAACTATTACCCAATATGTTGCGACTTTTTTACCCAAAAAGATTTACAGTTCAGGTGTCAATGTCCCCACACGTTCTCGCGCACACGCCTCTTCCCAGTTTGGTCCACAAACATCTTTTCCAACCCCATCACTTTCTCGCGAACATGATTTCACGAAGTTTTTCCTTTATACCTGAGAAGAAACTCACATCGAGGTGAATGTCTGGCATGTTCCTTCCAAGGTGAGTCGTGCAACTCCCAGTTGAAAAGTCCACGCCCACAATACCAACACTTCACTTTATCACCACTCCCCGTGAAGTAAAAACCAGCTTCGGCGAGTTCTGACGGCGACGCATGGATGTGATAGGGCCAAAAACCAGTCCCGAATGATTTCAACCGCTTTGATTCATTCGACATCGTCAAAAACTTGGGTTGTCAACAAGGAAACTTTTTAACACGTTCAAGAACCCAGTTTGGAGTGCCCAACGTCGAACACAGCAAATCTCCTGCACTCATCATTTTTCTTAAACCAGAAAGTGACACTAACAATATTCTCGATTGAATTCAATCGCACTATTTATATCCTTAAACACTGCATTCGACCGACCGCATATAAACCATATGCTTCCTATCACACACCCGACTTTTTTCAAAACTCTTGCGGAAGCCCGAAAGCTAAAAGGGAGAAGGTCTCTGACATATTTCAGCGGAGAAGCGGGGTATTTTTCGGAGTTAAAGATCTGATCGGAGGAAGGGGACATTTTTCGGAGCCAAGGACCTTATCGGAGGGAGACATACCTCGGAGGAATTATTGCTGCATCTTCATGGCGAGCCTATACTACTGACGGTTATGAATAATATTCGATCAGTAGACGTACATTCAGGTGCGACAATTGGAAAAGTTTGGTATGGTTGGAAAGGGTTTTTAATGTAGTTTCCAACGGTGTATGAATAGTCGTGGCCCCGAAACTGTAAAAAGACTTATAAACGAAATAGTGTATTTTTTATGACGGTTATGAATAATATTTGCTCAGTAGGCATTTTTTCAGATGCCATAATTAGACAAGTTTGGTGTGGTTGAAAAGGGTTTTTAATGTAGTTTCCAACGGTGTATAAATAGTTGTGGCCCCGAAACTGTAAAAAGACTTATAAACGAAATAGTGTATTTTTTTATGACGGTTATGAATAATATTCGATCAGTAGACGTACATTCAGGTGCGACAATTGGACATGTTTGGTATGGTTGGAAAGGGTTTTTAATGTAGTTTCCAACGGTGTATGAATAGTCGTGGTCGCGGTTCGATAAAAGTAGTTATGACCGATTTATGACAATATACATTAATATTCGTTCCTAAATCGTCAGAATTTTTTACTTTTCTGAAAATAAAACGTTTGTCTGAAAATAACAAGATCAACATTTACAGCAAAAATAGAAGCCATGTATTTGGATGGGAGAATTATTTAAACTCCCAATGTGCGTTTTCCACAAATATAACCTGTGTATATTAGATGCGTAATGAGATGTGAGACTTTCTAAACCACGATGCCCATTTACCCAATATAATGGTAACTTGTAGTGGAAACTGTGTGACAGTTTAACAGCAAGCTTTTTGCGTAAAGCAACGTTGTGTAACAAGATTTACACTTGAAGAAGCGAGGGAAAATCGCGAAAGCTTGTGTACTGTTTACAATACAAAAGTCAGTCTTTTGAGTGCCAATCAGAGAAAGAAAACATGTTTTTGTAAATCAAACATGTTAAATAACAGCAGCATCTTAACTTTGCCAATAGTTTCTTTGTCCACGCTTTTTACACCTAATGCCTTGTATTACTTTACTGGCTACAGATGTTACAGCAAAGTTTTTTTGTGTTTTTAGACAAGAAAAGATTGCTTTTGAAGTAACTAACTACCATGCTTTTTTTCCTCATTGTTAATCAGTTTGTACCTGAATCAAGAAAAACCTTGTACTGTGCGAAAACAGAAAGCAGTTTTGGCAAAACAGGTCCAAAATGCATTTGGAGGTAAATTATGGCAAGTGGGGGGCATTTCTAAGACCAAACGACAAGAAAATGTTGTTACATGAATTGGTCCCAGTTGTAATATCAGACCCAAATACCTTTTTTTGTATTACAATTAACATGGATATCACAAAGAAACCTTCATAACCACAACACATTTGAAAATGCAATCCAATTTCTCCATTCAAAGAAAGGTTTCGACAAGGTCAGTCGAGCAACTTCAGACAACAGCCAGAGCAGTTCAAAAGCAATTTATACAGTTATCAAGCATTCAGTGTGACATTATGTGTAAATAATTGCATGTAAAGTTTCACAACATGGTTGAATATTGTGTATAGTTTTTTTTACTCTGTTTCTCTTCTTTCATTTCTTCATGGTTGTTTTTTGAAAAATACTAAAAAATGCATGATTTGCAAGGGTCTTTGTGGAAAAACTACACATGCTATCAGTGAAGTCAAAATTTTCCATAAAAGCACACTTGTAGTACTCCATTTGGTAAAAATTTGAACTACTTTGAATAAAAAACAAGCTTGTGAGTATTTCGAATGTATAGATGGTGAAAAGAACACATGCGAATAGTATAACAAGACATTTTTGAAAATTTGAGAAATTTTTGAACAGGTTTTGACTTATTTTTGTAAATAGATGTTTGCATAATGCATACTACAGCACTACAAAGCCTGTGTACAAAAAAATCCTCACAAGTAAGTTTGATATTTACAAAGTTCAGAAAAATATTTTCTAGATTTTTCACCATATTTGAGAAAAAATGTGAAAATTCGATGGGCTGTTGCATAAAAACAACTATCACTGGACAAGAATTGTAATTTTTCCCTGACCCCACATTACATTGGTGTGTTACACACCAAAAATCTAACTATTACACCTTACAATTGGGCTGTGAGTATTTCATTTGCAACCATACCCCAAAACAAGCAATTTTCACTAGTTTGGAAAAAGTTGAAAAAGGTCCTGTCGGTGAAAGCCATAAAATCATCGAACTACTGTTCGCAACAAGCTGAAACTTGCCTAGATACAGCACGGGGGTTTACCCTTTCTTTTGCGATACTGGTAACCGCTTTAATTTATATATTCACGAAATGGGAAGTGTTTGAAAATTGACATTTTTGCTCAAAAATCCCGGATTCTAGAGCCAGTTCAGCGAAAATGGTCCGGAGTGGAAAGAGTTAAGTGTGGAGGATGCAGGATCACTTGAAGCAGTCTTGACTGAGGTTGGTGGCATGGTTTTTGCACTGGAATCACTTCCCCCACCTGCAAAAAAACAATCAAGGTAATAACTGCAGCTTAATGGCACTCATGTACAACATAAGGGTTAACCAATGCAAAGGCCTTACTTGATAATTTTGACAATAAATCAATTAGGTTACAGTGGCTTAACAACCAAGCTGGACCCGGGCATTCCAGGCCACTGCTCTGTCTATGGGAGTTCGCCAGTTGGACTGTACAGCTGGGATGCACAACACGAATGTCATATTTGGCTTCCAGTGGTTTTTGAAGTGACTTTGCAAACAGGTTTTAACTTTATAAAAATGCATTGGTCTTGAAGTTGTGCATCCTGCTTTACTGGGAAAAGGGGATTAATTTCAGCTATGCTGTATTCATAGGTTAACCACTGCTTCAAACCACACCGGGAGTCCATTTAAAAAGCAATAACAAAGAAGGCATTTTTGGAGCCATTGCGATATATAAATATTCTTACTGACTGTTTTAGGTACAGCAACGGCAAAATCTTTAAAAAAAGCCATGCTAATTGAAAGCTGTGCACAGGGTGTACACGCACTGTTTCGACCTGCGTTGTCTCATCAGTGCAGCTGTTGATTGTGGCACTGTGCTAGCTTTTACACTAGCAGGAACACTGATTATCCAAACCACCGGTGGTATGTTTCTGTTGTTTGGTACCCAGTATAGGGTACCCAATGGATTGACGTTAACCGAAAGGTACCACAAAGTGGAAATCAGTGTGCCCGCTAGTGTAAAAGCTAGCACAGTGCCACTGTCAACAGCTACACTGATGAGACATCATAGGTCGAAACAGTGCATGTACATCCTGTCTGCAGCTCTGAAAATGTTAACATATCTGAAATGTTGTAATATTCATATCATTTGACAAATAAAATCAAATCATGTTTATTTTTGCGAGAAAAGCAACTACGCGACGAACAAAAAAACAAGGAAATGAAATGGCATGGGCACCGATAAAACCATAAAGGTTATCGAGTCAGGCGCCCATGCAGAGGTGATTTCCTCACGGAGAATCACCGTCTGCCGTAGGATCGCAGCCAGTCGCACTGGAAGGTGATGGGTTGCGACAAGCTGCATGTGACGAAAAGGTGGCCGTGCTGGCCAAAGCAAAACCCATCGAAACGCAAACGCCAACTCGGTTCTCAGAACGTTTCCTTTGATCCACATCGACAGACCTTAACGTCCCGAGGACAGTCCAAACGTGGTGGTTTTGGTTGGAGATGGTCGGGATCGTATGGAGGTTGCGCTTGTTGAATCATCGTAGGTCTTGCTGATGATGATGTTGGCGTGCAGCGCTCCTAGGTCTGAAACAACAACGGATCCTACGGCAGTAAATTGTTCATTTAGGCGTAGAGTGTACAGTGGAATATACATAAAAACACAAATAAAAACACCATAAAAAAAGACAGAAGAAACGCAATAAACGACAGGAGGACTACAAGAAAAAAGTGAAAAACGGACTGCTAACAGGGTGGATGAAAAAGGAAGTTAATACTGAGATGTGAAATATTGGCGGATTTTTTTTAAATGATGGACGGGAGAGCGATCTGATGGAAGGGTTTATTTCCTCCCATATCTGTGGGCCCCTATGTTTTAGCATACGTAAGCCGAAGGTGGTGTTAACTCTTGGGTGAAATAAGTTCTTTTGCGATGCATTTCTTGTGAAATGATCGTGCACTGTGCCTACTAACGAAAATAAGGAGTTGTAGGAGGCCGGTAGATTGCCGGTATGGAAATCGTGCATTACTTTGGCCAGTTCGAGTTGGTAAATGTCTCTAATTTTTGTGAGATCTAATTTATTGTATAATGGCGTGACGTGGCTTTGTAAGAAACTAAAGGTTATGGAGCGGAGTATATTATTATGAATAGTGTTGAGTTTTTTCAGTGAGAGTGCCGATCCTCCACCCCAAGCACCGATAGCGTACTGAATATGGGAATATACAAATGAATAGTAAACGCTTCTCAACGTTTTAACGTCAAGATAATTTCGCAACTGAAAAAAAGTGCCGCATGCTTGTGACAATTTCTTTTCTAAATAATGAATGTGAGTTGTCCAGGTTAGTTTGTCATCAATGTGTACACCGAGGTACTTAATATTATCTGATCGCAAAAGTTTTTCATGACCAATGGTGACGGTGAAATTGCCAGTGCTTGAGGTGGAAGGGGAAAACAATAGGAACTTTGTTTTCCGAATGTTGAGAGAAAGTCGATTGTGCCTTAACCAGTTGTCAACATTTGTGAGTTGTTCGTTAACACGGGATTGTAAGTCAATAAGTGAAGGGGAGGTCATTGAAAGAACCGTGTCGTCAGCAAACAATTTGGTTGTAAAAGAGGATACTTGCGGAAGGTCATTGATGTACAATAAAAAAAGTAAAGGAGCTAATGGCGAACCCTGTGGGCAACCGCATGTTATGGGTTTAATATCCGACACAGAATTTCCTATTCTAGTGCATTGACTTCTACCTACAAGGTAACTGCGGATTAAGTGTAGGGTATTTCCCCTAATTCCATACCGGCGCTCTAACTTTTCCAACAACTTCTCGTGATTTACGGTGTCGAATGCCTTAGACAGGTCTAGAAAAATGGCGCATGTAAACTGTTTATTGTCAAAAGATTCTAACAGCTTCTCGTAAATGTCGTAAATGGCGAGTGACGTGGAATGTTTACTTCTAAATCCGTATTGATACTGTGAAATTAACTTACTTTTTTCAAGGTAGTTGTATAGGCGGCTGTGAATGATTTTTTTCAAACATTTTTGCAAATGGGGACAATAATGATATTGGCCTGTAATTAGTGCACTCACTCACAGAACCATTTTTGTGTATGGGAATTACTTCTGCCGACTTAAGAACTACGGGATATTGTCCATTACGAATACACCAGTTATACACCTCCGACAGAAAGGGTGAAATTATGTATTTAACTAGCTTAATGAACCTAATGGGGATATCATGAGATGGTACCGATTTTGTTGCATCTAAAAGGGATATATACATTTCTATCTCGTCTGGTGTTGTTTCATAGAAGAAGAAGGATGAAGACACATTGCCACTTAAAGCAACAGCTGGGAGGGGTTTATCTGGAGACGGTATGGAGAGTGCAATGCTATTTCCTATGCTGGCAAAGAAGGAATTAAAAGTGTTCGATATAATTAAAGGGTCATGTGACATATTTCCATGGTTTGTTCTTACAACAGTGGGTTTATGGGGTTTGGACTGTTTACGCTGCAATATACTGTTGATTATTTTCCATATTCCAGCAATGTCTTTTTCACTACCTTTTAGTTTTTTCTTGTAAAAAATGATTTTCGCTTGTTTCATTACATGCTTCAAACGGTTTCTGTATGCCTTATATTGGTTGTATTTGCTAATACTGGAAAAATGTGATTTGCATAACATGTGAAAAAGTCTATTTTTTTCTTAATGGAAGTGTGTATAGCTTTGCTTATCCATGGTTTCTGTGCTAGTTTCCTTCTTCTTCTGGACAGGTGGGATAGTGGTGCATGATGTTGTAAAATGGAAATAAAGTTTTGGACAAAATGAGTTAAGCTTTCGATCAGAAAGTTTATGTCTTGCATTAGGTTTGGGGCAGAAAAATGTTGCATATCTCTAACAAGTATTTTCTCTAGTGGTTTACTGAGGGCTACTGTGTGGAGTATGATAAATATTCCAAGATGGTCAGATATGTCTGTTGTAATAATACCAGATTTAAACTTTACATTGGAATTAGTAGAGAAAAAATTATCAATTAGAGTTGCACTGTGGGGAGTTATCCTGGTAGGTTGGCATATCAGAGGTGTATAACTGTAAGAGGCAAGGGTATCTATGAAATTGCGCACTGAGTCAGAACTGTTATGTTTCATCAAATCAATGTTAAAATCACCACCAATATAAACTGGAATATTATGTTTATTAAGATCATGTAAGGTTTGGGAAAGTGCATCTTGGAATGAGTCATGAGAGTATGTGGGATGTCTGTATATTACACCAAGGACAATTTGTTGTTTCTTAAGTGACAATTCAACCCATAAGTTTTCACTATCTTGACAAAGGAGTGTGATGTCATGCCTTATGTGAAAAGAAAGTGACTGTTTAATGTACATTCCTACACCACCCGCATTAGAAACTGTGTCAATGTGGCAAAATTCATACCCTTCAATATCTGTGGTGTAAATAACACTATGCTTCATTCTCGTTTCGGTTATCATTATTATATCAGGAATTTTAGACATATTTGATATCCAATTCTCTAAATCATCTTTGTGTTTTTTTAAACTGCAAATGTTAATGTGGATAATATATAGATCATTCTCCAACATATTTCTCAGTGTCATATCCAGTGATGCATGATCATAGTACTGTGAGTGAGTGTGTTCATTACTAGCCAAAAAACATAGGTCTGGGGACTTAGTTTTAAACTGGGCCATCATGAGGAGGTATTACTAATAATGAAATCATTGACACAAAATACATAACAAACATACAACTACATAAGTAAGTATTATAGAATTTTGTGACGTACCAAATCATTGTCATTGCGAATGACAATGACATTGCTCTCTTCATCCTTCTTTAAATAAGTTGTTCCATTCCGAGTCCAGATGTGGTGGAAGTGGTGCTCCCGTTTGTACCGGAGACAGGTGTTAAATCTGTCCCGGTTCCTCTTTGTCAAGCTCTCATTGACAAAAATCTGCTTCTCTGGAGCCACACCTCGGTTGACCGCCTTTAGTTTATGCCTGTTGAAGTAAATGGCATCCCGCAGTTTCCTATTTATAAATTTAGCAATGATTACTGGCCTTGGGTGATCTTTTGACGGTCTTCGCAGTCGATGGGATATGCTGATGTCATGTTTTGTAACAGTGACATCCAGCTTCCTCGCGACAGAGATGACCAGGTCGTCGGTGCTCTCCTCATCTGAGTAGGGAAGGCCTTTAAACTCCAGGCATGGACGACGGCCATACTGCTCCAAATCATTAATGGATTGCTCATTTGAAGCAGAGCTTGCCTGGAGTTCCTTTACGGCCTTCTTTAACTCCCTGTTCTCAGATTGGAGGGAGTGAATCACCACTTCGTTTGTGGAGAGCTTCTTCTTCATCTCCTCAAAATTCTCTTGGAGAAAGGCCTGACTCTTCCGCATCTCTTTCATCTCCAGCACCAGCTCCTTCAAGGTGTTATCAGTGGAGTTCTTGCTCTCCCGTACTTCATCTCTCAGAGAGTCGATGCGGTCAAGGACAGCAGATTGCTCCTTGTCTTTCTTTGAACGCTGTGACATCTTATGCACAGTTAGTCTATTCTTACAAGAAATATGTTAGCAGTAACAAAGTGTAAATAGATGTAAAATAACAACAATAATAATAATAAAGGTTAGTAATATCAATGTACTTAACTTTTGTAGAAATTCCTTCAATGACGTTGAACAGAAAAAAACAGCAGTATTTGTTCAGCAGTATGTACGCTCTATTTGTCTAAGTCTGTGAACCTTATTCAAATAGAATCAATTTGACAATTAATTTAAGTGCCCAAAACCACAGGTTTATGCAAAACAATGGATATAATAAATTCCAATAAATATATGTGTTACAAAAATGGTATACTTCAGTACTTTTACTAAAAATCAGTTAAGCAACGTGTGTATATAGGGCAGAACTTACTTTTTACATGTCCTAGTTCACCACCATCTATTTGAGGTATTCTGGTTGCCTCAAGTTCAGCTGCAGCAGTGGAGGTTTTACCATCTGTAGAAACATTTGTCAAAAAGCAGAAGCAATATGGACTGGGTTACTGTTACATCTTACCAAATTAACCAAAAAGCTAAATTGATAAACAAAATACAGCAAACAAATAAAATGTAAGGTTTTTAAAATTTGGTAAGACATTTTTGTCAAAAAAAAGTATGAAATGTGTATGAATATAAATTAACATAAATACTTTTACATTAACAATACATGATTGTTTAGATTAACACACCAAATGGATTGAGCTACTGTGGCATGCTTACAGCACTAAAACGTTGCACACCAAGTAACAGCGGCATGCGGCATCACAGCCAAGCCTGGTAAAGCTTCTTTTCCTGACAGCTCAGGATATAAAAAAGCACTGTAGTTTGAACTCATAACCCTGGTCATTAGGAACCATAGTTCTACCAACTAAGGTATGAGAGTTCCAAAAATGGAAATATCCAGTTTGGCTGCGATGTCACTGCCAAGAACCAGGGAAATAACATTTATTAATTTCAAAAATGTAACCTTTTCCTGCATGTTTTGGATGTTTCTTTGAACGTCTTGTAAAAAGTCTCGCAAAAAAACCTGTTTGTAAACAAAAATACCAAGTTTATCACGTCAAGCATAATCATGCTGTAACACATAATACACTGACAAATCTTATGCAGCGCAGTTTGAAAAAGGAAGCATTTTTGTTTCACTCAAACAGTTTTCTGCTTCGAAAACATTTACCACCATTTTCCGGTGACTGTTTTGAATGTTGGGACTTTGTTGCGCCATCTAATGTTTTGGATGAAGTAGATTTTACATTTGTTGAAGCCAAACCTACTCCGCAAGCTGTAGAACAATGAGTCACAATATATAGTGTAGCATATATCTTTCTTTTTCTTTCAATTATATTTAAGTTCAATGCTAAGTAATCAGCAAAGTTTTGTCAACAAAAAATATAACAGAAACACATTTTTATACACAAATACCAAATGAATATAGTACTAACGGGTTTTATGCATCTTGGAAATTGTCATACCGCTGACAGCACTACTGACAGGATCAGAATCCGAACTGGTTTCCCTATGTCCACTTCCAGAGGCTTAGATTGAAAATTATAAAATAAAAATAATGGTCTTTAAAGCACAAACTTTCCAATGCACTGCACATACCTGGTTTATTTCTGAGCAAAAGGCCACACACAAAACGACGAACCATTTCCCAATGGGGTTCATTAATCAAATCATCCACGATTTGATCAAATTCTTCATCTGACATGAACATAGAAATGTAGTATGCACCAAACATTTCCTGCAGAACTTGATGAAGGTAGTAGAAGAGAACATCCCCCCCATCAAAAACTCTACGACTTGGAAACCACGAGAACTTTGCCATTTTGAACACTACATCCTGTACTTTTACATCTTCTAAACCTACTTTTTGAAGGTCATCATGTGTGAACACAACGGTTTTACGAACCATGCCTTCATATGCCATTTGGCTAAGTGGCAACTTGAGGTTTTCTAATTTCTCTCCTTTTGCATGCTCAGAGTGACCAAGTTGTTGCAAAACAACATCAAATACATTAGTTATGGTGGAAATACTGTGTGCCTCACCAAATAACCCAGCATAAACAATAAATTGTAAAAGCATTGGATTGCGGCATAAATCAAGCAATTGTGGAGATTTAGTTGCAAGATTGTTCCACAGTTCATTTGCTTTATCGCCCGAGTAACTATCAAACAGTGTCTTTGCATCCTCAGGAGAAAGATCACTGACATAAATTGTTGGCTTAGGTCGGAGTCCTAATGGTATTAATAGTAATGAGTGGGGTCGAGAAGTAAAAATCAATGAAGATTTTGGAAAAAATTGCCTGCTGCAAAGGTTAGCAACAAGCTGTTGTACTGGCAAGGGAGTGCCATACTTCTCATTTACAGGTGCCATGTTTTCTAGTGTCCAGGTTGCCTGATCTAATCCATCAAAAATAAAAGCACACTTTTCTGGGTTCTTTATCATCCACTGGAAAACCAAACTGAGTGTTTCCTGTGAAACATGGTTGAACTGGTTATCCAGCAAAAGCTCCTGCAAAGTAAGCTTTTTATCGCCATAGTTTAGATACATGAACCGAAGATGAAGCACTAAGTGATCTTCTGTTTCTAGTTGCTTGCACAATCTCTTTGAAAGCGTGGATTTGCCACATCCAGCAGGTCCAAGAAAAGCTAGAAATATGCCTTGCTGGTTGTGTTCTTTGAAGCTTGAAACTAGTTGCTGAAATTGGATGTGTTCACCAACAAATCGATCATTGTCCCCCTTGCTTGTTGATGACTGAAACTCATTTTCGTTTTGAGGATCAATTCCTTCGTAAATATCAGCATCTATTAGTCTTGGTTGAACCTCTGGTATTTCGACCTTTTGCAACACTTCACTGTAAGGGACAACATCTGGATCAAGATTTTTCAGCTGATATTTTTTGATTTCATCAACTGCCTGTTTCAACTTTTTTTCTGCAAATTTCAAACAGGTTTTTCAGATAATAAATCTATAAACTCTAGCATCAATGTATGGCTGGTTTATTTTTAGTGCAGCATGCTGCATAACCACAACGCAAATTCAGGATTAGCGTTTATCAGTAAGAGTCCTCTGGCTGTTCTTCGCTGCAACGTCGCGGCGATGCTCTTTTAACCGAGTCTGTAACCTTCTCCCTGTCTCACCGATGTACGCTCCACCGCAGTCCTTGCACGGAATGTAATGGACAACGCCTTTTGGTTGGACCGTACCCTTCTCGATAGGATGAGACAACATCCTGCCCAGTGTTCTGTGTGGCTTAGTGTAGACCGCAATACCATAGTCCAACATCATACGCCTTAGCGTGTCTGTTAGAACCGGAACATATGGCAAAACGATCGTACCGGTAGTAGGCGCTGTTTCTTGTGGCTTGACCGCAGGCTTTCTTCTAAACATCCATGACGGATACAGATGTTTCCGCAGTACCTTCTTTATGAACTTCACCTCTTTATCACGGTCTTCTTCTCGGGAAACCAGAGCCTCGGCTCTATCCATCAGCGACCGCACTACCGCTGTCTTGTGTTGTATCGGATGTGCCGACTTAAACGACAAGTACTACTTTTTTGTCGGGCGACGGTCGGGTTGGAGTAAGTTATCGTTGAATTTCGCATAGCCACCCTGGCTTAATATGTTAAATTTTGATTTCATTCGATAGCAGGAGGGTATAAGATTGTTTTTGCAAAAGAACAGCTTGGACCAAGGTTTTATCGACGAGTGTACACCGTACCACCGTTTTTTCATGTTTGTAAAATATGAATTCATATTTCTTCACTTCCCCTATCGAATTTTTCAAATATTTTAATATCGTTTGAAAGGTTTAAGCGTTTAGAATGCTCTTCTTAAAAATTTTTGCCAGCGAATCTTGTTTTCGCAACTTATGTCATAATACGCAAATCATATTCATAACCGAATATGAATATATATTTTTTTTTAAATTTTGGTATCGTTACAAACTTCAGCCTATGAACTATATCGTGTACAAATATCATGTCGCTACCTCGTAAGGTGGCCGAGTAACGCGCGTTCAAACTTTTGTTAACTGGCGATTTTTTTTGTCAACTAACATCCCTCTGGTCACAGACACACTTGTGATAATACAACATCTATGTAAAAGTATCACACAAGTTTTCTGTATTTCATTCATTGAAATTTACATACAACAAAGTTAAATACCGCTTGAGGGAACCCAACTTTTTTGCTTGCAACCTCTTTATCAGATCAAAATTTCCTGGGATTCGTTGTGTTGGTCATTCATCCAATTTAGTGACTCTTTGTCCTGGGTGTCAGAAAAGTCATTGACCTCTTTCATGTTTTGATAAATCTATTCCTGCCAAGATTAAAGTATGGGGTAAAAGTCACAATGTGTTTTCCATGTAACCAGGTTGTTACTTCCTTCTACTGTTTTGCATATATCCATGCTCGTATTGTAATCTTCACAAACATTTTGTGAAAAATTGGGGTTTATAAATCACTTAGAGTGAGTATTTAGAGGTTGTGGCGACTCCCTGACAACGCTCTGTAGATGGGTCGACAACCCCTGGCATATGAGGTTAATATTTATTGCATGCCAAGTGTTTTAGAAGTTCATACTTCAGTACTTTTCCGTGCGTTCGGGTCGAGATTGGCTTGCGTCGCAAAAATAGGTCAAAAAGATAAATGTCGAAGAATCGCACAAATTTACACAATAAAATTTATATAATCATATAAGTAATGAGGTGGTGGCAACAAAGTGGTAACAAGATAAGGGCAACATACTCTGGTTTGCACATACATAATTAAAAAACACACATTTAATGTTTAAAACGTTGCTGACCCCTGCTGCACTGACACTGGTTAAGAACCACTGGTCTAAGTTTAAAATTCCCCCAAAAATGTAGCTATCTTTTGCAGAAAAATTCAGAAGCCTTGCATATGTATATTTAATTTACTGTAACATGGAGCATGATGGCAGCTCTGCAGCACTGGTTTTAGCTTTTACATGGACATAGGGTTTTCACCTTGATTGTCTTTAGAGGTTTGAACCCAGTTTTTTTTGGAAATCTTCGCCTGGTTGTTTGGCGAGCAAGATTGTTAGGAGCCAACATCAAGCTGCACTAATGAGACCTAACAGATCAAAACATTGGCCCAGTCGTCCAGTCTGCAACTCACTTAATATGATTTCTGTTGATGAAAGTTACGAATTAATTTAGTTTGAGGTCAGCATGATGACCAGGACTTCTTCCAGCAACAATTCATTGCGTGGATTAGTGATGTTTTTGGATCCGATAAGATTGTTCTCATTAAGTGTGTTTTATTCAGGTTTTGGATAAAATTTATTCTAGGATTTTTTTTTATTTGGATTGACTCCAGGATTCATTTAAAATAAACCCAGCAACTAACTTTTAAACAGCACACAACTAAACCGCAAGTAAGTACTTGTGTACAACAGACCAATACGAGACATACACTTACTTTATTAACCAACATATTCTCTTGTAACTTGATTCATGGGAGTTGTCAGTTTGTGGGAATTTCACTCTTCATTTGCAATGAGATTTCTAGCATTTAAAACCAATTCATTCAAAAATAAGATGTTTTGAGACAGTTGAAGTTTTAATTTTATTCCAAGACCAAGTAGGTCCGTCTGTTACGTTCCTACATGACAACATTCTATTCTACAAACAACCCCTGGTATTCTTTCTTCTGAAAACTGGAATAAAAATGTCGGAAAACTTTCGTCTCACTTTCTGCTCCAGACATATTTCACTTTATATATTTCGCAGCAATTTTATTTACAGAAAAAACATTTATTTTGAACAAATCACAAAAAACACAAATAATTCTGTAAGTCTCGTGTTTTGTTTCAATCCGGACCACTGGAGTCTTCATCGGATGCGAGGAAGGAATATTTACTGAAGATCCAAACCCGCAACTCCCGGCTGAAAAAAATCACAAAACTTTTAATTTCATCAAAATTAACAAAACCATGTTTTAATGCAAATATAAATTAAACAAATTCTTACCGGGTTTTTCAGTTTTTTAATCTCTTCTCTCAAGACTCGAATAGATTCGGAATCGAATCCGCATCCAGTCAGCACCAACTCATCCACTTTAGGGAGAATCCGACAAATATTTCCAACATCTTTTCGTTCAAACTTGTTTCCACTCAGGATGAGAAATCCCAACTATTTAAAATATAAAGATTGGTCGGAAATCTTTGTTTCAAACTTTTTTGAACAGATTTTTTTTCTTAAAACCGGATTAAAATTAACTCCTTGTTTTCACTTTTAATCAAAAAAAAGTAAGTTTCATAAAAATATCATGGATTTAAACAAATATTTATTCTCAAAATAATGAAAACCAACCTTGGATCCCATCTTCATAATCGCTTCACAGATCATGTTTAAAGTTTCGGAATTAAGTTCGCATCTCACCAACCTAAGCCCCAAACCGGGTTCTCGAATCCGTGGGAGGAAATCCGCGAGAGCGAAAACGTCCGAAATCTTCAGTGGGATTCCGTATAAATTCAACCACGGAGGACAAGAGAGGGCGATTCCATCTCTAAATATTCCGTCAACTTCCTGTAAATCTACGAGGAAATCTGAAACAGGGACAAGTTTATTAAAACAAACATGGCGGAAGTTTTATTAAATCACTAAAACTTTTTATTGCAAACTTCAAACAAGATTTCTTCACTTTTAATCGGATTTAAACAAGACAAGATCCAACAAATTAATCAAATACAAAAACATTAACTTACTGGAAGGAAAACATAAACTTTATCCGACAAAAAATATGCGACCTTCCTTTAAAACTTTCAACCTGAACAAAACATTTTTATTCCATTCTCTTCTATAAGAACAATGGAATTGCGACGTCACAATACTTACTGTGACGTAACAGTTACGTTTACAAACACGCATCACACAGACTGGAAATAAATACTAACCTCGTAACTCGTAAAAACGTAACTCGTATCCATCAGGTCTTTTTTCCCGCAGGAATTTCGAAAGTTTCTTCAACAACTTTTTCGCACGTTTGTCTGAAAATAACAAGATCAACATTTACGGCAAAAATAGAAGCCATGTATTTGGATGGGAGAATTATTTAAACTCCCAATGTGCGTTTTCCACAAATATAACCTGCGTATATTAGATGCGTAATGAGATGTGAGACTTTCGAAACCACTATGCCCGTTTACCCAACATAATGGTAACTTGCAGTGGAAAGTATGTGAAAGTTTAACAGCAAGCTTTTCGCGTAAAGCAACGTTGTGTAACAAATTGTAAAAATGGTTTTGCAAATCGTTCCATGCCGGTCAATGCAGACAATGCCTTGTATTACTTTCCTGGTAAAAATTATTACAGCAGAATGATTTTCTTATGATTAAATGAGCAAAAAAGGGGTCACAGTTATTACACTTGCAGTTGATCCTAAATTTGCATCATTTTTTCAGAGCAATTTAGGCGACCCCTCCCTAGGACATTTCATAACAATGATGCAGTGGCAGAATATTTTATATCGCACTAGCGTGCTTTTGTCTGGAGCAAGTTTATCTTCTCGTACAGCGCATGGAATTGCCATTAATGCATCATTATGAATTTTGGATAGTAGCAAACCTTGTCCTGCATGTTTTGGTTGTTTGTGAAAAAGATCTAAAAACAGCTTCATTAATCCTCTGGGTTTTTCTGTGGTGGAATTAGTAGAAACTGAAAAGTAAAAATATGTTGTTTAAAATGTTTGTGTTCGTCATCAGTGCAAGACTGACTAATTGTAAGAAAGGCAGGCAGGGTCAGTCAATGGAGACAAGTGCAACAAAACAAATATGTTAAATAACAGCAGCATCTTAACTTTGGCATTAATTAGATGGTCCCAGATTTCTACACCTAAATGCCTTGTATTACTTTACAGGTTACAGATGTTACAGCAAAGTTTTTTAACTGACTACCATGCTTTTGATCCTCATTGTTAAGTGTGGAGGATGCTGGATCACTGGAAGCAGTCTTCACTGAGGTTGATGGCAAGGTTTTTGGACTGGAACCACTTCCATCACCTGTAAAAAACAATCAAGGTGATAACTGCAATTTAATGGCACTTATGTACACCATAAGGGTTAACCCAATGCGAAGGCCTTACTTGATAATTTTGACAATAAATAAATTAGGTTACAGGCCACTGCTCTGTCTGTGGGAGTTCGCCAGTCGGACTTTACAGCAGGGATGCACAACACGAATGGCATATTTGGTTTGCCAGTGGTTTCATAGTGGCATTCACGCTGGTTTTCATTCATAGAATGTGGAAATATGTATGTTGTTTTGAATACATCAATGTTCAGTCAAGCTCTTTGCAAACAGGTTTAAACTTTATAAAAATACATTTCTCTTTGAGTTGTGCATCCTGCTTTACTGGGAAAAAGGGATTTAATTCAGCTATGCTGTATTCATAGGCTAACCACTGCTTTAAACCACAACGGGAGTCCATTTCCAAAGCAAATCAAAAAAGAGGCATTTTTGGAGCCATTGAGATCTATAAATATTCTTACAGACTGCTTCAGGTACAGCAACGGCAAAATGTTCAAAAAAAAATAATAATTCAGAGCTGCAGACAGGGTGTACAAGCACTGTTTCAACCTATGAGATCTCATCAGTGCAGCTGTTGACTGTGGCACGGTGCTAGCTTTTTCCAAACCATCGGTGGTTTGTCTCTGTTGTTTGGTACTCAGTATAGGGTACCCAACGGATCGACATTGACCGAAAGGTACTACAAAGTGGAAATCAGTGTGCCCGCTAGTGTAAAAGCTAGCACAGTGCCACAGTCAACAGCTGCACTGATGAGACATCATAGGTCGAAACAGTGCATGTACACCCTGTCTGCAGCTCTCAAAACGTTTACATATGTGAAATAATGTTATATTCATACCATTTGACAATTAATTTAAGTGCCCAAAACCACAGGTTTATGCGAAACAATGGATATAATAAATACCAAAGAATTTTTGTGCTACAAAAATGGTAAACTTCAGTACTTGCACTAAAAATCAGTTGAGCAACGTGTGTATATAGGGCAGAACTTACTTTTTACATGTCCTAGCTCACCACCATCTATTTGAGGTATTCTGGTTGCCTCAAGTTCAGCTGCAGCAGTGGAGGTTTCACCAGCTGTAGAAACATGTGTTAAAAAGCAGAAGCAATATGGACTGGGTTACTGTTACATTTTACCAAATTAACCAAAAACCTAAATAGATAAAAAAAAATACAGCAAACAAATAAAATGTAAGGTTTTTAAAATGTGGTAAGACATTTCTGTTAATAAAGAGTATGAAATGTGTATGAATATAAATTAACATACATACTTTTACATTAACAATACATGATTGTTTAGATTAACACATCAAATGGATTGAGCTACTGTAGCATGCTTACAGCACTAAAACGTTGCACACCAAGTAACAGCGGCATCACAGCCAAGACTGGTAAAGCTTCTTTTCCTGACAGCTCAAGATATAAACGAGTACTAGAGTTTGAACTCATAATCTAGGTCATTAGGAACCATAGTTCTACCAACTAAGGTATGAGAGTTCCAAAAAATGGAAACACCCAGTTTGGCTGTGATGTCACTGCCAAGAAGCAGGGAAATAAAATTCAAAAATTTGAAAATTTAACCTTTTTCTGCATGTTTTGGATGTTTCTTTGAACGTCTTGAAAAAAGTCCCGCAAAAAAACCTGTATGTTTCTTTGTGGCAGAATTGGAATAAACTATAGAAAAGCAAAAATACTGAGTTTATCAAGTCAAGCATAATAATACAGTGACACATAATACACTGTCAAATCTTATGCAGCCCAGTTTTAAAAAAAAAAGGATTGCTGTTATGTTATCTGCTTTGTATATATTTATCACCATTATCCAGCGACTGTTTTGAATGTTGGGCCTTGGAAGTTGTTGCTCCACCTAATGTTTTGGATGAAGACGATTCGATATTTATTGAAGCCAAACCATCCGTGAAAGCTTTAAAACAATGTGTTGAAATATATAGCACAGCATATATATATATATATCATTCTTTTTCTATTTTTTGTAGACTTTAGTGAAGTGTTGTAATATTCATACCATTTAACAATGAATTCATGTGCTTTAAACCACAGGTTTATGTAAAACAATGATTATAATAAATACCAAAGAACATATGAATGCAAAACATGGTGGCAACATTACACTCCAGTTGGTGTTGTAAAAATGTTATAGTGCGTTACTTGCACCACAAATCAGTTAAGCAACGTGTGAACAGGGCAGAACTTACTTTTTACATGTCCTAGCTCACCACCATCTATTTGAGGCATTCTGGTTGCCTCAAGTTCAGCTGCAGCAGTGGAAGTTTCACCAGCTGTAGAAACATGTGTATTACAAAGCAGAAACAAGATATACTGGGCAACCATCTTTTTACAAGTGCCTTGATGAAACAGCGTACAAACATTAGCTGAAATTCTAGTAAAATTGTTCCAGTGGTTCTCAACCTGCAAGAGCTTTTTAAGTGGTGTGCACAAAAAGTTGCAACATAGACAAATTCTATCCAAAAATGCCAATTAAACCTGTGGTTTGTTAGCATTGTTGTGAAATTGCATGCTACGGCATATGCCTTAAGCAGTTTCAAAAAGGAAGAATTATTGATATGTTATGTTTCACTCAAACAGTTTTCTGCCTTGAAAACATTTCCCACCATTTTCCGGTGACTGTTTTGAATGTTGGGCCTTCGAAGTTGTTGCGCCATCTAATGTTTTGGATGAAGTAGATTTTACATTTGTTAAAGCCAAACCTCCTCTGCAAGCTGTAAAACAATGAGTCGCAATATATAGTATAGCATCAGTTATATTTAAGTTCAATGCTATGTAATCGGCAAAGTTTTGTCAGCAAAAAAGATAACAGAAACACATTTTTAACACACAAATACCAAACAAATATAGTACTGACTGATTTTATGCATCTTGGAAATTGTCGTACCGCTGACAGCACTATTGACAGGATCAGATTCTGAACTGGTTTCACTACGTCCACTTCCAGAAGCTTAGATTGAAAATTATAAAATAACAATAATGGTCATTAAAGCACAAACTTTCCAATGCACTGCACATACCTGGTTTGTGTCCGAGCAAAAGGCCACACACAAAACGACGAACCATTGCCCAATGGGGTTTGTTAATCAAATCGTCAATGATTTGATCAAATTCTTCATCTGACATGAACATAGAAATGTAGTATGCACCAAACATTTCCTGCAGAACTTGATGAAGGTAGTAGAAGAGAACATCTCTCCCATCAAAGACTCTACGACTGGGAAGCCAGGAGAACTTTGCCATTTTGAAAACTACATCCTGTACTTTTACATCTTCTAAACCTACTTTTTGAAGGTCATCATGTGTGAACACAACGGTTTTACGAACCATGCCTTCATATGCCATTTGGCTAACTGGCAACTTGAGGTTTTCTAATTTCTCTCCTTTTGCATGCTCAGAGTGACCAAGTTGTTGCAAAACTTCATCAAATACATTAGTTATGGCGGAAATACTGTGCACCTCACCAAATAACCCAGCACAAACAATAAATTGTAAAAGCATTGGGTTGCGGCAGAAATCAAGCAATTGTGGAGATTTAGTTGCAAGTTTGTTCCACAGTTCATTTGCTTTATCACCTGAGTAACTATCAAACAGTGTCTTTGCATCCTCAGGAGAAAGATCACTGACATAAATTGTTGGCTTAGGTCGGAGTCCTAATGGTATTAATAGTAATGAGTGGGGTCGAGAAGTAAAAATCAATGTAGATTTTGGAAAAAATTGCCTGCTGCAAAGGTTAGCAACAAGCTGTTGTACTGGCAAGGGAGTGTGATACTTCTCATTTACAGGTGCCATGTTTTCTAGTGTCCAGGTTGCCTGATCTAATCCATCAAAAATAAAAGCACACTTTTCTGGGTTCTTTATCATCCACTGGAAAACCAAACTGAGTGTTTCTTGTGAAGCATGGTTGAACTGGTTATCCAGCAGAAGCTCCTGCAAAGTAAGCTTTCTATCGCCATAGTTTAGATACATGAACCGAAGATGAAGCACTAAGTGATCTTCAGTTTCTAGTTGCCTGCATAATCTCTTGGAAAGAGTGGTTTTGCCGCATCCAGCCGGTCCAAGAAAAGCTAGAAATAAGCCTTGCTTTTTGTGTTCTTTGAAGCTTGAAACTAGTTGCTGAAATTTGATGTGTTCACCAACAAATCGATCATTGTCCCCCTTGCTTGTTGATGGCTGAAACTCATTTTCCTTTTGAGGATCAATTCCTTTGTAAATATCAGTATCTATCAGTGTTGGTTGAACCTCTGGTATTTCAACCTTTTGCAGCTCTTCACTGTAAGGGACAACATCTGGATCAAGATTTTCAAGCTGATGCTTTTTGATTTCATTAACTGCCTGTTGCAACTTTTCTTCTGTAAATTTTAAACAATTTTTTTAGAAAATAAATCCATGTTACTGTGGTTTTTAGACAAAACAGTGGGCTCTAGCATCTATGTTTGGCTGGTTTGATTTTAGTACAGCATGCTGCATAACCACAACGCAAATTGAGGATTAGTGTTTATCTGTCAAATTATATTGTGATGGTAACGTTTAATGCCACAGAAAAATGACAAAATCCCCAAAGGGAAAAAAATTGTCTGCTGTTTAGTTTGTTAGCCTGTTGCGTTTAAATGCGTGTTCTTCTGTAAACTCCGTAATCCGACACCAATCATGTAATCAATCTTGTATTAAGATGGCTGAAACGTACGCAGCAGTTCAAATGAAACCACAAGTAGAATGGAATAATCATGCAAGCCATTGTGGCCCATATAAAGCATGAACACAAGTCACAAGTGCCCGCTAGGCATGTCAGGGCGGACCAACAGGTTACAGCACCTTATAGTCCTTTATTGTTTTAGAGCCAGGACGGTCGTTGTTTAAAGGTCTGTAATTATTACTCTACCACGTTTAGTTTGACCTTCGTACGTGGGAACCCGGTTACAAATATAAACAGTTCCAATATTACAATTTTCATATTAATATACATTGTGTTCGCTACAAGCCAACCGTCTAATGTATCATCATATTTTCATTTCAAATGCTTGTTTGCAAAGTTTTAATTGATCTAACTCTTATTTTAGGTCAATTTATGGAACTACTTTGCTTCTTGGAGTAGGAACAAACATAATTTCAGATGACATCGACAAACATCACAGAGTATATTTAGTTGTAACAGGCAAATTTCGAGTTGTGACTCCCTGATTGGTTGGATTTTTACCCACAATGCAGTATACTTAATGGAGCTTAAAAAAACAGCTGAAGGACGCATATTGGTATTTCTGTGATAAAATGTTTGGCGGCGGAACATTTTCACCTTGCATTTAATCCTCTGTCACGAAGGACGTCACAAAGCAATCAGTGATGCATGGGGTTCAATTTTACGGTTGAGTGAGCATATGTGCCGTTGTTTGGACCAGAGACTACTAGTCTTTGCTTGGACGAATTTAAGCCAGTTTTAGGCAGTTTTAAGTAGAGTTTTGGGAGTTTTAAGTCAGGTAGTTACGTGGTAACGGTTGCTGTATAAAATTGAGCTAAAAAGGCGGTTCAATCTTGAGGCTATATCTGCAGAATAATCAAAGACTTATGATAAATTGTTACTGATGCTGCCAGGCATATTTTATTGCTTAATACTGCTCTTCTGGCAAACTTTATTGTATTTACGTTTCTCGACGTTTCGGCTATTATGTGTAGAAGATAATAAAAATTTTTTGTTATCGCTTTTGTTTGTTTAACCAACATTCGTTCATTAACGCACGTCACTCTTTAATTCGCCAAGTCATGATACTCGTGCGTTATAATCTGATAAGCCCACTCCAGCACCTGAGAGAAATTCGTCTTGGTCAACAGCGGACTTTTCCGCTGACCAAAGCCTTATGATTTCTATATAATCTACGTTTGTTTATGACATTTTTACCCGGTCAACACGCCTGAAAGTTATTCGATATAATTGACCGCTTGGGCTGTAAAGCCAGACAGTTTCTAAAATCGTAACATTGAACAATTGTACTGTCTCAACGCCAATTGGATTTACTCGACCTTCGTCATTGAAATTACATCTTTTATTGTGAGTATTCGAATGTCTTACTAATTTTAATACAACCCAGTAATTACTAATTGCACAGTGTGGGAGTCTTTTCGGAGTTATAGTTAGGTTTTGTGTTACCACTGAGTAAAACATAGCATAAAACCTACATATGCAACAGCCTTCATCAGGAGGAAGTATCTAAGTTTAGCACAGCGGACACAGAGAAACGTAAACTGTGCAGGTGTGTTCGCCCTTATCGCTTTTTCGTTGTTTCACTTCTTCTTTTTTCTTTTGTAGCGTTTTTGTTTATGTGCCTGACATGTGTCCGCTGTGCTAAACTTAGATACTTCCTCCTGATGAAGGCTGTTGCATAATAGCCGAAACGTCGAGAAACGTAAATACAATAAAGTTTGCCAGAAGAGCAGTATTAAACAAAGACTTATGAATTACAAAACATTTCTTGGTCCAAGAAGACCATCGGTGACGGGACCTGCAGCCAGCATAGTGTCTGACGGAAGTCAATGTTCATAACGACAGTGATGTTTCAATCCTGCTATAACTAAGAAATCGCATCCAAAATGCAATCAGTCATGTTGTGTAGCAGCCTACTGTTAATGCTACAGTTCTAACCCGCTTTATAGCCAAGTGAAATAATGTGAGTAATATTTTTCATTATTGTTGAAACTTTCTACTAGTTATGTTCCCAGTTCTAAACTGTCCGGTCTGGCGAAACCTAGTGTGAAGAAAGTGTGCAGAAAAAGTGGACGCGAACACATGAGCGGGAAGTAAATCCATCGAAATCATAATCACTCAGCAAAACATGGGAAACAAGCCAGGTTTTTCAACAAAGTTGTATATTTTCTGTTTTTTCAGAAAAAGAATTTGTAGCGATTGTATGAGAGTGTTTCCGTTCCACAGTCAGCAAAAAAAGCTTCATCGTAGATAAACGTATGGTGTTTCAGCTACAGTGTTTGTTTTACATGTTGGCCAAACAAGCGTGAAGAAAATTCCTTACTTTCTAGGCCCATGTGATTGGCGTGAAGATGCACTGGTAACTTACTGGCACCGTAGCTTCATTTGACAGTTTGGCTCAACACTATAGATACGGTAAACTGGAATCTTCTGTCCACCGTAATCCATATTGGAAATAGCTGTCCCTGTACTGTCGTATCTACCAACTGATTTAAACGTTTTCACAAACACTTTTACTTCCCGTATGTTTGCACAGTTTCGCTTGTCACTGCTACCGAAATATTCCAACACTTGTCCTCAAATGGTTTGTAAAATGGTTACGTAGGTTATTTGTGATGTCACGAGGTTATGAGTAATGAGCAAACTATTGAAACAATTCATGGTTTGATGCCACATAACTAGAATGTTTACCGTGGCAACTTATAAGCGCATGTGTAGAATGGTTTCATATCTCCGTCGAAACTCTTTCATCAATTTTCGCGGCACACACAGTTTGCGAAACCTGTTAAATGCATTATTCTGACAAGCTGTAAAGTGCACTATTCGTTCAAGTAGACGAAAATGATCGCATGCTCATCATGATTCTACAAGGGAAGTGAGAGCTCCCGAGCATCTGGATCCAAACACAAATTACTAAACACATAAAAGTATCTGAAAACTTTTTAACACCTATTAAGCAAAAATGTCACAGACAGCATGCTTTCGTCTGAAATACTAAAGTCAGACACATTCTTATTTCAATCGGAATATGGCTTTTCTTAAAAGCAGTGGTCGTTGTTGTGACAACCAAGACATGCACGCCCACAGCCCCAACAACTAGCGTAACTGGAACTTAGACAGTCTTAATTGCTCTTGCTCTTGCCTCATCCGCTTTCTCTTAAGACCGCATATCAGTATTTCTATTCAAATAGTTTTGCCTACGGGGAATGCCCGTCTTATACTCCTCTGTCATAGAGAAGCTCAGTTGCGTCACAAGGCAACCGGTGATGCATTGGCGTCAATTTTGGGGTTGAATGAGCAGGGAGTCACGTGGTGTAGCCATGACGATTTCCAGCGTGTTTGGTGAAGTTTTAGTGCATTTTTTGCTTTTCTCAGTCAGCTAGACGTTTGGTACAGGGTGCTGTCAAAATGTTCAAGGGGATGTAGCGCAAAATTGAATCACAGAAGTATACCTTAATTTGTGATTTTTTGTTAGGCCCGCCTCTTGGCTACACAGTAAAGTGAAAATTAGTTGCAAAATATTTGCTTAAGGCACCCCTGGTCAGTCATTATTTTAGCTAAATGGGTTGCAAAAAATGTAAGAAGGTTTTGCGAAAAATTGAATCACAAAAACCTCATCCAATTTGCAATTTAATGTTGGCCCAACCCTTTTCTACGCAATGGCAAAAAAAATGCCACAGTAAAGTTGCTTTGGTTGCCACCAGGGACTGTTTTTGCTATCCTGTAGGGCAAAAGATCCTCCTGGAGACTCCTCGGATCCTTGCTGTGTTTTTCCGGATGCAGCTGCAATCATTTTTTTCTCTTTTAAGAGATCCAGTAGATCTTCATGGGTCACCGACCACAGGAATTGTTGTTGGCAAAAAATCACTCAGTATGGTTATTAATGGTAATAGCCTTCAAAACTAGATTTTTGGGATTTAATACTGATATGGGGCCTTAAGGACTCGGTTACCCAGTTTTAAATTCCATTAATATGACGCGTGTATTATTATTATTCGTAAACGCATTCTGTTCACGGAGTCAAATTAGTTGTAGTGCAGAACACGCCCCAGAAGATCAGAACTTGATTAAAACAGCCAAGTTCACACCGCTGCGTCTGACCCATGCTGTGCAATGGAGTTTTAGGTGCTTGATAATTTCGTACTTCATTCATGAAAGACAACGATTTACATGAACTTGCGTTCCGTGACATAGAACCAGATTTCCATTGCAATGCATTATGCATGACAACCTAACTGATCATTGGTAGCAAAATTGCTGACAACCATAAACAAAAATGTAGAATTCAGTGAAACATTATCTGCAGTGACAATTAATGTGATGATGTCCACGTCATTTAATCACAGTCTAACGGTCTAAGTCACATAATATGTTGAATTGGATTGTATGTTGTCGCTGGGGCAAGACAAAGATTAATAAATGAGTCGCATTTAAGCTAATAATTTTGTAATCTCCAAATGGTCGTAAACAAAGGCGAAATCAGTTGGGGTTCGACTTGAACACAAGCATTTGTATTTCAAACTTCCCTAGTAAAACTCCCTACCTCGTTTGTTGTCTGCTTCTGTAATGGTTGATTCATGATAATGGGCGTGGTAATGATGTTCTTCAACAGTCTGATGCAGATGTTCATGATGATGTACGTCACCAGTATGTAGGTGTAGGTTCTGGAATAAAACCAGCAAAAGTAACCAAACACACAAACATTATTCGTTCAAAAAGCAACATGGTCGTTGAAACTTATTGAAATTGTCGCCGCACAACACATGTATATACTAAAAAAGGCCCGAAGCGTATAACTATATTATGACCGAGAGTTAAAACCAAAGTCATTGTAATCACGCGTTCAACGCATGTCCAAGTTGTGATGTCCAATAAAACGACATGGGAAAAAAGAAGAACTCATTTCCGGTTTAGGTCAATTCCTGACCGGACAATTTAATAGGAAAAACCTGCCGAGCTGGTGGCAGGTGAAAAAATTGTAGCCGGTAGAAGCAGCCACATTATAGATGTGTTATAAACCATGTAATTTGGGCAATGAAGTCATATAGGTAACTTAGGCAACCAAACTAACTATGTAAATCAAGTTAAAATAATTACAGACATTTCTTTGGCAAATAATAAATAAAGGTTGATTTAAACACAAGTACTTCTTTCGCAAATGATAAATAAAGCTAAAATAAACATAACTACGTTTAGTTATTCTGAAAACAAAGTCTACCTATACATAAATAACCTATTAGGGTACTTAGTTAATTAAGCTATATAAATAACTGACGTAATCGACCAAATCGGTCAACTTCAAGTTGCATTCAAGTTGCGCAACAACTTTTGCATGACGTGCATGCTGTACATTCAACTCCCTCCCAAGATGAGCATGCTGACATAAGGCCATCCAACACCGACCAACATGTTTTTACAAATGCACCTTTTCCACGTCAAACGTTTAACTTCACAGCTGGAATTAAAATTCCAAAACTATGGTCGCAACACAACTACCGCTCTTTTTTTCTGTACCTCGACCGATACTTTCAAACGTATAATATAATGGACGACAGAGACAAATTTGCTCAACTTTTGTCAGGATTTTCACAAGAACAATGTGCCAGATATGAGCACGTTGTTGCACTGGCAGCTATTTCACTTACCCCTTATACAACTCTGAAAAATTCTTTAATTCGCTTGTCCACTGGAACAAGCAGCACAGCCTGGCTCTCAAAGCTAAAATCTTTGAGGTTGGATTCAGGTGAACTTCCTTCAACTTTCATGGGACGATTATACGCAGTGTGCGCAAAAGACCCAATCTATGACGAGACAACACGCCAAATTGTGGTGGACAATTTTCTTGATAAAATGCCAAGAGATGTCAGCAATGTACTTCGCGCCCAACACCCAAACATATCTCTAGAAGAGCTGGGGTTGCTGGCTGACAGAATCATTACGCCAACTGATTATAGTGTACCGGAAGATCAGACACAAAACAATGAAATGCAGAGAATTACCGGTCAGATACAAGAACTGTTTACTGAGTTAAAGTCTGATATAAGCAATCAAAGACAACAAAGTCGCAGAAATTTTGTTGAACAAAACAAAAGTAACAATATGACCAACCGACGAAAGTTTTCATACCGCCCGACAAGACAAGAATATGCACAACAGTGTAGAAATCAAAACGGTTATTACGAGCCACAACAAGGAAATCACAGACAGCCCTTCCGACAATACCAAAGACAAGGGCAAATAAATACTCAGTCTATCCAGCACCAACTCCAGTCAATAGATGGCTTGTGTTTTTATCATGCACGCTTTGGTGACAAGGCGTTAAAATGCAAAAAACCTTGCAGTTACAATCAAGTCAATAATATCAACATCTGTAGGCCTATGAACCGACCGAATCAGATTCCAAAAGCACCAAATCGACGGCAATATTCCGAGTCGGCCTCAAACTCTTTGCCGCATGTCTACGACAAAAATAATAAAATGTCATTTCTGTTGGACACTGGATCATCCAAAAATTTGCTCCCAGTTACACAGCACCACACCCAAGAATTTGAATCAGATTTTATTGGACCAGGCGGAGAGCCCATACCTTACTTTGGACAAACTGTACTCAACATTGACATTGGCTTCGGCAACATCGGTCTTTTAACTTCTCTGTTTGCAAAGTTAAAAGACCTGTTCTCGGATACTACTTCCTTCAAAAGCACGACTTGTTTATCAGACCTGATAAAAATCTGTTGCAGTCATCACAAAACAAGAAATCAGTTCAATTTAACATGAAAGAAAGCTCGAAGGAAATAAATACAGTCCTTGTAAAAGTTCCGCACCGAGGCAGTCATGCAAATAACACTCTTATCAAAACAACTGCAAAGGACAAGCCTAGTATTGTTGTGGCAAACACACTTGGCTCAACAGACGTGCCCCAACATCAACAAAAAACTAAACTTCACTCTTCTTCAACTGCAGATAAATTGCCTCAGTACAAAACTAAAAAGGCCAGGTACCCAAGCGTCAGAAAACGTCAAAGTAGCAATGGAACAATTACAGGAGGAAACAATCCTCGCTTCCCAAAGCAGTCTTTTAAACCGCAACAAAAACTGCATGTCAATTAACTCTCCTTTTTCCGGTGATGGAAGTAGAAAATATTTTTCCAAATTCAACTGCGAACAGTTCCGTATGCATCAATCAGAAGCGACCATCATGCGGAATGACCGCCATGAAATTTCAAGGTATGACTACTCCGGTCTTGGTGAAGTCATCCATAAAGTCACAAGACTTTTACAATTTACAAATACAGTGAGCCGTCTGTGTTTACTGAAGGCCGCATAAAATTTCCAACATCCGGCATCTACACAAATGTTGATAAATCAAATCTATTCGCGACAAGACTACGTTCCACAGAACCTGATTTGGGCCCAGTCGGGTGACGTCGAATGGATCTTCTTGCAATAAATAACGTAGATCTTCACTTCATTTCGCGATTTGTATTTACCTCGAGGAATGCGAATTGCGTTTTTATCTTCAACATATAAGGCATTTTACAGCCATTTACAGCCTTGTTCATGAGGACACTTCTGTCCAATATCTCACTTTTTCTGATATCAAATGGCACCAACGTGGAAGTAGTTGGTATCCTATGTAATCACTCTTCCACAGTTCAAAATTTTGAAGCAATTTTTCAAGCCATTTCACGATACAAACAACGAATGCGCGTGTACCTACTTACACCTTGCTTGCAATTTCAATGGTGTAAAGCCTAATAACGCTATAAACAGTTTCGCAAAGCGACAAAGCGAAATAATAAAAGAGATATATAGTCCACACAGTGGCAACTATTAAAAATCAGACGTTTACTTAACATCAATTATACGCTTGTTACTGTGTTAATAACACCAGCTATCGCCTATGTATCAATGTAAAATTTGTGTATATGTATTCTCGTTGCTCTCCATAATGTACTAAAATAATCTGTGGATCTACAATTAAATCTTTGTAAATGTCTCCTCGTCTAAACAATCGTGTCCCGTGATTGCTTTGTTATATGTATATATGTTACAATCGAACAACGGAAATTTGTGTAAATATATATATATATATATTGGTGTACTATAAAATATATTTGTGAGTGTACTTTGTACGTCGCTCTCTTCAACAGAACCAACAACTTGCGTTCATATATGGACCGCAAGTACCAGACAAGCGGGGGGGGGGTATTATGTCGCCGCACAACACATGTGTATACTAAAAAAGGCCCAAAGCGTATAACTATATTATGACCGAGAGTTAAAACCAAAGTCATTGTAATCACGCGTTCAACGCATGTCCAAGTTGTGATGTCCAATAAAACGACGTGGGAAAAAAGAAGAACTCATTTCCGGTTTAGGTCAATTCCTGATCGGACAATTTAATAGGAAAAACCTGCCGAGCTGGTGGCAGGTGAAAAAATTGTAGCCGGTAGAAGCAGCCACATTATAGATGTGTTATAAACCATGTAATTTGGGCAATAAAGTCATATAGGTAACTTAGGCAACCAAACTAACTATGTAAATCAAGTTAAAATAATTACAGACATTTCTTTGGCAAATAATAAATAAAGGTTGATTTAAACGCAAGTACTTCTTTTGCAAATGATAAATAAAGCTAAAATAAACATAACTACTTTTAGTTATTCTGAAAACAAAGTCTACCTATACATAAATAACCTATTAGGGCACTTAGTTAATTAAGCTATATAAATAACTGACGTAATCGACCAAATCGGTCAACTTCAAGTTGCGCAACAACCGCAGCAGACTATATAAGCAGAGCGACTAGCGCCTGCCAAATCAGTGTGTTTTAACTGTTGCTGTGTAAGGGTCTAGGCTGTTGGTTCTGCTTTAGTACACTGTATAGGAGCCCCAATTGTACTATACTGTACTTGGATTTATTCGTTGGATTATATCAATAAATGGATTTATGAACAACTTTGGACTGGCTTGAAGCTTGGTGGATGTATGTGTTTAGTCGGGAGTTAGACTATCTAGAAGACTAACAGACTTGTGTAAAGGAGTTCTTTAACTCCAACAGTAAACCTTGAGATAGAGAAGGCAAGTTGCCTACGAGGCCGAGTTGCCAACGAGACTCAGTCGGATCCTTTGGGTGCGAGGCCCGAGACGCAGTCGCACCCCTCGGTCACCCAGCGGGGATATACCCCGACAACTGGTAAACCGACAAAATAAACAATTGTTTCTAAACTGCCCACATGCGTTTCGTTACGTGTAAATAAAATCTGTCACTCACAAATGATTTTCTCCAACCTCTGCCACCAGTACAGCATATTTCAATATTCAAGAACAACAAGCTTACCTCGGCAACAATGTTTTGTGAGTTTTCTCCTTCTGTTTGTTGTTCGGCCATTCTTCGATTAGCAGGTGTTGCTTTGCATTGCAAGTACAGTATAGAAATATATCACACATCTATACAAGCTCTGTGAAAAAATCATGCTGTTAAGATGTAACAAGGACGTAAATTGTTTCTGCTCCAATCCATTGTTTGCAAGGTTACACGCAGCAAAGGAGGGTCGTGCAAAACGACAAAATGTCTAATGCGGTTAAGTTTCTTTCCATATCATTTCGCAGTAGACATCAAATATTGTTACTTTTATATGTTTGTTAAAAGCATTTCCAGTAACAGATGTGATGTTACATAACAACAGGCAGCAACTTATCAAATAAAACAATATAGACATTTATCAATGCTTTCTCCTATACAAGTAAAACAAACGCTTCCTGGACTTGTCACTTACGTGCACTCATTTCTCTGACACGTACATTTACTTAAACACGAAACACAAAATTACGCACGCACTCGCATGGCATCCACGTAACGGAAACTGATCAGCAACAGAACGCTGAAAGTTTGTCACGTTGTTCTGACACATCGGAGCACAAAAGCACGTTTTTATAAACTGGCCTCGAGTCATTGATGTTGCCCAATCTTCAACCACAAACCTAACCAATTATGTTGGTTTGAAATTTTGCTGAACTTGTGAATAGAAAATCCACTGTAGGTACATGACCTTGATGTTAATGTATTTTTCATGGTAACTTGAAAAAAATATGAAATTCCTGTTGCTGATGTTCATGGTGAAACACGCTTAAGAGTAGTCGTTTGGAATGTTTCGCTATTTTATCAACGTTGTTCTGAAGTTTTTATTCCAACAAAAGTTTTCTTCCACGTAAAGAGTTAGAATGTTTTTTTCATTTATATTTTTGGTTTTATTCAGTAAATAGTATGTTACTGCTGTTGCCAGGTATATTATATTTAAATTAACCTGTTCTTTTGTAACAATTAAACTAATTTTTATTCACCGACGTCTCGCATGCAATTCAGAGTAAGCCTCGGCAGCTTTTTAAGCATATACAAAAATCTTAAAAACCTTCGGGCAAAAGTCAAATACACGAGTACAAACGCACACAGCAGACACAATCAGTAATGTTGGCAATATTTGTCAAGCACTCGGAAAGATCGAACGTCGCTCATAAACTGTTCATCAGTTGGTCTCAGTCGCATTTTGAGGTAAAGCCAACGAACATAGCTTGACACCCTCGTGTAAATCCCAGGTTTATTTACGTTTCCACAACCGATTCCCCAACTTGTGATACCCCAGATAGTGTGACGTGTCGTGTTGGGGTCTAAACATGCCAAAGGACCCCCACTGTCACCCCGACACATGTCAGTGCCATCTTTCTGGAATACAAAAGTGCCAACAGTTAAAAAAAATGCGATTTCTAAGTTAGAAATTTTTTTACAGTTGCCTAAAGTGTTTATATTACACGTGCAAGCCATAAAACCCGAAACTGAACGTTTGGTTCAATTGCTGAACAAACAACGCGAAAAATACAGAAGTGGTTCTGGCAAAAAAAACTACCTGCAAATGCAACAGTTAAAACAGACATCGAACAATCGCAACAACAAACAAATTACAAAACGTTGCATTCTAAACTAAACAGGAAAGCAAGAGGTGTTTGGTAAATTAACTTTAAAAGGCAGCATGGGTATTAAAAATTGTTGTTCTCACCGCAGCGCATATCATGGAGTGCTTAAGGTAGTCAACACCGAGCAGTCGGCTGCAATTCTCGTTGGGAAATATGCTCACTGGCGCCTGCTGGAGGCAGGGTGGATAATCCATGGGGTTAACTGCCGAACAACAAGCATGTTGTGATGTGATTCTTAAAGGTTGTGGTTGGCAAGACTTTTGCAAGTTTCGTCAACACCACATCACAGTGTTCGTTGTTGTAACTGACAAATGTTATATATGCCGACCGTAGATTGAATGCGTTGTTCTATGAAATTGTACCGACAGAATACAGAGGTTAATTCATAACGCGCAGGTGTTAGAGATGCTTCCATATCGGTTTGTGGAAGGATTTGGGAACAGGAACTTGAGGGGCCAAAACCTAGATTGTTAAACAGACATTTGAAACACAACATGTTTTTTTATCATCAGTGCTGTATTACATGATTATAAGCTGCATCGAATACATCGCCTGTACATTCACAGGCAGGCAGGCGGATGGAAAGGCAATTTTGAAACGTGTTTGAAAAAAAGTACAGCATTCCAGTTTTTACCGTTTTATTCAAAAACCCTTATCTAATGACGTAACTGTCGATAAACATCTGATAAAGCGACTCATGCAGAGAAAAACATAAAAAACTTACAGTGTCTGGGACCATGCGCCCCCCACCCAGATATTCCACATCGAGATTGTGACGAAAACTGGTTTTGTCCGAGAGGGAAACATGCTGGTCGCACAAATCGACTGCAACCATAGAAATAAGTTTAAAATGAAACACTGATATCTCCACATGATATTTAATAACTCCTTGCTTCAGGCGTATTACGTTTACGTTGTGTAAAAACCAAGGCAATGCATTCTAATTTGGACCAGGACCCTTGCGAATTTATCTTACTTGAATGAAACGCATTGTCTCAATTTAATCAACGCCAAGTCGTTGGTTGGACTCGAATGATACGAGTAGTAAGGATGTCTGTAAACCTCTTCAATATCTAGGTCACGTGAATCCTCTACGCCCTCTGATTGGCTGAATTGGAGTTCGTCACGGTTGTAGTAATCGCCCACCCGAACGATCGTCTCATTGGTGAACCTGTAACCATGGAAAAGGTTCCCATGGTAATTCGTTTTAACTCTATGGCACTCCATACCAACAATGAAATTTTTTAAGACCTTATTTCGTGATATCCATATGTACAAAATGAACTTGATAGCTGGAAGCATTATTGTTCATAGGAGGTCTGTGGACCCCAGGTGGAAAACCTTGTCGTAGGAAATCAAACTTAAAATCGACACCAAATTCTCACAAAGTGCACCGAAATGCAAACTTTTTACGAGCCTGAATCTGTCTGGAACTTTGGGCTAATTTATTTCATCACGAAAGAACTTCGGAAATTACTCACGATTTCGAACTGGATTCGACACAATGTGCGGCTGTGAGGATGTAACATCTGTTGATGAGAGTTCCTCCGCAAGAGTGAGGGGTGCGGCCTCTTAATGGATACTTCTTACGTATGGAAACCTGTTAGAAAGATAAAAATACCTCGTACGCTTGATGTAAACATGGAGATATTAAGCTTATAGTGGTTCTTAACCGGTGAAAAATTTACTAGTAGGGAGGATTTACGGGTTTGTATGTGGGTGATTAGTCGGCACCGAAATATACAAAAGTAGTTACAAGAGAAATATTATCATTTGTATTCACTGTGTGTCGTGTGGTTTTTGGCAATTTGTCATTCCATGCGGCCGAAAAAGTAAAAAAAGGATAACAGATATAGAGAAAAAGCAATCATTAAATACCAGCACTGTTACAGACACACGTGCACATGGAAGTAAGCTTTTATGAAAGCTGGTGTCTGACTGACAACGAATATAAGACATGGGTTTAAATTGAGCTCTCCTATAATTGTACGTTTCAACATAACTTTGCAAATCTCCCAAAAAATCATTTACCTGCCACGGCTGACTCCCGGGGTTAGCGTTGACCCCTTCCACTATTCTCAACCCGTCTTTGACCTCAGGACAGAAAGCCGGAACAGGAATATCGGTGGTGGCTTCACCGCAAGATTCTTCTTGCAGTTTGCTACCTGGGAATATACGAACACAAAGCACTGGCTTTAAACAACACGATCAGCCTGGATGTTGGTGAGACGTTTTTTACATCATGTTATTGCTGTGTTTACTTTCAGGGAACTGATGATGCCCACAGGGCGAAACATATATTCCTAACAACTGTGTATTGTGCGCATATTGCCTTACGGTTTTTTAGTATTTGATGTCACATGGGGATATACGACACTCTACATAAATTAAAATGTTTCATGGCATAGTGATACAAGCGTTCAAATCACTCTCGTAATTTTTAGGTTATAATATTGTCCAAAAAAATACTTTTCATGAGTTTTAATTAAAAAGTTTACAACACAAATGACACGCTTGACCGAGTTGTGCATCCCCGTAATAAATTGTGAAAAACTTCGTACAACTAACCTAAATCTTGGTCAGTTAAAATCCGAAAATGTTCCGTCCTTTGCGGATAAAAGCAATGTGGTTGGTTTCTCCAATGGAAGGCAATCTTCTCGTAATTCTAAACAGCAGAACTACACAATTACATGAAAATCTTTTAAAATCTCAAACTTTTTCCGAATAGAGTTAACATTGTTGAATATTCAGCAATTAGTATTAGAAGTATTGAATATAAATTGTCTTTACGCATCACAAAGCCAGATATCTTTTCGTAGAAAGCATTATCCATTATTTTCTAGTTACAAATTCATTACTTTTTCGACCCAACATTAAAGCATAGGCAATACATATATATTTTGCACTATATTGTATACAATAACAAACTAATGTTAGCTTACGGTAAGACGTAGGTAAGAGCTCCGTTGTAATATATCATGATCAATATGGTGTGAATACGAATAATGATTTGAAACTTAGTCCCTCTGCTTAATCTTGCCCTCCCCAGACGACAAAAGGGCCTTGCACTCCATTCATTTCCAGTTGGTCCGTTCTTGATGATTAGCTGTGTGTTACATACAAAGCAAAACCATTACAACCAGCAAGTTTATTCAATTCAATGTTTTTCAGTAAGATAGTTTGTATTATCATAATCTCCCAATAGCAATATACCCAACAGAAACACATTCTACTTGAATAAGATATACTTATGATGTTTAAAGCATAGGCGATATATTTTTTTGAATATATCAAATGAAAAGCTTGTGAAATACCGACTCTTGCTACAGTAAGTTGAAAGTTCGTTCAATTTATTGTAACCTTTCCCATCGACCAATGGCATATTTAAATTAGAATGGCTTGACAGCGTAATCTAGCGGATAAACCAACAGATGACACTAAAACATACCAACTTATTGTTCTTGTTAATTCTTTGGTTTTAAATGGTTTGTTCATGCCAAAATAACTTTTTGTGAAGTACATTGTTAGTTATCTGATTTAACCTTGCAACTCACAGCTAGGTTTGAGGCAAGGAAAATGTTTAAACCCCTCTGGACTCGTGCAAGCAAAGGAAACTTTCGGCACAGGAAATGCGTGCAGAGCATAATGGATTAGCGATCCATCGCCTTAACCACTCGGCCACCTCGTCGTCCAAAACCTGTTGTTGAATGAAACATTTATGTGAGATTTGTTTGGAAAAAATATTGTCTTGAAAAAACTATTTTAGTTTGGTTTGATATAGTCGTATACGATAAATTGCACTTACATAAACTTGATAGATGGTTTGCCACATCCTTCGATAGTTCAGTTAGTGCGGTGGTAGAGTTTATCACAAATACATCTGAAGTACACAGTATTTTAGGTAAAAGTACGTTTGAAAAAGAATGCATTAAACTAACTGGTTTTACATGACTTCCTTCTTCCTGAGTATTACAAATCCCATCACTATATTTAGTAAATGGAAAGCATGAAAGCTTTTCCATTCAAGGTTAGCAATTGTTACAGGCGTAAAAAAATTTTTGTGCTGTTTTGGTAAACTTTGCCCATCTTAAAAAAAGTACAGTACATAATAAACGCGCTGCGTTCAGGTCGCAGTACTTTAGACAACTTGGCCTGTCTATGCACTGTACTTTGTTATATTATTTAGAAATGTTTAGAAGTAGTTTTTAGGGCCGAATTACAAACCTTGTAAACGGTGATTTGTTTAAAATTATTTCATCCTGGTCAATTAAATGCCTTGTTGGTTTTTGAAACTATAAAACTGTCAAAATCACATAAAAAAATTCAAAAAAAAACACACAAACCTGCGCAGTCGTAAACAATAATGTTGGTAATATTTACCAAGAATCCGATAAGATGGAACAAAGCTTGACATCCTCATGTAAATCCCAGGTTTGTTTACGTTTCCACAACCGATGCCCCAACTTGTGATATCCCAGATTGTGTGATGGTTTATGTTAAGGTCAACGCATGACAAGAACTCCCACTGTTAGTGCCGTCGTTCTGAAAAACAAGATTGGAAATTATTTGTGGTAATATTTTTAGATAAACAAGAATGACTCGATTTAACCACACAGTAACTAACAGTGGAAAAAGAAAATTTCCGCTCTTACTGCAGTAAACATTGTCAGGCTCAAACAGCCAAGTAGGCGACTGCAATTCTCATGGACGAATATGCTCATTGGTGCCACTGGTGGCTATTTTTTTGTAAAATAGAGATTTGTTCATTCTCATAAAAATGAAATACGATTTTCACTTTCATTACTGTTGTCATGGATGTCACTTGTATCTTGTTCAGCGTTAATGAATAGATATAAAAGAAATAGGGTAAGTTTGTACCATGCCGAAAAGTTTTCAAGTAACATGTGCTTTGTATTATTTCACCTTTTAGCATTACCCCAATGAACAATTATATCCAGAAACATGGAAAACTTCCTGCACCCCGCATGCGCCAACCAGATATTCCATACTCATATTGTGATGAAAACAGGTTTTGTCCAAGAGGCAAACACGTTGACTGCACAAATCGACTGCAAACATAGAAATAGGTTAGTAATGGGACAGAAAAATACATGGATTACATTTGAATTAAATTGGGATTCTGTACTAAAATCCAAGCTGACATACTGATTATATGGGAGAATATTCAAATTTAGAAAAAGTGAGATTTTGTGTAGAACGACATTGTCCCCGTAGACTTTCCACTTGAATGATTTGCAACAGTATAGTTGGGAATGATCACATAGTGAGGTTTTCCTATTCAATAATTAGGTCATGTGAATCCTTTGATTTGTAGTAACCTGTAACCACCCACCCCAGGCCCCGATCGCTGGTCTCATTGGTTAACTTGTCACCATGGAAACAGGTCAATAATACTATTTGTTGTTTTAAAAGTTTATCAAAAAAACATGAGCAAATCTATGCTCTTTATGAAACAGATTGCACACAAGAAACACTTACATTTGAGCTGAATTTAACACAATGTGAAGCTGTAAGAAGGTAATGTCAAGTGTGGGGTTTACAGCATCTTAATAGATGTCTCCAATGTATGGAAACCTGTTGAAATTGAAAAAGTAAATTAGTTTTCTTGATGTTATGTGAATATCACATATATTGCACACTTGCACAGAATGTCAAAATATAATCAATAATATTATTCATCAATACTTCATTATTTTGTAACAATTAAATAACAATGACATATATCAATGGTGGGGAAGGTCAACAATAAAAACATAACGTTGTCTCAGACAATTTATAAAATTTTATTTATGCAAAACTTATTGTGTTAATTAAAAGCAATACTGCTTACCGTATGTTTATTATCTTTCATTGTAATTTTCTGTTATGAGTAAGATTGCATTCTATCGGAGTTTTACTTCTAATATTACATTTTGGGTGTTTTTTACCCAGGATTGCAGAGAAGTATTGGTGTTTACAACAACTAAATTATTTCCAGTCGTTATTTTCCAATCCTCAGGTTGGCATCGCTATGACTCTGCAAAAACAACACTGGTATTTAATGACTTTGCAATTAAAAGCTCCAATGTTTGTAAATGAGTTTTAGATAAAGACGATTTTCTTTATGGTTCTTTTGCTTTTTATCAATAAATTCGAGAAACAACAACTACAGTCAGACCTTTTAAATCTAAACTGCTTTGTTTCATCTAATATGTTTTAGTCTGCATAAAGAGTCATCCAGCACATACTTTTATTAAATTCCACTTAACAAATGTAGAGGTCAACATAAAATCAAAAATGGGTTTGCTCTTTCTTTATTAACAAAGTCGTTCTGACCTTTTTTTGCACCAACTACAAGGATTCAATGTAGGGCAGACATGTTGTTGATGACCTTGTGAAAATTAGAGGTCATGACATTCTTTTTTTGTGTGTTTGTTTTGACCACACAGGGATTTGAATATTCTTGATGTTGCCTTGGTGATGTTTTATTCTTCAGTGCAACCTGGTGGATAAATGTAAAATGAAAGGTTTTGGGACCACTGTCGACCCGCAACTAGAGTACCACTGAAACTTGGCAAATCTCAAACAAATGCATAATTATGACAGCCAAACATAACATGGTTTTAATGTAATAAAACAAAAAAAATAGTGTCTAATAATGCTACAAGAAATTACTGTTGTAAAGTTTATGCAGCAAAATAATGTTATATAGGCATAGTTACACACACTTGTGATAATATAGCAATATCAATACCAAGGAAAAAGTATCACAGAAGTTTTCAGTATTTCTTTCATTGAAATTTACATACAACAAAGTTAAATACCGCTTGTGGGGCAACCCAACTTTTTTGCTTGCGACCTCTTTTTCAGATCAAAATTTCCTGGGATTCGTTGTGTTGGTCGATCATCTAATTCAGTGACTCTAGACCTCTTTGTCCTGGAATATAAAACAGTCAGAAAAGTCATTGACCTCTTTGATGTTTTGGTAAATCTGTTCCTGCCAAGATTAAAGTACAGGGTGAAAGTCACAATGTGTTTTCCATATAACCAGGTTGTTACTTGCTTCTACTGTTTTGCATATATCCATGCTCATATTGTAAACTACACAAAATTTTTTTGAAAAATAGAGGTTTATAAATCACTTAGAGTGAGTATTTAGAGGTTGTGGCAGACTCCCTTGCAACGCTCTATGGAGGGGTCGGCAACCCCTGGCACATTAATTTAATATTCATGGCATGCCAAGTGATTTAGAAGTTCATACTTCAGTACTTTTCCATGCCTTCGGGATTGGCTTGCGTCGCAAAGATACATCAAACAGATAAATGTCGAAGAATCGCACAAATTTACACAAAAAAATTTATGTAATGATATAAGTAATGAGGTGGTGGCAACACAGTGGTAACAAGATAAGGGCTACATACTCTGGTTTGCACGTACATAATTTAAAAACACATGCGTAATGTTTAATACGTTGCTGACCCCTGCTGCACTGACACTGGTTACGAACCACTGGTATTAGTTAAAAATTCCCCAAAAAATTTATCTATCCTTTGCAGAAAAATTCACAAGCTTTGCATATAAATATAATTTACTGTGACATGGAGCCCGACGGCGCCACTGGTTTTAGCTTTTACATGGACATAGTGTTTCACCTTGATTGTCTTCGGAGGTTTGCACCCATTTTTTGTGGAAATCCTCGCCTGGTTGTTTGGGGAGCAAGATTGTCAAGAGCCAACATCAAGCTGCACTGATGTGACCTAACAGATCAAAACATTGGCCCAGTCGTCCAGTCTGCAACTCACTTAATATGATTTCTGTTGAAAAAATTTATACAATAATTTAGTTTGGGGTCAGCATGATGACGAGAACTTCTTTCAACAACAATTCATTGTGTGGATTAGAGATGTTTTCGGAGCCATAAAGATTGTTCTCATTATTTTTACATTTCGATTTTGAATAAAATTTATTCTAGGATTTTTTTATCTGGATTGACTCGAAGATTCATTTTAAAATAAACCCAGCAACTAACTTTTAAACAGAGCACAACTAAATTGCAAGTAAGTACTTGTGTACAACAGACCAATACAAGACATACACTTACTTCATTAACCAACATATTCTCTTGGAACTTGATTCATGGGCGTTGTCAGTTTGTGGGAATTTCACTCTTCATTTGCAATGAGATTTCTTGCATTTAAAACCAATTCATTTGAAAATAAGATATTTTTGGACAGTTAAAGTTTTGATTTTATTCCAGGACTAAGTAGATCCGTCTGTTACGTTCCTACATGACAACATTCAATTCTACAAACAACCCCTGGTATTCTTTCTTCTGAAAACTGGAATAAAAATGTCGGAAAGCTTTCGTCTCACTTTCTGCTTCAGACATATTTCACTTTATATATTTTGTAGCAATTTTATTTACAGTAAAAAACATTTATTTTGAACAAAACACAAAAAAAACAAATAATTCTGAAAGTCTCGTGTTTTGTTTCAATCCGGACCACTGGAGTCTGCATCGGATGAGAGGAAGGAATATTTACTGACGATCCAAACCCGAAACTCTCGACTGAAAAAAAAATCACAAAACTTTTAATTTCATCAAAATTAACAAAACCATGTTTTAATGCAAATATAAATTAAGCTAAATTCTGACCGGGTTTTTCAGTTTTTTAATCTCTTCTCTCAAGACTCGAATAGATTCGGAATCGAATCCGCATCCATACAGCCACAACCCCCCATCCACTTTAGGGAGAATCCGACAAATATTTCCAACATCTTTTCGTTCAAACTTGTTGGAATTCAGGATGAGAAATCCCAACTATTTAAAATATAAAGATTGGTCGGAAATCTTTGTTGCAAACTTTTTTTAAAACAGATTTTTTTTTAATTAAAACCGGATTAAAATTAACTCTATGTTTTCACTTTTAATTAAAAAAGTAAGTTTTATAAAAATATCATGGATTTAAACAAATATTTATTCTCAAAATAATGAAAACCAACCTTGGGTTCCATCTTCATAATCGCTTCACAGATGATGTTTAAAGTTTCGGAATTAAGTTCGCATTTCCTCAACTCCAGCTCCAAACCGGGTTCTCGAATCCGTGAGAGGAAATCCGCGAGAGCGAAAACATCCGAAATCTTCAGTGGGATTAAGTTTAAATTCAACACCCGAGGACAAGAGAGGGCAATTTCATCTCTAGATATTTCGTCAACTTCCTGTAAATCTACGAGGAAATCTGAAACAGGGACAAGTTTATTAAAACAAACATGGCGGAAGTTTTATTAAATCACTAAACCTGTTTATTGCAAACTTCAAACAAGATTTCATCACTTTTAATCGGATTTAAACAAGACAAGATCCAACAAATTAATCAAATACAAAAACATTAAATTACTGGAAGGAAAACATAAACTTTATCCGACAAAAAATATGCGACCTTCCTTTAAAACTTTCAACCTGAACATTTTTATTCCATTCTCTTCTATAAGAACAATGGAATTGCGACGTCACAATGCTTATTGTGATGTAACAGTTACGTTTACAAACACGCATCACACAGACTGGAAATAAATACTAACCTCGTAAGTCGTATCCACGTAAACTGAATCCATTCGGCCTTTTTTCTCGCAGGTATTTCGAAAGTTTCCTCAACAACTTTTTCGCACGTTTGTCTGAAAATAACAAGATCAACATTTACGGCAAAAATAGAAGCCATGTATTTGGATGGGAGAATTATTTAAACTCCCAATGTGCGTTTTCCACAAATATAACCTGCGTATATTAGATGCGTAATGAGATGTGAGACTTTCGAAACCACGATGCCCGTTTACCCAATATAATGGTAACTTGTAGTGGAAAGTATGTGAAAGTTTAACAGCAAGCTTTTCGCGTAAAGCAACGTTGTGTAACAAATTGTAATCATGGTTTTGCAAATCGTTCAGGGCCGGTCAATGCAGACAATGCCTTGTATTACTTTCCTGGTTACAATTATTACAGCAAAATGATTTTCTTATGATTAGATGAGAAAAAAAGGGTTTACAGTTATTACACTTGCAGTTGATTTGCATCATTTTTTCCTAGGACATTTCATAACAATGATAAACAGTGCAGTGGCAGAATATTTTCCATCGCACTAGCGTGCTTTTGTCTGGAGCAAGTTTATCATCTCATCCAGCGCATGGAATTGCCATTAATGCATCATAATGAATTTTGGATAGTAGCAAACCTTGTCCTGCATGTTTTGGTTGTTTGTGAAAAAGATCTAAAAACAGCTTCATTAATCCTCTGGGTTTTTCTGTGGTGGAACTAGAAGCAACTGAAAAGTAAAAATATGTTGTTTAAAATGTTTGTGTTCATTATCAGTGCAAGACCAACTAATTGTAAGAAAGGCAGGCAGGGTCAGTCAATGGAGACAAGTGCAACAAAACAAATATATTAAATAACAGCAGCATCTTAACTTTGGCATCAATTAGATGGTCACAGATTTTTACACCTAAATGCCATGTATTACTTTACTGGTTACAGATGTTACAGCAAAGTTTTTTTTTTCTTTTTAAATAAGAAAAAAGATTGTTTTTAATGTAACTGACTACCAAGTGTGGAGGATGCTGGATCACTGGAAGCAGTCTTGACTGAGGTTGATGGCAAGGTTTTTAGACTGGAACCACTTCCATCACCTGTAAAAAACAATCAAAGTGATAACAGCAATTTAATGGCACTTATGTACACCAATAAGGGTTAACCCAATACGAAGGCCTCATTTGATAATTTTGACAATAAATAAATTAGGTTACAGGCCACAACTCTGTATTTCTGTGGAATAAAGTTTCTTGGTTGGGAAATGCAATGGGTCATGCATGGGTGCCAGTGTTTTGGATGAATGAGCGCAAATGATCAGGCTGTTGCCAGGGCGATTTTCAGCGTGTTTGGGGCAGTTTTACTATGGTTTTCAGGGTTATTAGTCAGGCAGTAAATTGGTAGAGGGTATTGTTGAACATGTAGCTGAAAAACTACCAAAATATTGAGGTCGATTTTGTGGAAAAATGAATCACAGAAAGTATGCTCAGTTTGTGATTTTCTGTTAGTCCCGACCCTTGTCTAGGAATTCTGGTCAAAATTATATTCGAGATAACTACTTTAACCACTCCCCCAGGGGATTTTGTCCCCCTGTTGGCCATTATTTTGGCTAAAAAAGCAGAAAAAAAGTGTAGGTTTGTTTTGTGAAAAAATGAATCACAGAAAGTACCCTCCATTTGCGACTAAGTAAAGCCTCCAACCCTCCTCCACACAATTCATTATGAATTAGATGTCTTGTAACTGTTTTGGGGCCGCCCCGGGGCTGTTTGTACACCCCCTAGGACTGGCAGTTTAGCAGTTAGCCTTTGCAAAACCACCCATGTGCTGTCTTGCAATTGTAGTCTCCCTTCATGAGTCATCAGACCCGGCAATTGTTTTTGACAAACAAGAGAAACTGTCACCAGGTGCACGAAGGCAAATGACCTCCAAAACTCAATTTTTAGGATTTAATTGTGAGTTACGGCCTACAGTGGCTTAACAACCAAGCTGGACCTGGGCATTCCAGGCCACTGCTCTGTCTGTGGGAGTTTGCCAGTTAGACTTTACAGCAGGGATTCACTACACGAATGTCATATTTGGAAATCAGTGTGACTGCTAGTGTAAAAGCTAGCACAGTGCCACAGTCAACAACTGCACTGATGAGACCTCATAGGTCGAAATGTTTGCATATGTGAAGTAATGTTATGTCATACCATTGAACAATTAATTTAAGTGCCCAAAACCACAGGTTTATGCAAAACAATGGACATAATATATACCAATGGATATATGTGTTACAAAAATGGTATACTTCGGTACTTGCGACAAAAAGCACTTTAGCAGCGTGCGTATATAGGGCAGAACTTACTTTTTACATGTCCTAGCTCACCACCATCTATTTGATGTATTCTGGTTGCCTCAAGTTCAGCTGCAGCAGTGGAGGTTTCACCAGCTGTAGAAACAGGTGTTAAATTTACATGAACAATACATGATTGTTTAGATTAACCAACAAATGGATTGAGCTACTGTGGCATGCTTACAGCACTAAAACGTTGCACACCAAGAAACAGCGGCATCACAGCCAAGCCTGGTAAAGCTTCTTTTCCTAACAGCTTAAGATACAAAAAAGCACTGGAGTTTGAACTCACAACCCTGGTCATTAGGAACCATAATTCTTCCAGCTAAGGTATGAAAGTTCAACAAAATAGAAACACCCAGATTGGCTGCAATGTCACTGCCGAGAAGCAGGGAAATAAAACTCAATATTTTGAAAATCTAACCTTTTCCTGCATGTTTTGGATGTTTCTTTGAACGTCTTGAAAAAAGTCTTGCAAAAAAACCTGTTTGTTTTTTTGTATTAGAATTGGAAGAAACTAAACAAAAATACTGAGTTTATCAAGTCAAGCATAACCATGCTATAACACATAATACATTGTCAAATCTTGTGCAGCGCAGTTTAAAAAAGAAAGGATTGTTGTTATGTTATGTTATCTGCCTTGTATATGTTTACCACCATTTTCCGGCGACTGTTTTGAATGTTGGGCCTTGGAAGTTGTTGTGCCATCTAATGTTTTGGATGAAGACAATTCGATATTTGTTGAAGCCAAACTATCCCTGAAAGCTTCAAAAACAATGTGTTGAAATATATAGTATAGCATATATATATATCATTCTTTTTCTATTTTTTGTAGACTTTAGTGAAGTGTTGTAATATTCATACCATTTAACAATTAATTTATGTGCCTTAAACCACAGGTTTATGTAAAACAATGATTATAATAAATACCAACAAATATATGAATGCAAACCATGGTGGCAACATTACTCTTCAGTTTGTGTTGTAAAAATGTTATACTTCGTTTCTTGCACTAAAAATCAGTTAAGCAATGTGCGTATATAGGGCAGAACTTACTTTTTACATGTCCTAGTTCACCACCATCTATTTGATGTATTCTGGTTGCCTCAAGTTCAGCTGCAGCAGTGGAGGTTTCACCAGCTGTAGAAACATATGTATCACAAATCATAAACAAGATATACTGGGATACCATCTGTTTACAAGTGCCTTGATGAAACAGCGTACAAACATTGGTTGAAATTCTAGTAAAATTTTAAATAATTGTTCCAGTGGTTCTCAACCTGTAAGGGCTTTTTAAGTGGTGTGCAAAAAAAATTGCAACATAGACAAATTCCATCCAAAAATACCAATCGTTGTGAAATTGCATGCTGCGACATGTGTCATGAACTTTCAATGGGCATTAAATCCTGTTTCTGGTTGTTAATTGGCATTTTGATATTCAGTTCAAAGTACAACACAACCATGCTTTAACACATAATACACTGTCAAGTCTTGTGCAGCACAGATCAAAAATGTAGGCATTGTTGTTGGTTATGTTTCACTCAAACAGTTTACTGCTTCGAAAACATTTACCACCATTTTCCGGCGACTCTTTTGACAGTTGGGCCTTGGAATTTGTTGCGCCATCTAATGATTTGGATGAAGTAGATTTTACGTTTGTTGAAGCCAAACCTTCTCTGCAAGCTGTAAAACAATGAGTCACAATATATAGTATAGCATATAATATATCTTTTTTTTTCTTTCAATTACATTCAAGTTCATTGCAATCGGCAAAGTTTTGTCAGCAAAAAAGATAACAGAAACACATTTTTAACACACAAATACCAAATAAATATAGTACTGACGGATTTTATGCATCTTGGAAATTGTCGTACTGATGACAGCACTATTGACAGGATCAGATTCCGAACTGGTTTCACTACGCCCACTTCCAGAGGCTTTGATTGAAAATTATAAAATAAAAATAATGGTCATTAAAGCACAAACTTTCCAATGCGCTGCACATACCTGGTTTGTGTCCGAGCAAAAAACCACACACAAAACGACGAACCATTGCCCAATGGGGTTCGTTAATCAAATCGTCAACGATTTGATAAAAATTTTTATCTGACATGAACATAGAAATGTAGTATGCACCAAACATTTCCTGCAGAACTTGATGAAGGTAGTAGAAGAGAACATTCCCCCCATCAAAGACTCTACGACTGGGAAACCGGGAGAACTTTGCCATTTTGAACACTACATCCTGTACTTTTACATCTTCTAAACCCACTTTTTGAAGGTCATCATGTGTGAACACAACGGTTTTACGAACCATGCCTTCATATGCCATTTGGCCAAGTGGCAATTTGAGGTTTTCTAATTTCTCTCCTTTTGCATGCTCAGAGTGACCAAGTTGTTGCAAAACTTCATCAAATACATTAGTTATGGTGGAAATACTGTGCACCTCACCAAATAACCCAGCATAAACAATAAATTGTAAAAGCATTGGATTGCGGCATAAATCAAGCAATTGTGGAGATTTAGTTGCAAGTTTGTTCCACAGTTCATTTGCTTTATCACCTGCGTAACCAAAAAACAATGCCTTTGCATCCTCAGGAGAAAGATCAGTGACATAAATTGTTGGCTTAGGTCGGAGTCCAAATGGTATTAATAGTAATGAGTGGGGTCGAGAAGTAAAAATCAAAGTAGATTTTGGAAAAAATTTCCTGCTGCAAAGGTTAGCAACAAGCTGTTGTACTGGCAAGGGAGTGTGATACTTCTCATTTACAGGTGCCAGGTTTTCTAGTGTCCAGGTTGCCTGATCTAATCCATCAAAAATAAAAGCACACTTTTCTGGGTTCTTTATCATCCACTGGAAAACCAAACTGAGTGTTTCCTGTGAAGCATGGTTGAACTGGTTATCCAGCAGAAGCTCCTGCAAAGTAAGCTTTCTATCGCAGTAGTTTAAATACATGAACCGAAGATGAAGCACTAAGTGATGTTCTGTTTCTAGTTGCCTGCATTATCTCTTTGAAAGAGTGGTTTTGCCACATCCAGCCGGCCCAAGAAAAGCTAGAAATATGCCTTGCTGGTTGTGTTCTTTGAAGCTTGAAACTAGGTCCTGAAATTTGATGTGTTCACCAACAAATCGAGCTTTGTCCCTCTTGCTTGTCGATGGCTGAAACTTATTTTCCTTTTGAGGATAAATTCCTTTGTAAATATCAGTATTTATCAGTGTTGGTTGAACCTCCGGTATTTCAACCTTTTGCAACTCTTCACTGTAAGGGACAACATCGGGATCAAGATTTTCAAGCTGATACTTTTTGATTTCATCAACTGCCTGTTGCAACTTTTCTTCTGCAAATTTTAAACAGGTTTTTCAGATTATAAATCCATGTTACTGTTGTTTTTAGACAAAACAGTGGGCTCTAGGCCTCTAGCATCTATGTTTGGCTGGTTTAATTTTATTGCAGCATGTTGCATAACCACAACACAAATTAAGGATTAGTGTTTATCTGTCAAATTATATTGTAATGGTAACTTCTAATGCCACAGAAAAATGATAAAATCCTTAAGTACAAAAACGGGAAAAGATTGTCTGCTGTTTAGTTTGTTAGCCAACTGTATAATGTATCATCATATTTTCATTTCAAATGCTTGTTTACAAAGTTTTAGTTGATCTAACTCTTATTTTAGGTCAATTTATGGAACTACTTTGCTTCGTAGGGGTAGGAACAAACATAATTTCAGATGACATCGACAAACATTACAGAGTATATTTGGTTGTAACTCTCTGATTGGTTGGATTTTTACCCACAATGCGGTACACTTAATGGAGCTTAAAAAACTGCTGAAGGACGCATATTGGTATTTCTACTAAAATATGTTTGGCTCCGGAAAATTTCCACCTTTGAATTTAATCCTCTGTCACAAAAAAAGGACGCCACAAAGCAATCAGTTATGCTTGGGGGTTCAATTTTACGTTTGAGCACATGTGCCGTTGCTTGGACTAAGTTAGTAGTCTCTGCTAGGACGAATTTGAGCCAGTTTTAGGCAGTTTTAAGTAGAGTTTTGGGCGTTTTGAGTCAGGTAGTTACGCGGTAACGGGTGCTGTATAAAATTGAGCTGAAAAGGCGGTTCAATCTTGAGGCTATATCTGCAGAATAATCAAAGACCTGCAGCCAACATGATATCTGCCGGAAGTCAATGTTCATAACGACAGTGATGTTTCAATCCTGCTATAACTGACAAATCGCATCCTAAAAGCATGAGTAATCAGTCATGTTGTGTAGCAGCCTACTGTTAATGCCACAGTTCTAACCCGCTTTATAGCCAAGTTAAATAATGTGAGTAATATTTTTCATTATTGTTGAAACTTTCTACTAGTTATGTTCCTCAATCGAAATCATAATCACTCAGCAAAACATGGGAAACAAGCCAGGTTTTTTTACAAAGTTGTATATTTTCTGTTTTTCAGAGGAAGAACTTTCAGCGATTGTATGAGAGTGTTTCCGTTCCACAGTCAGCAAAAAATGCTTCATCGTAGATAAACGTAGGTGTTTTAGCTACAGTGTTTGTTTTACATATTGGCCAAAGAAGCGTGAAGAAAATTCCTCACTTTCTAAGCCCATGTGATCGGCGTGAAGATGCCTCGGTAACTTACTGGCACCGTAGCTTCATTTGACAGTTTGGCTTAACACTAGATACGGTAAACTGGAATCTTCTGTCCATCGTAAACCATATTGGAAATAGCTGTCCCTGTACTGTCGTATCTACCAACTGATTTAATCGTTTTCACAAACACTTTTACTTCCCGTATGTTTGCACAGTTTCGCTTGTCACTGCTACCGAAATATTCCAACACTTGTCCTCAAATGGTTTGTAAAATGGTTACGTAGGTTATTTGTGATGTCACGAGGTTATGAGTTGTGAGCAAACTATTTAAACAATTCATGGTTTGATGCCACATAACCAGAATGTTTGCAGTGGCAACATATAAGCGCATGTGTAGAATGGTTTCATATCTCCGTCGAAACTCTTTCATCAATTTTTCGCGGCACACTCAGTTTGCGAAACCTGTTAAACGCATTATTCTGACAAGCTGTAAAGTGCACTATTCGTTCAAGTAGACAAAATGATCGCATGCACATCATGATTCTACAAAGGAAGTGAGTGCTCCCGAGCATCTGGATCCAAACACAAATTACTAAACACGTAAAAGTGTCTGAAAACGTTTTTACACATTTCACGCAAAAAGGTCACGGACAGAATGCTTTCAACTTAAATGCTGAAGTCAGACACATTCTTATTTTAATCAAAATATGGATTTCCTTAAAAGCAGGTCGGTGTTGTGACAACCAAGACATGTACACCCACAGCCTTCTAGTATCATGCTGAACGACAGAACTTTTTGCTCGCACTTGCATTTCGCTTGCATTTACAACAACAACAACCGTAACTGGAACTTAAGTGCTCTGTACACCAGAGGCGTTTGATGGTTGCGGCTGACGATGCGTAACGGTCGCCGATTTTTCCGCGCTTTTGGAAGCGCCAAGAGGCTTTACACTAGCAGTGCGGTTGTCGCCACCGCGGCAAATCATTTCAATATCTACAGCGTCTTTGTGTCGTAAAAACGTCAATAGGAAACTTCAGTTAATTTTATTTTTTACGACAATTGACTTATTGATCTATTTTATATTCATGTACGGAGCGTTTACTTACGGAAGATGTATTATTTGGTTCGCTTTTACTGGTGGAAGAGCAAATGACTATGTTAGTGGCTATGGGGCGCCGTTTTGAAAAAAATTATCTTGCCGCAACATAGAGCTAGGTTGCTGCAAGATAGCTAAGTTGCCGCAACTTAGCACTATGTTGCGGCAAGATAGCTCTATGTTGCGGCAACTTAGCTATCTTACCGCAACTTAGCTCTATGTTGCGGCAACTTAGCTATCTTGCCGCAACTTAACTTTATCTTGCAGCAAGTTAATATTTTTCAAAAAGGCGCGTCGATGCCATTGTGAAAAATAGCTATCTTGCGGCAAGTTAATTTTTTTCAAAACGGCGCCCCATATTCATGTACGGAGCGTTTCCTTACGAAATATGTATTATTTGGTTCGCTTTTACTGGTGGAAGAGCAAATGACTAACTTAGCTCTATGTTGCGGCAACTTAGCTATCTTGCCGCAACTTAGCTTTATCTTGCAGCAAGTTAATATTTTTCAAAAAGGCGCGTCGATGCCATTGTGAAAAATAGCTATCTTGCGGCAAGTTAATTTTTTTCAAAACGGCGCCCCATAAGTGGCACTGATCTACAATATTTCGTGATCTACAATAAAAAAAAAACGTTTTCCAATGTCCAAAAATTAATTACCGCAAAACAATTTGCGCCATTTTCAACAATAAATCTTATCACCAAATAAGGTATATACGTACAAATAGAATTGTTTAAAACCACCTAAAATAAATCATAACTAGCCAAATACCGAACGAAAAAGAGCTTTGGATCATTGTGGCTGATGGCAAAGTTAAATCAGATTTAACTCCGCCGTCAGACGCTTCGAACGAGAAAATCACGCCGTCATGGCTAGCCGCGTTTGGTGTGAATCATGCTTTAGGCAGTCACTATCTCCGTGGTATATCTTAATTGCTCCTGCTCAGTAACTTAATACATAAAAGCCAACGATGTACATTTACATGAACTTGCGTTTCGTGACATAGAACCAGATTTCCATAGCAATGCATCATGCATGGCAACCTAACTGATCATTGGTAGCAAAATTGCAGACAACCATAAACAAAAATGAAGAAATCAGTTAAACATTATCAGTAGTGACAATTTTAATGTGACGGTCTTAGTCACATAATATGGTCAATTCGATTCTATGTTGTTGCTGGGGCAAGACACAGATATTAGTAAATGCGCCGCATTAAGCTAACACTTCGTCATCTCCAAATGGTCGAATATAAATGCTAAATCAGTTTGGTTTCGACTTGAATACAAGCATTTGTATTCCAAACTTCCCTAGTAAAACTCCCTACCTCGTTTATCTTCTGATTCTGTAATGGTTGATTCATGATAATGGGCGTGATGATGATGTTCTTCCACAGTCTGATGCAGATGTTCTTCTACAGTCTGATGGTGATATACGTCACCAATATGTAGGTGTAGGTTCTGGAATGGAACCAACAAAAGTTACCAAACACACTAATATTAATCGTCCAAAAAGACAGCATGGTCGTTAAAATTTTCTGAAATCCAATACTGCTCTAAGCTGCCCACATGCGTTTTGTTACGTGCAAAAAAAATCTGTCACTCCCAAATGATTTTCTCCAACCCCTACCACCAGTACAGCAAATCTTAATATTCAAGAACAACAAGCTTACCTCGGCAACAATGTTTTGTGAGTTTTCTCCTTCTGTTTGTCGTTCGGCCATTCTTGGATTAGCAGGTGTAGCTTTGTATTGCAAGTACAGTGTAGAAATATATTACACATATATAGCCTACGGTGGGTAAAGATTTGTATGCAATTTAAAAACACACATACTCATGAACATAAAATGTATTGTAGATGCCAGAAAAAAACTGAAGTACACATATTTGGTCACTACAGTAAGCACTGCCAGGCAAAGTAAGCAAAACTATGGTTAATTTATTCAAGCCAGTATTGAAGATTGCAGGCAAGGAAAACGTTTGTTTCCGCCGTTTGGCATCTTGCGTTGAAATGGCGGAACTGTCTGCTTGTAACTTGCTATAGTTTTACAAATTATTCTACAAGCAACACCAGGATTTAATGCAAGTAGTTGTAACTATGGGAATTCAACTTGTGTCAGTTCTCAAAGCAGGCGCCGCATGTAAGAATGGTAGATGCTCTATAACCACCACACAGACGGGCGATAGGGAGTCATGCGATTGGCAGCATTCAGTCAAAAGCAGTGGTGGGATTAAATTTTTTTGTCAGCCGGTTCTATCACAATAGTTATATTTTTCAGCGGGTTCTGTTACAAAAAGTCATATTGACAGCAACCAGTAATGCTAACCGGTTCGCTGATCACATAAAATTTCGTGAGATGGTTCTATGAACCGGTGCGAACCGGCTGAATCCCACCACTGGTCACAAACCACAAGTAAATACATGTGGAGTTATCAGCTGTATTGGTTGGGTAATCCCCCGCTCGACCCACGTATACAATGTCGAATAAATATTCGCAACCTGAATATTTATCACAAAATCTATTCACCAAGGAGGCAACTCTATGTATTAAAACATTAACAAACTTCTGTCTACGGCACAACTGCGTTAACATCACAAATTCGTCCCATTACCTAATGACGCAACAAACAAAAAACTACTGCACGCCATACGAAAACACAGCAGTGGTGACGTCATAAAGCGCTACGTTTTGTCGTGATTCGAATTCCATTATGAAACTGAATCTGACGACTAAAGGGAACGAATAAATTTGACATTTTTATGCATGGACTAAACTATAATTTATACCAAATACTGATGGTAGTTTAGCATTAGAAATGTTTGTGCGCAATCTGTCAGGATGTTGTTGAGCTTGCATATTATAGCTGAATACTGAGTTTTAAACTGGTCTACCATCTGCACGGACAGTGTGAAGTTCTTAACAGTGCAATTCACAAACAACATAAATTTCGGACACAGCTATTTCAGTTACGTTAATAAATTTTGACTACAAAAAGGCATTAAAGACCTTTTAGACTCTCGATCGTCACAACTAAAGAATGATACTTAGTTCAGATGTTATTATAAGAGGTTGAGAGGTACCGTCTTCAAAATTCCGGTAATTTTCACGTACACAGGAATTAAACCGCCAATTTTCGTAAATGTCCGGACGACTGGGAACTCTAAACATACAGACTACACAATTCCTATTCATAGTTTCGATTACGCGTCAACAATGGTTTAAACATCACAACGCTACAGGTAAAGATTGGCTGAAAATGCATTGGTTTTATTTACTAAAAGGCGTGTAGCGCAGCCTAAATCTTTTTGATTAGGCAAAGCAGGAATTTGTCGAAGAATGTAAGTGCCAAGCACAAAAAACAAAAAATTTCGTACAGGCGAAGAAAAAATATCTTCACTTAACGGCAACCAGCGCGCGTGACACCAACTTTCGCTGTTGTGTGCGTTTTTACTGCAGTGAATAAATCTTAATCGCATTGAAACTAAAAGTAGACGGACACTAAAGCGTATCTGTTATGTTTTTTTGTTGGTGCGTACAACTAAGTTAGGAAAATTTCGTAAATTTTAAAATCTTTTGCAAAACGTTCTTTAGTGACCTAGGGCAGGGATTACCAAACCGGGGTCCGCAACGACTGCACTGGGGTCTGTAACGATACCTCAAAAAACAATTTTTTTTTATACAGTGCGTAAGCAGTAATCACTGCAGTGATCATAACTGCGGTTTCGTAAACTTTACAATACGTACATTTCACAATTACTCCACTTTAGAATGGATCTTACACTATCCTTGTATCTTACGATTTCAAAGTTGATTTCTTTCTTTCGTTTCTTTTACTACGCATCTATGACGTAAGAATTCACCCTAATCGCTAGTGTTCATATTGTTTGTGGTATTCTCAACGCTGATTACGTTGCAAAATGAGGTGACGAAAGACAGGGGGTCCGAGAAAAACTGGTTCACAAAATGGAATCCGCGGCCAAAAAAGTTTGGGAAACCCTGACCTAGAGAATTAGGAGAACACGTTTATGATTTTATTTTCAGTCTTTTGTTTTATATGCTGCGATTTTGCCAACTAACCGCACAGTAAACGTGCACATCAATGCAATGCAGCTGCTAGATGCGCCAGTTGCGGTTAATTTTTTCGTCGACTAAAAATAATTTTTTGTTTTTGTTGCTTGGTACTTACATTCTTCGACAAATTCCGCTTTACCTAAACGTAAAGGTTTTCCCACAAAAGGGTTTAGGGCTGCGCTACACACGTTTTAGTAAATAAATCCTATCTAAACCATGCATTTTTAGCTAATCTTTACATGTTGTGACGTCAGACCCATTGTGACGTACATCCAACTGCAAATTGGCTGGTTACCTACGAATCAGTAAAACCACCACGAGCAGCAAATCTACTACTTCCAAAAAAAGTTTCTTATAAAAAAGGGCTTCTGTAGTGGCGAGATTACAGCGAAAGAAAACTGTTTCATCGCCTACACCTGGAACTGCCAAGCGCCTGTGGTTTTATTATTCGTAATCCAGAATATAGCTGGTCGGTGTTGCCCATGCACCTTGCTACTTATCAGGGAAACGAAACGAATCGGCCCGACCGCATCTAGCTGCTGTAGCTTCCGCCATAACTAGCAACCTGTTTTACTTGTGGGACAAAACGTCACGTACGAATTTCCTCGATGATACAGGGGCTGAAGTTAGCGTTTCACAATAGACTACAATTTTGTTTTGATGATAATTTTTTCAGCACTGGCGTTTGATTCAAATACAATTGGTCAGCAGCCTGGTATTTCAATATATACTGTAATGTAGCGAATGAACTTGGTCTGAAATTAACAATCACTTGTTCGAACGGCTATTTTTTGCTTCGCTTAAATTTATAGGCTACCAGTGGTTCTCAACCTTTTAAGTTTGCGGACCGGTAAACTTTCAAAACAAATTTTGCGGACCGGTGGACTTTCAAAATCAACCCAAAATGTAATTACGAAAAAAATATGCAATTCAAAAGAAGTATGAAAAATTCAATTTAATGAGAAGTTTGGTCTAAATCAGTTTAAAATGGGATGTTTTATTACTTTAATCAATAGACAAGCCTTCAACATCTTTCATTTTGCAATTGAGATATAAAATTGTAATATATTTGGCGGACCGGCAGGAAAGTTGGCGTGGACCGGCGGTTGAGAAATAGATGCCAAAACTATTGAACAATAGCGTTTTCCGCCACTGAACTGCAACTCACAGCTAAGTTTGAGGCAAGGAAAATGTTTAAACCACTTCGGACTCGTGCAAGCAAAATAACAAACATTAAACGTTTTAAGGTTGGTCATTTGCGAGTCCATTCATACGTCGCATAGTTCCACAAATTTCCTGGTGATATCAATGCTTGTGAATTTTCGGAACAGGAAATCCGTGCAGAGCCTAATGGAATAGCGATCCATCGCCTTAACCACTCGGCCACCTCGCCGTCCAAAACCTGTAGTTAAATGAAATATTTATGTGAGAATTGTTAGAAGTAGTTGTTTTTTAGGCGCAATTACGCCTACACTGACAGATAGAAATCCAATTTTGAAACGTGTTTGAAAAAAAGCCAAGCATTCCAGCTTTTACCTTTGTGACTAAACTAAAAGTTAACAACAACAACAGAACTTTTTTAACAACCAGTTTGTGGTGAATTAACATCATGTCCCAACACTATTGGTTCCCATTTGCTTTGCTTGGCCATAATGTCATCTCTACTGTGGCTCGTCACCATTAGTTCCCTACCTAGTTTGCATTTCACATCGATTCGTTAGGGAGCAATAAACAACAAATTGGAAAATTTCCTGTTTAGTTAAGCGGCAAGATCATATCGCAAGCTGCACTTCGGAATGGGACGATCACGCCTTGTCATACAAAAGCATAAAGCGTTGTCTGATTACGGTTGTAGAGATCCCCTACGTATATGTGAAGGTTGTCTTGCAAGTTGTGCGCTAGCTTACCAGTGTATCCTGACAACATTACGCGCTTCGGTTTCAACAAAAATTCCTCTCATTTATTCAGAGGACAGCTGCCGGAAAAGGAACATTAACGAAGCGACGCTGGTTAGTGCATACCGGCTCTTCTGGCATAAAATATACGTGTTGTATTTCTTCAACGTTTCGTCTGCCTTGCGGCAAGACTTCATCAAGTATGACGCAATTTCAAATTGGACTGCACTAAAACACGCAGGGGCAAGAAAAAAGAGGCACATTGACACCGCTTGTCAAATTACGTGCTGGAGGCAAAAACACTGCGGGAGGCGCCACAGTTACAACAAATTTTTGTAAACTGCCGGAAAGAAAACACATTGTTCTTTGTCGTTGACGCATTCACTGCTTTTGTGAATGTGAAACAACGCAAGAAAGAGTCGCTTGGTGTGGTCCAACTCCTTATCCAGAACTTGGGCTTTATCGAAGGCAACTTCGCGTCGCATGTCACCGCATGCTTAGCCAACGCGCAGGTGTTAGAGATGCTTCCATATCGGTTTGTGGAAGGATTTGGAAAAAGGAACTTGAAGTTTTTAAAAACCCTTGTCTAGGTACAAAATACTGAAGTGATAAGCTAAAATGTTAAACAGACATTTCAAACACGACATGTGTTTATCATCAGTGTTGTACTACATGATTATAAACTGCATCGAATGCATCGCCTACATTGGCAGGCAGTCAGATGGAAAGACAATTTTGAAACGTGTTTGAAAAAAGTCCAGCATTCCAGTTTTTACCTTTTTATCCCAAAACCCGTATCTAAAGACATCTGATGAAGCGATTCATGCACAGAAAAACATAAAAAACTTACAGTGTCTGGGACCATGCGCCCCCCACCCAGATATTCAACATCGAGATTGTGACGAAAACTGGTTTTGTCCGAGAGGCAAACATGCTGGCCGCACAAATCGACTGCAACCATAGAAATAAGTTTAAAATGAAACACTGATATCTCCACATGATATTTAATAACTCCTTGCTTCGGGCGTATTACGTTTACGTTGTATAAAAACCAAGGCAATGCCTTCGAATTTGGAATGTACCAGGTCTCTTGCGAATTTATCTTACTTGGATGAAACGCATTGTCTCAATTTAATCAACGCCAAGTCGTTGGTTGGACTCGAATGATACGAGTAGTAAGGACGTCTGTAAACCTCTTCAATATCTAGGTCACGAGAATCCTCTACGCCCTCTGATTGGCTGAATTGGAGTCCGTCACGGTTGTAGTAATCGCCCACCCGAACGATCGTCTCATTGGTGAACCTGTAACCATGGAAATGGTTCCCATGGTAAATTGTTTTAACTCTATGGCACTCCATACCAACAATGAAATTTTTTAAGACCTTATTTCATGATATCCTATGTACAAAATGAACTTTATAGCTGAAAGCATTATTGTTTATAGGAGGTCTGTGGACCCCAAATGGAAAACTATGTTGTCGGAAATCAATCTTAAAATCGACACCAAATTCACACAACGTGCACCGAAATGCAACTTTATACGAGCCTGGATCTGTCTGGAACTTTGCGCTAATTTATTCCAGCATGAAAGAACTTCGGAAATTACTCACGATTTCGAACTGGATTCGACACAATGTGCGGCTGTGAGGACGTAACATCTGTTGATGAGAGTTCCTCCGCAAGAGTGAGGAGTGCGGCCTCTTAATGGATACTTCTTACGTATAGAAACCTGTTAGAAAGACCAAAATACCTCGTACACTTGATGTAAACATGAAGATAATAAGATTATAGTGGTTCTTAACCGATGAAAAAATTACTAGTAGGGGGAAATTATGGGTTTGTGGGTGATTAGTCGGCACCGAAATATACAAAAGTAGTTACAAGAGAAATATTATCATCTGTATTCACTGTGTGTCGTGTAGTTATTGACAATTGGTCATGCCATGTGGCCGAAACAGTGAAAAAAGGATAACAGATATAGCGAAAAAGCAAATCATTAAATTCTACATTTAAAAATTTGAATACTGGTGGGAAAAAGGGATCCCGATTAAATTTAAGCTGGGAAATGAGATGAAAAATGGTTAAGAACCAGCACTGTTACAGACACACGTGTACATGGAAGTAAGCTTTTATGAAAGCCGGCATCTGACTGACAGCGAATATACGACATGGATTTAAATCAGCTCTCCTATAATTGTACGTTTCTACATAACTTTGCAAATCTCCCATAAAATCATTTACCTGCAACGGCTGACTCCCGGGGTTGGCGTTGACCCCTTCCACTATTCTCAATCTGTCTTTGACCTCAGGACAGAAAGCCGGAACAGGAATATCGGTGGTGGCTCCTTGCAGTTTGCTACCTGGGAATATACGAACAAAATATACTGGCTGTTGATAAGACGTTGAATAAAGTTGACAACACAAATGACACATTTGACCGAGTTGTGCATCCCCGTAATAAATTGTGGAAAACTTCGTACAGCTAACCTAAATCTTGGTCAGTTAAAAGCCGAAAATGTTCCGTCCTTTGCGAGTTGTAAACAGCAATGTGGTTGGTTTCTCTAATGGAAGGCAATCTTCACGTAATTCTAAACAGCAGAGAGGAACTACATGAAAATCTTTTAAAATCTCAAACTTTTTCCGAAAAGAGTTAACATTGTTGAATATTCAGCAATTATAGCATTAGAAGTATTGAATATAAATTGTCTTTACGTATCACAAAGCCAGTTATCTTTTGGTAGAAAGCATTATGCATTCTTTTCTAGTTACAAATGCATTACTTTTTCGACCCAACATTTAAGCATAGGCAATACATATATATTTTGCACTATATTGTATACAATAACAAACTAATGTTAGCTTACGGTAAGACGTAGGTAAGAGCCATTGTAATATATCATGATCGATATGGTGTGAATACGAATAATGATTTGAAACTTAGTTCCTCTGCTTAATCTTGCCCTGCCCAGACGACAAAAGGGCCTTGCACTCCATTCATTTCCAGTTGGTCCGTTCTTGATGATTAGCTGTGTGTTACATACAAAGCGAAACCATTACAAACAGCAAGTTTATCCAATTCAATGTTTTACAGTATGATAGTTTGTATTATCATAATCTCCTGATAGCAATATACCCAACAGAAACACATTCTACTTGAATAAGCTATACTTATGATGTTTAGAAGCATAGGCGATACATATACATATATGAAATATATCAATTGAAAAGCTTGTGAAATACCGACTCCGGATTTATTACAGAACTTGCTACAGTAAGTTGAAAGTTCGTTCAATTTATTGTAACCTTTCCCACCGACCAATGGCATAATAAATTTAGAATGGCTTGACAGCGCCGTCTAGCGGATGAACCAAAAGAAGGCACTAAAACATACGAACTTTTAATTCTTGCTGATTCTTTTTGAAAATGGTTTGTTCATACCAAAATAATGTTTTTGAGAAGTAAATTGTTAGTTATCTAGCGGAAATTTAAATTCCCAAGGTTCATTAGAAACTTTTCCAGCGACCAACGGTATATTTAATTTAAAATTGCTTCGCAGCGCCGTCTAGCGGATGAATTGCCCGTTAGCACTAAATGAATTTATGTTCTTGTAAATTCTTTTCAAAATGGTTTCTTTATGTCAAAAATATTGATTTTGTGAAGTACATTGTTAGTTATCTGACTTAACCTTTGCATGCCTCGTGTTGTGACACAAGTGACCTGGAGTAACCCCGACGGACTGTACCGTTACAGAGGTGGTTTCAGTTTCTTCTCACTAAAAGATATGCTGGGGTGATAGTTTGCTTATCAAGCTATTAACGGTCGTTATATTGCTGCTTTTCTATGTCGCGTGATTAATTTACTAGTGTAATAACACGAGGCATGCAAGATTAAGTCAGATAACTAACGTGATTAATTTACAAAACTATTGAACAATAGCGTATACCGCCACTGAACCGCAACTCACATCTAGGTTTGAGGCAAGGAAAATGTTTAAACCCCTCCGGACTCGTGCAAGCAAAGGAAACTTTCGGCACAGGAAATGCGTGCAGAGCATAATGGATTAGCGATCCATCGTCTTAACCACTTGGCCACCTCGTCGTCCAAAACCTGTTGTTAAATGAAATATTTATGTGAGATTTGTTTGGAAAAAATATTGTCTTGTAAACTACTTTAGTTTGGTTTGATATTGTCGTATACGATAAATTGCACTTACATAAACTTGATAGATGGTTTGCCACATCCTTCGATAGTTCAGTTGGTGCGGCGGTAGAGTTTATCACAAATACATCTGAAGTACACAGCATTTTAGGTAAAAGTACGTTTGAAAAAGAATGCATTAAACTAACTGGTTTTGCAAGATTTCTTTCTTCCTGAGTATTTACAAATGCCTTCACTATCTTTAGTAAATGGAAAGCATGAAAACTTTTCCATTCAAGGTTAGCAATTGTTACAGGTGTAAACAAATTTTTTGTGCTGTTTTGGTAAACTTTGCCCATCTTCAAAAAAGTACAGTACATAACAAATGCGCTGCGTTCAGGTCGCAGTACTTTAGACAACTTGGCCATCCTGTCTGTGCACTGTACTTTGTTATATTATTTACAAATGTTCAGAAGTAGTTTTTAGGGCGCAATTACAAACCTTGTAAACGATGATTTGTTTAAAATTATTTCATCCTGGTCAATTAAATGCCTTGTTGGTTTTTGAAACTATAAAACTGTCAAAATCACAACAAAAAATTTAAAAAAAACTCACAAACCGGCGCAGTCTCAATCAATAATGTTGGTAATATTTACCAAGAATCCGATAAGATCGAACAAAGCTTGACACCCTCGTGTAAATCCCAGGTTTGTTTACATTTCCACAACCGATGCCCCAACTTGTGATATCCCAGATTGTGTGATGGTTTATGTCATGCGCTGTCGTTCTGAAAAACAAAATTGGAAATTGTTTGTGGTAATATGTTTAGATGAACAAGAATGACTCGATTTAACCATAACTTGTGTTTCTTCGGTTTGACGTTGTAACACTTAAATCATTTTAACCTGTTGTCATTTTTGACAAACAAGTTGCAGATTTTAACAACTTTTTGTTAGTTTTTAAACTGGGTTAAAATATAATCAATTATATTATTCATCAATACTTCATTATTTTGTAACAATTAAATAACAATGACTTATATCAATGGTGGGGAAGGTCAACTATAAAAACAACATAACCCGTCTCACACAATTTATGAAATAGCATTTATGCAAAAGTTTTTGTGTTGATTAAAAGCAATACTGCTTACCGTATGTTTGTCATCTTTCATTGTCATTTTCTGTTATGAGTAAGATTGCATTCTATCGGAGTGTGTTTAACTTCTAATACTACAATTTGGGTGTTTTTTACCCAGGATTGCAGAGAAGTATTGGTGTTTACAACAACTAAATTATTTCCAGTCGTTATTTTCCAATCCTCAGGTTGGCATCGCTATGACTCTGCAAAAACAACACTGGTATTTAATGACTTTGCAATTAAAAGCACCAATGTTTGTAAATGAGTTTTAGATGAGGACGTTTTTCTTTATGGTTCTTTTGCTTTTGTCAATAAATTCGACAAACAACAACTACAGTCAGACCTTTTTAATCTAAACTGCTTCGTTTCATCTAATATGTTTTAGTCTGCATAAAGAGCCATCCAGCACATACTTTTATTAAATTCCACTTAACATATGTAGGGGTCAACATAAAATCAAAAATGTGTTTGCTCTTTCTTTATTAACAAAGTCGTTCTAACCTTTTTTGCACCAACTACAAGGATTTAATGTAGGGCAGGCAAGTTGTTGGTGACCTTGTGAAAATTAGAGGTCATGACATTTTTTTTGTGTGTTTGTTTTGACCACACAGGGATTTGAATATTCTTGATGTTGCCTTGGTGATGTTTTATTCTTCAGTGCAACCTGGTGGATGAATGAAAAATGAAAGGTTTTGGAACCACTGTCGACCCGCAACTAGAGTACAACTGAAACTTGGCAAAATCTCAAACAAATGCATAATTATGACTGCCAAACATAACATGGTTTTAATGTAATGAAACAAAAAAAATAGTTGTCTAATAATGCTACAAGAAATTACTGTTGTAAAGTTTATGCAGCAAAATAATGTTATATAGGCATAGTTACACACACTTGTGATAATATAGCAATATCAATACCAAGGAAAAAGTATCACATAAGTTTTCAGTATTTCGTTCATCGAAAATTACATACAACAAAGTTAAATACCGCTTGTGGGGCAACCCAACTTTTTTGCTTGCAACCTCTTGTTCAGATCAAAATTTCCTGGGATTCGTTGTGTTGGTCAATCATCTAATTCAGTGACTCTAAACCTCTTTGTCCTGGCATACAAAGCTGTTAGAAAAGCCATTGACCTATTTGATGTTTTGATAAATCTGGTCCTGCCAAGATTAAAGTACGGGGTGAAAGTCACAATGTGTTTTCCATATAACCAGGTTGTTACTTGCTTGTTCTGTTTTGCATATATCCATGCTCATATTGTAAACTGCACAAAAATTTATTGAAAAATATGGGTTTATAAATCACTTAGAGTGAGTATTTAGAGGTTGTGGCGCATCCCTGACAACGCTCTATGGAGGGGTCGGCAACCCCTGGCACATTAAGTTAATATTCATGGTATGCCAACTAATTTATCAGTTCATACTTCAGTACTTTTACATGCGGGATTGGCTTGCGTCGCAAAGATACGTCAAAAAGATAAATGCCAAAGAATTGCACAAATTTACACAATAAAATTTATATAATGATATAAGTAATGAGGTGGTGGCAACACAGTGGTAACAAGATAAGGGCAATATACTCTGGTTTGAATGTATATAATTTAAAAACACACATGTAATGTTTAAAACATTGCTGAACCCGGATACACTGACACTGGTTAAGAACCACTGGTCTAAGTTCAAAATTCGCAAAAAAATTTAGCTATCTCTTGCAGAAAAATGCTTTGCATATAAATATAATTTACTGTGACATGGAGCCCGACGGCACCACTGGTTTTCGCTTTTACATGGACATAGAGTTTTCACCTTAATTGTCTTCGGAGGTTTGCACCCAGTTTTTGTGTAAATCTTCCACTGGTTGTTTGGCGAGAAAAATTGTCAAAAGCCAACATCAAGTTGCACTGATGAGACCTAACAGATCATAACATTGGCCCAGTCGTCCAGTCTGCAACTCACTTAACATGATTTCTGTTAAAAAATTTATACAATAATTTAGTTTGGGGTTTTGGATCAGATTTTGGATCAAATTTATTCTAGGATTTTTTTATTTGCTTTGACTCGAGGATTCATTTTAAAACAAACCCAACAACTAACTTTTAAACAGAGCACAACTACATTGCAAGTAAGTACTTGTGTACAACAGACCAATACAAGACATACACTTACTTCATTAACCAACATATTCTCTTGGTTCATGGGCGTTGTCAGTTTGTGGGAATTTCACTCTTCATTTGCAATGAGATTTCTTCCAATTAAAACCAATACACTTGAAAATAAGATAATTTGGGACAGTTGAAGTTTTAATTTTATTCCAAGACCAAGTAGATCCGTCTGTTACGTTCCTACATGACAACATTCTATTCTACAAACAACCCCTGGTATTCTTTCTTCTGAAAACTGGAATAAAAATGTCAGAAAACTTTCATCTCACTTTCTGCTCCAGACATATTTCACTTTATATATTTCGCAGCAATTTTATTTACAGTAAAAAACATTTGTTTTGAACAAATCACAAAAAAAACAAATAATTCTGGAAGTCTCGTGTTTTGTTTCAATCCGGACCACTGGAGTCTGCATCGGATGAGAGGAAGGAATAATAACTGACCAAACCCGAAACTTTCGGCTGAAAAAAAAATCACTAAACTTTTAATTTCATCAAAATTAACAAAACCATGTTTTTATGCAAATAAAAATTAAGCAAATTCTTACCGGGTTTTCCATTTTTTTAATCTCTTCTCTCAAGACTCGAATAGATTCGGAATGGAATCCGCATCTATACAGCTCCAACTTCTCATCCACTTTAGGGAGAATCCGACAAATATTTCCAACATCTTTTCGTTCAAACTTGTTGGAACTTAGGTTGAGAATTCTCAACTATTTAAAATATAAAAATTGGTCGGAAATCTTTGTTTCAAACTTTTTTCAAGACAGAATTTTTTCTTAAAACCGGATTAAAATTAACTCCATGTTTTCACTTTTAATTAAAAAAAGTTAGTTTTGAAAAAAAATCATGGATTTAAACAAATATTTATTCTCAAAGTAATGAAAACCAACCTTGGGTCCCATCTTCATAATCGCTTCACAGATCATGTTTAAAGTTTCGGAATTAAGTCCGCATTTCCTCAACAACAGCCACAAACCGGGTTCTTGAATCTGTGGGAGGAAATCCGCGAGAGCGAAAACATCCGAAATCTTCAGTGGGATTCCGGTTAAACTCAACTTCCCAGGACAAGAGAGGGCGATTTCATCTCTAAATATTTCGTCAACTTCCTGTAAATCTACGAGGAAATCTGAAACAGGGACAAGTTTATTAAAACAAACATGGCGGAAGTTTTATTAAATCATTAAAACTTTTTATTGCAAACTTCAAACAAGATTTCTTCACTTTTAATCGGATTTAAACAAGACAAGATCCAACAAATTAATCAAATACAAAAACATTAACTTACTGGAAGGAAAACATAAACTTTATCCGACAAAAAATATGCGACCTTCCTTTAAAACTTTCAACCTGAATTAAACATTTTTATTCCATTCTCTTCTTTCAGAACAATGGAATTGCGACGTCACAATACTTACTGTGACGTCACAGTTCCGTTTACAAACACGCATCACACAGACTGGAAATAAATACTAACCTCGTAACTCGTATCTACGTAAATACGATCCATGGGGCCTTTTTTCTCGCAGGTATTTCGAAAGTTTCTTCAACAACTTTTTCGCACGTTTGTCTGAAAATAACAAGATCAACATTTACAGCAAAAATAGAAGCCACGTATTTGGATGGGAGAATTATTTAAACTCCCAATGTGCGTTTTCCACAAATATAACCTGCGTATATTAGATGCGTAATGAGATGTGAGACTTTCGAAACCACGATGCCCGTTTACCCAATATAATGGTAACTTGTAGTGGAAACTGTGTGAAAGTTTAACAGCAAGCTTTTCGCGTAAAGCAACGTTGTGTAACAAATTGTAAACATGGTTTTGCAAATCGTTCAGGGCCTGTCAATGCAGACAAGTGCAACAAAACAAATATGTTACATAACAGCAGCATCTTAACTTAGCAATAGTTTCTTTGTCCCAGCTTTTTGCACCTAAATGCCTTGTATTACTTTGCTGGTTACAATTATTACAGCAGAATGATTTTCTTATGTTTAGATGAGAAAAAAGAAAAGATTGTTTTTAATGTAACTGACTACCATGCATTTGTTCCTCATTGTTAAGTGTGGAGGATGCTGGATCACTGGAAGCAGTCTTGACTGAGGTTGATGGCAAGGTTTCTGGACTGGAACCACTTCCATCACCTGCAAAAAACAATCAAGGTGATAACTGCAATTTAATGGCACTTATGTACACTGTAAGGGTTAACCCAATGCGAAGGCCTTACTTAATAATTTTGACAATAAAAAGATTAGGTTACAGTGGCTTAACAACCAAGCTGGACCTGGGCATTCCAGGCCACTGCTCTGTCTGTGGGAGTTCGCCAGTTAGACTTTACAGCAGGGATACACAACACGAATGTCATATTTGGTTTTCCAGTGGATTTTGAAGTGACTTCACAAACAGGTTTTAACTTTATGAAACTACTCTTTGAGTTGTGCATCCTGCTTTACTGGGAAAAGGGATTTAATTCAGCTATGCTGTATTCATAGGCTAATCACTGCTTTAAACCACACCGGGAGTCCATTTCAAAAGCAAATCAAAAAAGATGCATTTTTGGAGCCATTGAGATCTATAAATATTCTTACTGACTGCTTCAGGTACAGCAACAGCAAAATGTTTAAAAAAAGCCATAATAATTGAGAGCTGCAGACAGGGTGTACACGCACTGTTTCGGCCTATGAGGTCTCATCAGTGAAGCTGTTGACTGTGGCACTGTGCTAGCTTTTACAAAAGCAGTCACACTGATTTTCCAAACCACCGGTGGTTTTTCTTGTTTGGTACCCAGTATAAGGTACCCAATGGATTGATGTTGACCGAAAGGTACCACAAAGTGGAAATCAGTGTGCCCGCTAGTGTAAAAGCTAGCACAGTGCCACAGTCAACAGCTGCAATGATGAGACATCATAGGTCGAAACAGTGCATGTACACCCTGTCTGCAGCTCTCAAAATGTTTACATATGTGAAATGTTGTAATATTCATACCATTTGACAATTAATTTAAGTGCCCAAAACCACAGGTTTATGCAAAACAATGGATATAATAAATACCAAAGAATTTTTGTGTTACAAAAATGGTATACTTCAGTACTTGCACTAAAAATCAGTTGAGCAACGTGTGTATATAGGGCAGAACTTACTTTTTACATGTTCTAGCTCACCACCATCTATTTGAGATATTGTGGTTGCCTTAAGCTCAGCTGCAGCAGTGGAGGTTTCACCAGCTGTAGAAACATGTGTTAAATTTACATTAACAATACATGATTGTTTAGATTAACACAACAAATGGATTGAGCTACTGTGGCATGCTTACAGCACTAAAACGTTACACACCAAGTAACAGCGGCATCACAGCCAAGACTGGTAAAGCTTCTTTTCCTGATAGCTCAAGATATAAAAAAGCACTGGAGTTTGAACTCATAACTCTGGTCATTAGGAACCATAGTTCTACCAAGTAAGCTATGAAAGTTCCAAAAAATGGAAACACCCACTTTGGCTGTGATGTCACTGCCAAGAAGCAGGGAAATAAAACTCAATAATTTGAAAATTTAACCTTTTCCTGCATGTTTTCGATGTTTCTTTGAACGTCTTGAAAAAATTCTCGCAAAAAAACCTGTACGTTTCTTTGTGGCAGAATTGGAAGAAACTATAGCAAAACAAAAATACTGAGTTTATCAAGTCTAGCACAACCATGCTATAACACATAATACACTGTCAAATCTTGTGCAGCCCAGTTTAAAAATGAAAGGATTGTTGTTATGTTATGTTTTCTGCTTTGTATATATTTATCACCATTCTCCAGCGACTGTTTTGAATGTTGGGCCTTGGAAGTTGTTGCGCCACCTAATGTTTTGGATGAAGACGATTCGATATTTCTTGAAGCCAAACCATCCCTGAAAGCTTTAAAACAATGTGTTGAAATATATAGCATAGCATATATATATATCATTTATTTTCATTTTTTTGTAGACTTTAGTGAAGTGTTGTAATATTCATACCATTTAACAATTAATTTATGTGCCTTAAACCACAGGTTTATGTAAAACAATGATTATAATAAATACCAACGAATATATGAATGCAAAACATGGTGGCAACATTACACTCCAGTTTGTGTTGGAAAAATGTTATACTTCGTTTCTTGCACTAAAAATCAGTTAAGCAACGTGCGTATATAGGGCAGAACTTACTTTTTACATGTCCCAGCTCACCACCATTAATTTGAGATATTCTGGTTGCCCCAAGCTCAGCTGCAGCAGTGGAAGTTTCACCAGCTGTAGAAACATATGTATTACAAATCATAAACAAGATATACTGGGATACCATCTGTTTGCCAGTGCCTTGATAAAACAGAGTACAAACATTTGCTGAAATTCTAGTAAAATTTTAAATAATTGTTCCAGTGGTTCTCAACCTGTAAGGGCTTTTAAGTGGTGTGCATAAAAAATTGCAACATAGACAAATTCCATCCAAAAATGCCAATCGTGTGAAATTGCATGCTGTGGCATGTGTCATGAACTTTCAATGGGCATTAAATCCTGTTTCTGGTTGTTATTTGGCATTTTGATATTCAGTTCAAAGTACAACACAACCATGCTTTAACACACAATACACTGTCAAATCTTGTGCAGCACAGATAAAAATGTAGGCATTGTTGTTGGTTATGTTTCACTCAAATAGTTTTCTGCTTCAAAAGCATTTACCACCATTTTCCGGCGACTGTTTTGAAAGTTGGGCCTTGGAATTTGTTGCGCCATCTAATGTTTTGGATGAAGTAGATTTTACATTTGTTGAAGCCAAACCTTCTCTGCAAGCTGTAAAACAATGAATCACAATATATAGTATAGCATATAATATATCTTTCTTTTTCTGTCAATTACAAGTTCATTGCTTAGTACTCAGCAAAGTTTTGTCAGCAAAAAAGATAACAGAAACACATTTTTAATACACAAATACCAAATATATATAGTACTGACGGATTTTATGCATCTTGGAAATTGTCGTACCGCTGACAGCACTATTGACAGGATCAGATTCTGAGCTGGTTTCACTATGTCCACTTCCAGATGCTTTGATTGAAAATTATAAAATAAAAATAATGGTCATTAAAGCACAAACTTTCCAATGTGCTGCACATACCTGGTTTGTTTCCGAGCAAAAGGCCACACACAAAACGACGAACCATTGCCCAATGGGGTTTGTTAATCAAATCGTCAACGATTTGATCAAATTCTTCATCTGACATGAACATAGAAATGTAGTATGCACCAAACATTTCCTGCAGAACTTGATGAAGGTAGTAGAAGAGAACATTCCCCCCATCAAAGACTCTACGACTGGGAAACCAGGAGAACTTTGCCATTTTGAACACTACATCCTGTACTTTTACATCTTCTAAACCTACTTTTTGAAGGTCATCATGTGTGAACACAACGGTTTTGCGAACCATGCCTTCATATGCCATTTGGCTAAGTGGCAACTTGAGGTTTTCTAATTTCTCTCCTTTTGCATGCTCAGAGTGACCAAGTTGTTGCAAAACGACATCAAATACATTAGTTATAGTGGAAACACTGTGCACCTCACCAAATAACCCAGCATAAACAATAAATTGTAAAAGCATTGGATTGCGGCATACATCAAGCAATTGTGGAGATTTAGTTGCAAGTTTGTTCCACAGTTTATTTGCTTTATCACCTGAGTAACTATCAAACAGTGTCTTTGCATCCTCAGGAGAAAGATCACTGACATAAATTGTTGGCTTAGGTCGGAGTTCTAATGGTATTAATAGCAATGAATGGGGTCGAGAAGTAAAAATCAATGTAGATTTTGGAAAAAATTGCCTGCTGCAAAGGTTAGCAACAAGCTGTTGTACTGGCAAGGGAGTGCCATACTTCACATTTACAGGTGCCATGTTTTCTAGTGTCCAGGTTGCCTGATCTAATCCATCAAAAATAAAAGCACACTTTTCTGGGTTGTTTATCATCCACTGGAAAACCAAACTGAGTGTTTCCTGTGAAGCATGGTTGAACTGGTTATCCAGCAGAAGCTCCTGCAAAGTAAGCTTTTCATCACCATAGTTTAAATACATGAACCGAAGATGAAGCACTAAGTGATCTTCTGTTCCTAGTTGCCTGCACAATCTCTTTGAAAGAGTAGATTTGCCGCATCCAGCCGGTCCAAGAAAAGCTAGAAATATGCCTTGCTGGTTGTGTTCTTTGAAGCTTGAAACTAGTTGCTGAAATTTGATGTGTTCACCAACAAATCGATCATTGCCCCCCTTGCTTGTTGATGGCTGAAACTTATTTTTCTTTTGAGGATGAAATCCTTTGTAAATATCAGTATCTATCAGTGTTGGTTGAACCTCTGGTATTTCAACCTTTTGCAACTCTTCACTGTAAGGGACAACATCAGGATCAAGATTTTGAAGCTGATATTTTTTTATTTCATCAACTGCCTGTTGCAACTTTTCTTCTGCAAATTTTAAACAGGTTTTTCAGATAATAAATCTATGTTACTGTGGTTTCTTGAGAAACAGTGAGCTCTAGCATCTATGTTTGGCTGGTTTAATTTTAGTGCAGCATGTTGCATAACCACAACGCAAATTGAGGATTAGTGTTTATCTGTCAAATTATATTGTAATGGTAACGTCTAATGCCACAGAAAAATGATAAAATCCCCAAGTACAAAAACGGGAAAAAAATTGTCTGCTGTTTAGTTTGTTAGCCAACCGTATAATGTATCATCATATTTTCATTTCAAATGCTTGTTTGCAAAGTTTTAATTGATCTAACTCTTATTTTAGGTCAATTTATGGAACTACTTTGCTTCATAGGAGTAGGAACAAACATAATTTCAGATGACATCGACAAACATCACAGAGTATATTTAGTTGTAACAGGCAAATTTCGAGTTGTAACTCCCTGATTGGTTGGATCTTTACCCACAATGCAGTATACTTAATGGAGCTTAAAAAAACTGCTGAAGGACGCATATTGGTTTTTCTATGAAAATAAGTTTGGCGGCGGAAAATTTGCACCTTGTATTTAATCCTCTGTCACAAAAGAAGGACGCCACAAAGCAATCAGTGATGCTTGGGGTTCAATTTTACGTTTGAGCACATGTGCCGTTGCTTGGACTAAGTTAGTAGTCTCTGCTTGGACGAATTTGAGCCAGTTTTAGGCAGTTTTAAGTAGAGTTTTGGGTGTTTTATGTTAGGTAGTTACGCAGTAACGGGTGCTGTATAAAATTGAGCTGAAAAGGCGGTTCAATCTTGAGGCTATATCTGCAGAATAATCAAAGACTCATGAATTACAATAAATTTCGAACACCATCGGTGACGGGACCTGCAGCCAACATGATGTCTGACGGAAGTCAATGTTCATAACGACAGTGATGTTTCAATCCTGCTATAACTGACAAATCGCATCCTAAAAGCATGAGCATTCAGTCATGTTGTGTAGCAGCCTACTGTTAATGCCAAAGTTCTAACCCGCTTTATAGCCAAGTTAAATAATGTGAGTGATATTTTTCATTATTGTTGAAACTTTCTATTAGTTATGTTCCTCAATCGAAATCATAATCACTCAGCAAAACATGGTGAAACAAGTCAGGTTTTTTTACAAAGTTGTGTATTTTGTGCTTTTTCAGAGGAAGAACTTTCAGCGATTGTATGAGTGTTTCCGTTCCACAGTCAGCAAAAAAAGCTTAATCGTAGACAAACGTAGGTGTTTCAGCTCCAGTGTTTGGTTTACATGTTGGCCAAACAAGCGTGAAGAAAATTCCTCACTTTCTAAGCCCATGTGATCGGCGTGAAGATGCCTTGGACTTACAGGCACCGTAGCTTCATTTGACAGTTTGGCTTAACACTAGATACAGTAAACTGGAATCTTCTGTCCACCGTAATCCATATTGGAAATAGCTGTCCCTGTACTGTCGTATCTACCAACTGATTTAAACGTTTTCACAAACACTTTACTTCCCGTATGTTTGCTCAGTTTCGCTTGTCACAGCTACAAAAAAATGTTCCACACTTGTCCTCAAGTGGTTTGTAAAATAGTTACGTAGGTTGTTTGTGATGTCACGAGGTTATGAGTTGAGAGTTAACTATCAAAACATTTAATGGCTTGATGCCACATAACCAAAATGTTTGCAGTGGCAACATATAAGCGCATGTGTAGAATGGTTTCATATCTCCGTCGAAACTCTTTTATCAATTTTTCGCGGCACACACAGTTTGCGAAACCTGTTAAACGCATTATTCTGACAAGCTGTAAAGTGCACTATTCGTTCAAGTAGACAAAAATGATCGCATGCTCATCATGATTCTACAAGGGAAGTGAGAGCTCCCGAGCATCTGGATCCAAACACAAATTACTAAACACATAAAAGTATCTGAAAACGTTTTTACACCTTTCACGCAAAAAGGTCACGGACAGCATGCTTTTGTCTTAATTGCTGAAGTCAGACACATTCTTATTTTAATCGGAATATTGCTTTCCTTAAAAGCAGAGGTCGGTGTTGTGACAACCAAGACATGCTCACCCACAGCCTTCTAGTATCATGCTGAACGACAGAACTTTTTTCTCGCACTTGCATTTCGCCCCAACAACAACCGTAACTGAAACTTAAGTGCTCTGTACACCAGAGGCGTTTGATGGTTGCGGCTGACGATGCGTAGCGGTCGCCGATTTTTCCGCGCTTTTGGAAGCGGCAAGAGGCTTTTCACTAGCAGTGCGATTGTCGCCACCGCGGCAAATCATTTCAATATCTACAGCGTCTTTGTGTCGTAAAAACGTCAATAGGAAACTTATATGTATTATTTGGTTCGCTTTTACTGGTGGAAGAGCAAATGACTATGTTAGTGTCACTGATCTACAATATTTCGTAAAATAAACATTTTCCAATGTCTAAAAATTAAATACCGCAAAATAATTTGCGCCATTTTCAACAATAAATCTTATCACCAAACACTCAATATAGGTACAAATAGAATTGTTTAAAACCACCTAAAATAAATCATAACTAGCCAAATACCGAACGAAAAAGAGCTTCGGGTCATTGCGGCTGACGGAAAAGTTAAATCAGACTTAACTCCGCCGTCAGAGGCTTCGAGCGAGAAAATCACGCCGTCACTGCCAGTCGCGTATGGTGTGAATCATGCTACAGGCAGTCACTATCTCCGTGGTATATGTTAATTGCTCCTGCTCAGTAACTTAATACATAAAAGCCAACGATGTACATTTACATGAACTTGCGTTTCGTGACATAGAACCAGATTTCCATAGCAATGCATGCATGACCTAACTGATCATTGGTAGCAAAAATGCTGGCAACCATAAACAAAAATGTGGAATTCAGTGAAACATTATCTGCAGTGACAATTTTAATGTGATGATGTCCACGTCATTTAATCAGAGTCTAACTGTCCAAGTCACATAATATGTTTAATTAGATTCTATGTTGTCGTTGGGGCTAGACACAGATATTGTTAAATGAGTCGCAATTAAGCTAACAATTTTGTCATCTCCAAATGGTCGAATATAAATGCTAAATCAGTTTGGTTTCGACTTGAATACAAGCATTTGTATTCCAACCCTTCCCAGTAAAACTCCCATACCTCGTTTTTCTTCTGATTCTGAACTGTTTGTTTTCGGATGATGATGATGATGTACGTCACCAATATGTACGTTCTGGAATGGAACCAGGAAACGTTGGCAAACACACAAATATTAATCGTCCAAAAAGGAAGCATGGTCATTGAAATATTTAAAAATCCATTACTATTTCTAAACTGCCCACATGCGTGCTTGACTTTCTCCAACCCCTACCACCAGTACAGCAAATCTTAATATTCAAGAACAACAAGCTTACCTCGGCAACAATGCTTTGTGGGTTTTCTCCTTCTGTTTGTTGTTCGGCCATTCTTGGATTAGCAGGTGTAGCTTTGTATTGCAAGTACAGTATAGAAATATATCACACATCTATAGCCTACGGTGTGTAAAGATTTGTATATTATGCAATTTACAAACACACATACTCATGAACATAAAAGTAAACTAATGTATTGTAGATGCCAGAAAAAAACTGAAGTACACATATTTAGTCACTACAGTAAGCACTGCCAGGCAAAGTATGCAAAACTATGGTTAATTTGTTCAAGCCAGTATTGAAGATAGCAGGCAAGGAAAAACTTTTGTTTCCGCCGTTTGGCATCTTGCGTTGAAATAGCGGAACTGACTGCTTGTAACTTGCTATAGTTTTACAAATTATTCTACAAGCAACACCAGGATTTAATGTGAGTAGTTGTAACTATGGGAATTCAACTTGTGTCAGTTCTCAAAGCAGGCACCGCATGTAAGAATGGTAGATGCTCTATAACCACCATACAGACGGGCGATAGGGATTTTCCTATTTCATGCGTGGCTACTTTAAGAATGGTCCTCGTCCTTTCAGGTAATTGAGACGGGAAATGAGTCATGCGATTGGCAGCATTCAGTCAAAAGCAGTGGTGGGATGCAATTTTTTCAGCCGGTTCTATCACAAAAGTTATATTTTTCAACGGGTTCTGTTACAAAAAGTCATATTGACAGCAACCAGTGATGCTAACCGGTTCGCTGATCTCATAAAATTTCGTGAGATGGTTCTATGAACCGGTGCGAACCGGCTGAATCCCAACACTGGTCACAAACCACAAGTAAATACATGTGGAGTTATCAGCTGTGTCGGTTGGGTAATCCCCCGCATACAATGTCGAATAAATATTCGCAACCTGAATATTTATCACAAAATCTAATCACCAAGGTGACAACTCTATGTATTAAAACATTAACAAACTTCTGTCTACGGCACAACACATGCTTACCGACCCTAAGACACAATTCGTTAACATCACAAATTCGTCCCATTCCCTGACGTTAACAAAAAACTACTGCACGCCATACGAAAACACAGCAATGGTGACGTCACAAAGCGCTATGTTTCGCTTTCAGTTTGTCGTGATTCGAATTCCATTATGAAACTGAATCTGACGACGAAAGGGAACGAATAAATTTGATATTTTTATGCATGGACTTAAGTATAATTTATACCAAGTACTGATGGTAGTTTAGCATTAGAAATGTTTGTGCGCAATCTGTCATGATGTTGTTGAGCTTGCATATTATAGCTGAATACTGAATTTTATACTGGTCTACCATCTGCACGGACAGTGTGAAGTTCTTAACAGTGCAATTCACAAACAACATAAATAACAAACTTACTTGTCAGCACAAGAATATCATAAAGGACTGTTAGCACAGGGTAATCATATTTGCATAAGCATATTTGCTTAAATAAGCAACGTGTGAATTTGGACTCTTCCGGCGCCAAGTAACACGTTGGTTAAATAAGCAACGTGTTGATTTAGACGAATTATGACCCTTCTGGCCGCCCATAATTCACAAACAACATAAATAACAAACTTACTTGTCAGCACAAGAATATCAAAAACGACTGTTAGCATAGGGTAATCATATTTGCATAAGCGCAATTTCGGACACAGTAGTTTCAGTTACGTTAACAAATTTTGGCTTCAAAAACCATTTAAGACCTTTCAGACTCTTGACCTTCGCACCTAAAGAATGATACTTAGTTCAGATGTTGTTATAAGAGGTTGAGAGGTGCCATCTTCAAAATTCCGGTCATTTTCACGTACACAGGAATTAAACCGCCAATTTTCGTAAATGTCCGGACGACTGGGAACTCTAAACATACAGGCTACACTACAAAATTTTTTCAAACATCAAATGCTGCAGGTAAAGATTGGCTGAAAATGCATTGGTTTAGATAAGAGCTATTTACTAAAACGCGTGTGGCGCAGCCCTAAATCCTTTTGTGGGAAAACTGTTAAGTTTAGGTAAAGCAGAATTTGTCGAAGAATGTAAGCACCAGGCAACAAAAACAAAAATTTTCGTATAGGCGAAGAAAACATCTTCAATTCACGGCAACCAGCATGCGTGGCACCAACTTTCGCTGTTGTGTGCGTTTTTACTGCGGTGAATAAATCTTGATCGTATTGAAACTGAAACCAGACTGACACTAAAGCTTATCTTCTGTGTTTTTTTTTGTTGGTGCGTACAACTAATTTAGGAAAATTTCGAAAATTATATAATCTTTCGCAAAACGTGGGCAAGGATTCCCAAACCGGGGTCCGCAACGACTGCACTGGGATCCGTTAAGATAACCCCGCAAAAAAACAATTTTATGCAGTGCGTAAGCAGTAATCATTGCAGTGATCACAACTGGATTGGTTTCGTAAGCATTACAATACGCACATTTTACATTTACTCTACTTTTGAATGGTTCTTACACTATCCTTGTATCTTACGATTTCAAACTTGTTTCCAAGTTTTTCCTTCTTTTACTACGCGTCTATGACGTAAGAATTCACCCTAATCGCCATTGTTGATATTGTTTGTGGAATTCTCAACGCTGATTACGTTGCAAAATGATATGACGTAAGACAGGGGGTCCGAGAAAAACAGGTTCACAAAATGAGGTCCACGGCCAAAAAAGTTTGGGAAACCCCGACCTATCGAGAATTAGGAGAACACGTTGATCATTTGATTTGGGGCCTTTTGTTTCATATGCTGCGATTTTGCCAACTAACGAGACACTGAACGCGCACATTAATGGAATGCAGTTGCTAGATGCGCAATTTGTTCTTCGACTAAACGGAAATTTTTGCTTTTGGTGCTTGGTACTTACATTCTTCGACAATTTCTGCTTTGCCTAAACGTGACAGTTTTCCCACAGAAGTTTTAGTAAATAACTCCTATCTAAACCAATGCATTTTTTTCAGCTAATCTTTACATGTAACATTTTGACGTCAGACCCATTGTGACGCGTTGTCGGAACCATGAATACTTCGAAAATATCTGAAAACAGCATTGTTATGTAAACAAACACATATTGTCCGAGATATTTTTGGTCCAGGTAACACAATTATGTCGCAATTCCAACCGCAAAACTGCTAGTTATCAACGAATCAGTAAAACCACCATGACCAGCAAATCTACTACTTCCAAAACAAGTTTCTTATAAAAAAAAGTGCTTCTGTAGTTGCGAGATTACAGCGAAGGAAACTGTTTCATCGCCTACACCTGGAACCGCCAAGCGCCTGTGATTTTATTATTTGTAACCCAGAATATAGCTGGTCGGTGTTGCCAATACGCACCCCGTCACTTATCAGGGAAACGAATCGGCCGCATTTAGCTGCGGTATAGCTTCCGCCATAAGTAGCAAACTGTTTTACTTGTGGGACAAAACGTCACGTACGAATTTCCTGGTTGATACAGGGGCTGGAATTAGCGTTTGACAATAGACTACAATTTTGTTTTGAGGATAAATAATACCTTTAGCACTGGCGTTTAATTCAAATACAATTGCACAGCAGCCTGGTATTTAAAAATATACGTTAACCCGATATACTGTAGTGTGGCGACTGAACTTGGTCAGAAATTAATAATCACTTATTCGAAGGACTGTTTTTTTGCTTCGCTTTGATTTATCCCATAGATATCATAACTATGGAACAATATCACGTATACCGCCACTGAACCGCAACTCACAGCTAGGTTTGAGGCAAGGAAAATGTTTAAACCCCTCCGGACTCGTGCAAGCAAAAAAAACAATAAACGTTTTGAAGTGCGTCATTTTCGAATCCATTCATACGTCGCATTGTTTCAAAAATTTCCTGGTGATATCAATGCTAGTGAACTTTCGGCACAGGAAATGCGTGCAGAGCATAATGGATTAGCGATCCATCGTCTTAACCACTCAGCCACCTCGTCGTCCAAAACCTGTTGTTAAAAGAAACATTTATGTGAGAATTGTTTGGAAAAAATACTGTCTTGTAAAAACTATTTTAGTTTGGTTTAATATTGTCGGATACGATAAATTGCGCCTACATAAACTTGTCAGATGGTTTCCCACATCCTTCGATAGTTCAGTTGGTGCGGCGGTAGAGTTTATTTGCTTGTCCATATGTTTACTCGACTGTGGTTCGTCTCCATTAGTTCCTACCTAGTTTGGTCCCTAACGAATCAACGTCAAATGCAAAGAACCACAAAGTGGAAAATTTCCTGGTTAGTTAACCGGCAAGATCACATCGCAAGCTGCACTTCGGAATGGGACGATCACGCCTTGTCATGCAAGAGCATAAAGCGTTGTCTGATTATGGTTGTAGAGATCCCCTACGTATATGTGAAGGTCGTCTTGCAAGTCGTGCGCAAGCGCGTCAGTGCATCCTGACAACATTACGCGCGTCGGTTTCAACAAAAACTCCCCACATATATTCAGAGAACAGCTGCCGGAAAAGGAACATTACAACGAAACGGCGATAGATAGAGCACACCGGTTTAGTTGTGTCAATGTAGATCCTGTTGATCCAATCTTCAACCACAAAGCTTGACCATTTTGTTAAAAAGTTCTGAACTTATGAATAAACAGTGGATCCTTTGCAAATAACTTTGATGTTGATGTCTTTTTCACAGAAATATAAAAAATTCTGATCTCATTTCATCACGGTTGTGGCTTAAACGTGTATAACACGAAATGCAAAGAAAACAGGACTTAAGAGTTCGGTTTTATTCGGTAAATATGATGTCGTTGTAGCTTTCAAGAATAATATGTTGTAATTAATCTGTTCTTCTGGCACAATTAAACGTACACTTTTATTTACCGATGTTTCATCTGCTTTCCAGCAAGGTTTCCTCAAGGTCAATAAAAGTTACGTTTTATTGTGCCACGAAGAACAGATTACTAAAAAAGTAGTTTTTAAAACACAATTAAAAATCTTTGGATGAAAGTCAAATACACGAGTACAAACGCACACAGACACAATCAGTAATGTTGGCAATATTTGTCAAGCACTCGGAAAGATCGAACGTCGCTCATAAACTGTTCATCAGTTGGTCTCAGTCGCATTTTGAGGTAAAGCCAACGAACATAGCTCGATACCCTCGTGTAAATCCCAGGTTTGTTTACGTTTCCACAACCGATTCCCCAACTTGTGATACCCCAGATAGTGTGACGTGTCGTGTTGGGGTCTAAACATGCCAAAGGACTCCCACTGTCACCCCGACACGTGTCAGTGCCATCTTTCTGGAATACAAAAGTGCCAATAGTTTATAAAAAAATGCGATTTCTAAGTTAGAAATTTTTTTACAGTTGTCTAAAGTGTTTAGATTACACGTGCAAGCCAGAATAACCGAAAATGTATGTTTGGTTCAATTGCTGAACAAACAAAACGAAAAATACACAAGTGTTTCTGGCAAAAAAACTACCTGTAAATGAAAAAGTTAAAACAGACATCGAACAATCGCAACAACAAACAAATTACAAAACGTTGCATTCTAAACTAAACAGGAAAGCAAGAGGTGTTTGATAGATTAACTTTAAAAGGCTGCATGGGTATTGAAAATTGTTGTTCTCACCGCAGCGCACATCATGGAGTGCTTAAGGTAGTCAACACCGAGCAGTCGGCTGCAATTCTCATTGGGAAATATGCTCACTGGCGCCTGCTGGAGGCAGGGTGGATAATCCATGGGGTTAACTGCCGAACAACAAGCATGTTGTGATGTGATTCTTAAAGGTTGTGGTTGGCAAGACTTTTGCAAGTTTCGTCAACACCGCATCACAGTGTTCGCGGTTGTAACTGACAAATGTTATATATGCCGACCGTACATTGAATGCGCTGTACTATGAAATTGTACCGACAGAATACAGAGGTTAATTCATAACGCGCAGGTGTTAGAGATGCTTCCATATCGGTTTGTGGAAGGATTTGGGAAAAGAAACTTAAAGTTTTCAAAAACCCTTGTCTAGGTGCAAAATACTGAAGTGAATAACCTTGAATTAGAAGCCAAAACCTAAATTGTTAAACAGACATTTCAAACACAACATGTGTTTATCATCAGTGCTGTATTACATGATTATAAGCTGCATCGAATGCATCGCCTACATTCACAGGCTGGCAGGCGGATGGAAAGGCAATTTTGAAACGTGTTTGAAAAAAGTCCAGCATTCCAGTTTTTACTGTTTTATTCAAAAACCCTTATCTAATGACGTAACTGTCGATAAACATCTGATAAAGCGACTCAACATAAAAAAACTTACAGTGTCTGGGACCATGCGCCCCCCACCCAGATATTCCACATCGAGATTGTGACGAAAACTGGTTTTGCCCGAGAGGCACACATGCTGGCCGCACAAATCGACTGCAACCATAGAAATAAGTTTAAAATGAAACAATGATATCTCCACATGATATTCAATAACTCCTAGCTTCGGGCGTATTACGTTTACTTTGTGTAAAACCAAGGCAATGCATTCTAATTTGGACCAGGACTCATGCGAATTTATCTTACTTGAATGAAACGCATTGTCTCAATTTAATCAACGCCAAGTCGTTGGTTGGACTCGAATGATACGAGTAGTAAGGATGTCCGTAAACCTCTTCAATATCTAGGTCATGGATACTTCTTACGTATGGAAACCTGTAAGAATGACAAAAATACCTCGTACGCTTGATGTAAACATATAGATATTAAGCTTAGTGGTTCTTAACCGGTGAAAAATTTACTAGTAGGGGGAAATTATGGGTTTGTAGGTGATTAGTCGGCACCGAAATATACAAAAGTAGTTACAAGAGAAATATTATCATCTGTATTCACTGTGTGTCGTGTGGTTTTTGGCAATTGGTCATGCCATGCGGCCGAAAAAGTTAAAAAAGGGTAACAGATATAGAGAAAAAGCAATCATTAAATACCAGCACTGTTACAGACACACGTGCACATGGAAGTAAGCTTTTATGAAAGCCGGCATCTGACTGACAACGAATATAAGACATGGGTTTAAATTGAGCTCTCCTATAATTGTACGTTTCAACATAACTTTGCAAATCTCCCAAAAAATCATTTACCTGCCACGGCTGACTCCCGGGGTTAGCGTTGACCCCTTCCACTATTCTCAATCCGTCTTTGACCTTAGGACAGAAAGCCGGAACAGGAATGTCGGTGGTGGCTTCACCGCAAGATTCTTCTTGCAGTTTGCTACCTGGGAATATACGAACACAAAGCACTGGCTTTAAACAACACGATCAGCCTGGATGTTGGTGAGACGTTTTTTACATCATGTTATTGCTGTGTTTACTTTCAGGGAACTGATGATGCCCACAGGGCGAAACATATATTCCTAACAACTGTGTATTGTGTGCATATTGCCTTACGGTTTTTTAGTATTTGAAGTCATATGGGGATATACGACGTACACTCTACATAAATAAAAATGTTTCATGGCATAGTGATACAAGCGCAAATCCCTCTCGTAATTTTTAGGTTGTAATATTGTCCGAAAAATACTTTTTACGAGTTTTAATTAAAAAGTTTACAACACAAATGACACGCTTGACCGAGTTGTGCATCCCCGTAATAAATTGTGAAAAACTTCGTACAACTAACCTAAATCTTGGTCAGTTAAAATCCGAAAATGTTCCGTCCTTTGCAGGTAAAAGCAATGTGGTTGGTTTCTCCAATGGAAGGCAATCTTCTCGTAATTCTAAACAGCAGAGAGCAACTACACAATTACATGAAAATCTTTTAAAATCTCAAACTTTTTCCGAAAAGAGTTAACATTGTTGAATATTCAGCAATTATAGTATTAGAAGTATTGAATATAAATTGTCTTAACATATCACAAAGCCAGTTATCTTTTGGTAGGAAGCATTATCCATTCTTTTCTAGTTACAAATGCATTACCTTTTCGACCCAACATTTAAGCATAGGCAATACATATATATTTTGCACTATATTGTATACAATAACAAACTAATGTTAGCTTACGGTAAGACGCAGGTAAGAGCTCCGTTGTAATATATCATGATGGATATGGTGTGAATACGAATAATGATTTGAAACTTAGTCCCTCTGCTTAATCTTGCCCTGCCCAGACGACAAAAGGGCCTTGCACTCCATTCATTTCCAGTTGGTCCGTTCTTGATGATTAGCTGTGTGTTACATACAAAGCGAAACCATTACAACCAGCAAGTTTATTCCATTCAATGTTTTACAGTATGATAGTTAATATTATCATAATCTCCTGATAGCAATATACCCAACAGAAACATATTCTACTTGAATAAGCTATACTGATGATGTTTAGAAGCATAGGCGATACATATATTTTTGAAATATATCAATTGAAAAGCTTGTGAAATACCTACTCCGGATTTATTACAGAACTTGCTACAGTGAGTTGAAAGTTCGTTCAATTTATTGTAACCTTTCCCATCGACCAATGGCATATTTAAATTAGAATGGCTTGACAGCGCCGTCTAGCGGATGAACCAAAAGAAGGCACTAAAACATACGAACTTTTAATTCTTGCTAATTCTTTTTGAAAATGGTTTGTTCATGCCAAAATAATGTTTTTGTGAAGTACATTGTTAGTTATCTGACTTAATCTTGCATGCCTCGTGTTGTGACACTAGTGACCTGTAGTAACCCAGACGGACTGTACAGTACATACTGTTATGGAGGTGGTTTGAGTTTCTTCCCACTAAAAGATATGTTGGGGTGATAGTTTGCTTATCAAGCTATTAACGGTCGTTACATCGCTGCTTTTCTATGCCGTGTAAATATGTTTTCTATGTCACGTTATTTTGTGAACAATAGCGTATACCGCCATTGAAATGCAACTCACAGCTAGGGTTGAGGCAAGGAAAATGTTTAAACCCCTCCGGACTCGTGCAAGCAAAGAAAACTTTCGGAAATGCGTGCAGAGCATAATGGATTAGCGATCCATCGCCTCAACCACTCGGCCACCTCGTCGTCGAAAACCTGTAGTTAAATGAAATATTTATGTAAGATTTTTTTGAAAAAAATATTGTCTTGTAAAAACTACTTTAGTTTGGTTTAATATTGTCGGATATGATAAATTGCACTTACATAAACTTGTTAGATGGTTTGCCACATCCTTCGATAGTTCAGTTGGTGCGGTGGTAGAGTTTATCACAAATACATCTGAAGTACGCAGCATTTTAGGTAAAAGTACTTTTGAAAAAGAATGCATTAAACTAACTGGTTTTACAGGATTTCTTTCCTCCAGAGTATTACAAATGCCTTCACTATATTTAGTAAATGGAAAGCATGAAAGCTTTTCCATTCTAGGTTAGCAATTGTTACAGGCGTGAACAAATTTTTTGTTCTGTTTTGGTCAACTTTGCCTATCTTAAAAAAGTACAGTACATAATAAACACGCTGTGTTCAGGTCGCAGTACTTTAGACAACTCGGCCATCCTGTCTATGCACTGTACTTTGTTATATTATTTAGAAATGTTCAGAAGTAGTTTTTAGGGCACAATTACAAACCTTGTAAACGATGATTTGTTTAAAATTATTTCATCCTGGTCAATTAAATGCCATGTTGGTTTTTGAAACTATTAAACTGTCAAAATCACATGAAAAATTTAAAAAAAAACACACAAACCGGCGCAGTCTCAATCAATAATGTTGGTAATATTTACCAAGAATCAGATAAGATCGAACATAGCTTGACACCCTCGTGTAAATCCCAGGTTTGTTTACGTTTCCACAACCGATGCCCCAACTTGTGATATCCCAGATTGTGTGATCATGGGCGTATCCAGGGGGGGGGTCCGAGGGGTCCGGACCCCCCCCCTTTTGTGAAATATTTTGGTCTTTTTGTATTTTTTTATCAAAATCCGCGTGAAAACCAGAAATTTTCTTTGACGTTGACCTAAAAACCGCGTCGTGCTTGCATTCGCCATTGTTTCCAAACAGGGAGCATCGTTACCGAATACTTGGCATTGTTACCAAACATGGTGCATTGTTACAAAACAAATGTCATTTTTCGTCAGTTTACGGACGTCGTTTTTCAGTAGCCACGTTGTAATGACAAGCGGTTTACTTGCGTGAAAGTCAAACTTGCCATAGCGTTACACAATTGCGCAAGCCAGAAAGCCACCGTTTATGTGACGATTGGCGCGAACACCGGCGTTCGTATTTTGCGATTCTTGTCCACAATTAACCTTAGTTTATACCTGAAAATCGGGGAATTCCCTAATAAATTTGGACCCCCCCCTTTAAAAATTCCTGGATACGCCCCTGTGTGTGATGGTTTATGTTAAGGTCAATGCATGGCAAGAATCCCCGCTATTAGTGCTGTCGTTCTGAAAAACAAGATTGGAAATTGTTTGTGGAAATATGTTTAGATAAACAAGAATGACTCGATTTAACCATACAGTAACTAACAGTGGAAAAAGAAAATTTCCACTCTTACTGCAGTAAACATTGTCAGGTTCAAACAGCCAAGTAGGCGACTGCAATTCTCATTGACGAATGTGCTCAATGGCACCACTGGTGGCTATTTTTTTGTAAAATAGAGATTTGTTCATTCTTATAAAAATGAAATACGATTTTCACTTTCATTACTGTTGTCATGGATGTCACTTGTATCTTGTGCAGTGTTAATACATAAAGATAAAAGAAATAGGATAAGTTTGTACCACACCGAAAAGTTTTCAAGTAACATGTGCTTTCTATAATTTCACCTTTTAGCATTACCCCAATAAACAATTATATCCAGAAACATGGAAAACTTCCTGCACCCCGCATTCCCAAACCAGATATTCCATACTCACATTGTGATGAAAACTGGTTTTGTCCAAGAGGCAAACATGCTGACTGCACAAATCGACTGCAAACATAGAAATAGGTTAGTAATGGGACAGAAAAGTACATGGATAACATTTGAATAAAATTGTGATTGTTTACAAAAATCCAAGCTGACATACTGCTTACATGGGAGAATTCGGAAAAAGTGAGATCTTGTGTAGAACGACATTGTCCCCGTAGACTTTCCACTTGAATGATTTGCAACAGTATAGTTGGGAATGATCACATAGTGAGGCTTTCCTCTTCAATAATTAGGTCATGTGAATCCTTTGATTTGTAGTAACCTGTAACCACCCACCCTGGGCCCCGATCGCTGGTCTCATTGGTTAACCTGTCACCATGGAAACAGCTCAATAATACTATTTGCAAATCAATGCTCTTTTTGAAACAGATTGCACACAAGAAACACTTACATTTGAGTTCTACAATTTGGGTGTTTTTTATCCAGGATGTCCTTGCAGAGAAGTATTGGTGTTTACAACAACTCCATTATTTCCAGGCGTTATTTTCCAATCCTCCAGTTGGCATCGCTATGACTCTGCAAAAACAGCACAGGTATTTAATGACTTTGCATTAAAAAGCGTCCAAGCTTGTAAAATAGTTTTAGATAAAGACCCTTTTCTTTATGGTTCTTTTGCTTTTGAACACTTGTAAACATTAGTTCATTCGTCTATTTTTTGCAGGAACAACAACTACAGTCTGACCTTTTTAATCTAAACTACTTGGTTTCATCAAATATGTTCTAGTTTGCTAAAACAGCACATACTTTATTTGAATTCCACTTGACCAATGTAGGGGGTTCTTTGTACCAAGTTATTGCTACCAAGGATTCAATGTAGGGCAGGCATGTTGTTGGTGACCTTGTGAAAATTAGAGGTCATGATATTCTTGATGTTGCCTTGGTGATGTTTTGCTCTTCACTGCAACCTGGTGGATAAAAGAAAGATTTTTTTCCAAAAAGAAATGAAAACAATGACAAAGGTTTGGGAGCACTGGCGACCTGCAACTAGAGTACCACCAAAACTCGGCAAATCTCAAACAAATACATAATTATGACAGCCAACCATAACATGGTTATTAATGTAATGAAAGAGGCTAGAAACAAAAAAGTTATTGTCTTTATAATGCTACAAGAAATTAGGCTAATACTTGTGTTAATACAAGAAAAGTTTATGCAGCAAAATAATGGTATCTAGACATATTTACACACACATTTGTGATAATATAGCAATATCAACACATCTAGGTAAAAACATCACATAAGTTTTCTGTATATTGTTCATTGAAATTTGTATACAACAAAGTTAAATACTGCTTGTGGGACCCAACTTGTTTACTTGCGACCTCTTTTTCAGATCAAAATTTCCTGGGATTCGTTGTGTTGGTCAATTATCTAATTCAGTGACTCTAGACCTCTTTGTCCTGGCATACAAAGCAGTCAGAAAAGTCATTGACCTCTTTGATGTTTTGATAAATCTGTTCCTGTCAAGATTAAAGTATGAAGTGAAAGTCACAATGTGTTTTCCATATAACCAGGTTGTTACTTGCTTTTACTGTTTTACATATATCCATGATCATATTGTAAACTGCACAAACATTTTTTGAAAAATAGGAGTTCATAAATCACTTAAAATGAGTATTTAGAGGTTGTGGCAGACTTCCTGACAATGCTCTATGAAGGGGTTCGCAACAACTGGCAAATGAGGTTAATATTCATGGCAATTCCCCCAAAAAATGTATCTATCTTTTGCAAAAAAATTCACAAGCCTTGCATATAAATATAATTTATTGTGACATGGAGCCCGACGGCACCACTGGTTTAAGCTTTTTCATGGACATGGGGTTTTCACCTTGATGGAGGTTTGCACCCAGTTTTTTGGAAATCTTCACCTGGTTGTTTGGCGAAAAAAATTGTCAAGAGCCAACATCAAGCTGCACTGATGAGACCTAACAGATCAAAACATTGGCCCAGTCGTCTAGTCTGCAACTTACTTAATATGATTTTTGTTAAAAAAATTATGAATTAATTTAGTTTTGGGTCAGCATGATGGTTAGGACTTCTTTCAGCAACAATTCAATGCATGGATTAGTGATGTTTTCGGATCCAAGATTGTTCCCATTATTTATTTATTCAGATTTTGGATCAAATTTATTCTGGGATTTTTCTAAAAAGGATTGACTCGAAGATTCATTTAAAATAAACACAGCAAATAACTTTTCCACAGCACACAAATAAACTGCAAGTAAGTATTTGTGTACAACAGACCAATACAAGACATACACTTACTTCATTAACCAACATATTCTCTTGTAACTTGATTCATGGACGTTGTCAGTTTGTGGGAGTTTCATTCTTCATTTGCAATGAGATTTCTTGCATTTAAAACCAATACATTTGAAAATAAGATATTTTGGGACAGTTGAAGTTTTAATTTTATTCCAAGACCAAGTAGATCCGTCTGTTACGTTCCTACATGCCAACATTCTATTCTACAAACAACCCCTGGTATTCTTTCTTCTGAAAACTGGAATAAAAATGTCGGAAAACTTTCCTCTTACTTTCTGCTCCAGACATATTTCACTTTATATATTTCGCAGCAATTTTATTTACAGTAAAAAACATTTATTTTGAACAAATCACAAAATAAACACAAATAATTCTGGAAGTCTCGTGTTTTGTTTCAATCCGGACCACTGGAGTCTGCATCGGATGAGAGGAAGGAATATTTACTGATCATCCAATCCCTCAACTTCCGACTGAAAAAAAATCACAAAACTTTTAATTTCATCAAAATTAACAAAACCATGTTTAAATGCAAATATAAATTAAACAAATTCTTACCGGGTTTTCCAGTTTTTCAATCTCTTTTCTCAAGACTCGAATAGATTCGGAATCGAATCCGCATCTATACAGCCACAACTTCTCATCCACTTTAGGGAGAATCCGACAAATATTTCTAACATCTTTTCGTTCAAACTTGTTTCCAGTCAGGTAGAGATTTCCCAACTATTTAAAATATAAAGATTGGTCGGAAATCTTTGTTTCAAACTTTTTTTGAAACAGATTTTTTTTCTTAAAACCGGATTAAAATTAACTCCATGTTTTCACTTTTAATTAAAAAAAGTAAGTTTTATAAAAATATCATGGATTTAAACAAATATTTATTCTCAAAATAATGAAAACCAACCTTGGGTCCCATCTTCATAATCGCTTCACAGATCATGTTGAAAGTTTCGGAATTAAGTTCGCATTTCCTCAACCCCAGCCCCAAACCGGGTTCTCGAATCCGCGGGAGGAAATCCGCGAGAGCGAAAACATCCGAAATCTTCAGTGGGGTGAAGTCTAAATTCAACACCCGAGGACAAGAGAGGGCGATTTCATCTCTAAATATTTCGTCAACTTCCTGTAAATCTACGAGGAAATCTGAAACAGGGACAAGTTTATTAAAACAAACATGGCGGAAGTTTTATTAAATCACTAAAACTTTTTATTGCAAACTTCAAATAAGATTTCTTCACTTTTAATCGGATTTAAACAAGACAAGATCCAACAAATTAATCAAATACAAAAACATTAACTTACTGGAAGGAAAACATAAACTTTATCCGACAAAAAATATGCGACCTTCCTTTAAAACTTTCAACCTGAACATTTTTATTCCATTCTCTTCTATAAGAACAATGGAATTGCGACGTCACAATACTTACTGTGATGTAACAGTTACGTTCACAAACACGCATCAGACAGACTGGAAATAAATATTAACCTCGTAACTCGTATCCCTGCAAATATGTTCCATCAGTCCTTTCTTCCCGCAGGTATTTCGAAAGTTTCTTCAACAACTTTTTCGCACGTTTGTCTGAAAATAACAAGATCAACATTTACGACAAAAATAGAAGCCATGTATTTGGATGGGAGAATTATTTAAACTCCCAATGTGCGTTTTCCACAAATATAACCTGTGTATATTAGATGCGTAATGAGATGTGAGACTTTCGAAACCACGATGCCCGTTTACCCAATATAATGGTAACTTGTAGTGGAAAGTATGTGAAAGTTTAACACCAAGCTTTTCGCGTAAAGCAACGTTGTGTAACAAATTGTGAACATGGTTTTGCAAATCGTTTAGGGCCTGTCAATGCAGACAAGTGCAACAAAACAAATATGTTACATAACAGCAGCATCTTAACTTTGCCAATAGTTTCTTTGTCACAGCTTTTTACACCTAAATGCCTTGTATTACTTTGCTGGTTACAATTATTACAGCAGAATGATTTTCTTATGTTTAGATGAGAAAAAGAAAAGATTGTTTTTAATGTAGCTAACTACCATGCATTTGTTCCTCATTGTCAAGTGTGGAGGATGCTGGATCACTGGAAGCAGTCTTGACTGAGGTTGATGGCAAGATTTTTGGACTGGAACCACTTCCATCACCTGTAAAAAACAATCAAGGTGATAACTGCAATTTAATGGCATTTATGTACACCATAAGGGTTAACCCAATACGAAGGCCTTACTTGATAATTTTGACAATAAATAAATTAGGTTGCAGTGGCTTAACAACCAAGCAGGACCTGGGCATTCCAGGCCACAGCTCTGTCTGTGGGAGTTCGCCAGTTGGACCTTACAGCAGGGATACACAACACGAATGTCATATTTGGCTTGCTTTTGGTGGTTTTTAAAGTGGCTTTGCAAACAGGTTTAAACTCTTTGAAAACAGGTTTTAACATTAAAAAAATACATTTCTCTTTGAGTTGTGCATCCTGCTTTACTTGGAAAAGGGAATTTAATTCAGCTATGCTGTATTCATAGGCTAACCACTGCTTTAAACCACACCGGGAGTCCATTTCAAAAGCAAATCAAAAAAGAGGTATTTTTGGAGCCATTGAGATCTATTGACCGAAAGGTACCACAAAGTGGAAATCTGTATGCCTGCTAGTTTAAAAGCTAGGTCGAAACAGTGCATGTACACCCTGTCTGCAGATCTCAAAATGTTTACAAATGTGAAATGTTGTAATATTCATACCATTTGACAATTAATTTAAGTGCCCAAACCCACAGGTTTATGCAAAACAATGGATATAATAAATACGAATATATGTGTTACAAAAATGGTATACTTCAGTACTTGCACTAAAAATTAATTAAGCAGCGTGTGTATATAGGGCAGAACTTACTTTTTACATGTCCCAGTTCACCACCATCTATTTGAGGTATTCTGGTTGCCTCAAGTTCAGCTGTAGCAGTGGAGGTTTCACCAGCTGTAGAAACATATGTATTACAAATCATAAACAAGATATACTGGGCTACCCACTGTTTACAAGTGCTTTGATGAAACAGCGTATAAACATTTGTTGAAATTCTAGCAAAAATTTTGAATAATTGTTCCAGTGGTTCTTAACCCGTGAGGGCTTTTTAAGTGGAGTACATAAAAAATTGCAACATAGACAAATTCCATACAAAAATGCCAATTAAACCTGTGGTTTGTTAGCATCGTTGTGAAATTGCATGCTGCGACATGCGTCATGAACTTTCAATGGGCATTAAATCCTGTTTCTGGTTGTTATTTGTCATTTTGATATTCAGTTCAAAGTACAACACAACCATACTTTAACACATAATACACTGTCAAATCCTGTGCAGCGCAGTTTCAAAAAGGAAGCATTGTTGTTAGGTTATGTTTCACTCAAACAGTTTTCTGCTTCGAAAACATTTACCACCATTTTCCGGCAACTGTTTTGAATGTTGGGCCTTGGAATTTGTTGTCCGATCTAATGTTTCGGATGAAGTAGATTTTGCATTTGTTGAAGCCAAACCTTCTCTGCAAGCTGTAAAACAACAAGTCACAATATATAGTATAGCACATATCTTTACTTTTCTTTCAATTATATTTAAGTTCAATCCTAAGTAATCAGCAAAGTTTTGTCCGCAAAAAATATAACACATTTTTAACACACAAATACCAAATAAATATAGTACTGACGGATTTTATGCATCTTGGAAATTGTCATACCGCTGACAGCACTATTGACAAGATCAGATTCTGAACTGGTTTCACTACGTCCACTTCCAGAGGCTTTGATTGAAAATTATAAAATAAAAATAATGGTCTTTAATGCATAAACTTTCCAATGCACTGCACATACCTGGTTTGTGTCCGAGCAAAAGGCCACACACAAAACGACGAACCATTGCCCAATGGGGTTCATTAATCAAATCGTCCACGATTTGATCAAATTCTTCATCTGACATGAACATAGAAATGTAGTATGCACCAAACATTTCCTGCAGAACTTGATGAAGGTAGTAGAAGAGAACATTCCCCCCATCAAAAACACGTCCGGGAAGCCAGAAGTACTTTGGCATTTTGAAAACCACATCCTGTACTTTTAAATCTTCTAAACCTACTTTTTGAAGGTCGTCATGTGTGAACACAACGGTTTTACGAACCATGCCTTCATATGCCATTCGGCCAAGTGGCAATTTGAGGTTTTCTAATTTCTCTCCTTTTGCATGCTGAGAGTGGCCAAGTTGTTGCAAAACGGCATCAAATACATTAGTTATGGTGGAAATACTGTGCACCTCACCAAATAACCCAGCATAAACAATAAATTGTAAAAGCATTGGATTGCGACATAAATCAAGCAATTGTGGAGATTTACTTTCAAGTTTGTTCCACAGTTCATTTGCTTTATCACCAGAGTAACTATCAAACACTGTCTTTGCATCCTCAGGAGAAAGATCACTGACATAAATTGTTGGCTTAGGTCGGAGTCCTAATGGTATTGATAGCAATGAGTGGGGTCGAGAAGTAAAAATCAATGTAGATTCTGGAAAAGAAAGCCTGCTGCAAAGGTTAGCAACAAGCTGTTGTACTGGCAAGGGAGAGAGATCATTTTCACTTAAAGGTGCCATGTTTTCTGGGGTCCAGGTTGCCTGATCTAATCCATCAAAAATAAAAGCACACTTTTTTGGGTTCTTTTTCATCCACTTGAAAACCAAATTGAGTGTTTCCTTTGAAACATGGTTGAAATGGTTATCCAGCAGAAGCTCCTGCAAAGTAAGCTTTCTATCACCATAGTTTAGATACATGAACCGAAGATGAAGCACTAAGTGATCTTCTGTTCCTATTTGCCTGCACAATCTCTTTGAAAGAGTAGATTTGCCACATCCAGCCGGTCCAAGAAAAGCTAGAAACAAGCCTTGCTGGTTGTGTTCTTTGAAGCTTGAAACTAGTTGCTGAAATTTGATGTGTTCACCAACAAATCGATCATTGTCCCCCTTGCTTGTCGATGGCTGAAACTTATTTTCCTTTTGAGGACAAATTCCTTTGTAAATATCAGTTTTTATCAGTGATGGATGAACCTCTGGTATTTTAACATTTTGCAACTCTTCATTGCAAGGGACAACATCTGGACCAAGATTTTTAAGCTGATATTTTTTGATTTCATCAACTGCCTGTTGCATCTTTTCTTCTGCAAATTTTTAACAGGTTTTTCAGATAATAAATCTATGTTACAGTGGTTTCTTGAGAAACAGTGAACATCTATGTTTGGCTGGTTTAATTTTAGTGCAGCATGCTGCATAACCACAATGCAAATTGAGGTTTAGCGTTGATCAGTAAATTTATTTTGTGATGGTAACGTCCCAGACTGGAAAAAAATGTTTTGCGAAAATTCGCCGATAATCCGCGCAATAGTAATTAGCTAATGCATTAATATACGAAAAAAGGTTGCGATCGTCCGCGCAATTAACGATCGCTGAAACGAAATCCTCCGCCCAAAAAACAAACTTTCCAATCTGGGTAACGTCTAATGCCACAGAAAAATGATTCACTTTTTTTTAGCCATCCGTATTATATATCATCATATTTTCATTTCAAATGCTTGTTTACAAAGTTTTAGTTGATCTAAATCTTATTTTACGTCAATTTTTGGAACTACTTTGCTTCGTAGTAGTAGGAACAAACATAATTTCAGATGACATCGACAAACATCACAGAGTGTATTTAGTTGCAACCGGCAAATTTCGAATTGTAACTTTCTGATTGGTTATATTTTTTACCCACAATGCAGTATACTTTATGGAGAAAAAAAACAAAATCTGCTCAAGAACGAAGATTGGAATTTCTATTAAAATAAGTTTGGCGGCAGAAAATTTCCACCTTGTATTTAATCATCTGTTACAATAGAAGGAGGACGTCATAAAGCAATCAGTGAAGCAATGGGGTCAATTTTACGGTTGAGTGAGCACGTATGCATGTGCTGTTGCTTGGGCGAATTGGAGCCAGTTTCGGGCAGTTTTAAGTAGAGTTTTGGGCGTGTTAAGTCAGGTAGCTGCGTGGTAACGTGTGCTGTATAAAATTGAGCTAAAAAGGCGGTTTAAACTTCAGGCTATATCTGCAGAATAATTAAAGACTTATGTCTGCGTTGAACGGCAAAAAAATTCTGGTTTTCTACTAGTTATGTTCCCAGTTCTAAATTATCCGGCCTGGCGAAACCTAGTGTGAAGAAAGTGTGCAGAAAAAGTGGACGCGAACATATGAGCGGGAAGTAAATCAATCGAAATCATAATCACTCAACTAAACATGGGAAACAAGTCAGGTTTTTTAACAAAGTTGTATATTTTCTGTTTTTTCAGAGAAAGAACTTTTAGCGATTGTACGAGAGTGTTTCCGTTCCACAGTCAACAAAAAAAGCTTCATCGTAGATAGACGTAGGTGTTTCAGCTACAGTGTTTGTTTTGCATGTTGTCCAAACAAGCGTGGAGAAAATTCCTTACTTTCTAAGCCCATGTGATTGGCGTGAAGATGCCCTAGTAACTTACTGGCACCGTAGCTTCATTTGACAGTTTGGCTCAGCACTAGATACGGTAAACTGGAATCTTCTGTCCACCGTAATCCATATTGGAAATAGCTGTCCCTGTACTGTCGTATCTACCAACTGATTTAAACGTTTTCACAAACACTTTTACTTCCCGTATGTTTGCTCAGTTTCGCTTGTCACAGCTACCAAAATATTTCAACACTTGTCCTCAAGTGGTTTGTAAAATGGTTACGTAGGTTATTTGTTATGTCACGAGGTTATGAATTGTGAGCAAACTATTGAAACAATTCATGGCTTGATGCCACATAACCAAAATGTTTGCAGTAGTAACATATAGGCGCATGTGTAGAATGGTTTCATATCTCCGTCGAAACTCTTTCATCAATTTTTCGCGGCACACACAGTTTGCGAAACCTGTAAAATGCATTATTCTGACAAGCTGTAAAGTGGACTATTCGTTCAAGTAGACAAAAATGATCACATTCTCATCATGATTCTACAAGGGAAGTGAGAGCTCCCGAGTATCTGGATCCAAACACAAATTTCTAAACGCATAAATGTGTCTGAAAACTTTTTTACACCTTTCACGCAAAAAGGTCACGGACAGCATGCTTTCGTCTTAAATGCTGAAGTCGGACACATTCGTATTTCAATCGGAATATTACTTTCCTAAAAGGCAGAGGTCGGTGTTGTGACGACCAAGACATGCACGCCCACAGCCCCCAACAACTACCGTTAGTGGAACTCAGACAGCCTCTATCTCAGTGTTTTGCTCTTGCTCAGTCGCTCTATCTTAAGGACTCGTTTACCCAGTTTTAAATTCCATTGATATGACGCGTGTGCTATAATTCGTAAACGCATTCTGTTCACGGAGTAAAATTAGTTATCGTTAAGAACACGCCCCAGAAGATCAGGACTTAGTTAAAACAGCCAAATTCACACCGCTGCATCTGACCCATGCTCCGCAATGGAGTTTTAGTTGCTTGATGATTTCGGAAATTACATAAACCCATTACATGAAAGCAAACGATGTACATTCACATGAACTTGCGTTCCATGTAAATTGCTGGCAACCATAAACAAAAATGTAGAATTCAGTGAAACATTATCTGCAGTGACAATTTAATGTGATGATGTCCACGTCATTTAATCAGAGTCTAACGGTCTAAGTCACATAATATGTTGAATTGGATTCTATGTTGTCGCTGGGGCAAGACACACAGATTAGTAAATGAGTCGCATTTAAACTAATAATTTTGTCATCTCCAAATGGTCGAATATAAATGCTAAATCAGTTGGGGTTCGACTTGAATACAAGCATTTGTATTCCAAACTTCCCCAGTAAAACTCCCTACCTCGTTCATCTTCTGATTCTGCAATGGTTGTTTTCTGATAATGATGGTGTTGATGCCGATGTTCATGGTGTTCGTCAACAATATGTACGTTCTGGAATGGAACCAGCAAAAATTACCAAACACACAAATATTAATCGTCCAAAAAGACAGCAAGGTCGTTGGAGTATTTAAAAATCCATTACTGTTTCTAAACTGCCCACATGCGTGATTGATTTTCTCCAACCTCTACCACCAGTACAGCAAATCTTAATATTCAAGAACAACAAGCTTACCTCGGCAACAATGTTTTGTGAGTTTTCTCCTTCTGTTTGTTGTTCGGCCATTCTTGGATTAGCAGGTGTAGCTTTGTATTGCAAGTACAGTATAGAAATAATACATACATAGGCTATAATAATCTGTGTGATGAACAGTCTCAAGTTACCAGCCTTATTTAGAAACAAATTAAACATGGCTTATTTTGTCGACCTATATGACAGCGAATAAACCGCAACCGACTAGATAGATACGGATTTCATATTATATGACTTTATTGAACTGGTAATCAACAGTGTTGATTCAGACAAATACAAAACCCACGAAAAATACTTTACCGTCTGAGTAGAATAAAGTTGATATTAGAAGCTCCGTTAACCTGTGGTAATTCCCATTAACTGTGGTGGTAAATCAACTTGTGTGCGCCCGTGCAAAACACGGAAATTACGTTTACTTTTAAGTGTAAGGCAGTTTACTTGTGATGCGTCATTGCAGAACATCTACAGTGGAAGAGTTAGAAAACATATGCAATAGCACATGTAGCTGATGAACATAGTGGGCGATTTCTAACGTAGGCGCCAGGATGTGGAAATCAACCTATACCAGTGGGTGTTAAAGCTATGAATGACTAAACCTGCTGGAGGCATAGCAACAAAAACAGAACTCTTTTAACAACCAATTTGTGATGAAATAGCATCACGTCCCGACCCAACACTATTGGTTCCCAGTTGCTTTGCTTGGCCATAATGTCATCTCTACTGTGGTTCGTCACCATTCGTTTCTACCTATTTTGGTCCCTAACGAATTGACGTCAAATGCAAAGAACCACAAAGTGGAAGATTTCCTGGTTAGTTAACCGGCAAGATCACATCGCAAGCTGCACTTCGAAATGGGACGATCACGCATAAAGCGTTGTCTGATTACGGTTGTAGAGATCCCCTACGTCAGTGCTGATTACCAACCTTTTTGTGGTTTTGTACCACTTTGGGGATGAAACGAACATTTTGGGATCATTTACGGTTTTTTCAATTCGAACAATATCCGTAAATTGCGAAAAGGTGCTCGCGTACCACCTACAATGTCGTCTCGTACCACTAGTGGTACTCGTACCACCGGTTGGGAAATACTGCCCGACGTATATGTGAAGGTCGTCTGGCAGTTGCGCTCTAGCACTAAAAAGTTCTGAACTTATGAATAAACAGTGGATCCTTTGCAAATAACTTTGATGTTGATGTCTTTTTCACAGAAATATAAAAATTCTGATCTCACTTAATCACGGTTATGGCTAAACGTGTATAACACGAAATGCAAAGAAAACAGGACTTAAGAGTTAGGTTTTATTCGGTAAATATTATGTCGTTGTAGCTGCCAAGTATAACATGTTTTAATTAATTTGTTCTTCTGGCACAATTAAACGTACACTTTTATTCACCGTCGTTTCGCCTGCTATCCAGCAAGGCTTCCTCAGGGTCAATAAAAGTAAGTTTAATTGTGCCAAGAAGAACAGATTACTAAAAAAGTAGTTTGTAAAGCACAATTAAAAATCTTTGGATCAAAGTCAAATACACGAGTACAAACGCACACAGCAGACACAATCAGTAATGTTGGCAATATTTGTCAAGCACTCGGAAAGATCGAACGTCGCTCATAAACTGTTCATCAGTTGGTCTCAGTCGCATTTTGAGGTAAAGCCAACGAACATAGCTTGACACCCTCGTGTAAATCCCAGGTTTGTTTACGTTTCAACAACCGATTCCCCAACTTGTGATACCCCAGATAGTGTGACGTGTCGTGTTGGGGTCTAAACGTGCCAAAGGACCCCCACTGTCACCCCGACACGTGTCAGTACCATCTTTTCTGGAATATAAAAGTACGTTTGGTTCAATTTCTGAGCAAACAACACGAAAAATACACAAGTGCTTCAGGCAAAAAAACTACCTGTAAATGAAAAAGTTAAAACAGACATCGAACAATCGCAACAACAACAAAAATTACAAAACGTTGCATTCTAAACTAAACAGGAAAGTAAGAGATATTTGATAGATTAACTGTAAAAGGCAGCATGGGTATTGAAAATTGTTGTTCTCACCGCAGCGCACATCATGGAGTGCTTAAGGTAGTCAACACCGAGCAGTCGGCTGCAATTCTCATTGGGAAATATGCTCACTGGCGCCTGCTGGAGGCAGGGTGGATAATCCATGGGGTTAACTGCCGAACAACAAGCATGTTGTGATGTGATTCTTAAAGGTTGTGGTTGGTAAGAGCTTTTGCAAGTTTCGTCAACACTGCATCACAGTGTTCGTTGTTGTAACTGACAAATGTTATATATGCCGACCGTAGATTGAATGAGCTGTACTATGAAATTGTACCGACAGAATACAGAGGTTAATTCACAACGCGCAGGTGTTTGTGGAAAGATTTGGGAAAAGAAACTTGAAGTTTTCAAAAACCCTTGTCTATGTGCAAAATACTGAAGTGAATAACCTTGAATTAGAAGCCAAAACCCAAGTTGTTAAACAGACATTTCAAACGACATGTGTTTATCATCAGTGCTATATTACATGATTATAAGCTGCATCGAATGCATCGCCTATACATTCACATTCTGGCAGGCGGATGGAAAGGCAATTTTGAAACGTGTTTAAAATAGTCCGGCCTTCCAGTTTTATTCAAAAACCCTTATCTAATAACGTAACTGTCGACAAGCATCTGTTAAAGCGACTCATGCACAGAAAAGCATAAAAAACTTACAGTGTCTGGGACCATGCGCCCCCCACCCAGATATTCCACATCGAGATTGTGACGAAAACTGGTTTTGTCCGAGAGGCACACATGCTGGTCGCACAAATCGACTGCAACCACAGAAATAAGTTTAAAATGAAACAATAATATCTCCAAATGATATTTAATAACTCCTAGCTTCGGGCGTATTACGTTTACGTTGTGTAAAAACCAAGGCAATGCATTCTAATTTGGAATGTACCAGGTCCCTTGTGAATTTATCTTACTTGAATGAAACGCATTGTCTCAATTTAATCAACGCCAAGTCGTTGGTTGGACTCGAATGATACGAGTAGTAAGGATGTCTGTAAACCTCTTCAATATCTAGGTCACGTGAATCCTCTACGCCCTCTGATTGGCTGAATTGGAGTCCGTCATGGTTGTAGTAATCGCCCACCCGAACGATCGTCTCATTGGTGAACCTGTAACCATGGAAATGGTTTCCATGGTAATTTGTTTTAACTCTATGGCACTCCATACCAACAACGAAATTTTTTGAGACCTTATTTCGTGATATCCTTATGTACAAAATGAACTTGATAGCTGGAAGCATTATTGTTCATAGGAGGTCTGTGGACCCCAGGTGGAAAACCTTGTCGTAGGAAATCAAACTTAAAATCGACACCAAATTCTCACAACGCGCACCGAAATGCAAACTTTTTACGAGCCTGAATCTGTCTGGAACTTTGTGCTAATTTATTCCATCATGAAAGAACTTCGGAAATTACTCACGGTTTCGAACTGGATTCGACACAATGTGCGGCTGTGAGGATGTAACATCTGTTGATGAGAGTTCCTCCGCAAGAGTGAGGAGTGCGGCCTCTTAATGGATACTTCTTACGTATGGAAACCTGTTAGAAAGATAAAAATACCTCGTACGCTTGATGTAAACATGGAGATATTAAGCTTATAGTGGTTCTTAACCGGTGAAAAATTTACTAGTAGGGAGGATTTACGGGTTTTGCTATTTAACTCCATCAACACGTACGGCTCCGTTAACCTGTGGTAATTCCCATTACCTGTGGTGGTATATCAACCTGTATGCGCCCGTGCAAAACACGGAAATTACGTTTACTTTTGAGTGTAAGGCAGTTTACTTGTGATGCGTTATTGCAGAACATCTACAGTGGAAGAGTTAGAAAACATATGCAATAGCACATGTAGCTGATGAACATAGTGGGCGATTTCTAACGTAGGCGCCAGGATGTGGAAATCAACCTATAACAGTGGGTGTTAAAGCTATGAATGACTAAACCTGCTGGAGGCATAGCAACAAAAACAAAACTCTTTTAACAACCAATTTGTGGTGAAATAACATCACGTCCCGACCCAACACTATTGGTTCCCAGTTGCTTTGCTTGGCCATAATGTAATCTCTACTGTGGTTCGTCACCATTAGTTCCTACCTATTTTGGTCTCCAACGAATCGACGTCAAATGCAAAGAACCACAAAGTGGAAAATTTCCTGGTTAGTTAACCGGCAAGATCACATCGCAAGCTGCACTTCGGAATGGGACGATCACGCATAAAGCGTTGTCTGATTACGGTTGTAGAGATCCCCTACGTCAGTGATTACCAACCTTTTTGTGGTTGCGTACCACTTTGGGGATGAAGTAACGAACATTTTGGGTTCATTTACGGTTTTTTTCAATTCGAACAATATCCGTGAATTGCGAAAAGGTGCTCGCGTACCACCTACAATGCCGTCTCGTACCACTAGTGGTACTCGTACCACCGGTTGGGAAACACTGCCCTACGTATATGTGAAGGTGGTCTGGCAGTTGCGCTCTAGCGCGTCAGTGCATCCTGACAACATCACGCGCGTCGGTTTCAACAAAAACTCCCCACATATATTCAGAGAACAGTTGCCGGAAAAGGAACATTACAACGGAACGGCGTTAGTTAGTGCACACCGGTTTAGTTGTGTCAATGCAGACAAGAAGATCCTGTTGATCCAATCTTCAACCACAAAGCTTTTGTCAATAAATTTTGAACACACGTGAATAGAAAGTGGATCCTTTGCAAATAACTTTGATGTTGATGTTTTTTTCACAAAAATATAAAAAAATTTTGATCTCATTTCATCACGGTTATGGCTTAAACGTGTATAACACGAAATGCAAAGAAAACAGGCTTTAGAGTTCGGTTTTATTCGGTAAATATCAGGTCGTTCTAGCTGTCAAGAATAATATGTTTTAATTAATCTGTTCTTCTGGCACAATTAAACGTACACTTTTATTTACCGATGTTTTATCTGCTATCCAGCAAGGTTTCCTCAGGGTCAATAAAAGTCACGTTTTATTGTGCCACGAAGAACAGATTACTAAAAAAGTAGTTTGTAAAGCACAATTAAAAATCTTTGGATGAAAGTCAAATACACGAGTACAAACGCACACAGCAGACACAATCAGTAATGTTGGCAATATTTGTCAAGCACTCGGAAAGATCGAACGTCGCTCATAAACTGTTCATCAGTTGGTCTCAGTCGCATTTTGAGGTAAAGCCAACGAACATAGCTTGACACCCTCGTGTAAATCCCAGGTTTGTTTACGTTTCCACAACCGATTCCCCAACTTGTGATACCCCAGATAGTGTGACGTGTCGTGTTGGGGTCTAAACATGCCAAAGGACCCCCACTGTCACCCCGACACGTGTCAGTGCCATCTTTCTGGAATATAAAAGTGCCAACAGTTAAAAAAATGCGATTTCTAAGATAGAAATTTTTTTTGCAGTTGCCTAAAGTGTTTATATTACACGTGCGAGCCATGACAACCGAAAATGTACGTTTGGTTCAATTGCTGAACAAACAACACGAAAAATACACAAGTGCTTCAGGCAAAAAAACTACCTGTAAATGAAAAAGTCAAAACAGACATCGAACAATCGCAACAACAACAAAAATTACAAAACGTTGCATTCTAAACTAAACAGGAAAGTAAGAGATATTTGATAGATTAACTTTAAAAGGCAGCATGGGTATTAAAAATTGTTGTTCTCACCGCAGCGCACATCATGGAGTGCTTAAGGTAGTCAACACCGAGCAGTCGGCTGCAATTCTCCTTGGGAAATATGCTCACTGGCGCCTGCTGGAGGCAGGGTGGATAATCCATGGGGTTAACTGCCGAACAACAAGCATGTTGTGATGTGATTCTTAAAGGTTGTGGTTGGCAAGACTTTTGCAAGTTTCGTCAACACTGCATCACAGTGTTCGTTGTTGTAACTGACAAATGTTACATATGCCGACCGTAGATTGAATGAGCTGTACTATGAAATTGTACCGACAGAATACAGAGGTTAATTCATAACGCGCAGGTGTTAGAGATGATTCCATATCGGTTTGTGGAAAGATTTGGGAAAAGAAACTTGAAGTTTTCAAAAACCCTTGTCTGTGTGCAAAATACTGAAGTGAATAACCTTGAATTAGAAGCCAAAACCCAAATTGTTAAACAGACATTTCAAACGACATGTGTTTATCATCAGTGCTGTATTACATGATTATAAGCTGCATCGAATGCATCGCCTATACATTCACATTCTGGCAGGCGGATGGAAAGGCAATTTTGAAACGTGTTTGAAAATAGTCCGGCATTCCAGTTTTATTCAAAAACCCTTATCTAATAACGTAACTGTCGACAAGCATCTGTTAAAGCGACTCATGCACAGAAAAGCATAAAAAACTTACAGTGTCTGGGACCATGCGCCCCCCACCCAGATATTCCACATCGAGATTGTGACGAAAACTGGTTTTGTCCGAGAGGCACACATGCTGGTCGCACAAATCGACTGCAACCACAGAAATAAGTTTAAAATGAAACAATGATATCTCCACATGATATTTAATAACTCCTAGCTTCGGGCGTATTACGTTTACGTTGTGTAAAAACCAAGGCAATGCATTCTAATTTGGAATGTACCAGGTCCCTTGTGAATTTATCTTACTTGAATGAAACGCATTGTCTCAATTTAATCAACGCCAAGTCGTTGGTTGGACTCGAATGATACGAGTAGTAAGGATGTCTGTAAACCTCTTCAATATCTAGGTCACGTGAATCCTCTACGCCCTCTGATTGGCTGAATTGGAGTCCGTCACGGTTGTAGTAATCGCCCACCCGAACGATCGTCTCATTGGTGAACCTGTAACTATGGAAATGGTTTCCATGGTAATTTGTTTTAACTCTATGGCACTCCATACCAACAACGAAATTTTTTGAGACCTTATTTCGTGATATCCTTATGTACAAAATGAACTTCATAGCTGGAAGCATTATTGTTCATAGGAGGTCTGTGGACCCCAGGTGGAAAACCTTGTCGTAGGAAATCAAACTTAAAACCGACACCAAATTCTCACAACGCGCACCGAAATGCAAACTTTTTACGAGCCTGAATCTGTCTGGAACTTTGTGCTAATTTATTCCATCATGAAAGAACTTCGGAAATTACTCACGATTTCGAACTGGATTCGACACAATGTGCGGCTGTGAGGACGTAACATCTGTTGATGAGAGTTCCTCCGCAACAGTGAGGGGTGCGGCCTCTTAATGGATACTTCTTACGTATGGAAACCTGTTAGAAAGATAAAAATACCTCGTACGCTTGATGTAAACATGGAGATATTAAGCTTATAGTGGTTCTTAACCGGGGAAAAATTTACTAGTAGGGAGGATTTACGGGTTTTGCTATTTAACTCCATCAACACGTACGGCTCCGTTAACCTGTGGTAATTCCCATTACCTGTGGTGGTAAATCAACTTGTATGCGCCCGTGCAAAACACGGAAATTACGTTTACTTTTGAGTGCAAGGCAGTTTACTTGTGATGCGTCATTGCAGAACATCTACAGTGGAAGAGTTAGAAAACATATGCAATAGCACATGTAGCTGATGAACATAGTGGGCGATTTCTAACGTAGGCGCCAGGATGTGGAAATCAACCTATACCAGTGGGTGTTACAGCTATGAATGACTAAACCTGCTGGAGGCATAGCAACAAAAACAGAACTCTTTTAACAACCAATTTGTGGTGAAATAGCATCACGTCCCGACCCAACACTATTGGTTCCCAGTTACTTTGCTTGGCCATAATGTCGTCTCTACTGTGGTTCGTCACCATTATATCCTACCTATTTTGGTCTCCAACGAATCGACGTCAAATGCAAAGAACCACAAAGTGGAAAATTTCCTGGTTAGTTAACCGGCAAGATCACATCGCAAGCTGCACTTCGGAATGGGACGATCACGCATAAAGCGTTGTCTGATTACGGTTGTAGAGATCCCCTACGTCAGTGATTACCAAACTTTTTGTGGTTGCGTACCACTTTGGGGATGAAGTAACGAACATTTTGGGTTCAATTACGGTTTTTTTCAATTCGAACAATATCCGTGAATTGCGAAAAGGTGCTCGCGTACCACCTAGAATGCCGTCTCGTACCACTAGTGGTACTCGTACCACCGGTTGGGAAACACTGCCCTACGTATATGTGAAGGTGGTCTGGCAGTTGCGCTCTAGCGCGTCAGTGCATCCTGACAACATCACGCGCGTCGGTTTCAACAAAAACTTCCCACATATATTCAGAGAACAGTTGCCGGAAAAGGAACATTACAACGAAACGACGTTAGTTAGTGCACACCGGTTGAGTTGTGTCAATGCAGACAAGAAGATCCTGTTGATCCAATCTTCAACCACAAAGCTTTTGTCAATAAATTTTGAACACACGTGAGTAGAAAGTGGATCCTTTGCAAATAACTTTGATGTTGATGTTTTTTTCACAGAAATATAAAAAATTCTGATCTCATTTCATCACGGTTGTGGCTTAAACGTGTATAACACGAAATGCAAAGAAAACAACAGGCTTTAGAGTTCGGTTTTATTCGGTAAATATGATGTCGTTGTAGCTGCCAAGCATAATATGTTTTAATTAATCTGTTCTTCTGGCACAATTAAACGTACACTTTTATTCACCGACGTTTCGCCTGCTATCCAGAAAGGCTTCCTCAGGGTCAATAAAAGTTACGTTTTATTGCGCCACGAAGAACAGATTACTAAAAAAGTAGTTTGTAAAGCACAATTAAAAATCTTTGGATGAAAGTCAAATACACGAGCACAAACGCACACAGACACAATCAGTAATGTTGGCAATATTTGTCAAGCACTCGGAAAGATCGAACGTCGCTCGTAAACTGTTCATCAGTTGGTCTCAGTCGCATTTTGAGGTAAAGCCAACGAACATAGCTTGATACCCTCGTGTAAATCCCAGGTTTGTTTACGTTTCCACAACCGATTCCCCACTTTGTGATACCCCAGATAGTGTGACGTGTCGTGTTGGGGTCTAAAGATGCCAAAGGACCCCCACTGTCACCCCGACACGTGTCAGTGCCATCTTTCTGGAATACAAAAGTGCCAACAGTTAAATGCGATTTCTAAGTTAGAAATTTGTTTACAGTTGCCTTAAGTGTTTATAATACACGTGCAAGCAATGATAACCGAAAATGTACGTTTGGTTCAATTGCTGAACAAACAAAACGAAAAATACACAAGTGCTTCTGGCCAAATAATTACCTGCAAATGCAAAAGTTAAAACAGACATCGAATAATCGCAACAACAAACAAATTACAAAACGTTGCATTCTAAACTAAACAATAACGCAAGAGGTGTTTGGTAAATTAACTTTAAAAGGCAGCATGGGTATTGAAAATTGTTGTTCTCACCGCAGTGCACATCATGGAGTGCTTAAGGTAGTCAACACCGAGCAGTCGGCTGCAATTCTCGTTGGGAAATATGCTCACTGGCGCCTGCTGGAGGCAGGGTGGATAATCCATGGGGTTAACTGCCGAAAAACAAGCATGTTGTGATGTGATTCTTAAAGGTTGTGGTTGCAAGTTTTGCAAGTTTCGTCAACACCGCATCACAGTGTTCGTTGTTGTAACTGACAAATGTTATATATGCCGACCGTACATTGAATGCGCTGTACTATGAAATTGTACCGACAGAATACAGAGGTTAATTCATAACGCGCAGGTGTTAGAAATGCTTCCGTATCGGTTTGTGGAAAATTTGGGAACAGGAACTTGAAGATTTCACAAACGTTTGTCTATGAGCAAAATACTGAAATGAATAACCTTGAATTAGAAGCCAAAACCTAAATTGTTAAACAGACATTTCAAACACGACATGTTTTTTTCATCAGTGCTGTACTACATGATCATAAACTGTATCGAATGCATCGCCTACATTGGCAGGCAGGCAGGCGGATGGAAAGTCAATTTTGAAACGTGTTTGAAAAATAGTCCAGCATTCCAGTTTTTACTGTTTTATTCAAAAACCCTTATCTAATGACGTAACTGTCGATAAACATCTGATAAAGCGACTCATGCACAGAAAAACATAAAAAACTTACAGTGTCTGGGACCATGCGCCCTCCACCCAGATATTCCACATCGAGATTGTAGCGAAAACTGGTTTTGCCCGAGAGGCAAACATGCTGGTCGCACAAATCGACTGCAACCATAGAAATAAGTTTAAAATGAAACACTGATATCTCCACATGATATTTAATAACTCCTTGCTTCGGGCGTATTACGTTTACGTTGTGTAAAAACCAAGGCAATGCATTCTAATCTGGAATGTACCAGGTCCCTTGTGAATTTATCTTACTTGAATGAAACGCATTGTCTCAATTTAATCAACGCCAAGTCGTTGGTTGGACTCGAATGATACGAGTAGTAAGGATGTCTGTAAACCTCTTCAATATCTAGGTCAGGTGAATCCTCTACGCCCTCTGATTGGCTGAATTGGAGTCCGTCACGGTTGTAGTAATCGCCCACCCGAACGATCGTCTCATTGGTGAACCTGTAACCATGGAAATGGTTCCCATCGTAATTTGTTTTAACTCTATGGCACTCCATACCAACAATGAAATTTTTAATGAACTTGATAGCTGAAAGCATTATTGTTCATAGGAGGTCTGTGGACCCCAAGTGGAAAACCTTGTCGTAGGAAATCAAACTTAAAATCGACACCAAATTCTCACAACGTGCACCGAAATGCAAACTTTTTACGAGCCTGAATCTGTCTGGAACTTTGTGCTAATTTATTCCATCACCAAAGAACTTCGGAAATTACTCACGATTTCGAACTGGATTCGACACAATGTGCGGCTGTGAGGACGTAACATCTGTTGATGAGAGTTCCTTCGCAAGAGTGAGGGGTGCGGCCTCTTAATGGATACTTCTTACGTATGGAAACCTGTAAGAATGATAAAAATACCTCGAACACTTGATGTAAACATGAAGATATTAAGCTTATAGTGGTTCTTAACCCATGAAAAAATTACCAGTAGGGGGAAATTATGGGTTTGTGGGTGATTAGTCGGCACCGAAATATACAAAAGTAGTTACAAGAGAAATATTATCATCTGTATTCACTGTGTGTCGTGTAGTTATAGTGTAGTTATTGACAATTGGTCATGCCATGTGGCCGAAACAGTGAAAAAAGGATAACAGATATAGCGAAAAAGCAATCATAAAATTCTACATTTAAAAATTTGAACACTGGTGGGAAATAGGGACCCCGATTAAATTTAAGCTGGGAAATAAGATGAAAAATGGTTAAGAAACAGCACTGTTACAGACACACGTGCACATGGAATTAAGCTTTTATGAAAGCCGGCATCTGACTGACAGCGAATATAAGGCATGGGTTTTAAAATGAGCTCTCCTATAATTGTACGTTTCTACATAACTTTGCAAATCTCCCATAAAATCATTTACCTGCAACGGCTGACTCCCGGGGTTGGCGTTGACCCCTTCCACTATTCTCAATCCGTCTTTGACCTCAGGACAGAAAGCCGGAACAGGAATGTCGGTGGTGGCTCCTTGCAGTTTGCTACCTGGGAATATACGAACAAAATATACTGGCTGTTGATAAGACGTTGAATAAAGTTGACAACACAAATGACACGCTTGACCGAGTTGTGCATCCCCGTAATAAATTGTGGAAAACATCGTACAGCTAACCTAAATCTTGGTCAGTTAAAAGCCGAAAATGTTCCGTCCTTTGCGAGTTGTAAACAGCAATGTGGTTGGTTTCTCTAATGGAAGGCAATCTTCTCGTAATTCTAAACAGCAGAGAGCAACTACATGAAAATCTTTTAAAATCCCAAACTTTTTCCGAAAAGAGTTAACATTGTTGAATATTCAGCAATTATAGTATTAGAAGTATTGAATATAAATTGTCTTAACATATCACAAAGCCAGTTATCTTTTGGTAGAAAGCATTATCCATTCTTTTCTAGTTACAAATGCATTACTTTTTCGACCCAACATTTAAGCATAGTCAATACATATATATTTTGCACTATATTGTATACAATAACAAACTAACGTAAGCTTACGGTAAGATGTAGGTAAGAGCTCCATTGTAATATATCATGATGGATATGGTGTGAATACGAATAGAGATTTGAAACTTAGTCCCTCTGCTTAATCTTGCCCTGCCCAGACGACAAAAGGGCCTTGCACTCCATTCATTTCCAGTTGGTCCATTCTTGATGATTAGCTGTGTGTTACATACAAAGCGAAACCATTACAACCAGCAAGTTTATCCAATTCAATGTTTTACAGTATGATAGTTTGTATTATCATAATCTCCTGATAGCAATATGCCCAACAGAAACACATTCTACTTTAATAAGCTATACTGATGATGTTTAGAAGCATAGGCGATACATATACATATATGAAATATATCAATTGAAAAGCTTGTGAAATAACGATTCAGGATTTATTACAGAACTTGCTACAGTAAGTTGAAAGTTCGTTCAATTTACTGTAACCTTTCCCAGCGACCAATGGCATATTTAAATTAGAATGGCTTGACAGCGCCGTCTAGCGGATGAACCAAAAGAAGGCACTAAAACATACGAACTTTTAATTCTTGCTGATTCTTTTTGAAAATGGTTTGTTCATACCAAAATAATGTTTTTGAGAAGTACATTGTTAGTTATCTGACTTAATCTTGCATGCCTCGTGTTATTACACTAGTGACCTGTAGTAACCCAGACGGACTGTACTGTTAGGGAAGTGGTTTGAGTTTCTTCCCACTAAAAGATATGTTTGGGTGATAGTTTGCTTATCAAGCTATTAACGGTCGTTACATCGCTGCTTTTCTATGCCGTGTAAATATGTTTTCTATGTCACGTTATTTTGCGAACAGCGTATATCGCCGTTGAACTGCAACTCACAGCTAGGGTTGAGGCAAGGAAAATGTTTAAACCCCTCCAGACTCGTGCAAGCAAAGAAAACTTTCGGAAATGCGTGCAGAGCATATTGGATTAGCGATCCATCGCCTTAACCACTCGGCCACCTTGTCATCCAAAACCTGTTGTTATACGAAATATTTATGTGAGATTTGTTTGGAAAAAATATTGTCTTGGAAAAACTACTTTAGTTTGGTTTAATATTGTCGGATACGATAAATTGCACTTACATAAACTTGATAGATGGTTTGCCACATCCTTCGATAGTTCAGTTGGTGCGGCGGTAGAGTTTATCACAAATACATCTGAAGTACACAGCATTTTAGGTGAAAGCACTTTGAAAAGGAATGCATTAAACTAACTGGTTTTACATGATTTCTTTCTTCCTGAGTATTGCAAATGCCTTCACTATCTTTAGTAAATGGAAAGCATGAAAGCTTTTCCATTCAAGGTTAGCAATTGTTACAGGCGTAAACAAATTTATTGTGCTGTTTTGGTAAACTTTGCCCATCTTAAAAAAAGTACAGTACATAATAAACATGCTGCGTTCAGGTCGCAGTACTTTAGACAACTTGGCCACCCTGTCTATGCACTGTACTTTGTTATATTTAGAAATGTTCAGAAGTAGTTTTTAGGGCGCAATTACAAACCTTGTAAACGATGATTTGTTTAAAATTATTTCATCCTGGTCAATTAAATGCGTTGTTGGTTTTTGAAACTACAAAACTGTCAAAATCACAACAAAAAATTCAAAAAAAAACACACAAACCGGCAGTCTCAATCAATAATGTTGGTAATATTTACCAAGAATCCGATAAGATCGAACAAAGCTTGACACCCTCGTGTAAATCCCAGGTTTGTTTACGTTTCCACAACCGATGCCCCAACTTGTGATATCCCAGATTGTGTGATGGTTTATGTTAAGGTCAACGCATGACAAGAACTCCAACTGTTAGTGCCGTCGTTCTGAAAAACAAGATTGGAAATTGTTAGTGGTAATATTTTTAGATAAACAAGAATGACTCGATTTAACCATACAGTAACTAAAGTGGAAAAAGAAAATTTCCACTCTTACTGCAGTAAACATTGTCAGACTCAAACAGCCAAGTAGGCGACTGCAATTCTCATGGACGAATATGCTCACTGGCACCACTGGTGGCCATTTTTTGCTGGACGTGCTGCGATTAATTGGAATATGGTGATTTGTTCATTCTTCTAAAAATGAAATGCGATTTTTGTTTTCATTACTGTTGTCATGGATGTCACTTGTATCTTGTGCAGTGTTAATACATAAATATAAAAGAAATAGGGTAAGTTTGTACCACATCGAAAAGTTTTCAAGTAACATGTGCTTTGTATAATTTCTCCTTTAGCATTACCCCAATAAACCATTATATCCAGAAACATAGAAAACTTCCTGCATCCCACATTCCCCAACCAGATATTCCATACTCATATTGTGATGAAAACTGGTTTTGTCCAAGAGGCAAACATGTTGACTGCATAAATCCACTGCAAACATAGAAATAGGTTAGTAATGGAACAGAAAAGTACATGGATTACATTTGAAGAAAATTGTGATTCTGTACTAAAATCCAAGCTGACATACTGCTTATATGGGAGAATATTCGAGTTCAGAAAAAGTGAGATCCTGTAAAGAACGACATTGTCCCCGACCCCGTAGACTTTTAACTTGAATGATTTGCAACAGAAAATAGTTGGGAATGATCACATAGTGAGGTTTTCCTCTTCAATAATTAGGTCGTGTGAATCCTTTGATTTGTGGTAACCTGTAACCACCTACCCCAGGCCCCAATCGCTGGTTTCATTGGTTAACCTGTCACCATGGAAACAGCTCAATAATACTATCTGCAAATCAATACTCTTTTATGAAACAGATTGCACACAAGAAACTCTTACATTTGAGCTGAATTTAACACAATGTGCAGCTGTAAGAAGGTAATGTCAAGTGTGGGGTTTACAGCATGTTAGTGGATGTCTCCAATGTATGGAAACCTGTTGAAATCATAAAAGTAAATTAGTTTTCTTGATGTTATGTGAATATCACATATCTTGCACACTTGCACAGAATGTCACCATTACTTAACTTAAAAGTGTTTCTTCGGTTTGACGTTGTAACACTTAAATCATTTTAACCTGTTGTCATTTTTGACAAACAAGTTGCAGATTTTAACAACTTTTTTTTTAGTTTTTAAACTGGGTTAAAATATAATCAATCATATTATTCATCAATACTTCATTATTTTGTAACAATTAAATAATAATGACTTATATCAATGGTGGGGGAAGGTCAAATATTAAAACATAACCTTGTCTTACACAATTCATAAAATATCATTTATGCAAAACATTTTGTGTTAATTAAAAGCAATACTGCTTACCACATGTTTGTCATCTTTTATTGTCATTTTCTGTTATGAGTAAGATTGCATTCTATCGGTGTGTTTAACTTCTAATATTACAATTTGGTTGTTTTTTACCCAGGATGTCTTTGCAAAGAAGTATTGGTGTTTACAACAACTCCATTATTTCCCGTCGTTATTTTCCAATCCTCAGGTTGGCATCGCTATGACTCTGCAAAAACAACACAGGTATTTAATGACTTTGCAATTAAAAGCATCAACGTTTGTAAACGAGTTTTAGATAAAAAAACCCTTTTCTTTATGGTTCTTTTGCTTTTGAACACTTGTAAACATTAGTTCATTCGTCTATTTTTTGCAGGAACAACAACTACAGTCTGACCTTTTTAATCTAAACTACTTGGTTTCATCAAATATGTTCTAGTTTGCTAAAACAGCACATACTTTATTGAAAAAAAAAATTTAGCTATCTTTTGCAGAAAATTTCACAAGCCCTGCATATATATATATAATTTACTGTGACATGGAGCCCGACGGCACCACTGGTTTTAGCTTTTACATGGACATGGGGTTTCACCTTGATTGGCTTCGGAGGTTTGCATCTAGTGTTTGTGGAAATCTTCAACTGGTTGTTTGGCGAGAAAGATTGTCACGAGCCAACATCAAGCTGCACTGATGAGACCTAACAGATCAAAACATAGACCCAGTCGTCCAGTCTGCAACTCACTTAATATGATTTCTGTTGACAAAAGTTACGAATTAATTTAGTTTGGGGTTAGCATGATGACTAGGACTGATTTATTCGGATTTGGGGCAAAATTTATTGTGGGATTTTTTTCTTATCTGGATTCATTTCAAAATAAACCCAGCAACTAACTTTTAAACAGAGCACAACTAAACTGAATTCCACTTAACAAATGTAGGGGGTTCTTTGTACCAAGTTATTGCTACAAGGACTCAATGTAGGGCAGACATGTTGTTGGTGATCTTGTGAAAATTAGAGGTCATGAGCGTGACCTGAGTTTATTCATTTCTGCTACAATTTCCATAAAGCTGTAAGAGTTATAATTGTTTGACAAGATTGCATCAAAATATATGTAGCTAACGAATATTTTGTATTCTGTCTGTTTTAATGTATTTCACAAATATTTATCTCCTACCGCTGAAATATCGATGTATATTTAGTGGTGCAAGACCATGTCCTAGACCATTAAAAATTTGTTTTTAATAGGCACAGTTTAAAAACCATCCCACCGCAATACTTAATAGTCGTCGATGATACAGACAGATACAATCTCATTGTTTCATAACATACGGTTTGTTTTGCGTTTTTCGTTAAACTGGACAGGCGCACATAACTACTGTAAAGCTGAATTTGCATGGCAAATGTCCGAAAAAATGCGGTTACAAGTTTAACAAAAAAATTCAAAAACAAACCCTATATTATGAAACAATGCCATTGTATCTGTATCCTCAACTAAAGTATTGTGGAGAAATTGCTTTTAAACTTTGAACTATTAAAAACAAATCTGCAACTGCAATGGTCCAGGACGTGGTCTTGCACCACTAAATATACATTGATGTTTCAGCGGTAGGAGATAAATAGTTGCAAAATATATCAAAATCAGGTGGAATCTTGTCAAACAATTATAACTCTTATAGCGTGCAACTTCTGTAAAGAAATTGTAGCAGAAATGAATAACTTATAAGGTTGTGTTTTCAAAAACGGTATTGTTAACAGGTTATTGACTGATAGCATGACAAACCGTTGTTTTATAAGTGGTCATTGCAGCATAAATGCAGCGAGAGCGACCGATAAACAAAGCAACTGCAGAGACGATCCCTTGAACGTAGGGTTGGTTCTCAATCGCACTTTCACACCCCTCAAAACAATATGCCAAAATGCTGATGGGGTGTTCTGACACCAAAACACCCCTCTTACAACTGCCACTGCCCTGGCACATGAGGTTAATATTCATGGCATGCCAAGCGATTTAGAAGTTCATACTTCAGTACTTTTCCATGCGTTTGTGATTGGCTTGCGTCGCAAAGATACGTCAAAAAGATAAATGTCGAAGAATTGCACAAATAAACATTTATATAATGATATAAGTATTGAGGCGGTGGCAACCCAGTGGTAACAAGATAAGGGCAACATACTCTGGTCTGCACGTACATAATTTATAAACACACATGTAATGTTTAAAACGTTGCTGACCCCTGCTGCACTGACACTGGTTAAGAACCACTGGTCTAAGTTTAAAATTCCCCAAAAAATTTAGCTATCTTTTGCAGAAAATTTCACAAGCCCTGCATATATATATATATATATATATATAATTTACTGTGACATGGAGCCCGACGGCACCACTGGTTTTAGCTTTTACATGGACATGGGGTTTCACCTTGATTGGCTTCGGAGGTTTGCATCCAGTGTTTGTGGAAATCTTCAACTGGTTATTTGGCGAGCAAGATTGTCAAGAGCCAACATCAAGCTGCACTGATGAGATCTAACAGATCATAACATTCGCCAAGTCTGCAACTCACTAAATATGATTTCTGTTGACAAAAGTTACGAATTAATTTAGTTTGGGGTCAGCATGATGACTGGGACTTCTTTCAACAACAATTAATTGCGTGGATTAGTGATGTTATTTTGGAGCTGATAAGATTGTTCTTATTAGTGTGATTTATTCAGATTTGGGGCAAAATTTATTCTGGGATTTTTTTCTTATCTGGATTCATTTCAAACAGCGCACAACTAAACTGCAAGTAAGTATTTGTGTACAACAGACCAATACAAGACATACACTTACTTCATTAACCAACATATTCTCTTGTAACTTGATTCATGGACGTTGTCAGTTTGTGGGAGTTTCATTCTTCATTTGCAATGAGATTTCTTGCATTTAAAACCAATTCATTTGAAAATAAGATATTTTGAGACAGTTGAAGTTTTAATTTTATTCCAAGACAAAGTAGATCCGTATGTTACGTTCCTACATGACAACATTCTATTCTGCAAACAACCCCTGGTATTCTTTCTTCTGAAAACTGGAATAAAAATGTCGGAAAACTTTCGTTTCACTTTCTGCTTCAGACATATTTCACTTTATATATTTCGCAGCAATTTTATTTACAGCAAAAAACATTTATTTTGAACAAATCACAAAAAAACAAATAATTCTGGAACTCGCGTGTTTTGTTTCAATCCGGACCACTGGAGTCTTCATCGGATGAGAGGAAGGAATATTTATTGAACATACAAACCCCAAGCTCTCGGCTGAAAAAAAATCACAAAACTTTTAATTTCATCAAAATTAACGAAACCATGTTTTAACACAAATATGAATTAAACAAATTCTTACTGGGTTTTCCAGTTTTTCAATCTCTTCTTCCAAGACTCCAATAGATTCGGAATCGAATCCGCATCCACTCAGCTCCAACCCCCGATCCACTTCAGGGAGAATCCGACAAATATTTTCAACATCTTTTCGTTCAAACTTGTTGTTACTCAGGTAGAGAATTCTCAACTATTCAAAATATAAAGATTGGTCGGAAATATTTGTTTCAAACTTTTTTTGAAACAGAATTTTTTTTCTTAAAACCGGATTAAAATTAACTCCATGTTTTCCCTTTTGATTAAAAAAAGTAAGTTTTTCTAAAAATATCATGGATTTAAAGAAATATTCATTCTCAAAATAATGAAAACCAACCTTGAGTTCCATCTTTATAATCGCTTCACAGATCATGTTTAAAGTTTCGGAATTAAGTCCGCATCCCCCCAACCCCAAACCGGGTTTTCGAATCCTTGGGAGGAAATCCGCGAGAGCGAAAACATCCGAAATCTTCAGTGGGATTCCGTTTAAATTCAACACCCGAGGACATGAAAGCCGGCATCTGACTGACAGCGAATATAAGACATGGGTTTGAATTGAGCTCTCCTATAATTGTACGTTTCAACATAACTTTGCAAATCTCCCATAAAATCATTTACCTGCCACGGCTGACTCCCGGGGTTAGCGTTGACCCCTTCCACTATCCTCAACCCGTCTTTGACCTCAGGACAGAAAGCCGGAACAGGAATATCGGTGGTGGCTTCACCGCAAGATTCTTCTTGCAGTTTGCTACCTGGGAATATACTACCGAGTTGTGCATCCCCGTAATAAATTGTGAAAAACTTCGTACAACTAACCTAAATCTTGGTCAGTTAAAAGCCGAAAATGTTCCGTCCTTTGCGAGTTGTAAACAGCAATGTGGTTGGTTTCTCCAATGGAAGGCAATCTTCTCGTAATTCTAAACAGCAGAGAGCAACTACATGAAAATCTTTCAAAATCTCCAACTTTTTCCGAAAAGAGTTAACATTGTTGAATATTCATCAATTAGTATTAGAAGTATTGAATATAAATTGTCTTTACACATCACAAAGCCAGTTATCTTTTGGTAGAAAGCATTATGCATTCTTTTCCAGTTACAAATGCATTACTTTTTCGACCCAACATTTAAGCATAGGCAATACATGTATATTTTGCACTATATTGTATACAATAACAAACTAATGTTAGCTTACGGTAAGAGCTCCGTTGTAATATATCATGATCAGTCGACCCATGGCATATTTAAATTAGAATGGCTTGGCGGCGCCGTCTAGCGGATGAACCAAAAGAAGGCACTAAAACATACGAACTTTTAATTCTTGCTGTTTCTTTTTGAAAATGGTTTGTCGTATAGTCAGATAACTAACGTGATTAATTTACAAAACTATTGAACAATAGCGTATACCGCCACTCACAGCTAGGTTTGAGGCAAGGAAAATGTTTAAATCCCTCCGGACTCGTGCAAGCAAAGAAAACTTTCGGAAATGCGTGCAGAGCACAATGGATTAGCGATCCATCGTCTTAACCATTCGGCCACCTCGTCGTCCAAAACCTGTTGTTAAATGAAATATTTCTGTGAGATTTGTTTGAAAAAAATATTGTCTTGTAAAAACTACTTTAGTTTGGTTTAATATTGTCAGATACGATAAATTGCACTTACATAAACTTGATAGATGGTTTGCCACATCCTTCGATAGTTCAGTTAGTGCGGCGGTAGAGTTTATCACAAATACATCTGAAGTACACAGCATTTTAGGTAAAAGCACTTTGAAAAAGAATGCATTAAACTAACTGGTTGTACAGGATATCTTTCTTCCTGAGTATTACAAATGCCTTCACTATCTTTAGTAAATGGAAAGCATGAAAGCTTTTCCATTCAAGGTTAGGAATTGTTACAGGCGTGAACAAATCTTTTGTGCTGTTTTGGTAAACTTTGCCCATCTTAAAAAAAGTACAGTACATAATAAACGTGCTGTGTTCAGGTTGCAGTACTTTAGACATCCTGTCTATGCACTGTAATTTGTTATATTATTTAGTAATGTTTAAGTAGTTTTAAGGCGCAATTACAAGCTTTGTTAAACGATGATTTGTTTAAAATTATTTCATCCTGGTCAATTAAATGCCTTGTTGGTTTTTGAAACTATAAAACTGTCAAAATCACAACAAAAAATTCAAAAAAGCACACAAACCGGCGCAGTCTCAATCAATAATGTTGGTAATATTTACCAAGAATCCGATAAGATCGAACAAAGCTTGACACCCTCGTGTAAATCCCAGGTTTGTTTACGTTTCCACAACCGATGCCCCAACTTGTGATATCCCAGATTGTGTGATGGTTTATGTTAAGGTCAACGCATGACAAGAACCCCCACTGTTAGTGCTGTCGTTCTGAAAAACAAGATTGGAAATTGTTAGTGGAAATATGTTTAGATAAGCAAGAATGACTTGATTTTACCATACAGTAACTAACAGTGGAAAAAGAAAATTTCCACTCTTACTGCAGTAAACATTGTCAGGTTCAAACAGCCAAGTAGGCGACTGCAATTCTCATGGACGAATATGCTCTTTGGCCCCAACTGGTGGCCATTTGTTGCTGGACGTGCTGCGATTAATTGGAAAATAGTGATTTGTTCATTCTTCTAAAAATGAAATGCGATTTTTGTTTTTATTACTTGTAGGTTGTTCAGTGTTAATACATAAAGATAAAAGAAATAGGGTAAGTTTGTACAGCGCTGAAAAGTTTTCAAGTAACATGTGCTTTGTATAATTTCATCTTTTAGCATTACCCCAATAAATCAATATATCCAGAAACATAGAAAACTTCCTGCACCCCGCATTCCCCAACCAGATATTCCATACTCATATTGTGATGAAAACTGGTTTGTCCAAGAGGCAAACAGGCTGACTGCACAAATCGACTGCAAACATAGAAATAGGTTAGTAATGGAACAGAAAAGTACATGATTTACATTTGAATAAAATTGTGATTGTGTACTAAAATCCAAGCTGACATACTGCTTATATGGGAGAATATTCGAATTCGGAAAAAGTGAGATCTTGTGAAGAATGACATTGTTCCCGTAGACTTTTCACTTGAATGATTTGCAACAGTATAGTTGGGAATGATCACATAGTGAGGTTTTCCTCTTCAATAATTAGGTCATGTGAATCCTTTGATTTGTAGTAACCTGTAACCACCCACCCCGGGCCCCAATCGCTGGTCTCATTGGTTAACCTGTCACCATGGAAACAGCTCAATAATACTATTTGCAAATCAATGCTCTTTTTGAAACAGATTGCACACAAGAAACACTTACATTTGAGTTCTACAATTTGGGTGTTTTTTATCCAGGATGTCCTTGCAGAGAAGTATTGGTGTTTACAACAACTCCATTATTTCCAGGCTTTATTTTCCAATCCTTCGGTTGGCATCGCTATGACTCTGCAAAAACAGCACAGGTATTTAATGACTTTGCATCAAAAAGCGCCCAAGCTTGTAAAATAGTTTTAGATAAAGACCCTTTTCTTTATGGTTCTTTTGCTTTTGAACAATGGTAAACATTAGTTCATTCGTCTATTTTTTGCAGGAACAACAACTACAGTCTGACGTTTTTAATCTAAACTACTTAGTTTTATCAAATATGCACATACTTTATTTGAATTCCACTTGACCAATGTAGGGGGTTCTTTGTACCAAGTTATTGCTACCAAGGATTCAATGTAGGGCAGGCATGTTGTTGGTGACCTTGTGAAAATTAGAGGTCATGATATTCTTGATGTTGCCTTGGTGATGTTTTACTCTTCACTGCAACCTGGTGGATAAAAGAAAGATTTTTTTCCAAAAAGAAATGAAAACAATGACTTTTTGACAAAGGTTTGGGAGCACTGGCGACCCGCAACTAGAGTACCACCGAAACTCGGCAAATCTCAAACAAATGCATAATTATGACAGCCAACCATAACATGGTTTTAATGCAATGAAAGAGGCCTAGAAACAAAAAAGTTATTGTCTTTATAATGCTACAAGAAATTAGGCTAATATTTGTGTTAATACAAGAAACGTTTATGCAGCAAAATAATGGTATCTAGACATATTTACACACACATTTGTGATAATATAGCAATATCAACACATCTAGGTAAAAACATCACATAAGTTTTCTGTATTTTATTTATTGAAATTTGCATACAACAAAGTTAAATACCGCTTGTGGGACCCAACTTTTTTGCTTGCGACCTCTTTTTCAGATGAAAATTTCCTGGAATTCGTTGTGTTGGTCAATCATCTAATTCAGTGACTCTAGACCTCTTTGTCCTGGCATATAAAGCAGTCATAAAAGTCATTGACATCTTTGATGGTTTGATAAATCTGGTCCTGCCTAGATTAAAGTAAGAAGTGAAAGTCACAATGTGTTTTCCATATAACCAGGTTGTTACTTGCTTCTACTGTTTTGCATATAGGGGTTTATAAATCACTTAGAGTGAGTGTATAGATCTTGTGGCAGACTCTCTGGCAATGCTCGATGAAGGGGTCGGCAACCCCTGGCACATGAGGTTAATATTCATGGCATGCCAAGTGATCATAAGTTCATACTTCAGTACTTTTCCATGCGCTCGGATTGGCTTACATCGAAGAAAAATTCACAAGATTTGAATATAAATATAATTTACTGTGACATGGAGCCCGACAGCACCACTGGTTTTAGCTTTTACGTGGATATGGGGTTTTCACCTCGATTGTCTTCGGAGGTTTGCAACCAGATTTTGTGCAAATCTTCCACTGGTTGTTTGGCGAGAAAGATTGTCAAGTGCCAACATCAAGCTGCACTGATGAGACCTAACAGATCAAAACATTGGCCCAGTCCTCCAGTCTGCAACTCACTTAATATGATTTCTGTTGATGAAAGTTACGAATTAATTAGTTTGAGGTCAGCATGAAGACCAGGACTTCTTCCAGCAACAATTCATTGCGTGGATTAGTGATGTTTTTTGGAGCCGACAATTTGTTCTCATTAAGTGTGTTTTATTCGGATTTTGGATAAAATTTATTCTAGGATTTTTTTTATTTGGATTGACTCCAGGATTCATTCAAAATAAACCCAGCAACTAACTTTTAAACAGCAAACAACTAAACCGAAAATAAGTATTTGAGTAAAACAGACCAATACGAGACATACACTTACTTCATTAACCAACATATTCTCTTGATTCATGGACGTTGTCAGTTTGTGGGAATTTCACTCTTCATTTGCAATGAGATTTCTTGCATTTAAAACCAATTCATTTGAAAATAAGATTTTGAGACAGTTGAAGTTTTAATTTTATTCCAAGACCAAGTAGATCCGTCTGTTACGTTCCTACATGACAACATTCTATTCTACAAACAACCCCTTGTATTCTTTCTTCTGAAAACTGGAATAAAAATGTCGGAAAACTTTCGTCTCACTCTCTGCTCCAGACATATTTCACTTTATATATTTCGCAGCAATTTTATTTACAGTAAAAAACATTTATTTCGAACAAATCCCCCAAAAAAATAAAAATTTCTGAAAGTCTGGTGTTTTGTTTCAATCCGGACCACTGGAGTCTGCATCGCATGAGAGGAAGGAATATTTACTGAAGATCCAAACCCTCTACTTCCAGCTGAAAAAAAATCACAAAACTTTTAATTTCATCAAAATTAACAAAACCATGTTTTTTGCAAATATCAATTAAACAAAATTCTTACCGGGTTTTCCAGTTTTTTAATCACTTCTCTCAAGACTCGAATAGATTCGGAATCGAATCCGCATCCAATCAGCCCCAACCCCCGATCCACTTTAGGGAGAATCCGACAAATATTTCCAACATCTTTTCGTTCAAACTTGTTGTTACTCAGGTCGAGAAATCTCAACTATTTAAAATGTAAAAATTGGTCGGAAATCTTTAATTGTTACAAACTTTTTTTGAAACAGATTTTTTTTATTAAAACCGGATAAAAATTAACTCCATGTTTTCACTCTTAATTCAAAAAAAATAAGTTTTATAAAAATATCATGGATTTGAACAAATATTTATTCTCAAAATAATGAAAACCAACCTTGGGTCCCATCTTCATAATCGCTTCACAGATCATGTTTAAAGTTTCGGAATTAAGTTCGCATTTCTGCAACCACAGCCACAAACCGGGTTCTCGAATCCGTGGGAGGAAATCCGCGAGAGCGAAAACATCCGAAATCTTCAGTGGGATGAAGGTTAAATTCAACTCCCCAGGACAAGAGAGGGCGATTTCATCTCTAAATATTCCGTCAACTTCCTGTAAATCTACGAGGAAATCTGAAACAGGGGCAAGTTTATTAAAACAAACATGGCGAAAGTTTTATTAAATCACTAAAACTTTTTATTGCAAACTTCAAACAAGATTTCTTCACTTTTAATCGGATTTAAACAAGACAAGATCCAACAAATTAATCAAATACAAAAACATTAACTTACTGGAAGGAAAACATAAACTTTATCCGACAAAAAATATGCGACCTTTCTTTAAAACTTTCAACCTGAACATTTTTATTCCATTCTCTTCCATAAGAACAATGGAATTGCGACGTCACAATACTTACTATGACGCAACAGTAACGTTCACAAACACGCATCACACAGACTGGAAATAAATACTAACCTCGCAATTCGTATTCACTTAAATACGATCCATCGGGCCTTTCTTCTCTCAGGTATTTCGAAAGTTTCTTCAAAAACTTTTTCGTACGTTTGTCTGAAAATGACAAGATCAACATTTACGGCAAAAATAGAAGCCATGTATTTGGATGGGAGAATTATTTAAACTCCCAATGTGCGTTTTCCACAAATATAACCTGCGTATTTTTGATGCGTAATGAGATGTGAGACTTTCTAAACCACGATGCCAGTTTACCCAATATAATGGTAACTTGTAGTGGAAAGTATGTAAAAGTTTTACAGCAAGCTTTTCGCGTAAAGCAACGTTGTGTAACAAATTATAAAAATGGTTTTGCAAATCGTTCAGTGCCGGTCAATGCAGATAATGCCTTGTATTACTTTGCTGGTAAATATTATTACAGCAGAATGATTTTCTTATGATAAGATGAGAAAAAAAAAGGGGTCACAGTTATTACACTTGCAGTTGATCCTAAATTTGCATCATTTTTTCAGAGCAATTTAGGCGACCCCTCCCTAGGACATTTCATAACAATGATAAAACGATGCAGTGGCAGAATATTTTCCATCGCACTAGCGTGCTTTTGTCTGGAACAAGTTTATCTTCTCGTCCAGCGCATGGAATTGCCATTTATGCATCATAATGAATTTTGGATAGTAGCAAACCTTGTCCTGCATGTTTTGGTTGTTTGTGAAAAATATCTAAAAACAGTATTACTTCACAGGTTACAAATGTTACAGCAAAGTTTTTTTGTCTTTTTGGATAAGAAAAAAGATTGTTTTTAATGTAACTGACTACCATGCATTTGTTCCTCATTGTTAAGTGTGGAGGATGCTGGATCACTTGAGTCAGTCTTGACTGAGGTTGATGGCAAGGTTTCTGGACTGGTATCACTTCCATAACCTGTAAAAAACAATCAAGGCAATAACTGCAATTTAATGGCACTTATGTACACAATAAGGGTTAACCCAATACGAAGGCCTTACTTGATAATTTTGACAATAAATAAATTAGGTTACAGGCCGCAACTCTGTATTTCTGTGGAAAAGAGTTTCTTGGTTGGGAAATGCAATGGGTCATGCATGGGTGCCAGTGTTTTGGATGAATGAGCGTAAATGACAGGCTGTTGCCAGGGCGATTTTCAGCGTGTTTGGGGCAGTTTTACTATGGTTTTCAGGGTTATTAGTCAGGCAGTAAATTGGTAGAGGGTGCTGTTGAACATGTTGCTGAAAAACTACCCAAATATTGAGGTGGATTTTGTGGAAAAATGAATCACAGAAAGTATGCTCAGTTTGTGATCTGGTCAAAATTATATTCGAGATATCTACTTTAACCACTACCCCAGGGGAATTTTGTCCCCATGTTGGCCATTATTTTGGCAAAAAAAGCAGAAAAAAGTGTAGGTTTTGTTTTGTGAAAAAATGAATCACAGAAAGTACCCTGCATTTGCGACTAAGTGAAGTCTCCAACCCACAATTCATTAAGAATTAGATGTATTGTAACTGTTTTTGGGGCCCCCAGGGCTGTTTGTACACCCCGTAGGACTGGCAGTTTAGCAGTTAGCCTTTGCAAAACCACCCATGTGCTGTCTTAATGCAGCTGCAATCATTTTTTTTTCTGTTTAGCAATTGTAGTCTCCCTTCATGAGTCATCAGACCCGGCAATTGTTTTTGACAAACAAGAGAAACTGTCACCAGGTGCACGAAGGCAAATGACCTCTAAAACTCAATTTTTAGGATTTAATTGTGAGTTACGGCCTACAGTGGCTTAACAACCAAGCTGGACCTGGGCATTCCAGGCCACTGCTCTGTCTGTGGGAGTTTGCCAGTTGGACTTTACAGCAGGGATTCACTGCACGAATGTCATATTTGGAAATCAGTGTGACCGCTAGTGTAAAAGCTAGCACAGTGCCACAGTCAACAACTTCACTGATGAGACCGCATAGGTCGAAATGTTTGCATATGTGAAATAATGCAATATTCATACCATTGGACAATTAATTTAAGTGCCCAAAACCACAGGTTTATGCAAAACAATGGATATAATATATACCATTGGATATCTGTTTACAAAAATGGTATACTTCGGTACTTGCGATAAAAAGCACTTTAGCAGCGTGTGTGTATAGGGCAGAACTTACTTTTTACATGTCCTAGTTCACCACCATCAATTTGAGGTATTCTGGTTGCCTCAAGTTCAGCTGCAGCAGTGGAGGTTTCACCAGCTGTAGAAACAGGTGTTTAATTTACATGAACAATACATAATTGTTTAGATTAACACACTAAATGGATTGAGCTACTGTGGCATGCTTACAGCACTAAAACGTTGCACACCAAGTAACAGCGGCATCACAGCCAAGCCTGGTAAAGCTTCTTTTCCTAACAGCTCAAGATATAAAAAAGCACTGGAGTTTGAACTCATAACCCTGGTCATTAGGAACCATAGTTCTTCCAGCTAAGGTATGAGAGTTCAACAAAATAGAAACACTTAGATTGACTGCGATTTCACTGCAGAAGCAGGGAATTAAAATTCAAAAATTTAACCTTTTCCTGCATGTTTTGGATGTTTCTTTGAACGTCTTGAAAAAACTCTCACAAAAAAACCTGTTTGTTTTTTTGTGGCAGAATTGGAAGAAACTAAACAAAAATACAGAGTTTATCAAGTCAAGCATAATAATGCTGTAACACATAATACACTGTCAAATCTTATGGAGCCCAGTTTAAAAACGGAAGCATTGTTGTTGGTTATGTTTCACTCCAACAGTTATCTGCTTCGAAAACATTTCCCACCATTTTCCGGCGACTGTTTTGAATGTTGGGTCTTGGAATTTGTTGCGCCATCTAATGTTTTGGATGAAGTAGATTTTACATCTGTTGAAGCCAAACCTCCCCTGCGAGCTGTAAAACAATGAGTCACAATATATAGTATAGCATATAATATATCTTTCTTCTTTCAATTACATTTAAGTTCATTGCTAAGTAATCAGCGAAGTTTTGTCAGCAAAAAAGATGACGGAAACACATTTTTAATACACAAATACCAAATAAATATAGTACTGACGGATTTTATGCATCTTGGAAATTGTCATACCGCTGACAGCACTATTGACAGGATCAGATTCTGAACTGGTTTCACTACATCCACTTCCAGATGCTTTGATTGAAAATTATAAAATAAAAATAATGGTCATTAAAGCACAAACTTTCCAATGCGCTGCACATACCTGGTTTGTGTCCGAGCAAAAGGCCACACACAAAACGACGAACCATTGCCCAATGGGGTTCATTAATCAAATCGTCTACGATTTGATCAAATTCTTTATCTGACATGAACATAGAAATGTAGTATGCACCAAACATTTCCTGCAGAACTTAATGAAGGTAGTAGAAGAGAACATCTCTCCCATCAAAGACTCTACGACTGGGAAACCGGGAGAACTTTGCCATTTTGAACACTACATCTTGTACTTTCACATCTTCTAAACCTACGTTTTGAAGGTCATCATGTGTGAACACAACGGTTTTACGAACCATGCCTTCATATGCCATTTGGCTAAGTGGCAACTTGAGGTTTTCTAAGTTCTCTCCTTTTGCATGCTCAGAGTGACCAAGTTGTTGCAAAACTTCATCAAATACATTAGTTATGGTGGAAATACTGTGTACGTCATCAAATAACCCAGCATAAACAATAAATTGTAAAAGCATTGGATTGCGGCATAAATCAAGCAATTGTGGAGATTTCGTTGCAAGTTTGTTCCACAGTTCATTTGCTTTATCACCTGAGTAACTATCAAACAGTGTCTTTGCATCCTCAGGAGAAAGATCACTGACATAAATTGTTGGCTTAGGTCGGAGTCCTAATGGTATTGATAGCAATGAGTGGGGCCGAGAAGTAAAAATCAATTTAGATTTTGGAAAAAATTGCCTGCTGCAAAGGTTAGCAACAAGCTGTTGTACTGGCAAGGGAGTGTGATACTTCTCATTTACAGGTGCCATGTTTTCTAGTGTCCAGGTTGCCTGATCTAATCCATCAAAAATAAAAGCACACTTTTCTGGGTTCTTTATCATCCACTGGAAAACCAAACTGAGTGTTTCCTGTGAAGCATGGTTGAACTGGTTATCCAGCAGAAGCTCCTGCAAAGTAAGCTTTCTATCGCCGTAGTTTAAATACATGAACCGAAGATGAAGCACTAAGTGATCTTCTGTTTCTAGTTGCCTGCATAATCTCTTTGAAAGAGTGGTTTTGCCGCACCCAGCCGGTCCAAGAAAAGCTAGAAATATGCCTTGCTTTTTGTGTTCTTTAAAGCTTGAAACTAGTTGCTGAAATTTGATGTGTTCACCAACAAATCGAGCTTTGTATCCCTTGCTTGTTGATGGCTGAAACTTATTTTCCTTTTGAGGATCAATTCCTTTGTAAATATCAGTATCTATCAGTGTTGGTTGAACCTCTGGTATTTCAACCTTTTGCAACTCTTCACTGTAAGGGACAACATCTGGATCAAGATTTTCAAGCTGATATTTTTTGATTTCATCAATTGCCTGTTGCAACTTTTCTTCTGCAAATTTAAACAGGTTTTTCAGATAATAAATCTATGTTACTGTGGTTTCCTAAGAAACAGTGAGCTCTAGCATCTATGTTTGGCTGGTTAATTTTAGTGCAGCATGCTGCATAACCACAACGCAAATTGAGGATTAGTGTTTATCTGTCAAATTATATTGTAATGGTAACGTCTAATGCCACAGAAAAATGATAAAATCCCCAAGTACAAAAACGGGGAAAAAATTGTCTGCTGTTTAGTTTGTTGGCCAACCGTATAATGTATCATCATATTTTCATTTCATGAAGTTTCCGTTCCACAGTCAGCAAAAAAAGCTTTATCGTAGACAAACGTAGGTGTTTTAGCTACAGTGTTTGTTTTACATGTTGGCCAAAAAAGCGTTAAAAATAATCCTTACTTTCTAAGCCCATGTGATCGGCGTGAAGATGCCTTGGTTACTTACTGGCACCGTAGCTTTATTTGACAGTTTGGCTCAACACAAAATGCGGTAAACTGGAATCTTCTGTCCACCGTAATCCATATTGGAAATAGCTGTTCCTGTACTGTCGTATCTACCAACTGATTTAAACGTTTTCACAAACACTTTTACTTCCCGTATGTTTGCTCAGTTTCGCTTGTCACAGCTACAACACTTGTCCTCAAATGGTTTGTAAAATGATTACGTAGGTTATTTGTGATGTCACGAGGTTACGAGTTGTGAGCAAACTATTGAAACAATTCATGGTTTGAGGCTACATAACCAAAATGTTTGCAGTGGCAACATAAAAGCACATGTGTAGAATGGTTTCATATCTCCGTCGAAACTCTTTCATCAATTTTTCGCGGCACACACAGTTTGCGAAACCTGTTAAATGCATTATTCTGACAAGCTGTAAAGTGCTCTATTCGTTTAAGTAGACAAAAATGAACGCATGCTCATTGCTCATCGTGATTCTATGAGGGAAGTGAGAGCTCCCGAGCATCTGGATCCAAACACAAATTCCCAAACACATAAAAGTATCTGAAAACTTAAAATCTTTCACGCAAAAAGGTCATGGACAGCATGCTTTCGTCTTAAATGCTGAAGCCAGGCACATTCTTATTTCAATCGGAATATGACTTTCCTTAAAAGGCAGAGGTCGGTGTTGTGACATCCAAGACACGCACGCCCACAGCCCCCAACAACTACTGTAACTGGAACTTAGACAGTCTCTATCTAATTGGTATATATGTTAATTGCTCTTGCTCAGTCGCTCTCTCTTAAGCACTCGGTTACCCAGTTTTAAATTCCATTGATATGACTCTTGTGCTATAATTCGTAAACGCATTCTGCTCACGGAGTCAAATTAGTTATAGTGCAAAACACGCCCCAGAAGATCAGGACTTAAATAAGACAGCAAAGTTCACAGCGCTGCGTCTTGATAATTTCGGAAATTACATAAACTCATTACATAAAAGCCAACGATTTACATGAACTTGTGTAGTGAAAATTTAATGTAATGATTTCCACGTCATTTAATCAGAGTCTAACTGTCTTAGTCACATAATATGGTCAATCCGATTCTATGTTGTTGCTGGGGTAAGACACAGATATTAGTAAATGAGTCGCATTTAAGCTAATAATTTTGTCATCTCCAAATGGTCGAATATAAATGCTAAATCAGTTGGGGTTCGACTTGAATACAAGCATTTGTATTCCAAACTTCCCTAGTAAAACTCCCTACCTCGTTTATCTTCTGATTCTACAATGGTTGATTCATGATAATGGGCGTGATGGTGATGTTCTTCCACAGTCTGATGCAGATGTTCTTCAACAGTCTGATGTTCATGATGATGTACGTCACCAGTATGTAGGTGTAGGTTCTGGAATGGAACCAGCAAAAGTAACCAAACACACTAATATTAATCGTCCAAAAAGACAGCATGGTCGTTGAAATATTCTGAAATCAAAACTGCTCTAAACTGCCCACATGCGTTTCGTTACGTGCAAAAAATAAAATCTGTCACTCCCAAATGATTTTCTCCAACCCCTACCACCAGTGCAGCATATCCTAATATTCAAGAACAACAAGCTTACCTCGGCAACAATGTTTTGTGGGTTTTCTCCTTCTGTTTGTTGTTCGGCCATTCTTGGATTAGCAGGTGTAGCTTTGTATTGCAAGTACAGTATAGAAATATATACTACACATATATAGCCTACAAACTGCGTGAAACCGGAATTCAACTTGTGTCAGTTCTCAAAGCAGACACAGCATTTAAGAATGGTAGATGCTCTATAACCACCTCACGGACGGGAGATAGGGATTTTCCTGTTTCATGCGTGGCTACCTTTAAGCGGCATTCACACCAGTCGGCGTCATGCCGTGACTTTCTCGTTCGACACCTGGAACTGCCAAGCGCATGTGATTTTATTATTTCTAATCAAGAATATAGCTGGTCGGTGTTGCCCATGCAGCCTGTCACTTATCAGGGAAATGAATCGGCCCCGACCGCATCTAGCTGCTGTAGCTTCCGGCATAAGTAACAACCTATTTTACTTGTGGGACAAAACGTCACGTACGAATTTCCTGGTTTTTACAGGGGCTTGAATGTCCGTTCTACAACGAAATAAGTGGGTTTAAAACTACAATTTTGTTTTGGATGACGAAACATAACATTAGTACTGCCGTTTAGTTAAAATACAATTGGTCAGCAGCCTGGTATTTGAATATACTTTGACCCAATATACTGTGTAGTGTTGTGACTTGCTCAGAAATTATTTCCTGGTTAGTTAACCGGCAAGATCACATCGCAAGCTGCACTTCGGAATGGGACGATCACGCCTTGTTATGCAAGAGCATAAAGTGTTGTCTGATTACGGTTGTAGAGATCCCCTACGTCAGTGATTACCAACCTTTTTGTGGTTGCGTACCACTTTGGGGATGAAGTAACGAACATTTTGGGATCATTTACGGTTTTTTCAATTTGAACAATATCCGTAAATTGCGAAAAGGTGCTCGCGTACCACCTAGAATGTCGTCTCGTACCACTAGTGGTACTCGTATCACCGGTTGGGAAACACTGCCCTACGTATATGTGAAGGTCGTCTGGCAGTTGCGCTCTAGCGCGTCAGTGCATCCTGACAACATCACGCGTGTCGGTTTCAACAAAAACTCCCCACATATATTCAGAGAACAGTTGCCGGAAAAGGAACATTACAACGAAACGGCGTTAGTTAGTGCACACCGGTTTAGTTGTGTCAATGCAGACAAGAAGATCCTGTTGATCCAATCTTTAACCACAAAGCTTTTGTCAATAAATTTTGAACACACGTGAATAGAAAGTGGATCCTTTGCAAATAACTTTGATGTTGATGTCTTTTTCACAGAAATATAAAAAAATTCTGATCTCATTTCATCACGGTTGTGGCTTAAACGTGCATAACACGAAATGCAAAGAAAACAGGACTTAAGAGTTCGGTTTTATTCGGTAAATATTATGTCGTTGTAGCTGTCAAGAATAACATGTTTTAATTAATCTGTTCTTCTGGCACAAGTAAACGTACACTTTTATTCACTGACGTTTCATCTGCTATCCAGCAAGGTTTCCTCAGGGTCAATAAAAGTTATGTTTTATTGTGCCAAGAAGAACAGATTACTAAAAAAGTAGTTTTTAAAACACAATTAAAAATCTTTGGATGAAAGTCAAATACACGAGTACAAACGCACACAGACACAATCAGTAATGTTGGCAATATTTGTCAAGCACTCGGAAAGATCGAACGTCGCTCATAAACTGTTCATCAGTTGGTCTCAGTCGCATTTTGAGGTAAAGCCAACGAACATAGCTTGACACCCTCGTGTAAATCCCAGGTTTGTTTACGTTTCCACAACCGATGCCCCAACTTGTGATACCCCAGATAGTGTGACGTGCCGTGTTGGGGTCTAAACATGCCAAAGGACCGCCACTGTCACCCCGACACGTGTCAGTGCCATCTTTCTGGAATACAAAAGTGCCAACAGTTAAAAAAAATGCGATTTCCAAGTTACAATTTTTTTTACAGTTGCCCTAAGTGTTTATATTACACGTGCAAGCCATGATAACCGAAAATGTACGTTTGGTTCAATTGCTGAACAAACAACACGAAAAATACACAAGTGCTTCTGGCAAAAAAAACTACCTGCAAATGCAAAGGTTAAAACAGACATCGAACAATCGCAACAACAACAAAAATTACAAAATGTTGCATTCCAAACTAAACAGGAAAGCAAGAGGTGTTTGATAGATTAACTTTAAAAGGCAGCATGGGTATTGAAAATTGTTGTTCTCACCGCAGCGCACATCATGGAGTGCTTAAGGTAGTCAACACCGAGCAGTCGGCTGCAATTCTCATTTGGAAATATGCTCACTGGCGCCTGCTGGAGGCAGGGTGGATAATCCATGGGGTTAACTGCCGAACAACAAGCATGTTGTGATGTGATTCTTAAAGGTTGTGGTTGGCAATACTTCTGCAAGTTTCGTCAACACCGCATCACAGTGTTCGTTGTTGTAACTGACAAATGTTATATATGCTGACCGTAGATTGAATGCGCTGTACTATGAAATTGTACCCACAGAATACAGAGGTTAATTCATAGCGCGTAGGTGTTAGAGATGCTTCCATATCGGTTTGTGGAAAGATTTGGGAAAAGGAACTTGGAGTTTTTCAAAAACCCTTGTCTAGGTGCAAAATACTGAAGTGAATAACCTTGAATTAGAAGCCAAAACCTAGATTGTTAAACATACATTTCAAACACAACATGTTTTTTTATCATCAGTGCTGTACTACACGATTATAAGCTGTATCGAATGCATCACCTACATTGGCTGGCAGGCGGATGGAAAGTCAATTTTGAAACGTGTTTTAAAAAAAGTCCAGCATTCCAGTTTTTACCGTTTTATTCAAAAACCTTATCTAATGACGTAACTGTCGATAAACATCTGATAAAGCGACTCATGCTCAGAAAAACATAAAAAACTTACAGTGTCTGGGACCATGCGCCCCCCACCCAGATATTCCACATCGAGATTGTGACGAAAACTTGGTTTTGTCCGAGAGGCAAACATGCTGGTCGCACAAATCGACTGCAGCCATAGAAATAAGTTTAAAATGAAACACTGATATCTCCACGTAATATTTAATAACTCCTAGCTTCGGGCGTATTACGTTTACGTTGTGTAAAAACCAAGGCAATGCATTCTAATTTAGAATGTACCAGGACCCTTGTGAATTTATCTTACTTGAATGAAACGCATTGTCTCAATTTAATCAACGCCAAGTCGTTGGTTGGACTCGAATGATACGAGTAGTAAGGATGTCTGTAAACCTCTTCAATATCTAGGTCATGTGAATCCTCTACGCCCTCTGATTGGCTGAATTGGAGTCCGTCACGGTTGTAGTAATCGCCCACCCGAACGATCGTCTCATTGGTGAACCTGTAACCATGGAAATGGTTCCCATGGTAAATTGTTTTAACTCTATGGCACTCCATATCAACAATGAAATTTTTTAAGACCTTATTTCGTGATATCCTTATGTACAAAATGAACTTGATAGCTGAAAGCATTATCGTTCGTAGGAGTCCTGTGGACCCCAAGTGGAAAACCTTGTCGTAGGAAATCAAACTTAAAATCGACACCAAATTCTCACAACGCGCACCGAAATGCAAACTTTTTGCGAGCCTGAATCTGTCTGGAACTTTGTGCTAATTTATTCCATCATGAAAGAACTTCGGAAATTACTCACGATTTCGAACGGGATTCGACACAATGCGGCTGTGAGGACGTAACATCTGTTGATGAGAGTTCCTCCGCAAGAGTGAGGGGTGCGGCCTCTTAATGGATACTTCTTACGTATGGAAACCTGTTAGAATGACAAAAATACCTCGTACACTTGATGTAAAAATGAAGATTAAGCTTATAGTGGTTCTTAACCGGTGAAAAATTCACTAGTAGGGGGAAATTATGGGTTTGTGGGTTATTAGTCGGCACCGAAATATACAAAAGTAGTTACAAGAGAAATATTATGATCTGTATTTACTGTGTGTCGTGTGGTTTTTGGCAATTGGTCATGCCATGCGGCCGAAAAAGTAAAAAAAGGATAACAGATATAGCAAAAAAACAATCATTAAATTCTACATTTAAAAATTTGGATACTGGTGGGAAAAAGGGATCCCGATTAAATTTAAGCTGGGAAATGAGATGAAAAATGGTTAAGAACCAGCACTGTTACAGACACACGTGTACATGGAAGTAAGCTTTTATGAAAGCTGGCATCTGACTGACAGCGAATATAAGGCATGGGTTTTAAAATGAGCTCTCCTATAATTGTACGTTTCTACATAACTTTGCAAATCTCCCATAAAATCATTTACCTGCAACGGCTGACTCCCGGGGTTGGCGTTGACCCCTTCCACTATTCTCAATCCGTCTTTGACCTCAGGACAGAAAGCCGGAACAGGAATGTCGGTGGTGGCTCCTTGCAGTTTGCTACCTGGGAATATACGAACAAAATATACTGGCTGTTGATAAGACGTTGAATAAAGTTGACAACACAAATGACACGTTTGACCGAGTTGTGCATCCCAGTAATAAATTGTGGAAAACTTCGTACAGCTAACCTAAATCTTGGTCAGTTAAAAGCCGAAAATGTTCCGTCCTTTGCGAGTTGTAAACAGCAATGTGGTTGGTTTCGCTAATGGAAGGCAATCTTTTCGTAATTCTAAACAGCAGAGAGCAACTACATGAAAATCATTTAAAATCTCAAACTTTTTCCGAAAAGAGTTAACATTGTTGAATATTCAGCAATTATAGTATTAGAAGTATTGAATATAAATTGTCTTTACACATCACAAAGCCAGTTATCTTTTGGTAGAAAGCATTATCCATTCTTTTCTAGTTACAAATGCATTACTTTTTCGACCCAACATTTAAGCATAGGCAATACATATATATATTTTTCACTATATTGTATACAATAACAAACTAATGTTAGCTTACGGTAAGACGTAGGTAAGAGCTCCATGATGGATATGGTGTGAATACGAATAATGATTTAAAACTTAGTCCCTCTGCTTAATCTTGCCCTGCCCAGACGACAAAAGGGCCTTGCACTCCATTCATTTCCAGTTGGTCCGTTCTTGATGATTAGCTGTGTGGTACATACAAAGCGAAACCATTACAACCAGCAAGTTTATTCCATTCAATGTTTTACAGTATGATAGTTTGTATTATCAAAATCTCCTGATAGCAATATACCCAACAGAAACACATTCTACTTGAATAAGCTATACTGATCATGTTTAGAAGCATAGGCGATACATATACATATGAATATATCAATTGAAAAGCTTGTGAAATACCAACTCCGGATTTATTACAGAACTTGCTACAGTAAGTTGAAAGTTCGTTCAATTTATTGTAACCTATTCCACCGACCAATGGCATAATAAATTTAGAATGGCTTGACAGCGCCGTCTAGCGGATGAACCAAAAGAAGGCACTAAAACATACGAACTTTTAATTCTTGCTGATTCTTTTTGAAAATGGTTTGTTCATACCAAAATAATGTTTTTGAGAAGTACATTGTTAGTTATCTAGCGGAAATTTAAATTCCCAAGGTTCATTAGAAACTTTTCCAGCGACCAACGGTATATTTAATTTAAAATTGCTTGGCAGCGCCGTCTAGCGGATGAATTGCCCGATAGCACTAAATGAACTTTATGTTCTTGTAAATTCTTTTCAAAATGGTTTCTTTATGTCAAAAATATTGATTTTGTGAAGTACATTGTTAGTTATCTGACTTAATCTTGCATGCCTCGTGTTGTGACACAAGTGACCTGCAGTAACCCCGACGGACTGTACCGTTACAGAGGTGGTTTCAGTTTCTTCTCACTAAAAGATATGCTGGGGTGATAGTTTGCTTATCAAGCTATTAACGGTCGTTATATTGCTGCTTTTCTATGTCGCGTGATTAATTTACTAGTGTAATAACACGAGGCATGCAAGATTAAGTCAGATAACTAACGTGATTAATTTACAAAACTATTGAACAATAGCGTATACCGCCACTGAACCGCAACTCACATCTAGGTTTGAGGCAAGGAAAATGTTTAAACCCCTCCGGACTCGTGCAAGCAAAGGAAACTTTCGGCACAGGAAATGCGTGCAGAGCATAATGGATTAGCGATCCATCGTCTTAACCACTAGGCCACCTCGTCGTCCAAAACCTGTTGTTAAATGAAATATTTATGTGAGATTTGTTTGGAAAAAATATTGTCTTGTAAAAACTACTTTAGTTTGGTTTGATATTGTCGTATACGATAAATTGCACTTACATAAACTTGATAGATGGTTTGCCACATCCTTTGATAGTTCAGTTGGTGCGGCGGTAGAGTTTATCACAAATACATCTGAAGTACATGGCATTTTAGGTAAAAGTACGTTTGAAAAAGAATGCATTAAACTAACTGGTTTTGCAAGATTTCTTTCTTCCTGAGTATTACAAATGCCTTCACTATCTTTAGTAAATGGAAAGCATGAAAACTTTTCCATTCAAGGTTAGCAATTGTTACAGGTGTAAACAAATTTTTTGTGCTGTTTTGGTAAACTTTGCCCATCTTCAAAAAAGTACAGTACATAACAAATGCGCTGCGTTCAGGTCGCAGTACTTTAGACAACTTGGCCATCCTGTCTGTGCACTGTACTTTGTTATATTATTTACAAATGTTCAGAAGTAGTTTTTAGGGCGCAATTACAAACCTTGTAAACGATGATTTGTTTAAAATTATTTCATCCTGGTCAATTAAATGCCTTGTTGGTTTTTGAAACTATAAAACTGTCAAAATCACAACAAAAAATTTAAAAAAAACACACAAACCGGCGCAGTCTCAATCAATAATGTTGGTAATATTTACCAAGAATCCGATAAGATCGAACAAAGCTTGACACCCTCGTGTAAATCCCAGGTTTGTTTACATTTCCACAACCGATGCCCCAACTTGTGATATCCCAGATTGTGTGATGGTTTATGTCATGCGCTGTCGTTCTGAAAAACAAAATTGGAAATTGTTTGTGGTAATATGTTTAGATGAACAAGAATGACTCGATTTAACCATAACTTGTGTTTCTTCGGTTTGACGTTGTAACACTTAAATCATTTTAACCTGTTGTCATTTTTGACAAACAAGTTGCAGATTTTAACAACTTTTTGTTAGTTTTTAAACTGGGTTAAAATATAATCAATCATATTATTCATCAATACTTCATTATTTTGTAACAATTAAATAACAATGACTTATATCAATGGTGGGGAAGGTCAACTATAAAAACAACATAACCCGTCTCACACAATTTATGAAATAGCATTTATGCAAAAGTTTTTGTGTTGATTAAAAGCAATACTGCTTACCGTATGTTTGTCATCTTTCATTGTCATTTTCTGTTAAGAGTAAGATTGCATTCTATCGGAGTGTGTTTAACTTCTAATACTACAATTTGGGTGTTTTTTACCCAGGATTGCAGAGAAGTATTGGTGTTTACAACAACTAAATTATTTCCAGTCGTTATTTTCCAATCCTCAGGTTGGCATCGCTATGACTCTGCAAAAACAACACTGGTATTTAATGACTTTGCAATTAAAAGCACCAATGTTTGTAAATGAGTTTTAGATAAAGACGTTTTTCTTTATGGTTCTTTTGCTTTTGTCAATAAATTCGACAAACAACAACTACAGTCAGACCTTTTTAATCTAAACTGCTTCGTTTCATCTAATATGTTTTAGTCTGCATAAAGAGCCATCCAGCACATACTTTTATTAAATTCCACTTAACATATGTAGAGGTCAACATAAAATCAAAAATGTGTTTGCTCTTTCTTTATTAACAAAGTCGTTCTAACCTTTTTTGCACCAACTACAAGGATTTAATGTAGGGCAGGCAAGTTGTTGGTGACCTTGTGAAAATTAGAGGTCATGACATTCTTTTTTTGTGTGTTTGTTTTGACCACACAGGGATTTGAATATTCTTGATGTTGCCTTGGTGATGTTTTATTCTTCAGTGCAACCTGGTGGATAAATGTAAAATGAAAGGTTTTGGGACCACTGTCGACCCGCAACTAGAGTACCACTGAAACTTGGCAAATCTCAAACAAATGCATAATTATGATAGCCAAACATAACATGGTTTTAATGTAATAAAACTAAAAAAATAGTTGTCTAATAATGCTACAAGAAATTACTGTTGTAAAGTTTATGCAACAAAATAATGTTATATAGGCATAGTTACACACACTTGTGATAATATAGCAATATCAATACCAAGGAAAAAGTATCACATAAGTTTTCTGTATTTCTTTCATTGAAATTTACGTACAACAAAGTTAAATACCGCTTGTGGGGCAACCCAACTTTTTTGAATGCGACCTCTTGTTCAGATCAAAATTTCCTGGGATTCGTTGTGTTGGTCAATTATCTAATTCAGTGACTCTAGACCTCTTTGTCCTGGCATACAAAGTAGTCAGAAAAGCCATTGACCCCTTTGATGTTTTGATAAATCTGTTCCTGCCAAGATTAAAGTATGGGGTAAAAGTCACAATGTGTTTTCCATATAACCAGGTTGTTACTTGCTTCTACTGTTTTTCATATATCCATGCTCATATTGTAAACTGCACATACATTTTTTGAAAAATAGGGGTTTATAAATCACTTAGAGTGAGTATTTAGAGGTTGTGGCAGACTCCCTGACAACGCTCTATGGAGGGGGTCGGCAACCCCTGGCACATTAAGTTAATATTCATGGCATGCCAAGTGATTTAGAAGTTCATACTTCAGTACTTTTACATGCGTTCGGGATTGGCTTGCGTTGCAAAGATACATAAAAAAAGATAAATGTCGAAGAATTGCACAAATTTACACAATAAAATTTATATAATGATATAAGTAATGAGGCGGTGGCAACACAGTGGTAACAAGGTACATTCTCTGGTTTGCACATACATAATTTATAAACACACATGTAATGTTTAAAACGTTGCTGACCCCTGCTGCCCTGACACTGGTAAAGAACCACTGGTATAAGTTTAAAATTCCCCCCAAAAAATTAACTATCTTTTCCAGAAAATTTCACAAGCCCTGCATATATATATATAATTTACTGTGACATGAAGCCCGACGGCAGCACTGGTTTTAACTTTTACATGGACATAGTGTTTCACCTTGATTGTCTTCAGAGGTTTGCATCCAGTGTTTGTGAAAATCTTCTACTGGTTGTTTGGCGGGAAAAATTGTCACGAGCCAACATCAAGCTGCACTGATGAGACCTAACAGATCATAACATTGGCCCCGTCGTCCAGTCTGCAACTCACTTAATATGATTTCTGTTGAAAAAATTTATACAATAATTTAGTTTGGGGTCAGCATGATGACTAGGACTTCTTTTAGTGACAATTCATTGCATGGATTAGTGATGTTTTTCGGAGCCATTAAGATTGTTCTCATTATTTTTTTATTCGGATTTTGAACAAAATTTACTCTAGGATTTTTTTATCTGGATTGACTCGAGGATTCATTTTAAAATAAACCCAGCAACCAACATTAACACAGCGCACAACTAAATTGCAAGTAAGTATTTGTGTACAACAGACCAATACAAGACATACACTTACTTCATTAACCAACATATTCTCTTGTAACTTGATTCATGGGCGTTGTCAGTTTGTGGGAGTTTCACTCTTCATTGGCAATGAGATTTCGTACATTTAAAACCAATTCATTCAAAAATCAGATATTTTGGGGACAGTTGAGGTTTTAGTTTTATTCCAGGACCAAGTAGATCCGTCTGTTACGTTCCTACATGACAACATTCTATTCCACAAACAACACCTGGTATTCTCTTCTGAAAACTGGAATAAAAATGTCGGAAAACTTTCGTCTCACTTTCTGCTCCAGACATATTTCACTTTATGTATTTCGTAGCAATTTTATTCACAGTAAAAAACATTTATTTTGAACAAATCACAAAAAAAACACAAATAATTCTGAAAGTCTCGCGTTTTGTTTCAATCCGGACCACTGGAGTCTACATCGGATGAGAGGAAGGAATATTTACTGATCATCCAAACCCTCAACTTCCGACTGAAAAAAAATCACAAAACTTTTAATTTCATCAAAATTAACAAAACCATGTTTTAATGCAAATATAAATTAAACTAAATTCTTACCGGGTTTTCCAGTTTTTTATTCTCTTCTCTCAAGAATGGAATAGATTCGCTGATACGTTTTGATTTCATCAACTGCCTGTTGCAAATTTTCTTCTGCAAATTTTAAACAGGTTTTTCAAATAATAAATCTATGTTACTGTGGTTTCTTGAGAAACAGTGAGCTCTAGCATCTATGTTTGGCTGGTTTATTTTTAGTGCAGCATGCTGCATAACCACAACGTAAATTGAGGATAAGCATTTATCAGTAAAATTCTATTGTGATGGTAACGTCTAATGCCACAGAAAAATGATAAAATCCCAAGTACAAAAACGGGAAAAATTTTGTCTGCTGTTTAGTTTTTTAGCCATCCGTATTATGTATTGTCGGTTTACCCGTTGTCGGGGTATGTCCCCGCTGGGTGACCGTGGGGTACGACTGCGTATCGGCCTCGCACCTTACGGATCCGACTGAGCCTCGTTGGCAACTCGGCCTCGTAGGCAACTTGCCTTCTCTATCTCAAGGTTTACTGTTGGAGTTAAAGAACTCCTTTACACAAGTCTGTGCGTCTTCTAAATAGTCTAACTCCCGACTAAACACATACATCCACCAAGCTTCAAGCCAGTCCAAAGTTGTTCATAAATCCATTTATTGATATAATCCAACGAATAAATCCAAGTACAGTACAGTACAATTGGGGCTCCTATACAGTGTACTAAAGCAGAACCAACAGCCTAGACCCTTACACAGCAACAGTTAAAACACACTGATTTTGAAGGCGCTAGTCGCTCTGCTTATATAGTCTGCGGTTGTTGCGCAACTTGAATGCAACTTGAAGTTGACCGATTTGGTCGATTACGTCAGTTATTTATATAGCTTAATTAACTAAGTGCCCTAATAGGTTATTTATGTATAGGTAGACTTTGTTTTCAGAATAACTAAAAGTAGTTATGTTTATTTTAGCTTTATTTATCATTTGCGAAAGAAGTACTTGTGTTTAAATCAACCTTTATTTATTATTTGCCAAAGAAATGTCTGTAATTATTTTAACTTGATTTACATAGTTAGTTTGGTTGCCTAAGTTACCTATATGACTTTATTGCCCAAATTACATCGTTTATAACACATCTATAATGTGGCTGCTTCTACCGGCTACAATTTTTTCACCTGCCACCAGCTCGGCAGGTTTTTCCTATTAAATTGTCCGGTCAGGAATTGACCTAAACCGGAAATGAGTTCTTCTTTTTTCCCATGTCGTTTTATTGGACATCACAACTTGGACATGCGTTGAACGCGTGATTACAGTGACTTTGGTTTTAACTCTCGGTCATAACATAGTTATACGCTTTGGGCCTTTTATAGTATATACATGTGTTGTGTGGCGACATAATACCCCCCCGCTTGTCTGGTACTTGCGGTCCATATATGAACGCAAGTTGTTGGTTCTGTTGAAGAGAGCGACGTACAAAGTACACTCACAAATATATTTTATAGTACACCAAAACATATATATATATATTTACACAAATTTCCGTTGTTCGATTGTAACATATATACATATAACAAAGCAATCACGGGACACAATTGTTTAGACTTGGAGACATTTACAAAGATATAATTGTAGATCTATAGATTATTTTAGTACATTATGGAGAGCAACGAGAATACATATACACAAATTTTACATTGATACATAGGCGATAGCTGTTGTTATTAACACAGTAACAAGCGTATAATTGATGTTAAGTAAGCGTATGATTATTAATAGTTGCCACTATGTGGACTATATATCTCTTTTATTATTTCGCTTTGTCGCTTTGCGAAACTGTTTATAGCGTTATTAGGCTTTACACCATTGAAATTGCAAGCAAGGTGTAAGTAGGTGCACGCGCATTCGTTGTTTGTATCGTGAAATGGCTTGAAAAATTGCTTCAAAATTTTGAACTGTGGAAGAGTGATTACATAGGATACCAACTACTTCCACGTTTATGCGCTTGGTGCCATTAAATATCGGTAAAAGTGAGATATTGGACAGAAGTGTCCTCATGAACAAGGCTGTAAATGGCTGTAAAATGCCTTGTGTGTTGAAGATAAAAACGCGATTCGCATTCCTCGAGGTAAATACAAATCGCGAACTAAAGTGAAGATCTACGTTATTTATTGCAAGAAGACCCATTCCACGTCACCCGACTGGGCCCAAATCAGGTTCAGTGGAACGGAGTCTTGTCGCGAATAGATTCCAAACGTAGGGATCTCATGACTTATATTTATTTGAACAGCACAATTGCATTAATATGTCGGCTGCCGCAGTCACTGATCGAGTGACCCCATTCAGTTATTATAAGGTTTTGTGGGGTTGATCACTGCTGATGTTTACGTGTTGAAGGATGCGCGTCGCATAAGATAGCTGCCTCAGGAATTTATATCCTGATTTGAGAGATGCAGAAGGAAAGGCGATGCACGTTGCATGAGATTACATTGGCGGAGTGAAATTGTGTTAAGCATTGATTCGGTTCTTATACATATATAAACACATATAACGTTTTGGTGGGTCAAACATAAAAAATGTAACGAATCTATGTAAAAATTGTGCGTCGTTGATTTATCAAAATTCTTGCAGATGCCGGGTGTTGGAAATTTTATGCGGCCTTCAGTAAACACAGACGGCTCACTATATTTGTAAATTGTAATAGTCTTGTGACTTTATGGATGACTTCACCAAGACCGGAGTAGTCATACCTTGAAATTTCATGGCGGTCATTTCGCATGATGGTCGCTTCTGACTGATTCATACGGAACTGTTCGCAGTTGAATTTGGAAAAAGATTTTCTACTTCCATCACCAGAAAAAGAAGAGTTGGCATATGGTTTTTGTTGCAGTTGAACAGACTGCTTTGGTAAGCGAGGATTGTTTCCTCCTGTAATTGTTACATTGCTAATTTGGCGTTTTCTGGCCTTTGAGTATCTGGCTTTTTTAGTTTCGTGCAGAGACAGCTTATTTGCGGTTGAAAAAGAATGAAGTTTAGTTTTTTGTTGATGTTGGGGCACGTCTGTTGAGCTAAGTGTGTTTGCCACAACAATGCTAGGCTTGTCCTTTGTAGTTGTTTTGATAAGAGTGTTATTTGCATGACTGTCTCGATGCGGAACTTTTACAAGCACTGTATTTATTTGCTTTGAGCTTTCTTTCATGTTAAATTGAACTGATTTCCTGTTTTGTGATGACTGCAACAGATTTTTATCAGGTCTGATAAACAAGTCATGCTTTTGAAGGAAGTAGTATCCGAGAACAGGTCTTTTAACTTTGCAAACAGAGAAAGTTACAGGCATGTTGCCGAAGCCAATGTCAATGTTAAGTACAGTTTGTCCAAAGTAGGGTATGGGCTCTCCGCCTGGTCCAATAAAATCTGATTCAACTTCTTGGGTGTGGTGCTGTGTAACTGGGAGGAAATTTTTGGATGATCCAGTGTCCAACAGAAATGACATTTTATTATTTTTGTCGTAGACATGCGGCAAAGAGTTTGAGGCCGACTCGGAATATTGCCGTCGATTTGGTGCTTTTGGAATCTGATTCGGTCGGTTCATAGGCTTACAGATGTTGATATTATTGACTTGATTGTAACTGCAAGGTTTGTTGCATTTTAACGCCTTGTCACCAAAGCGTGCATGATAAAAACACAAGCCATCTGTTGACTGGTGTTGGTGCTGGGTAGACTGAGTATTTATTTGCCCTTGCCTTTGGTATTGTCGGAAGGGCTGTCTGTGATTTCCTTGTTGTGGCTCGTAATAACCGTTTTGATTTCTACACTGTTGTGCATATTCTTGTCTTGTCGGGCGGTATGAAAACTTTCGTCGGTTGGTCATATTGTTACTTTTGTTTTGTTCAACAAAATTTCTGCGACTTTGTTGTCTTTGATTGCTTATATCAGACTTTAACTCAGTAAACAGTTCTTGTATCTGACCGGTAATTCTCTGCATTTCATTATTTTGTGTCTGATCTTCCGGTACACTATAATCAGTTGGCGTAATGATTCTGTCAGCCAGCAACCCCAGCTCTTCTAGAGATATGTCTGGGTGTTGGGCGCGAAGTACATTGCTGACGTCCCTTGGCATTTTATCAAGAAAATTGTCCACCACAATTTGGCGTGTTGTCTCGTCATAGATTGGGTCTTTTGCGCACACTGCGCATAATCGTCCCATGAAAGTTGAAGGAAGTTCACCTGAGTCTAACCTCAAAGATTTCAGCTTTGAGAGCCAAGCTGTGCTGCTTGTTCCAGTGGACAAGCGAATTAAAGAATTTTTCAGAGTTGTATAAGGGGTAAGTGAAATAGCTGCCTGTGCAATAACGTGCTCATATCTGGCACATTGTTCTTGTGAAAATCCTGACAAAAGTTGAGCAAATTTGTCTCTGTCGTCCATTATATTATACGTTTGAAAGTATCGGTCGAGGTACAGAAAATAAGAGCGGTAGTTGTGTTGCGACCATAGTTTTGGAATTTTAATTCCAGCTGTGAAGTTAAACGTTTGACGTGGAAAAGGTGCGTTTGTAAAAACATGTTGGTCGGTGTTGGATGGCCTTATGTCAGCATGCTTATCTTGGGAGGGGGGTATGCTAAATGGGTTTCTGCCCAAACTTTCTACATCATTTGTGTTTGGTCTGGGGGAAGTGCGACCTGAAACTGTGGGATTATCAGGTGGCAGTGTGTTTCCTTGATTTTCAGCCCACAAGGTGTCGACTGGGGCTTCCATACTTGCTCTTATTTGAGTTTGATATCTAGTTCTAGATGCAATTGAGTTACCAGGTGGTACAGTTTTACGTTTTTTATTGCCTTTCTCAGCCAAAGTTGCGGACTTTACCACGTGCGGCAACGTGATGATTGTATATTAGCGTTTTGATGCAATAAATGTTTGTTGAATAAGCTGTTCTCCCTGATGGCACTTTCCTGTAGTTCCAGTGTTCTTTCTCCGTATGGGATGTAATTAGATACAAGCTGTAGTAAATCCAATAGTAAGGTTAATCCGTTTGGCGCTTGTCCGGCCTAATCAGTGTATTCTTTTCTTTGAAAAGGATGAGGGCAGACCAGTTGCGGGTATAATCCGTTATCCGTATAAATCCGTTAATCCGTATAAATCCGTTAATCCGTATAAATCCGTTAATCCGTATAAATCCGTATAAATCCGTATAAATCCGTATAATTCGTATAATCCGAACAGTTGCCGGAAGTTGTCTTCTTGTTTGTTAATGACTGGTGCAGTTGACTGCTTGCTGTTGCTGTGCTGGGTAGGCTGCTGGAACTGGAACGGGTGTGAATTAACCCGTTCGGCGGGAAATTTGGCTGCTAAATCCGAGAATGGTCGGAATAATATCCGGACAAGTTTTGATGACACTGACTTGTGCAGTGAACTCGCCAAACTTCTGGGCACCAGTTGTCGGTTTACCCGTTGTCGGGGTATGTCCCCGCTGGGTGACCGTGGGGTACGACTGCGTATCGGCCTCGCACCTTACGGATCCGACTGAGCCTCGTTGGCAACTCGGCCTCGTAGGCAACTTGCCTTCTCTATCTCAAGGTTTACTGTTGGAGTTAAAGAACTCCTTTACACAAGTCTGTGCGTCTTCTAAATAGTCTAACTCCCGACTAAACACATACATCCACCAAGCTTCAAGCCAGTCCAAAGTTGTTCATAAATCCATTTATTGATATAATCCAACGAATAAATCCAAGTACAGTACAGTACAATTGGGGCTCCTATACAGTGTACTAAAGCAGAACCAACAGCCTAGACCCTTACACAGCAACAGTTAAAACACACTGATTTTGAAGGCGCTAGTCGCTCTGCTTATATAGTCTGCGGTTGTTGCGCAACTTGAATGCAACTTGAAGTTGACCGATTTGGTCGATTACGTCAGTTATTTATATAGCTTAATTAACTAAGTGCCCTAATAGGTTATTTATGTATAGGTAGACTTTGTTTTCAGAATAACTAAAAGTAGTTATGTTTATTTTAGCTTTATTTATCATTTGCGAAAGAAGTACTTGTGTTTAAATCAACCTTTATTTATTATTTGCCAAAGAAATGTCTGTAATTATTTTAACTTGATTTACATAGTTAGTTTGGTTGCCTAAGTTACCTATATGACTTTATTGCCCAAATTACATCGTTTATAACACATCTATAATGTGGCTGCTTCTACCGGCTACAATTTTTTCACCTGCCACCAGCTCGGCAGGTTTTTCCTATTAAATTGTCCGGTCAGGAATTGACCTAAACCGGAAATGAGTTCTTCTTTTTTCCCATGTCGTTTTATTGGACATCACAACTTGGACATGCGTTGAACGCGTGATTACAGTGACTTTGGTTTTAACTCTCGGTCATAACATAGTTATACGCTTTGGGCCTTTTATAGTATATACATGTGTTGTGTGGCGACATAATACCCCCCCGCTTGTCTGGTACTTGCGGTCCATATATGAACGCAAGTTGTTGGTTCTGTTGAAGAGAGCGACGTACAAAGTACACTCACAAATATATTTTATAGTACACCAAAACATATATATATATATTTACACAAATTTCCGTTGTTCGATTGTAACATATATACATATAACAAAGCAATCACGGGACACAATTGTTTAGACTTGGAGACATTTACAAAGATATAATTGTAGATCTATAGATTATTTTAGTACATTATGGAGAGCAACGAGAATACATATACACAAATTTTACATTGATACATAGGCGATAGCTGTTGTTATTAACACAGTAACAAGCGTATAATTGATGTTAAGTAAGCGTATGATTATTAATAGTTGCCACTATGTGGACTATATATCTCTTTTATTATTTCGCTTTGTCGCTTTGCGAAACTGTTTATAGCGTTATTAGGCTTTACACCATTGAAATTGCAAGCAAGGTGTAAGTAGGTGCACGCGCATTCGTTGTTTGTATCGTGAAATGGCTTGAAAAATTGCTTCAAAATTTTGAACTGTGGAAGAGTGATTACATAGGATACCAACTACTTCCACGTTTATGCGCTTGGTGCCATTAAATATCGGTAAAAGTGAGATATTGGACAGAAGTGTCCTCATGAACAAGGCTGTAAATGGCTGTAAAATGCCTTGTGTGTTGAAGATAAAAACGCGATTCGCATTCCTCGAGGTAAATACAAATCGCGAACTAAAGTGAAGATCTACGTTATTTATTGCAAGAAGACCCATTCCACGTCACCCGACTGGGCCCAAATCAGGTTCAGTGGAACGGAGTCTTGTCGCGAATAGATTCCAAACGTAGGGATCTCATGACTTATATTTATTTGAACAGCACAATTGCATTAATATGTCGGCTGCCGCAGTCACTGATCGAGTGACCCCATTCAGTTATTATAAGGTTTTGTGGGGTTGATCACTGCTGATGTTTACGTGTTGAAGGATGCGCGTCGCATAAGATAGCTGCCTCAGGAATTTATATCCTGATTTGAGAGATGCAGAAGGAAAGGCGATGCACGTTGCATGAGATTACATTGGCGGAGTGAAATTGTGTTAAGCATTGATTCGGTTCTTATACATATATAAACACATATAACGTTTTGGTGGGTCAAACATAAAAAATGTAACGAATCTATGTAAAAATTGTGCGTCGTTGATTTATCAAAATTCTTGCAGATGCCGGGTGTTGGAAATTTTATGCGGCCTTCAGTAAACACAGACGGCTCACTATATTTGTAAATTGTAATAGTCTTGTGACTTTATGGATGACTTCACCAAGACCGGAGTAGTCATACCTTGAAATTTCATGGCGGTCATTTCGCATGATGGTCGCTTCTGACTGATTCATACGGAACTGTTCGCAGTTGAATTTGGAAAAAGATTTTCTACTTCCATCACCAGAAAAAGAAGAGTTGGCATATGGTTTTTGTTGCAGTTGAACAGACTGCTTTGGTAAGCGAGGATTGTTTCCTCCTGTAATTGTTACATTGCTAATTTGGCGTTTTCTGGCCTTTGAGTATCTGGCTTTTTTAGTTTCGTGCAGAGACAGCTTATTTGCGGTTGAAAAAGAATGAAGTTTAGTTTTTTGTTGATGTTGGGGCACGTCTGTTGAGCTAAGTGTGTTTGCCACAACAATGCTAGGCTTGTCCTTTGTAGTTGTTTTGATAAGAGTGTTATTTGCATGACTGTCTCGATGCGGAACTTTTACAAGCACTGTATTTATTTGCTTTGAGCTTTCTTTCATGTTAAATTGAACTGATTTCCTGTTTTGTGATGACTGCAACAGATTTTTATCAGGTCTGATAAACAAGTCATGCTTTTGAAGGAAGTAGTATCCGAGAACAGGTCTTTTAACTTTGCAAACAGAGAAAGTTACAGGCATGTTGCCGAAGCCAATGTCAATGTTAAGTACAGTTTGTCCAAAGTAGGGTATGGGCTCTCCGCCTGGTCCAATAAAATCTGATTCAACTTCTTGGGTGTGGTGCTGTGTAACTGGGAGGAAATTTTTGGATGATCCAGTGTCCAACAGAAATGACATTTTATTATTTTTGTCGTAGACATGCGGCAAAGAGTTTGAGGCCGACTCGGAATATTGCCGTCGATTTGGTGCTTTTGGAATCTGATTCGGTCGGTTCATAGGCTTACAGATGTTGATATTATTGACTTGATTGTAACTGCAAGGTTTGTTGCATTTTAACGCCTTGTCACCAAAGCGTGCATGATAAAAACACAAGCCATCTGTTGACTGGTGTTGGTGCTGGGTAGACTGAGTATTTATTTGCCCTTGCCTTTGGTATTGTCGGAAGGGCTGTCTGTGATTTCCTTGTTGTGGCTCGTAATAACCGTTTTGATTTCTACACTGTTGTGCATATTCTTGTCTTGTCGGGCGGTATGAAAACTTTCGTCGGTTGGTCATATTGTTACTTTTGTTTTGTTCAACAAAATTTCTGCGACTTTGTTGTCTTTGATTGCTTATATCAGACTTTAACTCAGTAAACAGTTCTTGTATCTGACCGGTAATTCTCTGCATTTCATTATTTTGTGTCTGATCTTCCGGTACACTATAATCAGTTGGCGTAATGATTCTGTCAGCCAGCAACCCCAGCTCTTCTAGAGATATGTCTGGGTGTTGGGCGCGAAGTACATTGCTGACGTCCCTTGGCATTTTATCAAGAAAATTGTCCACCACAATTTGGCGTGTTGTCTCGTCATAGATTGGGTCTTTTGCGCACACTGCGCATAATCGTCCCATGAAAGTTGAAGGAAGTTCACCTGAGTCTAACCTCAAAGATTTCAGCTTTGAGAGCCAAGCTGTGCTGCTTGTTCCAGTGGACAAGCGAATTAAAGAATTTTTCAGAGTTGTATAAGGGGTAAGTGAAATAGCTGCCTGTGCAATAACGTGCTCATATCTGGCACATTGTTCTTGTGAAAATCCTGACAAAAGTTGAGCAAATTTGTCTCTGTCGTCCATTATATTATACGTTTGAAAGTATCGGTCGAGGTACAGAAAATAAGAGCGGTAGTTGTGTTGCGACCATAGTTTTGGAATTTTAATTCCAGCTGTGAAGTTAAACGTTTGACGTGGAAAAGGTGCGTTTGTAAAAACATGTTGGTCGGTGTTGGATGGCCTTATGTCAGCATGCTTATCTTGGGAGGGGGGTATGCTAAATGGGTTTCTGCCCAAACTTTCTACATCATTTGTGTTTGGTCTGGGGGAAGTGCGACCTGAAACTGTGGGATTATCAGGTGGCAGTGTGTTTCCTTGATTTTCAGCCCACAAGGTGTCGACTGGGGCTTCCATACTTGCTCTTATTTGAGTTTGATATCTAGTTCTAGATGCAATTGAGTTACCAGGTGGTACAGTTTTACGTTTTTTATTGCCTTTCTCAGCCAAAGTTGCGGACTTTACCACGTGCGGCAACGTGATGATTGTATATTAGCGTTTTGATGCAATAAATGTTTGTTGAATAAGCTGTTCTCCCTGATGGCACTTTCCTGTAGTTCCAGTGTTCTTTCTCCGTATGGGATGTAATTAGATACAAGCTGTAGTAAATCCAATAGTAAGGTTAATCCGTTTGGCGCTTGTCCGGCCTAATCAGTGTATTCTTTTCTTTGAAAAGGATGAGGGCAGACCAGTTGCGGGTATAATCCGTTATCCGTATAAATCCGTTAATCCGTATAAATCCGTTAATCCGTATAAATCCGTTAATCCGTATAAATCCGTATAAATCCGTATAAATCCGTATAATTCGTATAATCCGAACAGTTGCCGGAAGTTGTCTTCTTGTTTGTTAATGACTGGTGCAGTTGACTGCTTGCTGTTGCTGTGCTGGGTAGGCTGCTGGAACTGGAACGGGTGTGAATTAACCCGTTCGGCGGGAAATTTGGCTGCTAAATCCGAGAATGGTCGGAATAATATCCGGACAAGTTTTGATGACACTGACTTGTGCAGTGAACTCGCCAAACTTCTGGGCACCAGTTGTCGGTTTACCCGTTGTCGGGGTATGTCCCCGCTGGGTGACCGTGGGGTACGACTGCGTATCGGCCTCGCACCTTACGGATCCGACTGAGCCTCGTTGGCAACTCGGCCTCGTAGGCAACTTGCCTTCTCTATCTCAAGGTTTACTGTTGGAGTTAAAGAACTCCTTTACACAAGTCTGTGCGTCTTCTAAATAGTCTAACTCCCGACTAAACACATACATCCACCAAGCTTCAAGCCAGTCCAAAGTTGTTCATAAATCCATTTATTGATATAATCCAACGAATAAATCCAAGTACAGTACAGTACAATTGGGGCTCCTATACAGTGTACTAAAGCAGAACCAACAGCCTAGACCCTTACACAGCAACAGTTAAAACACACTGATTTTGAAGGCGCTAGTCGCTCTGCTTATATAGTCTGCGGTTGTTGCGCAACTTGAATGCAACTTGAAGTTGACCGATTTGGTCGATTACGTCAGTTATTTATATAGCTTAATTAACTAAGTGCCCTAATAGGTTATTTATGTATAGGTAGACTTTGTTTTCAGAATAACTAAAAGTAGTTATGTTTATTTTAGCTTTATTTATCATTTGCGAAAGAAGTACTTGTGTTTAAATCAACCTTTATTTATTATTTGCCAAAGAAATGTCTGTAATTATTTTAACTTGATTTACATAGTTAGTTTGGTTGCCTAAGTTACCTATATGACTTTATTGCCCAAATTACATCGTTTATAACACATCTATAATGTGGCTGCTTCTACCGGCTACAATTTTTTCACCTGCCACCAGCTCGGCAGGTTTTTCCTATTAAATTGTCCGGTCAGGAATTGACCTAAACCGGAAATGAGTTCTTCTTTTTTCCCATGTCGTTTTATTGGACATCACAACTTGGACATGCGTTGAACGCGTGATTACAGTGACTTTGGTTTTAACTCTCGGTCATAACATAGTTATACGCTTTGGGCCTTTTATAGTATATACATGTGTTGTGTGGCGACAGTATCATCATATTTTCTTTTCAAATGCTTGTTTACAAAGTTTTAGTTAATGGAACTTCTTTGCTTCGGAGTAGGAACAAACGTAATTTCAGATGACATCAATAAACATCACAGAGTATATTTAGTTGTAACAGGCAAATTTCGAGTTGTAACTCTCTGATTGGTTGTATTTTTACCCACAATGCAGTACACTTTATGGAGGATAAAACAAAATCTGCTAAAGGACGCATATTGGAATCTTCTATTAAAATAAGTTTGGCGGCGGAACATTTCCACCTTGTATTTGATCCTCTGTTACAATAGAAGGAGGACGTCACAAAGCAATCAGTGAAGCAATGGGGTCAATTTTAGGGTTGAGTTAGCACGTATGCATGTGCTGTTGCTTGGGCGAATTTGAGCCAGTTTCGTGCAGTTTTGAGTAGAGTTTTGGGCGTGTTAATTCAGGTAGCTACGTGGTAACGTGTGCTGTATAAAATTGAGCCAAAAGGCGTTTCAAACTTCAGGTTATATCTGCAGAATAATTAAAGACTTATGTTTGCGTTGAACGGCAAAAAAAATTCTGGTTTTCTACTAGTTATGTTCCCAGTTCTAAATTATCCGGCCTGGCGAAACCTATAGTGTGAAGAAAGTGTGCAGAAAAAGTGGACGCGAACATATGAGCGGGAAGTAAATCAATCGAAATCATAATCACTCAGCAAAACATGGGAAACAAGCCAGGTTTTTTAACAAGGTTGTATATTTTCTGTTTTTCAGAGGAAGAACTTTTATCGATTGTATGAGAGTGTTTCCGTTCCACAGTCAGCAAAAAAGCTTCATCAAAGATAGACGTATGGTGTTTTAGCTACAGTGTTTGTTTTACATGTTGGCCAAACAAGCGTGAAGAAAATTCCTCACTTTCTAAGCCCAGGTGATTGGCGTGAAGATGCCTTGGTAACTTACTGGCACCGTAGCTTCATTTGACAGTTTGGCTTAACACCAGATACGGTAAACTGGAATCTTCTGATGTCCACCGTAATCCATATTGGAAATAGCTGTCCCTGTACTGTCGTATCTACCAACTGATTTAAACGTTTTCACAAACACTTTTACTTCCCGTATGTTTGCACAGTTTCGCTTGTCACTGCTACCGAAATATTCCAACACTTGTCCTCAAATGGTTTGTAAAATGGTTACGTAGGTTATTTGTGATGTCACGAGGTTATGAGTTGTGAGCAAAGTATTGAAACAATTCATGGTTTGATGCCACATAACCAGAATGTTTGCAGTGGCAACATATAAGCGCATGTGTAGAATGGTTTCATATCTCCGTCGAAACTCTTTCATCAATTTTTCGCGGCACACATAGTTTGCGAAACCTGTTGAATGCATTATTCTGACAAGCTGTAAAGTGCACTATTCGTTCAAGTAGACAAAAATGATCGCATTCTCATCATGATTCTGCAAGGGAAGTGAGAGCTCCCGAGCATCTGGATCCAAACACAAATTACTAAACACATAAAAGTATCTGAAAACTTTTTTACACCTTTCACGCAAAAATGTCACGGACAGAATGCTTTCGTCTTTAATGCTGAAGTCAGACACATTCTTATTTCAATCGGAATATGACTTTCCTAAAAGGCAGAGGTCGGTGTTGTGACATCCAAGACACGCACGCCCACAGCCCCCAACAACTACTGTAACTGGAACTTAGACAGCCTCTATCTAAGTGGTATATATGTTAATTGCTCTTGCTCAGTCGCTCTCTCTTAAGCACTCGGTTACCCAGTTTTAAATTCCATTGATATGACTCTTGTGCTATAATTCGTAAACGCATTCTGTTCACGGAGTCAAATTAGTTATAGTGCAGAACACGCCCCAGAAGATGAGAACTTAGTCACAACAGCCAAGTTCACAGCGCTGCGTCTAACCCATGCTCCGCAATGGAGTTTTAGGTGCTTGATAATTTCTGAAATTACATAAACTCATTACATAAAAGCCAAACATGTACAAGAACTTGCATTCCCAGACATAGCACCAGATTTCCATAGCAATGCATCATGTATAGCAACCTAACTGATCATTGGTAGCTAGATTGCTGACAACCATAAACAAAAATGTAGAATGGATTCAGTGAAATATTATCTGTAGTGACAATTTTAAGGTGATAATGTCCACGTCATTTAATCAGAGTCTAACGGTCTAAGTCACATAATATGTTGAATTAGATTCTATGTTGTCGTTGGGGCTAGACACAGATATTGTTAAATGAGTCGCAATTATGCTAACAATTTTGTCATCTCCAAATGGTCGAATATAAATGCTAAATCAGTTTGGTTTCCACTTGAATACAAGCATTTGTATCCCAACCTATTGAGCGAAGCGTTTATGTAAACAGGCTTAGCGAGTATTGAGCGGGAAATGCTGAAGTGAAACGTTTATCACTTGATTGTTTTGTACCTTGTTGCCCCCCTTGGGGTTTTATGGCAGCATCTGTGTTAGCTGGTGATGCTGTTGGCGGCTGTTGTTGCTGTATCACAGTATTCTAATGTACAATTGGCTGGTGCACATATACATCACCAATTTGAAGGTTCTGGAATGAAATGGTGCACCTTTGCCATGGAGCTAGCGGCAAATAACAAGTTGTTTGCTAGTTTTGGGACAGAGGACTTCTCAATTTGTGCAGCCGCAAATAGATTTGACTTGATATAACTTACAATTCAACATTTGCAAACATTTTTCCAAACCTGAGCAAAACCCGAAAGTTCTCTATTTACGAAGTACATTATCTTTCAGTTTCTGCGCACTACACTCGGCGCGTTCATTAGAGACGAACGTGGCAAACACCTATGGAGCGCAACCTTTTAGAGTTAAGTCAAATTCTCCATGACTATTAGTCTCTTCTGCAGGGCATAAATAGAAACGGCAACAAGCTTACCTCGGCAACAATGTTTTGATGCAGATGTTCATCCACAGTCTGATGGTGATGTACGTCACCAGCATGTAGGTGTAGGTTCTGCAATGGAACTAACAAAAGTAACCAAACACACTAATATTAATCGTCCAAAAAGACAGCATGGTCGTTGAAATATTCTGAAATCCAATACTGCTCTAAGCTACCCACATGCGTTTTGTTACGTGCAAAAAATAAAATCTGTCACTCACAAATGATTTTCTCCAACGCCTACCACCAGTACAGCAAATCTCAATATTCAAGAACAACAAGCTTACCTCGGCAACAATGTTTTGTGAATTTTCTTCTTCTGTTTGTTGTTCGGCCATTCTTGGATTAGCAGGTGTAGCTTTGTATCGCAAGTACAGTATAGCAATATATTACACATATGTAGCCTACGGTGTGTAAAGATTTGTATATTATGCAATTCAAAAACACACATACTCATGAACATAAAAGTAAACTAATGTATTGTAGATGCCAGAAAAAAACTGAAGTACACATATTTGGTCACTACAGTAAGCACTGCCAGGCAAAGTAAGCAAAACTATGGTTAATTTATTCAAGCCAGTATTGAAGATTGCAGGCAAGGAAAACGTTTGTTTCCGCCGTTCGGCATCTTGCGTTGAAATGATGGAACTGACTGCTTGTAACTTGCTATAGTTTTACAAATTATTCTACAAGCAACACCAGGATTTAATGTAAGTAGTTGTAACTATGGGAATTCAACTTGTGTCAGTTCTCAAAGCAGGCACCGCATGTAAGAATGGTAGATGCTCTATAACCACCACACAGACGGGCGATAGAGATTTTCCCGTTTCATGCGTGGCTACTTTAAGAATGGTCCTCGCCCTTTCAGGTAATTGAGACGGGAAATGAGTCATGCGATTGGCAGCATTCAGTCAAAAGCAGTGGTGGAATTCAATTTTTTCGGCCGGTTCTATCACAAAAGTTATATTTTTCAGCGGGTTCTGTTACAAAAAGTCATATTGACAGCAACCAGTAATGCTAACCGGTTCGCTGATCTCATAAAATTTCGTGAGACAGTTCTATGAACCGGTGCGAACCGGCTGAATCCCAACACTGGTCACAAACCACAAGTAAATACATGTGGAGTTATCAGCTGTGTCGGCTGGGTAATCCCCCGCTCGACCCACGTATACAATGTCGAATAAATATTCGCAACCTGAATATTTATCACAAAATCTATTCACCAAGGCGACAACTCTATGTATAAAAACATTAACAAACTTCTGTCTACGGCACAACACATGCTTACCGACCCTAAGACACCATGCGTTAATATCACAAATTCGCCCCATTCCCTAATGACGCAACAAACAAAAAACTACTGCACGCCATACGAAAACACAGCAGTGGTGACGTCACAAAGCGCTACGTTTCGCTTTCAGTTTGTCATGATTCGAATTCCATTATGAAACTGAATCTGACGACGAAAAGGAAGGAATAAATTTGATATCTTTATGCATGGACTTCAGTATAATTTATACCAAGTACTGATGGTAGTGTAAGGTTTGAACCTCACCAGCAAACCGTTGTTTCCCAAATAAACAGTTTATTATCAGGCTGTGGGAATAAATACCAAGCCGGCGAATAGCTTGTAGAGTCTCAATAGCAGTGTAACAGTAATACGATAGAACAAGTAGAATCGAATGGAATCAAATAGAATGCATTTACCGGTCTAAACTGGGCTTTTTAAAGCTCTCCATACTGAGAACTGATTGGTCAATAATGTCACGTGATATCATGAGGCGCTTGAAGTAATATAATACAAGAACATAGGTGTGATGTGACATAAGCATAGGAGAACATTTTATGTGGTAAACAGGATGTTGAATGAATCACTTTACTCGAGAATATTCGATGGCTAAATCATTTGGGTCACATTATGGGATTATGCAGTAGGCCTACATATGCAAAGCTGTGCGCAAAACATTACGCAATTCAAGCACTGGTTTCTGTGACGTATGTTACAGTAGTTTAGCATTAGAAATGTTTGTGCACCAATCTGTCAGGATGTTGTTGAGCTTGCATATTATAGCTGAATATTGAATTTTATACCATCTGCACGGACAGTGTGAAGTTCTTAACAGTGCAATTCACTATGGGCGGCCAGAAGGGTCACAATTCGTCTGAATCAACACGTTGCTTATTTAACCAACATGTTACTTATTTAACTAACATGTTGCTTATTAAGCCACGTTTTGGTTGACGCCAGAAGGGTCAAAATTCACACGTTACTTATTTAACCAACATGTTGCTTATTAAGCCACGTGTTGGTTGACGCCAGAAGGGTCAAAATTCACACGTTGCTTATTTAACCAAAATGTTGCTTATTTAACCAACATGTTGCTTATTTAACGAACATGTTGCTTAAATAAGCAACGTGTGAATTTGGACTCTTCCGGCGCCAAGTAACACGTTGCTTAACAAGCAACACGTTGGTTAAATAAGCAACGTGTTGATTTAGACGAAATATGACCCTTCTGGCCGCCCATAATTCACAAACAACATAAATAACAAACTTACTTGTCAGCACAAGAATATCAAAAACGACTGTTAGCATAAGGTAATCATATTTGCATAAGCGCAATTTCGGACACAGTAATTTCAGTTACGTTAACAAATTTTGGCTTTAAAAACCATTTGAGACCTTTCAGACACTTGACCTTCGCAACTAAAGAATGATACTTAGTTCAGATGTTATTATAAGAGGTTGAGAGGTACCATCTTCAAAATTCCGGTCATTTCCACTGACACAGGAATTAAACTGCCAATTTTCGTAAATGTCCGGACGACTGGAAACTCTAAACATACAGGCTACACAATTGTTATTCATAGTTTCGATTACGCGTCATCAATGGTTCAAACATCACAATGCTGCAGGTAAAGATTGGCTGAAAATGCATTGGTTTAGATAAGAGCTATTTACTAAAACGTGTGTAGCGCAGGCATAGATCCTTTTGTGGGAAAACTGTTACGTTTAGGTAAAGCAGAATTTGTCGAAGAATGTAAGTACCAGACATCAAAAACAAAAACTTTTTCGTATAGGCGAAGAAAACATCTTTAATTAACGGCTACCAGCGCGTGTGGCCCCAACTTTCGCTGTTGTGGGCGTTTTTACTGCGGTGAATAAATCTTGATCATATTGAAACTGAAAGTAGACTGATACTAAAGCTTATCTGTTATGTTTTTTTGTTGGTGCGTACAACTAAGTTAGGAAAATTTCGTAAATTTTATAATCTTTTGCAAAACGTTCTCAAGTGACCTAGGGCAGGGATTCTCAAACCGGGGTCCGCAACGACTGCACTGGGGTCCGTAACGACAACCCCGCAAAAAACAATTGCTACGTTTTATACAGTGCGTAAGTAGTAATCATAACTGGAGTGGTTTCGTAAGCTTTACAATACGTACATTTTACATTTACTCTACTTTTGAATGGTTCTTACACTATCCTTGTATCTTACGATTTCAAACTTGTTTACAATTTTTTTTCTTTTACTATGCGTCTATGACGTAAGAATTCACCCTAATCGCCATTGTTGATATTGTTTGTGGAATTCCCAACGCTGATTACGTTGCAAAATGATATGACGTAAGACAGGGGGTCCGAGAAAAACAGGTTCACAAAATGAGGTCCACGGCCGAAAAAGTTTGGGAATCCATGACCTAGAGAATTAGGAGAACACGTTGATCATTTGATTTGGAGCCTTTTGTTTCATATGCTGCAATTTTGCCATGTAACGATACACTAAACGCGCACATCAATGCAATGCAGCTACAAGACGCGCAAGTTGCGGTTAATTCCAGATATTTTTCTTCGAATAAATAAAAATTTTTGTTTTTGTTGCTTGGTACTTACAATTTTCGACAATTTCTGCTTTGCCTAAACGTAATAGTTTTCCCACAAAAGGATTTAGGGCTGCGCTACACACGTTTTAGTAAAATACTCCTATCTAATCCTATGCATTTTTAGTCAATATATACCTGAAGCATTGTAACGTCAGACCCATTGTGACGCGAAGTCGGAACCATAAATACTTCGAAAATATCTGAAAACCAGCATTGTTAAGTGAACAAACACATATTACACTGTACTTTGTTATATTATTTAATAATGTTTTGAAGTAGCCTAGTTTTTTAGACGCAATCACAAACCTTTTCAACGATGGTTTGTTTAAAGTTGATATTAGAAGAGATACCTATTTAACTCCATCAACGCGTACTGCTCCGTTAATCTGTGTGGTATTTCCAATTACCTGTGGTGGGAAATATCCGTCAACCTGTGTGCGCCCGTGCAAAACACGGAAATTACGTTTCCTTTTAAGTGTAAGGCAGTTTAGTTGTGATGCGTCATTGCAGAACATCTACAGTGGAAGAGTTAGAAAACATATGCAATAGCACATGTAGCTGATTATTGGGCGATTTCTAACGTAGGCGCCAGGCTGCGGAAATCAACTTACCAGTGGGCGTTGAAGCTATGAATGACTAAACCTGCTGGAGGCATAGCAACAAAAACAGAACTCTTTTAACAACCAATTTGTGGTGAAATAACATCACGTCCCGACCCAACACTATTGGTTCCCAGTTACTTTGCTTGGCCATAATGTCACCTCTACTGTGGTTCGTCACCATTCGTTCCTACCTATTTTGGTCCCTAACGAATCGACGTCAAATGCAAAGAACCACAAAGTAGAAGATTTCCTGGTTAGTTAACCGACAAGACCATATCGCAAGCTGCACTTCGGAATGGGACGATCACGCCGTGTCATGCAAGAGCATAAAGCGTTGTCTGATTACGGTTGTAGAGATCCCCCACATCAGTGATTCCCAACCTTCTTGTGTTCGCGTACGACTTGGAGGTAAAACAATTTCATCGCGTTCCACCTAGTTAAGTGTGACAAAGTAACCTAGAGGATGAAGTAACAAACATTTAAACATTTTGGGATCATTTACGGCTTTTCCAATTCGAACAATATCCGCTAATTACGGAAAGGTGCTCGCGTACCACCTGGAATGCCGTCGCGTACCACCGGTTGGAAAACACTGCCCTATACGTATGTGGAAGATCTGGAAAGTCGTGCGCTAGCTCACCAGTGTATCCTGTCAACATTACGCGCGTCGGTTTCAACAAAAATTCCCCACATATATTCAGAGAACAGTTGTCGGAAAAGGAACATTACAACGTAACGACGCTAGTTAGTGCACACCAGTTTAGTTGTGTCAATGCAGACAAGAAGATCATGTTGATCCAATCTTCAACCGCAAAGCTTAACCATTTTGTTAATAAGTTCTGAACTTTAATCAAATACACAAGTACAATCGCACACAGCAGACACAATCAGTAATGTTGGCAATATTTGTCAAGCACTCGGAAAAATCGAACGTCGCTCATAAACTGTTCATCAGTTGGTCTCAGTCGCATTTTGAAGTAAAGCCAACGAACATAGCTTGACACCCTCGTGTAAATCCCAGGTTTATTTACGTTTCCACAACCGATGCCCCAACTTGTGATACCCCAGATAGTGTGACGTGTCGTGTTCGGGTCTAAACATGCCAAAGGACCCCCACTGTCACCCCGACACGTGTCAGTGCCATCTTTCTGGAAAACAAAAGTGCCAACAGTTTATAAAAAAATGCGATTACTAAGTTAAAAATTTTTTTTGTACAGTTGCCCAAAGTGTCTATATTACACGTGCGAGCCACAATAACCGAAAATGTACGTTTGGTTCAATTGCTGAGCAAACAACACGAAAAATACACAAGTGCTTCAGGCAAAAAAACTACCTGCAAATGCAAAAGTTAAAACAGACATCGAACAATCGCAACAACAACAAAAATTACAAAACGTTGCATTCTAAACTAAACAGGAAAGCTAGAGGTGTTTGATAGATTAACTTTAAAAGGCAGCATGGGTATTGAAATTTTTTGTTCTCACCGCAGCGCACATCATGGAGTGCTTAAGGTAGTCAACACCGAGCAGTCGGCTGCAATTCTCGTTGGGAAATATGCTCACTGGCGCCTGCTGGAGGCAGGGTGGATAATCCATGGGGTTAACTGCCGAACAACAAGCATGTTGTGATGTGATTCTTAAAGGATGTGGTTGGCAAGACTTTAGCAAGTTTCGTCAACACTGCATCACAGTGTTCGTTGTTGTAACTGACAAATGTTATATATGCCGACCGTAGATTGAATGCGCTGTACTATGAAATTGTACCGACAGAATACAGAGGTTAATTCATAACGCGCAGGTGTTTGTGGAAAGATTTGGGAAAAGAAACTTGAAGTTTTCAAAAACCCTTGTCCATGTGCAAAATACTGAAGTGAATAACCTTGAATTAGAGGCCAAAACCTAAATTGTTAAACAGACATTTGAAACACGACATGTTTTTATCATCAGTGCTGTATTACATAATTATAAGCTGCATCGAATGCATCGCCTATACATTCACAGGCTGGCAGGCGGATGGAAAGGCAATTTTGAAACGTGTTTGAAAATAGTCCGGCATTCCAGTTTTATTCAAAAACCCTTATCTAATAACGTAACTGTCGACAAGCATCTGTTAAAGCGACTCATGCACAGAAAAACATAAAAAACTTACAGTGTCTGGGACCATGCGCCCCCCACCCAGATATTCCACATCGAGATTGTGACGAAAACTGGTTTTGTCCGAGAGGCAAACATGCTGGACGCACAAATCGACTGCAACCATAGAAATAAGTTTAAAATGAAACAATGATATCTCCACATGATATTTAATAACTCCTAGCTTCGGGCGTATTACGTTTACGTTGTGTAAAAACCAAGGCAATGCATTCTAATTTGGAATGTACCAGGTCCCTTGTGAATTTATCTTACTTGAATGAAACGCATTGTCTCAATTTAATCAACGCCAAGTCGTTGGTTGGATTCGAATGATACGAGTAGTAAGGATGTCTGCAAACCTCTTCAATATCTAGGTCACGTGAATCCTCTACGCCCTCTGATTGGCTGAATTGGAGTCCGTCACGGTTGTAGTAATCGCCCACCCGAACGATCGTCTCATTGGTGAACCTGTAACCATGGAAATGGTTCCCATGGTAATTTGTTTTAACTCTATGGCACTCCACACCAACAATGAAATTGTTTAAGACCTTATTTCGTGATATCCTTATGTACAAAATGAACTTGATAGCTGGAAGCATTATTGTTCATAGGAGGTCTGTGGACCCCAAATGGAAAACCTTGTTGTCGGAAATCAAACTTAAAATCGACACCAAATTCTCACAACGTGCACCGAAATGCAAACTTTTTACGAGCCTGGATCCGTCTGGAACTTTGTCCTAATTTATTCCATCACGAAAGAACTTCGGAAATTACTCACGATTTCGAACTGGATTCCACACAATGTGCGGCTGTGGGGACGTAATATCTGTTGATGAGAGTTCCTCCGCAAGAGTGAGGGGTGCGGCCTCTTAATGGATACTTCTTACGTATGGAAACCTGTAAGAATGATAAAAATACCTCGAACACTTGATGTAAACACGAAGATATTAAGCTTATAGTGGCTCTTAACCGGTGAAAAATTTACTAGTAGGGGGAAATTATGGGTTTGTGGGTTATTAGTCGGCACCGAAATATACAAAAGTAGTTACAAGAGAAATATTATGATCTGTATTTACTGTGTGTCGTGTGGTTTTTGGCAATTGGTCATGCCATGCGGCCGAAAAAGTAAAAAAAGGATAACAGATATAGCAAAAAAGCAATCTTTAAATTCTACATTTAAAAATTTGAATACTGGTGGGAAAAAGGGATTCCGATTAAATTTAAGGTGGGAAATAAGATGAAAAATGGTTAAGAACCAGCACTGTTACAGACACACGTGCACATGGAAGTAAGCTTTTATGAAAGCCGGCATCTGACTGACAGCGAATATAAGGCATGGCTTTTGAAATGAGCTCTCCTATAATTGTACGTTTCTACATAACTTTGCAAATCTCCCATAAAATCATTTACCTGCCACGGCTGACTCCCGGGGTTGGCGTTGACCCCTTCCAATATTCTCAATCCGTCTTTGACCTCAGGACAGAAAGCCGGAACAGGAATATCGGTGGTGGCTCCTTGCAGTTTGCTACCTGGGAATATACGAACAAAATATACTGGCTGTTGATAAGACGTTGAATAAAGTTGACAACACAAATGACACGTTTGACCGAGTTGTGCATCCCCGTAATAAATTGTGGAAAACTTCGTACAGCTAACCTCAATCTTGGTCAGTTAAAAGCCGAAAATGTTCCGTCCTTTGCGAGTTGTAAACAGCAATGTGGTTGGTTTCTCTAATGGAAAGCAATCTTCACGTAATTCTAAACAGCAGAGAGCAACTACATGAAAATCTTTTAAAATCTCAAACTTTTTCCGAAAAGAGTTAACATTGTTGAATATTCAGCAATTATAGTATTATAAGTATTGAATATAAATTGTCTTTACATATCACAAAGCCAGTTATCTTTTGGTAGAAAGCATTATCCATTCTTTTCCAGTTACAAATGCATTACTTTTTCGACCCAACATTTAAGCATAGTCAATACATATATATTTTGCACTATATTGTATACAATAACAAACTAACGTAAGCTTACGGTAAGACGTAGGTAAGAGCTCCGTTATAATATATCATGATCGATATGGTGTGAATACGAATAATGATTTGAAACTTAGTCCCTCTGCTTAATCTTGCCCTGCCCAGACGACAAAAAGGCCTTGCACTCCATTCATTTCCAGTTGGTCCGTTCTTGATGATTAGCTGTGTGTTACATACAAAGCGAAACCATTACAACCAGCAAGTTTATTCAATTCAATGTTTTACAGTATGATAGTTTGTATTATGATAATCTCCCGATAGCAATATACCCAACAGAAACACATTCTACTTGAATAAGATATACTTATGATGTTTAAAGCATAGGCGGTATATATATTTTTGAAATATATCAATTGAAAAGCTTGTGAAATACCTACTCCGGATTTATTACAGAACTTGCTACAGTAAGTTGAAAGTTCGTTCAATTTATTGTAACCTTTTCCAGCTACCAATGGCATATTCAAATTAGAATGGCTTGACAGCGCCATCTAGCGGATAAACCAACAGATGACACTAAAACATACGAACTTATTGTTCTTGTTAATTCTTTGGTTTTAAATGGTTTGTTCATGCCAAAATAACTTTTTGTGAAGTACATTGTTAGTTATCTGATTTAATCTTGCAACTCACAGCTAGGTTTGAAGCAAGGAAAATGTTTAAACCCCTCTGGACTCGTGCAAGCAAAGGAAACTTTCGGCACAGGAAATTCGTGCAGAGCATAATGGATTAGCGATCCATCGTCTTAACCACTCGGCCACCTCGTCGTCCGAAACCTGTAGTTAAATGAAATATTTCTTGTCTTGTAAAAACTACTTTAGTTTGGTTTAATATTGTCGTATACGATAAATTGCACTTACATAAACTTGATAGATGGTTTCCCACATCCTTCGATAGTTCAGTTGGTGCGGCGGTAGAGTTTATCACAAATACATCTGAAGTACACAGCATTTTAGGTAAAAGTACTTTTGAAAAAGAATGCTTTGGAATAACTAGTTTCACAAGATATGTTTCTTCCTAAGTATTACAAATGCCTTCACTATATTTAGTAAATGGAAAGCACGAAAGCTTTTCCATTCAAGGTTAGCAATTGTTGCAGGCGTGAACAATCTTTTTGCACTGTTTTGGTCAACTTTGCCTATCTTAAAAAAGTACAGTACATAATAAACGTGCTGTGTTCAGATCGCATTACCTTAGGCAACTTGGCCATCCTGTCTATACACTGCACTTTTATATTATTTAATGGTTAGAAGTAGTTTTTAAGGCGCAATTACAAACTTTGCAAATAATGATTTGTTTAAAATTATTTCATCCTGGACAATTAAATGCCTTGTTGGTTTTGAAACTATAAAACTGTCAAAATCACATCAAAAAAAAACACACAAACCGGCGCAGTCTCAATCAATAATGTTGGGAATATTTGTCAGGAATCTGATAAGATCGAACAAAGCTTGATACCCTCGTGTAAATCCCAGGTTTGTTTACGTTTCCACAACCGATGCCCCAACTTGTGATACCCCAGATAGTGTGACATGTCGTGTTGGGGTCTAAATATGCCAAAGGACCCCCACTGTCACCCCTACACGTGTGTCAGTGCCGTCGTTCTGAAAAACAAGATTGGAAATTGTTTGTGGAAATATTTTCAGATAAACAAGAATGACTCGATTTTACCATACAGTAGCTAACAGTGGAAAAAGAAAATTTCCACTCTTACTGCAGTAAACATTGTCAGGCTCAAACAGCCAAGTAGGCGACTGCAATTCTCATGGACGAATATACTCACTGGCGCCACTGGTGGCCATTTTTTTGCTGGACGTGCTGCGATTAATTGGAAAATGGTGATTTGTTCATTCTTCTAAAAATGAAATGAGATTTTTGTTTTTATTACTGTTGTCATAGATGTCACTTGTATCTTGTTCAATGTTAATACATAAATATAAAAGAAATAGGGTAAGTTTGTACAGCGCCGAAAAGTTTTCAAGTAACATGTGCTTTGTATAATTTCATCTTTTAACATTACCCCAATGAACAATTATATCCAGAAACATAGAAAACTTCCTGCACCCCGCATTCCCCAACCAGATATTCCATACTCATATTGTGACGAAAACTGGTTTTGTCCAAGAGGCAAACATGCTGACTGCATAAATCCACTGCAAACATAGAAATAGGTTGGTAATGGGACAGAAAAGTCCATGGATTACATTTGAATAAAATTGTGATTCTGTACTAAAATCCAAGCTGACATACTGATTATATAGAGAGAATATTCAAATTTAGAAAAAGTGAGATCATGTGTAGAACGACATTGTCCCCGTAGACTTTTCACTTGAATGATTTGCAACAGTATAGTTGGAAATGATCACATAGTGAGGTTTTCCTCTTCAATAATTAGGTCGTGTCAATCCTCTGATTTGTAGTAACCTGTAACCACCCACCCTGGGCCCCGATCGCTGGTTTCATTGGATAACAGAACACCATGGAAACAGCTCAATAATACTATTTGTTGTTTTAGAAGTTAATCAAAAAACATCAGCAAATCAATCCTTGAGACTGGCTTATGTACGAAATGTTTTTTTATGAAACAGATTGCACACAAGAAACACTCACATTTGAGGTGAATTTAACACAATGTGAAGCTGTAAGAAGGTAATGTCAAGTTTGGGGTTTACAGCATGTTAGTGGATGTCTCCAATGTATGGAAACCTGTTGAAATTGAAAAAGTAAATTAGTTTTCTTGATGTTATGTGAATATCACATATCTTGCACACTTGCATAGAATGTCACCATTAACTAACTTAAAAGTGTTTCTTCGGTTTGACGTTGTAACACTTAAATCATTTTTACCTGTTGTCATTTTTGACAAACAAGTTGCAGATTTTAACAACTTTTTGTTAGCTTTTAAACTGGGTTAAAATATAATCAATCAGATTATTCATCAATACTTCATTATTTTGTAACAATTAAATAACAATGACTTATATCAATGGTGGGGAAGGTCTAAAAACATAACCTTGTCTTAGAAAATTCATAAAATATCATTTATGCAAAACTTTTTGTGTTAATTAAAAGCAATACTGCTTACCGTATGTTTGTCATCTTTCATTGCCATTTTCTGTTATGAGTAAGATTGCATTCTAACGGAGTGTGTTTAACTTCTAATACTACAATATGGGTGTTTTTTACCCAGGATTGCAGAGAAGTATTGGTGTTTACAACAACTAAATTATTTCCAGTCGTTATTTTCCAATCCTCAGGTTGGCATCGCTATGACTCTGCAAAAACAATTATATCTTTTCATAGACCCATTGGAAGTAAACTAAATATCTATAAATCATAGAATTAACGTCTAGCGCCATCTTTCGGCCAACACACGCAATCTATGTTACTCAGAACCAACGCAATCTGTTTGAAAATGGGGGGGGGGGGGGGGGGGGGGGCATTAATTCAATTCAATTGAGCTGTGGCATCGTATTAAGAGGATAGTGAAGATTAAACTGATACACGGCCACGCCAAGCTCTTCAATTGTTTTATTGATAAATTGTGCTATTATGTGGAAGTGCCTTAAACAAACTATCATCTTATAAACGTTTGAAAATTGATTTTAGGCACAGAAGGGTACGTCTATATATTCAAACTCTGACAAGCAATGTGCCAAGTGGTCATAAAGACTGAACACAAAATAAAAGTTTCATACGATGCCACAGCTCATTTGAATTGAATTAATGCCCCCGCCATTTTCGAACAGATTGCGTTGGTTCTGAGCAATGTACATTGCGTGTGTTGGCCGAAAGATGGCGCTAGATCCATGGTTTATAGATATTTAGTTTATTTCCTATGGGCCTATGAAAAGATATAGTTCAGGTAAAAAGTCAGCCTGGGTATAGATTGCGTAGATTGCGTAGATTGCGTAGATTGCGTAGATTGCGTAGATTGCGTAGATTGCGTAGATTGCGTAGATTGCGTAGATTGCGTAGATTGCGTAGATTGCGTAGATTGCGTAGATTGCGTGTTTTAGAGAAGCCCATATGGCGGTGGCAACACAGTGGTAACAAGATAAGGGCAACATACTCTGGTTTGCACGTACATAATTTATAAACACACGTTGCTGACCCCTGCTGCACTGACACTGGTTAAGAACCACTGGTATAAGCTTAAATTCCCCAAAAAATTGTCTTCTTCAGAAAATTTCACAAGCCCTGCATATATATATAATTTACTGTGAGATGGAGCCCGACGGCAGCACTGGCTTTAGCATTTTCATGGACATAGGGTTTTCACCTCGATTGGCTTCAGAGGTTTGCATCCAGTGTTTGTGGAAATCTTTGACTGGTTGTTTGGCGAGAAAAATTGTCAGGAGCCAACACCAGGCTGCACTGATGAGACCTAACAGATCATCACATTGGCCCAGTCGTCCAGTCTGCAACTCACTTAATATGATTTCTGTTGACAAAAGTTACGAATTAATTTAGTTTGGGGTCAGCATGATGACTAGGAATTCTTCCAGCAACAATTCATTGCGTGGATTAGTGATAGGTTTTGGAGCCGATAAGATTGTTCTCATTATTTTTTTTGTTCGGATTTTGGGTAAAATTTATTCAAGGATTTTTTTCTAATTAGGATTGACTCAAGGAATTATTTAAAAATAAACACAGCAACTAACTTTTCCACAGCGCAACTAAACCGAAAATAAGTGTTTATGTACAACAGAACAATACAAGACATACACTTACTTCATTAACCAACATATTCTCTTGTAACTTGATTCATGGACGTTGTCAGTTTGTGGGAGTTTCACTCTTCATTTGCAATGAGATTTCGTGCATTTAAAACCAATACATTGGAAAATAAGATATTTTGGGACAGTTGAAGTTTTAATTTTATTCCAAGACCAAGTAGATCCGTCTGTTACGTTCCTACATGACAACATTCTATTCCACAAACAACCCCTGGTATTCTTTCTTCTGAAAACTGGAATAAAAATGTCGGAAAATTTTCGTCTCACTTTCTGCTCCAGACATATTTCACTTTATAAATTTCGCAGCAATTTTATTGACAATAAAAAACATTTATTTTGAACAAATCACAAAAAAAACACAAATAATTCTGAAAGTCTCGTGTTTTGTTTCAATCCGGACCACTGGAGTCTGCATCGGATGAGAAGAAGGAATATTTACTGATAACTCAAACCATGAACTCTCGGCTGAAAAAAAATCACAAAACTTTTAATTTCATCAAAATTAACGAAACCATGTTTTAATGTAAATATAAATTAAACAAATTCTTACCGGGTTTTTCAGTTTTTTAATCACTTCTCTCAAGACTCGAATAGATTCGGAATCGAATCCGCATCTATCCAGCCACAACTCATCCACTTTAGGGAGAATCCGACAAATATTTCCAACATCTTTTCGTTCAAACTTGTTGAATCTCAGGTTGAGAAATCCCAACTATTAAAAATACAAAAATTGGTCGGAAATCTTTGTTTCAAACTTTTTTTAAAACAATTTTTTTTCTTAAAACCGGATTAAAATTAACTCCATGTTTTCACTTTTGATTAAAAAAGTAAGTTTTATAAAAATATCATGGATTTAAACAAATATTTATTCTCAAAATAATGAAAACCAACCTTGGGTCCCATCTTCATAATCGCTTCACAGATCATGTTTAAAGTTTCGGAATTAAGTCCGCATTTCCTCAACACCAGCCTCAAACCGGGTTTTCGAATCCGTGGGAGGAAATCCGCGAGAGCGAAAACATCCGAAATCTTCAGTGGGATATGATTTAAATCCAACCCCCGAGGACAAGAGAGGGCGATTTCATCTCTAAATATTTCGTCAACTTCCTGTAAATCTACGAGGAAATCTGAAACAGGGACAAGTTTATTAAAACAAACATGGCGGAAGTTTTATTAAATCACGAAAACTTTTTATTGCAAACTTCAAACAAGATTTCTTCACTTTTAATCGGATTTAAACAAAACAAGATCCAACAAATTAATCAAATACAAAAACCTTAACTTACTGGAAGGAAAATATAAACTTTATCCGACAAAAAATATGCGACCTTTCTTTAAAACTTTCAACCTGAACATTTTTATTCCATTCTCTTCTATGAGAACAATGAAATTGCGACGTCACAATACTTACTGTGACGTAACAGATACATTTACAAACCGGCATCACACAGACTGGAAATAAATACTAACCCCGTAACTCGTATCCACCAGGCCTTTTTTCTCGCAGGTATTTCGAAAGTTTCTTCAACAACTTTTTCGCACGTTTGTCTGAAAATAACAAGATCAACATTTACAGCAAAAATAGAAGCCATGTATTTGGAGACAAGTGCAACAAAACAAATATGTTACATAACAGCAGCATCTTAACTTTGGCAATAGTTTCTTTGTCCCAGCTTTTTACACCTAAATGCCTTGTATAACCTTGCTGGTTACAATTATTACAGCAGAATGATTTTCTTATGTTTAGATGAGAAAAAAGGAAAGATTGTTTTTAATGTAACTGACTACCATGGTTTTGTTCCTCATTGTTAAGTGTGGAGGATTCTGGATCACTGGAAGCAGTCTTGACTGAGGTTGATGGCAAGGTTTTTAGACTGGAACCACTTCCATCACCTGTAAAAAACAATCAACATAATAACTGCAATTTAATGGCATTTATGTACACCATCAGGGTTAACCCAATGCGAAGGCCTTACTTTATAATTTTAACAATAAATAAATTAGTTTACAGTGGCTTAACAACCAAGCTGGACCTGGGCATTCTAGGCCAATGCTCTGTCTGTGGGAATTCGCCAGTTGGACTTTACAGCAGGGATGCACAACTCAAATGTCATATTTGGCTTGCCAGTGGTTTTTGCCTGCTTTACTGGGAATAGGGGATTTAATTCAGCTATGCTGTATTCATAGGCTAATCACTGCTTAAAACCACAATGGGAGTCCATTTCAAAAGCAAATCAAAAATGAGGCATTTTTGGAGCCATCGAGATCTATAAATATTCTTACTAACTGTTTCAAGTACAGCAACAGCAAAATGTTTTAAAAAAGACATAATAATTGAGAGCTGCAGACAGGGTGTGCATGCACTGTTTTGGCCTATGAGGTCTCATCAGTGCACCTGTTCCACAGTCAACAGCTACACTGATGAGACATCATAGGTCGAAACAGTGCATGTACACCCGTCTGCAGCTCTGAAATGTATACACATGTGAAATGTTGTAATATTCACACCATTTGTCAATTAATTTAAGTGCCCAAAACCACAGGTGTATGCAAAACAATGGATATAATAAATACCAAAGAATTTTTGTGTTACAAAAATGGTATACTTCAGTACTTGCACTAAAAATCAATTAAGCAGCGTGCGTATATAGGGGAGAACTTACTTTTTACATGTCCTAGTTCACCACCATCTATTTGATGTATTCTGGTTGCCTCAAGTTCAACTGCAGCAGTGGACGTTTCACCAGCTGTAGAAACATATGTTAAAAAGCAGAAGCAATTGTGGACTGGGTTACTGTTACATCTCAGCAAATTAACCAAAAAGCTAAATTGATAAAAAAAATACAGCAAACAAATAAAATGTAAGGTTGCACACCAAGTAACAGCGGCATCACAGCCAAGCCTGGTAAAGCTTCTTTTCCTGACAGCTCAAAAGATATAAAAAAGCACTGGAGTTTGAACTCATAACCCTGGTCATTAGGAACCATAGTTCTACCAAGTAAGCTATGAAAGTTCCAAAAAATGGAAACACCCTGTCTGGCTGCGATGTCACTGCCAAGAAGCAGGGAATTAAAATTCAATAATTTGAAAATTTTACCTTTTCCTGCACGTTTTGGATGTTTCTTTGAAAAAAAACTCGCAAAAAAACCTGTACGTTTCTTTGTGGCAGAATTGGAAGAAACTAAACAAAAATACTGAGTTTATCAAGTCAAGCATAATCATGCTATAACACATAATACACTGTCAAATCTTATGCAGCCCAGTTTAAAAATGAAAGGATTGTTGTTATGTTATGTTTTCTGCTTTGTATATATTTATCACCATTATCCAGCGACTGTTTTGAATGTTGGGCCTTGGAAGTTGTTGCGCCATCTAATGTTTTGGATGAAGTAGATTTTACATCTGTTGAAGCCTAACGTTGTAAAACAATGAGTCACAATATATAGTATAGTATATATCTTTCTTTTTCTTTCAATTACATTTAATTTCATTGCTAAGTAATCAGCAAAGTTTTGTCAGCAAAAAAGATAACAGAAACACATTTTTAATACACAAATACCAAAAAAATATAGTACTGACGGATTTTATGCATCTTGGAAATTGTCGTACCGCTGACAGCACTATTGACAGGATCAGATTCTGAACTGGTTTCACTACGTCCACTTCCAGAGGCTTAGATTGAAAATTATAAAATAAAAATAATGGTCATTACAGCACAAACTTTCCAATGCGCTGCACATACCTGGTTTGTGTCCGAGCAAAAGGCCACACACAAAACGACGAACCATTGCCCAATGGGGTTTGTTAATCAAATCGTCAATATTTGATCAAATTCTTCATCTGACATGAACATAGAAATGTAGTATGCACCAAACATTTCCTGCAGAACTTGATGAAGGTAGTAGAAGAGAAAGCTCTCCCATCAAAGACTCTACGACTGGGAAACCGGGAGAACTTTGCCATTTTGAACACTACATCCTGTACTTTTACATCTTCTAAACCTACTTTTTGAAGGTCTTCATGTGTGAACACAACGGTTTTACGAACCATCCCTTCATATGCGATTTGGCCAAGTGGCAATTTGAGGTTTTCTAATTTCTCTCCTTTTGCATGCTCAGAGTGACCAAGATGTTGCAAAACTTCATCAAATACATTAGTTATGGTGGAAATACTATGTTCCTCACCAAATAACCCAGCATAAACAATAAATTGTAAAAGCATTGGATTGCGGCATAAATCAAGCAATTGTGGAGATTTAGTTGCAAGTTTGTTCCACAGTTCATTTGCTTTATCACCCGAGTAGCTATCAAACAGTGTCTTTGCATCCTCAGGAGAAAGATCACTGACATAAATTGTTGGCTTAGGTCGGAGTCCTAATGGTATTAATAGTAATGAGTGGGGCCGAGAAGTAAAAATCAATGTAGATTTTGGAAAAAATTGCCTGCTGCAAAGGTTAGCAACAAGCTGTTGTACTGGCAAGGGAGTGTGATACTTCTCACTTACAGGTGCCATGTTTTCTAGTGTCCAGGTTGCCTGATCTAATCCATCAAAAATAAAAGCACACTTTTCTGGGTTCTTTATCATCCACTGGAAAACCAAACTGAGTGTTTCCTGTGAAGCATGGTTGAACTGGTTATCCAGCAGAAGCTCCTGCAAAGTAAGCTTTCTATCGCCGTAGTTTAAATACATGAACCGAAGATGAAGCACTAAGTGATCTTCTGTTTCTAGTTGCCTGCATAATCTCTTTGAAAGAGTGGTTTTGCCGCATCCAGCCGGTCCAAGGAAAGCTAGAAATATGCCTTGCTGGTTGTGTTCTTTAAAGCTTGAAACTAGTTGGGGAAATTTGATGTGTTCACCAACAAATCGATCATTGTCCCCCTTGCTTGTTGATGGCTGAAACTCATTTTCCTTTTGAGGATCAATTCCTTTGTAAATATCAGTATCTATCAGTGTTGGTTGAACCTCTGGTATTTCAACCTTTTGCAACTCTTCACTGTAAGGGACAACATCGAAATCAAGATTTTCAAGCTGATACTTTTGGATTTCATCAACTGCCTGTTGCAACTTTTCTTCTGCAAATTTTAAACAGGTTTTTCAGATAATAAATCTATGTTACAGTGGTTTCTTGAGAAACAGCGAGCTCTAGCATCTATGTTTGGCTGGGTTTTACTTTTAGTGCAACACGCTGCATAACCATAACGCAAATTGAAGATTAGCGTTTATCAGTAAAATTAGATTATGATGGTCACGTCTAATGCCACAGAAAAATTATAAAATCTCAAGTACAAAAACGGGAAAAAAATTGTCTGCTGTTTAGTTTTTTAGCCATCCGTATTATATTTCATCATATTTTCATTTCAAATGCTTGTTTCCAAAGTTTTAGTTGATCTAAATCTTATTTTACGTCAATTCATGGAACTACTTTGCTTCGTAGTAGTAGGAACAAACATAATTTCAGATGACATCAGGAAACATCACAGAGTATATTTTGTTGTAACCGGCAAATTTCGAGTTGTAAGTTTCTGATTGGTTGTATTTTTACCCACAATGCAGTATGCTTAATGGAACATAAAACAAAATTTGTTAAAGGATGCATATTGGTATTTCTATCAAAATAAGTTTAGCGGCGGAAAATGTCCACTTGTCACAAGTGGATGACAAAGCAATCAGTGATGCATGGGGGTCAATTTCGCAGTTGAATGAGCGTATGCATGTGCTGTTGCTTTGGCGAATTCGATCCAGTTTTGGACAGTTTTAAGTAGAGTTTTGGGCGTTTTAAGTCAGGTTGCTCCGTGGTAACGTGTGTTGTATAAAATTGTCAAACGGTTTAATTTTGTGGTAATATCTGCAGAATAATGAAAGACTTGTCTGTGTTGAACGGCAAAAAGTTTTGTGTGGTGTTTCAGCTACAGTGTTTGTTTTACATGTTGGCCAAACAAGCGTGAAGAAAATTCCTTACTTTCTTAGCCCATGTGATCGGCGTGAAGATGCCTTGGTAACTTACTGGCGCCGTAGCTTCACTTGACAGTTTGGCTCAACACAAAATACGGTAAACTGGAATCTTCTGTCCACCGTAATCCATATTGGACATAACTGTCCCTGTACTGTCGTATCTACCAACTGATTTAAACGTTTTCACAAACACTTTTACTTCCCGTATGTTTGCTCAGTTTCGCTTGTCACAGCTACCAAAGTATTTCAATACTTGTAGTCAAATGGTTTGTAAATTGTTTACATAGGTTATTTGCGATGTCACAATTAAGGTTATAAGTTGTGAGCAAACTATTGAAACAATTCATGTCTTGATGCCACATATCCAAAATGTTTGCAGTGGCAACATATAACCACATTTGTAGAATGGTTTAGTATCTCCGTGGAAACTCTTTCATCAATTTTTCGCGGCACACACAGTTTTCGAAACATGTTAGATGCATTATTCTGTCAAGCTGTAAAGTGCTCTATTCGTTCAAGTAGACAAAAATGATTGCTTTCTCATCATGATTCTACAAGGGAAGTGAGAGCTCCCGAGCATCTGGATCCAAACACAAATTACTAAACACATAAAAGTATCTGAAAACTTAACACCTTTCGCGCGAAAAGGTCACGGACAGCATGCTTTCGTCTTAAATGCTGAAGTCAGACACATTCTTATTTCAATCGGAATATTGCTTTCCTTAAAAGCAGAGGTCGGTGTTGAGACAACCAAGACATGCACACCCACAGCCCCCAACAACTACCGTAACTGGAACTTAGACAGCCTCTATCTCAGTGGTATATATGTTGTAATACTTAATACATAAAAGACAACGATTTACATGAACTTGCGTTTCGTGACATAGCACCAGATTTCCATAGGAATGCATCATATTCCAAACTTCCCTAACTCCCATACCTCGTTTATCTTCTGATTCTGTATTGGTTGATTCATGGTAATGGGCGTGATGATGATGATGATCTTCCACAGTCTGATGCAGATGTTCATGATGATGTACGTCACCAATATGTTGGTGCAGGTTCTGGAATGGAATAAGCAAAAGTTACCAAACACACTAATATTAATCGACCAAAAAAATTCTGTCACTCACAAATGACTTTCTCAAACCCCTACCACCAGTACAGCAAATCTTAATATTCAAGAACAACAAACTTACCTCGGCAACAATGCTTTGTGGGTTTTCTCCTTCTGTTTGGTGTTCGGCCATTCTTGGATTAGCAGGTGTAGCTTTGTATTGCAAGTACAGTATAGAAATATATCACACATACATAGCCTACAAACTGCGAGAAAATTTTGTATGCAAAGGAGGATCATAGAAATGCAACACTCTGTGTTACATCACCACGTTCATTTTTGATAGTGGCGTAACAATGATCTATATGCGTTACACTTCTTTTCGAATGCCATTGTTGCTTGTTACTGATCAGTTCTGTTATTTGAAGCGTGCTGGTAGGGTAAAATACTAGTTTGCGTCAGTTATATTGTTTATTTACCAGTTTCAGAGATAATTTTAGCTTAAATGTTTATGTTCTTTCGTTGGCTACAAATTAAGCTGTCATAAGGAAACGTGACCAGCTAAAAAAACAGTTGGTAAGTGGTTGCTAGCCTTCATTGTTGGCTGTGTTGTTGATCGTAGAATTTTTATAGAAAACTGTCGTTACTATCTGTGACGTCAAAGGGAAAAGGAGTGTTTCTACAAAAGTAGCTCTACCTTTTACTTAGCCCTCGCAGGCATAGGCATCGATTTAGGGGTGACTGGGATGACATGCCACCCCTCACCAACAAACAGGGGTGACAACATATGCATTGTCACCCCTGGATTTCGTTTAAATTAAAAATGATTGTCAGAAAAACTAGGGATGCACCGAAAGTTCGGTTTGCCGAATTTATTCGGCCGAAACTAAGGTTTTCGCAATTATTCGGTTTCGGCCGAATATTTCTGCAAAATTCGGCCGAAACCGAAACTTTTTTACTGCATAAAACGCTGATACGCAAAGTTTAGAAAAGGTTAGAATCCTTGTTTAAACTGTAGGATTGTGTTCGTTTCATTTGTTTACTTTCCCAGAAATGATAAAAATCAAGTTATAGCAGTTGGAACAAGTCGAGGTTATTCTTTAAGCGCCAAAAAGGCTGTATGATAGGATTAGATCCAATCCAGTACATCATGTTTTGTTTAAATTTATTGCGTTGAAAGAGATGGATACCAAAATTAGTTTCGGTTTATTCGGCCGAATTAATTCGGCAACTTTTGCCGAATATTCGGTTTCGGCCGAATATAAAAATAGCTGTTTCGGTGCATCACTAAGAAAAACCACATACATTATACTATGTGTTAAGCTAGTTTCAAACGACCTGTATGATCACCGTCACAATCATGACAAACACAAGTGCCTCGTGGATTGTTGCATAGCGCGGCAATTGTTGTAGCATAATGGTAAGAATCGGCATTGTTACGTAATAGGTTTATAAGTTTGCAAGCTACAGACAGGGTGTGTACACGCACACACTATTTTTTGCTTCTTTTGCACATAGGTTTATAAGTCATTTTATAATTACTACATCTGCATTAGACCGAGTGAAACAAAATGTGCCGCTTTCAGTAAGGGGTCCGTAATTAGTGTTTAAAACTTGCTACAACGACATGATTCGGTGTAAAAATAAAGTGACACGAAACGGAATTTGCGTCGTTTGCCTATGTTTAAGGCGATACGACTGACGAAATGTTTTTTGCGTGTTTCTAAAACCTGGAAAAGTCACCCTTAATATTTTACAAAACGTTAAAAAAATCGACGCCTATGCTCGCAGGCCAGGAGTTCAGAGTCTACACTCCTATGCAAAATGTTCCATGCATGTGTGCTTTGAGCAAACCTTGTTTACTCATGCGAACGGTTAAGTTTCTGTCAATATTATTCCGCAATAGGCAACAAACATCGCTACATACACGTGCCAGTAAACAATATTACCAAAAGTAGACAAGACATTTGCAAAAGTTTTCCGAAAAAGTAGTTATGTCCTAGGGGAGCTAGGTAGTTGTCTAGCAAATACCCATGCAAGGCGACCAATGTGCTTGGAAATTAATATCACATTGGAAACGAAATCGAATCGCGTGAGAAAACAATTGGCAGCATCTGTGTACTTTGAAATGAGATACATCGCCCTAAACAAAATGGGAAACGGGGATCCGAACGTCAATCACGTGATCTGACTGTTTCTGTTCCAAATGTGCCATGTCACGTAGCTGCGTAACATATGTGTAGGTTTATTTTCCAGTAGAAAACACTCCTGTCAAATGTTCTCGCTTGCGCCTGGATGCCTTTCGTGTACTATTGTGGTTCGCGTACCACTGGTTGGGAACCACTGGCGTAGATGAACCGCCAGAATAACAAAAAAAACCTTAAATGTTAAAATGTCCTGTTGTTCATTTTTTCCACAAAATTTCTCTCAATATTTTGTTTCTTTTTGAGCGAATTTCCAACAACACTCAACACCAACTGACTTGCAGACTAAAAACCCTGAAACATACTAAAACTGCGGTCTCTCAAACTCGCCTTAGCAACAGATCGTACATCTATGCTTATTCAACCTTAACATTGCCACCCATGCATAAGTAATTGCATTCGCATGAGGTTATTGTGCAAACTGCTCACCTCCGCACTAATATTGTTTGAATCTTCAGCCATTCTTGCTTTACATTCCAAGTTCAAAGTAAAAATATATTACAGACATACAAGAGTTAAAGTAATACAAACTGTATGCAGAAATCGGTCACTGTTATATGTTTGTTAAAAAAGTAAGCATTTCCAACAACAGATCTGTCGTCACAAAAGATCTGATGGAGAGGTATTCCACGCCAGTGAACCATTGCTAGGCAACAGTAATTTACGGAACAAGGACCTTAGGGAATTTGACACTGATTTGCGGCAAAGGAAATGCTGGAAGCTTTGTCGCTTGTTTTTAGCTATTGGGAACCTTTTTGTGTTGTTTAGATAGCCTGTAAACATTTCATTATATAATCACTTCACATTTTAATCAGGTTTTGTGTAGTCATGCTCGTGTCCAAACTAATTTGTCAGCACTACTGATTTATGCTCCTGTTCTTAGATGGAGATTTTGGTCAAGATTTATTCACGTATGATCAATTGTAATTTACATATTTTCTTGGATTTGGTCGAGTATAAAAACAACTTTCGAACATTAGATATTGACGTTTTCATCTTAATGCCAGGTTTTTAATAAAATATCACACGTGAAGTACATGCTTTAGTAGTTTTTGAAGCACAAATAAAAATCTTAATACAAGAATAGCAACGCACACAGACACAGTCAGTGATGTTGGCAATATTTGTCAAGCACTCGGAAAGATCGAACGTCGCTCAAAAACTGTTCATCAGTTGGTCTCAGTCGCAATTTGAGGTAAAGCTAACGAACAAAGCTTGACACCCTCGAGTAAATCCCATGTTTACGTTTCCACAACCGATGCCCCAACTTGTGATACCCCAGATAGTGTGACGTGTCGTGTTGGGGTCTAAACATGCCAAAGGACCCCCACTGTCACCCCGACACGTGTCAGTACCATCTTTCTGGAATACAAAAGTGGCAACAGTTAAAAAAAATGCGATTTCTAAGTTAAAAATTTTTTTCTGTACAGTTGCCCAAAGTGTTTATATTACACGTGCGAGCCACAATAACCGAAAATGTACGTATGGTTCAATTGCTGAGCAAACAAAAAGAAAAATACAGAAGTGCTTCAGGCAAAAAAATTACCTGCAAATGCAACAGTTAAAACAGACATCGAACAATCGCAACAACAACAAAAATTACAAAACGTTGCATTCTAAACTAAACAGGAAAGCAAGAGGTGTTTGGTAAATTAACTTTAAAAGGCAGCATGGGTATTAAAAATTGTTGTTCTCACCGCAGCGCACATCATGGAGTGCTTAAGGTAGTCAACACCGAGCAGTCGGCTGCAATTCTCATTGGGAAACATGCTCACTGGCGCCTGCTGAAGGCAGGGTGGATAATCCATGGGGTTAACTGCCGAAAAACAAGCATGTTGTGATGTGATTCTCAAAGGTTGTGGTTGCAAGTTTTGCAAGTTTCGTCAACACCGCATCACAGTGTTCGTTGTTGTAACTTACAAATGTTATATATGCCGACCGTAGATTGAATGCGCTGTACTATGAAATTGTACCGACAGAATACACAGGTTAATTCATAACTCGCAGGTGATAGAGATGCTTCCATATCGGTTTGTGGAAAATTTGGGAAAAGGAAATTAAAGATTTCACAAACCTTTGTCTATGTGCAAAATACTGAAATGAATATCCTTGAATTAGAAGCCAAAACCTAAATTGTTAAACAGACATTTCAAACACAACATGTTTTTTTCATCAGTGCTGCATTACATGATTATAAGCTGCATCGAATGCATCGCCTATACATTCACAGGCTGGCAGGCGGATGGAAAGGCAATTTTGAAACGTGTTTGAAAATAGTCCGGCATTCCAGTTTATCTAATGACGTAACTGTCGACAAGCATCTGTTAAAGCGACTCATGCACAGAAAAACATAAAAAACTTACAGTGTCTGGGACCATGCGCCCCCAACCCAGATATTCCACATCTAGATTGTGACGAAAACTGGTTTTGCCCGAGAGGCAGACATGCTGGTCGCACAAATCGACTGCAGCCATAGAAATAAGTTTAAAATGAAACACTGATATCTCCACATGATATTTAATAACTCCTTGCTTCGGGCGTATTACGTTTACGTTGTGTAAAAACCAAGGCAATGCATTCTAATTTGGACCAGGACTCTTGCGAATTTATCTTACTTGAATGAAACGCATTGTCTCAATTTAATCAACGCCAAGTCGTTGGTTGGACTCGAATGATACGAGTAGTAAGGATGTCTGTAAACCTCTTCAATATCTAGGTCACGTGAATCCTCTACGCCCTCTGATTGGCTGAATTGGAGTCCGTCACGGTTGTAGTAATCGCCCACCCGAACGATCGTCTCATTGGTGAACCTGTAACCATGGAAATGGTTCCCATGGTAAATTGTTTTAACTCTATGGCACTCCATACCAACAATGAAATTTTTTAAGACCTTATTTCGTGATATCCTTATGTACAAAATGAACTTGATAGCTGAAAGCATTATCGTTCATAGGGGTCCACAGGAAGTGGAAAACCTTGTCGTAGGAAGTCAAACTTAAAATCGACACCAAATTCTCACAACGCGCACCGAAATGCAAACTTTTTACGAGCCTGAATCTGTCTGGAACTTTGTGCTAATTCATTCCAGCATGAAAGAACTTCGGAAATTACTCACGATTTCGAACTGGATTCGACACAATGTGCGGCTGTGAGGACGTAACATCTGTTGATGAGAGTTCCTCCTTAAGAGTGAGGGGTGCGGCCTCTTAATGGATACTTCTTACGTATGGAAACCTGTTAGAATGACAAAAATATCTCGTACGCTTGATGTAAACACGAAGACATTAAGCTTATATTGGTTCTTAACCGGTGACAAATATACTATTAGGGGGAAATTATAGTATTAGGGGGCACCGAAATATACAAAAGTAGTAACAAGAGAAATATTATCATCTGTATTCAATGTGTGTCGTGTGGTTTTTGACAATTGGTCATGCCATGCGGCCGAAAAGTTAAAAAAGGGATAACAGATATAGCGAAAAATTAATCATTAAATTCTACACTTAAAAATTTGAACACTGGTGGGAAATAGGGACCCCGATTAAATTTAAGCTGGGAAATAAGATGAAAAATGGTTAAGAACCAGCACTGTTACAGACACACGTGCACATGGAATTAAGCTTTTATGAAAGCCGGCATCTGACTGACAGCGAATATAAGACATGGGTTTAAATTGAGCTCTCCTATAATTGTACGTTTTAACATAACTTTGCAAATCTCCCATAAAATCATTTACCTGCCACGGCTGACTCCCGGGGTTGGCGTTGACCCCTTCCACTATTCTCAATCCGTCTTTGACCTCAGGACAGAAAGCCGGAACAGGAATGTCGGTGGTGGCTTCACCGCAAGATTCTTCTTGCAGTTTGCGACCTGGGAATATACTACCAAGTTGTGCATCCCCGTAATAAATTGTGGAAAACTTCGCACAACTAACCTAAATCTTGGTCTGTTAAAAGCCGAAAATGCTCCGTCCTTTGCAAGTTGTAAACAGCAATGTGGTTGGTTTCTCCAATGGAAGGCAATCTTCTCGTAATTCTAAATGCAAGAGAGCAACTACATGAAAATCTTTTAAAATCTCAAACTTTTTCTGAAAAGAGTTAACATTTGATAAGCAATGTGGAGCCAATAATATGAATTTGTGTATAAGCTGCAGACAGATGGCCACTGTTTCGACCTAAGAGTTAACATTGTTGAATATTCAGCAATTAGTATTAGAAGTATTGAATATAAATTGTCTTTACACATCACAAAGCCAGTTATCTTTTGGTAGAAAGCATTATCCATTCTTTTCTAGTTACAAATGCATTACTTTTTCGACCCAACATTTAAGCATAGGCAACACATATATATTTTGCACTATATTGTATACAATAACAAACTAATGTTAGCTTACGGTAAGACGAAGGTAAGACCTCCGTTGTAATATATCATGATCATTCGACCAATGGCATATTTAAATTAGAATGGCTTGGCAGCGCTGTCTAGCGGATGAACCAAAAGAAGGCACTAAAACATACGAACTCTTAATTCTTGCTGTTTCTTTTTGAAAATGGTTTGTTGTATAGTCAGATAACTAACGCGATTAATTTACAAAACTATTAAACAATAGCGTATATCGCCACTGAACCGCAACTCACATCCAGGTTTGAGGCAAGGAAAATGTTTAAACCCCTCCGGACTCGTGCAAGCAAAGAAAACTTTCGGAAATGCGTGCAGAGCATAATGGATTAGCGATCCATCGCCTTAACCACTCGGCCACCTTGTCGTCCAAAACCTGTAGTTAAATGAAACATTTATGTGAGATTTGTTTGGAAAAAATATTGTCTTGCAAAAACTACTTTAGTTTGGTTTAAAATTGTCAGATACGATAAATTGCACTTACATGAACTTGTTAGATGGTTTGTCACATCCTTCAATAGTTCAGTTAGTGCGGTGGTAGAGTTTATCACAAATACATCTGAAGTACACAGCATTTTAGGTAAAAGTACTTTTGATAAAGAATGCATTAAACTAACTGGTTTTACAGGATTTCTTTCTTCCTGAGTATTACAAATGCCTTCACTATCTTTAGTAAATGGAAAGCATGAAAGTTTTTCCATTTAAGGTTAGCAATTGTTACAGGCGTAAACAAATTTTTTGTGCTGTTTTGGTAAACTTTGCCCATCTTAAAAGAAGTACAGTACAACTCGGCCATCCTGTCTATGCACTGTACTTTGTTATATTATTTAGAAATGCTCAGAAGTAGTTTTTAAGGCGCAATTACAAACCTTGTAAACGATTTGTTTAACGATGATTTGTTTAAAATTATTTCATCCTGGTCAATTAAATGCCTTGCTGGTTTTTGAAACTATAAAACTGTCAAAATCACATGAAAAATATAAAAAAAAACACACAAACCGGCGTGTAAATCCCAGGTTTGTTTACGTTTCCACAACCGATGCCCCAACTTGTGATACCCCAGATTGTGTGATGGTTTATGTTAAGGTCAACGCATGACAAGAACCCCCACTGTTAGTGTCGTCGTTCTGAAAAACAAGATTGGAAATTGTTTGTGGTAATATGTGTAGATAAGCAAGAATGACTCGATTTAACCATACAGTAACTAAAGTGGAAAAAGAAAATTTCCACTCTTACTGCAGTAAACATTGTCAGGCTCAAACAGCCAAGTAGGCGACTGCAATTCTCATGGACGAATATGCTCACTGGCGCCACTGGTGGCTATTTTTTTGTAAAATAGAGATTTCTTCATTCTTATAAAAATGAAATACGATTTTCACTTTCATTACTGTTGTCATGGATGTCACTTGTATCTTGTTCAGTGTTAATACATAAAGATAAAAGAAATAGGGTAAGTTTGTGCCACACATTACCCCAATAAACAACTATATCCAGAAACATAGAAAACTTCCTGCACCCCGCATTCCCCAACCAGATATTCCATACTCACATTGTGACGAAAACTGGTTTTGTCCAAGAGGCAAACATGTTGACTGCATAAATCGACTGCAAACATAGAAACAGGTTAGTAATGGGACAGAAAAGTGCATGGATTTCATTTGAATAAAATTGTGATTCTGTACTAAAATCCAAGCTGACATACTGCTTACATGGGAGAATATTCGAATTTAGAAAAAGTGAGATCTTGTGTAGAACGACATTGTTCCCGTGGACTTTCCACTTGAATGATTTGCAATAGTATATAGTTGGGAATGATCACATAATGAGGTTTTCCTCTTCAATAATTAGGTCATGTGAATCCTTTGATTTGTAGTAACCTGTAACCACCCACCCCAGGCCCCAATCGCTGGTCTCATTGGTTAACCTGTCACCATGGAAACAGCTCAATAATACTATTTGTTGTTTTTGAAGTTTATCAAAAAAACATCAGCGAATCAATGCTCTTTATGAAACAGATCGCACACAAGAAACACTTACATTTGAGCTGAATTTAACACAATGTGCAGCTGTAAGAAGGTGTTGTCAAGTGTGGGTTTTACAGCAACTCAATTATTTCCAGTCATTATTTTCCAATTCTCAGGTTGGCATCGCAAAAACATCACAGATATTTAATGACTCTGCAAAAACATCACAGGTATTTAATGACTCTGCAAAAACATCACAGGTATTTAATGACTCTGCAAAAACATCACAGGTATATAATGACTCTGCAAAAACATCACAGGTATTTAATGACTCTGCAAAAACATCACAGGTATTTAATGACTCTGCAAAAACATCACAGGTATTTAATGACTCTGCAAAAACATCACAGGTATTTAATGACTCTGCAAAAACATCACAGGTATTTAATGACTCTGCAAAAACATCACAGGTATATAATGACTCTGCAAAAACATTACAGGTATTTAATGACTCTGCAAAAACATCACAGGTATTTAATGACTCTGCAAAAACATCACAGGTATTTAGTGACTCTGCAAAAACATCACAGGTATTTAGTGACTCTGCAAAAACATCACAGGTATTTAATGACTCTGCAAAAACATCACAGGTATTTAATGACTCTGCGAAAACATCACAGGTATTTATAGGTTTGCAATCAAAAACGTTTATGTTTGTAAAAGAGTTTTAGATAAAGACGTTTTTCTTGATGGTTCTTTTGGTTTTGTCAATAAATTCGAGAAACAACAACTACAGTCAGACCTTTTTAATCTAAACTGCTTCGTTTCATCTAATATGTTTTAGTCTGCATAAAGAGCTATCCAGCACATACTTTTATTAAATTCCACTTAACAAATGTAGGGGTCAACATAAAATCAAAAATGGGTTTGCCCTTTCTTTATTATCAAAGTCTATCTAACCTTTTTTTGCACCAACTACAAGGATTCAATGGAGGGCAAGCATGTTGTTGGTGACCTTGTGAAAATTAGAGGTCATGATATTTTTGATGTTGCCTTGGTGATGTTTTACTCTTCAGTGCAACCTGGTGGATAAATGAAAAAGGATTTTTCCAAAAAAAAAATGAAAACAATGATATTTTGACAAAGGTTTGGGAGCACTGGCAACCAGCAACTAAAGTACCACCAAAACTCGGCAAATCTCAAACAAAAGCAGAATGTATATCGTTTGTTGAAATTTACATGCAACAAAGTTAAATACCGCTTGTGGGACCCAACTTGTTTACTTGCGACGTCTTTTTCAGAACAAAATTTCCTGGGATTCGTTGTGTTGGTCAATCATCTAATTCAGTGACTCTAGACCTCTTTGTCCTGGCATACAAAGTTGTCAGAAAAATCACCGACATTTTTGATGTTTTGATAAATCTGTTCCTGCCAAGATTAAAGCATGGGGTGAAAGTCACAATGTGTTTTCCATATAACCAGGTTGTTACTTGCTTCTACTGTTTTGCATATATCCATGCTCATATTGTAAACTGCACAAACATTTTTTGAAAAATAGGGGTTTATAAATCACTCAAAGTGAGCATTTTGAGGTTGAGGCAGACTCCCTGACAACGCTCTATGGAGGGGGTCGGCAACCCCCCCTACAATTGTACACTATGGAACCTTATTACCGCCAACGGCGCCAAAGCGCGTCGACTTTGGTTGACGTTTTGACGATTTCTGAAGGAAATACTGGTTGGATTTCGTTGAAAATGGGCTCGATTGTCAAGGAGGGACTCTTGTTTATAATATTCGAGAACGGATTAAAATCGACTTTAAATGTAATTGTTACGTCACAAACAAATATTTGTCGTCAATAAACAAAGGGTCAATTAAGTGGTATCGAGTTAACTTTTTAGTATGTTGGTGTAGTCACCCTTGTGGTTGTCTGTACCAAATTTAAAGTTTGTGTGACGTCTCCTTTATTGGTACGTATGGATGTATACTTTGGGACTTGTTTACCGCCAACGGCGCTAAAGCGCCTTAACCACGACTTTCATTTTTTCATATGTTGGTTTACGCACCCTTGTGGTTGATCGTACCCAATTTCAAGTTTCTCACAGGTTTGTTTCATTATGTAATCAATGAAGCGTAAAAATGTATTTCTTCGTTGCTGTTGTGCCTTTTGCCGACCTTCATGTGCCTGCAGGAGAACCGCGTATGTGTGTGTGGGCGAGAAACTTCGTCGTTGCATATCTTCGGTTAGTGACGTCACAATGACGTAATTTTTGGTGTGACGTCATAACTTAACCCCACCTTCATTGTGACGTAATTTGGGGGTTCCCCGATTTTTAGAAGATAGGTACGTACAATAGTACACTAGACCCAAATGTCGGAAAGCTTTCGTCTCACTTTCTGCTCCAAACATATTTCACTTTATATATTTCGCAGCAATTTTATTTACAGCAAAAAACATTTATTTTGAACAAACCACAAAAGAAAACACAAATAATTCTGGAAGTCGCGTGTTTTGTTTCAATCCGGACCACTGGAGTCTGCATCGGATGAGAGGAAGGAATATTTACTGATAATCCAAACCCGAAACTCTCGGCTGAAAAAAATCAAAAAAATTTCATCAAAATTAACGAAACCATGTTTTTATTGCAAATATAAATTAAACTAAATTCTTACCGGGATTTCCAGTTTTTCAATCTCTTCTCTCAAGACTCGAATAGATTCGGAATCGAATCCGCATCCAGTCAGCTCCAACCCCGCATCCACTTTAGGGAGAATCCGACAAATATTTCCAACATCTTTTCGTTCAAACTTGTTGTAACTCAGGTTGAGATTTCCCAACTATTTAAAACATAAAAATTGGTCGGAAATCATTGTTTCAAACTTTTTTTAAAACAGATTTTTTTTCTTAAAACCGGATTAAAATTAACTCCATGTTTTCACTTTTGATTAAAAAAAGTAAGTTTTATAAAAATATCATGGATTTAAACAAATATTTATTCTCAAAATAATGAAAACCAACCTTGGGTCCCATCTTCATAATCGCTTCACAGATCATGTTTAAAGTTTCGGAATTAAGTTCGCATTCCTGCAATCCCAGCCTCAAACCGGGTTCTCGAATCCGTGGGAGGAAATCCGCGAGAGCGAAAACATCCGAAATCTTCAGTGGGATGAAGCTTAAAATCAACATCCGAGGACAAGAGAGGGCGATGTCATCTCTAAACATTCCGACAACTTCCTGTAAATCTACGAGGAAATCTGAAACAGGGACAAGTTTATTGAAACAAACATGGCGGAAGTTTTATTAAATCATTTTAATCGGATTTAAACAAGACAAGATCCAACAAATTAATCAAATACAAAAACATTAACCTACTGGAAGGAAAACATAAACTTTATATCCGACAAAAAATATGCGACCTTCCTTTAAAACTTTCAACCTGAACATTTTTATTCCATTCTCTTCTATAAGAACAATGGAATTGCGACGTCACAATACTTACTGTGACGCAACAGTTACGTTTACAAACACGCATCACACAGACTGGAAATAAATACCAACCTCGTAACTCGTATCTACTTAAATATAATCCATCAGGCCTTTTTTCTCGCAGGTATTTCGAAAGTTTCTTCAACAACTTTTCCGCACGTTTGTCTGAAAATAACAAGATCAACATTTACGGCAAAAATAGAAGCCATGTATTTGGATGGGAGAATTATTTAAACTCCCAATGTGTGTTTTCCACAAATATAACCTGCGTATATTAGATGCGTAATGAGATGTGAGACTTTCTAAACCACGATGCCCGTTTACCCAATATAATGGTAACTTGCAGTGGAAAGTATGTGAATGTTTGACAGCAAGCTTTTCGCGTAAAGCAACTTTGTGTAACAAATTGTAAACATGGTTTTGCAAATCGTTCAGAGCCTGATAATGGAGACAAGTGCAACAAAACAAATATGTTAAATAACACCAGGATCTCTTTTAACACCTAAATGCCTTGTATTGCTTTCCTGGTTATAATTATTACAGCAGAATGAATTTCGTATGTTTAGATGAGAATAAAGAAGCAGTCACAGTTATTACACTTGCAGTTGATATCAATTTGCATCATTTTCAGGCAGAGGCAATTTAGGCGATCCCTTCCTAGGACAGATCATAACAATGATAAAACGATGCAGTGGCAGAAAAATATCGTTCAAAGTGCAAGCGTGCTTTTGTCTGGCGCAAGTTTATCATCTCGTCCAGCGCATGGGATCTACATTATTGCATCATAATAAATTTTGGATAGTAGCAAACCTTGTCCTGCATGTTTTGGTTGTTTATGAAAAATATCTAAAAACAGCTTTAGAAATCCTCTGGGTTTTTCTGTGGTGGGATTGGGAGCAACTGAAAAGAAGTAAAAATATTTGTGTTCGTCATCAGTGCATGACGGGCTTCTCTAAAACACGCAATCTACGCAACTGCACAAACTACGCAATCTATGCAATCTTCACGTTTGCAGGTAAAAAGTCAGACTGTGTTTAGATTGCGCAGATTGCGTAGATTGCGTAGATTGCGTAGATTGCGTGTTTTAGAGAAGCCCGTGCAAGACTGACTAATTGTCAGAAAGGCAGGCAGGGCCATTCAATGGAGACAAGTGCAACAAAACAAGTATGTTAAATAATAGCATTATCTTAACTTTGGCATCAATTAGATGGTCCCAGATTTATGCACCTAAATGCCTTGCATTACTTTACTGGTTACAAATGTTACAGCAAAGTTTTTTTTTGTGTTTTAAGATAAGAAAAGATTGTTCTTATTGTAACTGACTATGATGCTTTTGTTCTCCATTGTTAAGTGTGGAGGATGCTGGATCACTGGAAGCACTCTTGGCAGAGGTTGATGGCAAGGTTTTTGGACTGGAATCACTTCCATCACCTGTAAAAAACAATCAAGGTAATAACTGCAAATTATTGGCACTTATGTACACCATAAGGGTTAACGTAAAGCGAAGGCCTTACTTGATAATTTTGAGAATAAATAAATTAGGTTACAGTGGCTCAACAACCAAGCTGGACCTTGGCATTCCAGGCCACTGCTCTGTCTGTGGGAGTTTGCCAGTTAGATTTTACAGCAGGGATGCACAACACGAATGTCATATTTGGTCTGCCTGTGGTTTTAAAGTGGCATTCACACCGGTTTTCATTCATAGAATGTGGGAATATGTATGCTGTTTTGGATACATCAATGTTTAGCTAAGCTCTTTACTAACAGGTTTTAACTTTATGAAAATACATGTCTCTTTGAGTTGTGCCTCCTGCTTTACTGGGGAAAGGAGATTTAATTCAGCTATGCTGTATTTATAGGCTAACCACTGCTTTAAGCCACACCGGGAGTCCATTTCAAAGCAAATTAAAAAAAGAGGGCAATTTTAGATCCATTGAGATCTATAGATATTCTTACTAACTGCTTCAAGTACAGCAACAGCAAAATGTTCAAAACATAATAATCAAAAGCTGAAGACAGGGTGTACACGCACTGTTTCGGCCTATGAGGTCTCATCAGTGCAGCTGTTGATTGTGGTACTGTGCTAGCTTTTACACTAGCGGGCACACTGATTTTCCAAATCACCGGTGTTTTGTCTCTGTTGTTTGGTACTCAGTATAGGATAACAACGAATCAACGTTGATCGAAAGGTACCACAAAGTGGAAATCAGTGTGCCCGCTAGTGTAAAAGCTAGCACAGTGCCACAGTCAACAGCTGCACTGATGAGACATCATAGGTCGAAACAGTGCATGCACACCCTGTCTGCGGCTCTTAAAATGTTTACATATGTGAAATGTTGTAATATTCATACAATTTGACAATTAATTTAAGTGCCCAAAACCACAAGTTTATGCAAAGCAAAGGATATAATAAATACCATCAAATGTATGTGTTACAAAAACAAAACAAAATGTAAGGTTTTCAAAATTTGGCAAGACATTTCAGTCAATAAAGAGTATGAAATGTGTGTGAATATGAATTAACATACATGTTTTTTTTATTAACAATATATGATTGTTTAGATTAACACAACAAATGGATTGAGCTACTGTGGCATGCTTACAGCACTAAAATGTTGCACACCAAGTAACAGCGCATCACAGCCAAGACTGGTAAAGCTTCTTTTCCTGACAGCTCAATATATAAAAAAGCACTGGAGTTTGAATTCATAACCCTGGTCATAAGGAACCATAGTTCTTCCAGCTAAGGTATGAGAGTTCAACAAAATAGAAACACCCACTTTGGCTGTGAAGTCACTACCAAGAAGCAGGGAAATAAAACTCAACAATTTGAAAATTTACCTTTTCCTGCATGTTTTGGATGTTTCTTTGAACGTCTTGAAAAAAATCTTGCAAAAAAAACAGTTTGTTTTTTTGTGGCAGAATTGGAAGAAACTAAACAAAAATACTGAGTTTATTAAGTCAAGCATAACCATGCTGTAACACATAATACACTGTCAAATGTTATACAGCGCAGTTTAAAAATAAAAGAATTGTTGTTATGTCATGGTTTCTGCTTTGTAAACATGTATCACCATTTTCCGGCAATTGTTTTGAAAGTTGGGCCTTGGAATTTGTTGCGCCATCTAATTTTTTGGATGAAGTAGATTTTACATTTGTTGGAGCCAAACCTCCTCTGCAAGCTGTAAAGCAATGAGTCACAATATATAGTATAGCATATATCTTTCTTTTTCTTTCAATTATATTTAAGTTCAATGCTAAGTAATTGGCAAAGTTTTGTCAGCAAAAAAGATAACAGAAACACATTTTTAATACAAAAATACCAAATGAATATAGTACTGACGAATTTTATGCATCTTGGAAATTGTCATACCGCTGACAGCACTATTGACAGGATCAGATTCTGAACTGGTTTCACTATGCCCACTTCCAGAGGCTTGGAATGAAAATTATAAAATAAAAATTATGGCCATTAAAGTGCAAACTTTCAAATGCGCTGCACATACCTGGTTTGTGTCCGAGCAAAAGGCCACACACAAAACGACGAACCATTGCCCAATGGGGTTCATTAATCAAATCGTCCACGATTTGATCAAATTCTTCATCTGACATGAACATAGAAATGTAGTATGCACCAAACATTTCCTGCAGAACTTGATGAAGGTAGTAGAAGAGAACATCTCTCCCATCAAATACTCTACGACTGGGAAACCAGGAGAACTTTGCCATTTTGAACACTACATCCTGTACTTTTACATCTTCTAAACCTACTTTTTGAAGGTCATCATGTGTGAACACAACGGTTTTACGAACCATGCCTTCATATGCCATTCGGCCAAGTGGCAATTTGAGGTTTTCTAATTTCTCTCCTTTTGCATGCTCAGAGTGATCGAGATGTTGCAAAACTTCATCAAATACATTAGTTATGGTGGAAATACTGTGTACCTCACCGAATAACCCAGCATAAACAATAAATTGTAAAAGCATTGGATTGCGGCATAAATCAAGCAATTGTGGAGATTTAGTTTCAAGTTTGTTCCACAGTTCATTTGCTTTATCACCTGAGTAACTATCAAACAGTGTCTTTGCATCCTCAGGAGAAAGATCACTGACATAAATTGTTGGCTTAGGTCGGAGTCCCAATGGTATAGATAGTAATGAGTGGGGTCGAGAAGTAAAAATCAACATAGATTTTGGAAAAAAATGCCTGTTGCAAAGGTTAGCAACAAGCTGTTGTACTGGCAAGGGAGTGCCATAATTCTCTTTTGCAGGTGCCATGTTTTCTAGTGTCCAGGTTGCCTGATCTAATCCATCAAAAATAAAAGCACACTTTTCTGGGTTCTTTATCATCCACTGGAAAACCAAACTGAGTGTTTCCTGTGAAGCATGGTTGAACTGGTTATCCAGCAGAAGCTCCTGCAAAGTAAGCTTTCTATCGCCGTAGTTTAAATACATGAACCGAAGATGAAGCACTAAGTGATCTTCTGTTTCTAGTTGCCTGCATAATCTCTTTGAAAGAGTGGTTTTGCCGCATCCAGCCGGTCCAAGAAAAGCTAGAAATATGCCATGCTGATTGCGTTCTTTGAAACTTGAAACTAGTTGCTGAAATTTGATGTGTTCACCAACAAATCGATCATTGTCCCCCTTGCTTGTTGATGGCTCAAACTCATTTTGAGGATGAATTCCTTTGTAAATATCAGTATCTATCAGTGTTGGTTGAACCTCTGGTATTTCAACCTTTTGCAACTCTTCACTGTAAGGGACAACATCTGGATCAAGATTTTCAAGCTGACATTTTTTGATTTCATCAACTGCCTGTTGTAACTTTTCTTCTGCAAATTTTAAACAGGTTTTTCAGATAATAAATCTATGTTACAGTGGTTTCTTGAGAAACAGTGAGCTCTAGTATCTATGTTTGGCTGGTTTATTTTTAGTGCAATATGCTGCATAACCATAACGCAAATTGAGGATTAGCGTTTATCTGTCAAATTATATTATGATGATAACGTCTAATGCCACAGAAAAATAATAAAATCCCAATGGCAAAAACAGGAAAAGTTTCGTCTGCTGTTTAGTTTTTTAGCCATCCGTATTATATTTCATCATTTTTTCATTTCAAATGCTTATTTAGAAAGTCCTTATTTTATGTCAATTTATGGAACTACTTTGCTTCGTAGGAGTAGGTACAAACATAATTTCAGATGACATCGATAAACATCACAGAGTATATTTAGTTGCTAACGGCAAATTTCGAGTTGTAACTCTCTTATTGGTTGGATTTTTACCCACATTGCAGTGTACTTAATGGAACATAAAACAAAATTTGTTAAAGGAAGCATATTGGTATTTCTATCAAAATAAGTTTAGCGGCGGAAAACGTCCACTTGTCATTGACAAAGCAATCAGTGATGCATGGGGGTCAATTTCGCGGTTGAATGAACGTATGTATGTGCTGTTGCTTTGGCGAATTTGAGCCAGTTTTGGACAGTTTTAAGTAGAGTTTTGGGCGTTTTAAGTCTGGTTGCTACGTGGTAACGTGTGTTGTATAAAATTGTGCTGAAAAGGCGGTTTAATTTTATGGTAATATCTGCAGAATAATTAAAGACTTATGTCAGCGTTGAACGGCAAAAACTTTTGGTTTTCTATTAGTTATGTTCCCAGTTCTAAACTATCCGACCTGGAGAAACCTAGTGTGAAGAAAGTGGGCAGAAAAAGTGGACGCGAACATATGAGCGGGAAGTAAATCAATCGAAATCATAATCACTCAGCAAACATGGGAAACATGAGAGTGTTTCCGTTCCACAGTCAGCAAATAAAGCTTCATCGTAGATAGACGTTTGGCGTTACAGCTACAGTGTTTGTTTTACATGTTGGCCAACCAAGCGTGAAGAAAATTCCTTACTTTCTAAGCCCATGTGATCGGCGTGAAGATGCCTTGGTAACTTACTGGCAACGTAGCTTCATTTGACAGTTTGACTCAGCACTAGATCCACCGTAATCCATATTGGAAATAACTGTCCCTGTACTGTCGTACCTACCAACTGATTTAAACGTTTTTACAAAACACTTGTACTTCCCGTATTTTTGCTCAGATTCGCTTGTCACAGCTACAAAAGTATTTCAACACTTGTCCTCAAATGGTTTGTAAAATGGTTACGTAGGTTATTTTTTATGTCACGAGGTTATAATATGTGAGCAAATTGTTGAAACAACTCATGGCTTGATGCCACATTATCAATATGTTTGCAGTGGCAACATATAAGCGCTTGTGTAGAATGGTTTCATATCTCTGTCGAAACTCTTTCATCAATTTTTCTCGGCATGCACAGTTTTCGAAACCTGTTAAATGCATTATTCTGACAAGCTGTGAAGTGCACTATTCGTTCAAGTAGACAAAAATGATGGCATTCTCATCATGATTCTACAAGGGAAGTGAAGCTCCCTCCAAACACAAATTACCACATAAAAACAACACATAAAAGCGTCTGAAAACGTTTTCAGGCGAAAGGGTCACGGACAGCATGGTTTCGTCTTAAATGCTGAAGTCAGACACATTCTTATTTCAATCGGAATATGACTTTCCTTAAAACCAAAGGTCGGTGCTGTGAAAACAAAAACATGCCGTAACAGGAACTTACACAGTCTCTATCTCAGTGGTATATATGTTAATTGCTCTTGCTCTGTCGCTCTGTCTAAAGTACTCGGTTACCAAGTTTTTAATCCCATTGATATGACGCGTGTATTATAAATCGTAAACGAATTCTGTTCACGGAGTCAAATTAGTTATCGTTCAAAACACCCCCAGAGGATCAGAACTTAGTTAAAACAGCCAAGTTCACACCACTGCGTCAGGCCATGCTCCGCTAAGGAGTTTTGGGTGTTTGATCATTTCGGAAATTACATAAAAGCCAAAGATGTACATTTACATGAACTTGCATTTCCAGACATAGCACCAGATTTCTATAGCAATGCATCATGCATGGCAACCTAACTGATCATTGGTAGCGAGATTGCTGACAACCTTAAAAAATGTAGAATTCAGTGAAACACCATCTGCAGTGACAATTTTAATGTAATGATTTCCACGTCATTTTATCAGAGTCTAATTGTGTTAGTCACATAATGTGTTCAATTAGATTCTATATTGTCGTTGGGGCAAGACACAGATATTGTTACATGAGTCGCATTAAGCTAATAATTTTGTCATCTCCAAATGGTCGAATACAAATGATAAATCGGTTGGGTTTCGACTTGAATACAAGTATTTGTATTCCAAACTTCCCTAGTAAATCTCCCATACCTCGTATATCTTCTGATTCTGTGATGGTTGATTCATGATAATGTGCGTGATGATGATGTTCTTCCACAGTTTGATGCAGATGTTCTTCCACTGTCTGATGGTGATGTTGCTCCACAGTCTGATGGTGATGTTGCTCCACAGTCTGATGGTGATGTTGTTCCACAGTCTGATGGTGATGTTGCTCCACAGTCTGATAGTGATGTTGCTCCACAGTCTGATGCAGATGTTGTTCCACAGTCTGATGAAGGTGTTCATGGTGATGTACGTCACCAATATGTTGGTGCAGATTCTGGAATGAAACCAGCAAAAATTACCAAACACACAAATATTAATTGTCCAAAAAGACAGCATGGTCGTTGAAATTTTCTGAAATCCAATACGGCTCTAAGCTGCCAACATGCGTTTTGTTACGTATTCTATTTGACTAAGGCAAGCATCATACGTGAGTTACCTACTGTTTCGACGAGCTATTTTCTCTATTTAATCATTTGCAAGTGTTCAAAGCAGTTATCGGAAGGATTTACCAGTTTATTTTTGGAACTTCTTTTGAAACGTAATTGTCAGCTGTGAATGTGTTTGGAGGAGATTCTTGAGGTCGCTTGTTTAGCCAGCCCGGCCCTTTTTATGGCCACTATAGCGTTTTGTATAGTAGAGGTTAGGCGGCAAGCGGCCAGGGTATGTCTTTTGTCACTTACGGACGAGAATTTGGAAGTGGACGCCCGTTTCAATCCCGGGATGAAGCGTCCCGAAATCTTAACGTTGCTGCGGCAACATAACATTCGTTGGCGCACCTTCCTAGAAGGTCTGTTGCAGTTCTCTAACGGCAGAATAAAGTTTTACTGCCCCACCAAGGATAAGGCGCGTGAATTCTCCATGGCACTTCGCGCGACCGGAAAGCCGGTTTACGCAACCGCGAGATGTGAAGATGAAGAATGTGTAACACTTACCAAGGTCCCCCCGCGTATACCAATGCAAGCGCTCCTCGCATATTTTGCCAAGTACGCCCCAACACTAAGAGGGTGGAAAACCAATGACGATTGCGGCCTCTACGGAGGCAAGCGAATTATTATAATGAAAGGGTCTGTGCTGAAAGAGAACCCGATCCCAAAGCGGGTTCGACTTGGCAAGAACGTGGTCGAGATAAAATACAACGGCCAGCCAAAAAAATGCGAATTTTGTTTGGAAATGGGCCACCAGAAAAGCGACTTCCCAAGCTTTGCGAGGCAAGCGGTGGAGCGCAAGCAGGCAGCCGAAAAGAATAGTGCCGGCGATAAGGAGCCGAATGTGCCAGCCAAAGATAAGAAGACATCAGAGGCTAACGCTACAACAGGTCCGACAGCTGATATTGCGCCGGACCAAAATATGCAAGCGACCGCTGAGGTCACACCATCTGTGCACCTGCATGTACCAGATGTTACACCTGGCGCCACTGATAAGAGCGTGGAAGTCCGAATGGACCCACGGCCCCATCCTCTTAAACTCGGCACCTCTAAAAGGCTCTGCCTACGGGGGTGTCGCAGTTCTTCTAAACTCCTCCAGCCTCCGAATTCTTAATTCAACTTCTGACTCTGACGGTCGCATTATTGCGGCCGATATATCAACCCTGATCCACACCTTTCACTTAGTTAATATATACGCACCCTCCGGCACAAAAAATTACATATTCAATAACAAATTCTTCGACTCTCTCTACCCCTACATCTCTTCTACCCACCCAATTGTTTTTACTGGAGATTTTAATTGTGTAACCGACCCTACCTTAGACAGATAACCATCACTACCCAATCGACAACCCAGCTATAACCTTATAAAATTACTACTTTTAATTTACAGGATTCTTTTCGGCTTCTACATCCAAATCTCCGTCAATTTTCCCGCCGCGCCCCAAACTCTCAGTCTAGAATAGATCGAATTTACCTCTCCCTTTCATTAACTCTCAATAATCATCTTTTTACTCCTTGTCCCTATTCGGACCATGACTCAGTTTCGGTCTCTCTTAACCTTATCTCTTCTCCACCCAGAGGCCGTGGCACATGGAAAAATAATACTAAAACTCTCAACGACCCTCTTTTCCGTCTCGACTTTCATCGCTTCTACCCTTTTTGGCAAACTCTCGCTCCTTTACACTCTAACCCCATGGATTTCTGGCTGACACTTAAATTTAAATTTCAATCCCTGATAAAAACACATTCGAAACGTTTGGCTAAACAATCCCGAGAAGAAACCTACACCCTACATCAACAACTCGACACCGCCCGCCAAACTCTCAACGACAATCCCTCTTCTGAAAACTTTCGCTCCTTTCAATTTATTAAAAAATCCCTAAATTCTCTCTACCTTTCTAAATCCCGTGACTCTATTCTAAAATCTCTTTCCTCCGACTCCCATTTTAAAAACATTACCGATAAATTACTCTACTCCGAATTACTACCCTCACGCATTCACAATCCCATCTTCGAACTACAAGACGACCACGGCCTCCCTCTCTCTACCCCCAAGGAACTTCTTTCTCACACTCGGCAATTCTTCGAAACTTTATATTCTAATCAAAACCTTCCAATACCCGACCCCTCTAATTTATTCGCTAAAATTCCCCTTAAATTAATTCCGGGCCAACACACTGAAACCTTATCAAATCCCATCACGCAACATGAAATTAGAAAAACTCTTTCCCTCTTTCCCTTCGGCAAACCCCCCGGCCCCGACGGTCACAGCAGCGAGTTTTACTCGCTGTACCGGGACCTCATCGGGACCGACCTCACCCAAGCTCTTAACTTCTCATATTTTAATTCCTACACCCCTTCAGAATACAACCTTGGACATCTTACTCTTATCTTCAAAAAAAATGACCCCACTCTTCTAAATAATTACCGGCCAATCTCTCTTCTAAATACGGACCTTAAAATTCTTCACAAGCTTCTAAATCTCAGACTCAAACCCTTCATTCCCGAAATTCTCTCTTCAAATCAATTCGCTACCCCCGGCTCTTCCACCACTGACGCAACTTCTCCCCTAGGCGATCTCCACCATCACGCTTCCTCATTCAATTGGGACACTGACTTCATTTCCCTCGATTTTCAAAAAGTCTTCGATTCTGTTTCATTTTCTTGGCTACTCCTTCAGTTAACTCTTAAACGCTTTCCCACTTGACCCCCTTAGTCTGAACCTCTTCCTGATTGCCCTAGATCCGCTCCTCGTTGCCCTTCAAAATCACTCTTCTATCGACTCAACCCTAGTGCCATGCCGCAACACACCCAAGGCAATCCCTTACGCCGATGACATCACCCTAGTGGTGGCGCATCGGCACTCCCTCACCAAAGCCCTCGGCCTCATTGATTATTAAAATTTTATTTAGTAAATTTTTTCAAAACAATTACCTCTTTGCAATCCCGCGCCAAATCTATCAGCAACCCGTTTCTTACCTTTGATTCTGAATGCATCCTCTCAAAAACTTTAATTTTGCCCCAAATTTCATACCTTGGTAAAACTTACCCTTTATCTCCCCAGCAACGAGAACGGATCGACGGCATAGTGGTAAAGTTCGTCGTCGGCCCACCTTGCCAATTAACATCCTGGCAGCCCGTCGTGACCATGGCGGTTACGGCGCGGCAAACATTCCCCTCTACGCTGACCTATCACTTCTCTCTCCTATAAAACAATATTACAATCACCGCCTTTTGGAATCCCCAACTTCTCCACAACTTTCCTTTATAGAATACAACATTGGACTTCCCCTTAGCAAACTTTTAAACCTTCGTTCTAGAAACTTTCTTCCACACGCTTCAACACCTTCTCCGCACTATCTTCATATTCTTAATCTTCTCAAATCTTTCAAACTCACCGAAACTGAGCTCATGACCAAAAAACTCAAACCCCTCTATCTCCGGATCATCGATGAAACCAACACACCACATCCCTTCAACGACTGGCCCCAAATTCACCATCCCATCTTTCCAATTATCTCAAAACCTTTAATTTTCGGCTAACACATAAAATTCTTCCGTTAAATTGTCAAAAATCATACCTCCCTTTGGATCAACAACCCCACTGCTACCTGTGCAAATTCTCCTTTGAAACTTTTACTCACCTATTCCACAACTGTCCTTCCATTTAACCTCTGCTCACCTTAATTCGCGACGTCTTTCGAACTTTATCTGACCTAAACACCTGTCCTTTCGACACCCCTTTACACATCACATTTCCACAACTTCACAACACAACACCTTACACGAAAACATTAGGAGCACTGTTAAACACCGCACTAACACACACTATCTGGAAAACACGCAACAGAATTAAACATGACACACGCCCCATCAACGACATACCCCGCCACTTAGTAACATCCTGCAAATCCTCTTTACGCTTAAAACTATCTATCCAGCGAAATAGGGACAACCCCTTTCTCGAGGAAATCCTGGCCGATGTCGTAAACACGCTTAACATCACGCATACCGACACCCCATAAAAGCGCCCAGTCGCGGAACATAAATTCTTAAACTTGGCCACGCGATTTAGCTTTTTTTCCTCCGTACACTACCGCCCACTCGTGGACTAGAAAATATCCAAAAATTTACCACTAGATGACGCTACCTACTTTGGTAAGCGCGCGCCATTGTGCCTATATTTTTGTACTCGCACTCGTTATTCCACGCTCGTCAGTTAATTACGCCGCGAGTGGTCATAAACCCCATCACAAACTAAACACTAGGGGTCGATACGGATTCCCGTAAGTCCTTTTTTTTTCTTTTTTGTGTTATTATCTGCGTTCACCTTTTTTCGCTCGTCATTAAATTGCGCATACACGTGGTCAGTAACACCACGCCAGGCTAACCACTAGGGGTCGGTGCAGAGTCCGATACGCCCCTTTTTCCTTTCTGTTGTCATTCGTGTCTACTGTCTTCGCCCGCCATTTAGCTGCGCCAACACGTGGTCAGTTACACCATGTTAAATCAACCACTAGGGGTCGATAGCTCCCCATGCGATTATTTTTATGTGTTTTGCGTTTTTCTTCTTGTGTTTTTCTCGTGTGCCTACTAGGTATTTGCGCCAACTAGTGCGATACCCGCGAGGGACTGGCTGCCGCCAGGAGTCGCTGTGTATCGTCAAGCCCTTTCCCTTATTCGTTGCGTTCTCTTCTTACTTTGTTCAATTTTATGCGTGGCGTTATTCGTTCACGTGGTGTGATATTCGTGGGGATTTGATGTGCCCCGAATAAAATAGTGCCAACATGCGTTTTGTTGCGTGTAAACAAAAACTGTCACTCACAAATGATTTTCTCCAACCCCTACCACCAGTGCAGCAAATCTCAATATTCAAGAACAACAAGCTTACCTCGGCAACAATGTTTTGTGAGTTTTCTCCTCCTGTTTGTTGTTCGGCCATTCTTGGATTAGCAGGTGTAGCTTTGTATTGCAAGTACAGTGTAGAAATATATCACACATATATAGCCTACAAACTGCGTGAAACCGGATCACTGTTGCCAGATTTTTTTTACCAAAAGCTCCAATTTTTTGTTTCAACACGCCCCAAAAGCGCCAATTTCTGCAAAAACAAAACGCCCAAATGCGCCCAATGTTAATGAAGTTTACACTTATCAATTACGTACTCCAATCGTCATTTCATACCTATTGTTGGCTGCACTCATCTAACAAGAAACACTTCAACTGAAAACTAAGTCCGTGAGCAGGACACAAGACCGGTAAATTTCATTAGTTTCATCACAGTCGTCATTGCAATAAGATTATGACGTCATATTTCTTTGCGTAGGGAGGTTGTAGTATTTGCAATAAGGCTGAGACAGCGTTTTGTCACATAATTAATGAACTAACAATCAAACTTTTGAATTTCCAAAACACGCCCAAAGCGCAAGGTGCAACAAAATAGCTCATACGCCCAACACAACACGCTCAATTGGGCGTAAAAAGCGCCCAACAACTGAAGCGGATCCTTGTTGCTGCCGTGCGACTTTCTTTTCTGGCCCTTTTTCTGTTTCACGCGTCACTTGTCATTTGTTCCGCTTTATTACATTTCTGTTATAATTTCTATAGTTTTTCATTTTCGAGGGCAACGTCTGTGTATATAAACGCGAACTTTTCCTCTTTTTCTCATTTCGTAAAAGTTTGAAGGATATTGCTACTGTATCGCTGTATGCAGTGGTGGGATTCAAGTATTATAGCAACCGGTCCTCTCATTAGCGACATGCCATAGTAACCGTGGGAATACAGAGTGTTTATTTTCTATTAATTTCGCAACGATGTTTTATTTTTAGTTTTTCAGTTACCACATTTCTCACGAATATTACTAACAATTTGGTGAAGAGATTTGTGCGTTTAAAGCAGACTGCCGTTGATAAAAATCAGTAATTGTTTATTTATCTCCTGTGGCAGGCGGCCTTCCGGTTGTGTTGCGCTGCTGCCGCAACAATTTGTATGCAGTGAAGGCCGCATCCCTGTATTTCTATGGAAAAGACTTTCTTGGTTGGGAAATGCCCTTCTCGAACTCCGACGTAACAGAGTAAAATTATGTGTAACAATGCAATGGGTCATGCATGGGCGCCGGTGTTTTGGTTGAATGGGTTCAAATGAACAGGCTGTTGCCAGGGCGATTTTCAGCGTGTTTGGGGGCAGTTTTACTATGGTTTTCAGGGTTATTAGTCAGGCAGTAAATTGACTTAAGATGCAATGAGGGTGTAAATTGTTTCTGCTCCAGTTCATTGTTTACATTCTGGAATTGGCATGGGTTCATTTGACATCTCAGTCAGCAGGATGGTATTTTTTTTCTGTCACCTAGTTGGAAATACTCATACACTTTGGTATATATACACACATATACTTATGCATGTATTTAAAAACATAAAAGTGAACTAAAGTATTGTAGATGACAGAAAAAAATACTGAAGTACACATATGTGGTCACTACAGTAAGCACTGCCAGGCAAAGTAAGCAACACTATGGTTAATTTATTCAAGCCAGTATTAAAGATTGCAGGCAAGAAAAAACTTTTGTTTCCGCCGCTTGGCATCTTGCGTTGGAATGGTGGAACTGACGGCTTGTATGAAATTCCTGTTGCTGCCAGGCATATTGCAATTTAATATGTACTGATCTTCTGGCATAAAGAAGATCAGTACATTTTGAATTGACTGCTTGTAACTTAATTGCTATAGTTTTACAAATTTGTATCAGTTCTCAAAACAGGCACCGCATGTGAGAATAGCCCAACATCACCAAATCACCCCACCACCCCCATATCACACTGGTTCACGCACAACCTACACTCACTAACACCTAAAACTGTCCAGACACGAAACGAGCCAGGTAGCGGAAGTTTAAAACCCCAAGGTTCATTAGAACCTTTCCCAGCGACCAATGGCAAGTTTAATTTAAAATGGCTTGGCTGCGCCGTCTAGCGGATGAACCAACAAATAACACTAAAACATCTATTTCGCCTTGGTATTCACTAATTTTGACGTCAACACAATGTATCGTTGTTACGTCACACAAGACTTTGTCCCTGTTTTCGTCTTAGTTAGTTGTCATGCACTGCTGTCGGTTGCTAAACCTTATTTTTTTCGATATGAATATGGACAATTTTAGGCAAATTTAATGGCCAGTTGTTTTTTGCTGCCTACGATTATACGGTAAGCTGGCATTATTTATTGTGCTGTATTACTTCTTGGTAAATAACGTTAACCTTGTTTACGGAGATTAAAAAAAGATCATTGTGTATTTAATTTCTTTGTATTTTTGGTCGCTGTTCCTACGCATGTGAAGAAACCGCAGCGCCTTCGGAATAAAGTTTATCGGTTTCTGTTGACCGGAGCGCTTTGTGAGTTACGGACTATTGTAGAAATTCCCGCCTGGTGCTCTGTCCGGGACCAAAGGGTCACGCCCGCCGAACTGCCAAGGGCACCGCAACACTGCTTAACACCTAAATGTATTGATGGGTTGAGATGGTTTGGTGGAATTTGATCTCCGCGAACCCAACATCAAGTCTGTCAAAAAAGTCTCGGTGTGACACCATGCTGGCTGCAGTTCCCGTCAACGATGGTAGTGATGTAGGAAACCACATGTTGGGATCTAGGAGACAAAATGTTGTAACCAATGAGACCACATTGCGATCTGAGTTAGACCGAACATTAGGATCTCTGAGACCAAATCTCTTTGTTTGCAGGAAAAGTCGCAAATACATCGGGCGATATCAAAGTCGAGGCAGAAACAAAGAGATAATTGCTGCGATTACGCGACAAAGTAGACTTAGAAGAAGTAGCGCAAGTTGAAAGACGGGGTGTAAATGCAAAAGCTGTTTCGAAGGACCAAGTTAAAAATATGACAATAAAAAATCCCTACTATATGTATTTGGTCACAAAAATTGCCATCGTAATGTAAGTTGATGTTCAATGTTTAACAATATATAAGAAAGAAATCTTCCTTATCCTTTCAGTTAAACGAGAGAGGAACGAGTCGTTCGATTGCCAACATCCACTCACAAGTACATGTGGAGTTATCAGCTGCTGCAAAGCAGAAAACCCATAAGCTTTTTTCATAAATAAGGGGCTTCTGCAGTTGCGAGATTACAGCGAAAGAAACTGTTTCATCGTCTACACTTGGAACTGCCAAGCGCCTGTGATTTTATTATTTGTAACCCAGAATATAGCTGGTCGGTGTTGCCCATGCACCCTGTGACTTATCAGGGAAACGAATCGACCGCATCTAGCTGCTGTAGTTTCCGCCATAAGTAGCAAACTGTTTTACTTGTGGGACAAAACGTCACGTACGAATTTCCTTGTTGATACAGGGGCTGGAATGAGCATTCTGCAATGAAATAAGTGGGTTTTAAACTACAATTTTGTTATTCATACCTTTAGCACTGCCGTTTAGTTAAAATACATTCGAGCAGCAGCCTGATATTTAAAAATGCGCTTTTAAGGCGCAATCAGAAATCTTGAAAACGACGTTTTGTTTGAAATGATTTTATCCCGTTCAATTAAATGCCTTGTTGGTATAAAATTATATCATAATTTTCTTTTTCCGCTGTTAGCTACTGTATGGTTAAATCGAGTCATTCTTGTTTATCTAAAAATATTTCCACAAATAATTTCCAATCTTGTTTTTCAGAACGACGACAATTTTATAGTTTAACCATACAGTAGCTAACAGTGGAAAAAGATAATTTGTGCTCTTACTGCAGTAAACATTGTCAGGCTCAAACAGCCAAGTAGGCGACTGCAATTCTCATGGATGAATATGCTCACTGGCACCAACTGGTGGCAATTTTTTTTTGCTGGACATTCTGCTCTTTATTGGAAAATAGTGATTTGTATTATTTCACCTTTTAGCATTACCCCAATATACAATTATATCCAGAAACAAAAAAAACTTCCTGCATCCCGCATGCGCCAACCAGATATTCCATACTCACATTGTGACGAAAACTGGTTTTGTCCAAGAGGCAAACATGTTGACTGCATAAATCCACTGCAAACATAGAAGTAGGTGTAGGTTAGTAATGGAACAGGAAAGTACATGGATTACATTTGAATAAAATTGTGATTCTGCACTAAAATCCAAGCTGACATACTGCTTACATGGGAGAATATTCGAATACAGAAAATTGAGATCTTGTGTAGAACGACATTGTCCCCGTAGACTTTCCACTTAAATGATTTGCAACAGTATAGTTGGGAACATAGGCGCCTAGTCCGGGGGGGGGCAGGGGGGGCGGCGCCCCCCCAGGTTTTTCAAAAAAAAACGAGTGGCTATTACGCGCGTCTGTACGCACCATGTAACTCGTTACATTCGTAACGTTTAAAGCAAAAAAGACCTAAAAACAATGTGTTTCTTACATGACGCACACAAAATATGTTGACCTAGTTTCTCTTACGTAACTAACATCGGTTGTTGCAACGTCAGCCTCGCAGTATGACATGCCAACAGGTACGTATTGGTTGTGCCGTAGACCGACCTCGTGCGTTCACCGTTAACGCCGCCCTTTTGGCTAATACGCCTCTTGTATTGAAATTCAAACACAGTTTTTCGATACTTGATGACGTCATAGTAACAAATTATGACGTCATAATATAGCCGCCCCCCTGGGAAAATGAAAACTAGGCGCCTATGGTTGGGAATGATCACATAGAGAGGTTTTCCTCTTCAATAATTAGGTCATGTGAATCCTCTGATTTGTAGTAACCTGTAACCACCCACCCCAGGCCCCGATCGCTGGTCTCATTGGTTAACCTGGCACCATGGAAACAGCTCAATAATACTATTTGCAAATCAATGCTCTTTATGAAACAGATTGCACACAAGAAACACTTACATTTGAGCTGAATTTAACACAATGTGAAGCTGTAAGAAGGTAATGTCAAGTGTGGGGTTTACAGCATCTTAGTGGGTGTCTCCAATGTATGGAAACCTGTTGAAATCATAAAAGTAAATTATTTTTCTTGATGTTATGTGAATATCACATATCTTGCACAGAATGTCACCATTAACTAACTTAAAAAGTGTTTCTTCGGTTTGACGTTGTAACACTTAAATTATTTTAACCTGTTGTCATTTTTGACAAACAAGTTGCAGATTTTAACAACTTTTTGTTAGTTTTTAAACTGGGTGAAAAAATATAATCAATCATATTATTCATCAATACTTCATTATTTTGTAACAATTAAATAATAATGACTTATAAATGGTGGGGAAGGTCAACTACAAAAACAACATAACCCGTCTCACACAATTTATAAAACAGCATTTAGGCAAAACGTTTTGGGTTGATTAAAAGCAATACTGCTTACCGTATGTTTGTCATCTTTCATTGTCATTTTCTGTTATGAGTAAGATTGCATTCTATCGGAGTGTGTTTAACTTCTAATATTACATTTTAGGTGTTTTTACCCAGGATGTCCTTGCAGAGAAGTATTGGTATTCTTGATGTTGCCTTGGTAATGTTTTACTCTTCAGTGCATCCTGGTGGACAAATAAAAACAATGATATTTTGACAAAGGTTTGTGACCACTGACGACCCGCAAATAGAGTACCACTGAAACTCGGCAAATCTCAAACAAATGCATAATTATGACAGCCAAACATAACATGGTTTTAATGTAATGACACAAAAAAAGAACAAAAAAAATTTGTTGCGTTTACAATGCTACAAGAAATTAGGCTAGTACTTGTGTTAATACAAGAAAAGTTTATGCAGCAAAATAATGGCATCTACGCATAGTTACACACACATTTGTGATAATATAGCAATATCAACACATCTAGGTAAAAACATCACATAAGTTTTCTGTGTATTGTTCATTGAAATTTGTATACAACAAAGTTAAATACAGATTGTGGGAACCCACCTTTTTTCTTTGCGACCTCTTTTTCAGATGAAAATTTCCTGGAATTCATTGTGTTGGTCAATCATCTAATTCAGTGACTCTAGACCTCTTTGTCCTGGAATATAAAGCAGTCAGAAAAGTCATTGACCTCTTTGATGTTCTGATAAATCTGTTCCTGTCAAGATTAAGGTACGGGGTGAGTGTCACAATGTGTTTTCCATATAACCAGTTTGTTACTTCCTTCTACTGTTTTGCATATATCCATGCTCATATTGTAAACTGCACAAACATTTTTTTGAAAAATAGGGGTTTATAAATCACTTAGAGTGAGTATTTAGAGGTTGTGGAAGACTCCCTGGCAACGCTCTATGAAGGGGTCAGCAACCACTGGCACCTGAGGTTAATATTCATGACATGCCAACTGATCATAAGTTCATACTTTAGTACTTTTCCATGCTATCGTGATTGGCTTGCGTCACAAAGATAAATGTCGAAGAATTGCACAAAGTTACACCATAAAATTTATATAATGATATAAGTATTGAGGCGGTGGCAACACAGTGGTAACAAGATAAGGGCAACATACTCTGGTTTGCATGTACACAAGTTAAAAACACACATGTAATGTTTAAAACGTTGCTGACCCCTGCTGCACTGACACTGGTTACGAACCACTGGTATTAGTTGAAAATTCCCCAAAAAATTTAGCTATATTTTGCAGAAAATTTCACAAGCCTTGCATATGAATATAATTTACTGTGACATGGAGCCCGACGGCACCACAGTTTTTAGCTTTTACATGGACATAGTGTTTCACCTGGATTGTCTTCAAAGGTTTGCACCCTTTTTTGGAAATCTTTGCCAGGTTCTTTGGCGAGAAAGATTGTCAAGTGCCAACATCAAGTTGCACTGATGAGACCTGTCAAAACCTTTAGAGGGATTTTATTAGTAAACGGAATCCAGGTTTTAATAAAGTTAAACTTCGAGTAACAAACAATAACACCTGTAAAAGAAATACAAAAGTAAGACCGCACACAGAGAACACCAAGAACAACTAAAGAAACACAGGGCGCTGGCAGACATATAAGGCGTGTAATTCCTGAGGCATAATTAACTACACGCGCCCGTGTAAGTGTTGCGTTCGATCACCACAATCACCCCCGCCAATTTTTGTTTACAACTAGGCTATAGCACACAAAAGACACAAGGGAAATAATAAGTTCAATTTCATGTGGTCCACTCTCCGAACCTCTGTGGAGGTTTGCGTTCACGGGTAGAACGCCTGGGACCAGGCGGCGTTGACGCAGTCTCTTCGTGATGGGAAGGTTCCTCGTTTAGTTCTTGTATGTAATGTTCGCCACTATCTACTTCATCGCCATCATTCGATCTCTGTTGCGGACTTGTAGGTTCATCTGCTTCAAAACTTTCCTGTATGGCTGCATCGGGTGCATTCGGATCAGCAGTTAAATCCTTCGGTCGGGGTATGTGCTGTTCCATTTTTGTTTTTTTTGTTCGAACGCTACTTTAATTAACTTTATTAAATTGTCAAAACCTTTAGAGGGATTTTATTGGTAAACGGAATCCAGGTTTTAATAAAGTTAAACTTCGAGTAACAAACAATAACACCTGTAAAAGAAATACAAAAGTAAGACCGCACACAGAGAACACCAAGAACAACTAAAGAAACACAGGGCGCTGGCAGACATATAAGGCGTGTAATTCCTGAGGCATAATTAACTACACGCGCCCGTGTAAGTGTTGCGTTCGATCACCACAAGACCTAACAGATCAAAACGATGGCCCAGTCGCCCAGTCTGCAACTCACTTAATATGATTTCTGTTGATAAAAGTTATAATTTAATTTAGTTTGGGGTCAGCATGATGACCAGGACTTCTTCCAGCAACAATTCATTGCGTGGATTAGTGGTGGTTTTCGGAGCTGATAAGATTGTTCTCATTAAGTGTGTTTTATTCAGATTTTGGATAAAATTTATTCTAGGATTTTTTTTATCTGGATTGACTCGAGGATTCATTTTAAAATAAACCCAGCAAGTAACTTTCAAACAGAGCACAACTAAACTGCAAGTAAGTATTTGTGTACAACAGACCAATACAAGACATACACTTACTTCATTAACCAACATATTCTCTTGTAACTTGATCACTGGGCGTTGTTAGTTTGTGGGAGTTTCACTCTTCATTTGCAATGAGATTTCTTCCAATTAAAACCAATACATTTTAAAATAAGACATTTTGAGACAGTTGAAGTTTTGATTTTATTCCAGGACTAAGTAGATCCGTCTGTTACGTTCCTACATGACAACATTCTATTCTACAAACAACCCCTGGTATTCTTTCTTCGGAAAACTGGAATAAAAATGTCGGAAAACTTTCGTCTCACTTTCTGCTCAGACATATTTCACTTTATATTTCGCAGCAATTTTATTTGCAGCAAAAAACATTTATTTTGAAGAAATCACAAATAATTCTGAAAGTCGCTATTTTGTTTCAATCCGGACCACTGGAGTCTTCATCGGATGAGAGGAAGGAATATTTAATGAAGATCCACATCGTAAACTCTCGACTGAAAAAATATCACAAAACTTTTAATTTCATCAAAATTAACAAAACCATGTTTTAATGCAAATATAAATTAAACAAATTCTTACCGGGTTTTCCATTTTTTTAATCTCTTCTCTCAAGACTGGAATAGATTCGGAATCGAATCCGCATCCATTCAGCCACACCTCATCCACTTTAGGGAGAATCCGACAAATATTTCCAACATCTTTTTGTTCAAACTTGTTGGAACTCAGGGCGAGAACTTCCAACTATTTAAAATATAAAAATTGGTCGGAAATCTTTGTTTCAAACTTTTTTAAAACATATTTTTTTCTTAAAACCGGATTAAAATTAACTCCATGTTTTCACTTTTGATTAAAAAAAGTAAGTTTTATAAAAATATCATGGATTTAAACAAATATTTATTCTCAAAATAATGAAAACCAACCTTGGGTCCCATCTTCATAATCGCTTCACAGATCATGTTTAAAGTTTCGGAATTAAGTTCGCATTCCTGCAACCCCAGCCACAAATTGGGTTCTCGAATCCGTGGGAGGAAATCCGCGAGAGCGAAAACATCCGAAATCTTCAGTGGGATTTTGTTTAAATTCAACCACCGAGGACAAGAGAGTGCGATTTCATCTCTAAATATTTCGTCAACTTCCTGTAAATCCACGAGGAAATCTGAAACAGGGACAAGTTTATTAAAACAAACATGGCGGAAGTTTTATTAAATCAGTAAAACTTTTTATTGCAAACTTCAAACAAGATTTCTTCACTTTTAATCGGATTTAAACAAGACAAGATCCAACAAATTAATCAAATACAAAAACATTAACTTACTGGAAGGAAAATATAAACTTTATCCGACAAAAAATATGCGACCTTCCTTTAAAACTTTCAACCTGAACATTTTTATTCCATTCTCTTCTATAAGAACAATGGAATTGCGACGTCACAATACTTACTGTGACGTAACAGTTACGTTCACAAACACGCATCACACAGACTGGAAATAAATACTAACCTCGTAACTCGTATCCATTGGGCTCTTCTTCTCGCAGGTATTTCGAAAGTTCCTTCAACAACTTTTTCGCACGTTTGTCTGAAAATAACAAGATCAACATTTACGGCAAAAATAGAAGCCATGTATTTGGATGGGAGAATTATTTAAACTCCCAATGTGCGTTTTCCATAAATATAACCTGCGTATATTAGATGCGTAATGAGATGCGAGACTTTCGAAACCACGATGCCAGTTTACCCAATATAATGGTAACTTGTAATGGAAAGTATGTAAAAGTTTAACAGCTAGCTTTTCGCGTAAAGCAACGTTGTGTAACAAATTGTAAACATGGTTTTGCAAATCGTTCAGGGCTGGCCAATGCAGACAATGCCTTGTATTACTTTGCTGGTTACAATTATTACAGCAGAATGACTTTCTTATGTTTAGACGAGAAAAAAAGGGGTCACAGTTATTACACTTGCAGTTGATCCTAAATTTGCATCATTTTTTTCAGAAAAATTTAGGCGACCCCTGGCTATGGACATTTCATAACAATGATAAAACGATGCAGTGGCAGAATGTTTTCCTATCGCACTAGCGTTCTTTTGTCTGGAGCAAGTTTATCTTCTCGTCCAGCGCATGGAATTGCCATTAATGCATTATAATGAATTTTGGATAGTACCAAACCTTGTCCTGCATGTTTTGGTTGTTTGTGAAAAAGATCTAAAAACAGCTTCATTAATCCTCTGGGTTTTTCTGTGGTGGAATTAGAAGCAACTGAAAAATAAAAATATGTTGTTTCAAATGTTTGTGTTCGTCACCAGTGCAAGACTGACTAATTGTAAGAAAGGCAGGCAGGGTCAGTCAATGGAGACAAGTGCAACAAAACAAATATGTTAAATAACAGCAGCATCTTAACTTTGGCATCAATTAGATGGTCCCAGATTTTTACACCTCAATGCCTTGTATTACTTTACAGGTTACAGATGTTACAGCAAAGTTTTTTTTGTCTTTTTAGACAAGAAAAAAGATTGTTTTTAATGTAACTGACCACCATGCATTTGTTCCTCGTTGTTAAGTGTGGAGAATGCTATGTCACTGGAAGCAGTCTTGACTGAGGTTGATGGCAAGGTTTTTAGACTGGAACCACTTCCATCACCTGTAAAAAACAATCAAGTTGATAACTGCAAATTAATGGCACTGATGTACACCAATAAGGGTTAACCCAATACGAAGGCCTCATTTGATAATTTTGACAATAAATAAATTAGGTTACAGGCCGCAACTCTGTATTTCTGTGGAAAAGAGTTTTTGGTTGGGAAATGCAATGGGTCATGCATGGGTGCCAGTGTTTTGGATGAATGAGCGCAAATGATCAGGCTGTTGTCAGGGCGATTTTCAGCATGTTTGGGGCAGTTTTACTATGGTTTTCAGGGTTATTAGTCAGGCAGTAAATTGGTAGAGGGTGCTGTTGAACATGTAGCTGAAAAATATTGAGGTCGATTTCGTGGAAAAATAAATCACAGAAAGTATGCTCAGTTTGTGATTTTCTGTTAGTCCCGACCCTTGTCTAGGAATTCTGGTCAAAATTATATTCAAGATAACTACTTTAACCACTCCCCCAGGGGCATTTTGTCCCCCTGTTGGCAATTTTTTTGGCTAAAACAGCAGAAAAAAAGTGTAGGTTTGTTTTGTGAAAAAATGAATCACAGAAAGTAACCTCCATTTGCGATTAAGTAAAGCCTCCAACCATAGGCGTAGAGTTTTGCACATCAACGGGGGTGCGGCGAAAAAAAATACTAACGTCAGAAGGACGTTTTGCACGCCATATACAAGTTAAAGCGTCGTCTATGTAAGCACGTTCATCACCAACGTAATTTCGTTTGTTGCGTAAGTGTTGTTCGCGAATACGAGACAAACGAAACAGCGTGTTACGCACTTTGAGTGCTATCAGAAGGAAATGCGCCTTTATTTTTGCTGCGGAACCGAAAGGACACGATGCGATTGCGTTGTAAATTTAGAAAAGGTCGGGGGTGCGCGGCACCCCTGCACCCCCGTACTCTACTCCAGTGCCTCCAACCCTCCTCTACACAAATCATTAAGAATTAGATGTATTGTAACTGTTTTGGGGGCCCCCAGGGCTGTTTGTACACCCCCTAGGACTGGCAGTTTAGCAGTTAGTCTTTGCAAAACGACCCATGTGCTGTCTTAATGCAGCTGCAATCAATTTTTTTTTCTGTTTAGCAATTGTAGTCTCCCTTCATAAGTCATCAGACCCGGCAATTGTTTTTGACAAACAAGAGAAACTGTCACCAGGTGCACGAAGGCAAATGACCTATAAAACTCAATTTTTAGGATTTAATTGTGAGTTGCCACTGCTCTGTCTGTGGGAGTTTGCCAGTTAGACTTTACAGCAGGGATTCACTACACAAAGATCCTATTTGGAAATCAGTGTGACCGCTAGCGTAAAAGCTAGCACAGTGCCACAGTCAACAACTGCACTGATGAGACCTCATGTCGAAATGTTTGCATATGTGAAATAATGCAATATTCATACCATTGGACAATTAATTTAAGTGCCCAAAACCACAGGTTTATGCAAAACAATGGATATAATATATACCAATGGATATATGTGTTACAAAAATGTTATACTTCGGTACTTGCGATAAAAATCAGTTAAGCAATGTGCGTATATAGGGCAGAACTTACTTTTTACATGTCCTAGCTCACCACCATCTATTTGATGTATTCTGGTTGCCTCAAGTTCAGCTGCAGCAGTGGAAGTTTCACCAGCTGTAGAAACATATGTATTACAAATCATAAACAAGATATACTGGGATACCATCTGTTTACAAGTGCCTTGATGAAACAGAGTACAAACATTGTTGAAATTCTAGTAAAATTTTAAATAATTATTCCAGTGGTTCTCAACCTGTAAGGGCTTTTTAAGTGGTGTGCATAAAAATTGCAACATAGACAAATTCCATCCAAAAATGCCAATCGTTGTGAAATTGCATGCTGCGACATGTGTTATGAACTTTCAATGGGCATTAAATCCTGTTTCTGGTTGTTAATTGGCATTTTGATATTCAGTTTAAAGTACAACACAACCATGCTTTAACACATAATACACTGACAAATCTTGTGCATCACAGTTTAAAAATGAAAGCATTGTTGTTGGTTATGTTTCACTCAAACAGTTTTCTGCTTCGAAAACAGTTACCATCATTTTCCGGCGACTGTTTTGACAGTTGGGCCTTGGAACTTGTTGCGCCATCTAATGTTTTTGATGAAGTAGATTTTACATTTGTTGAAGCCAAACCTTCTCTGCAAGCTGTAAAACAATGAGTCACAATATATAGTATAGCATATATCTTTCTTTTTCTATCAGTTATATTTAAGTTCAATGCCATGTAATCGGCAAAGTTTTGTCAGCAAAAAAGATAACAGAAACACATTTTTAATACACAAATACCAAATAAATATAGTACTGACGGATTTTATGCATCTTGGAAATTGTCGTACCGCTGACAGCACTATTGACAGGATCAGATTCTGAACTGGTTTCACTACGTCCACTTCCAGAGGCTTAGATTGAAAATTATAAAATAACAATAATGGTCATTAAAGCACAAACTTTCCAATGCGCTGCACATACCTGGTTTGTGTCCGAGCAAAAGGCCACACACAAAACGACGAACCATTGCCCAATGGGGTTTGTAAATCAAATCGTCTACGATTTGATCAAATTCTTCATCTGACATGAACATAGAAATGTAGTATGCACCAAACATTTCTTGCAGAACTTGATGAAGGTAGTAGAAGAGAACATCTCTCCCATCAAAGACTCTACGACTGGGAAACCGGGAGAACTTTGCCATTTTGAACACTACATCCTGTACTTTTACATCTTCTAAACCTACTTTTTGAAGGTCATCATGTGTGAACACAACGGTTTTACGAACCATGCCTTCATATGCAATTTGGCTAAGTGGCAACTTGAGGTTTTCTAATTTCTCTCCTTTTGCATGCTCAGAGTGACCAAGTTGTTGCAAAACTTCATCAAATACATTAGTTATGGTGGAAATACTGTGCACCTCACCAAATAACCCAGCATAAACAATAAATTGTAAAAGCATTGGATTGCGGTATAAATCAAGCAATTGTGGAGATTTAGTTGCATGTTTGTTCCACAGTTCATTTGCTTTATTACATGCGTAACCAATACACAATGCCTTTGCATCCTCAGGAGAAAGATCACTGACATAAATTGTTGGCTTAGGTCGGAGTCCTAATGGTATTAATAGTAATGAGTGGGGTCGAGAAGTAAAAATCAATTTAGATTTTGGAAAAAGTTGCCTGCTGCAAAGGTTGGCAAAAAGCTGTTGTACTGGCAAGGGAGTGTGATACTTCTCATTTACAGGTGCCATGTTTTCTAGTGTCCAGGTTGCCTGATCTAATCCATCAAAAATAAAAGCACACTTTTCTGGGTTCTTTATCATCCACTGGAAAACCAAACTAAGTGTTTCCTGTGAAGCATGGTTGAACTGGTTATCCAGCAGAAGCTCCTGCAAAGTCAGCTTTTTATCGCCATAGTTTAGATACATGAACCGAAGATGAAGCACTAAATGATCTTCTGTTGCTAGTTGCCTGCACAATCTCTTTGAAGGAGTAGATTTGCCACATCCAGGCGGTCCAAGAAAAGCTAGAAATATACCTTGCTGGTTGTCTTCTTTGAAGCTTGAAACTAGTTTCTCAAATCGGATGTGTTCACCAACAAATCGATCATTGTCCCGGTTTGACTAAAATCCTGACTGCCTGACTCGCCTGACTTCAACAGCAGTGTTTCCAAAAATATTTTCAGGAAAAGTAGCCTGACTGACTTTTGTGTGTTTCAATTGCCTGACTTTGGTGACGGTGTGTTGGAATTGCCTGACTTTCGTGATTGTGTGTTGGAATTGCCTGACTTTCGTGATTGTGCGCTGTCATTGCCTGACTTTCGTGATTGTGTGTTGGAATTGCCTGACTTTCGTGATTGTGCGCTGTCATTGCCTGACTTTCGTGATTGTGTGTTGAAATCGCCTGACTTTCGTGATTGTGCGTTGCAATTGCCTGACTTGCGTATGTTGGTATTAGAAATGCCTGACTTTCGTTTTAGTATAGGTACGGGAATTGCGTGGCTTTTTTGATTGGGAATATTTGTGCTGTTACTTAAACCCTGCGAAAGTAATCTGTATACTCATTATTATGAAAGAAATAGAACGTCTGAAGGTGAAATTGGTCTGCAATTCAACTTTCCAGAGAAACGTTGTATTTACGTGCTCGTAAACGGCGTTTGGTACAGCGTGATTTTTTTCTTCTTTGACGTTATCATGTAGCACTGTTTTTGAAGTTTTTTTTTGGTGTGCCTAAGTTTGTTACTGTGGTACGTTCGATTACATTAAAATCTGCTACAACAGGTTGTGTTCTTGGAAACCTAAATATTCGGTTAACTTGGATGTGTTTGCCGAAAACGATCCAATAAAAAGTTATTCGTGGTGCATTAAGTGTTTTGTTTCTGGATTCTGCACAATTTGCCATTGTCGATGTTCAATTTTCACCACAATGGGCTTTGTAACGACACAATGTTTGTGTTTTTTTAGAACACTAGCTAACCTTCCTTGGACATTTTAGGGTCGTTTTATTCCTTGCAGCAGCAGAGGTTTTAATATTATTTACCTTTTGTTGTTTTGTTACAAAGCTATTTGAATCGGATATATTTAATACCGACTACCTAACAGAATCTGTTCTGGTGCTCGAGGAGGGAAATATTCCAGTAAGTAATATTGTTTTGGAATTGTATGGCCGTGTTTGACAGAAATCGCTTTTCTAATTCACTGATTCGACAATAATGTCGTTTGCGTAAATGTTTCAAGTCCTTTTTTTGAGCACATAAGAGATAAAATGTACATTATGTAACACAAAAAGGCCTACACGTAAAGTTTGGGTTTCCTAACATAGGAAAAAGGCACAACAATGATGCTAAGAATTGAATTGAATAAGAACAAATAAATTAACGGCGTCTCCATTGCAGCAATTCTACCGACATGAAGGACAAACATAATATGGTGTGAGTTTGCTGCATTCTCCACAAGAGCGATGTATCCATTTGCGACAGATGCAGCACATCAACTGAAGTTCAGCTTCCGTGAAATCCCCTTTGCAACTTTGAGCGGCACACCGAGACCAACCGCATATAGACTGATGGAGGCTTTCGGGAACAAAATCATGTCCAATTTTGGACAGAACCTAAACATGAAAAAAAGGAAATCATTTGCTGCCAACAACAATCAAATGTTGACGACTACATTTCAAAATCTGTGTACTAACCTTGGGCTGGAACATATCTTTTTTCAAAGCTGCTAGAACACGTTTTCTTTCTAGTGAAGTGAAGCGGACTGTGGGTGTGCAATTACTGATTGTTTCTGAGCTTTTCAAAGTAAACGAAACCCAATTTCTTGCTTGTTTGGAGTTAAAAGAAGTCAAAGGAATTCTGTTCAAAACGCAGTACACGTTTACGATTACGTGTATTCCGCAATCAATGTTATTTTGCTGCTGTGGGGTCTAGTCGAATCGGTATACTTTCCAGGAATTCACATCCCCAAGGTGGCCAGCTGCGATGTAAAATGTTGAAATTGCCTTCAATACGGTTTGGCCAATACCAACCAATCGCGAACAAATCGACCTTGACATTGAGTCAAACAAGTGCACAGATTGGGTTTGAAAAACAGCCACAGCTAAAATCCAATGACAGTTGTTGTGGCAAATTGGAAAAAGCACAACATCCTTGTTGAGAACCAAGTTTCGCTCAATGAACCCAACCAGGCACTCCAAACGGTGATGCTGTAATGTGCAGTACATGTTTGAAGGAACAACTACAGCATTGATTGGCGAACTATTTATAAGATGCGCAATGCACATGTCCAGCGCATAGTCATCAAGCCACTGGGCATTGTCGACAAGGTTAATGCTGCTTAGCAATTGGCGGTTTTCAATACTTTTTTTTGGAATTGAGCCTAGTTCTGTTTCCCATGGAAACGATGCCTTATCAGTGTCGTGTGGAATGATTTCCCTGGCACTGTTTGTTTCGCTTTTGTACCTCTTCAAAATCGGAGATAAAGGAGGTTCAGGCGACACGTGCATTGGCATATCATCCTTTGTCGGCGTTGAGTGCCTAGCCATGGTAACAAAGGTGGAATCTGGTGCAGGGATTGTACTATAATCATAGTCCTTGGTTCTTGGCTTTTTTCGACCAGACTTTCCCTCGCCTCTCAGAGCCCTTTTCCGCAAAAGGGACAGAGAATAAGTTTTGTTGTCTCTTGTCCGTATTCCAATTGACATTTCAGCAGCAAAAATGTGAAAACATTTTCCTGTGCTACTACAAGAGCATTTTGGTTTTGGGAATAGTTGAACCGCGTGTGACGAGTTTGCAAATCTGTTGTATACGGTAAACGTCTGTATGGAAGAGCTAAGTGCCACCATATTGTGTTCAACGCAGTCAACTGCCATAGCTTTTTGAGAAGCCCGATGTGTTGGACGTTTTTCTGTGGAGTGTGAGACAGGTTTGAAGGTTTTTTTTATTTCTGCCACAATTGACTTCGGTGAAGCTACTTTTTGGTTCAACCACTGGCAGTCGGATACTCCCCTGAGGGTAAATTCATCTTTAAGTGTATAGTTCCCAAGTCCGCAGTTGCTCCTTTCAAACTCGTACAAAGTATAAACTTGGTAACGATGTAATGCCAGGACCATGCAATCTACTCGCATTTCTTTCCATTCATTCCATTCTTTTAAAACTTCGTTAAAGGACTCGGAAATATTGTTAGTGCACGCGATTTGGCCCTCAAATGCGGCGTACTTCTGTGTGACGAACCGACATGAGTGTGAAAAAAGGTCATTCTTAAGGTGTTTTTCGAAGTATTTGCAAAATGGACCTGACCAGTTGACCCCACGCTCGGTCAAAATTTCATGAAATTCTTCTTGGGATTTGGAATTTATTATTTGTTCGACGTCGTCTTTGTATACTTTGATGTCATCCATCTTGCCTCCATTTTTTTTCACCCAGTTTTCGACGTCGTGCAGTATGTGGTTTGTGCAAAACACAAGCGAAATTTTGGGAGAAACTTGTCGGAATGCATTAACAATGCCCGCTTCCCTATCAACAACCACAGGTATGTGCAACACCCTGTCGAAACCGATTGCTCCGAAAATTCCTTTTAAAAACTCGTTATGAAAAGTTTGAAATTTTCTTTCATGCAAAAGAAATCCAATTGGAAAAATAGGATCCTTTCTAATGCGAACATTTCGTCCAACAAGAGGTGAAATATAGAAGTCGCCCAAAGAGAATGTGGTGTCGTATGAAATTAGATATTTGTACTGAGGACCCAAAAGGAACAGTTTTTTAACGTAAGTTATCATCTCTGGCAAAAAAAGGATTATTGTTAAATCTGGTGTGAACGAAATTTCGCAAATGAATCCACCCAGCTGACCTTGGAGTTCGCAAAGGCTAAAAATTTCGTCGTGAGTTAGACGTTGCTCCTTGCGTTGCTCATATGCAATATTATCGCACTGTTTCGTGTTACGTGGCCTATTCACTAGCATTGACTCAACCTCTGCCTGATCTTGTAGCAGGGCATAATTTATTTTTGGCTTGTGTAGGTTGCCTAGAGATTTTATATCCTGCAGCACCTCTTTCTTGACAGGAACAAACAGTCTATTCCTGGATTTGCTGTTTCCATGAGGTTGTGACTCATAAACGGTGTGGTCACCCATATAATGAACAACATACGTTGGTGGAGCATCACTTTCCATGTCGTCAATTGAGCACACGACGTGTTTTATAAAACGGTCGCTTGAATTTTTTCCGCCAAGTTTTGGATGCTGGATATGGAAATACCACTTTCTTAGTGACTTTCCAAACCTTTTATTTCCCCGATTAACCCATATATATTGGTCATAGTGAAAATCTTTTCCTAACTTTTTTGTTTTTCCTTTGTACAAATATACATCTCCTCCTTTCGGTTTTATTGGTGGTTCGTTTACAACTGTCTCGTGCTTTAGTAAAAGTAATATTTCTTGATGTGTAAGACACTCAGTCACACCTTTTTGAATTGGATTTGCACCCATGATTTTTCAGAGAGAACGCTGATAAAAACTCGCTACTTTCCCAAATACACTTTCAGCAGCAATGCTCAAATCCACGCCGTCTTGTTGCTATTTAACGTACAACACGTGATTGTGACGAAAGAATCGATGGACAATTGCTATTCGATTGAACCCAAAAGGTCGTAATTAGTGATGTTCCCAGTTCCAAATTATCCGGCCCGGCCGGATCCGGATAGTTATTAATCAAATCCGGCCGGATAATTTGGATCCGGCAGTTTGTTAACACTGATTCGTATATTATAGCAAAAATGCTATGTTAAGGTTAGCCTGTCATAAGTGGAACAAATCAACTTGGGCATTTATTAATATGGTATAACACGTCACGAAAAACCTTAATAACAAATAACAAAAAAATCTTACGTCGGCGAGTATAACAGACTGGGTCCCAAAAACGAGTAATTTGCGAATTGTTTGTACGCTTTTAGGACAGAAATGCTTTCCCAACTATCCGGTAAAATTAAGTGTATTATCCGGCCGGGTCCGGGTACTGAAAATTGGTCAATATCCGGCCGGGTCCGGGTACCCGGATCCGGCGCAACCCATCACTAGTCGTAATAGAAGTTTGTAATGACAAAAAAACTTACACACCGACGAAACAAATTCCAATCTGTTCGCCTTGGGAGTTAATTCCACCGGATAGTATTTATCCCTTGTTAGAACCCACAAAACAACTTAGTGCTATAGTTAGTACAAACAGTACAACGCACAGCAGTCAGGTGGCCAAGGTTTTTTGACAATCACGAAAGGCAGGCAATTCCAACACACAATCACGAAAGTCAGGCAATTCCAACACACTATCACGAAAGTCAGGCAATTGCAACGCACAACCACGAAAGTCAGGCAATGACAGCGCACAATCACGAAAGGCAGGCAATTCCAACACACAATCACGAAAGTCCGGCAATTCCAACACACAATCACGAAAGTCAGGCAATTGCAACGCACAATCACGAAAGTCAGGCAATGACAGCGCACAATCACGAAAGTCAGGCAATTCCAAAACACAAAAGTTAGGCAATTCCAACACACTATCACGAAAGTCAGGCAATTCCAACACACTATCACGAAAGTCAGGCAATTGCAACGCACAATCACGAAAGTCAGGCAATGACAGCGCACAATCACGAAAGTCAGGCAATTCCAACACACTATCACGAAAGTCAGGCAATTGCAACGCACAATCACGAAAGTCAGGCAATGATAGCGCACAATCACGAAAGTCAGGCAATTCCAAAACACAAAAGTCAGGCAATTCCAACACACTATCACGAAAGTCAGGCAATTGCAACGCACAATCACGAAAGTCAGGCAATGACAGCGCACAATCACGAAAGTCAGGCAATTCCAAAACACAAAAGTCAGGCAATTCCAACACACAATCACGAAAGTCAGGCAATTCCAATGGACAATCACGAAAGTCAGGCAATTGCAACGCACAATCACGAAAGTCAGGCAATGACAGCGCACAATCACGAAAGTCAGGCAATTCCAATACATATTCACAAAAGTCAGGTAATTGCAACGCATAATCACGAAAGTCAGGCAAGTTCAATACATATTCAGGGAAGTCAGGCAATTCCAACGTACGATGATTACATGGCTATTTTCCCTGAATTTTTTTTTGGAAACACTGGTGCTGAAGTCAGGCGAGTCAGGCAGTCAGGATTTTAGTCATGCCCATCATCAACTGCCTGTTGCAACTTTTCTTCTGCAAATTTTAAACAGGTTTTTCAGATGATAAATCCATGTTACTGTGTTTTTTAGACAAAACAGTGGGCTCTAGCATCTATGTTTGGCTGGTTTGATTTTAGTGCAGCATGCTGCATAACCACAACGCAAATTGAGGATTAGTGTTTATCTGTCAAATTATATTGTAATGGTAACGTCTAATGCCACAGAAAAATGATAAAATCCAAGTACAAAAACGGGAAAAAATTGTCTGCTGTTTAGTTTGTTAGCCAACCGTATAATGTATCATCATATTTTCATTTCAAATGCTTCTTTACAAAGTTTTAGTTGATCTAACTCTTATTTTAGGTCAATTTATGGAACTTCTTTGCTTCGTAGGGGTAGAAACATACATAATTTCAGATGACATCGACAAACATCACAGAGTATGTTTAGTTGTAGCAGGCAAATTTCGAGTTGTAACTCTCGGATTGGTTGGATTTTTACCCACAATTCAGTATACTTAATGGAGCTTTAAAAAAACTGCTGAAGAACGCATATTAGTATTTCTATGAAAATAAGTTTGGCGGCGGACAATTTGCACCTTGCATTTAATCCTCTGTCACAAAAGAAGGACGCCACAAAGCAATCAGTGATGCATGGGGTTCAATTTTACGTTTGAGCACATGTGCCAGATTTAGGCAGTTTTAAGTAGAGTTTTGGGCGTTTAAAGTCAGGTAGTTACGCGGTAACGGGTGCTGTATATAATTGAGCTGAAAAGGCGGTTCAATCTTGAGGCTATATCTGCAGAATAATCAAAGACTTGAATTACAAAAAATGTCTGGTCCAAGAACACCATCGGTGACGGGACCTGCAGCCAACATGGTGTCTGACGGAAGTCAATGTTCATAACGACAGTGATGTTTCAATCCTGCTATAACTGACAAATCGCATCCTAAAAGCATGAGCAATCAGTCATGTTGTGTAGCAGCCTACTGTTAATGCCACAGTTCTAACCCGCTTTATAGCCAAGTTAAATAATGTGAGTGATATTTTTTATTATTGTTGAAACTTTCTACTAGTTCTGTTTCTCAATCGAAATCATAATCACTCCGCAAAACATGGGACACAAGCCAGGTTTTTTTACAAAGTTGTGTATTTTCTGTTTTTTCAGAGGAAGAACTTTCAGCGATTGTATGAGAGTGTTTCCGTTCCACAGCAAAAAAAGCTTCATCGTAGACAAACGTAGGTGTTTTAGCTACAGTGTTTGTTTTACATGTTGGCCAAACAAGCGTGAAGAAAATTCCATACTTTCTAAGCCCATGTGATCGGCGATGCCTTGGTTACTTACTGGCACCGTAGCTTCATTTGACAGTTTGGCTTAACACTAGATACGGTAAACTGGAATCTTCTGTCCACCGTAATCCATATTGGAAATAGCTGTCCCTGTACTGTCGTATCTACCAACTGATTTAAACGTTTTCACAAACACTTTTACTTCCCGTATGTTTGCTCAGTTTCGCTTGCCACAGCTACAAAAAAATATTCAAACACTTGTCCTCAAATGGTTTGTAAAATGGTTACGTAGGTTATTTGTGATGTCACGAGGTTATGAGTTGTGAGTTAACTATCAAAACATTTAATGGCTTGGCCTAATGCCACATAACCAGAATGTTTGCAGTGGCAACATAAAAGCGCATGTGTAGAATGGTTTCATATCTCCGTCGAAACTCTTTCATCAATTTTTCGCGGCACAAACAGTTTTCGAAACCTGTTTAATGCATTATTCTGACAAGCTGTAAAGTGCTCTATTCGTTTCGTTCTAGTAGACTAAAATGATCGCATGTTTATCATGATTCTACACGGACAGAATGCTTTTAGCTTAAATGCTGAAGTCAGACACATTCTTATTTTAATCGGAATATTGCTTTCCTCAAAAACAGAGGTCGGTGTTGTGACAACCAAGACATGCACGTCCACACCTTCTAGTATCATGCTGAACGACAGAACTTTTTGCTCGCACTTGCACTCCGCCCCAACAACTACCGTAACTGGATTTGATGGTTGCGGCTGACGATGCGTAGCGGTCGCCGATTTTTCCGCGCTTTTGGAAGCGCCAAGAGGCTTTACACTAGCAGTCATTGGTAGCGAGATTGCTGACAACCATAAACAAAAATGAAGAAATCAGTAAAACATTATCTGCAGTGACAATTTTAATGTGACGGTCTTAGTCACATAATATGGTCAATTCGATTCTATGTTGTTGCTAGGGCAAGACACAGATATTAATAAATGCGTCGCATTAAACTCACATTTTTTCATCTCCAAATGGTCGAATATAAATGCTAAATCAGTTGGGTTTCGACTTGAATACAAGTATTTGTATTCCAAACTTCCCTAGTAAAACTTCCCTACCTCGTTTATCTTCTGATTCTGTAATGGTTGGTTCATGATAATGGGAGTGATGGTGATGGTGATCTTCCACAGTCTGATGCAGATGTTCATCCACAGTTTGATGGTGATGATGTTCTTCCATAGTTTGATGCAGATGTTCTTCTACAGTCTGATGGTGATGTTCTTCTACAGTCTGATGCAGATGTTCTTCCACAGTCTGATGCAGATGTTCTTCCACAGTCTGATGGTGATGTACGTCACCAGTATGTAGGTGTAGGTTCTGCAATGGAACCAGCAAAAGTAACCAAACATACAAATAAAAGACAGCATGGTCATTGAAATATTCTGAAATCAAAAACTGTTTCTAAACTGCCCACATGCGCGATTGAATTTCTTCAACCTCTACCACCAGTACAGCAAATCTTAATCATCAAAAACAACAAGCTTACCTCGGTAACAATGTTTTGTGGATCTTCTCCTTCTGTTTGTTGTTCGGACATTCTTGGATTGGCAGGTGTAGCTTTGTATTGCAAGTACAGTATAGAAATATATTACACATATATAGCCTACGGTGTGTAAAGATTTGTATATTATGCAATTCAAAAACACACATACTCATGAACATAAAAGTAAACTAAAGCATTGCAGATGACAGAAAAAAAAACTAAAGTACACATATGTGGTCACTACAGTAAGCAGTGACAGGCAAAGTAAGCAAAACTATGGTTAATTTGTTCAAGCCAGTATTGAAGATTGCAGGCAAGGAAAAACTTTTGTTTCCGCCGTTTGGCATCTTGCATTGAAATGGTGGAACTGACTGCTTGTAACTTGCTAGAATTTTACAAATTATTCTACAGAAACACAAGGATTTAATATAACTCAGTTGTAACTATGGGAATTCAACTTGTGTCAGTTGTCAAAGCAGGCACCGCATGTAAGAATGGTAGATGCTCAATAACCACCACACAGACGGGCGATAGGGATTTTCCCGTTTCAAGCGTGGTTACTTTAAGAATGATCCTCGTCCTTTCAAGTAAACAAGACGGGAAACGAGTCATGCGATTGGCAACATTCAGTTAAAAGCAGTGGTGGTTTAAATTTTTTTGTCAGCCGGTTCTATCACAAAAGTTATATTTTTCAGCGGGTTATGTTACAAAAAGTCATATTGATAGCAACCAGTAATGCTAACCGGTTCGCTGATCTCATAAAATTTCGTGAGACGGTTCTATGAACCGGTGCGAACCGGCTGAATCCCACCACTGGTCACAAACCACAAGTAAATACATGTGGAGTTATCAAAATCTATTCACCAAGGCGACAACTCTATGTATTAAAACATTAACAAACTTCTGTCTACGGCACAACACATGCTTACCGACCCTAAGACAACATTCGTTAACATCACAAATTCGCCCCATTCCCTAATGACGCAACAAAGTACAGCACGCCATACGAAAACACAACAGTGGTGACGTCACAAAGCGCTACGTTTCGCTTTCAGTTTGTCGTGATTCGAATTCCATTATGAAACTGAATCTGACGACGAAAAGGAACGAATAAAATTGATATCTTTATGCATGGACTAAACTATAATTTATACCAAATACTGATGGTAGTTTAGCATTAGAAATGTTTGTGCACCAATCTGTCAGGATGTTGTTGAGTTTGCATATTATAGCTGAATACTGAATTTTATACTGGTTTACCATCTGCACGGACAGTGTGAAGTTCTTAACAGTGCAATTCACAAACAACATAAATAACAAACTTACTTTTCGGCACAAGAATATCGAAAAGGACTGTTAGCATGAGGTAATCATATTTGAATAAGCGCAATTTCGGACACAGTTATTTCAGTTACGTTGACAAATTTTGGCTACAAAAAAGCATTGATGTCCTTTCAGACTCTTGAGCGTCGCAACTAAAGAATGATACTTAGTTCAGATGTTATTATAAGAGGTTGAGAGGTACCGTCTTCAAAATTCCGGTCATTTTCACGTACACTGGAATTAAACCGCCAATTTTCGTAAATGTTTGGACGACTGGGAACTCTACACAATTGCTATGCATGGTTTCGATTACGCGTCATCAATGGTTCAAACATCACAATGCTGCAGGTAAAGATTGGCTGAAATGCATTGGTTTAGATAAGAGCTATTTACTAAAACGTGTGTAGCGCAGCCCTTAATCCTTTTGTGGAAAAACTTTAGCCAAAGCAGAATTTGTCGAAAAATGTAAGTACCAGATATCAAAAACAAAAACTTTTTCGTATAGGCGAAGAAAACATCTTCAATTCACGGCAACCAGCATGCGTGGCACCAACTTTCGCTGTTGTGTGCGTTTTTACTGCGGTGAATAAATCTTGATCATATTGAAACTGAAAGTAGACTGACACTAAAGCTTATCTGTTATGTTTTTTTGTTGGTGCGTACAACTAAGTTGAGAAAATTTCGTAAATTTTATAATGGTTTGCAAAACGTTCTTAAGTGACCTAGTGTAGGGATTCCCAAACCGGGGACCGCAACGACTGCACTGGGGTCCGTAATGAAAACAATTGCTACATTTTATACAGTGCGTAAGCAGTGATCATAACTGGATTGGTTTCGCAAGCTTTACAATACGAACAATATATATTTACTCTACTTTTGAATGGTTCTTACACTATCCTTGTATCTTACGATTTCAAACTTTTTACAAGTTTTTCTTTCGTTTCTTTTACTACGCGTCTATGACGTAAGAATTCACCCTAATTGCTATTGTTGATATTGTTTGTGGAATTCCCAACGCTGATTACGTTGCAAAATGATATGACGTAAGACAGGGGGTCCGAGAAAAACAGGTTCACCAAATGAGGTCCACGGCCAAAAAAGTTTGGGAATCCCTGACCTAGAGAATTAGGAGAACACGTTTATAATTTTTTTTTGAGTTTTTTGTTTCTTATGCTGCGATTTTGCCATCTAACGAGGCACTAAACGCGCACATCAATGCAATGCAGCTACTAGATGCGCAAGCTTTTCTTCGACTAAACGGAAATTTTTGTTTATTGGTACTTATATTCTTCGACAAAGGATTTAGGGCTGCGCTACACGCGTTTTAGTAAATAACTCCTATCTAAACCATGCATTTTCAGCTAATCTTTACATATAACATTGTGACGTCAGACCCATTGTGACGCGGAGTCGGAACCATGAATACTTCGAAAATATCTGAAACCAGCATTGTTAAAAGTAAACAAACACATATTGTCCGAGATATCTTTGGTCCAAGTAACACAATTATGTCGCAATTCCAACTGCAAAACTGCTAGTTATCAATGAATTAGTAAAACCACCACGAGCAGCAAATCTACTACTTCCAAAACAAGTTTCGTATAAAAAAGGGCTTCTGTAGTTGCGAGATTACAGCGAAGAAAACTGTTTCATCGCCAACACCTAGAACTGCCAAGCGCCTGTGATTTTATTATTTGTAACCCAGAATATAGCTGGTCGGTGTTGCCTATGCACCCTGTCACTTATCAGGGAAACGAATCGGCCCGACCGCATTTAGCTGCTGTAGCTTCCGCCATAACAACCTGTTTTAATTGTGGTTGATACAGTGGCTGGAATTAGCGTTTGACAATAGACTATAATTTTGTTTTGACGATATATAATACCTTTAGCACTGGCGTTTGATTCAAATACAATTGCACAGCAGCCTGGTATTTAAAAATATACGTTGACCCGATATACTGTAGTGTGGCGACTGAACTTGTTCTGAAATTAATAATCACTTGTTCGAAGGACTGTTTTTTTGCTTCGCTTTGATTTATCCCATAGATATCATAACTATTGAACAATATAACGTATACCGTCACTGAACCGCAACTCACAGCTAGGTTTGAGGCAAGGAAAATGTTTAAACCCCTCCGGACTAGTGCAAGCAAAATAACAACAATAAACGTTTTGAAGTGCGTCATTTTCGAATCCATTCATACGTCGCATTGTTTCAAAAATTTCCTGGTGATATCAATGCTAGTGAACTTTCGGCACAGGAAATGCGTGCAGAGCATAATGGATTAGCGATCCATCGCCTTAACCACTCGGCCACCTCGTCGTCCAAAACCTGTTGTTCAATGAAATATTTATGTGAGAATTGTTTGGAAAAAATATTGTCTTGTAAAAACTACTTTAGTTCGGTTTAATATTGTCAATTGCACTTACATAAACTTGATATTTAACTGGTTTGCCACATCTTTCGATAGTTCAGTTGGTGCGGCGGTAGAGTTTATTTGCTTGGCCATAATGTTTACTCTACTGTGGTTCGTCTCCATTAGTTCCTACCTAGTTTGGTTCCTAACGAATCGACATCAAATGCAAAGAACCACAAAGTGGAAGATTTCCTGGTTAGTTAACCGGCAAGACCACATCGCAAGCTGCACTTCGGAATGGGACGATCACGCCTTGTCATGCAAGAGCATAAAGTGTTGTCTGATTACGGTTGTAGAGATCCCCTACGTCAGTGATTCCCAACCTTTTTGTGGTTGCGTACGACTTGGAGGTAAAACAATTTCATCGCGTACCACCTAGTTAAGTGTGACAAAGTAACCTAGAGGATGAAGTAACAAACATTTAAACATTTTGGGATCATTTACGGCTTTTTCAATTCGAACAATATCCGCTAATTACGGAAAGGTGCTCGCGTACCACCTGGAATGCCGTCGCGTACCACCGGTTGGAAAACACTGCCCTATACGTATGTGGAAGGTCTGGAAAGTCGTGCGCTAGCTCACCAGTGTATCCTGTCAACATTACGCGCGTCGGTTTCAACAAAAATTCCCCACATATATTCAGAGAACAGTTGTCGAAAAAGGAACATTACAACGAAACGGCGTTAGATAGAGCATACCGGTTTAGTTGTGTCAATGCAGACAAGAAGATCCTGTTGATCCAATCTTCAACCACAAAGCTTAACCATTTTGTTAATAAGTTCTGAACTTTAATCAAATACACGAGTACAAACGCACACAGCAGACACAATCAGTAACGTTGGCAATATTTGTCAAGCACTCGGAAAGATCGAACGTCGCTCATAAACTGTTCATCAGTTGGTCTCAGTCGCATTTTGAGGTAAAGCCAACGAACATAGCTTGACACCCTCGTGTAAATCCCAGGTTTGTTTACGTTTCCACAACCGATGCCCCAACTTGTGATACCCCAGATAATGTGACGTGCCGTGTTGGGGTCTAAACATGCCAAAGGACCCCCACTGTCACCCCGACACGTGTCAAGGGCCATCTTTCTGGAAAACAAAAATGCCAATAGTTTACAAAAAATGGGATTTCTATGTTAGAAAAGTTTTTACAGTTGCCTAAAATGTTTATATTAAACGTGCGAGTCATAATAACCGAAATTGTACGTTTGGTTCAATTGCTGAACAAACAAAACGAAAAATACACAAGTGCTTCAGGCAAAAAAACTACCTGCAAATGCAAAAGTTAAAACAGACATCGAACAATCGCAACAACAAACAAATTACAAAACGTTGCATTCTAAACTAAACAGGAAAGCAAGAGGTGTTTGATAGATTAACTTTAAAAGGCTGCATTGGTACAGAAAATTGTTGTTCTCACCGCAGCGCACATCATGGAGTGCTTAAGGTAGTCAACACCGAGAGGTCGGCTGCAATTCTCGTTGGGAAATACGCTCACTGGCGCCTGCTGGAGGCAGGGTGGATAATCCGTGGGGTTAACTGCCGAACAACAAGCATGTTGTGTTGTGATTCTTAAAGGTTGTGGTTGGCAAGACTTTTGCAAGTTTCGTCAACACCGCATCACAGTGTTCGTTGTTGTAACTGACAAATGTTATATATGCCGACCGTAGATTGAATGCGCTATACTATGAAATTGTACCGACAGAATACAGAGGTTAATTCATAACGCGCAGGTGTTAGAAATACTTTCATATCGGTTTGTGGAAAGATTTGGGAAAAGAAAGAAACTTGAAGTTTTCAAAAACCTTTGTCTATGTGCAAAATACTGAAATGAATAACCTTGAATTAGAAGCCAAAACCTAAATTGTTAAACAGACATTTCAAACAAAACATGTGTTTATCATCAGTGCTGTATTACATGATTATAAGCTGCATCGAATGCATCGCCTACATTCACAGGCTGGCAGGCGGATGGAAAGCCAATTTCGAAACGTGTTTGAAAATAGTCCAGCATTCCAGTTTTTACCGTTTTATTCAAAAACCCTTATCTAATGACGTAACTGTCGATAAACAACTGTTAAAGCGACTCATGCACAGAAAAACACAAAAAACTTACAGTGTCTGGGACCATGCGCCCCCCAACCAGATATTCCACATCGAGATTGTGGCGAAAACTGGTTTTGCCCGAGAGGAAAACATGCTGGTCGTACAAATCGACTGCAACCATAGAAATAAGTTTAAAATGAAACACTGATATCTCCACGTGATATTTAATAACTCCTTGCTTCGGGCGTATTACGTTTACGTTGTGTAAAAACCAAGGCAATGCGTTCTCATTTGGACCAGGACTCTTGTGAATTTATCTTACTTGAATGAAACGCATTGTCTCAATTTAATCAACGCCAAGTCGTTGGTTGGACTCGAATGATACGAGTAGTAAGGATGTATGTAAACCTCTTCAATATCTAGGTCACGTGAATCCTCTACGCCCTCTGATTGGCTGAATTGGAGTCCGTCACGGTTGTAGTAATCGCCCACCCGAACGATCGTCTCATTGGTGAACCTGTAACCATGGAAATGGTTTCCATGGTAATTTAAAAGAACTTTGGAAATTACTCACGATTTCGAACTGGATTCGACACAATGTGCGGCTGTGAGGACATAACATCTGTTGATGAGAGTTCCTCCGCAAGAGTGAGGGGTGCGGCCTCTTAATGGATACTTCTTACGTATGGAAACCTGTAAGAATGACAAAAATACCTCGCACACTTGATGTAAACATATAGATATTAAGCTTATATTGGTTTTTAACCGGTGAAAAATTTACCAGTAGGGGGAAATTTTGGGTTTTTGGGTGATTAGTCGGCACCGAATTATACAAAAGTAGTTACAAGAGAAATATTATGATCTGTATTCACTGTGTGTCGTAGGTTTTTGGCAATTGGTCATGCCATGTGGCCGAAACAGTGAAAAAAGGATAACAGATATAGCAAAAAAGCAATCACTAAATTCTACATTTAAAAATTTGAATACTGGTGGGAAATAGGGATCCCGATTAAATTTAAGATAGGAAATGAGATGAAAAATGGTTAAGAACCAGCACTGTTACAGACACACGTGCACATGGAAGTAAGCGTTTATGAAAGCCGGGATCTGACTGACAACGAATATAAGACATGGGTTTAAATTGAGCTCTCCTATAATTGTACGTTTCAACATAACTTTGCAAATCTCCCAAAAAATCATTTACCTGCCACGGCTGACTCCCGGGGTTAGCGTTGACCCCTTCCACTATTCTCAATCCGTCTTTGACCTCAGGACAGAAAGCCGGAACAGGAATATCGGTGGTGACTTCGCTGCAAGATTCTTCTTGCAGTTTGCTACCTGGGAATATACGAACACAAAGCACTGGCTTTAAACAACACGATCAGCCTGGATGTTGATGAGACGTTTTTTACATCATAATATTGCTGTGTTTACTTTCAGGGAACTGATGATGCCAACAGGGCGAAACATATATTCCTAACAACTGTGTATTGTGCGCATATTGCCTTACGGTTTTTTAGTATTTGAAGTCATATGGGGATATACGACGTACACTCTACATGAATAAAAATGTTTCATGGCATAGTGATACAAGCGTTCAAATCCCTCTCGTAGTTTTTAGGTTGTAATATTGTCCAAAAAATACTTTTTATGAGTTTTAATTAAAAAGTTTACAACACAAATGACACGCTTGACCGAGTTGTGCATTCCCGTAATAAATTGTGAAAAACTTTGTACAACTAACCTAAATCTTGGTCAGTTAAAATCCGAAAATGTTCCGTCCTTTGCGGGTAAAAGCAATGTGGTTGGTTTCTCCAATGGAAGGCAATCTTCTCGTAATTCTAAACAGCAGAGAGCAACTACACAATTGCATGAAAATCTTTTAAAATCTCAAACTTTTTCCGAATAGAGTTAACATTGTTGAATATTCAGCAATTAGTATTAGAAGTATTGAATATAAATTGTCTTTACGCATCACAAAGCCAGATATCTTTTGGTAGAAAGCATTATCCATTCTTTTCTAGTTACAAATGCATTACTTTTTCGACCCAACATTTAAGCATAGGCAATACATATATATTTTGCACTATATTGTATACAATAACAAACTAATGTTAGCTTACGGTAAGACGTAGGTAAGAGCTCCGTTATAATATATCATGATCGATATGGTGTGAATACGAATAATGATTTGAAACTTAGTCCCTCTGCTTAATCTTGCCCTACCCAGACCGCATAAGGGCCTTGCACTCCATTCATTTCCAGTTGGTCCGTTCTTGATGATTAGCTGTGTGTTACATACAAAGCGAAACCATCACAACCAGCAAGTTTATTCAATTCAATGTTTTACAGTATGATAATTTGTATTATCATAATCTCCTGATAGCAATATACCCAACAGAAACACATTCTACTTGAATAAGCTATACTGATGATGTTTAGAAGCATAGGCGATACATATACATATGAATATATCAATTGAAAAGCTTGTGAAATAACGACTCCGGATTTATTACAGAACTTGCTACAGGAAGTTGAAAGTTTGTTCAATTTATTGTAACCTTTTCCACCGACCAATGGCATATTTGAATTAGAATGGCTTGACAGCGCCATCTAGCGGATGAACCAAAAGAAGGCACAAAAACATATGAACTTTTAATTCTTGCTGATTCTTTTTGAAAATGGTTTGTTCATGCCAAAATAATGTTTTTGTGAAGTACATTGTTAGTTATCTGACTTAATCTTGCATGCCTCGTGTTGTGACACTAGTGACCTGTAGTAACCCAGATGGACAGTACTATTATGGAGGTGGTTTGAGTTTCTTCTCACCAAAAGATCTGTTTGGGTGATAGTTTGCTTATCAAGCTATGAACGGTCGTTACATCGCTGCTTTTCTATGCCGTGTAAATATGTTTTTTATGTCGTGTTATTTTATGAACAATAGTGAATATCGCCACTGAATTGCAACTCACAGCTAGAGTGGAGGCAAGGAAAATGTTCAAATCCCTCCGGACTCGTGCAATCAAAGAAAACTTTCGGAAATGCGTGCAGAGCATAATGGATTAGCGATCCATCGTCTTAACCACTCGGCCACCTCGTCGTCCAAAACCTGTTGTTAAACGAAATATTTATGTGAGATTTTTTTGAAAAAAATATTGTCTTGTAAAAACTACTTTTGGTTTAATATTGTCGGATACGATAAATTGCACTTACATAAACTTGATAGATGGTTTGCCACATCCTTCGATAGTTCAGTTGGTGCGGCGGTAGAGTTTATCACAAATACATCTGAAGCACAAAGCATTTTAGGTAAAAGCACTTTGAAAAAGAATGCATTAAACTAACTGGTTTTACAGGATTTTTTTCTTCCTGAGTATCACAAATGCCTTCACTATCTTTAGTAAATGGAAAGCATGAAAGCTTTTCCATTCAAGGTTAGCAATTGTTACAGGCGTAAACAAATTTATTGTGCTGTTTTGGTAAACTTTGCCCATCTCAAAAAAAGTACAGTACATAATAAACGCGCTGCGTTCAGGTCGCAGTACTTTAGACAACTTGGCCATCCTGTCTATGCACTGTACTTTGTTATATTATTTAGTAATGGTAAGAAGTAGTTTTTAGGGTGCAATTACAAACCTTGTAAACGATGATTTGTTAAAAATTATTTCATCCTGGTTAATTAAATGCCTTGTTGGTTTTTGAAACTATAAAACTGTCAAAATCACAACAAAAAATTCAAAAAACACACACAAACCGGCGCAGTCTCAATCAATAATGTTGGTAATATTTACCAAGAATCCGATAAGATCGAACAAAGCTTGACACCCTCGTGTAAATCCCAGGTTTGTTTACGTTTCCACAACCGATGCCCCAACTTGTGATATCCCAGATTGTGTGATGGTTCATGTTAAGTGCCGTCGTTCTGAAAAACAAGATTGGAAATTATTTGTGGAAATATTTTTAGATGAACAAGAATGACTCGATTTAACCATACAGTAGCTAAAGTGGAAAAAGAAAATTTCCACTCTTACTGCAGTAAACATTGTCAGGCTCAAACAGCCAAGTAGGCGACTGCAATTCTCATGGACGAATATGCTCACTGGCGCCACTGGTGGCCATTTTTTGGAAAATAGTGATTAGTTTTTTTTTTGTAAAAATGAAATACGATTTTCACTTTCATTACTGTTGTCATGGATGTCACTTGTAGCTTGTTCAGTGTTAATACATAAAGATAAAAGAAATAGGGTAAGTTTGTACCACACCGAAAAGTTTTCAAGTAACATGTGCTTTGTATAATTTCACCTTTTAGCATTACCCCAATAAACAATTATATCCAGAAACATAGAAAACTTCCTGCATCCCGCATGCGCCAACCAGATATTCCATACTCATATTGTGATAAAAACTGGTTTTGTCCAAGAGGCAAACACGTTGACTGCATAAATTGACTGCAAACATAGAAATAGGTTAGTAATGGAACAGGAAAGTACATGGATTACATTTGAATAAAATTGTGATTGTGTACTAAAATCCAAGCTGACATACTGATTATTTGGGAGAATATTCAAATTTAGAAAAGTGAGATCCTGTGTAGAACGACATTGTCCCCGTAGACTTTCCACTTGAATGATTTGCAACACTATAGTTGGGAATGATCACATAGTGAGGTTTTCTCTTCAATAATTAGGTCGTGTCAATCCCCTGATTTGTAGTAACGTGTAACCACCCACCCCAGGCCCCGATCGCTGGTCTCATTGGTTAACCTGTCACCATGGAAACAGCTCAATAATACTATTTGCAAATCAATGCTCTTTATGAAACAGATTGCACACAAGAAACACTTACATTTGAGCTGAATTTAACACAATGTGAAGCTGTAAGAAGGTAATGTCAAGTGTGGGGTTTACAGCATGTTAGTGGATGTCTCCAATGCATGGAAACCTGTTGAAATCAAAAAAGTAAATTAGTTTTCTTGATGTTATGTGAATATCACATATCTTGCACACTTGCACAGAATGTCACCATTAACTAACTTAAAAGTGTTTCTTCGGTTTGACGTTGTAACACTTAAATCATTTTAACCTGTTGTCATTTTTGACAAACAAGTTGCAGATTTTAACAACTTTTTGTTAGTTTTTAAACTGGGTTAAAATATAATCAATCATATTATTCATCAATTCTTCATTATTTTGTAACAATTAAATAATAATGACTTATAAATGGTGGGGAAGGTCAACTATAAAAACATAACCTTGTCTCAGACAATTTATACAATATCATTTATGCAAAACATATTGAGTTAATTAAAAGCAATACTGCTTACCATATGTTTATTATCTTTCATTGTTATTTTCTGTTATGAGTAAGATTGCATTCTATCGGAGTGTGTTTAACTTATAATATTACAATTTGGGTGTTTTTTATCCAGGATGTCCTTGCAGAGAAGTATTGGTGCTAACAACAACTAAATTATTTCCAGTCGTTATTTTCCAATCCTCAGGTTGGCATCGCTATCACTCTGCAAAAACAACACTGGTATTCAATGACTTTGCAATTAAAAGCATCAATGCTTGTAAACGAGTTTTAGATAAAGATCATACTTTTATTAAATTCCACTTAACAAATGTAGGGGTCAACATAAAATCAAAATGAGTTTGCCCTTTCTTTATTAACAAAGTCAATCTAACCTTTTTTGCACCAACTACAAGGATTCAATGTAGGGCAGACATGTTGTTGGTGACCTTGTGAAAATTAGAGGTCATGACATTCTTTTTTTGTGTGTTTGTTTTGACCACACAGGGATTTGAATATTCTTGATGTTGCCTTGGTGATGTTTTATTCTTCAGTGCAACCTGGTGGATAAATGAAAAATGAAAGGTTTTGGGACCACTGTCGACCCGCAACTAGAGTACCACTGAAACTTGGCAAATCTCAAACAAATGCATAATTATGACTGCCAAACATAACATGTAATAAAACAAAAAAAATAGTTGTCTAATAATGCTACAAGAAATTACTGTTGTAAAGTTTATGCAGCAAAATAATGTTATATAGGCATAGTTACACACACTTGTGATAATATAGCAATATCAATACCAAGGAAAAGGTATCACATAAGTTTTCAGTATTTCTTTCATCGAAAATTACATGCAACAAAGTTAAATACTGCTTGTGGGGCAACCCAACTTTTTTGCTTGCGACCTCTTTTTCAGATCAAAATTTCCTGGGATTCGTTGTCTTGGTCAATCATCTAATTCAGTGACTCTGGACCTCTGTGTCCTGGAATATAAAGCAGTCAGAAAAGTCATTGACCTCTTTGATGTTTTGATAAATCTGGTCCTGCCAAGATTAAAGTAGGAAGTGAAAGTCACAATGTGTTTTCCATATAACCAGGTTGTTACTTGCTTCTACTGTTTTGCATATATGCATGATCATGTTGTAAACAGAACAAACATTTGATTAAAAATAAGGGTTTATAAATCACTTAGAGTGAGTATTTGGAGTTTGTGGCAGACTCCCTGACAACGCACCATGGATGGGCCAATGAGGTTAATATTCATGGCATGCCAAGTGAATTAGAAGTTCATACTTCAGTACTTATCCATGCGTTCGGGATTGGCTTGCGTTGCAAAGATATGTAAAAAAGACAAAGGTTAAGGATTTGTACAAATTTACACAATAAAATTTATGTAATGATATAAGTAATGTGGCGGTGGCAACCCAGTGGTCCAAGATAAGGGCAACATACTCTGGTTTACAAGTACATAATTTAAAAACACATGTTGCTGACCCCTGCTGCACTGACACTGGTTACGAACCACTCGTCTAAATTTGAAAATTCTCCCAAAAAATCAGCTATCCTTTGCAAAAAAATTCACAAGCTTTGCATATAAATATAATTCACTGTGACATGGAGTCCGACGGCACCACTGGTTTTAGCTTTTACATGGACATGGGGTTTCACCTTGATTGGCTTCGGAGGTTTGCACCCAGTTTTTGTGGAAATCTTCGACTGGTTGTTTGGCGAGAAAGATTGTCAAGAGCCAACATCAAGCTGCACTGATGTGATCTAACAGATCAAAACATTCGCCCAGTCGTCCAGTCTGCAACTCACTTAATATGATTTCTGTTGACAAAAGTTATGAATTAATTTAGTTTGGGGTCAGCATGATGACTAGGACTTCTTTCAGTTGTGTGGATTAGTGATGTTTTTGGAGCTGACAAGATTGGTCTTACTAATGTTTTGTATTCAAATTTACAACAAAATTTATTCTGGGATTATATTTTTTATTTGGATTGACTCGAGGATTCATTTAAAAATAAACCCAGCAACTAACTTTTAAACAGAGCGCAATTCAACTTTAAGTAAGTATTTGTGTACAACAGAACAATACAAGACATACACTTACTTCATGTTCATTAACCAACATATTCTCTCGTAACTTGATTCATGGACGTTGTCAGTTTGTGGGAATTTCACTCTTCATTTGCAATGAGATTTCTTGCATTTAAAACTAATACATTAAAAAATCAGATATTTTGGGATAGTTGAAGTTTTAATTTTATTCCAAGACCAAGTAGATCCGTCTGTTACGTTCCTACATGACAACATTCTATTCCACAAACAACCCCTGGTATTCTTTCTTCTGAAAACTGGAATAAAAATGTCGGAAAACTTTCGTCTTACTTTCTGCTTCAGACATATTTCACTTTATATAATTCGCAGCAATTTTATTTACAGCAAAAAACATTTATTTTGAACAAATCACAAAAAAACACAAATAATTCTGGAAGTCGCGTGTTTTATTTCAATCCGGACCACTGGAATCTGCATCGGATGAGAGGAAGGAATATTTACTGATCATTCAAACCCGAAACTCCCGGCTGAAAAATCACAAAACTTTTAATTTCATCAAAATTAACAAAACCATGTTTTAATGCAAATATAAATTAAACAAATTCTTACCGGGTTTTCCAGTTTTTTAATCTCTTCTCTCAAGACTCGAATAGATTCGGAATCGAATCCGCATTCATACAGCCACAACTCCTCATCCACTTTAGGGAGAATCCGACAAATATTTTCAACATCTTTTTGTTCAAACTTGTTGTCACTCAGGTTGAGAAATCTCAACTATTTAAAATATAAAGATTGGTTGGAAATCTTTGTTTTAAACTTTTTTTGAAACAGATTTTTTTTTTTTAAAACCGGATTAAAATTAACTCCATGTTTTCACTTTTGATTAAAAAAAGTAAGTTTTATAAAAAAAATCATGGATTTAAACAAATATTTATTCTCAAAATAATGAAAACCAACCTTGGGTTCCATCTTCATAATCGCTTCACAGATCATGTTTAAAGTTTCGGAATTAAGTCCGCATTTCACCAACCCCAGCTCCAAACTGGGTTCTCGAATCCGTGGGAGGAAATCCGAGAGAGCGAAAACATCCGAAATCTTCAGTGGGATTCCGGTTAAATACAACACCCCAGGATAAGAGCGGGCGATTTCATCTCTAAATATTCGGTCAACTTCCTGCAAATCTACGAGGAAATCTGAAACAGGGACAAGTTTATTAAAACAAACATGGCGGAAGTTTTATTAAATCACTAAAACTTTTTCATGCAAACTTCAAACAAGATTTCTTCACTTTTAATCGGATTTAAACAAGACAAGATCCAACAAATTAATCAAATACAAAAACATTAACTTACTGGAAGGAAAATATAAACTTTATCCGACAAAAAATATGCGACCTTCCTTTAAAACTTTCAACCTGAACATTTTTATTCCATTCTCTTCCATAAGAACAATGGAATTGCGACGTCACAATACTTACTGTGACGTAACAGTTACGTTTACAAACACGCATCACACAGACTGGAAATAAATACTAACCTCGTAACTCGTATTGATCAAGCCTTTTTTCTCGCAGGCATTTCGAAAGTTTTTTCAACAACTTCGCGCGTTTGTCTGAAAATAACAAGATCAACATTTACGGCAAAAATAGAAGCCATGTATTTGGATGGGAGAATTATTTAAACTCCCAATGTGCGTTTTCCACAAATATAACCTGCGTATATTAGATGCGTAATGATATGTGAGACTTTCTAAACCACGATGCCCGTTTACACAATATAATGGTAGCTTGAAGTGGAAAGTATGTGAAAGTTTAACAGCAAGCTTTTCGCGTAAAGCAACGTTGTGTAACAAATTGTAAACATGGTTTTGCAAATCGTTCAGGGCCTGTCAATGCAGACAAGTGCAACAAAACAAATATGTTACATAAGCAGCATCTTAACTTTGGCAATAGTTTCTTTGTCCCAGCTTTTTACACCTAAATGCCTTGTATTACTTTGCTGGTTACAATTATTACAGCAGAATGATTTTTCTATGTTTAGATGAGAAAAAAGAAAAGATTGTTTTTAATGTAACTGACTACCATGCATTTGTTCCTCATTGTTAAGTGTGGAGGATGCTGGATCACTGGAAGCAGTCTTGACTGAGGTTGATGGCAAGGTTTTTGGACTGGAACCACTTCCATCACCTGTAAAAAACAATCAAGGTGGACCTGGGCATTCCAGGCCACTGCTCTGTCTGTGGGAGTTCGCCAGTTGGACTTTACAGCAGGGATTCACTACACGAATGTCATATTTGGTTTGCCAGTGGTTTTTGAATTGGCTTTGCAAACAGGTTTTAACTTTACAAAACTACTCTTTGAGTTGTGCAACCTGCTTAACTGGGAAAAGGGGATTTAATTCAGCTATGCTGTATTCATAGTAGTGATGTGTTGCGCCGGATCCGTGTACCCGGACCCGGCCGGATATTGACCAATTTTCAATACCCGGACCCGGCCGGATAATAGACTTAGTTTTACCGGATAGTTGGGAAAGCATTTTTGTCCTAAAAGCGCAAACATTTCACAAATTACTCGTTTTTGGGACCCAGTCTGTTATACTCGCCGACGTAAGATTTTTCTGTTATTTGTTATTAAGGTATTTCGTGACGTGTTGTACCATATTAATAAATGCCCATGTTTATTTGTTTCACTCATGACAGGCTAACCTTAACATAGCATTCTGTTTGGCAATCAAACATTTTTGCCATACCGATAAAATACACTAATCGGTGTTAACAAACTGCCGGATCCAAATTATCCGGCCGGATTTGATTGATAACTATCCGGATCCGGCCGGGCCGGATAATTTGGAACTGGGAACATCACTAATTCATAGGCTAACCACTGCTTTAAACCACACCGGGAGTCCATTTCAAAAGCAAATCAAAAAAGAGGCATTTTTGGAGCCATTGAGATCTATGAATATTCTTACTGACTGTTTTAAGAACAGCAACAGCAAAATGTTTAAAAAAAGCCATAATAATTGAGAGCTGCAGACAGGGTGTACACGCACTGTTTTGGCCTATGAGGTCTCTCAGCAGGCACATTGATTTTCCAAACCACCGGTGGTTTGTCTCTGTTGTTTGGTACCCAGTATAGGGTACCCAATGGATCGACATTGACCGAAAGGTACCACAAAGTGGAAATCAGTGTGCCCGCTAGTGTAAAAGCTTGCACAGTGCCACAGTCAACAGCTGCACTGATGAGACAGACATCATAGGTCGAAACAGTGCATGTACACCCTGTCTGCAGCTCTCAAAATGTGTGAAATGTTGTTATATTCATACCATTTGACAATTAATTTAATTTCCCAAAACCACAGGTTTATGCAAAACAATGGATATAATAAATACCAAAGAATTTTTGTGTTACAAAAATGGTATACTTCAGTACTTGCACTAAAAATCAATTAAGCAGCGTGTGTATATAGGCCAGAACTTACTTTTTACATGTCCTAGTTCACCACCATCTATTTGAGGTATTCTGGTTGCCTCAAGCTCAGCTGCAGCAGTTGAGGTTTCACCAGCTGTAGAAACATGTGTTAAATTTACATTAACAATACATGATTGTTTAGATTAACACAACAAATGGATTGAGCTACTGGGGCATGCTTACAGCACTAAAACGTTGCACACCAAGTAACAGCGGCATCACAGCCAAGCCTGGTAAAGCTTCTTTTCCTGACAGCTCAAGATATAAAAAAGCACTGGAGTTTAAACTCATAACCCTGGTCATTAGGAACCATAGTTCTAACAATTAAGCTATGAAAGTAATAAAAAATGGAAACACCCAGTTTGGCTGTGATGTCACTGCCAAGAAGCAGGGAAATAAAACTCAATATTTTCAAAATTTAACCTTTTCCTGCATGTTTTGGATGTTTCTTTGAACGTCTTGAAAAAAGTCTCGCAAAAAAACCTGTACGTTTCTTTGTGGCAGAATTGGAATAAACTACAGAAAAATACTGAGTTTATCAAGTCAAGCATAACCATGATATAACACATAATACACTGTCAAATCTTGTGCAGCACAATTTAAAAAAGAAAGGATTGTTGTTATGTTATGTTATCTGCTTTGTATATATTTATCACCATTATCCAGCGACTGTTTTGAATGTTGGGCCTTGGAAGTTGTTGCGCCATCTAATGTTTTGGATGAAGACGATTCGATATTTGTTGAAGCCAAACCATCCCTGAAAGCTTCAAAACAATGTGTTGAAATATATAGTATAGCATATATATATATATCATTCTTTTTCTATTTTTTTGTAGACTTTAGTGAAGTGTTGTAATATTCATACCATTTAACAATTAATTTATGTTAATTTAAAATTATTAATGTAACCACAGGTTTATGTAAAACAATGATTATAAAAAATACCAAAAGAATATATGAATGCAAAACATGGTGGCAACATTACACTCCAGTTTGTGTTGCAAAAATGTTATAGTGCGTTACTTGCACTAAAAATCATTTAAGCAGCGTGTGTATATAGGGCAGAACTTACTTTTTACATGTCCTAGTTCACCACCATCTATTTGAGGTATTCTGGTTGCCTCAAGTTCAGCTGCAGCAGTGGAGGTTTCACCAGCTGTAGAAACATATGTATTACAAATCATAAACAAGATATACTGGGATACCATCTGTTTACAAGTGCCTTGATGAAACAGCGTACAAACATTTGTTGAAATTCTAGTAAAATTTCAAATAATTGTTCCAGTGGTTTTTAAGTTTAAGTGGTTTTTTAAGTGGTGTGCATAAAAAATTGCAACATAGACAAATTCCATCCAAAAATGCCAATCGTTGTGAAATTGCATGCTGCGACAAGTGTCATGAACTTTCAATGGGCATTAAATCCTGTTTCTGGTTGTTAATTGGCATTTTGATATTCAGTTCAAAGTACAACCCAACCATAATTTAACACATAATGCACTGTCAAATCTTGTGCAGCACAGTTAAAATGAAAGCATTGTTGTTGGTTATGTTTCACTCAAACAGTTTTCTGCTTCGAAAACATTTACCACCATTTTCCGGCGACTGTTTTGACAGTTGGGCCTTGGAATTTGTTGCGCCATCCAATGTTTTGGATGAAGTAGATTTTACATTTGTTGAAGCCAAACCTCCTCTGCAAGCTGTAAAACAATCAGTCACAATATATAGTATAGCATATATCTTTCTTTTTCTATCAGTTATATTTAAGTTCAATGCTATGTAATCGGCAAATTTTTGTCAGCAAAAAAGATAACAGAAACACATTTTTAATACACAAATACCAAATAAATATAGTACTGACGGATTTTATGCATCTTGGAAATTGTCGTACCGCTGACAGCACTATTGACAGGATCAGATTCTGAACTGGTTTCACTACGTCCACTTCCAGAGGCTTAGATTGAAAATTATAAAATAAAAAAAATGGTCATTAAAGCACAAACTTTCCAATGCGCTGCACATACCTGGTTTGTGTCCGAGCAAAAGGCCACACACAAAACGACGAACCATTGCCCAATGGGGTTTGTAAATCAAATCGTCTACGATTTGATCAAATTCTTCATCTGACATAAACATAGAAATGTAGTATGCACCAAACATTTCCTGCAGAACTTGATGAAGGTAGTAGAAGAGAACATCTCTCCCATCAAAGACTCTACGACTGGGAAACCGGGAGAACTTTGCCATTTTGAACACTACATCCTGTACTTTTACATCTTCTAAACCTACTTTTTGAAGGTCATCATGTGTGAACACAACGGTTTTACGAACCATGCCTTCATATGCCATTTGGCTAAGTGGCAACTTGAGGTTTTCTAATTTCTCTCCTTTTGCATGCTCAGAGTGGCCAAGTTGTTGCAAAACTTCATCAAATACATTAGTTATGGTGGAAATACTGTGCACCTCACCAAATAACCCAGCATAAACAATAAATTGTAAAAGCATTGGATTGCGGCATAAATCAAGCAATTGTGGAGATTTAGTTGCAAGTTTGTTCCACAGTTCATTTGCTTTATCACCTGAGTAACTATCAAACAGTGTCTTTGCATCCTCAGGAGAAAGATCACTGACATAAATTGTTGGTTTAGGTCGGAGTCCTAATGGTATTGATAGCAATGAGTGGGGCCGAGAAGTAAAAATCAATTTAGATTTTGGAAAAAATTGCCTGCTGCAAAGGTTAGCAACAAGCTGTTGTACTGGCAAGGGAGTGTGATACTTCTCATTTACAGGTGCCATGTTTTCTAGTGTCCAGGTTGCTTGATCTAATCCATCAAAAATAAAAGCACACTTTTCTGGGTTCTTTATCATCCACTGGAAAACCAAACTGAGTGTTTCCTTTGAAGCATGGTTGAACTGGTTATCCAGCAGAAGCTCCTGCAAAGTAAGCTTTCTATCGCCGTAGTTTAAATACATGAACCGAAGATGAAGCACTAAGTGATCTTCTGTTTCTAGTTGCCTACATAATCTCTTTGAAAGAGTAGTTTTGCCACATCCAGCCGGTCCAAGAAAAGCTAGAAATATGCCTTGCTTTTTGTGTTCTGTAAAGCTTGAAACTAGTTGGGGAAATTTGATGTGTTCACCAACAAATCGATCACTGTCCCCCTTGCTTGTTGATGGCTGAAACTCATTTTCCTTTTGAGGATCAATTCCTTTGTAAACATCAGTATCTATCAGTGTTGGTTGAACCTCTGGTATTTTAACCTTTTGCAACTCTTCACTGTAAGGGACAACATCGGGATCAAGATTTTCAAGCTGATACTTTTTGATTTCATCAACTGCCTGTTGCAACTTTTCTTCTGCAAATTTTAAACAGGTTTTTCAGATAATAAATCCATGTTACTGTGGTTTTTAGACAAAACAATGAGCTCTAGCATCTATGTTTGGCTGGTTTAATTTTAGTGCAGCATGCTGCATAACCACAACGCAAATTGAGGATTAGTGTTTATCTGTTAAATTATATTGTAATGGTAACGTCTAATGCCACAGAAAAATAATAAAATCCCCAAGCACAAAAACGGGAAAAAAATTGTCTGCTGTTTAGTTTTTTAGCCAACCGTCTAATGTATCATTATATTTTCATTTCAAATGCTTGTTTACAAAGTTTTAGTTGATCTAACTCTTATTTTTCGTCAATTTATGGAACTACTTTGCTTCGGAGTAGGAACAAACATAATTTCAGATGACATCAATAAACATCACAGAGTATATTTAGTTGTAACAGGCAAATTTCGAGTTGTAACTCTCTTATTGGTTGTATTTTTACCCACAATGCAGTACACTTTATGGAGGAAAAAACAAAAAGGACGCATATTGGAATTTCTATTAAAATAAATTTGGCGGCGGAAAATTTCCACCTTGTATTTGATCCCCTGTTACCATAGAAGGAGGACGTCACAAAGCAATCAGTGAAGCATTGGGGTCAAATTTACGGTTGAGTGAGCACGAATGCACGAATGTGTTGTTGCTTAGGGGAATTTGAGTCTGTTTTGGGCAGTGGAGTTTTGGGCGTGTTAAGTCAGGTAGCTACGTGGTAACGTGTGCTGAAAAAAATTGAGCCAAAAAGGCGGGTAAAACTTCAGGCTATATTTGCAGAATAATTGAAGACTTATGTCTGCGTCGAACGGCAACAAAATTCTGGTTTTCTACTAGTTATGTTCCCAGTTCTAAACTATCCGGCCTGGCGAAACCTAGTGTGAAGAAAGTGTGCAGAAAAAGTGGACGCGAACATATCAGCGGAAAGTAAATCAATCGAAATCATAATCACTCAGCAAAACATGGAAAACAAGTCAGGTTTTTTAACAAAGTTGTATATTTTCTGTTTTTTCAGAAAAAGAATTTTTAGCGATTGTATGAGAGTGTTTCCGTTTCACAGTCAGCAAAAAAAGCTCCATCGTAGACAGACGTAGGTGTTTCAGCTACAGTGTTTGTTTTGCATGTTGGCCAAACAAGCGTGAAGAAAATTCCTCACTTTCTAAGCCCATGTGATCGGCGTGAAGATGCCTTGGTAACTTACTGGCACCGTAGATTCATTTGACAGTTTGGCTCAACACAAAATACGGTAAACTGGAATCTTCTGTCCACCGTAATCCATATTGGAAATAGCTGTCCCTGTACTGTCGTATCTACCAACTGATTTAAACGTTTTCACAAACACTTTTACTTCCCGTATGTTTGCTCAGTTTCGCTTGTCACAGCTACAAAAAAATGTTCCACACTTGTCCTCAAGTGGTTTGTAAAATGGTTACGTAGGTTATTTGTGATGTCACAAGGTTACGAGTTGATAGCAAACTATTGAAACAATTCATGGCTTGATGCCACATTATCAAAATGTTTGCAGTGGCAACATATAAGCGCATGTGTAGAATGGTTTCATATCTCCGTCGAAACTCTTTCATAAATTTTTCGCGGCACACACAGTTTGCGAAACCTGTTAAATGCATTATTCTGACAAGCTGTAAAGTGCACTATTCGTTCAAGTAGACAAATATGATCGGATGCTCATCATGATTCTACAAGGGAAGTGAGAGCTCCCGAGCATCTGGATCCAAACACAAATTACTAAACACATAAAAGTGTCTGAAAACTTTTTTACATCTTTTACGCAAAAAGATCACGGACAGCATGCTTTCGTCTTAAATGCTGAAGTCAGGCACATTCTCATTTCAATCGGAATATGACTTTCCTTGAAAGCAGAGGTCGGTGTTGTGACAACCATGACATGCACGCCCACAGCCTATTTTATATTCATGTACGGAGCGTTTCCTTACGAAATATGTATTATTTGGTTCGCTTTTACTGGTGGAAGAGCAAATGACTATGTTAGTGGCACTGATCTACAATATTTCGTGATCTACAATAAAAAAAAAACGTTATCCAATGTCCAAAAATTAAATACCGCAAAATAATTTGCGCCATTTTCAACAATAAATCTTATCACCAAACACTCAATATAGGTACAAATGGAATTGTTTAAAACCACCTAAAATAAATCATAACTAGCCAAATACCGAACGAAAAAGAGCTTCGGGTCATTGCGGCTGACGGAAAAGTTAAATCAGATTTAACTCCGCCGTCAGAGGCTTCGAGCGAGAAAATCACGCCGTCACGGCCATGGCCGCGTTTGGTGTGAATCATGCTTTAGACCAGCAGTGCTTCCCAAACTTTTTTTCTGTACCGCCCCCCAAACAGCTTAGTCATTTAACAACGCCCAACAAAACAGACAAAAAATACAACGAATTTATTTGTTACTTGTCAATTAATGCGTTGGGTGGGGTTGGTGCAATGACACCAATTTCGTCTAATTTCTAATATTTCAATACCAAACTGTAGTTAAAAACAAGTAAACCATACCACCAAAAATCCTCATTTTCGAATAGCGGTTATTTAGCGTTGATTGGTGACACATTGTGACATACAAAAATTCGTTGTGACGTCAGAATCAATATCTTTTAGTTCAGCATGCGAGAAAAGGCTTTTTTGCAGTAGCATAACTTATACAAAGATTGGACTAAATCATTTGGCCCAGTGATTCCCAACCTTTTTGTGGTTGCGTACCACTTGGAGGTACAACAATTTCGTCGTGTACCACCTAGCTAAGTGTTGCAAAGTAGCATTGAGCCTGTATTATCGAAAATTTGGAAATTAGTTACGATTTTTTAAATTCGAACTATACCCGCAAACTACGGAGAGGTGCTCCTGAAATGCGGTCGCGTACAACTAGTGGTAAAACGTACCACCGGTTGGGAAACACTGACCTACGCTATAAGAGAAAACCCTGTTATCAAGCACCCACCAATCGGTCATTTATTTCCTAGCGCCCCCCAATCGCCCATTTGGTCTTCAGCGCCCCCCACAAGATTGCAAACGCCCCCAGGGGGGCGCTGGCGCCCACTTTGGGAACCACTGCTTTACACAGTCACTATCTCCGTGGTATATGTTAATTGCTCCTGCTCAGTAACTTAATACATAAAAGCCAACAATTTACATTTACATGAACTTGCGTTTCATGAGATAGCACCAGATTTCCATAGCAATGCATCATGCACGGCAACCTAACTGTTCATTGGTAGCAAAATTGCTGACAACCATAAACAAAAATGTAGAATTCAGTAAAACTGTAGTGACAATTTTAATGTGATGATGTGCACGTCATTTAATCAGAGTCTAACGGTCTAAGTCACATAATATGATCAATCCGATTCTATGTTGTCGCTGGGGTAAGACACAGATATTAGTAAATGAGTCGCATTTAAGCTAATAATTTTGTCATCTCCAAATGGTCGAATATAAATGCTAAATCAGTTGGGGTTCGACTTGAATACAAGCATTTGTATTCCAAACTTCCCTAGTAAAACTCCCATACCTCGTTTATCTTCTGCTTCTGCAATGGTTGATTCGTGATAATGGGCGTGATGGTGATGTTCTTCCACAGTCTGATACAGATGTTCTTCTACAGTCTGATGCAGATGTTCATGGTGATGTACGTCACCAGTATGTAGGTGTAGGTTCTGGAATGGAAACAGCAAAAGTTACCAAACACACAAATATTAATCGTGGAAAAAGACAGCATGGTCGTTGAAATATTCTGAAACCAAAAACCTGTTTTTTTAAACTGCCAACATGCGTTTCGTTACGTGCAAATAAAAACTGTCACTCACAAATGATTTTCTCCAACCCCTACCACCAGTACAGCAAATCTTAATATTCAAGAACAACAAGCTTACCTCGGCAACAATGTTTTGTGGGTTTCCTCCTTCTGTTTGTTGTTCGGCCATTCCTGGATTAGCAGGTGTAGCTTTGCATTGCAAGTACAGTATAGAAATATATCACACACATATATAGCCTACAATTTGTGTGAAAATTTTGTATGAAGATGAAACAAGGGTGTGAATTATTTCCAATCCACGGTTTTCATTCTGGAATCGGCGTGGGTTCATTTGACATCCCAGTACAAACTTTTCACCGTAAACTAAAAACGAATTTTAGCTGCTTAATTCGACTAAGTCAGAATTTCGTAAAATTTTTGAACAGCAGACCATTTATTTTGAAATTGTTTTTCTCGGACCGCAATTTTCTGTTCCATGAATTTTTCCGCCTTCTCAGCGTGGAAGGCAAAGAACGCAAAAATGAATAATATAACAGTCTGGAATTAAAATTGCAAGATCTTTTTTGAAAAACGAAAAAGAAAAACGGTAAGAATTAAAAAATGTTAACCCGTAAATGCAAACTGTAGCGTTTAAAACAAAGTCATTTAGCGACCTTGTAGGCTAATGTAGCAATTTTGATTGTTTATTAACTATGTATAAGCCGAGGTGTAAACACGTTTCATGCAGGTTAGGAATCTAAACAAGGTAAAACAAGAGAAGGTTGGGAACCACTTACTTAGGCGATCTTAATCAACAGGAGCGCGACGAGGGTCGCTTCAACCAGTGTACAAAGAAATTCAACAAAGCACGATCTCGCTCTCACTCTGTTTAACGATCACAGCCAGTTTTACGTCAGTCGGTAAGTTGAATTTACTGCCTAACGAATCGTAAACTAACCTAACCTGAAGCTCATAGGAAGCTGACGACCGCAAACTTTACCAACGCCCATGGACTCGGTAATTTCGTGTGTTGGCGACAGCGGAGTGCGTTTGAAATAATTTTCAATAAATTTAATTTTGTAGCGCTAGCCGCAATACGCATCCACAAATCGGGCGTATGACAAAATGTGTTTTCGTATTGCACACTTTTTAACCGAGTCATTGCTCTGGTGTATTAAAATCGTCAGTAAGGTGATTAGTTTCACCAAATCATCTCACCAACCCCATATCACACCGGTTAACGCACAAACTACACTCACCGACACCTAAAACTGTCCAGACACAGAACGAGGCAGGTAGCGGAAGTTTATAACCCAAGGTTCAGTAGAAACTTTTCCACCGACCAATGGCAAATTTAATTTAAAATTGCTTGGCAGCGCCGTCTAGCGGATGAATTACCCGATAGCACTAAATGAACTTTATGTTTATGTCAAAAATATTGATTTAGAGAAGTACATTGTTAGTTATCTGTCTTAATCTTGCATGCCTTGTGTTATGACACAAAGTGACCTGGGGTAACCCCGACGGATTGTACCGTTACAGAGGTGGTTTGATTTTCTTTCCACTAAAAGATATATTTGGGTGATGGTTTGCTTATCAAGCTATTAATGATCGTTACATCGCAGCTTTTCTATGCTCTGTAAATATGTATGTCGCGTGATTAATTTGATAGTTTTTTTCGTCAACACATTGTAGCGTTGTTACGTCATACAAGCCGTTGTCTCTGTAGAAGCCTGATACCTTCCAGTGCTGTGTTGGTCTTAGTTAGTTGTCATACATTGCTGTAGGTAGCTAAACCGGATTTTCTATATAAATATGGAAAATTTTAGGCAAATTTAATGGCCAGTTGTATTTTGCTGCCCACGATTTCACGGTATGCGGGCAATATTTATTGCGCTGTATTACTTCTTGGTAAATCACGTTAACCTTGTTTACGGTGATAAAAAAACGATTACTTCCACATATCTGTGACTCTGATCACACAGTAGTAAAGACCATTGTGTATTTCATTTCTTTGTGTTTTTGGTGGCTATTTATACGCATGTGTAGAAACCGCAGCGCCTTCGGAAAAAAGTTTATCGGTTTCTGTTGACCGGATTGCTTTGTGAGTTACAGACTATTGTAGAAATTCCCGCCTGGTGCTCTGTCCGGGACCAAAGGGTCACGCCCGCCGAACTGCCAAGGGCACCGCAACACTGGTTAACACCTAAATGTATTGATGGGTTGAGATGGTTTGGTGAAGTTGCATCTCCGCGAATCCAACATCAAGTCTGTCAAGAAAGTCTTGGTCTGACACCATGCTGGCTGCAGTTCCCGTCACCGAGGTTCTCGGTTCTTGGACTAAGTTCGGTCTGTGACCAAAACCAAGATCTGGAACAGAAAACCGAAACCACATGTTGGGATCTAGGAGACAAATGTTGTAACCACTGAAACCACATTGCGCTCTGAGTTAGACCGAACGTTAGGATCTCTGAGACCAAAAGTGATGAATTGCTTATTTGTGGAAATAGTCGCAAATATATCGGGCGATATCAAAGCAGAAACAAAGAGATAATTGCTGCGATTACGCGACAAAGGAATCTTGGAAAAAGTAGCGCAAGTTGAAAGTTTACGTTTCCACAACCGATGCCTCAACTTGTGACCCCAGATAGTGTGACGGTTTATGTTGGTGTCAACGCATGACAAGAACCACACTGTCACCACCACGTGTGTAAGTGCCGTCGTTCTCAAAAAAACAAGATTGGAAATTGTTTGTGGACTCGATTTAACCATACAGTAGTAAACAGTGCACATTGTCAGGCCTAAACAGCCAAGTAGGCGACTGCAATTCTCATTGACGAATATGCGAAAACTGGTTTTGTCCAATAGGCAAACACGTTGACTGCACAAATCGACTGCAAACATAGAAATAGGTTAGTAATGGGACAGAAAAGTACATGGATTACTTTTGAATGAAATTGTGATTCCAGCTGCACTGAGACCTTTTAGGTCGAAACAGTGGCCATCTGTCTGCAGCTTACACAAAATTGTGATTGTTGACTAAAATCCAAGCTGACATACTGCTTATATGGGAGAATATTCGAATTCGGAAAAAGTGAGATCTTGTGTAGAACGACATTGTCCCCGTAGACTTTCCACTTAAATGATTTGCAACAGTATAGTTGGGAATGATCACATAGTGAGGTTTTCCTCTTCAATAATTAGGTCATGTGAATCCTTTGATTTGTAGTAACCTATAACCGACCACCCCAGGCCCTGATCGCTGGTCTCATTGGTTAACCTGTCACCATGGAAACATGGAAAAGCTCAATAATGCTATTTGTTGTTTCAAAAGATAATCAAAAAAATATCAGCAAATCAATGCTCTTTATGAAACAGATTGCACACAAGAAACTCTTACATTTGAGCTGAATTTAACACAATGTTCAGTTGTAAGAAGGTAATGTCTGGGGTTTACAGCATGTTAGTGGATGTCTCCAATGTATGGAAACCTGTTGAAATCATAAAAGTAAATTAGTTTTCTTGATGTTATGTGAATATCACATATATAGCACACTTGCACAGAATGTCACCATTAACTAACTTTAAAGTGTTTCTTCGGTTTGACGTTGTAACACTTAAATCATTTTCACCCGTTGTCATTTTTGACAAACAAGTTGCAGATTTTAACAACTTTTTGTTGGTTTTTAAACTGGGTTGAAATCAATCATATTATTCATCAAAACTTCATTATTTTGTAACAATTAAATAATAATGGTGGGGAAGGTCAACAATAAAAACATAACCTTGTCTTACTTTAAGTGGCAATGTGTCTTCATTCTTCTTCTTCTATGAAACAACACCAGATGAGATAGAAATGTATATATCCCTTTTAGATGCAACAAAATCGGTACCATCTCATGACATCCCCATTAAGTTCATTAAGCTAGTTAAATACATAATTGCACCCTTCCTGTCGGAGGTGTATAACTGGTGTATTCGTAATGGACAATATCCCGTAGTTCTTAAGTCGGCAGAAGTAATTCCCATACACAAAAATGGTCCTGTGAGTGAGTGCACTAATTACAGGCCAATATCATTATTGTCGCCTTTTGCAAAAATTATTCACAGCCGCCTATATAACTACCTTGAAAAAAGTAAGTTAATTTCACAGCATCAATACGGATTTAGAAGTAAACATTCCACATCACTCGCCATTTACGAGAAGCTGTTAGAATCTTTTGATAATAAACAGTTCACATGCGCCATTTTTCTAGACCTGTCTAAGGCATTCGACACCGAAAATCACGAGAAGTTGTTGGAAAAGTTAGAGCGCCGGTATGGAATTAGGGGAAATACCCTACACTTAATCCGCAGTTACCTTGTAGGTAGAAGTCAATGCTCTAGAATAGGAAATTCTGTGTCGGATATTAAACCCATAACATGCGGTTGCCCACAGGGTTCGCCATTAGCTCCTTTACTTTTTTTATTGTACATCAATGACCTTCCGCAAGTATCCTCTTTTACAACCAAATTGTTTGCTGACGACACGGTTCTTTCAATGACCTCCCCTTCACTTATTGACTTACAATCCCGTGTTAACGAACAACTCACAAATGTTGACAACTGGTTAAGGCACAATCGACTTTCTCTCAACATTCGGAAAACAAAGTTCGTATTGTTTTTCCCTTCCACCTCAAGCACTGGCAATTTCACCGTCACCATCGGTCATGAAAAACTTTTGCGATCAGATAATATTAAGTACCTCGGTGTATACATTGATGACAAACTAACCTGGACAACTCACATTCATTATTTGGAAAAGAAATTGTCACAAGCATGCGGCACTTTTTTTCAGTTGCGAAATTATCTTGACGTTAAAACGTTGAGAAATGTTTACCATTCATTTGTATATTCCCATATTCAGTACGCTATTGGTGCTTGGGGTGGAGGATCGGCACTCTCATTGAAAAAACTCAACACTATTCATAATAACATACTCCGCTCCATAACCTTTAGTTCCTTTCAAAGCCACGTCACGCCATTATACAGGAAATTAGATCTCATAAAAATTAGAGACATTTACCAACTCGAACTGGCCAAAGCAATGCACGATTTCCATACCGGCAATCTACCGGCCTCCTACAACTCCTTATTTTCGTTAGTAGACACAGTGCACGATCATTTCACAAGAAATGCATCGAAAAAGAACTTATTTCACCCAAGAAATAACACCACCTTCGGCTTACGCATGCTAAAATTTAGGGGTCCACAGATATGGGAGGAAATAAACCCTTCCATTAGATCGCTCTCCCGTCCATCATTTAAAAAAAAATCCGCCAATGTTTCAAATCTCAGTATTAACTTCCTTTTTCAACCACCCTGTTAGCAGTCCTTTTTTCCCTTTTTCTTGTAGCCCTCCTGTCGTTTATTGCGTTTCATCTGTCTTTTTTTTTATGGTGTTTTTAATAAAACTTTTTATCTATATTCCATACTCTACGCCTAAATGAACAATTTACTGCCGTAGGATCCGTTGTTGTTTCAGACCTAGGAGCGCTGCACACCAACATCGCAACGTGCGATTGATCATCAGCAAGACCTACGATGATTCAACAAGCGCAACCTCCATACGATCCCGACCATCTCCAACCAAAACCACCACGTTTGGACTGTCCTCGGGACGTTAAGGTCTGTCGATGTGGATCAAAGGAAACGTTCTGAGAACCGAGTTGGCGTTTGCGTTTCGATGGGTTTTGCTTTGGCCAGCACGGCCGGGTGGCCACCTTTCGTCACATGTAGCTTGTCGCAACCCATCACCTTCAAGTGCGACTGGCTGCGATCCTACGGCAGACGGTGATTCTCCGTGAGGAAATCACCTTCACATGGGCGCCTGACTCGATAACCTTTATGGTTTTATCGGTGCCCATGCCATTTCATTTCCTTGTTTTTTGTTCGTCGCGTAGTTGCTTTTCTCGCAAAAATAAACATGATTTGATTTTGATTCTTACACAATTCATAAAATATCATTTATGCAAAACTTTTTGTGTTGATTAAAAGCAATACTGCTTACCGCATGTTTGTCATCTTTCATTATCATTTTCTGTTATGAGTAAGATTGCATTCTATCGGAGTGTGTTTAACTTCTAATATTACAATTTGGGTGTTTTTTACCAAGGATGTCCTTGCAGAGTATTTCCAGTCGTTATTTTCCAATCCTCAGGTTGGCATCGCTATGACAAAAATATCACAGCAGGTATTTAATGACTTTGCAATTAAGAGTGTCCATGTTTGTTTAGTTTTAGACTTTTAGCTTTTGAACACTTATAAACATTACATTCTTTTCTGTATATCTCATTAAATTCTACTACAGTCACACCTTTTTCATTTGAATTACTTGGTTTCATCAAATATGTTCTAGTCTGCTATAACAGCCACCCAGCACATAATTTTATTCAATTCCACATATTCTTGATGTTGTCTTGGTGATGTTTTACCCTTCAATGCAACCTGGTGGATAATTGAAAATTCTGACTTTTTGATGAAGGTTTGGGTCAAAAAAGACAATTGCCGAAACTCAGCAAATCTCAAACAAACGATAATTTATTATGACAGCCAAAAGGATCGAAAGAAAAAAAATTATTTTCTTCATAATTTTACGAGAAATTAGGCTAATACTTGTGTTAATACAAGAAAAGTTTATGCATCAAAATAATGGCATCTAGGCATAGTTACACACTCACTAATATATAGCAATATCAACACATCTAGGTAAAAACATCACATAAGTTTTCTGTATATTGTTCATTGAAATTTGTATACAACAAAGTTAAATACAGATTGTGGGAACCCAACTTTTTTGCTTGCGACCTCTTTTTCAGATCAAAATTTCCTGGGATTCGTTGTGTTGGTCAATCATCTGATTCAGTGACTCTAGACCTCTTTGTCCTGGCATACAAAGCAGTCAGAAAAGTCATTGACCTCTTTGATGTTTTGATAAATCTGTTCCTGTCAAGATTAAAGCATGGGGTGAAAGTCACAATGTGTTTTCCATATAACCGGGTTGTTACTTGCTTCTACTGTTTTGCATATATCCATGCTCATATTGTAAACTGCATAAACATTTTTTGGAAAATAGGGGTTTTTAAATCACTTAAAGTGAGCATTTTTAGGTTGAGGCGGACTCCCTGACAACGCTCCATGGATGGGCCAGTGAGGTTAATATTCATGGCATGCCAAGTGATTTATCAGTTCATACTTCAGTACTTTTCCGTGCATTCGGTTCGAGATTGGCTTGCGTCGCAAAGATAGGTCAAAAAGATAAATATCGAAGAATTTCACAAATTTACACAATAAAATTTATATAATCATATAAGTAATGAGGTGGTGGCAACAGAGTGGTAACAAGATAAGGGCAACATACTCTGGTTTGCACGTACATAATTTAAAAACACACATTTAATGTTTAAAACGTTGCTGACCCCTGCTGCACTGACACTGGTTAAGAACCACTGGTCTAAGTTTAAAATTCCCCCAAAAATGTAGCTATCTTTTGCAGAAAAATTCAGAAGCCTTGCATATATATATTTAATTTACTGTGACATGGAGCCTGACGGCAGCACTGGTTTTAGCTTTTACATGGACATGGGGTTTTCACCTTGATTGTCTTCAGAGGTTTGAACCCAGTTTTTTTTGGAAATCTTCGCCTGGTTGTTTGGCGAGCAAGATTGTTAGGAGCCAACATCAAGCTGCACTAATGAGACCTAACAGATCAAAACATTGTCCCAGTCGTCCAGTCCAGTCTGCAACTTACTTAATATGATTTCTGTTGATAAAAATTACAAATTAATTTAGTTTGGGGTTATTCATTGTGTGGATTAGTGATGTTTTTCAGAGCCGATAAGTTTGTTCTCATTCATTTTTTATTGAGATGTTGAATAAAATTCATAGGATTTGTTTCTTTTCTGGATTGACTCGAGGATTCATTTTAAAATAAACCCAGCAACTAACTTTTCCACAGCGCACAACTAAACTGCAAGTAAGTATTTGTGCACAACAGACCAATACGAGACATACACTTACTTCATTAACCAACATATTCTCTTGTAACTTGATTCATGGACGTTGTCAGTTTGTGGGAGTTTCACTCTTCATTTGCAATGAGATTTCTCACATTTAAAACCAATACATTTAAAAACAAGATATTTTGGGACAGTTGAAGTTTCAATTTAATTCCAAGACCAAGTAGAGATCCGTCTGTCAAGTTCCTACATGACATATGACAACATTCTATTCTACAAACAACCCCTGGTACCTGGTATTCTTTCTTCTGAAAACTAGAATAAAAATGTCGGATAACTTTCGTCTCAGACATTTCACTTTTTACATTTGGCAGCAATTTTATTTACAGCAAAAAACATTTATTTTGAACAAATCACAAAAAACACAAATAATTCTGAAAGTCTCGTGTTTTGTTTCAATCCGGACCACTGGAGTCTCCATCGGATCAGAGGAAGGGCTGATCATTCAAAAATAAATTCTGGGCTGAAAAAAATCATTATCTATCATCTTCGAAAAAATTATCTACGTTAACGAAACCATGTTTTTATGTAAAATTTAACAAAATTCTCACCGGGTTTTTCAGTTTTTCAATCTCTTTTGTCAAGACTCGAATAGATTCGGAATCGAATCCGCATCCACGCAGCGCCAACCCCTCATTCACTTTAGGGACAATACGACAAATATTTTCAACATCTTTTCGTTCAAACTTGTTGCCCCTCAGATCGAGATTTCCCAACTATTTAAAATATAAAGATTGATCGGGAATCTTTCTTTCAAATTTTCTTAAAAACAGATTAAAATCAACTCCATGTTTTTACTTTCAATTAGAAAAAGTAAGTTTTATAAAACTATTATGGATTTGAACAAATATTTATTCTCAAAATAATGAAAACCAACGTTGTGTCCCATCTTCATAATCGCTTCACAGATCATGTTTAAAGTTTCGGAATTAAGTTCGCATTTCCCCAAACCCAGAATCAAAACGGGTTCTCGAATCCGTGGAAGGAAATCCGCGAGAGCAAAAACATCCGAAATCTTTAGTGGGATTCTGATTAAATTCAACTCCTGAGGACAAGAGAGGGCGATTTCATCCCTGGATATTTCGTCAACTTCCTGTAAATCTACGAGGAAATCTGAAACAGGCACAAGTTTATCAAAAACAAACATGGCGGTTTTTAAGATTTATTAAATCACTAAAACATTTTATTGCAAACTTCAAACAAGATTTCTTCACCTTTAATCGGATTTTGAACTAAACATTTTTATTCCATTCTCTTCTATGAGAACAATGGAATTGTGACGTCACAATACTTACTGTGACGTCACAGTGAAGTTTACAAACACGCATCACACCGACTGGAAATAAATACTAACCTCGTAACTCGTATCCATCAGACCTTTTTTCTCGCAGGTATTTCGAAAGTTTCTTCAACAACTTTTTTGCACGCTTTACTGGGAAAGACCAGAGGGATGTTAGTTGACAAAAAAAATCGCCAGTTAACAAAATTTTGAACGCGAGTTACTTGGCCACTTACGAGGTAGCAGCATGATTTTTTCACACGTAAAAGTTCAATTCTGCCAACCTTTTTTATTTAAAGTGCATATGACACGGCCATGACAACTTTGCGTAAAACTAAAGGTACATCTACAACAAACATATATCCAAAGTTTTACGGTTCTACGTCAACTAAAAAATGTAGAAAACTGCACGAAAAGTAACGGCGACCAAAAATCGTAAATCTTTTGCCCTGAGGAGAAAAGGACATCACATAAGGCGCTTGCGTCGAAAAAATGCATTGTTTAGATAGGAGAAGGCACCTTTTTTTGCAGATATCGAATAGTTTCAAACATAGGAGAATGTACAGATTACGCTACCTTAAAGGTCAGAACAGGGTTTTGCATGACAAAAAAATTGTCATTGTGACGTCACGAATCAAAGGCCCTTATCAGCGGAAGACCATGGGGTATAGCAAAAACGACATAACTGTGAGTGGGCAAAACGACAATGCTAAACTAACGGTTTGTCTCTGTCGTGTTTTCAAAAGTTCATGTATCACGTTAGCGATCATAAATGCTGTAACAACAAGAACATCCTGTCCCAGTACCGTATTTACTCGATTGTAAGCCGCGGCTTATAAAGTTTTTTAACCTACCGTTTGTGCGGCTTACAATCGAGTAAATACGGTAACTGTTTTATTATTACACAACTAAACAAGACATAATAGTTTGAACTGCGGCCATCTGTCTTCAGCTTAAATTAACATCAAAATCCGTTTATTGCACTTGTTCACTTTTTGTCCCCTGTTTAATGCAATATTATGATTAAACCAGTTTTACAATGTTTTCTATTCCTGCGCATAAGGCTTGCTGCCAGCACTCGCGCACGACCGAAGCGCCTTCTACGACGTCACGCAACAATATCTCGCTTTCGCACGACGCGACAAAAGTGCGACTTTGATCAGCTGTATCTCAGAAACCAGTCGTCGTATCAAGCTACTTTTTTCGCTAAAAAAGTTATGAACATCTCTTAGTTTGATTATTAACATGTTTTATTTTTACGTGTCATATGCACTTTAAGTGTCCAAAACCACAGGTTTATGCAAAACAATGGATATGATAAATACCAATATATATGTTACAGAAATGGTATACTTCAGTACTTGCACTACAGGACAGAACTTACTATTTACATGTCCTAGCTCACCATCATCAATTTGAGGTATTCTGGCTGCCTGAAGTTCTGCTGCAGCAGTGGAGGTTTCACCAGCTGTAGAAACATGTGTTAAAAAGCAGAAGCAATATGTACTGGGCTACTGTTACATCTTACAAATGTTACCAAAAGCTAAATTAACAAAAAAATACAGCAAACAAATAAAATGTAAGGTTTTGAAAATTTGGTAAGACATTTCTGTCAAAAAAAAGTATGAAATGTGTATTGTAGTATGAATATAAATTAACATACAATTTTTTTCATTAACAATACATGATTGTTTAGATTAACACACCAAATGGATTGATCTACTGTGGCATGCTTACAGCACTAAAACGTTGCACACCAAGTAACAGCGGCATCACAGCCAAGCCGGGTAAGCTTCCTTTCCTGAAAGCTCAAGATATAAAAAAAGCACTGCAGTTTGAACTCATAACCCTTGTCATTAGGAACCATAGTTCTACCAACTAAGAAAAAATGGAAACACCCAGTTTGGCTGCGATGTCACTGCCAATAAAACTCAATAATTTAAAAATTTAACCTTTTTCTGCATGTTTTGGATATTTCTTTGAACGTCTTGAAAAAAGTCTTGCAAAACCTGTACGTTTTTGTGTGGCAGAATTGGAATAAACTAAAGAAAAGCAAAAATACTGAGTTGATCAACTCAAGCATACCCATGCTGTAACACATAATACACTGTCAAATCTTATGCAGCGCAGTATGAAAACAAAGGATTGTTGTTATGTTATGTTTTCTGCTTTGTAAATATTTATCACCATTTCCCGGCGACAGTTTTGAATGTTGGGCCTTGGAAGTTGTTGTGCCACCTGATGTTTTGGATGGAGACGATTCGATACTTGTTGAAGGCAAACCACCCCTGCAAGCTTTAAAACAATGTGTTGAAATATATAGTATAGCATATCATTTTTTTTTCCATTTTTGTAGACTTTAGTGAAGTGTTGCAACATACATACCATTTAACAATTAATTTATGTGCCTTTACCACAGGTTTATTTAAAACAACGATTATAATAAATATCAACAAATATATATGAATGCAACATGGTGGCAACATTACACTCCAGTTTGTGTTGTAAAAATGTGATACTTCATTACTTGCACTAAAAATCAATTAAGCAAAGTGTGTATGTAGGGCAGAACTTACTTTTTACATGTCCTAGCTCATCACCATCAATTTGAGGTATTCTGGTTGCCTGAAGTTCAGCTGCAGCAGTGGTGGTTTCACCAGCTGTAGAAACATATGTATTACAAATCAGAATCAAAATATACTGGGCTACTATCTGTTTACAAGTGCCTTAATGAAACAGAGTACAAACATTTGCTGAAATTCTAGTAAAACTTTAAATAATTGTTCCAGTGGTTCTCAACCTGTAAGGGCTTTTTAAGTGGTGTTGTTGCGTTTGAAGTGTTCGCTACAGTGTGCATAAGAAATTACAACATAGACAAATTCCAACCAAAAATGCCAATCGTTGTAAAACTGCATGCTGCGATATGTGTCATGAACTTTAAATGGGCATTAAATCCTGTTTCTGATTGTTATTTGGCATTTTGATATTTAGTTCAAAGTACAACACAACCATGCTTTAACACATAATACACTCTCAAATCTTGTGCAGCGCAGTTTAAAGAAGCATTGTTGTTGTGTTATGTTTCACTCAAACAGTTTTCTGCTTCGAAAACATTTACCATCATTTTCTGGCGACTGTTTTGAATCTTGGGCATTGGAATTTGTTGCGCCATCTAATGTTTTGAATATAGTAGATTTTACATTAGTTGAAGCAAAATCTCCTTTACAAGCTTCAATTCAGCAAAGTTTTGTCAGCAAAAAAGATGACAGAAACACATTTTTAATACACAAATATCAAATAAATATAGTACTGACGGATTTTATGCATGTTGAAAATTGTCATACCGCTGACAGCACTATTGACAGAATCCGATTCCGAACTGATTTCACTACATCCACTTCCAGAGGCTTTAATTAAAAATTATAAAATAAAAATAATGGTCAATAAAGCACAAACTTTCCAATGCGCTGCACATACCTGGTTTGTATCCGAGCAAAAGGCCACACACAAAACGACGAACCATTGCCCAATGGGGTTCATTGATTAAATCGTCCACGATTTGATCAAATTCTTCATCTGCCATGAACATAGAAATGTAGTGTGCACCAAACATTTCCTGCAGAACTTGATGAAGATAGTAGAAGAGAACATCTCTCCCATCAAAGACTCTACGTCTGGGAAGCCAGGAGAACTTTGCCATTTTGAACACTACATCCTGTACTTTTACATCCTCTAAACCTACTTTTTGAAGGTCGTCATGTGTGAACACAACGGTTTTACGAACCATGCCTTCATATGCCATTTGGCTAAGTGGCAAATTGAGGTTATTTAATTTCTCTCCTTTTGCATGCTCAGAGTGACCAAGTTGTTGCAAAACGGTATCAAATACATGAGTTATGGTGGAAATACTGCGTACCTCACCAAATAACCCAGCATAGACAATAAATTGTAAAAGCATTGGATTGCTGCATAAATCAAGCAATTGTGGAGATTTACTTTTAAGTTTGTTCCACAGTTCATTTGCTTTATCACCCGAGTAACTATCAAACAGTGTCTTTGCATCCTCAGGAGAAAGATCACTGACATAAATTGTTGGCTTAGGTCGGAGTCCTAATGGTATTGATAGCAATGAGTGGGGTCGGGAAGTAAAAATTAATATAGATTTTGGAAAAAATTGCCTGCTGCAAAGGTTAGCAACAAGCTGTTGTACTGGCAAGGGGGTGCCATACTTCACATTTACAGGTGCCATGTTTTCTAGTGTCCAGGTTGCCTGATCTAATCCATCAAAAATAAAAGCACACTTTTCTGGGTTGTTTATCATCCACTGGAAAACAAAACTAAGAGTTTCCTGTGAAGCATGGTTGAACTGGTTATCCAGCAGAAGCTCCTGCAAAGTAAGCTTTTTATCGCCATAGTTTAGATACATGAACCGAAGATGAAGCACTAAATGATCTTCTGTTGCTAGTTGCCTGCACAATCTCTTTGAAAGAGTAGATTTGCCACATCCAGGCGGTCCAAGAAAAGCTAGAAATATACCTTGCTGGTTGTCTTCTTTGAAGCTTGAAACTAGTTTCTCTAATTGGATGTGTTCACCAACAAATCGATCATTGTCCCTCTTGCTTGTTGATGGCTGAAACTCATTTTCCTTTTGAGGATCAATTCCTTTGTAAATATCAGTATCTATCAGTGTTGGTTGAACCTCTGGTATTTCAACCTTTTGCAACACTTCACTGTAAGGGACAACATCTGGATCAAGATTTTCAAGCTGATATGTTTTGATTTCATCAACTGCCTGTTGCAACTTTTCTTCTGCAAATTTTAAACAGGTTTTTCAGATAATAAATCTATTTTGCTGTGAGAAACAGTGAGCTCTAGCATCTATGTTTGGCTGGTTTATTTTTAGTGCAGCATGCTGCATAACCACAACGCAAATTGAGGATTAGCATTTATCAGTAAAACTATATTGTGATGGTAACGTCTAATGCCACAGAAAAATGATAAAATCCCAAGTACAAAAGCGGGAAAAAATTTGTCTGCTGTATGTATCATTATATTTTCATTTCAAATGCTTGTTTCCAAAGTTTTAGTTGATCTAAATCTTATTTTACGTGAATTTATGGAACTACTTTGATTCGTATGAGTAAGAACAAACATAATTTCAGATGACATCGAATAAGGTTGTAATCGGCAAATTTCGAGTTGTAACTCTCTCATTGGTTGTATTTTTACCCACAATGCAGTACACTTTATGGAGGATAAAACAAAATCTGCTGAAGGACGCATGTTGGTATTTCTATTACAATAAGCTTGGCGGCGGAAAATTTATACCTTGTATTTAATCCTCTGTTACCTCAAAAGGAGGAAGTCATAAAGCAATCAGTGAAGCAATGGGGTCAATTTTGCGGTTAAGTGAGCTCATATGCAAGTGATGTTGCTTGGGTGAATTTGAGCCAGTTTTGGGCAGTTTTAAGTAGAGTTTTGTGCGTTTTAATCAGGTAGCTACGTGGTAACGTGTGCTGTATAAAATTGTGCTAAAAAGACGGTTTAAGTTTGAGGTTATATCTGCAGAATAATTACAGAGTTATGTCTGCGTTGAACGGCAAAAATATTCTGGTTTTCTACTAGTTATGTTGCCAGTTCTAAACTAACCAGCCTGGCGAAACCTAGTAGTGTGAAGAAAAAGTGGACGCGAACATATGAGCGCGAAGTAAATCAATCGAAATCATAATCACTCAGCAAAACATGGAAAACAAGGCAGGTTTTATTACAAAGTTGTATATTTTCTGTTTTTCAGAGAAAGAACTTTTAGCGATTGTATGAGAGTGTTTCCGTTCCACAGTCAGCAAAAATGCTTCATCGTAGATAGACGTACGGTGTTTCAGCTACAGTGTTTGTTTTACATGTTGGCCAAACAAGCGTAAAGAAAATTCCGTACTTTCTAAGCCCATGTGATTTACGTGAAGATGCCTTGGTAACTTACTGGCTCCGTAGCTTCATTTGACAATTTGGCTCAACGCAAGATACGGTAAACTGGAATCTTCTGTCCACCGTAATCCGTATTGAAAATAGCTGTCCCTGTACTGTCGTATCTACCAACTGATTTAAACGTTTTCACAAACACTTTTACTTCACGTATGTTTGCTCAGCTTCGCTTGTCACAGCTACCAAATGGTTTGTAAAATGGTTACGTAGGTTATTTGTGATGTCACGAGGTTATGAGTTGTGAGCAAACTATTGAAACAATGGCTTGATGCCACATTACCAAAATGTTTGCAATGACAACATATAAGCGCATGTGTAGAATGGTTTCATATTTCCGTCGAAACTCTTTCATCAATTTTTCGCGGCACACACAGTTTGCGAAACCGGTTAAAAGCATTATTCTGACAAGCTGTAAAGTGCACTATTCGTTCAAGTAGACAAAAATGATCGCATGCTCGTCATGATTCTACAAGGGAAGTGAAAGCTTTCGAGCATCTGGATACAAACACATAAAAGTGTCTGAAAACTTAACACCTTTTACGCAAAAAGGTCACGGACGGCATGCTTTCGTTTTAAATGCTGAAGTCAGGCACGACAGCCCCCAACAACTATCGTAACTGGAACTTAGACATTCACTATCTGAGTGGTATATATGTTAATTGCCCTTCCTCAGTCGCTCTCTCTTAAGGACTCGGTTACCCAGTTTTAAATTCCATTGATGTGACGCGTATACTATTATTTGTAAACGCATTCTGTTCACGGAGTCAAATTAGTTATAGTTCAGAACACGCCCCAGAAAACCAGAACTTAGCTAAAACAGCCAAGTTCACACCGCTGGGTCTGACCCATACTCCGTAATTGAGTTTTAGGTGCTTGATAATTTCGGAAATTACATAAACTCATTACATAAAAGCCAACGATGTACATTTACAAGAACTGGCGTTCCATGAGATTGCACCAGATTTCCATAGCAATGCATCATGCATGGCAACCTAACGGATCATTGGTAGCAAAATTGCTGACAACCATAAACAAAAATGTAGATTTCAGTGAAACATTATCTGCAGTGACAATTTAATGTGATGATGTCCACGTCATTTAATCAGAGTCCAACGGTCTAAGTCACATAATATGTTTAATTGGATTCTATGTTGTCGCTGGGACAAGACACAGATATTTGTAAATTAGTCGCATTTAAGCTAATAATTTGGTCATCTTCAAATGGTCGTAAATAAAGGCGAAATCAGTCGTGGTTCGATTTGAATACAAGTATTTGTATTCCAACCTTCCCTAGTAAAACTCCCCTACCTCGTTTATCTTCTGATTCTGTATTGGTTGATTCATGATAATGGGCATGATGGTGATGATGTTCTACAGTCTGTTGCAGATGTTCATGGTGATGTACGTCACCAGTATATAGGTGTAGGTTCTGGAATAAAACCAGAATATTTACACAACAACAAGGTGGTTTTCTTTTTTGGAGTAGCTTCACTAAACTAAGCATCGCCGGTTTTTGGTTGTTGAAAGTAAAGTAATAAATTACTGAGAGCATTTGTCAACGTCTCAAAGAGACCACTATGCATATTAATAATAATATCAAAGTGTGATATGTTTGATGTAATATAGCAGATCACTATAAAGTGACTAATCAACAAAAACCTTTACAGTCACGAATAAAGTCTTTACATTCAAGCTTACCTCGGCAACAATGTTTTGTGAGTTTTCTCCTTCTGTTTGTTGTTCGGCCATTCTTGGATTAGCAGGTGTAGCTTTGTATTGCAAGTACAGTGTAGAAATATACTACACATATATAGCCTACGGTGTGTAAAGATTTGTATATTATGCAATTTAAAAACACACATACTCATGAACAAAAAAGTAAACTAATGTAAAGTACAGTATAGAAATAATACATGTAAAATCTGTGTGATCAACAGTCTCAAGTTACATGCCTTATTTAGAAACAAATTTAACGTTGCTTATTTTGTCGACCTATAACAGCAAATACACCGTAACAGACTTGATAGTAACGGATTTCACATGACTTTACTGAAGTAGTAATCAACGGTGATAATTCAGATAAATACAAAACCCGCGAAATATACTTTACCGTCTGAATAGAATAATGTTGATATTAGAAGAGATGCATTTACTTTTTGCTATTTAACTCCATCAACGCGTACGGCTCCGTTAACCTGTGCGGTATTTCCAATTGCCTGTGGTGGTAAATATCCGTCAACCTGTGTGCGCCCGTGCAAAACACGGAAATTACGTTTGTTTTTTTATGTGTAAGGCAGTTTACTTATATTGCGTCATTGCGGAACATCTACAGTCCAACAGTTAGAAGATATATTCATTAGCACATGTAGCTGATGAACATAGTGGGCGATTCTAACTTAGACGCCATGCTGCGGAAATCAGCCTACCAGTGGGTGTTGAAGGTATGAATGACTAAACCTGCTTATAGCAACAAAAACAGAACTCTTTAATCAACAAATTTGTGGTGAACTAACATCACGTCACTATTGGTTCCCAGTTGCTTTGCTTGGCCATAATGTTTACTCTACTGTGGTTCGTCACCATTAGTTCCTACCTAGTTTGGTCCCTAACGAATCGACATCAAATGCAAAGAACCACAAAGTAGAAAATTTCCTGGTAAGTTAAGCGGCAAGATCATATCGCAAACTGCACTTCGGAATGGGACGATCACGCCTTGTCATGCAAGAGCATAAAGCGTTGTCTGATTACGGTTATAGAGATCCCCTACGTATATGTGAAGGTCGCCTGGCAAGTTGTGCGCTAGCTCACCAGTGTATCCTGACAACATTACGCGCGTCGGTTTTAACAAAAACTCCCTACATTTATTCAGAGAACAGCTGCCGGAAAAACAACATTACAACGAACGGCTGCTGTAATGCATCTAGTGACTGTTCCGCTCGTTTCCCAATGACCGTTGATGGGTCTTGTGACTTACATAGGGATTCTAAGTTACAACAAAAAATTTTGCTCCTGGATGACACTGTACAGAGGAAGGACTTGTTGAGCCTCCTGGAAGATCTGATGACCAACAGGGGGGTATAAACAGCCCTGAGGGGAGGGTTTTGACACTTTTTCAGCAACTAAATTTGATGCCAAGAAATTTTTTGCTTGATTTTAAAGAAATCTGAATCAGTTTTATTAAAAGCCACAGTTTTAGCAAGAAGTTTGTCAAGTACGATGTATTGTTCCTAATGCCATTTTCTACAGTAAATCCTTCACAGCCTCTTGTATTATATTTTTTAATGCTGTATAATACTTACGGGGGTTTGCACCATTTCCCTTCTTTGCTGCTTCATGTTACAAACTGCCTTTGAAACATCAACCAAACCAGTTTCACTTGCCAATTTTCACAAGCCAATAAACGTTCCTGTTCTTCCGGCTCCGGCACCAAAAGTAAAAAAGTTCAACTGGGACGTTAAATGAAATATGCATTATTTAGGGGATTTTCTATACCTTTAATGAAAAATTGTAGGAACTTCAACATTTAGGGATTGTTGTACCTCAGCCAAGTGCGTTTTAACTTCTTTATAAAATTTCAGCAAACCGGTGGTGGTTTGTGGAACTTTGTGGTCTGGCCAAGCAGTGAAATGATTATGTGCGTTGTTCCTGTAAATTGAACTCAGAACGTGTATCAAAACTTCAAGTTACACGAACTACTTACAGATAAACGAACTACTTTCAGATATATTCACTTTCTGTGACTTTCACTCGTGTTAAGTTTCAACACCGATTACCATTTTCGGACCAGTAGAGGGCGCACTTGGACTAAAAACAAATAATATTGTTGTTCCTTTTTGTGCGGCAAAATTAAACAGTTTTTTAACCGAACCTTCCCCTTTTCTTGATGATTGGCTAGCATTACAATTACTTGGACATTCTGTTCCCAAGTCATCGTCCAGAAATCATCCACAGTTTTATGGAGCGCTCCTTGGGTTGCCATTCACTTGTATGGAAACCCTGAAATCCAGAAATATATAAGCTGCTGAAAATCTTGGTGTGGGTCCTGGAAGGCTACTAAAGTTTTTTGTTATTTGTTTTACGTACGTTCGTAAAGGAAACGTTAATTTAATGGTTTCCACCTGCATCCTCGTTGTTTAGAATCACTCTGGTGTGGTCGTCTATGGAAATAGCAAAAAGTAAATCAGCTGAAATTTTAATTCATAATTCAACATAGTGTCTTGGTTTGGAGAAGATTTTTTTGCCGTTTTATTTCCATTAACACTATTACCTTTTATCAAAAAAATAATTTTGTCGGCTGCCTGACTTAAACCGGGGCAGTTGTATTGTTAAGTCTATGCGCAGAAAGCCTAAACATGTCTCAACTATTTCGATTTTTAAACACTTTTTACTTACACGAGATTATACTCTCGTATCAATTTCTGATTTCCCTTGGTTGTGTCGTCATCATATACAGTAAAAAATGAACTTGACCGAAAAAACTTTTACGTACAACGCATCAATACAGCACAGGGCTGTGATTGGTGAAAACAAACAACTCTTCGCTCAGTTTTAACCAATCACAGAGTACTGCTTTAATATATTTTTTGACGCTTTTGGGGAATGTAAGATCGAGGTTATACGAAGTATGTGATATAAAGACGCTCAATGGCTTGTACATACGTTTGAAACCAGACCACTGTCCTGTGGTCACATGATTTGATTAGAGTCACATGATTGCCGTAGAGTCAAAGTTTGGGATGGCAGATTGCGATGACAACATTTTAGCGTTCCCTGCCGAGATCACTAGATTAGGTGGAAAGAGAATGCGTGTTATTCTTATCGGCGCAATGTTGATAATGTATCTGTGAGTCTTGTGGGAGTTAAATCATTATAGACAAATCGTTTCTTGAACCATGTTTGCATAACTCGGTGAACGCAACCACAATAAAACTTGTACAAACAGTTACAATATAGCAGTCTTTTGTTGTTACGCGCAAACTAACATAGCAACATACGTACTTCCGTGTTCTGGATCAAAACCGTAGGACGGGTCGATCCAAATATACTACAGGAAATCTCACGTTGGTTGCCTGTAGGCTTCTCTCCTGCATCTCATGAGGTAACACAGACTGCTGACTGTTTCTACCATGTGTGGTGTTAACGCTTACGTAATAAGCAAAGCGCAGGAAGTGGGGGTCTTGAGTCGTCACAAGTAAAAATCGACTGTGTGTTGTCCAGCCGTACATGGCACGATTCTGCAAACTTTATTGCCATGAACACCTGCTTACGTTGTCATGCACCGAGAAGGTTGCATTGTACAGCGGCGAGTCTAAAAGTTGATTTTATAAACAATGAGTGTTCTTTCAATATCATGTTTATTGCCCTTCGTCGTAATATGTCGAACGAAAACCTTCTCACTGCCACATCCAAATTTTACATCTTCCTGCATTTGCTTCAGGAAGTTGCTTTGCATTAGGCATAAAAGCATTGACATGTTTTGATTGTGGTTGGATATAGTTGGTCGAATTCGTCTTGTGTTGTATTCATGTTATTGTTTCAGTGACGCCGCCCCCTCCCGCTTCCGCAATTGCTGGCACAACAGTATCTTTACTTCTGCTGGTTGTTTTGATTGTGGCGGAAGTGTTAACTAATGAGCTATGTCCATGCTTTTGCAACACACATATTACAAAACTCAACTAACCACACAGAGATGGATTAAAAACGCCAGCGGTCCCGAAAAAAAAAAACGTTCTCGTAAAGGCCAGTTACCCATAAGTTGTTGCGAAATAGCAAGCAACCTTTCCTAACAACTAAAGTTCAGTAAAACCCTGCATGATTTTAACACCTACGCCATATTTACACTCCACTACATGAAGATCACGTGCAAGAAGAAACTACGACGATTTTAAGAGTTGTTCTTGAGGAATTCTTCACTGACAGTATGGGCAGGGACCACGAAGGTTTAAAAGAACAATTTAAGGTAGATAACACTGTGAGAAAGTGATCTAAGCCAGGCCTTTCATAACCATTCTCGCGACCCCTCATGTTCCACAGTAACGTTTTGATAGTTTGTTGCAACAGTTAATCGTAATGAAGCAAATGAAAAACTCATGAAGGCCTACTTTGTGACAGAGTACAATTAAATGTTGTTTGTGTCACGGTGACTCTTTGCAGACCATCAGGTTTTGAGTGTGATCCCAAGTTTGAGAAGTCTGATTGACAGATAACATTGCTTGGATTTGAAACAACTCTAGTATTTTCATTGTTTCTTGCACCATTTCCTTCAGAACATCAAACTTAACAATATAACTGCCTTAGTTAAATTCATGCAGCTGACAAACTTTTTTTTTTTTAAAAGGTAGAAATTATCCAGATATTACGAGATTTTTATTAAAATCGACGTTTCGTCTACCATCCGGAGAGATTTCTTCAGGGTTATGTAGCAACTACCGAAAATTAAAGTCGCAAAATAACAAACAAACTATATATACGTTGTCAAAGAAGAAAATAAATAAGGGGGTTTCCTGTTTGTATCGACCCAAAAATGTTAACACTGAGCAAAAGAACCAAAACTTCATGAATAGGAGGCGAGAATATGTAGGCCCACATATTATGTAGCAGGTAAAATAAACGTTGCTGTCTAGTATAATCAGAAATAGAGCAAGTGCGTCTTATCACCTTTAGGTACTTTGTATCGACAAATTACTGCAAAAACACCGTTCGTTAATAATTTGTTACAGTATCACACATTTACAGAAATCAAGCAAAAGGACAGTAAGTAGGACATTTACAAACAACGGCGAAACTTACAACATAGAGTTCTTGCTTGGTGCGTAATCATTTCGTTCAAAGCTATAATTAACAGTAAAACATTTGGAAGAAGAACCACACAATTGATTGGGATAATGTAACTAGAAAATAAGTTCGCTACATTTTCATCGTCAATAAATTTTTCTTTTCTCACTAGTTATTGTATATTGACATCTGAAACAGAACAAAGTAATAAAACCAATCAAAATGTAAAATAATGTATATTCACATGAAACAGATGGTGGACTTTTGATCTTTATCGATGTAATTTCCTCATAATTGTAAACTGGATTTACGTCATTACTGTCGTCCACATTAAATCTACAAATATAACAAGTAATACAACCTAAGTACATAAATATGCATTAAACAACTTTTGGTTCCGCAGACATTCGTGGTCTGGATCAGTCTCATTTAGAGCCACAAAATCAGCAAGAAGTTTGTGTAGAAAGATATATTCCTCCTGAATTACAATAAACCCTTTACATGGGACAACGATTGTGCATTTGAACAACATTTACTTACTGGAGTTTGTACCAGTTCCATTCTTTGCTGCCTCATGTTACAAACTGCCTTGGAAACATCAACCGAACCAGTTTCACTTACTTCCTTAATTAAATAGTCAAAAGCAATAAACGTCCCTGTTCTTCCAGCACCATCACTTCGAACAAAGAAAGTGAATTTTTTGTTTAATTGGTTTCAAAACTAGCATTATGTTACCTGCAATGTACAACAGTAGGCACTTGAACATTTAAGGTTCTTTGCACCTCGTCTAAGTGTATTTCAACGTCTTTATAAAATCTTAGCAAACCGGCGGTAGTTTGTGGAACTTTGTGGTCGGGCCAAGCAGTGAAGTGATATTGCGTTACGTGTCGTAACTCCTGATAAATAGTAAAATTCATATTTTCTAAAAGGAAAATTGTTGCAACACTTACCATTAAATATGCGTTGTTTAGCTCTTCAATAATCATTTTCCTGATGATAAAGCTGCCTCGATTGATAACATCAATAAGCTTTACTTTTTTCTGTGTTTGGTTTGTGCATTGTTCAAAATTTTCCGGCCAATACAGCGCACACTTAGACTAATAATTAAATTTGTAATATTGCTTTATTTGAATTTGCAAATGTTATAGCAAACAAAACCTTTCCCATTTCGTAAAGATTAGTGAGCATTACGATAACTCGGACATTCTGTTCCCAAACCATCGTCCAAAAATCATCTACGGTTTTTGGGATCGGTCCTTGCGTAGCAATCCACTTGTTCGGTTTCTTGAAACCCTAAAAGTGCAGAGAACGTTCGTGTTGTTTCGTAACTTTAGATTTGCCATATATTTATATCAAGTACCTTTATGTGGGATTCATTGATATATTGGTTTTCCTTTCCATCGCCACCACCAATGATCACCCGGTTGTGTTGATCTAAAGATAGTATGTTTATTAGTGCACAGATGTTTCTCACAGTTTTTGTTTAAAATCGGGAAATTTAATAACTTACATGGGATAATATTCTTGTAACGGTTTCTGTCCCACTTGTTTTCCTTATGGTGACATTCGAAACAGCCTTTTGCTTTAATTTTGATGATCAAAAATTTTGTTCATACATTTGATTTGACCTCAAATACCTTTACCTCAAATTGACACTTCAAACCTTGGTGCTCCTTTTTCGTGCAATCAGAGTAAAATTTTCCAAGATCATATTTCTGGATCCTTAAGGTTTCTCTTTGTTCACTATCGCCATCTAGTAGAATGTATTAGTGCTTTTATAACGCTTTTCAAGCAATACAATACAAAATGATAAAACGTTTATCCACAGGACAAAGGAAGACAATTTACGAATCGATTTACCTTTCTTTACAGGGCAGGTTTGTTTTATGCCAGATAAACTTTTGGAGGACAATTTTCTACGTATTCGATCTCTGCAACAGAAAAAATATTGGTTAACCACACAGCTGGAACAAAAGTTGCTTACCTGAAAACCACAGCTGTCACAGTTAGACTGATGAGCAAAAGTGAAGATATTGTTGTGCCAACTATTTCAAATGCAGGCGCTGATTTTGACGGAATCACTGAAATAACATTTTGTTGACCCAAGAAATGACATATTTACCAGTCACGCTTAAATATGTGTATTAACTATTTACGAACATAAAAATTGTGCTAAAAGAAAATGTTTGGATTTGATGTCGCAAACACCGGAAGCCATTGACATTTGACCTATCACATCACGAAACAAGCCTGACGTCATTGCAAGAGTAGTAGGTTCTCTTATGTTCCAAACGCTCGGAAACAATTGAATCTAAATCGTTGAATTACGTTTGTTAATTTCAACCACAAAATTAAATATATTTACCGATATGGTATATGAGATATCCGGCTTCAGATGATCGATTTTGCTTGTGTAGATGTGGTTGCTTGTTGAAGGTTGGGTGAAAAGTTTGCTGACATTGATTGAATGACTTTCGTTCATTGCTCTTACAAGGTAAGTCATCGATCCATTGTATTTGGTCAGATCTTCCCATTGAACTGTGACCCGGTCGTTGTAACATTTGCTCGTATATGAGATTTTAAAGGCTGTGCACAGATTTTGTTCATGAATTATTAAGGTTGTCATTACCGCTTTTATTTAAAACGCGACATTCACCTGAGTAAACGCAAACGTATTGACTTTCTTCTGAGCAAGAAGTATTTTTGACGGACTTGGAAGATGCGTTGTAAAAACTACAGTTTGTGAGATTTGCTGTCATGATATTGAGGTCTGTCAAATGTATTTTTGGACGTAGTGCTTTACGCGAGGAAAGTTTATTCCTATCAACACAAACCTTGAATCCACGTTTCTGATGTGGATGGAAGTTTAAAGTGGTTCAAAAAAAACAAGGATGGCAAAAATCCTCCAGTAGTAAAACAGTAACTAGAAGCAGAGCTATAACTACGGTTCAAATTTGAACTGATATAATACGTTCCCATGTACATTCTTAGGGCTGTAACACAAAAATAACAAAAAAAAGTAATAAAAAACAAAAACATATTACTCCTCTACCTGAATTAAGTGTCATCGTTCTTTCCTTTGCAGTGAAACAGAATTATTTGACCAGCATTTTATCACAGAACTTTTCCCAAATATAACAGAACTCGAAATAACCAGTTTAGACATTGTTGCATTATTTTGTTGGAATTTAGTTATTTTTGTTGGTGTTTTTGTTTGATGGTCAATAATTTGGTCGTTGATCTTCCAATAAACAGTAGGTGGTGGAATTCCAGCAAATGTACACGTGTAAGTTTGTGATTGGCTGAAACTTGTTGGCGATGTTAAAGAAAGAAAATGTGGCCCAACTGCATGCAATGCAAGGATAATATAGAAAACAATTTAAAAGTAGAAGAATACCTCCAACTGTTGCAACAGCAATTGTGCTTCCTACAGAATTGTTTGCGTGACAAACGTATTCACCGCTATCAGCAATAATGCTTGAATGATGCAAATACAGTTCACTTGTAGTTTGAAAATTATTTGATTGGGTTTTTCGTTGATAGAATCCAGTCGACAAATTAAATGGAACTAATTTCGAATTTCTGCAAAGGTGGTCGGTTAAATAGTTTGCCGCTTCAACAAGATTCTTGTTGAAAAGTATTATACTTTGTCCAGTAAACATCAGTGCTGAAATATCCAAATGAAGTACATATAATGTTGGAAGTTTCACCTTCACTTATGATGACTTTCTTTGTTGACAAAGAAATGTTAGCTTTCACTAAAACGCACAAACACCAGCAGTTAAAATAAAATTTTACCATTTTTTGGTCAATTTCTAACCCAATACTTGGAATTGAGCTGTTTTCGTTTTGATGTTTGAAGCCACACACTTGTATTCACCAGCATCCTCGATTGATTTTAAGGTGAAATACAACTGTGACGTTGATTTAAATTTACCACTGGTTGTTGTTATTTGGTAAATCGAGTTCGAGGGCGAGAAACTGATTGAAGAGTCGAATCTGGATTTTCACAACACAAATTAAATTTCTAAAGTTTCAAATATTGACAATAAAAAAACGGATTTACAAGGAAGTAGAAAAAATGTGTTTTATGGTATGTCAGAACCTCACAAAATACAACCGTTTACCTCATCCAGCTAGTCGTTGGCAAAGGGTAACCATAAGAAACACAGGTGACAGTAATGGAATCAGAAATCTTTACAACTTTGTTCGTCTGTGTAAGGGAGATATTTGCTGCAACTAAACACGTGAAATAACCATTATAAAGTCGTCCAACCATGTTATTTTAAACGCACTGCACCTAACACCATTCTGGCGTATACAATGCATGCCTATATGATGTACCTTTTACTTGAAGTGTAATGTCGTTTTTATCACCGTTGCTGTTACTCGTATGACAAACATAAGAACCAAATTGTATGACGTCATCAACTGTTAGATGAAGTCGAGCTCGTTGGGAAAATTGACCCTCACTTAAACTCGTGTAAATAGGTTCGCTCGATAAAACACCAATTCGGTTCCCATTTCTGCATTAACATTGTGTGATAATTAAACTATTGTTTATACATAAACAATATACTTTATTCATTAAAATTCTGGCTATTAGACAAAGAACACAGTATATTGCTAAACAAACGTTAGGACCACTTTTAGCACAAATATAGGATACATGACATCCTTAATACACAGCACCTTTTCCATGCAACCGTTGGTTTGGGAAATCCGTATGAAACACAATCAACTTGATATTGCTTCGAACTTTCGACAACCATGGATGACGTCGTGAGGGAAATATTTGGTTTAACTGCGTTTAAAATTGTGTCAACAGCCTAATTTCAAAGATGCTAACAGACACATATCTTACCGTTTAAGGTTATTTCATTGATTTTTCTGCCACCAGCCACGTTATTTTCCACACGACATTCGTAAATTCCACTTTGCATTACATCAGTTACTGTGATGTGAAGTCTGTTTGTTTGATGGTTAGTTCCTTGTTGCCAAACTTGTTGGAATATTAAAGAACTTGGTGCGTACGTAACTAAGGAAAAAGACCTACGACAACAAAGTATAATATTTACAAACCTTTAATTTCTTGAAAATGTTTACTAATAGTTTTCGAACATTTGGATGATTGTAACCTAAAGGTTCTGCACGATGTATTAAAGTTTGTGACTATATTTTGATCCATATGACGTAGTAAATGTAAGTTCTGCAAACAAACAGAAACATTTAAAAAACTAGAACATTAAGCGAAGTGCGCTTCATATTTGCATAGTGCAGGCCTGCGCATATGTTACAAAATGTATTTCCAAAATTTATCTCACCTGTACCAACTAACAATAGGTCTTGGGTATCCATGCGAAGTACAATCAATTACATCCTTGCGTCCGTGTTCCAAATTGACCAAGTTTTCTGTTACATCTATATTTTCTGGCACTGAAATATGCTATTGTAGTAAGAACTAAACCAAGTGTGTTCTGATACTTGAAAAAAACAAATATGATACTTTAAAATGCCACAAGTACAGCGTGTGTTTTTGTATAATAAAATAATAATGTGACTAACTTCATTTGTTAGGAAATCCAAACATGCAACAACTCCATAAAAAGTCAAAAATGCGGAATAATTTTCCTTGGCATCCACTTTGCTCTCATACAAAGTCGCAGAGCAAATCAAGCAAATTAAAATAAGTATGATGAATCGCAAACCTTTAATTTGTAATATTTGCGTCTTTCCTCCAGCTCCATTCCAGTTTGTAGCTTCACAAACGTAACTTCCTGATTCAGCAACGTCATGAACTGTTACGTAGAGCGTTGATCGTCCATTGTAGGAGTTTGGTTGAGTTGTGTTTTGGTAAATATTGCGAGAAAACGATGTTGATACTGAAACACCGTTTCTATAACAACCAATTTTATTGGGTAAACTTATTCTTTTTGAATTTTTATTGCGTGAATGTTAAGTAACTGATAAAATATCGTTTACAATTATAAATACATTATCACACATTGCACCTCGTGTTAAACCACAGAAACACATGTCATACTATATTCCACGAACATTCTATTGCTGCGGAAGTATTCGCATCTTCACTCACCTGACCCACTGGACAGATGGGTTAAGATAACCATTTGCTCCACATACAACTGTTTGTTGTGTTCCGTAGTTTGCCACAACTTCACTTTTGTCCAGTGAAATGTAAAAAGACTCTATTTCATACTATTATGTTACAATGGTATTTGCGTGATTGCAGTACTGATCAAACCTGGCAACTGCAGAGACACGGATCCAACAGTTTTACAACTGGTGCTAGTTCCAAAAAGTTCAATCTGTATGTTTCCAACAAGTGATAAAGTTACACTGTTTATTATGTAACTAAAACTGGTTCCAGTGTAACTACTTTCGAGCGTTACTCGTTGGTTGTTGTTGTGAATTGCTGTAACTATGATTGCTTCTATGTGCAATCCTAACATTTTTCCACTTATAGTGACTGAGTCACCAATGTTTGATAAATAACTTGATTGATCAAATGAGATTTGTCTTGCCCCTGCCAAGTACGATAGTTTAACTTAATGTTACGTTAATACAAACTGAATAGGCTATATTTAAATGTAGTATTTATCGTAATAAGGTTCGTCATTGTGTGCTAAATACATCTGTTTGTGAAGGAAACTCAGAAAAGCACCCTTGTTTTCACATATGTAATAGTTTGCGCGGTCGCAACTTCCAGTATTCCATCCCCAATTTCCTCCTTCCCTCTGAAGCCCAACACACAAACCTCTTCCAACACCATTCAACCATGAGGTGTATCCGATATTTGTCCATTGGGCTGTGAATAATAATCATGAATATTTAAGAACATGAGCACGTATGTTACTTCACCTGATGGCGATGTTGATGATCTTTGAGCAAAAATTTTCCCATCAAGCCACTGAAAAGTTAATGCATTCGTTTCCCTTTTACTTCCCAAATAGGCGTCTGTTAAGTAAAAGGATATTAATACTAAATTCATGGATGTTTCATCAATTCTCGTACAAATATTTCCATCACCGTATCCCCACTTTTCTTGTGCTGTGGTAACAAGATAGTTTTGTGTTGCTGTATCCGGGACACTTGCCAGTGTTCCACCATTTTCACCACATTTTATATTGGCGTTATACCATGTTGGACCCGATGAATCGTATTCCGATAAAACGTAAAAGCGACCAACACAACTGGTTGCAATTGTTCCTAATTCAAACAGACTGTAAGTTGGTAAACCGGGCTGTATCGTAACTTCAGATTTCAGATAAAGTGTTAACAGCAACATGTTTACGGATGAAATTTAGGAGAATGTTGCTACATTTTGACGACACCTCAACTACCAACACTTCTTACCTATTACGTATCCATTTCCGCATACACACAACCAAACTATCAAACACAAACTCCTACCAGAAACTTCCATTGTAGGGAATTGCATTTGTTGATAGGTGTAGTCAGACCATTTGATAGCTGTGTTGGTTTGAATCTAAGAATATTATCGCGTGGTATAGATGTGTGGCATGCCGACTATCTACAGTCCTACATCACATACAAACTCTGTGGCTTCGTTCAACAAACACTTAAGTTATAATGAATTGCTCTTCACAGTTCAATTTATTTGTAAATGAACAAATAAAGACGATATTGGTTTTATCTTATAACTCTAACCAAGCAACTGAAAAATTGGATTGGATTTCGAAGTGTTGTATCAATGTTTTCTATACGTAACAGTATACCATATTTGTGTGTGGGCTATAGCGAAAATAAACGGTTCATTAGTTCACGTTGTTATGATGTATATGTTAGCTACGTACAACACCAAAAATAGGTGGTCAAAGTAAGAAGTAAAAACTACAATTACTTCTTACTTTGACCACTGCTCTCGTTTGGCGATCGATTTTATGTGACGTCATAACCGAGAATTCGTCTTTAAATCGTTTGCCAACATTACATTGCGAATAAAGTTGGCAACAAGAAAACGAAATTTTACAGATTCCTTTTGTTGTGTGCGTTGTTGATACCGCGCCACAACACGTAAGAGTATGCTCAGAGACAAGCGGTAAAGAGAGAAAATCTATTTACGTTACCGTACTTGGGCGTTATTTTAGCCAGAAATGCGTTAACTACGTGTACTATTTATACTTCCGTATTATCGCATATTTCGGTTAATCTTGGCAATTTGGATATGCGGTTCACCGGATTCGTCTGTTGTAGGTCACGAATATGGATCAACAAATAACATCCAACATCATAATGATAGTTTGTGATTCTAAGAAATAGGTGTGGTGTGACGAAAGCCAAATGAAGTCGTGGGATTTCCTTCAAGGATATTTTGAGAACCACGATGAAACGCTATTAAGAGCAATAGTCTCGAAACATTTGTGACAACAATAGAGAATAATAAGTAACCAATGTCTAATTTACTCATTTAATAATGGCGTATACACGTGATGAAAAAGATACATGTAATGATCACGGTAGAGAAATTCAATTCAAGCAAGAAACAGTTGACTTTGGAATCTGCAAAAAAATATCCGCATATAATTCCCCCATACAATGCAATCGGTGTTAACAAACTGCCGGATCCAAATTATCCGGCCGGATTTGATTAATGACTATCCGGATTCGGCCGGATAATTTGGAACTGGGAACATCACTAGTAATTAAGTGATGACTAGGACTGGCCTAGATTTCTACTTAATCATCCAACCAAGATGTTTTTTTTAAATATATATATATTTCGCCTATGCGGCATCCTCAGTATTCTAAAAACAATAAGAGTAAACGTAGTGGCGGTCCGGATGTTAAGTGTGTACATGTTAGTCTTGATGTGTGCTGTTGATGCTAGTCACTAGCTAGCGAAAGCGTCAAGAAGATAGGGAGTAACTGTAAAAGAGAAGAAAGGAGTTTCAAAAGATCAAGTTTAAACAAAATATGAAAATGTTTCGAATTAGGACAAGCCGAAGGGCAACAATTCCTTTTTCAGTGCTACAAAATCTGGAAACCGATTGGAAAATTCTCTCGAAATTTTTTTCAAGTTGTTGTGCGGGAAAGAATCCAAAATTTATTTTAAAGCTGGTGTGCGGTGTAAGTGTCCAGTTGTAAAAAACGCCTTTCAAAAATCAGCAGCTTAGTTCGAAGTATTGAGGTGAGTACAAAGGTGACTCACAGCTTCATCTTGTTCTTGAAGTTTGACTTTCAGTTTCCACTAAAACGCTAAATCGGTGAGACAAGCAGGTTCTGATAGTTCTTTCATTGGTTCCTCTTTTTCACAAAACAAATGTGCACCCTCCTTTCTAAGAGAGTAAAGTGCTGAGCCTCGACTAACCCACTTCACATCTCTGTGATAAATGATATCTGCCAAGCAACAACTGTGTCGCATAGCCCTTAACGAATGACATTGATTGCTTTTATCACTGGTTTTATGATGTCATCATATTTAAAAACTTAAAAAAAGAGCCTGTTGGTGGATAATGCAGTACAATTTAATACAGCTGCCCCCTTATTACTGACTTTGCTAAAGATCCACTTCGTATGCCAGTCATGACAGGTGTACCATCGGTGACAAGTTAGGCGCATTAAATTGTTTCGTCTTTCAGTAAAAAAGTATTATAGCTGGGACTACTTTTCCTGAAAAAGGCGGAATGAGCTACTAACGTCATCTTTATGTAAGCACAGAGAATATTTGCGACGATTGTAATAAAATTCTGGGGCTGGGTCACATTTGTCCCGCGGGCCAGATTTTTGGACACTCCTGTATGAGAAGGTTTAATACAGCGGACCTGTAGTATTAGAAGGTTGAATACAGCGGACCTTTAGTATTAGAAGGTACAATATAGCGGACCTTTAGTATTAGAAGGCATCTATTGGACCTATAGTATTAGAAGGAACCTAGCGCACCTACCGGACCTGTAGTATTAGGTTGAATTTAGCGAAAATGTAGTAATTGAAGGTACCTAGCGGACGTATAGTATTAGAAGGCACCTAGCGAACCAAGCGCACCTGTAGTATTAGAAGGTGGCCAAAGTTTGAACGCGCGTTACTCGGCCACCTCACGAGGTAGCAACCCCTGGTATTTTTTCATCAGAAAACTGGAATAAGAATGTCGGTAAACTTTCGTCTCACTTTCTGCTCCAGACATAATTCACTTTATATATTTCGCAGCAATTTTATTCACAGTAAGAAACATTTATTTTGAATAAATTACAAAAAAACACAAATAGTTCTGGACGTCGCGTGTTTTGTTCAATCCGGACCACTGGAGTCCTAATCGGATGAACCCAAACCCCAAACTTTCAGCTGAAAAATCACAAAGTTTTAATTTCATCAAAATTAACAAAACCATGTTCTTATGCAAATATTAATTAAACTAAATTCTTACCGGGTTTTCCAGTTTTTCAATCTCTTTTCTCAAGACTCGATTAGATTCGGAATCGAATCCGCATCCAATCAGCCCCAACTCATCCAATTTAGGGAGAATCCGACAAATATTTCCAACATCTTTTTGTTCAAAATTGTTTCCATTCAGGTTGAGACTTACCAACTATTTAAAATATAAAGATTGGTCGGAAATGTTTGTTGCTAACTATTTTTTGAAACCGGATTAAAATTAAATCCATGTTTTCACTTTTACCCAAAAAAATTGTTTTTATAAAATTATTATGGATTTAAACAATTATTTAACCTCAAAATAAAGAAAACCCACCTTGGGTCCCATCTTCATAATCGCTTCACAGATCATGTTTAAAGTTTCGGAATTAAGTCCGCATCCCTGCAACCTCAGCCACACACCGGGTTCTCGAATCCGTGGGAGGAAATCCGCGAGAGCGAAAACATCCGAAATCTTCAGTGGGATGAAGCTTAAATCCAACACCTGAGGACAAGAGAGGGCGATTTCATCCCTGGATATTCCGTCAACTTCCTGTAAATCTACGAGGAAATCTAAAACAGGGACAAGTTTATTAAAACAAACATGGCGGAAGTTTTATTAAATCACTAAAACTTTTTGTTGCAAACTTCAAACAAGATTTCTTCACTTTTAACCTGAACTAAACATTTTTATTCCATTCTCTTCTATAAGAACAACAATGGAATTGCGACGTCACACTACTTACAGTGACGTAACAGTTCCGTTTACAAACACGCATCACACAGACTGGAAATGAATACTAACTTCGTAACTCGTATCCATTTAAATACAATCCACTGGGCCTTTTTTCGTGCAAGTGTTTCGAAAGTTTTTTCAACAACTTCGCACGTTTGTCTGAAAGTAACAAAATCAACATTTACGGCAAAAATAGAAGCCATGTATTTGGATGGGAGAATTTTTTAAACTCCCAATGTGCGTTTTTCCACAAATATAACCTGCGTATATTAGATGCGTAATGATATGTGAGACTTTCTAAACCACGATGCCTGTTTACCCAATATAATGGTAACTTGTATCGCTGTTCAAAAAATTGCAAAAATGGTTTCGCAAATCGTTTAGCATTTAGCTAAAAACCACGTAAGAATGGTAAGGCACTTGGAAAATTTAAGAGTCACAGTTATTACACTTGCAGTTGAAATTTTGCATCATTTTCAGGCAGGGGCAAATTAGGCGACCGTTCCATACAATGATATGTTAACAAATAGCTGCATCTTAACTTTGGCATTAATTTTTTTGTCCCAGCTTTTTACACCTAAATGCCTTGTATTACTTTGCTGGTTACAATTATTACAGCAGAATGATTTTCTTATGTTTAGATCAGAAAAAAAGAAAAGATTGTTTTTAATGTAACTGACTACCATGCTTTTGTTCCTCATTGTTAAGTGTGGAAGATGCTGGATCACTGGAAGCAGTCTTGACTGAGGTTAATGGCAAGGTTTTTGGACTGGAACCACTTCCATCACCTGTAAAAAACCATCAAGGTAATAACTGCAATTTAATGGCACTGATGTACACCATAAGGGTTAACCCAATGTGAAGGCCTCACTTGATAATTTTGACAATAAATAAATTAGGTTACAGTGGCTTAACAACCAAGCTGGACCTGGGCATTCCAGTCCATTGAACTGTCTGCGGGAGTTTGTCAGTTAGACTTTACAGCAGGGATGCACAACACGAATGACATATTAGGCTTTTTGGCAAGCTCTTTTGCAAACAGGATTTAAGACATGAACTTTATAAAAATACATTTGTCTTTGAGTTGTACATCCAGCTTTTCTGGGAAAAGGGGATTTAATTGAGATATGCTATATTCTTGGGCTAACCACTGCTTTAAACCACACCGGAAATCCATTTTAAAAGCAAATTAAAAAAAAAGAGGCATCAGCGCATGGAATCGCCATTAATGCATCATAATAAATTCTGGATAGTAGCAAACCTTGTCCTGCATGTTTTGGTTGTTTGTGAAAAATATTTAAAAACAGCTTCATAAATCCTCTGGGTGTTTCTGTGATGGAATTGGAAGCAACTGAAAAGAAGTAAATATATGTTGTTTAAAATGTTTGTGTTCGTCATCAGTGCAAGACTGACTAATTACCTTGTTTTTGAAGTAACTAACTACAATGCTTTTTTTCCTCATTGTTAAGTGTGGAGGATGCTGGATCACTTGAAGTAGTCTTGACTGAGGTTGATGACATGGTTTTTGGACTGGAATCACTTCCATCACCTGTAAAAAACAATCAAGGTAATAACTGCAGTTTAATGGCACTCATGTACACCATAATGGTTAACCCAATGCAAAGGCCTTGCTTGATCATTTTGACAATAAATAAATAAGGTCACAGTGGCTTAACAACCAAGCTGGACCTGGGCATTTCAGGCCACTGCTTTGTCTGTGGGAGTTCGCCAGTTAGACTTTAAAGCAGGGATGCACAACACGAATGTTTGGTGTGCCAGTGGTTTTAAAGTGGCATTCACGCCGGGTTTCAGTGACCCAGTCAATATTGCTTCTGCTTTTTTACACATGTTTCTACAGATGGTGTTTAGACCTATGAAGTCCCATCAGCGCATTTAGACCTATGAAGTCTCATCAGCGCATTTAGATCTATGAAGTCTCATCAGCGTGTTGAATGTGGTACTGTGCTAGGTTTTACACTAGCGGCCACACTGATTTTCCAAATCACCGGTGCTTTGTCTCTGTTGTTTGGTACCCAGTATAAGGTACCCAACGGATCGACGTTAACCGGAAGGTACCTCGAAGTGGAAATCAGTGTGCACGCTAGTGTAAAAGCTAGCATAGTGCCACAGTTAACAGCTGCACTCATGAGACATCTTAGGTCGAAACAGTGCATGTACACCCTGTCTGCAGCTGTCAAATTGTTTACATATGTGAAATGTTGTAATATTCATACAATTGGACAATTAATTTAAGTGCCAAAACCACGGGTTTACGCAAAACAATGGATATAATATATACCAACGATGTGTTACAAAAAATGGTATACTTCAGTACTTGCACTAAATATCAATTAAGCAATGTGTGTATATATGGCAGAACCTACTTTTTACATGTCCTAGCTCACCACTATTAATTTGAGGTATTCTGGTTGCTTTAAGTTCAGCTGCAGCAGTGGAGGTGTCACCATCTGTAGAAACATGTGTAAAAAAGCAGAAGAAATATTGACTGGGTTACTGCTACATCTTACCAAATTAACCAAAAGCTATATTGTTAAAAAAAAATACAGCAAACAAACAAAATGTAAAGCTTTCAAAACTTGGTAAGACATTTTTGTTAAAAAAAGTATGAAATGTGTATGAATATAAAATAACATACATATTTTTACATTGACAATACATGATTAACACACTAAATGGATTGAGCTACTGTGGCATGCTTACAGCACTAAAACGTTGCACACCAAGTAACAGCGGCATCACAGCCAAGCCTGGTAAAACTTCTTTTCCTGACAGCTCAAGATATAAAAAATCACTGGAGTTTGAACTCATAACCCAAGTCATTAGGAACCATTGTTCTACCAACTAAGGTATAAGAGTTCCAAAAAATTGAAACACCCAGTTTGGCCGCGATGTCACTGCCGAGAAGCAATGAAATAAAACTCAATAATTCGAAAAATTTCACCTTTTCCTGCATGTTTTGGATGTTTCTTTGAACTCCTTGAAAAACGTCTCGCAGAAAAACCTGTACGTAAACGAAAATACTGAGTTTATCAAGTCAGAATAACCATGCCATAATTTGAATATTTCCTGCATGTTTTCAATGTTTCTTTGAACGTCTCAAAACAAGTCAAAAAAAATCAATTAAGCAACATGCGTATATAGGGCAGAACTTACTTTTTACATGTCGTAGCTCACCACCTATTTGAGGTATTCTGGTTGCCTCAATTTCAGCTGCAGCAGTGGAGGTTTCACCATCTGTAGAAACACGTGTCAAAAAGCGGAAACAAAACATACTGGGCTACCATCTGTTTACGCCTTGATGAAACAGGGTACAAACATTTGCTGAAATTCTAGCAAAATTATAAATAATTGTTGCAGTAGTTCTCAACATGTAAGGGCTTTTTAAGTGATGTACACAAAAAAATTGCAACACAGACAAATTCCACAAAAAAATGGCAATTACGACTGTGGTTTGTTAGCATCGTTGTGAAATTGCATGCTACAGCATGCGCCATAAACAGTTTCAAAAAGGAAGAATTATTGATATGTTATGTTTCATTCAAAGAGTTTTTTGCTTCGAAAACACCATTTTACCACCATTTTCCGGCGACTGTTTTGAATGTTGGACCTTAAAATTTGTTGCGCAATCTAATGTTTTGGATGAAGTAGATTTTACAATTGTTGAAGTCAAACCTTCTCTGCAAGCTGAAAAACAATAAGTCACAATGTATAGTATAGCATATGTCTTTCTTTATCTGTCAATTATATTTCAGTTGAATGCTAAGTAATTGGCAAAGTTTTGCCAGCGAAAAACATAACAGAAACACATTTTTAATACACAAATACCAAATAAATATAGTACTGACGAATTTTATACATCTTGTGAATTGTCATACCGCTGGCAGCACTATTGACAGGATCAGATTCTGAACTGGTTTCACTACGTCCACTTCCAGAGGCTTTGATTGAAAATTATAAAATCAAAATAATGGTCATTACAGCGCAAACTTTCCAATGCGCTGCACATACCTGGTTTGTGTCCGAGCAAAAGGCCACACACAAAACGACGAACCATTGCCCAATGGGGTTCATTAATCAAATCGTCCACGATTAGATCAAATTCTTCTTCTGACATGAACATAGAAATGTAGTATGCACCAAACATTTCCTGCAGAACTTGATGAAGGTAGTAGAAGAGAACATCCCCCCCATCGAAGACTCTACGACTGGGAAACCAGGAGAACTTTGCCAATTTGAACACTACATCTTGTACTTTTACATCTTCTAAACCTGCTTTTTGAAGGTCGTCATGTGTGAACACAACGGTTTTCTGAACCGTGCCTTCATATGCCATTTGGCTAAGTGGCAATTTGAGGTGATCTAATTTCTCTCCTTTTGCATGCTCAGAGTGACCAAGTTGTTGCAAAACGGCATCAAATACATCAGTAATGGTGGAAATACTGTGTACCTCACCAAATAACCCAGCATAAACAATAAATTGTAAAAGCATTGGATTGCGGCATAAATCAAGCAGTTGTGGAGATTTACTTTCAAGTTTGTTCCACAGTTCATTTGCTTTATCACCAGAGTAACTATCAAACAGTGTCTTTGCATCCTCAGGAGAAAAATCACTGACATAAATTGTTGCCTTAGGTCGGAGTCCTAATGGTATTGATAGTAATGAGTGGGGTCGAGAAGTAAAAATCAATGTAGATTTTGGAAAAAATTGCCTGCTGCAAAGGTTAGCAACAAGTTGCTGTACTGGCAAGGGAGTGTCATACTTCACATTTACAGGTGCCATGTTTTCTAGTGTCCAGGTTGCCTGATCTAATCCATCAAAAATAAAAGCACACTTTTCAGGGTTCTTTATCATCCACTGGAAAACCAAACTGAGTGTTTCCTGTGAAGCATGGTTGAACTGGTTATCCAGCAGAAGCTCCTGCAAAATAAGCTTTCTATCGCCGTAGTTTTAAAGAGTTTTTTTAGATAATAAATCAATGTTACGATGGTTTCTTGAGAAACAGTGAGCTTTAGCATCTCTGTTTGGCTGGTTTATTTTTAGTGCAGCATGCTGCATAACCACAACGCAAATGGAGGATAGCGTTTATCAGTAAAATTATATTTTGTCTTCTGTTTAGTTGTTTAGCCATCCGTGTTATGTATAACCGTATTGTAATTTCAAATACTTGTTTACAAAGTTTTAGTCGATCTAAATTTTATTTTACGTCAATTTATGTAACTACTTTGCTTTGCAGGAGTAGGAACAAGCAGAATTTTAGATGAAATCGATAAACATCTCAGAGAATATTTAGTTGTAACCGGTATATTTTGATCAAGTTGTGACTCTCTGATGGGTTGGGACGCATATTGGAACTTTTATGAAAATAAGTTTGGCGGCGGAAAATGTCCACCTTGTATTTAATCCTTCGCACAATAGGATGACGTTACAAAGCAATCAGTGATGCATGGGGGTCAATTTTGCGGTTGAGTGAGCTCATATGCATGTGCCGTTGCTAGGACGAATTTGAGCCAGTTTCGGGCAGTTTCAAGTAGAGTTTTGGTCGTCATAAGTCAGGTAGTTACGTGGTAACGGGTGCTGTCTAAAATTGAGCTAAAAAGGCGGTTCAAACTTAATTAAAGACTTGTGTCTGCGTTGAATTACAAAATTCTGGTCGAAGAACAGACCATCGGTGACGGGACCTGCAGCCAACATGGTGTCTGGAGGAAGTAAATGTTCATTACGACAATGATGCTTTCAATCCTGCTATAACTGAAACAACTACAACCAAAAGCATGAGCAATCAGTCATGTTGTGTTGCAGCCTACTGTTGATGCCATAGTTCTAACCCGATTTATAGCCAAGTTAAATAATGTGAGTAATATTTTGTTTCGTTATTGTTGAACTTTCTACTAGTTATGTTCCCAGTTCTAAACTATCCGGCCTTGCGAAACCTAGTGTGAAGAAAGTGTGCAGAAAAAGTGGACACGAACATATCAGCGGGAAGTGAATCAATCGAAATCATAATCACTCAGCAAAAACATGGGAAACAAGCCAGGTTTTTTAACGAAGTTGCGTATTTTGTGTTTTTTCAGAGAAAGAACTTTCAGGGATTGTACGAGAGTGTTTCCGTTCCACAGTCAGCGAAAAATGCTTCATCGTAGATAGACGTATGGTGTTTCAGCTACAGTGTTTGTTTTACATGTTGACCAAACAAGCGTGAAGAAAATTCCATACTTTCTAAGCCCATGTGATCGGCGTGAAGATGCCCTGGTAAACTTACTGGCACCGTAGCTTCATTTGACAGTTTGGCGCAACACAAGATACGGTAAACTGGAATCTCCTGTCCACTGTAATGCATATTAGAAATAGCTGTCCCTGTACTGTCGTATCTACCAACTGATTTAAACGTTTTCACAAACACTTTTACTTCCCGTATGTTTGCTCAGTTTCGTTTGTCACAGCTACCAAAATATTCCAACACATGTCCACAAACTGCTTGTAAAAATGGTTACGTAGGTTATTTGTGATGTCACGAGGTTATGAGTTTTGAGCAAACTATTGAAACATTTCATGGCTTAATGCCACATTACTAAAATGTTTGCAGTGGACACATATAAGCGCATGTGTAGCTCCTTCTTATGGGCGCCTGGCTCGATAACCCTTCTGGTTTATCGATGTCCGTGCCATTCTATTTTGGTTTATTGTTTGAGTTCTTTTTGGGCAAAACGAAATTAAATATTTTTTTTTTCAAAAACTATTGTTAACTTGCTTAGTAGCTGTAGAGGAATCTAGCCCTCGGTTAGGCATTGTTTTATTATCTGCGACAGCAAATTACTTTGGTTCGCATATATCATGAAGCAACAAGGCTCAGATTGAAGTCAGCAGATTTATTTGTAAAAAATCGATTTCGCTTATGTAAGCATCGTCAGTTTCTGCAGAAATTACGTAGTAGTAATAATAAAAGCAATAAAATGCACACAAAAATCACCCTTGCAACTGAGAGTCTTTTCTTTACGCTATCACCTCAAGCTCACACTGTGAACTACAGTGTAGTAACGAACCTACAGTAGGTGATAGCGGAGATAAGGAAATAACACGCTCACACGTGATCGTAAAAACCTGAAACACAAACGAGTGTGCCAGAAGCAATGAATGCGACTGAAAATGGGATATAATTAGTAAAAGGTAAAATCGAAATGCAATAAAAATTATCTAATTCTCGGTAAAATCATTTTCTGGATGTTTATAGATGCTTGCGTTTATTTTCCAGTATAAAACATTCCTGTCAAATGTTCTCGCGTAGCGCATGGATGCCTTTCGTGTAGTATTGTGGTTCGCGGACCACTGGTGTAGATGAACCGCGAGAATAACAAAAAGAACTTAAATCAGGAAATGTCCTGTTGTTTATTTTTTTCACAAAATTTCCCTCAATATTTTGTTACTTTTTAAGCAAATTTGGAACAACACTTAAAACCATCTAACTTACAGACTAAAAACCCTGGAACATACTAAAACTGCTCGAAGGTTGCTCAAAATCGCCTTAGCAACAGATCGTACATCTATGCTTATTAAACCTATTTACATTGGCAGCTAAGCATAAGCAATCGTATTCGCATGAAGTTATAGTGCAAAAAGCTTACCTTCGCACCAATATTTTTTGCATCTTCGGCCATTCTTGCTTTACAATGCAAGTAAAAAAAATATTACAGACATACAAGATTAAAAGTAATACAAACTATATGTAGAAATCGGTCACTACTATATGCTTGTTAAAAAAGTAAACATTTCCAACTACAGATTTGTCGTCACAAAAGAACAGATGGAGACGTATTCCAAGCCATTGACCCGTTGCTAGGCAACAGTAATTTACGGAACAAGGATCTTAGGGAATTTAGCACTAATTCGCGGTAAAAGAAATGCTGAAAGAAGCTTGTTTTTAGCCATTGGGTAAACATTTCATTATAATCACTTCACATTTTAATCAGGTTTTGTTTCGTCATACTCGTGTCCAAACTATTTTGTCAGCACGACTGATTTATGCTCTTGTTTTTTGATTCAATGGAGATTTTGGTCAACGTTTATTCGCATACAATACTTGTCGATCAATTGTAATTTACATTTTTCTTTGATTTGGTGGAGTAAAAAAACACCTTTTGAACAATAATTACAAACCTAGCATTATTAAAGTTTTCATCTTAATGCCAGGTTTTTAATAAAAATATCACACGTAAAATGCATGCTTTAGTTTTTCAAGCACAAACAAAAATCTTAATAATCTGTGGGAAAAATTCAACTACAAGAATAACAACGCACACAGACACAATAAACTGTTCATCCGTTGGTCTCATTTTGAGGTAAAGCCAACGAACATAGCTTGACACCCTCGTGTAAATCCCAGGTTTGTTTACGTTTCCACAACCGATGCCTCAACTTGTGATACCCCAGATAGTGTGACGGTTTATCTTGGGGTCAACCCATGACAAGAACCCCCACTGTCACCCCGACACATGTCAGTGCCATATTTCTGGAATCGAAAAGTGGCAATAGTTTTTAAAAAATGAGATTTCTTTGTTAAAAAATTTTTCTATACGGTTGCCTGAAGTGTTTATATTACACGTGCGAGCCATAAAAAACCGAAAATGTACGTTTGGTTCAATTGCTGAACAAACAAAACGAAAAATACACAAGTGCTTCTGGCAAAATAATTACCTGCAAATGCAAAAGTTAAAACAGACATCTAACTCAACAACAAACAAATTACAAAACGTTGCATACCAAACTACATTAGCCCTGTTTACATGAAATGGTTTGCGAACGAGCTCGCGGCATCGAGCCGTGAAGAACTAACAGACCATAACGAGCGAGCTTCGGGGCTCAATTTACATAAGCTCGCAAAATGAATATGGCGGCAACAGATAGTTTATTGGAAGTTAGGGCTCTACTTTTACTTCGAAGAAAGGCTTTGCTGTTTCTCACAATCGAAGACTTGGACGGCCGTGGCGACTAAAGAGGTGAGGTATTGGTTCTGTTCAGAGGCCAGGGTTTAAGCTTACTGTAATACTGTGCTTTGTTTTTAATTCATAGTTTAGAATCTTGGTTAAGTTAAATTTAGTTTCCATTTTTTTAGGTCAGGGCAATGGTGGAATGTTATAGTTCCCGGTTTTAATGATTCCCAGTGGTTGACCCATTTCAGATTGAGTAAAGAATGTTTAGCGTGTTAGTGTGAAGAAGTGTGGGATGATATAAAACCTGGTAGGGACGATTACAGATAAATTGTATGCCTCAAATAGATTGTTTGTTTGCGAAGGAAATAGTGCGCGTTGTAGCGAACATAGTGTACATTAATATGAAATTTGTAATATTGTACTGTTTATATTCGTGACCGGGTTCCCACGTAAAAAGGTCAAAACAAACGTGGTACAATAATAATTACAGACCACGACCGCCCTGGCTCTAAAACAATAAAGGACTATAAAGTGCCGTAACCTGTTGGTCCGCCCTGTCATGCCTAGCGGGCACCGGTGACTTGTGTTCATGCTTTATATGGGCCACATTGGCTTGCATGATTATTCCATTCTACTTATGGTTTCATTTGGACTGCTGCCGTACGTTTCAGCCATCTCAATAAAATATTGTTTACCTGATTGGTGTTCGATATAAGGAGTCATTAGAAGAACACGCATCAAACGTAACAAGGTCTAATAGTTCTGACATGGACCACATGTCCAATTCAAGCAGCAATTTTGACAGTTCAATATGTGAAACAGTCACCAGTGCAGAGAGTTCAAACACAAACCATGATTTGGAAGTTCTTCCAAATCTAACCAAGACTGTTCCAAAAGTATTTCCCATTGAACTTTGTGATTTTAGTTTTCATGCCAAAGAACTTATCCGAACTAGCATACTGACTGAAAATGGAAAGCGAGAGGTCACATCAGAATTAATACGAGTTATGAAAAAGTATGAAAGGTAGAAGATATTTTTCAAACATGACAATGTTAATAACAGTATATGCCAGTCATCTTATTCTCAGAATTATGAGTAAATCCGTGATTTGTCTTCCTAAGTTTGTGGGCAACCATTATGGCAAACTAGAAAATATTTGATTTACAATACATTTGTAGTCCTGTAGATTCTCGCCGCCATTAATTTGTTTACCGGTGCTGTGAGCTTAGTTACGTAATAATGAATGCCATTGTCTTGGTCAGATGGCGGGATTTTTTTTTTGTTCGTTGTGTTGGTTGTCGTTTGGCTGTGCTGCATTTGTGTTAATCTGCTGCTTTTGTAGATTCTTTTTGATTAAGGCGGTTAAACATAGTTAATGTTGATTGAATTTGTAAGAAGAAGTTAATAAGGCTTGCTTTACGCCACAGTTCGGTGAGTTTTGTTGTTTAGCTGTGTGGCGCTGTTTTGTTAGTAAGTCATGTTGGATTTGTGTTACAGAAAACCGCGTTATTTTTCGTAATGCGCGTATTTCGACTCTGAAAAAAACTGTACGTGGCACTGGCAGTTTAGCAAGCGCTGCCCGAGTGTGCGTCGTAACAAGTCCTGTTGTAATTATTGTGTGCCTTGTTTTCAGGTATCCTACCAGACCAACAAAGAGATCAGCAATAACTTCCTTTTTGCAACTTGGAAAGGCAACCCTTGGACTTAGCGAAGAAGATGCCAAGGTAACACTTGACTTTATATATACTATTTAATATATTTATACATAAATATATAAACTTTTTTTGCTTCGGAAATTTTGGTTGCGAAAAGTAACCCAAAAGATAAACACACAACTTAAACAACAAAGGCGTCTGCAGCATTACACTACCCCTTCTATACGAACTAAAAACAACACAACCGGGACAGCTTCAACATCTATTATAAAACGTCGAAAAATTATGCATGTGGATCTGATGAATCAAAAAAACAAGTTTGCTGTGTTTTGATGTTACAAGTTACAACACTGAACTTTTGAGTTATTGTGTGACAGCTTCATATAGATCACTCTTTACAGCAGGGAGCACGTCCCAGTTAAAGAATGGCTGCTTCTAAGGTTTTGTATTACTACACAATGTGATATAAGGAATCAACGCAAAATTTCGGATATGATGGATCAGATATTTTCAGAGAAGAAACTTTTTCTATTCCAATCCAACCCCAAAAAGTGTTTCAAGAATGGCCGGCTTTGTCTATATATACTGATGTAATTATCTCTCCCTAATACATATTTTTGTTCATTTAAATTTTTGTGACAGTTATCAGTATTGTGTACTTTTTATATAAAATTATATATATACATATGTGATTCTACTTCAGTACGTAAAAGTATATATATTACGTAAAAGTACATACATTATTTTCGTATGGACTACAGCACTATATTGCTTTCGTTTTTTCGTTTCCAGTTAGTTAAAGAATTTAAAAGGGTACAGCTCTTTGAAAAGGAGAATTATTTGCAGTCAAGGATCTTTATGAACATTATTAATTACGCCAAACAACGGACCAAATCTATGCAGGTGAAGCGGATATTACAGAAACTGCCATTAAACAATGAAGAACAAATGCCATTTGGTGAGGAAATGTAAAAATACTGTTATTATTATATTTGACGTCATAGTACCAACACAGGCATTAATCTGAAAATTTCTTTTCAGATCAACAGATTATTTTTGGTACATGGGTTTTGTGTAATATTCTTAGATCGAACACTAAAAAGCAGCACTGTACTGAGCGCTACCTGCTTGATCTATGTCCGGTAAGTTGGCAGCAAATTGGCTGTGACAATAAAAAAGTTGCATTCAATTTTAAGACATGATTTGTAATTTCTTTCTTTTGACTTTTGTGTGTATTTATTGTGTGGTTCAAAACCAGTGGAATTCAGTCACGTGTTAAACGCGCTTGAAACAAATTAAACTTAAGCCACCTGGTAATTGCAATCGTGTGTTTCCATTGATAAAGAAGTCTGTTCACGGAGCTTTTAATTCAGTAGTCTATATCAGCAAGAACACGAAAACAGACTTTAGCTTCAGCAAAGCAATGACATAGGGAATCCTATTGGTACGCTGCAGAACCCTATTTTATTTGGGTAAAGTATGTTTCTACCCAACAATGTTGGGGATCCCCACGAACGTACCCAAGATTTTAAATGAGGTACAAATTAGAATTACCCAAAATAACATGTGGGCGAAAAACCATGATACCCAAAAATGGAAATAGGTTATGCAATACCGTTACCCAAGTTGGATTGGGTATCCATTACCTAAAAATATAGTTTGGGAATCCCCACGAATGTACCCTGTGAGATAGTATACTCTTATGGTAGTCCAACTCCCATTGTTTCATTGTGACGTTTTGGGTTCGTTACGCTTGAGCACTTCGGTACGCTGGTTTGTTGTCTGCCTAGAAAATAGGACTTAAATTTGTGTCTTTTTTGGTTGTTTTGAAATAGTGCAGCGAGTTTCATTAATTTTGAAACTACCATACCGAGTGACATTTCCGATCGATATATAAAGGTCATGTCCTTGAAGTTGCGATGGGTTACCGATTTGTGTACACTTCTGTGCAGTGGTGTATGATGATATGTTTTGACTATGATGCGATTTTAAATTTAGTTGGTTTCTTTGAATATGCGTACTGCGCAGTTTCCTCACGTGATAGTTTTTTGTTGTAGCGTTTACTATTATTTATAAAATAAATATTATTAAAATAAACATGCCTGCCACCCACTGTTCTGTTCCTAACTGTAACTGGTCGAAAAGAAAGGCAAAATAGGGAGTAAAAAGAAGTTTGCTTACGATATATAAACCAGCTTTAGCAAAAAATCGTGAGGAAAGAAAACACAGGGAGGTTTTGACCAACTTTATTCTTTCAATGAGGGATGCTTGTGAAGAGGATAATATACATGACATGTTGCACAGAGAAATGTAAGTAGTTAAAGATATGTGGCATCTGCAGCTTTGGGATCTGTGAACGATAAACTTCTTGTTATCATGTGTCGCAATTACTGCACGTTTATGTTCATCTAACCTGTTGCATCCCTATCAGGGCAGCTATTTGTGAAAATCTCATTGGTGACACAGACTTGGACAAAAGTGGAAAGTGCACAAAATTAAAACAAGGTGCAAAATAAATAATTTTTGGAGTTTTAACCTCTTGCAGGTAAATGGAATTGCTACTTCAGACAAAACTGTTATCAATTGGATTTTCATGAAGGTAATGTGCTTTTGTCAAAGTTGAAGTATGTTGTTTAAACATGTGTATTCTGGAAGGTAATGCAAACTTTATTGCTGTGCAGTAAGAACTATATGTTAGTTAACTTGGTTTTACTCTTGCAGAATTACTATAAATGCCACATTGGAAATTGAATCTGTTTTAATTTATGGATGGCCTGTCAAGTTTTTGGATCTAAACCTGGGTAATCGAAAGAATGAAACACTCTTTTCTGTGTTAAGTAAGATATTTTGTATATAAAGGCTCCAACTATGTGGTTGGGAGGACTATCACAGAGATAAACCTTGACTTAAACTGATTTCAATTTGTGTAACTTAAGTGATGTTAAAATTATAGGTTTAGTTGAAAAGATAAGACTTTGTCAAGGAACAACTGGTACAGACATAAGTGAAACTATCCTACATCCATCTTTATACTGGGACACCAAAAACAGAAATGTTACCACTAACATTACATGCCACGCTTGTTGTACTGTTTGTAAGTCATTTTTATCTACTGCTAATATTTTTTAACAAGTAATTCTAAATTATTATGCTTTTGTTTAGATTGCAATTCCAAAGATTCAAGCTGTTGCACAGAATGCAAAAAGATAAACCAACAGCAATTAACAACACAGAACGTAGGAAATCTTTAGTAATTAAAAGCACTTCTGGCAAAAGAAAAACATGTTTGTTCGACGTTTCGGTTGTTCTACAACAAACCTTCATCAGGAAATTTAAAAAAAAAACGCCCACACGGCGATAAATATTCACGCGCGCATAAAGCAAAAAAAAGGCGAAAGAAACAACACAAGCTAAGAAGCGGGGAGGGGGAACACCATTAATAGAAAATGCGCGCCAACAGGACGATACCGAGGTCTACAGCATAGCGCCTCGAGGTGCGGAAGACCATCACGTTCAACCAGGGGGCATGTCGTGCAGACCGTTTATCAAATTGCGATAAACGGGTGGAAAGAAGGTTTCCCTCTTATCATTAAGTGGAAACCGATGTGCGTTTATATGAACAGACTTGTGTGGTTAATAAGAACGCAGTGGACATGGCACTGTTACGCACTAATCTGCGAGAAGCCGTACGAAGCGAATTGTGGGAAAGAGTGGCACACTACGTCGAGGCTGGTAGCGGCAATGTATACGAGAGCGTCAAGCAAGAGGGTGCACTACGCTTGTCGAAGTTATGTAAAAACGGATCGAATCGACAGGGTGTCACAACCATGAGCAAAAAGTGGGTAATGAATCTTTCCAGTAGCCCGCTTTCGCCCCAACAATCGGAAGTCCTTTCCTTGGGGTTGAACTTCGCCGTCGCGCAGTCAAGTGTACCCTGGAGGCAAATCGTAGCGTCTGTAGAGAAGGGAATTGCGCACCAGCCGGCCCACATAAAATCTATGTTGCAGAGCAAAGTGGTTAATTGCATCAAGAGCCATCAACGGGGGCAGCCTAATTTGTCAAGGGAAGAATTCGCAGCTATCAAGCAGCTACGCCATAATAATGACATTGTAATACTCCCTGCGGACAAAGTAAATGTGACGGTGGTTATGAATAGATCGGATTACGAGAACAAGCGTAAGTTAATGTTGGCTGACGAAAAGACCTACCGCAAGGTGAAGAGGGATCCCTGTCACGTTGTCGAACGAAAGGTTAATGCAATGGTTGGTCGCTTACACAGGGACAAGCAAGTGTTATCAATAAGGGATTTTTTCGAGTTGCATAGCACGGATGGGCGGACGCCGTGTCTTTGTGGTCTTCCAAAGATTCATAAACCTGGATTCCACTTAGGCCTATTGTGTCGTTCGTAGGATCTCCAACGTATAATCTTGCTAAACATGTGGCCCGTATTTTGGCCCCACTGTGGGTTCAACGGATGAGACCGTCCGAAATTCTATTGATTATGCAGCACAGATGAAAGAATTGCGCGTGGACCACGAGGAGGTAATGGTATCATTTGATGTCGTCTCTCTCTTCACAAAAGTACCGGTGAAGTTGGCGGTGGAAGTGGCGGCAGAAAGACTGCAGAGAGATGAAACATTGGAGGCACGTTGTTCGTGGCCACTACCGGAGATCGTGGAATGCATTCAACTTTGTCTGGACGCCACCTATTTGTCGTTCAAAGGTGAATTTTATAAGCAAATATTTGGTACAGCCATGGGGTCTCCGCTTTCAGTTGTGGTCGCCAACATAGTCATGGAATCCGTGGAGCAAAGAGCGTTGTCAACGTTTTTGAGTCCCCCACGCTTGTGGCGACGTTACGTGGACGATACGTTTGTGGTTGTGCATCGCGACTACGTGGAATCGCTGCTTGAGCACTTCAACTCGATCGAAGCGAGCATTAAGTTCACCATGGACGTTGAGCATGGTGGGATTTTATCGTTTTTAGATGTTGCTGTTCAAAGGGAAAACCGTGGGTCGCTCCGCACGAGTGTTTACCGAAAACCGACGCATTCTGACAGGTATCTATCCTTCCGGTCAGCGCACCCTATATCCCACAAGCGGGCTGTAGTGCGTGCACTATACACTAGAGCGGGTTACAGAGGAAAAGGCCCGAGAACAAGAGGTGGGTAGTGTGCGGGATGCTCTTTTAAGAAATGGTTACCCAAGCTCCTTTCTGCGCCAAAATCCTGCATCCCTGCCTAAGTGCAACAAAAGTCCCACCACGGGTGTGGTTGTTCTCCCATATTTTCCAGGACTTTCAGAGACCTTAAAGAGGAAGCTGAGCGGTTACACTACGCTCCTTGGTATCGCATCCTAAAGATCGCGCTGGTGGTACGCTAGATGCTAGAGGGGTAATATACCGCATTCCATGTGGAGGGTGTGAGAAGGTGTACATTGGTAAGACGGGTCGCGCCCTACGAACACGTCTAAAGGAACATCAACGGGATGTTGGCAAACCCAATAAGGTGGCAGGGACGGCATTGTCGCAACATGTTGCAGCAACAGGACACACGGTTAATTTTGAGAACACAGTAATTCTGGACCGGGAAAAGGACAGGTACAAGAGGATGTTCATCGAGTCTGTTCATATAAACGCACATGGGTTTTCACTTAATGATAAGAGGGAAACCTTCTTTCCACCCGTTTATCGCAATTTGATAAACGGTCTGCACGACATGCCCCCTGATGGAACGTGATGGTCTTGCGCACCTCGAGGCGCTATGCTTTAGACCTCGGTATCGTCCTGTTGGCGCGCATTTTCTATTAATGGTGTTCCCCCCCTCCCCGCTTCTTAGCTTGTGTTGTTTCTTTCGCCTTTTTTTTGCTTTATGCGCGCGTGAATATTTATCGTTTGATGTTTGATGGTTGCGGCTGACGATGCGCAGCGGTCGCCGATTTTTCCGCGCTTTTGGAAGCGGCAAGAGGGTTTTCACTAGCAGTGCGGTTGTCGCCACCGCGGCAAATCATTTCAATATCTACAGCGTCTTTGTGTCGTAAAAACGTCAATAGGAAACTTATATGTATTATTTGGTTTGCTTTTACTGGTGGAAGAGCAAATGTGATCTACAAAAAGTGATCTAAAAAAAAAAAACGTTTTCCCATGTCCAAAAATTAAATACCGCAAAATAATTTGCGCCATTTTCAACAATAAATCTTATCACCAAACATTCAATATAGGTACAAATAGAATTGTTTAAAACCACCTAAAATAAATCATAACTAGCCAAATACCGAACGAAAACAAGCTTCGGGTCATTGCGGCTGACGGAAAAGTTAAATCAGATTTAACTCCGCCGTCAGACGCTTCGAGCGAGAAAATCATGCCGTCACTGCCAGCCGCGTTTGGTGTGAATCATGCTACAGGCAGTCACTATCTCCGTGGTATATGTTAATTGCTCCTGCTCAGTAACTTAATACATAAAAGCCAACGATGTACATTTACATGAACTTGCGTTTCGTGACATAGAACCAGATTTCCATAGCAATGCATCATGCATGGCAACCTAACTGATCATTGGTAGCGAGATTGCTGACAACCATAAACAAAAATGTAGAAATCAGTAAAACATTATCTGCAGTGACAATTTTAATGTGACGGTCTTAGTCACATAATATGGTCAATTCGATTCTATGTTGCTAGGGCAAGACACAGATATTAATAAATGCGCCGCATTAAGCTAACATTTTGTCATCTCCAAATGGTCGAATATAAATGCTTAATCAGTTGGGGTTTCGACTTGAATACAAGCATTTGTATTCCAAACTTCCCTACCTCGTTTATCTTCTGATTCTGTAATGGTTGATTCATGATAATGGGCGTGATGGTGATGATGTTCTTCCACAGTCTGATGCAGATGTTCTTCCACAGTCTGATGCAGATGTTCTTCTACAGTCTGATGCAGATGTTCTTCCACAGTCTGATGCAGATGTTCTTCCACAGTCTGATGCAGATGTTCTTCCACAGTCTGATGCAGATGTTCTTCCACAGTCTGATGCAGATGTTCTTCTACAGTCTGATGCAGATGTTCTTCCACAGTCTGATGCAGATGTTCATGATGATGTACGTCACCAGTATGTAGGTGTAGGTTCTGGAATGGAACCAGCAAAAGTAACCAAACACACTAATATTAATCGTACAAAAAGACAGCATGGTCGTTGAAATGTTCTGAAATCAAAAACTGTTTCTAAACTTCCCACATGCGCGATTGAATTTCCCCAACCTCTACCACCAGTACAGCAAATCTCAAGAACAACAAGCTTACCTCGGCAACAATGTATTGTGAGTTTTCTCCTTCTGTTTGTCGTTCGGCCATTCTTGGATTAGCAGGTGTAGCTTTGTATTGCAAGTACAGTATAGAAATATATCACACATATATAGCCTACAAACTGCGTGAAACCCGATCAGTGTTGCCAGATTTTTTTACCAAAGGCCCCAATTTTTTGTTTCAACACGCCCCAAAAGCGCCAATTTCTGCAAAAACAAAACGCCCAAATGCGCCCAATGTTAATGAAGTTTACACTTCAGTTACGTACACCAATCGTCATTTCATACCCATGGTTGACTGCACTCATCTACCAAGAAACACTTTAACGGAAAACTAAGTCCGTGAACAGGACACCAGACCTGTAAAACTGCATTATTTTCACCACAGTCGTCAATACAATATGATTATGACGTCATATTTCGTTGCGTGGTCAGATTGTAGTATTCAATAGAAATAAGACTGAGACAGCGTTTTCTTACATAATTAATGAACTAACAATCGAATTTTTAAATTTCCAAAACACGCCCAAAGCGCAAGGTGCAACAAAATAGCGCATACGCCCAACACAACAGGCTCAATTGGGCGTAAAAAGCGCCCAACAACTGAAGCGGATCCTTGTTGCTGCCGTGCGACTTTCTTTTCTGGCCCTTTTCTGTTTCGCGCATTACTTGTCATTTGTTCCGCTTTATTGCTTTTCTGTTATAATTTCTATAGTTTTTCATTTTCGAGGGTAACGTCTGTGTATATAAACGCGAACTTTTCCTCTTTTTTTCATTTCATTTCGTAAAAGTTTGAAGGATACTGCTACTCTATCGCTGTATGCAGTGGTGGGATTCAAGTATTTTAGCAACCGGTCCTCTCACTAGCGACATGCCATAGTAACCGTGGGAATACAGAGTGTTTATTTTCTAATAATTTCGTAACAGTGTTTTATTTTTATTTTTCAGTTACCACATTTCTCACGAATATTACAAGCAATTTGGTGAAGAGATTTGTGCGTTTTAAGCAGACTGCCGTTGATAAAAATCAGTAATTGTTTATTTATCTCCTGTGGCAGTCGGCCTTCCGGTTGTGTTGCGCTGCTACCGCAACGATTTGTATGCAGTGAAGGCCGCATCTCTGTATTTCTATGGAAAAGACTTTCTTGGTTGGGAAATGCCCTTCTCGAACTCCGACATAACAGAGTAAAATTATGTGTAACAATGCAATGGGTCATGCATGGGCGCCGGTGTTTTGGTTGAATGAGCTCAGATGAACAGGCTGTTGCCAGGGCGATTTTCAGCGAGATTTGGGGCAGTTTTACTATGGTTTTCAGGGTTATTAGTCAGGCAGTAAATTGACACAGGATGCTGTTGAACATGTAGCTGAAAAACTACCCAAATATTAAGGTAGATTTTGTGGAAAAAATAATCACAGAAAGTATGGTCAATTTGTGATTTTCTGTTAGTGGCGACCCTTGACTAGGAATTCTGGTCAAAATTATATTCGAGATAACTACTTTAACCGCTATTTTGGCCAAAAAAGCAAAAAAAAGTGTAGGTTTGTTTTGTGAAAAAATGAATCACAGAAAGTACCCTCCATTTGCCATTAAGTGAAGCCTCCAACCCTCCTCTACACGATTCATTAAGAATTAGATGTCTTGTAACTGTTTTGGTGGCCCCCCCAGGGCTGTTTTTTTTTTCTGTAACCAGGTGCACGAAGGCAAATGACCTCTAAAACTCAATTTTTAGGATTTAATTGTGATATGCGGCCTTAAGATGCAATGAGGGTGTAAATTGTTTCTGCTCCAGTTCATTGTTTACATTCTGGAATTGGCATGGGTTCATTTGACATCTCAGTCAGCATGATGGTATGTTTTTTCTGTCACCTAGTAGGAAATACTCATACACTTTTGGTATAGAAACACACATATACTTATGCATGTATTTAAAATCATAAAAGTGAACTAAAGTATTGTAGATGACAGAAAAAAATACTGAAGTACACATATGTGGTCACTACAGTAAGCACTGCCAGGCAAAGTAAGCAACACTATGGTTAATTTAATCAAGCCAGTATTGAAGATTGCAGGCATGAAAAAACTTTTGTTTCCGCCGTTTGGCATCTTGCGTTGGAATGATGGAACTGACGTCTTGTATGAAATTCCTGTTGCTGCCAGGCATATTGCAATTTAAAATGTGATGATCTTCTGGCATAAAGAAGATCAGTACATTTGGAATTGACTGCTTGTTACTTAATTGCTATGGTTTTGCAAATTTGTATCAGTTCTCAAAACAGGCACCGCATGTGAGAATAGCCCAACATCACCAAATCACCCCACCACCTCCATTAACACACCGGTTCACGCACAAACTACACTCACCGACACCTAAAACTGTCCAGACACAAAACGAGCCAGGTAGCGGAAGTTTAAAACCCCACGGTTCATTAGAACCTTTCCCACCGACCAATGGCAAATTTAAAATGGTTTGGCAGCGCCCTCTAGCGGATGAACCTAGAAATAACACTAAAACATCTATTTCGCCTGGGTATTCACTAGTTTTGACGTCAACACAATGTATCGTTGTTACGTCAAACAAGCCTTTGTCCCTGTTTTCGTCTTAGTTAGTTGTCATGCATTGCTGTAGGTTGCTAAACCTTATTTTTTTCTATATGAACATGGACAATTTTAATGGCCATTTGTTTTTTGCTGCCTACGATTATACGGTAAGCTGGCATTATTTATTGTGCTGTATTACTTCTTGGTAAATAACGTTAACCTTGTTTACGGTGATAAAAAAAGATGATTTGTTGGAAATCCCCGATATTTGTGACTCTGATCTCATAGTAGTTCATTAAAGACCATTGTGTATTTCATTTCTTTGTATTTTTGGTCGCTGTTCCTACGCATGTGAAGAAACCGCCTTCGGAATAAAGTTTATCGGTTCTGTTGACCGGATTGCTTTGTGAGTTACAGACTATTGTAGAAATTCCCGCCTGGTGCTCTGTCCGGGACCAAAGGGCCACGCCTGCCGAACTGCCAAGGGCACCGCAACACTGGCTAACACCTAAATGTATTGATGGGTTGAGATGGTTTGACGGAATTGCATCTCCGCGAACCCAACATCAAGTCTGTCAAGAAAGTCTCGGTGTGACACCATGTTGGCTGCAGTTCCCGTCACCGATGGTAGTGATGTAGGAAACCACATGTTGGGATCTAGGAGACAAAATGTTGTAACCAATGAGGTCACATTGCTATAAGTTGGACCGAACATTAGGATCTCTGAGACCAAATCTCTTTGTTTGCAGGAAAAGTCGCAAATACATCGGGCGATATCAAAGTCGAGGCATGAACAAAGAGATAATTGCTGCGATTACGCGACAAAGTAGACTTAGAAGAAGTAGCGCAAGTTGAAAGACGGGGTGTAAATGCAAAAGCTGTTTCGAAGGACCAAGTTAAAAATATGACAATAAAAAATCCCTACTATATGTATTTGGTCACAAAAATTGCCATCGTAATGTAAGTTTATGTTCAATGTTTAACAATATATAAGAAAGAAATCTTCCTTATCCTTTCAGTTAAACGAGAGAGGAACGAGTCGTTCGATTGCCAACATCCACTCACAAGTACATGTGGAGTTATCAGCTGCTGTGAAGCAGAAAACCCACAAGCTTTTTTTGTAAATAAGGGGATTTTGTAGTTGCGCGAGCACAGCGAAAGAAAATGTTTCATCGTCAACACGTAAAACTGCTAAGCGCATGTGTTTTCATTATTTGTAACCCAGAATATAGCTGGTCGGTGTTACCTATGCACCCTGTTACTTATCAGGGAAACGAATCGGCCCCGACCGCATCTTGCAGCTGTAGCTTTCGGCATAATTAGCAAACTGTTTTAATTGTGGGACAAAACGTCACGTACGAATTTCCTGGTTGATACAGGGGCTGGAATGAGCATTCTGCAATGAAATAAGTGGGTTTAAAACTACAATTTTGTTATTCATACCTTTAGCACTGCTGTTTAGTTAAAATACATTCGAGCAGCAGCCTGATATTTAAAAATGCGCTTTTAAGGCGCAATCAGAAATCTTGAAAACGATGTTTTGTTTGAAATGATTTTATCCCGTTCAATTAAATGCCTTGTTGGTTTTCTAAACTATAAAATTGTCGTCGTTCTGAAAACAAGATTGGAAATTATTTGTGGAAATATTTTTAGATGAACAAGAATGACTCGATTTAACCATAGCTAACAATGGAAAAAGAAAATTTCCACTCTTACTGCAGTAAACATTGTCAGGTTCAAACAGCCAAGTAGGCGACTGCAATTCTCATCGACGAATATGCTCATTGGCGCCACTGGTGGCTATTTTTTTTTTTGATGGACGTGCTGCGCTTTATTGGAAAACAGTGATTTGTTCATTCTTATAAAAATTAAATACGATTTTCCCTTTCATTACTGTTGTCATGGATGTCACTTGTATCTTGTGCAGTGTTAATACATAAAGATAAAAGAAATAGGGTAAGTTAGTACCACACATTACCCCAATAAACCATTATATCCAGAAACATAGAAAACTTCCTGCACCCCCCATTCCCCAACCAGATATTCCATACTCATATTGTGACGAAAACTGGTTTTGTCCAAGAGGCAAACATGCTGACTGCATAAATCGACTGCAAACATAGAAATAGGTTAGTAATGGGACAGAAAAGTGCATGAATTACATTTGAATAAAATTGTGACTCCAGCTGCACTGAGACCTTTTAGGTCGAAACATTGGCCATCTGTCTGCAGCTTACACAAAATTGTGATTGTTTACTAAAATCATAGCTGACATACTGCTTATGTGGGAGAATATTCGAATTCGGAAAAGTGAGATCTTGTGTAGAACGACATTGTCCCCGTAGACTTTCCACTTATGATTTGCAACACTATAGTTGGGAATGATCACATAGTGAGGTTTTCCTCTTCAATAATTAGGTCATGTGAATCCTTTGATTTGTAGTAACCTGTAACCACCCACCCCAGGCCCCGATCGCTGGTCCCATTGGTTAACCTGTCACCATGGAAACAGCTGAATAATACTATTTGTTGTTTCAAAAGATAATCAAAAAAACATCAGCAAATCAATGCTCTTTATGAAACAGATTGCACACAAGAAACACTTACATTTGAGCTAAATTTAACACAATGTGCAGCTGTAAGAAGGTAATGTCAAGTGTGGGGTTTACAGCATGTTAGTGGATGTCTCCAATGTATGGGAACCTGTTGAAATCATAAAAGTAAATTAGTTTTCTTGATGTTATGTGAATATCACATATCTTGCACACTTGTACAGAATGTCAAAATATAATCAATCATATTATTCATCAATACTTCATTATTTTGTAACAATTTAATAACAATGACTTATATCAATGGTGGGGAAGGTCAACTATAAGAACATAACCTTGTCTCAGACAATTCACAAAATATCATTTATGCAAAACTTTTTGTGTTGATTAAAAGCAATACTGCTTACCGTATGTTTGTCATCTTTCATTGTCATTTTCTGTTATGAGTAAGATTGCATTCTATCGGAGTGTGTTGACAGGATTGCAGAGAAGTATTGGTGTTAACAACAACTAAATTATTTCCAGTCGTTATTTTCCAATCCTCAGGTTGGCATCGCTATGACTCTGCAAAAACAACACTGGTATTTAATGACTTTGCAATTAAAAGCATCAATGTTTGTAAACGAGTTTTAGATAAAGATCGTTTTCTTTATGGTTCTTTTGCTTTTGTCAATAAATTCGAGAAACATTAACTACAGTCAGGCCTTTTTAATCTAAACTGCTTTGTTTCATCAAATATGTTTTAGTCTGCATAAAGAGCCATCCAGCACATACTTTTATTAAATTCCACTTAACAAATGTAGGGGTCAACATAAAATCAAAAATGTGTTTGCTCTTTCTTTATTAACAAAGTCAATCTAACCTTTTTTGCACCAACTACAAGGATTCAATGTAGGGCAGGCATGTTGTTGATGACCTTGTGAAAATTAGAGGTCATAATATTCTTTTTTTGTGTGTTTGTTTTGACCACACAGGGATTTGAATATTCTTGATGTTGCCTTGGTGATGTTTTATTCTTCAGTGCAACCTGGTGGATAAATGTAAAATGAAAGGTTTTGGGACCACTGGCGACCCGCAACTGGAGTACCACCAAAACTCGGCAAATCTCAAACAAATGCATAATTATGACAGCCAAACATAACATGGTTTTAATGTAATAAAACTAAAAAAATAGTTGTCTAATAATGCTACAAGAAATTACTGTTGTAAAGTTTATGCAGCAAAATAATGTTATATAGGCATAGTTACACACACTTGTGATAATATAGCAATATCAATACCAAGGAAAAAGTATCACATAAGTTTTCAGTATTTCTTTCATTGAAATTTACATACAACAAAGTTAAATACCGCTTGTGGGGCAACCCAACTTTTTTGCTTGTGACCTCTTTTTCAGATCAAAATTTCCTGGGATTCGTTGTGTTGGTCAATCATCTAAATTCAGTGACTCTAGACCTCTTTGTCCGGGAATATAAAGCAGTCAGAAACGTCATTGACATCTTTGATGTTGGTAAATCTGATCCTGCCAAGATTAAAGTACGGGGTGAAAGTCACAATGTGTTTTCCATATAACCAGGTTGTTACTTGCTTCTACTGTTTTGCATATATCCATGCTCATATTGTAAACTACACAAACATTTTTTTGAAAAATAGGGGTTTATAAATCACTTAGAGTGAGTATTTGGAGGTTGTGGAAGACTCCCTAATAATGCTTAATGGAGGGGACAAGAACCCCTGGCACATGAGGTTAATATTCATGGCATGCCAAGTAATTTAGAAGTTCATACTTCAGTACTTTTACATGCATTCGGGATTGGCTTGCGTCGCAAATATACGTCAAAAAGATAAATGTCAAAGAATTGCACAAATTTACACAACAAAATTTATATAATGATATAGGTAATGTGTGGTGGCAGCACACACAGTTGTAACAAGGTAAGGGCAACAAACTTTGGTTTGCACGTATATAATTTAAAAACACACATGTAATGTTTAAAACGTTGCTGACCCCTGCTGCACTGATACTGGTTAAGAACCACTGGTCTAAGTTTAAATTCCCTAAAAAATTTAGCTATGTTTTGCAGAAAAATTCACAAGCTTTGCATATAAATATAATTTACTGTGACATGGAGCCCGACGGCACCACTTTTACAAGGACATGGGGTTTCACCTTCGGAGGTTAGCATCCAGTGTTTGTAAAAATCTTTCACTGGTTGTTTGGCGAGCAAGATTGTCAAGAGCCAACATCAAGCTGCACTGATGAGACCTAACAGATCAAAACATTGGCCCAGTCGTCCAGTCTGCAACTCACTTAATATGATTTCTGTTGACAAAATTTACGTATCAATTTAGTTTGGGGTCAGCATGATGACCAGGACTTCTTCCAGCAACAATTCATTGTGTGGATTAGTGATAGTTTTTGGAGCCGATAAGTTTGTTCTCATTATTTTTTTTTGTTCGGATTCGGGGTAAAATTTATTCAAGGATTTTTTTCTAATTAGGATTGACTCAAGGAATTATTTAAAAATAAACACAGCAACCAACTTTTAAACAGCGCACAACTAAACTGCAAGTAAGTATTTGTGTACAACAGACCAATGGGAGACAGCACTTACTTCATTAACCAACATATTCTCTTGTAACTTGATTCATGGGCGATGTCAGTTTGTGGGAGTTTCACTCTTCATTTGCAATGATATTTCTTGCATTTAAAACCAATTCATTGGAAAATCAGATATTTTGAGACAGTTGAAGTTTTAATTTTCTTCCAAGACCAAGTAGATCCGTCTGTTACGTTCCTACATGACAACATTCTATTCTACAAACAACCCCTGGTATTCTTTCTTCTGAAAACTGGAATAAAAATGTCGGAAAACTTTCGTCTCACTTTCTGCTCCAGACATATTTCACTTTATATATTTCGCAGCAATTTTATTTAGAATAAAAAACATTTATTTTGAACAAATCACAAAAAAAACACAAATAATTCTGGAAGTCGCGTGTTTTGTTTCAATCCGGACCACTGGAGTCTTCATCGGATGAGAGGAAGGAATATTTACTGACGATCCAAACCCCAAACTTTCGGCTGAAAAAAAATCACAAAACTTTTAATTTCATCAAAATTAACGAAACCATGTTTTAATGCAAATATAAATTAAACAAATTCTTACCGGATTTTCCAGTTTTTTAATCTCTTTTCTCAAGACTCGAATAGATTCGGAATCGAATCCGCATCCACGCAACGACAACCACCCATCCACTTTAGGGAGAATCCGACAAATATTTCCAACATCTTTTTGTTCAAACTTGTTGCGACCCAGGTAGAGAAATCTCAACTATTTAAAATATAAAGATTGGTCGGAAATCTTTGTTTCAAACTTTTTTTGAAACAGATTTTTTTCTTAAAACCGGATTAAAATTAACTCCATGTTTACACTTTTGATTAAAAAAAGTAAGTTTCATAAAAATATCATGGATTTGAACAAATATTTATTCTCAAAGTAATGAAAACCAACCTTGGGTCCCATCTTCATAATCGCTTCACAGATCATGTTTAAAGTTTCGGAATTAAGTCCGCATTCCCTCAACAACAGCCACAAACCGGGTTCTTGAATCTGTGGGAGGAAATCCGCGAGAGCGAAAACATCCGAAATCTTCAGTGGGATTCCGGTTAAACTCAACTTCCCAGGACAAGAGAGGGCGATTTTATCTCTAAATATTTCGTCAACTTCCTGTAAATCTACGAGGAAATCTGAAACAGGGACAAGTTTATTAAAACAAACATGGCGGAAGTTTCATTAAATCATTAAAACTTTTTATTGCAAACTTCAAACAAGATTTCATCACTTTTAATCGGATTTAAACAAGACAAGATCCAACAAATTAATCAAATACAAAAACATTAACTTACTGGAAGGAAAACATAAACTTTATCCGACAAAAAATATGCGACCTTCCTTTAAAACTTTCAACCTGAATTAAACATTTTTATTCCATTCTCTTCTATAAGAACAATGGAATTGCGACGTCACAATACTTACTGTGACGTCACAGTTACGTTTACAAACACGCATCACACAGACTGGAAATAAATACTAACCTCGTAACTCGTATCTACGTAAATACGATCCATGGGGCCTTTTTTCTCGCAGGTATTTCGAAAGTTTCTTCAACAACTTTTTCGCACGTTTGTCTGAAAATAACAAGATCAACATTTACGGCAAAAATAGAAGCGCATTTGGATGGGAGAATTATTTAAACTCCCAATGTGCGTTTTCCACAAATATAACCTGCGTATATTAGATGCGTAATGAGATGTGAGACTTTCGAAACCACGATGCCCGTTTACCCAATATAATGGTAACTTGTAGTGGAAACTGTGTGAAAGTTTAACAGCAAGCTTTTCGCGTAAAGCAACGTTGTGTAACAAATTGTAAACATGGTTTTGCAAATCGTTCAGGGCCTGTCAATGCAGACAAGTGCAACAAAACAAATATGTTACATTACAGCAGCATCTTAACTTTGGCAATAGTTTCTTTGTCCAAGCTTTTTACACCTAAATGCCTTGTATTACTTTGCTGGTTACAATTATTACAGCAGAATGATTTTCTTATGTTTAGATGAGAAAAAAGAAAAGATTGTTTTTAATGTAACTGACTACCATGCATTTGTTCCTCATTGTTAAGTGTGGAGGATGCTGGATCACTGGAAGCAGTCTTGACTGAGGTTGATGGCAAGGTTTCTGGACTGGAACCACTTCCATCACCTGCAAAAAACAATCAAGGTGATAACTGCAATTTAATGGCACTTATGTACACTGTAAGGGTTAACCCAATGCGAAGGCCTTACTTAATAATTTTGACAATAAATAAATTAGGTTACAGTGGCTTAACAACCAAGCTGGACCTGGGCATTCCAGGCCACTGCTCTGTCTGTGGGAGTTCGCCAGTTAGACTTTACAGCAGGGATACATAACACGAATGTCATATTTGGTTCTCCAGTGGATTTTGAAGTGACTTCACAAACAGGTTTTAACTTTATGAAACTACTCTTTGAGTTGTGCATCCTGCTTTACTGGGAAAAGGGATTTAATTCAGCTATGCTGTATTCATAGGCTAATTACTGCTTTAAACCACACCGGGAGTCCATTTCAAAAGCAAATAAAAAAAGATGCATTTTTGGAGCCATTGAGATCTATAAATATTCTTACTGACTGCTTCAGGTACAGCAACAGCAAAATGTTTAAAAAAAGCCATAATAATTGAGAGCTGCAGACAGGGTGTACACGCACTGTTTCGGCCTATGAGGTCTCATCAGTGAAGCTGTTGACTGTGGCACTGTGCTAGCTTTTACAAAAGCAGTCACACTGATTTTCCAAACCACCGGTGGTTTTTCTTGTTTGGTACCCAGTATAAGGTACCCAATGGATTGACGTTGACCGAAAGGTTCCACAAAGTGGAAATCAGTGGCCCGGTAGTGTAAAAGCTAGCACAGTGCCACAGACAACAGCTGCAATGATGAGACATCATAGGTCGAAACAGTGCATGTACACCCTGTCTGCAGCTCTCAAAATGTTTACATATGTGAAATGTTGTAATATTCATACCATTTGACAATTAATTTAAGTGCCCAAAACCACAGGTTTATGCAAAACAATGGATATAATAAATACCAAAGAATTTTTGTGTTACAAAAATGGTATACTTCAGTACTTGCACTAAAAATCAGTTGAGCAACGTGTGTATATAGGGCAGAACTTACTTTTTACATGTTCTAGCTCACCACCATCTATTTGAGATATTGTGGTTGCCTTAAGCTCAGCTGCAGCAGTGGAGGTTTCACCAGCTGTAGAAACATGTGTTAAATTTACATTTACAATACATGATTGTTTAGATTAACACAACAAATGGATTGAGCTACTGTGGCATGCTTACAGCACTAAAACGTTACACACCAAGTAACAGCGGCATCACAGCCAAGACTGGTAAAGCTTCTTTTCCTGATAGCTCAAGATATAAAAAAGCACTGGAGTTTGAACTCGTAACTCTGGTCATTAGGAACCATAGTTCTACCAACTAAGCTATGAAAGTTCCAAAAAATGGAAACACCCACTTTGGCTGTGATGTCACTGCCAAGAAGCAGGGAAATAAAACTCAATAATTTGAAAATTTAACCTTTTCCTGCATGTTTTCGATGTTTCTTTGAACGTCTTGAAAAAAGTCCCGCAAAAAAACCTGTTTGTTTCTTTGTGGCAGAATTGGAAGAAACTAAACAAAAATACTGAGTTTATCAAGTCAAGCATAACCATACTATAACACATAATACACTGTTAAATCTTGTGCAGCCCAGTTTAAAAATGAAAGGATTGTTGTTATGTTATGTTTTCTGCTTTGTAAATATTTATCACCATTATCCAGCGACTGTTTTGAATGTTGGGCCTTGGAAGTTGTTGCGCCACCTAATGTTTTGGATGAAGACGATTCGATATTTCTTGAAGCCAAACCATCCCTGAAAGCTTTAAAACAATGTGTTGAAATATATAGCATAGCATATATATATATCATTTATTTTCATTTTTTGTAGACTTTAGTGAAGTGTTGTAATATTCATACCATTTAACAATTAATTTATGTGCCTTAAACCACAGGTTTATGTAAAACAATGATTATAATAAATACCAACGAATATATGAATGCAAAACATGGTGGCAACATTACACTCCAGTTTGTGTTGTAAAAATGTTATACTTCGTTTCTTGCACTAAAAATCAGTTAAGCAACGTGCGTATATAGGGCAGAACTTACTTTTTACATGTCCCAGCTCACCACCATTAATTTGAGATATTCTGGTTGCCCCAAGCTCAGCTGCAGCAGTGGAAGTTTCACCAGCTGTAGAAACATATGTATTACAAATCATAAACAAGATATACTGGGATACCATCTGTTTGCCAGTGCCTTGATAAAACAGAGTACAAACATTTGCTAAAATTCTAGTAAAATTTTAAATAATTGTTCCAGTGGTTCTCAACCTGTAAGGGCTTTTAAGTGGTGTGCATAAAAAATTGCAACATAGACAAATTCCATCCAAAAATGCCAATCGTGTGAAATTGCATGCTGTGGCATGTGTCATGAACTTTCAATGGGCATTAAATCCTGTTTCTGGTTTTTATTTGGCATTTTGATATTCAGTTCAAAGTACAACACAACCATGCTTTAACACACAATACACTGTCAAATCTTGTGCAGCACAGTTTAAAAATGTAGGCATTGTTGTTGGTTATGTTTCACTCAAATAGTTTTCTGCTTCAAAAACATTTACCACCATTTTCCGGCGACTGTTTTGAAAGTTGGGCCTTGGAATTTGTTGCGCCATCTAATGTTTTGGATGAAGTAGATTTTACATTTGTTGAAGCCAAACCTTCTCTGCAAGCTGTAAAACAATGAGTCACAATATATAGTATAGCATATAATATATCTTTCTTTTTCTATCAATTACAAGTTCATTGCTTAGTACTCAGCAAAGTTTTGTCAGCAAAAAAGATAACAGAAACACATTTTTAATACACAAATACCAAATATACATAGTACTGACGGATTTTATGCATCTTGGAAATTGTCGTACCGCTAACAGCACTATTGACAGGATCAGATTCTGAGCTGGTTTCACTATGTCCACTTCCAGATGCTTTGATTGAAAATTATAAAATAAAAATAATGGTCATTAAAGCACAAACTTTCCAATGTGCTGCACATACCTGGTTTGTGTCCGAGTAAAAGGCCACACACAAAACGACGAACCATTGCCCAATGGGGTTTGTTAATCAAATCGTCAACGATTTGATCAAATTCTTCATCTGACATGAACATAGAAATGTAGTATGCACCAAACATTTCCTGCAGAACTTGATGAAGGTAGTAGAAGAGAACATCTCTCCCATCAAAGACTCTACGACTGGGAAACCATGAGAACTTTGCCATTTTGAACACTACATCCTGTACTTTTACATCTTCTAAACCTACTTTTTGAAGGTCATCATGTGTGAACACAACGGTTTTGCGAACCATGCCTTCATATGCCATTTGGCTAAGTGGCAACTTGAGGTTTTCTAATTTCTCTCCTTTTGCATGCTCAGAGTGACCAAGTTGTTGCAAAACGACATCAAATACATTAGTTATAGTGGAAACACTGTGCACCTCACCAAATAACCCAGCATAAACAATAAATTGTAAAAGCATTGGATTGCGGCATAAATCAAGCAATTGTGGAGATTTAGTTGCAAGTTTGTTCCACAGTTTATTTGCTTTATCACCTGAGTAACTATCAAACAGTGTCTTTGCATCCTCAGGAGAAAGATCACTGACATAAATTGTTGGCTTAGGTCGGAGTCCTAATGGTATTGATAGCAATGAGTGGGGCCGAGAAGTAAAAATCAATTTAGATTTTGGAAAAAATTGCCTGCTGCAAAGGTTAGCAACAAGCTGTTGTACTGGCAAGGGAGTGTGATACTTCTCATTTACAGGTGCCATGTTTTCTAGTGTCCAGGTTGCCTGATCTAATCCATCAAAAATAAAAGCACACTTTTCTGGGTTGTTTATCATCCACTGGAAAACCAAACTGAGTGTTTCCTGTGAAGCACGGTTGAACTGGTTATCCAGCAGAAGCTCCTGCAAAGTAAGCTTTCTATCGCCGTAGTTTAAATGCATGAACCGAAGATGAAGCACTAAGTGATCTTCTGTTTCTAGTTGCCTGCATAATCTCTTTGAAAGAGTGGTTTTGCCGCATCCAGCCAGTCCAAGGAAAGCTAGAAATATGCCTTGCTGGTTGTGTTCTTTGAACCTTGAAACTAGTTGGGAAAATTTGATGTGTTCACCAACAAATCGAGCTTTGCCCCCCTTCCTTGTAGATGGCTGAAACTTATTTTCCTTTTGAGGATCAATTCCTTTGTAAATATCAGTATCTATCAGTGTTGGTTGAACCTCTGGTATTTCAACCTTTTGCAACTCTTCACTGTAAGGGACAACATCGGGATCAAGATTTTCAAGCTGATACCTTTTGATTTCATCAACTGCCTGTTGCAACTTTTCTTCTGCAAATTTTAAACAGGTTTTTCAGATAATAAATGCATGTTACAGTGGTTTTTAGACAAAACAGTGGGCTCTAGCATCTATGTTTGGCTGGTATAATTTTATTGCAGCATGCTGCATAACCACAACGCAAATTGAGGATTAGTGTTTATCTGTCAAATTATATTGTAATGGTAACGTTTAATGCCACAGAAAATTGATAAAATCCCCAAGTACAAAAACGGGAAAAAATTGTCTGCTGTTAGTTTTTAGCAAACCGTATAATGTATCATCATATTTTCATTTCACATGCTTGTTTACGAAGTTTTAGTTGTTCTAACTCTTATTTTTCGTCAATTTATGTAACTACTTTGCTTCGTAGGAGTAGGAACAAACATAATTTCAGATGACATCGACAAACATCACAGAGTGTTTTTAGTTGTGACAGGCAAATTTCGAGTTGTGACTCCCTGATTGGTTGGATTTTTACCCACAATGCAGTATACCTAATGGAGCTTAAAAAAACTGCTGAAGGACGCATATTGGTTTTTCTATGAAAATATGTTTGACAGCGGAAAATTTGCACCTTGTATTTAATCCTCTGTCACAAAAGAAGGACGTCACAAAGCAATCAGTGATGCATGGGGTTCAATTTTACGTTTGAGCACATGTGCCGTAGCTTGGACTAAGTTAGTAGTCTCTGCTTGGACGAATTTGAGCCAGTTTTAGGCAGTTTTAAGTAGAGTTTTGGGTGTTTTAAGTCAGGTTGTTACGTGGTAACGGTTGCTGTATAAAATTGAGCTGATAAGGCGGTTCAATCTTGAGGCTATATCTGCAGAATAATCAAAGACTTATGAATTACAAAAAAATTCTGGTCCAAGAACACCATCGGTGACGGGACCTGCAGCCAACATGATGTCTGACGGAAGTCAATGTTCATAACGAAAGTGATGTTTCAATCCTGCTATAACTGACAAATCGCATCCTAAAAGCATGAGCAATCAGTCATGTTGTGTAGCAGCCTACTGTTAATGCCACAGTTCTAACCCGCTTTATAGCCAAGTTAAATAATGTGAGTGATATTTTTCATTATTGTTGAAACTTTCTATTAGTTATGTTCCTCAATCGAAATCATAATCACTCAGCAAAACTTGGTGAAACAAGTCAGGTTTTTTTACAAAGTTGTGTATTTTGTGCTTTTTCAGAGGAAGAACTTTCAGCGATTGTATGAGAGTGTTTCCGTTCCACAGTCAGCAAAAAAAGCTTAATCGTAGACAAACGTAGGTGTTTTAGCTAAAGTGTTTGTTTTACATGTTGGCCAAACAAGCGTGAAGAAAATTCCTCACTTTCTAAGCCCATGTCATCGGCGTGAAAATGCCTTGGACTTACAGGCACCGTAGCTTCATTTGACAGTTTGGCTTAACACTAGATACAGTAAACTGGAATCTTCTGTCCACCGTAATCCATATTGGAAATAGCTGTCCCTGTACTGTCGTATCTACCAACTGATTTAAACGTTTTCACAAACACTTTACTTCCCGTATGTTTGCTCAGTTTCGCTTGTCACAGCTACAAAAATATGTTCCACACTTGTCCTCAAGTGGTTTGTAAAATGGTTACGTAGGTTGTTTGTGATGTCACGAGGTTATGAGTTGAGAGTTAACTATCAAAACATTTAATGGCTTGATGCCACATAACCAAAATGTTTGCAGTGGCAACATATAAGCGCATGTGTAGAATGGTTTCATATCTCCGTCGAAACTATTTTATCAATTTTTCGCGGCACACACAGTTTGCGAAACCTGTTAAACGCATTATTCTGACTAGCTGTAAAGTGCACTATTCGTTCAAGTAGACAAAAATGATCGCATTCTCATCATGATTCTACAAGGGAAGTGAGAGCTCCCGAGCATCTGGATCCAAACACAAATTACTAAACACATAAAAGTATCTGAAAACGTTTTTACACCTTTCACGCAAAAAGGTCACGGACAGCATGCTTTCGTCTTCAATGCTGAAGTCAGACACATTCTTATTTTAATCGGAATATTGCTTTCCTTAAAAGCAGAGGTCGGTGTTGTGACAACCAAGACATGCACGCCCACAGCCTTCTAGTATCATGCTGAACGACAGAACTTTTTGCTCGCACTTGCATTTCGCCCCAACAACAACCGTAACTGGAACTTAAGTGCTCTGTACACCAGAGGCGTTTGATGGTTGCGGCTGACGATGCGTAGCGGTCGCCGATTTTTCCGCGCTTTTGGAAGCGCCAAGAGGCTTTACACTAGCAGTGCGATTGTCGCCACCGCGGCAAATCATTTCAATATCTACAGCGTCTTTGTGTCGTAAAAACGTCAATGGGAAACTTCTGTTAATTTTATTTTTTACGACAATTGACTTATTGATCTATTTTATATTCATGTACGGAGAGTTTCCTTACGAAATATGTATTATTTGCTTCGCTTTTACTTGTGGAAGAGCAAATGACTATGTTAGTGTCACTGATTTACAATATTTTGTGATGTACAATAAAAAAAAAACGTTTTCCAATGTCCAAAAATTAAATACCGCAAAACAATTTGCGCCATTTTCAACAATAAATTTTATCACCAAACACTCAATATAGGTACAAATAGAATTGTTTAAAACCACCTAAAATAAATCATAACTAGCCAAATACCGAACGAAAAAGAGCTTCGGGTCATTGCGGCTGAAGTTAAATCAGTTTTAACTCCGCCGTCAGAGGCTTCGAGCGAGAAAATCACGCCGTCAAGGCCATGGCCACGTTTGGTGTGAATCATGCTACAGGCAGTCACTATCTCCGTGGTATATGTTAATTGCTCCTGCTCAGTAACTTAATACATAAAAGCCAACGATGTACATTTACATGAACTTGCGTTTCGTGACATAGAACCAGATTTCCATAGCAATGCATCATGCATGGCAACCTAACTGATCATTGGTAGCAAAATTGCTGACAACCATAAACAAAATTTGTAGAATTCAGTGAAACATTATCTGCAGTGACAATTTTAATGTGATGATTTCCACGTCATTTTATCAGAGTCTAACGGTCTTAGTCACATAATATGGTCAATTCGATTCTATGTTGTTGCTGAGGCAAGACACAGATATTAGTAAATGAGTCGCATTTAAGCTAATATTTTTGTCTTCTCCAAATGGTCGTAAATAGATGCAAAATCAGTTGGGGTTCGACTTGAATACAAGCATTTGTATTCCAAACTTCCCTAGTAAAACTCCCTACCTCGTTTAACTTCTGATTCTGCAATGGTTGTTTTCTGATAATGGTAATGATGTTCTTCAACAGTCTGATGCAGATGTTCTTCTACAGTCTGATGTAGATGATGTTCTTCTACAGTCTGATGCAGATGTTCTTCCACAGTCTGATGGTGATGTACGTCACCAGTATGTAGGTGTAGGTTCTGGAATGGAACCAGCAAAAAGTTACCAAACACACAAATATTAATCGTCCAAAAAGACAGCATGGCCATTGAAATCTTTCAAAATCCATTACTGTTTCTAATCTGCCCACATGCGTGCTTGATTTTCTCCAACCCCGACCACCAGTACAGCAAATCTTAATATTCAAGAACAACAAGCTTACCTCGGCAACAATGTTTTGTGGGTTTCCTCCTTCTGTTTGTCGTTCGGCCATTCTTGGATTAGCAGGTGTAGGTTTGTATTGCAAGTACAGTATAGAAATATATTACACATATATACAAGCTGTGTAAAAATTTTGTATGCAGTTATGATGCAACAATGATGTAAATTGTTTCTCATCCAATGTTTTCATTCTGAAATACAAATATTTTATCTCAAACTAATCACGAAATTCGCCTAAGTCAGAATTTCGTAAAATTTTTGGGCTGCAGGCCTTTTGTATTCATATTGTTTTTCTCGGCCCGCAATCATATGTTTCATGAATTTTTCCGCTTTCTCAGGGTGGAAGGCAAAAGAAAGCAAAAATTGTTCGGCCATTCTTGGATTAGCAGTTAGCTTCGTATCGCAAGTACAGTATAGATATATATTACACATATATACAAGCTATGTGAAAATGTGTATGCAGTTAAGATGCAACAAGGATGTAAATTGTTTCTGCTCCAGTTTTTGTCACACAGTTGGAAATATTCATACACTTTGGTAAATAAACACACATATACTTATGCATGTATTTAAAACACACATACTCATGTCATGAACATAAAAGTAAACTAATGTATTGCAGATAACAGAAAAAAAACTAAAGTACACATATTTGGTCACTACAGTAAGCAGTGCCAGGCAAAGTAAGCAACAATATGTTTGATTTATTCAAGCCAGTATTGAAGATTGCAGGCAAGAAAAAACGTTTGTTTCCGCCGTTTGGCATCTTGCGTTGAAATAGCGGAACTGACTGCTTGTAACTTGCTATAGTTTTACAAATTATTCTACAAGCAACAACAGGATTTAATGTGAGTAGTTGTAACTATGGGAATTCAACTTGTGTCAGTTCTCAAAGTAGGCACCGCATGTAAGAATGGTAGATGCTCTATAACCACCATACAGACGGGCGATAGGGATTTTCCTATTTCATGCGTGGCTACTTTAAGAATGGTCCTCGTCCTTTCAGGTAATTGAGACGGGAAATGAGTCATGCGATTGGCAGCATTCAGTCAAAAGCAGTGGTGGAATTCAATTTTTTCAGCCGGTTTTATCACAAAAGTTATATTTTTCAGCGGGTTCTGTTACAAAAAGTCATATTGACAGCAACCAGTAATGCTAACCGGTTCGCTGATCTCATAAAATTTCGTGAGACAGTTCTATGAACCGGTGCGAACCGGCTGAATCCCACCACTGGTCACAAACCACAAGTAAATACATGTGGAGTTATCAGCTGTGTTGGTTGGGTAATCCCCCGCTCGACCCACGTATACAATGTCGAATGAATATTCGCAACCTGAATATTTATCACAGAATCTAATCATCAAGGCGACAACTCTATGTATTAAAACTTTAACAAACTTCTGTCTACGGCACAACACATGCTTACCGACCCTAAGACACCATGCGTTAATATCACAAATTCGCCCCATTCCCTAATGACGCAACAAACAAAAAACTACAGCACGCCATACGAAAACATAGCAGTGGTGACGTCACAAAGCGCTACGTTTCGCTTTCAGTTTGTCGTGATTCGAATTCCATTACGAAACTGAATCTGACGACGTAAAGGAACGAATAAATTTGACATTTTTATGCATGGACTTAAGTATAATTTATACCAAATACTGATGGTAGTGTAAGGTTTGAACCTCACCAGCAAACCGTTGTTTCCCAAACAAACAGTTTATTATCAGGCTGTGGGGATAAATCCCAAGCCGGCGAATAGCTTGTAGAGTCTCAGCAATAATAGCAGTGTAACATTAATACGATAGAACAAGTAGAATCGAATGGAATCAAATAGAATGAATTTACCGGTCTAAACTGGGCTTTTTAAAGCTCTCCATACTGAGAGCTGATTGGTCAATAACGTCACGTGATATCATGAGGCGCTTGAAGTAATATAACACAAGAACATAGGTGTGATGTGACATAAGCATAGGAGAACATTTTATGTGGTAAACAGGATGTTGAATGAATCACTTTACTCGAGAATATTCGATGGCTAAATCATTTGGGTCACATTATGGGATTATGCAGTAGGTCTACATATGCAAAGCTGTGCGCAAAACATTACGCAATTCAAGCACTGGTTTCTGTGACGTATGTTACAGTAGTTTAGCATTAGAAATGTTTGTGCACCAATCTGTCAGGATGTTGTTGAGCTTGCATATTATAGCTGAATACTGAATTTTATACCATCTGCACGGACAGTGTGAAGTTCTTAACAGTGCAATTCACTATGGGCGGCCAGAAGGGTCACAATTCGTCTGAATCAACACGTTGCTTATTTAACCAACATGTTACTTATTTAACCAACATGTTGCTTATTAAGCCACGTTTTGGTTGACGCCAGAAGGGTCAAAATTCACACGTTACTTATTTAACCAACATGTTGCTTATTAAGCCACGTGTTGGTTGACGCCAGAAGGGTCAAAATTCACACGTTGCTTATTTAACCAAAATGTTGCTTATTTGACCAACATCTTATTTAACCAACATGTTGCTTATTTAACGAACATGTTGCTTAAATAAGCAACGTGTGAATTTGGACTCTTCCGGCGCCAAGTAACACGTTGCTTAACAAGCAACACGTTGGTTAAATAAGCAACGTGTTGATTTAGACGAAATATGACCCTTCTGGCCGCCCATAATTCACAAACAACATAAATAACAAACTTACTTGTCAGCACAAGAATATCAAAAACGACTGTTAGCATAAGGTAATCATATTTGCATAAGCGCAATTTCGGACACAGTAATTTCAGTTACGTTAACAAATTTTGGCTTCAAAAACCATTTAAGACCTTTCAGACACTTGACCTTCGCAACTAAAGAATGATACTTAGTTCAGATGTTATTATAAGAGGTTGAGAGGTACCATCTTCAAAATTCCGGTCATTTCCACTGACACAGGAATTAAACCGCCAATTTTCGTAAATGTCCGGACTACTGGGAACTCTAAACATACAGGCTACGCAATTCCTATTCATAGTTTCGATTATGCGTCATCAATGGTTCAAACATCACAATGCTGCAGGTAAAGATTGGCTGAAAATGCATTGGTTTAGATAAGAGCTATTTACTAAAACGTGTGCAGCGCAGGCATAGATCCTTTTGTAGGAAAACTGTTACGTTTAGGTAAAGCAGAATTTGTCGAAGAATGTAAGTACCAGGCAACAAAAACAAAAATTTTCGTATAGGCGAAGAAAACATCTTCAATTCACGGCAACCAGCGCGCGTGGCACCAACTTTCGCTGTTGTGTGCGTTTTTGCTGCGGTGAATCAATCTTGATCGTATTGAAACTGAAAGTAGACTGACACTAAAGCTTATCTGTTATGTTTTTTTGTTGGTGCGTACAACAAAGTTAGGAAAATTTCGTAAATTTTATAATCTTTTGCAAAACCTGGGCAGGGATTCCCAAAGATTGCACTGCGGGGTCCGTAATGATAACCCCCCGAAAAAACAATTTTATACAGTGTGAAAGCAGTAATCACTGCAGTAATCATAACTGGAGTGGTTTCGTAAGCATTACAATACGTACATTTACATTTACTCTACTTTTGAATGGTTCTTACACTATCCTTGTATCTTACAATTTCAAACTTGTTTGCATTTTTTCTTTTTCTTTACTACGCGTCTATGACGTAAGAATTCACCCTAATTGCCATTGTTGATATTGTTTGTGGAATTCTCAACGCTGATTACGTTACAAAATGATATGACGTAAGACAGGGGGTCCGAGAAAAACAGGTTCACAAAATGAGGGCCGCGGCCAAAAAAAGTTTGGGAATCCCGAGAATTAGGAGAACACGTTGATCATTTTATTTGAGGTCTTTTGTTTCTTATTCTGCGATTTTGCCAACTAACGAGACACCAAACGCGCACATCAATGCAATGCAGCTGCTAGATGCGCAATTTTTTCTTCGACTAAACGAAAATTTTTGCTTTTGGTGCTTGGTACTTATATTCTTCGACAATTTCTGCTATGCCTAAACGTAACAGTTTTCCCACAAAAGGATTTAGGGCAGCGCTACACGCGTTTAAGTAAATAGCTCCTATCTAAACCAATGCATTTTCAGCTAATCTTTACATGTAGCATTGTGACGTCAGACCCATTGTGACGCGAAGTCGGAACCATTGAATACTTCGAAAATATCCTGAAACAGCGTTGTTAAAGTAAACAAACACATATTGTCCGAGATATCTTTGGTCCAGGTAACACAATTATGTCGCAATTCCAACTGCAAATCTGCTAGTTATTAACGAATCAGTAAAACCACCACGAGCAGCAAATCTACTACTTCCAAAACAAGTTTCTTATAAAAAAGGGCTTCTGTAGTTGCGAGATTACAGCGCAAGAAACTGTTTCATCGCCAACACATCGAACTGCCAAGCGCCTGTGATTTTATTATTTGTAACCCAGAATATAACTGGTCGGTGTTGCCTATGCACCCTGTTACTTATCAGGGAAACGAATCGGCCCCGGCCGCATCTAGCTGCTGTATAGCTTCCGCCATAAATAGCAACCTGTTTTAATTGTGGGACAAAACGTCCCTTACGAATTTCCTGGTTGATACAGTGGCTGGAATTAGCGTTTGACAATAGACTACAATTTTGTTTTGAGGATAAATAATACCTTTAGCACTGACGTTTAATTCAAATACAATTGCACAGCAGCCTGGTATTTAAAAATATACGTTAACCCGATATACTGGAGTGTGGCGACTGAACTTGGTCAGAAATTAATAATCACTTATTCGAAGGACTGTATTTTTGCTTCGCTTTGATTTATCCCATAGATATAACAACTATTGAACAATAGCATATACCGTCACTGAACCGCAACTCACAGCTAGGTTTGAGGCAAGGGAAATGTTTAAACCCCTCCGGACTCGTGCAAGCAAAATAACAACAATAAACGTTTTGAAGTGCGTCATTTTCGAATCCATTCATACGTCGCATTGTTTCAAAAATTTCCTGGTGATATCAATGCTTGTGAACTTTCGGCACAGGAAATGCGTGCAGAGCATAATGGATTAGCGATCCATCGTCTTAACCACTCGGCCACCTTGTCGTCCAAAACCTGTTGTTAAATAAAATATTTATGTGAGATTTGTTTGGAAAAAATATTGTCTTGTGAAAATTACTTTAGTGTGGTTTAATATTGTCGGATACGATAAATTGCACTTACATAAACTTGTTAGATGGTTTCCCACATCCTTCGATAGTTCAGTTGGTGCGGCGGTAGAGTTTATTTGCTTGGCCATATGTTTACTCTACTGTGGTTCGTCACCATTAGCTCCTTCCTATTTTGGTCCCTAACGAATCGACGTCAAATGCAAAGAACCACAAAGTAGAAGATTTCCTGGTTAGTTAACCGACAAGACCATATCGCAAGCTGCACTTCGGAATGGGACGATCACGCCTTGTCATACAAGAGCATAAAGCGTTGTCTGATTACGGTTATATAGATCCCCTACGTATATGTGAAGGTCGTCTTGCAAGTCGTGCGCTAGCTCACCAGTTTGACAACATTATGCGCGTCGGTTTTAACAAAAACTCTCCACATATATTCAGAGAACAGTTGCCGGAAAAGGAACATTACAACGAAACGGCGTTAGTTAGAGCACACCGGTTTAGTTGTGTCAATGCAGACAAGAAGATCCTGTTGATCCAATCTTCAACCACAAAGCTGAACCATTTTGTTCATAAGTTCTGAACTTTAATCAAATACACGAGTACAAACGCACACAGACACAATCAGTAATGTTGGCAATATTTGTCAAGCATTCGGAAAGATCGAACGTCGCTCATAAACTGTTTATCAGTTGGTCTCATTTTGAGGTAAAGCCAACGAACATAGGTTGACACCCTCGTGTAAATCCCAGGTTTGTTTACGTTTCCACAACCGATTCCCCAACTTGTGATACCCCAGATAGTGTGACGTGTCGTGTTGGGGTCTAAACATGCCAAAGGACCCTCACTGTCACCCCGACACGTGTCAGTACCATCTTTCTGGAATACAAAAGTGGCAACAGTTAAAAAAAATGCGATTTCTAAGTTAAAAATTTTTTTCTGTACAGTTGCCCAAAGTGTTTATATTACACGTGCAAGCCATGATACCCGAAATTGTAGATTTGGTTCAATTGCTGAACAAACAACACGAAAAATACACAAGTGCTTCAGGCAAAAAAACTACCTGCAAATGCAACAGTTAAAACAGACATCGAACAATCGCAACAACAAACAAATTACAAAACGTTGCATTCTAAAGTAAACAGAAAAGCAAGCGGTGTTTGATAAATTAACTTTAAAAGGCAGCATGGGTATTGAAAATTGTTGTTCTCGCCGCAGCGCACATCATGGAGTGCTTAAGGTAGTCAACACCGAGCAGTCGGCTGCAATTCTCATTTGGAAATATGCTCACTGGCGCCTGCTGGAGGCAGGGTGGATAATCCATGGGGTTAACTGCCGAACAACAAGCATGTTGTGATGTGATTCTTAAAGGTTGTGGTTGGCAAGACTTTTGTAAGTTTCGTCAACACCGCATCACAGTGTTCGTTGTTGTAACTTAGAAATGTTATATATGCCGACCGTAGATTGAATGCGCTGTACTATGAAATTGTACCCACAGAATACAGAGGTTAATTCATAACGCGCAGGTGTTAGAGATGCTTCCATATCGGTTTGTGAAAGGATTTGGGAACAGGAACTTGGAGTTTTTCAAAAACCCTTGTCTAGGTGCAAAATACTGAAGTGAATGACCTTGAATTAGAGGCCAAAACCTAAATTGTTAAACAGACACGACATGTGTTTATCATCAGTACTGTATTACATGATAATGCATCGAATGCATCGCCTACATTCACAGGCAGGCGGATGGAAAGCCAATTTTGAAACGTGTTTGAAAAAAAGTACAGCATTCCAGTTTTTACCGTTTTATTCAAAAACCCTTATCTAATGACGTAACTGTCGATAAACATCTGATAAAGCGACTCATGCACAGAAAAACATAAAAAAACTTACAGTGTCTGGGACCATGCGCCCCCCACCCAGATATTCCACATCGAGATTGTGACGAAAACTGGTTTTGCCCGAAAGGCAAACATGCTGGTCGCACAAATCGACTGCAACCATAGAAATAAGTTTAAAATTAAACACTGATATCTCCACATGATATTTAATAACTCCTAGCTTCGGGCGTATTACGTTTACGTTGTGTGAAAACCAAGGCAATGCATTCTAATTTGGAATGTAGCAGGTCCCTTGCGAATTTATCTTACTTGGATGAAACGCATTGTCTCAATTTAATCAACGCCAAGTCGTTGGTTGGACTCGAATGATACGAGTAAGGATGTCTGTAAACCTCTTCAATATCTAGGTCACGTGAATCCTCTACGCCCTCTGATTGGCTGAATTGGAGTCCGTCACGGTTGTAGTAATCGCCCACCCGAACGATCGTCTCATTGGTGAACCTGTAACCATGGAAAAGGTTCCCATGGTAATTTGTTTTAACTCTATGGCACTCCATACCAACAATGAAATTTTTTAAGACCTTATTTCATGATATCCTTATGTACAAAATGAACTTTACAGCTGAAAGCATTATTGTTTATAGGAGGTCTGTGGACCCCAAATGGAAAACTATGTTGTCGGAAATCAAACTTAAAATCGACACCAAATTCTCACAACGTGCACCGAAATGCAAACTTTTTACGAGCCTGAATCTGTCTGGAACTTTGTGCTAATTTATTCCAGCATGAAAGAACTTCGGAAATTACTCACGATTTCGAACTGGATTCGACACAATGTGCGGCTGTGAGGACGTAACATCTGTTGATGAGAGTTCCTCTGCAAGAGTGAGGGGTGCGGCCTCTTAATGGATACTTCTTACGTATGGAAACCTGTAAGAATGACAAAAATACCACGTACGCTTGATGTAAACATGAAGATATTAAGCTTATAGTGGTTCTTCACCGGTGAAAAATTTACTAGTAGGGGGAAATTATGGGTTTGTGGGTGATTAGTCGGTACCGAAATATACAAAAGTAGTTACAAGAGAAATATTATCATCTGTATTCACTGTGTGTCGTGTAGTTATTGACAATTGGTCATGCCATGTGGCCGAAACAGTGAAAAAAGGATAACAGATATAGCGAAAAAGCAATCTTTAAATTCTACATTTAAAAATTTGAATACTGGTGGGAAATAGGGACCCCGATTAAATTTAAGCTGGGAAATGAGATGAAAAATGGTTAAGAACCAGCACTGTTACAGACACACGTGCACATGGAAGCAAGCTTTTATGAAAGCCGGCATCTGACTGACAGCGAATATGAGGCATGGGTTTTGAAATGAGCTCTCCTATAATTGTACGTTTCAACATAACTTTGCAAATCTCCCATAAAATCATTCACCTGCAACGGCTGACTCCCGGGGTTAGCGTTGACCCCTTCCACTATTCTCAATCCGTCTTTGACCTCAGGACAGAAAGCCGGAACAGGAATATCGGTGGTGGCTTCATCGCAAGATTCTTCTTGCAGTTTGCTACCTGGGAATATACGAACAAAATATACTGGCTGTTGATAAGATGTTGGATAAAGTTTACAACACAAATGACACGTTTGACCGAGTTGTGCATCCCCGTAATAAATTGTGGAAAACTTCGTACAGCTAACCTAAATCTTGGTCAGTTAAAAGCCGAAAATGTTCCGTCCTTTGCGAGTTGTAAACAGCAATGTGGTTGGTTTCTCCAATGGAAGGCAATCTTCTCGTAATGCTAAACGCAAGAGAGCAACTACATGAAAATCTTTCAAAATCTCAAACTTTTTCCGAAAAGAGTTAACATTGTTGAATATTCATCGATTAGTATTAGAAGTATTGAATATAAATTGTCTTTACACATCACAAAGCCAGTTATCTTTTGGTGAAGCATTATCCATTCTTTTCTAGTTACAAATGCATTACCTTTTCGACCCAACATTTAAGCATAGGCAATACATATGTATTTTGCACTATATTGTATACAATAACAAACTAACGTAAGCTTACGGTAAGACGTAGGTAAGAGCTCCGCTGTAATATATCATGATGGATATGGTGTGAATATGAATAATGATTTGAAACTTAGTCCCTCTGCTTAATCTTGCCCTGCCCAGACGACAAAAGGGCCTTGCACTCCATTCGTTTCCAGTTGGTCCGTTCTTGATGATTAGCTGTGTGTTACATACAAAGCGAAACCATTACAAACAGCAAGTTTATTCAATTCAATGTTTTACAGTAAGATAGTTTGTATTATCATAATCTCCTGATAGCAATATACCCAACAGAAACACATTCTGTTAGAATAAACTATACTGAAGCATAGGCGATACAAATATACATGAAATATATCAATTAAAAAGCTTGTGAAATACCGACGCCGGACTTATTACAGAACTTGCTACAGTAAGTTGAAAGTTTGTTCAATTTATTGTAACCTTTCCCACCGACCAATGGCATATTTAAATTAGAATGGCTTGACAGCGCCGTCTAGCTGATGAACCAAAAGAAGGCACTAAAACATTCGAACTTTTAATTCTTGCTGATTCTTTTTGAAAATGGTTTATTCATGCCAAAATAATGTTTTTGTGAAGTACATTGTTAGTTATCTGACTTAATCTTGCATGCCTCGTGTTGTGACACAAGTGACCTGGAGTAACCCCAGCGGACTGTACCGTTACAGAGGTGGTTTGAGATTCTCCCAACTCAAGAGATATGTTTGGGTGATAGTTTGCTTATCAAGCTTTTAACGGTCGTTACATCGCTGCTTTTCTATGCCGTGTAAATATGTTTTCTATGTCGTGTTATTTTATGAACAATAGGGTATATCGCCATTGAACTGCAACTCACAGCTAGGGTTGAGGCAAGGAAAATGTATAAACCCCTCCGGACTCGTGCAAGCAAAGAAAACTTTCGGAAATGCGTGCAGAGCATAATGGATTAGCGATCCATCGCCTCAACCACTCGGCCACCTCGTCGTCCAAAACCTGTTGTTAAATGAAATATTTATGTGAGATTCGTTTAAAAAAAAAATGGTCTTGTAAAAACTACTTTAGTTTGGTTTAATATTGTCAGATACGATAAATTGCACTTACATAAACTTGTTAGATGGTTTCCCACATCCTTCGATAGTTCAGTTGGTGCGGCGGTAGAGTTTATCACAAATACATCTGAAGTACACAGCATTTTAGGTAAAAGTAGTTTTGAAAAAGAATGCATTAAACTAACTGGTATTACAGGATATCTTTCTTCCTGAGTATTACAAATGGCTTCACTATCTTTAGTAAATGGAAAGCATGAAAGCTTTTCCATTCAAGGTTAGCAATTGTTACAGGCGTAAACAAATTTTTTGTACTGATTTGGTAAACTTTGCCCATCTTAAAAAAGTACAGTACATAACAAACGTGCTGCGTTCAGGTTGCAGTACTTTAGACAATCCTGTCTATGCACTGTAATTTGTTATATTATTTAGTAATGTTTAAGTAGTTTTCAGGCGCAATTACAAGCTTTGTTAAACGATGATTTGTTTAAAATTATTTCATCCTGGTTAATTAAATGCCTTGTTGGTTTTTGAAACTATAAAACTGTCAAAATCACAACAAAAAATTCAAAAAAAAACACACAAACCGGCGCAGTCTCAATCAATAATGTTGGTAATATTTACCAAGAATCCGATAAGATCGAACAGAGCTTGACACCCTCGTGTAAATCCCAGGTTTGTTTACGTTTCCACAACCGATGCCCCAACTTGTGATATCCCAGATTGTGTGATGGTTTATGTTAAGGTCAACGCATGACAAGAACTCCAACTGTTAGTGCCGTCGTTCTGAAAAACAAGATTGGAAATTGTTAGTGGTAATATGTTTAGATGAACAAGAATGACTCGATTTAACCATACAGTAGCTAACAGTGGAAAAATAAATTTCCACTCTTACTGCAGTAAACATTGTCAGGCTGAAACAGCCAAGTAGGCGACTGCAATTCTCATGGACGAATATGCTCACTGGCGCCACTGGTGGCCATTTATTGGAAAATAGTGATTAGTTTATTTTTGTAAAAATTAAATACGATTTTCACTTTCATTACTGTTGTCATGGATGTCACTTGTATCTTGTGCAGTGTTAATACATAAAGATAAAAGAAATAGGGTAAGTTTGTACCACACTGAAAAGTTTTCAAGTAACATGTGCTTTGTATTATTTCACCTTTAGCATTACCCCAATGAACCATTATATCCAGAAACATAGAAAACTTCCTGCATCCCGCATGCGCCAACCAGATATTCCATACTCATATTGTGACGAAAACTGGTTTTGTCCAAGAGGAAACATGCTGACTGCACAAATCAACTGCAAACATAGAAATAGGTTAGTAATGGGACAGAAAAGTGCATGGATTCCATTTGAATAAAATTGTGATTCTGTACTAAAATCCAAGCTGACATACTGATTATATGGGAGAATATTCAAATTTAGAAAAAGTGAGATCTTGTGTAGAACGACATTGTCCCCGTAGACTTTTCACTTGAATGATTTGCAACAGTATATAGTTGGGAATGATCACATAATGAGGTTTTCCTCTTCAATAATTAGGTCATGTGAATCCTTTGATTTGTAGTAACCTGTAACCACCCACCCTGGACCCCGATCGCTGGTCTCATTGGTTAACCTGTCACCATGGAAACAGTTCAATAATACTATTTGTTGTTTCAAAAGATAATCAAGAAAATATCAGCCAATCAATGCTCTTTATAAAACAGATTGCAGACAAGAAACACTCACATTTGAGCAGAATTTAACACCATGTGAAGCTGTAAGAAGGTAATGTCAAGTGTGGGGTTTACAGCATGTTAGTGGATGTCTCCAATGTGTGGAAACCTGTTGAAATCATAAAAGTAAATTAGTTTTCTTGATGTTATGTGAATATCACATATCTTGCACACTTGCACAGAATGTCACCATTAACTAACTTAAAAGTGTTTCTTCGGTTTGACGTTGTAAAACTTAAATCATTTTAACCTGTTGTCATTTTTGACAAACAAGTTGCAGATTTTAACAACTTTTTGTTGGTTTTTAAATTGGGTTAAAATATAATCAATCATATTATTGATCAATACTTCATTATTTTGTAACAATTAAATAATAATGACTTATATCAATGGTGGGGAAGGTCAACAATAAAAACATAACCTTGTCTCAGACAATTTATAAAATATCATTTATGCAAAACTTTTTGTGTTAATTAAAAGCAATACTGCTTACCGTATGTTTGTCACTTTCTGTTATGAGTAAGATTGCATTCTATCGGAGTGTGTTTAACTTCTTATGCTACAATTTGGGTGTTTTTTACCCAGGATTGCAGAGAAGTATTGGTGTTTACAACAACTCAATTATTTCCAGTCGTTATTTTCCAATCCTCAGGTTGGCATCGCTATGACTCTGCAAAAACAACACTGGTATTTAATGACTTTGCAATTAAAAGCACCAATGTTTGTAAATGAGTTTTAGATTAAATTAAAGACGTTTTTCTTTATGGTTCTTTTGCTTTTGTCAATAACTTCGACAAACAACAACTACAGTCAGACCTTTTTAATCTAAACTGCTTCGTTATATCTAATATGTTTTAGTCTGCATAAAGAGCCATCCAGCACATACTTTTATTAAATTCCACTTAACATATGTAGGGGTCAACATAAAATCAAAAATGTGTTTGCTCTTTCTTTATTAGCAAAGTCAATCTAACCTTTTTTGCACCAACTACAAGGATTCAATGTAGGGCAGACATGTTGTTGATGACCTTGTGAAAATTAGAGGTCATGACATTCTTTTTTTGTGTGTTTGTTTTGACCACACAGGGATTTGAATATTCTTGATGTTGCCTTGGTGATGTTTTATTCTTCAGTGCAACCTGGTGGATAAATGTAAAATGAAAGGTTTTGGGACCACTGTCGACCCGCAACTAGAGTACCACTGAAACTTGGCAAATCTCAAACAAATGCATAATTATGACAGCCAAACATAACATGGTTTTAATGTAATGAAACAAAAAAAATAGTGTCTAATAATGCTACAAGAAATTACTATTGTAAAGTTTATGCAGCAAAATAATGTTATATAGGCATAGTTACACACACTTGTGATAATATAGCAATATCAATACCAAGGAAAAAGTATCACATAAGTTTTCAGTATTTCTTTCATTGAAATTTACATACAACAAAGTTAAATACCGCTTGTGGGGCAACCCAACTTTTTTGCTTGCGACCTCTTTTTCAGATCAAAATTTCCTGGGATTCGTTGTGTTGGTCAATCATCTAATTCAGTGACTCTTGTCCTCTTTGTCCTGGAAAATAAAGCAGTCAGAAAAGTCATTGACCTCTTTGATGTTTTGGTAAATCTGTTCCTGCCAAGATTAAAGTACGGGGTGAAAGTCACAATGTGTTTTCCATATAACCAGGTTGTTACTTGCTTCTACTGTTTTGCATATATCCATGCTCATATTGTAAACTACACAAAAATTTTTTTGGGAAAATAGGGGTTTATAAATCACTTAAAGTGAGTATTTAGAGGTTGTGGAAGACTCCCTGGCAACGCTCTATGAAGGGGTCGGCAACCCCTGGCACATTAATTTAATATTCATGGCATGCCAAGTGATTTAGAAGTTCATACTTCAGTACTTTTACATGCGTTCGGGATTGGCTTGGGTTGCAAAGATACGTCAAAAAGATAAATGTCGAAGAATTACACAAATTTACACAATAAAATTTATATAATGATATAGGTAATGAGGTGGTGGCAACACAGTGGTAACAAGATAAGGACAATATACTCTGGTTTGCACATACATAATTGAAAAACAAACATGTAATGTTTAAACGTTGCTGACTCCTGCTGCACTGACACTGGTTAAGAACCACTGGTATAAGTTCGAAATTTGCAAAAAAATTTAGCTATCTTTTGCAGAAAAATTCACAAGCTTTGCATATATATATAATTTACTGTGAGATGGAGCCCGACAGCACCACTGGTTTTAGCTTTTACATGGACATGGGGTTTTCACCTTGATTGTCTTCAGAAGTTTGCATCCAGTGTTTGTTGAATTCTTCGACTGGTTGTTTGGCGAGAAAAATTGTCAAGAGCCAACATCAAGCTGCACCGATAAGACCTAACAGATCAAAACATTGGCCCAGTCCTCCAGTCTGCAACTCACTTAATATGATTTCTGTTGATGGAAGTCACGAATTAATTAGTTTGAGGTCAGCATGAAGACCAGAACTTCTTCCAGAAAGAATTCATTGTGTGGATTAGTGATGTTTTTTGGATCCAATAAGATTGTTCTCATTAAGTGTGTTTTATTCAGGTTTTGGATAAAATTTATTCTAGGATTTTTTTTATTTGGATTGACTCGAGGATTCATTTAAAAATAAACACAGCAACTAACTATTAAACAGAGCACAACTTAACTGCAAGTAAGTGTTTGTGTACAACAGACCAATACAAGACATACACTTACTTCATTAACCAACATATTCTCTTGAACTTGATTCATGGGCGTTGTCAGTTTGTGGGAGTTTCACTCTTCATTTGCAATGAGATTTCTTCCATTTAAAACCAATACATTGGAAAATAAGATATTTTGGGACAGTTGAAGTTTTAATTTCATTCCAAGACCAAGTAGATCCGTCTGTTACGTTCCTACATGACAACATTCTATTCCACAAACAACCCCTGGTATTCTTTCTTCTGAAAACTGGAATAAAAATGTCGGAAAACTTTCGTCTCACTTTCTGCTTCAGACCGCATATCAGTAATTATATTAAAATAGTTTTGCCCGCGGGGAATGCCCGTCTTGTACTCCTGCGTCATAGATAGTCTCAGTTCCGTCACAAGGCAACCGGTGATGCGTTGGGGTCAATTTTCTGGTTGAATGAGCAAGAAGTCACGTGGTGTAGCCAGGGCGATTTTCAGCGTGTTTAGTGCAGTTTTAGTGCATTTTTTGCTCTTCTCAGTCAGTCAGACGTTTGGTGCAGGGTGCTGTGAAAAGTTTAATTGAAAAACCACCAAAATGTTCAAGGGGATGTAGCTCAAAATTGAATCACAGAAGTATACCTTAATTTGTGATTTTATGTTAGGCCCGCCTCTTGGCTACGCAGTAAGGTGAAAATTAGTTGCAAGATAGTTGCTTAAAGCACCACCTAGGGGTCTTTTAGGCCCCCGATTAGTCATTATTTTAGCTAAATTGGCTGCAAAAAAATGTAAGATGGTTTTGCGAAAAAATGAATCACAAAAACCTCATCCAATTTGCAATTTAATGTTGGCCCTAACCCTTTTCTACGCAATGGCAAAAAAAATTGTCACAGGAAAGTTGCTTTGGTTGCCCCCTGGGACTGTTTTTGCTATCCTATAGGACAAAAGATCCTCCTGGAGGCTCCTCAGATCCTTGCTGTGTTTTGGCGGATGCAGCTGCAATCAATTTTTTTTCTCTATGAATAGTACCAGTAGATCTTCATGGGTCACTGACCACAGGAATTGTTGTTGGCAAAAAAGCAAATCACTCAGTATGGGTATTAATGGTGATAGCCTTCAAAACTAGATTTTTGGGATTTAATACTGATATGCGGCCTTCAGACATATTTCACTTTATATAATTCGCAGCAATTTTATTTACAGCAAAAAACATTTATTTTGAACAAATCACAAAAAAACACAAATAATTCTGGAAGTCGCGTGTTTTATTTCAATCCGGACCACTGGAATCTGCATCGGATGAGAGGAAGGAATATTTACTGATCATTCAAACCCGAAACTCCCGGCTGAAAAATCACAAAACTTTTAATTTCATCAAAATTAACAAAACCATGTTTTAATGCAAATATAAATTAAACAAATTCTTACCGGGTTTTCCAGTTTTTTAATCTCTTCTCTCAAGACTCGAATAGATTCGGAATCGAATCCGCATTCATACAGCCACAACTCCTCATCCACTTTAGGGAGAATCCGACAAATATTTTCAACATCTTTTTGTTCAAACTTGTTGTCACTCAGGTTGAGAAATCTCAACTATTTAAAATATAAAGATTGGTTGGAAATCTTTGTTTTAAACTTTTTTTGAAACAGATTTTTTTTTTTTAAAACCGGATTAAAATTAACTCCATGTTTTCACTTTTGATTAAAAAAAGTAAGTTTTATAAAAATATCATGGATTTAAACAAATATTTATTCTCAAACTAATGAAAACCAACCTTGGGTCCCATCTTCATAATCGCTTCACAGATCATGTTTAAAGTTTCGGAATTAAGTCCGCATTTACCAACCCCAGCTCCAAACTGGGTTCTCGAATCCGTGGGAGGAAATCCGAGAGAGCGAAAACATCCGAAATCTTCAGTGGGATTCCGGTTAAATCCAACCACGGAGGACAAGAGAGGGCGATTTCATCTCTAAATATTCGGTCAACTTCCTGCAAATCTACGAGGAAATCTGAAACAGGGACAAGTTTATTAAAACAAACATGGCGGAAGTTTTATTAAATCACTAAAACTTTTTCATGCAAACTTCAAACAAGATTTCTTCACTTTTAATCGGATTTAAACAAGACAAGATCCAACAAATTAATCAAATACAAAAACATTAACTTACTGGAAGGAAAATACAAACTTTATCCGACAAAAAATATGCGACCTTCCTTTAAAACTTTCAACCTGAACATTTTTATTCCATTCTCTTCCATAAGAACAATGGAATTGCGACGTCACAATACTTACTGTGACGTAACAGTTACGTTTACAAACACGCATCACACAGACTGGAAATAAATACTAACCTCGTAACTCGTATCTATTTAAATACGATCCATCAGGCCTTTCTTCTCCCAAGTATTTCGAAAGTTTTTTCAACAACTTCGCGCGTTTGTCTGAAAATAACAAGATCAACATTTACGGCAAAAATAGAAGCCATGTATTTGGATGGGAGAATTATTTACACTTCCAATGTGCGTTTTCCACAAATATAACCTGCGTATATTAGATGCGTAATGATATGTGAGACTTTCTAAACCACGATGCCCGTTTACACAATATAATGGTAGCTTGAAGTGGAAAGTATGTGAAAGTTTAACAGCAAGCTTTTCGCGTAAAGCAACGTTGTGTAACAAATTGTAAACATGGTTTTGCAAATCGTTCAGGGCCTGTCAATGCAGACAAGTGCAACAAAACAAATATGTTACATAAGCAGCATCTTAACTTTGGCAATAGTTTCTTTGTCCCAGCTTTTTACACCTAAATGCCTTGTATTACTTTGCTGGTTACAATTATTACAGCAGAATGATTTTTCTATGTTTAGATGAGAAAAAAGAAAAGATTGTTTTTAATGTAACTGACTACCATGCATTTGTTCCTCATTGTTAAGTGTGGAGGATGCTGGATCACTGGAAGCAGTCTTGACTGAGGTTGATGGCAAGGTTTTTGGACTGGAACCACTTCCATCACCTGTAAAAAACAATCAAGGTGGACCAGGGCATTCCAGGCCACTGCTCTGTCTGTGGGAGTTCGCCAGTTGGACTTTACAGCAGGGATTCACTACACGAATGTCATATTTGGTTTGCCAGTGGTTTTTGAATTGGCTTTGCAAACAGGTTTTAACTTTACAAAACTACTCTTTGAGTTGTGCAACCTGCTTAACTGGGAAAAGGGGATTTAATTCAGCTATGCTGTATTCATAGTAGTGATGTGTTGCGCCGGATCCGTGTACCCGGACCCGGCCGGATATTGACCAATTTTCAATACCCGGACCCGGCCGGATAATAGACTTAATTTTACCGGATAGTTGGGGAAGCATTTTTGTCCTAAAAGCGCAAACATTTCACAAATTACTCGTTTTTGGGACCCAGTCTGTTATACTCGCCGACGTAAGATTTTTCTGTTATTTGTTATTAAGGTATTTCGTGACGTGTTGTACCATATTAATAAATGCCCATGTTTATTTGTTTCACTCATGATAGGCTAACCTTAACATAGCATTCTGTTTGGCAATCAAACATTTTTGCCATACCGATAAAATACACTAATCGGTGTTAACAAACTGCCGGATCCAAATTATCCGGCCGGATTTGATTGATAACTATCCGGATCCGGCCGGGCCGGATAATTTGGAACTGGGAACATCACTAATTCATAGGCTAACCACTGCTTTAAACCACACCGGGAGTCCATTTCAAAAGCAAATCAAAAAAGAGGCAATTTTGGAGCCATTGAGATCTATGAATATTCTTACTGACTGTTTTAAGAACAGCAACAGCAAAATGTTTAAAAAAAGCCATAATAATTGAGAGCTGCAGACAGGGTGTACACGCACTGTTTTGGCCTATGAGGTCTCTCAGCAGGCACATTGATTTTCCAAACCACCGGTGGTTTGTCTCTGTTGTTTGGTACCCAGTATAGGGTACCCAATGGATCGACATTGACCGAAAGGTACCACAAAGTGGAAATCAGTGTGCCCGCTAGTGTAAAAGCCTGCACAGTGCCACAGTCAACAGCTGCACTGATAAGACAGACATCATAGGTCGAAACAGTGCATGTACACCCTGTCTGCAGCTCTCAAAATGTGTGAAATGTTGTAATATTCATACCATTTGACAATTAATTTAATTTCCCAAAACCACAGGTTTATGCAAAACAATGGATATAATAAATACCAAAGAATTTTTGTGTTACAAAAATGGTATACTTCAGTACTTGCACTAAAAATCAATTAAGCAGCGTGTGTATATAGGCCAGAACTTACTTTTTACATGTCCTAGTTCACCACCATCTATTTGAGGTATTCTGGTTGCCTCAAGCTCAGCTGCAGCAGTTGAGGTTTCACCAGCTGTAGAAACATGTGTTAAATTTACATTAACAATACATGATTGTTTAGATTAACACAACAAATGGATTGAGCTACTGGGGCATGCTTACAGCACTAAAACGTTGCACACCAAGTAACAGCGGCATCATAGCCAAGCCTGGTAAAGCTTCTTTTCCTGACAGCTCAAGATATAAAAAAGCACTGGAGTTTAAACTCATAACCCTGGTCATTAGGAACCATAGTTCTACCAATTAAGCTATGAAAGTAATAAAAAATGGAAACACCCAGTTTGGCTGTGATGTCACTGCCAAGAAGCAGGGAAATAAAACTCAATATTTTCAAAATTTAACCTTTTCCTGCATGTTTTGGATGTTTCTTTGAACGTCTTGAAAAAAGTCTCGCAAAAAAACCTGTATGTTTCTTTGTGGCAGAATTGGAATAAACTATAGAAAAATACTGAGTTTATCAAGTCAAGCATAACCATGATATAACACATAATACACTGTCAAATCTTGTGCAGCACAATTTAAAAAAGAAAGGATTGTTGTTATGTTATGTTATCTGCTTTGTATATATTTATCACCATTATCCAGCGACTGTTTTGAATGTTGGGCCTTGGAAGTTGTTGCGCCATCTAATGTTTTGGATGAAGACGATTCGATATTTGTTGAAGCCAAACCATCCCTGAAAGCTTCAAAACAATGTGTTGAAATATATAGTATAGCATATATATATATATCATTCTTTTTCTATTTTTTTGTAGACTTTAGTGAAGTGTTGTAATATTCATACCATTTAACAATTAATTTATGTTAATTTAAAATTATTAATGTAACCACAGGTTTATGTAAAACAATGATTATAAAAAATACCAAAAAAATATATGAATGCAAAACATGGTGGCAACATTACACTCCAGTTTGTGTTGCAAAAATGTTATAGTGCGTTACTTGCACTAAAAATCATTTAAGCAGCGTGTGTATATAGGGCAGAACTTACTTTTTACATGTCCTAGTTCACCACCATCTATTTGAGGTATTCTGGTTGCCTCAAGTTCAGCTGCAGCAGTGGAGGTTTCACCAGCTGTAGAAACATATGTATTACAAATCATAAACAAGATATACTGGGATACCATCTGTTTACAAGTGCCTTGATGAAACAGCGTACAAACATTTGTTGAAATTCTAGTAAAATTTTAAATAATTGTTCCAGTGGTTTTTAAGTTTAAGTGGTTTTTTAAGTGGTGTGCATAAAAAATTGCAACATAGACAAATTCCATCCAAAAATGCGAATCGTTGTGAAATTGCATGCTGCGACAAGTGTCATGAACTTTCAATGGGCATTAAATCCTGTTTCTGGTTGTTAATTGGCATTTTGATATTCAGTTCAAAGTACAACCCAACCATAATTTAACACATAATGCACTGTCAAATCTTGTGCAGCACAGTTAAAATGAAAGCATTGTTGTTGGTTATGTTTCACTCAAACAGTTTTCTGCTTCGAAAACATTTACCACCATTTTCCGGCGACTGTTTTGACAGTTGGGCCTTGGAATTTGTTGCGCCATCCAATGTTTTGGATGAAGTAGATTTTACATTTGTTGAAGCCAAACCTCCTCTGCAAGCTGTAAAACAATCAGTCACAATATATAGTATAGCATATAATATATCTTTCTTTTTCTATCAGTTATATTTAAGTTCAATGCTATGTAATCGGCAAATTTTTGTCAGCAAAAAAGATAACAGAAACACATTTTTAATACACAAATACCAAATAAATATAGTACTGACGGATTTTATGCATCTTGGAAATTGTCGTACCGCTGACAGCACTATTGACAGGATCAGATTCTGAACTGGTTTCACTACGTCCACTTCCAGAGGCTTAGATTGAAAATTATAAAATAAAAAAAATGGTCATTAAAGCACAAACTTTCCAATGCGCTGCACATACCTGGTTTGTGTCCGAGCAAAAGGCCACACACAAAACGACGAACCATTGCCCAATGGGGTTTGTAAATCAAATCGTCTACGATTTGATCAAATTCTTCATCTGACATAAACATAGAAATGTAGTATGCACCAAACATTTCCTGCAGAACTTGATGAAGGTAGTAGAAGAGAACATCTCTCCCATCAAAGACTCTACGACTGGGAAACCGGGAGAACTTTGCCATTTTGAACACTACATCCTGTACTTTTACATCTTCTAAACCTACTTTTTGAAGGTCATCATGTGTGAACACAACGGTTTTACGAACCATTCCTTCATATGCCATTTGGCTAAGTGGCAACTTGAGGTTTTCTAATTTCTCTCCTTTTGCATGCTCAGAGTGGCCAAGTTGTTGCAAAACTTCATCAAATACATTAGTTATGGTGGAAATACTGTGCACCTCACCAAATAACCCAGCATAAACAATAAATTGTAAAAGCATTGGATTGCGGCATAAATCAAGCAATTGTGGAGATTTAGTTGCAAGTTTGTTCCACAGTTCATTTGCTTTATCACCTGAGTAACTATCAAACAGTGTCTTTGCATCCTCAGGAGAAAGATCACTGACATAAATTGTTGGTTTAGGTCGGAGTCCTAATGGTATTGATAGCAATGAGTGGGGCCGAGAAGTAAAAATCAATTTAGATTTTGGAAAAAATTGCCTGCTGCAAAGGTTAGCAACAAGTTGTTGTACTGGCAAGGGAGTGTGATACTTCTCATTTACAGGTGCCATGTTTTCTAGTGTCCAGGTTGCTTGATCTAATCCATCAAAAATAAAAGCACACTTTTCTGGGTTCTTTATCATCCACTGGAAAACCAAACTGAGTGTTTCCTTTGAAGCATGGTTGAACTGGTTATCCAGCAGAAGCTCCTGCAAAGTAAGCTTTCTATCGCCGTAGTTTAAATACATGAACCGAAGATGAAGCACTAAGTGATCTTCTGTTTCTAGTTGCCTACATAATCTCTTTGAAAGAGTAGTTTTGCCACATCCAGCCGGTCCAAGAAAAGCTAGAAATATGCCTTGCTTTTTGTGTTCTTTAAAGCTTGAAACTAGTTGGGGAAATTTGATGTGTTCACCAACAAATCGATCACTGTCCCCGTTGCTTGTTGATGGCTGAAACTCATTTTCCTTTTGAGGATCAATTCCTTTGTAAACATCAGTATCTATCAGTGTTGGTTGAACCTCTGGTATTTTAACCTTTTGCAACTCTTCACTGTAAGGGACAACATCGGGATCAAGATTTTCAAGCTGATACTTTTTGATTTCATCAACTGCCTGTTGCAACTTTTCTTCTGCAAATTTTAAACAGGTTTTTCAGATAATAAATCCATGTTACTGTGGTTTTTAGACAAAACAATGAGCTCTAGCATCTATGTTTGGCTGGTTTAATTTTAGTGCAGCATGCTGCATAACCACAACGCAAATTGAGGATTAGTGTTTATCTGTTAAATTATATTGTAATGGTAACGTCTAATGCCACAGAAAAATAATAAAATCCCCAAGCACAAAAACGGGAAAAAAATTGTCTGCTGTTTAGTTTTTTAGCCAACCGTCTAATGTATCATTATATTTTCATTTCAAATGCTTGTTTACAAAGTTTTAGTTGATCTAACTCTTATTTTTCGTCAATTTATGGAACTACTTTGCTTCGGAGTAGGAACAAACATAATTTCAGATGACATCAATAAACATCACAGAGTATATTTAGTTGTAACAGGCAAATTTCGAGTTGTAACTCTCTTATTGGTTGTATTTTTACCCACAATGCAGTACACTTTATGGAGGAAAAAACAAAAAGGACGCATATTGGAATTTCTATTAAAATAAATTTGGCGGCGGAAAATTTCCACCTTGTATTTGATCCCCTGTTACCATAGAAGGAGGACGTCACAAAGCAATCAGTGAAGCATTGGGGTCAATTTTACGGTTGAGTGAGCACGAATGCACGAATGTGTTGTTGCTTAGGGGAATTTGAGTCTGTTTTGGGCAGTGGAGTTTTGGGCGTGTTAAGTCAGGTAGCTACGTGGTAACGTGTGCTGAAAAAAATTGAGCCAAAAAGGCGGGTAAAACTTCAGGCTATATTTGCAGAATAATTGAAGACTTATGTCTGCGTCGAACGGCAACAAAATTCTGGTTTTCTACTAGTTATGTTCCCAGTTCTAAACTATCCGGCCTGGCGAAACCTAGTGTGAAGAAAGTGTGCAGAAAAAGTGGACGCGAACATATCAGCGGAAAGTAAATCAATCGAAATCATAATCACTCAGCAAAACATGGAAAACAAGTCAGGTTTTTTAACAAAGTTGTATATTTTCTGTTTTTTCAGAAAAAGAATTTTTAGCGATTGTATGAGAGTGTTTCCGTTTCACAGTCAGCAAAAAAAGCTCCATCGTAGACAGACGTAGGTGTTTCAGCTACAGTGTTTGTTTTGCATGTTGGCCAAACAATCGTGAAGAAAATTCCTCACTTTCTAAGCCCATGTGATCGGCGTGAAGATGCCTTGGTAACTTACTGGCACCGTAGATTCATTTGACAGTTTGGCTCAATACAAAATACGGTAAACTGGAATCTTCTGTCCACCGTAATCCATATTGGAAATAGCTGTCCCTGTACTGTCGTATCTACCAACTGATTTAAACGTTTTCACAAACACTTTTACTTCCCGTATGTTTGCTCAGTTTCGCTTGTCACAGCTACAAAAAAATGTTCCACACTTGTCCTCAAGTGGTTTGTAAAATGGTTACGTAGGTTATTTGTGATGTCACGAGGTTACGAGTTGATAGCAAACTATTGAAACAATTCATGGCTTGATGCCACATTATCAAAATGTTTGCAGTGGCAACATATAAGCGCATGTGTAGAATGGTTTCATATCTCCGTCGAAACTCTTTCATCAATTTTTCGCGGCATACTCAGTTTGCGAAACCTGTTAAATGCATTATTCTGACAAGCTGTAAAGTGCACTGTTCGTTCAAGTAGACAAATATGATCGGATGCTCATCATGATTCTACAAGGGAAGTGAGAGCTCCCGAGCATCTGGATCCAAACACAAATTACTAAACACATAAAAGTGTCTGAAAACTTTTTTACATCTTTTACGCAAAAAGATCACGGACAGCATGCTTTCGTCTTAAATGCTGAAGTCAGGCACATTCTCATTTCAATAGGAATATGACTTTCCTTGAAAGCAGAGGTCGGTGTTGTGACAACCATGACATGCACGCCCACAGCCTATTTTATATTCATGTACGGAGCGTTTCCTTACGAAATATGTATTATTTGGTTCGCTTTTACTGGTGGAAGAGCAAATGACTATGTTAGTGGCACTGATCTACAATATTTCGTGATCTACAATAAAAAAAAAACGTTATCCAATGTCCAAAAATTAAATACCGCAAAATAATTTGCGCCATTTTCAACAATAAATCTTATCACCAAACACTCAATATAGGTACAAATGGAATTGTTTAAAACCACCTAAAATAAATCATAACTAGCCAAATACCGAACGAAAAAGAGTTAAATCAGATTTAACTCCGCCGTCAGAGGCTTCGAGCGAGAAAATCACGCCGTCACGGCCATGGCCGTGTTTGGTGTGAATCATGCTTTAGACCAGTGCTTCCCAAACTTTTTTTCTGTACCGCCCCCCAAACAGCTTAGTCATTTAACAACGCCCAACAAAACAGACAAAAAATACAACGAATTTATTTGTTACTTGTCAATTAATGCGTTGGGTGGGGTTGGTGCAATGACACCAATTTCGTTTAATTTCTAATATTTCAATACCAAACTGTAGTTAAAAACAAGTAAACCATAACACCAAAAATCCTCATTTTCGAATAGCGGTTATTTAGCGTTGATTGGTGACACATTGTGACATACAAAAAATTCGTTGTGACGTCAGAATCAATATCTTTTAGTTCAGCATGCGAGAAAAGGCTTATTTGCAGTAGCATTAAAGGCTTTTTTGCAGTAACTTATACAAAGATTGGACTAAATCATTTGGCCCAGTGATTCCCAACCTTTTTGTGGTTGCGTACCACTTGGAGGTACAACAATTTCGTCGTGTACCACCTAGCTAAGTGTTGCAAAGTAGCATTGAGCCTGTATTATCGAAAATTTGGAAATTAGTTACGATTTTTAAAATTCGAACTATACCCGCAAACTACGGAGAGGTGCTCCTGAAATGCGGTCGCGTACAACTAGTGGTAAAACGTACCACCGGTTGGGAAACACTGACCTACGCTATAAGAGAAAATTTGCCCTGTCATCAAGCGCCCACCAATCGGTCATTTATTTCCTAGCTCCCCCAATCGCCCATTTGGTCTTCAGCGCCCCCCACAAGATTGCAAACGCCCCCAGGGGGGCGCTGGCGCCCACTTTGGGAACCACTGCTTTACACAGTCACTATCTCCGTGGTATATGTTAATTGCTCCTGCTCAGTAACTTAATACATAAAAGCCAACAATTTACATTTACATGAACTTGCGTTTCGTGACATAGAACCAGATTTCCATAGCAATGCATCATGCACGGCAACCTAACTGTTCATTGGTAGCAAAATTGCTGACAACCATAAACAAAAATGTAGAATTCAGTAAAACTGTAGTGACAATTTTAATGTGATGATGTGCACGTCATTTAATTAGAGTCTAACGGTCTAAGTCACATAATATGATCAATCCGATTCTATGTTGTCGCTGGGGTAAGACACAGATATTAGTAAATGAGTCGCATTTAAGCTAATAATTTTGTCATCTCCAAATGGTCGAATATAAATGCTAAATCAGTTGGGGTTCGACTTGAACAAAAGCATTTGTATTCCAAACTTCCCTAGTAAAACTCCCATACCTCGTTTATCTTCTGCTTCTGCAATGGTTGATTCGTGATAATGGGCGTGATGGTGATGTTCTTCCACAGTCTGATACAGATGTTGTTCTACAGTCTGATGCAGATGTTCTTCTACAGTCTGATGCAGATGTTCATGGTGATGTACGTCACCAGTATGTAGGTGTAGGTTCTGGAATGGAAACAGCAAAAGTTACCAAACACACAAATATTAATCGTGGAAAAAGACAGCATGGTCGTTGAAATATTCTGAAACCAAAAACCTGTTTTTTTAAACTGCCAACATGCGTTTTGTTACGTGCAAATAAAACTGTCACTCACAAATGATTTTCTCCAACCCCTACCACCAGTACAGCAAATCTTAATATTCAAGAACAACAAGCTTACCTCGGCAACAATGTTTTGTGGGTTTTCTTCTTCTGTTTGTTGTTCGGACATTCTTGGATTAGCAGGTGTAGCTTTGCATTGCAAGTACAGTATAGAAATATATCACACATATATAGCCTACAATTTGTGTGAAAATTTTGTATGAAGATGAAACAAGGGTGTGAATTATTTCCAATCCACGGTTTTCATTTTGGAATCGGCGTGGGTTCATTTGACATCCCAGTACAAACTTTTCACCGTAAACTAAAAACGAATTTTAGCTGCTTAATTCGACTAAGTCAGAATTTCGTAAAATTTTTGAACAGCAGACCATTTATTTTGAAATTGTTTTTCTCGGATCGCAATTTTCTGTTCCATGAATTTTTCCGCCTTCTCAGCGTGGAAGGCAAAGAACGCAAAAATGAATAATATAACAGCCTGGAATTAAAATTGCAAGATCTTTTTTGAAAAACGAAAAAGAAAAACGGTAAGAATTAAAAAATGTTAACCCGTAAATGCAAACTGTAGCGTTTAAAACAAAGTCATTTAGCGACCTTGTAGGCTAATGTAGCAATTTTGATTGTTTATTAACTATGTATAAGCCGAGGTGTAAACACGTTTCATGCAGGTTAGGAATCTAAACAAGGCAAAACAAGAGAAGGTTGGGAACCACTAATTTAGGCGATCTTACTCAACAGGAGCGCGACGAGGGTCGCTTCAACCAGTATACAAAGAAATTCAACAAAGCGCGATCTCGCTCTCACTCTGTTTTACGATCACAGCGAGTTTTATGTCAGTCGGTAAGTTGAATTTACTGCCTAACGAATCGTAAACCAACCTAACCTGAAGCTCATAGGGTTAAACCACCATGTTTTCAAACGTACGGGATTTACGAGGTTACCAAACACCGTTCCCTGTTCAAACCTCGTTCACAAATCTCTTAAACTTCGAGATGGTTTGAACTATATCGTAAAGCTGTAACAGAAAAGTTACTTACATGTTTTCTATCATCTGCACCCACGGTAACATGGACTTCGTAAGAATTACACTAACTTCATTTTTGTCTGACCCCAAAAATGGTTTTCTTTGTAATATCGTTGTGAGAACCGAGTTGGCGTTTGCGCCTCCCAATACTGACTGCGATCCTACGACAGACGGCGATATTCCGTGAGGTGATCACCTTGAACATGGGTGTCCGACTCGATAACCTTCTAGTTTTATCGGTGCCCATGCCATTTTATTTCTTTCGCACATGTTCTTCTGCGTGATTGTTTTTCGCCCCATATACATTTGATTTGATATGAATATGGATTTTTTGATAATGGGAAGAATAAAAAATGTTAAGATCGCCTAAATTAGCGTTTCCCAATCTTCTCCTGTTTAAGTTTGTTTGGATCCTTAACCTGCATAACACGTGTTTCAATATCGGCGTATGTATAGTAAACAAAATTAAAAATTGTTACATTAGCCTACCAGATCGCTAAATGACTTTGTTTAAAGGCTACAATTTGCATTTGCGATTTTAATCAACAGGAGCGCGACGAGGGTCGCGTCATCCAGTGTACAAAGAAATTCAACAAAGCACGATCTCGCTTTCACTCTGTTTTACGATCACAGCCAGTTTTACGTCAGTCGGTAAGTTGAATTTACTGTCTAACGAATCGTAAACTAACCTAAACTGAAGCTCATAGGAAGCTGACGACCGCAAACTTTACCAACGCCCATGGACTCGGTAATTTCGTGTGTTGGCGACAGCGGAGTGCGTTTGAAATAATTTTCAATAAATTTAATTTTGTAGCGCTAGCCGCAATACGCATCCACAAATCGGGCGTATGACAAAATGTGTTTTCGTATTGCACACTTTTTAACCGAGTCATTGCTCTGGTGTATTAAAATCGTCAGTAAGGTGATTAGTTTCACCAAATCATCTCACCAACCCCATATCACACCGGTTAACGCACAAACTACACTCACCGACACCTAAAACTGTCCAGACACAGAACGAGGCAGGTAGCGGAAGTTTATAACCCAAGGTTCAGTAGAAACTTTTCCACCGACCAATGGCAAATTTAATTTAAAATTGCTTGGCAGCGCCGTCTAGCGGATGAATTACCCGATAGCACTAAATGAACTTTATGTTTATGTCAAAAATATTGATTTAGAGAAGTACATTGTTAGTTATCTGTCTTAATCTTGCATGCCTTGTGTTATGACACAAAGTGACCTGGGGTAACCCCGACGGATTGTACCGTTACAGAGGTGGTTTGATTTTCTTTCCACTAAAAGATATGTTTGGGTGATGGTTTGCTTATCAAGCTATTAATGATCGTTACATCGCAGCTTTTCTATGCTCTGTAAATATGTATGTCGCGTGATTAATTTGATAGTTTTTTTCGTCAACACATTGTAGCGTTGTTACGTCATACAAGCCGTTGTCTCTGTAGAAGCCTGATACCTTCCAGTGCTGTGTTGGTCTTAGTTAGTTGTCATACATTGCTGTAGGTAGCCTAACCGGATTTTCTATATAAATATGGAAAATTTTAGGCAAATTTAATGGCCACTTGTATTTTGCTGCCCACGATTTCACGGTATGCGGGCAATATTTATTGCGCTGTATAACTTCTTGGTAAATCACGTTAACCTTGTTTACGGTGATAAAAAAACGATTACTTCCACATATCTGTGACTCTGATCACACAGTAGCAAAGACCATTGTGTATTTCATTTCTTTGTGTTTTTGGTGGCTATTTATACGCATGTGAAGAAACCGCAGCGCCTTCGGAATAAAGTTTATCGGTTTCTGTTGACCGGAGCGCTTTGTGAGTTACGGACTATTGTAGAAATTCCCGCCTGGTGCTCTGTCCGGGACCAAAGGGTCACGCCGCCGAACTACCAAGGGCACCGCAACACTGGTCAACACCTAAAGATATTGATGGGTTGAGATGGTTTGGTGAAGTTGCATATCCGCGAACCCAACATCAAGTCTATCAAGAAAGTTTCGGTCTGACACCATGCTGGCTGCAGTTCCCGTCACCGAGGTTCTCGGTTCTTGGACTAAGTTCGGTCTGTGACCAAAACCAAGATCTGGAACAGAAAACCGAAACCACATGTTGGGATCTAGGAGACAAATGTTGTAACCACTGAAACCACATTGCGCTCTGAGTTAGACCGAACGTTAGGATCTCTGAGACCAAAAGTGATGAATTGCTTATTTGTGGAAATAGTCGCAAATATATCGGGCGATATCAAAGACGAGGCAGAAACAAAGAGATAATTGCTGCGATTACGCGACAAAGGAAACTTGGAAAAAGTAGCGCAAGTTGAAAGTTTACGTTTCCACAACCGATGCCTCAACTTGTGACCCCAGATAGTGTGACGGTTTATGTTGGTGTCAACGCATGACAAGAACCACACTGTCACCACCACGTGTGTAAGTGCCGTCGTTCTCAAAAAAACAAGATTGGAAATTGTTTGTGGACTCGATTTAACCATACAGTAGTAAACAGTGCACATTGTCAGGCCTAAACAGCCAAGTAGGCGACTGCAATTCTCATTGACGAATATGCGAAAACTGGTTTTGTCCAACAGGCAAACACGTTGACTGCACAAATCGACTGCAAACATAGAAATAGGTTAGTAATGGGACAGAAAAGTACATGGATTACTTTTGAATGAAATTGTGATTCCAGCTGCACTGAGACCTTTTAGGTCGAAACAGTGGCCATCTGTCTGCAGCTTACACAAAATTGTGATTGTTGACTAAAATCCAAGCTGACATACTGCTTATATGGGAGAATATTCGAATTCGGAAAAAGTGAGATCTTGTGTAGAACGACATTGTCCCCGTAGACTTTCCACTTAAATGATTTGCAACAGTATAGTTGGGAATGATCACATAGTGAGGTTTTCCTCTTCAATAATTAGGTCATGTGAATCCTTTGATTTGTAGTAACCTATAACCGACCACCCCAGGCCCTGATCGCTGGTCTCATTGGTTAACCTGTCACCATGGAAACATGGAAAAGCTCAATAATGCTATTTGTTGTTTCAAAGGATAATCAAAAAAATATCAGCAAATCAATGCTCTTTATGAAACAGATTGCACACAAGAAACTCTTACATTTGAGCTGAATTTAACACAATGTTCAGTTGTAAGAAGGTAATGTCTGGGGTTTACAGCATGTTAGTGGATGTCTCCAATGTATGGAAACCTGTTGAAATCATAAAAGTAAATTAGTTTTCTTGATGTTATGTGAATATCACATATATAGCACACTTGCACAGAATGTCACCATTAACTAACTTTAAAGTGTTTCTTCGGTTTGACGTTGTAACACTTAAATCATTTTCACCCGTTGTCATTTTTGACAAACAAGTTGCAGATTTTAACAACTTTTTGTTGGTTTTTAAACTGGGTTGAAATATAATCAATCATATTATTCATCAAAACTTCATTATTTTGTAACAATTAAATAATAATGGTGGGGAAGGTCAACAATAAAAACATAACCTTGTCTTACTTTAAGTGGCAATGTGTCTTCATTCTTCTTCTTCTATGAAACAACACCAGATGAGATAGAAATGTATATATCCCTTTTAGATGCAACAAAATCGGTACCATCTCATGACATCCCCATTAAGTTCATTAAGCTAGTTAAATACATAATTGCACCCTTCCTGTCGGAGGTGTATAACTGGTGTATTCGTAATGGACAATATCCCGTAGTTCTTAAGTCGGCAGAAGTAATTCCCATACACAAAAATGGTTCTGTGAGTGAGTGCACTAATTACAGGCCAATATCATTATTGTCGCCTTTTGCAAAAATTATTCACAGCCGCCTATATAACTACCTTGAAAAAAGTAAGTTAATTTCACAGCATCAATACGGATTTAGAAGTAAACATTCCACGTCACTCGCCATTTACGAGAAGCTGTTAGAATCTTTTGATAATAAACAGTTCACATGCGCCATTTTTCTAGACCTGTCTAAGGCATTCGACACCGTAAATCACGAGAAGTTGTTGGAAAAGTTAGAGCGCCGGTATGGAATTAGGGGAAATACCCTACACTTAATCCGCAGTTACCTTGTAGGTAGAAGTCAATGCTCTAGAATAGGAAATTCTGTGTCGGATATTAAACCCATAACATGCGGTTGCCCACAGGGTTCGCCATTAGCTCCTTTACTTTTTTTATTCTACATCAATGACCTTCCGCAAGTATCCTCTTTTACAACCAAATTGTTTGCTGACGACACGGTTCTTTCAATGACCTCCCCTTCACTTATTGACTTACAATCCCGTGTTAACGAACAACTCACAAATGTTGACAACTGGTTAAGGCACAATCGACTTTCTCTCAACATTCGGAAAACAAAGTTCGTATTGTTTTTCCCTTCCACCTCAAGCACTGGCAATTTCACCGTCACCATCGGTCATGAAAAACTTTTGCGATCAGATAATATTAAGTACCTCGGTGTATACATTGATGACAAACTAACCTGGACAACTCACATTCATTATTTGGAAAAGAAATTGTCACAAGCATGCGGCACTTTTTTTCAGTTGCGAAATTATCTTGACGTTAAAACGTTGAGAAATGTTTACTATTCATTTGTATATTCCCATATTCAGTACGCTATTGGTGCTTGGGGTGGAGGATCGGCACTCCCATTGAAAAAACTCAACACTATTCATAATAACATACTCCGCTCCATAACCTTTAGTTCCTTTCAAAGCCACGTCACGCCATTATACAGGAAATTAGATCTCATAAAAATTAGAGACATTTACCAACTCGAACTGGCCAAAGCAATGCACGATTTCCATACCGGCAATCTACCGGCCTCCTACAACTCCTTATTTTCGTTAGTAGGCACAGTGCACGATCATTTCACAAGAAATGCATCGAAAAAGAACTTATTTCACCCAAGAGTTAACACCACCTTCGGCTTACGCATGCTAAAATTTAGGGGTCCACAGATATGGGAGGAAATAAACCCTTCCATTAGATCGCTCTTCCGTCCATCATTTAAAAAAAAATCCGCCAATGTTTCAAATCTCAGTATTAACTTCCGTTTTCAACCACCCTGTTAGCAGTCCTTTTTTCCCTTTTTCTTGTAGCCCTCCTGTCGTTTATTGCGTTTCATCTGTCTTTTTTTTTATGGTGTTTTTAATAAAACTTTTTATCTATATTCCATACTCTACGCCTAAATGAACAATTTACTGCCGTAGGATCCGTTGTTGTTTCAGACCTAGGAGCGCTGCACACCAACATCGCAACGTGCGATTGATCATCAGCAAGACCTACGATGATTCAACAAGCGCAACCTCCATACGATCCCGACCATCTCCAACCAAAACCACCACGTTTGGACTGTCCTCGGGACGTTAAGGTCTGTCGATGTGGATCAAAGGAAACGTTCTGAGAACCGAGTTGGCGTTTGCGTTTCGATGGGTTTTGCTTTGGCCAGCACGGCCGGGTGGCCACCTTTCGTCACATGTAGCTTGTCGCAACCCATCACCTTCAAGTGCGACTGGCTGCGATCCTACGGCAGACGGTGATTCTCCGTGAGGAAATCACCTTCACATGGGCGCCTGACTCGATAACCTTTATGGTTTTATCGGTGCCCATGCCATTTCATTTCCTTGTTTTTTGTTCGTCGCGTAGTTGCTTTTCTCGCAAAAATAAACATGATTTGATTTTGATTCTTACACAATTCATAAAACATCATTTATGCAAAACTTTTTGTGTTGATTAAAAGCAATACTGCTTACCGCATGTTTGTCATCTTTCATTATCATTTTCTGTTATGAGTAAGATTGCATTCTATCGGAGTGTGTTTAACTTCTAATATTACAATTTGGGTGTTTTTTACCAAGGATGTCCTTGCAGAGTATTTCCAGTCGTTATTTTCCAATCCTCAGGTTGGCATCGCTATGACAAAAATATCACAGCAGGTATTTAATGACTTTGCAATTAAGAGTGTCCATGTTTGTTTAGTTTTAGACTTTTAGCTTTTGAACACTTATAAACATTACATTCTTTTCTGTATAGCTCATTAAATTCTACTACAGTCACACCTTTTTCATTTGAATTACTTGGTTTCATCAAATATGTTCTAGTCTGCTATAACAGCCACCCAGCACATAATTTTATTCAATTCCACATATTCTTGATGTTGTCTTGGTGATGTTTTACCCTTCAATGCAACCTGGTGGATAATTGAAAATTCTGACTTATTGATGAAGGTTTGGGTCAAAAAAGACAATTGCCGAAACTCAGCAAATCTCAAACAAACGATAATTTATTATGACAGCCAAAAGGATCGAAAGAAAAAAAATTATTTTCTTCATAATTTTACGAGAAATTAGGCTAATACTTGTGTTAATACAAGAAAAGTTTATGCAGCAAAATAATGGCATCTAGGCATAGTTACACACTCACTAATATATAGCAATATCAACACATCTAGGTAAAAACATCACATAAGTTTTCTGTATATTGTTCATTGAAATTTGTATACAACAAAGTTAAATACAGATTGTGGGAACCCAACTTTTTTGCTTGCGACCTCTTTTTCAGATCAAAATTTCCTGGGATTCGTTGTGTTGGTCAATCATCTGATTCAGTGACTCTAGACCTCTTTGTCCTGGCATACAAAGCAGTCAGAAAAGTCATTGACCTCTTTGATGTTTTGATAAATCTGTTCCTCTCAAGATTAAAGTATGGGGTGAAAGTCACAATGTGTTTTCCATATAACCGGGTTGTTACTTGCTTCTACTGTTTTGCATATATCCATGCTCATATTGTAAACTGCATAAACATTTTTTGGAAAATAGGGGTTTTTAAATCACTTAAAGTGAGCATTTTTAGGTTGAGGCGGACTCCCTGACAACGCTCCATGGATGGGCCAGTGAGGTTAATATTCATGGCATGCCAAGTGATTTATCAGTTCATACTTCAGTACTTTTCCGTGCATTCGGTTCGAGATTGGCTTGCGTCGCAAAGATAGGTCAAAAAGATAAATATCGTAGAATTTCACAAATTTACACAATAAAATTTATATAATCATATAAGTAATGAGGTGGTGGCAACAGAGTGGTAACAAGATAAGGGCAACATACTCTGGTTTGCACGTACATAATTTAAAAACACACATTTAATGTTTAAAACGTTGCTGACCCCTGCTGCACTGACACTGGTTAAGAACCACTGGTCTAAGTTTAAAATTCCCCCAAAAATGTAGCTATCTTTTGCAGAAAAATTCAGAAGCCTTGCATATATATATTTAATTTACTGTGACATGGAGCCTGACGGCAGCACTGGTTTTAGCTTTTACATGGACATGGGGTTTTCACCTTGATTGTCTTCAGAGGTTTGAACCCAGTTTTTTTTGGAAATCTTCGCCTGGTTGTTTGGCGAGCAAGATTGTTAGGAGTCAACATCAAGCTGCACTAATGAGACCTAACAGATCAAAACATTGTCCCAGTCGTCCAGTCCAGTCTGCAACTTACTTAATATGATTTCTGTTGATAAAAATTACAAATTAATTTAGTTTGGGGTTATTCATTGTGTGGATTAGTGATGTTTTTCAGAGCCGATAAGTTTGTTCTCATTCATTTTTTATTGAGATGTTGAATAAAATTCATAGGATTTGTTTCTTTTCTGGATTGACTCGAGGATTCATTTTAAAATAAACCCAGCAACTAACTTTTCCACAGCGCACAACTAAACTGCAAGTAAGTATTTGTGCACAACAGACCAATACGAGACATACACTTACTTCATTAACCAACATATTCTCTTGTAACTTGATTCATGGACGTTGTCAGTTTGTGGGAGTTTCACTCTTCATTTGCAATGAGATTTCTCACATTTAAAACCAATACATTTAAAAACAAGATATTTTGGGACAGTTGAAGTTTCAATTTAATTCCAAGACCAAGTAGAGATCCGTCTGTCAAGTTCCTACATGACATATGACAACATTCTATTCTACAAACAACCCCTGGTACCTGGTATTCTTTCTTCTGAAAACTAGAATAAAAATGTCGGATAACTTTCGTCTCAGACATTTCACTTTTTACATTTGGCAGCAATTTTATTTACAGCAAAAAACATTTATTTTGAACAAATCACAAAAAACACAAATAATTCTGAAAGTCTCGTGTTTTGTTTCAATCCGGACCACTGGAGTCTCCATCGGATCAGAGGAAGGGCTGATCATTCAAAAATAAATTCTGGGCTGAAAAAAAATCATTATCTATCATCTTCGAAAAAATTATCTACGTTAACGAAACCATGTTTTTATGTAAAATTTAACAAAATTCTCACCGGGTTTTTCAGTTTTTCAATCTCTTTTGTCAAGACTCGAATAGATTCGGAATCGAATCCGCATCCACGCAGCGCCAACCCCTCATTCACTTTAGGGAGAATACGACAAATATTTTCAACATCTTTTCGTTCAAACTTGTTGCCCCTCAGATCGAGATTTCCCAACTATTTAAAATATAAAGATTGATCGGGAGTCTTTCTTTCAAATTTTCTTAAAAACAGATTAAAATCAACTCCATGTTTTTACTTTCAATTAGAAAAAGTAAGTTTTATAAAACTATTATGGATTTGAACAAATATTTATTCTCAAAATAATGAAAACCAACGTTGTGTCCCATCTTCATAATCGCTTCACAGATCATGTTTAAAGTTTCGGAATTAAGTTCGCATTTCCCCAAACCCAGAATCAAAACGGGTTCTCGAATCCGTGGAAGGAAATCCGCGAGAGCAAAAACATCCGAAATCTTTAGTGGGATTCTGATTAAATTCAACTCCTGAGGACAAGAGAGGGCAATTTCATCCCTGGATATTTCGTCAACTTCCTGTAAATCTACGAGGAAATCTGAAACAGGCACAAGTTTATCAAAAACAAACATGGCGGTTTTTAAGATTTATTAAATCACTAAAACATTTTATTGCAAACTTCAAACAAGATTTCTTCACCTTTAATCGGATTTTGAACTAAACATTTTTATTCCATTCTCTTCTATGAGAACAATGGAATTGTGACGTCACAATACTTACTGTGACGTCACAGTGAAGTTTACAAACACGCATCACACCGACTGGAAATAAATACTAACCTCGTAACTCGTATCCATCAGACCTTTTTTCTCGCAGGTATTTCGAAAGTTTCTTCAACAACTTTTTTGCACGCTTTACTGGGAAAGACCAGAGGGATATTAGTTGACAAAAAAAAATCGCCAGTTAACAAAATTTTGAACGCGAGTTACTTGGCCACTTACGAGGTAGCAGCATGATTTTTTCACACGTAAAAGTTCAATTCTGCCAACCTTTTTTATTTAAAGTGCATATGACACGGCCATGACAACTTTGCGTAAAACTAAAGGTACATCTACAACAAACATATATCCAAAGTTTTACGGTTCTACGTCAACTAAAAAATGTAGAAAACTGCACGAAAAGTAACGGCGACCAAAAATCGTAAATCTTTTGCCCTGAGGAGAAAAGGACATCACATAAGGCGCTTGCGTCGAAAAAATGCATTGTTTAGATAGGAGAAGGCACCTTTTTTTGCAGATATCGAATAGTTTCAAACATAGGAGAATGTACAGATTACGCTACCTTAAAGGTCAGAACAGGGTTTTGCATGACAAAAAAATTGTCATTGTGACGTCACGAATCAAAGGCCCTTATCAGCGGAAGACCATGGGGTATAGCAGAAACGACATAACTGTGAGTGGGCAAAACGACAATGCTAAACTAACGGTTTGTCTCTGTCGTGTTTTCAAAAGTTCATGTATCACGTTAGCGATCATAAATGCTGTAACAACAAGAACATCCTGTCCCAGTACCGTATTTACTCGATTGTAAGCCGCGGCTTATAAAGTTTTTTAACCTACCGTTTGTGCGGCTTACAATCGAGTAAATACGGTAACTGTTTTATTATTACACAACTAAACAAGACATAATAGTTTGAACTGCGGCCATCTGTCTTCAGCTTAAATTAACATCAAAATCCGTTTATTGCACTTGTTCACTTTTTGTCCCCTGTTTAATGCAATATTATGATTAAACCAGTTTTACAATGTTTTCTATTCCTGCGCATAAGGATTGCTGCCAGCACTCGCGCACGACCGAAGCGCCTTCTACGACGTCACGCAACAATATCTCGCTTTCGCACGACGCGACAAAAGTGCGACTTTGATCAGCTGTATCTCAGAAACCAGTCGTCGTATCAAACTACTTTTTTCGCTAAAAAAGTTATGAACATCTCTTAGTTTGATTATTAACATGTTTTATTTTTACGTGTCATATGCACTTTAAGTGTCCAAAACCACAGGTTTATGCAAAACAATGGATATGATAAATACCAATATATATGTTACAGAAATGGTATACTTCAGTACTTGCACTACAGGACAGAACTTACTTTTTACATGTCCTAGCTCACCATCATCAATTTGAGGTATTCTGGCTGCCTGAAGTTCTGCTGCAGCAGTGGAGGTTTCACCAGCTGTAGAAACATGTGTTAAAAAGCAGAAGCAATATGTACTGGGCTACTGTTACATCTTACAAATGTTACCAAAAGCTAAATTAACAAAAAAATACAGCAAACAAATAAAATGTAAGGTTTTGAAAATTTGGTAAGACATTTCTGTCAAAAAAAAGTATGAAATGTGTATTGTAGTATGAATATAAATTAACATACAATTTTTTTCATTAACAATACATGATTGTTTAGATTAACACACCAAATGGATTGATCTACTGTGGCATGCTTACAGCACTAAAACGTTGCACACCAAGTAACAGCGGCATCACAGCCAAGCCGGGTAAGCTTCCTTTCCTGAAAGCTCAAGATATAAAAAAAGCACTGCAGTTTGAACTCATAACCCTTGTCATTAGGAACCATAGTTCTACCAACTAAGAAAAAATGGAAACACCCAGTTTGGCTGCGATGTCACTGCCAATAAAACTCAATAATTTAAAAATTTAACCTTTTTCTGCATGTTTTGGATATTTCTTTGAACGTCTTGAAAAAAGTCTTGCAAAACCTGTACGTTTTTGTGTGGCAGAATTGGAATAAACTAAAGAAAAGCAAAAATACTGAGTTGATCAACTCAAGCATACCCATGCTGTAACACATAATACACTGTCAAATCTTATGCAGCGCAGTATGAAAACAAAGGATTGTTGTTATGTTATGTTTTCTGCTTTGTAAATATTTATCACCATTTCCCGGCGACAGTTTTGAATGTTGGGCCTTGGAAGTTGTTGTGCCACCTGATGTTTTGGATGGAGACGATTCGATACTTGTTGAAGGCAAACCACCCCTGCAAGCTTTAAAACAATGTGTTGAAATATATAGTATAGCATATATATATCATTTTTTTTCCATTTTTGTAGACTTTAGTGAAGTGTTGCAACATACATACCATTTAACAATTAATTTATGTGCCTTTACCACAGGTTTATTTAAAACAACGATTATAATAAATATCAACAAATATATATGAATGCAACATGGTGGCAACATTACACTCCAGTTTGTGTTGTAAAAATGTGATACTTCATTACTTGCACTAAAAATCAATTAAGCAACGTGTGTATGTAGGGCAGAACTTACTTTTTACATGTCCTAGCTCATCACCATCAATTTGAGGTATTCTGGTTGCCTGAAGTTCAGCTGCAGCAGTGGTGGTTTCACCAGCTGTAGAAACATATGTATTACAAATCAGAATCAAAATATACTGGGCTACTATCTGTTTACAAGTGCCTTAATGAAACAGAGTACAAACATTTGCTGAAATTCTAGTAAAACTTTAAATAATTGTTCCAGTGGTTCTCAACCTGTAAGGGCTTTTTAAGTGGTGTTGTTGCGTTTGAAGTGTTCGCTACAGTGTGCATAAGAAATTACAACATAGACAAATTCCAACCAAAAATGCCAATCGTTGTAAAACTGCATGCTGCGATATGTGTCATGAACTTTAAATGGGCATTAAATCCTGTTTCTGATTGTTATTTGGCATTTTGATATTTAGTTCAAAGTACAACACAACCATGCTTTAACACATAATACACTCTCAAATCTTGTGCAGCGCAGTTTAAAGAAGCATTGTTGTTGTGTTATGTTTCACTCAAACAGTTTTCTGCTTCGAAAACATTTACCATCATTTTCTGGCGACTGTTTTGAATCTTGGGCATTGGAATTTGTTGCGCCATCTAATGTTTTGAATATAGTAGATTTTACATTAGTTGAAGCAAAATCTCCTTTACAAGCTTCAATTCAGCAAAGTTTTGTCAGCAAAAAAGATGACAGAAACACATTTTTAATACACAAATATCAAATAAATATAGTACTGACGGATTTTATGCATGTTGAAAATTGTCATACCGCTGACAGCACTATTGACAGAATCCGATTCCGAACTGATTTCACTACATCCACTTCCAGAGGCTTTAATTAAAAATTATAAAATAAAAATAATGGTCAATAAAGCACAAACTTTCCAATGCGCTGCACATACCTGGTTTGTATCCGAGCAAAAGGCCACACACAAAACGACGAACCATTGCCCAATGGGGTTCATTGATTAAATCGTCCACGATTTGATCAAATTCTTCATCTGCCATGAACATAGAAATGTAGTGTGCACCAAACATTTCCTGCAGAACTTGATGAAGATAGTAGAAGAGAACATCTCTCCCATCAAAGACTCTACGTCTGGGAAGCCAGGAGAACTTTGCCATTTTGAACACTACATCCTGTACTTTTACATCCTCTAAACCTACTTTTTGAAGGTCGTCATGTGTGAACACAACGGTTTTACGAACCATGCCTTCATATGCCATTTGGCTAAGTGGCAAATTGAGGTTATTTAATTTCTCTCCTTTTGCATGCTCAGAGAGACCAAGTTGTTGCAAAACGGTATCAAATACATGAGTTATGGTGGAAATACTGCGTACCTCACCAAATAACCCAGCATAGACAATAAATTGTAAAAGCATTGGATTGCTGCATAAATCAAGCAATTGTGGAGATTTACTTTTAAGTTTGTTCCACAGTTCATTTGCTTTATCACCCGAGTAACTATCAAACAGTGTCTTTGCATCCTCAGGAGAAAGATCACTGACATAAATTGTTGGCTTAGGTCGGAGTCCTAATGGTATTGATAGCAATGAGTGGGGTCGGGAAGTAAAAATTAATATAGATTTTGGAAAAAATTGCCTGCTGCAAAGGTTAGCAACAAGCTGTTGTACTGGCAAGGGGGTGCCATACTTCACATTTACAGGTGCCATGTTTTCTAGTGTCCAGGTTGCCTGATCTAATCCATCAAAAATAAAAGCACACTTTTCTGGGTTGTTTATCATCCACTGGAAAACAAAACTAAGAGTTTCCTGTGAAGCATGGTTGAACTGGTTATCCAGCAGAAGCTCCTGCAAAGTAAGCTTTTTATCGCCATAGTTTAGATACATGAACCGAAGATGAAGCACTAAATGATCTTCTGTTGCTAGTTGCCTGCACAATCTCTTTGAAAGAGTAGATTTGCCACATCCAGGCGGTCCAAGAAAAGCTAGAAATATACCTTGCTGGTTGTCTTCTTTGAAGCTTGAAACTAGTTTCTCAAATTGGATGTGTTCACCAACAAATCGATCATTGTCCCTCTTGCTTGTTGATGGCTGAAACTCATTTTCCTTTTGAGGATCAATTCCTTTGTAAATATCAGTATCTATCAGTGTTGGTTGAACCTCTGGTATTTCAACCTTTTGCAACACTTCACTGTAAGGGACAACATCTGGATCAAGATTTTCAAGCTGATATGTTTTGATTTCATCAACTGCCTGTTGCAACTTTTCTTCTGCAAATTTTAAACAGGTTTTTCAGATAATAAATCTATTTTGCTGTGAGAAACAGTGAGCTCTAGCATCTATGTTTGGCTGGTTTATTTTTAGTGCAGCATGCTGCATAACCACAACGCAAATTGAGGATTAGCATTTATCAGTAAAACTATATTGTGATGGTAACGTCTAATGCCACAGAAAAATGATAAAATCCCAAGTACAAAAGCGGGAAAAAATTTGTCTGCTGTATGTATCATTATATTTTCATTTCAAATGCTTGTTTCCAAAGTTTTAGTTGATCTAAATCTTATTTTACGTGAATTTATGGAACTACTTTGATTCGTATGAGTAAGAACAAACATAATTTCAGATGACATCGAATAAGGTTGTAATCGGCAAATTTCGAGTTGTAACTCTCTCATTGGTTGTATTTTTACCCACAATGCAGTACACTTTATGGAGGATAAAACAAAATCTGCTGAAGGACGCATGTTGGTATTTCTATTACAATAAGCTTGGCGGCGGAAAATTTATACCTTGTATTTAATCCTCTGTTACCTCAGAAGGAGGAAGTCATAAAGCAATCAGTGAAGCAATGGGGTCAATTTTACGGTTAAGTGAGCTCATATGCAAGTGATGTTGCTTGGGTGAATTTGAGCCAGTTTTGGGCAGTTTTAAGTAGAGTTTTGGGCGTTTTAATCAGGTAGCTACGTGGTAACGTGTGCTGTATAAAATTGTGCTAAAAAGACGGTTTAAGTTTGAGGTTATATCTGCAGAATAATTACAGACTTATGTCTGCGTTGAACGGCAAAAATATTCTGGTTTTCTACTAGTTATGTTGCCAGTTCTAAACTAACCAGCCTGGCGAAACCTAGTAGTGTGAAGAAAAAGTGGACGCGAACATATGAGCGGGAAGTAAATCAATCGAAATCATAATCACTCAGCAAAACATGGAAAACAAGGCAGGTTTTATTACAAAGTTGTATATTTTCTGTTTTGCAGAGAAAGAACTTTTAGCGATTGTATGAGAGTGTTTCCGTTCCACAGTCAGCAAAAATGCTTCATCGTAGATAGACGTACGGTGTTTCAGCTACAGTGTTTGTTTTACATGTTGGCCAAACAAGCGTAAAGAAAATTCCGTACTTTCTAAGCCCATGTGATTTACGTGAAGATGCCTTGGTAACTTACTGGCTCCGTAGCTTCATTTGACAATTTGGCTCAACGCAAGATACGGTAAACTGGAATCTTCTGTCCACCGTAATCCGTATTGAAAATAGCTGTCCCTGTACTGTCGTATCTACCAACTGATTTAAACGTTTTCACAAACACTTTTACTTCACGTATGTTTGCTCAGCTTCGCTTGTCACAGCTACCTAATGGTTTGTAAAATGGTTACGTAGGTTATTTGTGATGTCACGAGGTTATGAGTTGTGAGCAAACTATTGAAACAATGGCTTGATGCCACATTACCAAAATGTTTGCAATGACAACATATAAGCGCATGTGTAGAATGGTTTCATATTTCCGTCGAAACTCTTTCATCAATTTTTCGCGGCACACACAGTTTGCGAAACCGGTTAAACGCATTATTCTGACAAGCTGTAAAGTGCACTATTCGTTCAAGTAGACAAAAATGATCGCATGCTCATCATGATTCTACAAGGGAAGTGAGAGCTTTCGAGCATCTGGATACAAACACATAAAAGTGTCTGAAAACTTAACACCTTTTACGCAAAAAGGTCACGGACGGCATGCTTTCGTTTTAAATGCTGAAGTCAGGCACGACAGCCCCCAACAACTATCGTAACTGGAACTTAGACATTCACTATCTGAGTGGTATATATGTTAATTGCCCTTCCTCAGTCGCTCTCTCTTAAGGACTCGGTTACCCAGTTTTAAATTCCATTGATGTGACGCGTATACTATTATTTGTAAACGCATTCTGTTCACGGAGTCAAATTAGTTATAGTTCAGAACACGCCCCAGAAAACCAGAACTTAGCTAAAACAGCCAAGTTCACACCGCTGGGTCTGACCCATACTCCGTAATTGAGTTTTAGGTGCTTGATAATTTCGGAAATTACATAAACTCATTACATAAAAGCCAACGATGTACATTTACAAGAACTGGCGTTCCATGAGATTGCACCAGATTTCCATAGCAATGCATCATGCATGGCAACCTAACGGATCATTGGTAGCAAAATTGCTGACAACCATAAACAAAAATGTAGATTTCAGTGAAACATTATCTGCAGTGACAATTTAATGTGATGATGTCCACGTCATTTAATCAGAGTCCAACGGTCTAAGTCACATAATATGTTTAATTGGATTCTATGTTGTCGCTGGGACAAGACACAGATATTTGTAAATTAGTCGCATTTAAGCTAATAATTTGGTCATCTTCAAATGGTCGTAAATAAAGGCGAAATCAGTCGTGGTTCGATTTGAATACAAGTATTTGTATTCCAACCTTCCCTAGTAAAACTCCCCTACCTCGTTTATCTTCTGATTCTGTATTGGTTGATTCATGATAATGGGCATGATGGTGATGATGTTCTACAGTCTGTTGCAGATGTTCATGGTGATGTACGTCACCAGTATGTAGGTGTAGGTTCTGGAATAAAACCAGAATATTTACACAACAACAAGGTGGTTTTCTTTTTTGGAGTAGCTTCACTAAACTAAGCATCGCCGGTTTTTGGTTGTTGAAAGTAAAGTAATAAATTACTGAGAGCATTTGTCAACGTCTCAAAGAGACCACTATGCATATTAATAATAATATCAAAGTGTGATATGTTTGATGTAATATAGCAGATCACTATAAAGTGACTAATCAACAAAAACCTTTACAGTCACGAATAAAGTCTTTACATTCAAGCTTACCTCGGCAACAATGTTTTGTGAGTTTTCTCCTTCTGTTTGTTGTTCGGCCATTCTTGGATTAGCAGGTGTAGCTTTGTATTGCAAGTACAGTGTAGAAATATACTACACATATATAGCCTACGGTGTGTAAAGATTTGTATATTATGCAATTTAAAAACACACATACTCATGAACAAAAAAGTAAACTAATGTAAAGTACAGTATAGAAATAATACATGTAAAATCTGTGTGATCAACAGTCTCAAGTTACATGCCTTATTTAGAAACAAATTTAACGTTGCTTATTTTGTCGACCTATAACAGCAAATACACCGTAACAGACTTGATAGTAACGGATTTCACATGACTTTACTGAAGTAGTAATCAACGGTGATAATTCAGATAAATACAAAACCCGCGAAATATACTTTACCGTCTGAATAGAATAATGTTGATATTAGAAGAGATGCATTTACTTTTTGCTATTTAACTCCATCAACGCGTACGGCTCCGTTAACCTGTGCGGTATTTCCAATTGCCTGTGGTGGTAAATATCCGTCAACCTGTGTGCGCCCGTGCAAAACACGGAAATTACGTTTGTTTTTTATGTGTAAGGCAGTTTACTTATATTGCGTCATTGCGGAACATCTACAGTCCAACAGTTAGAAGATATTGTAACGTTTATGCCTTGACGTAATGTTCATTTGGGTAACTTTCCATGAGGTAAGGCAGAGTGACTTGTCATGCAGACTCGTTAAGGGTTGAATCCACATTTCACATTTAACAGACGTCAATTACGCAAGGAAAATATATCAACTAACGTTTCGGTGACAAGGAGACTTAACAAAGTTTAAAAACCCTTTTACAGAAAGTGAACATAAGGGAATTAGTATTACGTAACCACTAAGGGCTAGGCATGGCTTAAAAGAGTAGAAACAAAAGTAGTAGGCACATTACCGGGTAATTTTCGATAACGTTCCGACGTTTGTAGCCAAGATTTCTTGAAATATCCTTGATGCTTACCATGGCAGGTAAAAATTCAGTTCATTGCGTATAATAATCCATGACCGTTGAATAGCGAAATTGTATAGTCCAACAGCATTCCATAGTTTAGACTGTAAAGGTCTTGAAATGAAATCCACCTTCCCTCGCACAACAGACTTTGTCGTGTGTCATTCTTGCCTGTTGGCATCGGTTCCAACACAGCGTGATGGTCCACCGGAATTGACGGTGCGATTTCCCGCAGCGACACGCCAACACCTGCCGGCAGCCCGGGCCAAAATAACGAGACGGAAATTGGGCAGGGGGAAACGAACAATCACGGATAATATCCAACGTTGTATTTGGGGAACTATGAAATCCGTGCGTACGCGAATTGAATCTCCTCTAAGCTCGATTAAAGCGCAGGGCTGGAGTTGACGAATCCTCAGGAAAGCACTAGTGAATGGAAAATGGAAAGAACCGACGATGAATCCAAGGAAAATGGTAGCAGCAACGTCCAGCAATGGAAAACGAGGAACCTTGAAAATCTCAGCAAGTGTTGAAAGAATTTTGCACGTTTATTTGCAACTGTGCACAATCCCAAGACAGCGAAACGAACGCTGGGATTTTGACTTGAATATTGCTTGATTAATATTCAATCAGAAGGCAATTTTGTTGAAAGATTATAAAAGAATCCTCGTGGCAATTAGATGATGGAAGAATTACGACCAAAAGTACAACTGGTGTGGTACTCACGGTCAAGATTGGTCGTTCGTCTTGGTAGAAATAGTTTCAATCTTCGTTCTTCGAATGTTGCAGAGCCCCAGAGTATGCAGACGTTCATCTGGGAAGAATTTTCTTCACCAATGTCGAAACGCAAAAGGCGATCCAAGAATGTTGAATGGTTGAACTGCACTACACTGGGCAACCCCAGAGTAGTATAAACAAACGTGATTCTACGCCAAGGCGTACCAACAATGTAGAATGAATCAACCGTAAAAGCCACAAATTATATAGGCAATCGGTCATGTGGCTTCCGTGAGAACCACGATACTTAATTACGTGTTACAACCAATTTTCCTGGGCAGTTCCGAGGACTGTGGTATTTATCTGGGCGGTACAAAATGACAAGTCACTCTGCCTTACCTCATGGAAAGTTACCCAAATGAACATTACGTCAAGGCATAAACGTTACAATATATTCATTAGCACATGTAGCTGATGAACATAGTGGGCGATTCTAACTTAGACGCCATGCTGCGGAAATCAGCCTACCAGTGGGTGTTGAAGGTATGAATGACTAAACCTGCTTATAGCAACAAAAACAGAACTCTTTAATCAACAAATTTGTGGTGAACTAACATCACGTCACTATTGGTTCCCAGTTGCTTTGCTTGGCCATAATGTTTACTCTACTGTGGTTCGTCACCATTAGTTCCTACCTAGTTTGGTCCCTAACGAATCGACATCAAATGCAAAGAACCACAAAGTAGAAAATTTCCTGGTAAGTTAAGCGGCAAGATCATATCGCAAACTGCACTTCGGAATGGGACGATCACGCCTTGTCATGCAAGAGCATAAAGCGTTGTCTGATTACGGTTATAGAGATCCCCTATGTATATGTGAAGGTCGCCTGGCAAGTTGTGCGCTAGCTCACCAGTGTATCCTGACAACATTACGCGCGTCGGTTTTAACAAAAACTCCCTACATTTATTCAGAGAACAGCTGCCGGAAAAACAACATTACAACGAACGGCTGCTGTAATGCATCTAGTGACTGTTCCGCTCGTTTCCCAATGACCGTTGATGGGTCTTGTGACTTACATAGGGATTCTAAGTTACAACAAAAAATTTTGCTCCTGGATGACACTGTACAGAGGAAGGACTTGTTGAGCCTCCTGGAAGATCTGATGACCAACAGGGGGGTATAAACAGCCCTGAGGGGAGGGTTTTGACACTTTTTCAGCAACTAAATTTGATGCCATTGCATAGAGAAGAGTTGGCACTTACAAAAAGTTTTTGACAATTCATTTTTCTGCAACATCCAGTTCAAATTTTTGTTACTTTTTTTGTCAAAATATTGGCTAACCAGGGGGTCAAATGCAAACACAATTCGATACAAGAAAGCAAGCGCAAGGCGGTAATTTAACCCCAGTTCCAACGTGTACAACAACAGACACGAGCCTAAATGAAACTCTTTGCGAAACAGACAACGTTTGATCAGGAACAACTCGTTTTGTGTTTTTTACTCACGTCTAAATTTCTATAAAATCCAATGCAAAGTATGACCGCCGTTTCAGTAAGCTCAGTTAATACAGCTTTTTCTACAACGGTCTAACGCTGCGAAATTGAGCATCGCAATAAGCACTGAGATTGCTTTTGTCGGGGAAATCATCAAACAGAGACAAACTCAATACAGGTTGTTGATTTAAGAAATGCAAATGGCGAATGTTTTGTAATTAAACGAATTTAAAATTGATGTAAAGTCAAAAAGCATTAAAAACTCAACGTCCAACGAATGTGCGCACAAACATCTTTAACCAACTGCAAATACAAGGAGTTTTCTACCTGATTACCCGCGAGGCAACAAACAAATTTGGCAATTCTTTCTTTCGAGTCACTTCCAGTATCACCGACAACAGGAACTCACAAACATCACGCAACTGTACACAAAAACCAGAGTGTATGTTGAACGCAATGATTTTTTACTTGCGACTGTACAGATATATTACAGCAGAAGTTAATCCCAATGCGTTTCTTGGCTAAAAGCACACAGCATTGTTCACGAATAATGCAATTGTCGTCAAACGCAATGGATTTCTTAAAGCTCTTGCAACTGCACAAGAAAACCAGAGTGTACGTTGAACGCAATGATTTTCTAGCTTAAAGCTCTTGCAACTGTATACAAAAACCAGAGTGATAACTAGGACTGGCCTAGATTTCTACTTAATCATCCAACCAAGATGTTTTTTTTTTAAGAAATATATTTCTCCCATGCGGCACCCTCGGTATTCTAAAAACAACAAGAGTAATCGTAGTGATTAGCATCAGTAGCACACATCAAGACTAACATTTACACACTTAACCTCCAGACCGCCATCCTGTACCAAACCAAATAAAAAACACACAAGCACAGCAGCAGTTGAACGGTAGCAACGAAAAACGTTGTTGCGCCAGCGGTTTGCTCGCGGGTGTAAAGATAATATTTACAGGCACCACACCAGATGAATTAGAACGGTTTAAAAGATTCAAATGTAAATAAAAATAAAACAACAAGAAAACGTTGTGTTTATCGTATCCTGGGCAACACCATGCGTTGAATGTTAATTGTTGCATTGGTTATGGCTTGTCATTTCGCCTCGCATATGTCAAGTGTTCTGCAGCAAGGTTGTTCGGCAAACGTTACGTAGTAGCATTTATCCAGGCTAGGCTTTGTGCTTAGCACCGTGTTGCGCTTGCTGACGTAATGCCCCAAAAGAGCAGCTTTATCATCTTTGCTTTTGCATATCTATGTGTGGGCTTTACCCCACAACGGTCTATGGCCACGCCACCTCGTGGAAAATGAATTTTTTGTTTGGCCGACGTAGCTGTGGCAACACATATGCCATAGTTTCGGCAGTTTAGCACTTGTGGCAGTTGGTGGTTTCCTTACAGGCGGCAGCGCCCGCACGGTTGTAATCGTCCAGCAATGGGTGTATTGCCACTGTCGTGAGCAATCTCCCGGTACTTGTGGAGTGTGCTTTCCAACGTTGCTGGTCTTTTGTATGTAATCATCGCCCTTGGTTTAAGTTTTTTTTCTTTTTGTGTAAGGCGTACAAGTTTTGGGAAAGATGTTGCCCAAATCAAAGCGGTTTTCGCGCTGTTTTTTTGGCTGTTTCAGATGAAATCCCTTTGTCATTCTTGCGCCCCTCGAAGTATGTTTTTGTAGGCTTTTGCAGGAAAACCTGATGATACACACTTTTTGCGGAGGTTATTAAGAGTGGATAGGTAGTCTTTATTCCTTTCATTCAGTCTTCGTAGTCTAACTGCTTCACCTTCGCGATTGCCTGAAAGACTGATATAGGGTGATTTTTGAAAGAATTTTAACGCTTTAATCCCAAAACCAATCCAAGTCGTCAGTGTGAGATCTACGCTTTTTTATGAACGTTTTTATATGGTCAAAAACCAGAGTGTACGTTAAACGCAAGGAATTTCCTAACTTAAAGCCCTTGCAACTGTACACGGAAACCAGAGTGTACGTTGAATACAATAAATTTCTTAAATTGACGTACCCCAAGTTTCACAATATACGTACGAAGTTGTCTCCCGCTATTTTTCCTCAGATTCCCCAGTCCGCAACCAAACCAATACAATTCATACGGGGAAACTAAGGAGTAATAGTTACCTGAAAAATCCGAGTGTACGTTAGGCATAGAAGTTTAAGGAACTGAGACAGGTGAGGCAAGTTGGTTCGGCGCCCATTTTAATGAGTTTTCAGGCGCACAATTTTTTTTTTAACTAAAAACAAATAATTTTGAAAGCAAAGAAATGTTTGAAAAAAGTTTTCTACTTAACACGGTTGTAGGATTGTATATTTGATTTTTTTTAATGTTAAAACTACAGTTTTAATGATAAATCTGTTACATCGAGCAGATTTCAATAAAATTCAGATAAATACAGTCGTTTATTTTCACAAGATTGAGATTTATTTTGAGCTCATAACAATTAGGGTAATAAACTATTTTTAATTCTATCGTAGCATTACCCACGCATTGAATCATCATCAACCGGTGACAAAACATTTCGCAGCAGCGGGTGGTTGATTACCGGGTAAACGTGTAAACAAAAAGTACCAACGGCGTGAGCGATTTGTAGTCATGCCGTATGAATACAATTTTTGTCATGCTTTCTGCATAAGCTAGCCAGTCCTTAAACGACACGTGTATGCAAGCCATACCGACGATATAAGGTTCAGACTAGTTTGCAATATTGATAATTGTTTCGCAAAGTTGAACAGCAATTTTTAATTGCGTAAACATGTCAGAAAGTGGTATTTTGGAAAACGTTTGGAGGTTCCAAATACATGGTATACTTTGTTTCAACAACATGGAACAGGAACTTTGTGCCCCTAAGAGAGTTCATTGTCAGGTTATGCCAAATCTCAAAATCCTCAAGAACAGGACATTTCGGTGGATGATTTGCTGATGATGAGGATACAGACTGTTTCACCCCTTCACACTTATGTGTAACCTACACCTGCTCAGAAAATGTATCAAAAAGACAAACCGAGATGGCATTTTCACTGACGAAACAAAAAGGGGATTGCAACATGACTATGGGCGGAGGAACTACTAGAGTTTCAAACGAAATATTTTATTAAAAGTTTAAAGACCTGCAAAACCTTTTCTCTCACTGAAGAAATATTTGAAGTTGGCATGGGTCTGGCCAATCCTTTTCATGGAATAAAAACGAACTGGCAAAAACAAATTTTTACCATGCTTTCCTAAACAAAAATCAACAAATATGACATTTATTGCTATATTTCTGACTTTGAATCCGAACAAATCCATTTCGAAACTTCACTACTTATTCTTCCGCAACTGTCTGTAATTGTTTTCTTGCGTGGTTCACGTAATCTGGTCACAAGCCCGAGGGTAATGCGTTGTACCATAAACCGTTTTATCCGTAGCACTGTTGCTCTTTTGATTAAGAAATATTGACGCGTGGGACGTTTCTACTCAACTTTTGGGATTAAAGAAAACTTCACAATTCTGCAGAATGGATACCGATATTGCAACAACGACGAATTTCAAAAATTAAACAAAAGTTTTATTTTCAAATGAGGAAGATTGGCGACAAAAACGCGTATCAAAATTCTGCGGTCAAAACAGTTTGCGAACGACTATCCCCAGGCAAAAAAACGCAGCAACCACGAAGAGGAGCAAACCACGAAGAGGAGCAAACAACGCATGTATCCCATGTGATAAACGATTACATACAAGCGGCTAAATGTCGTCGTTTGCCGCCAGCATTACTGACACAGATTTGTAGAGTGGACGCGTGAGTATTTAATATTAATAGAAAAGTTTACGTTTTGGAATTAAACATGACCACAAATCTAAAATCGTGAAAAAATTTTTTATACCGTATCCTAAATCAGAGACAACAAATAGAGTTATCCACGTCCGATGTTAATTCGATTTCGGGTATTAAGAAGCCATTAGTCCCGCAACCAAAAATAATTAATTGACGATTCGGAGACATGTATTATTTGATGAAATTTAAAAATGTATTCAATAATATCCGCACAACATTATATAAGGCTGACATAACATGACGTAACCATTAAAATGCTGGTTAGGTATTACGTGACAATAATTAACATTTACTTACATTTTACAAAACATGCCTTTAAAGCAGTTTGACATTGAGCTTATTTATACAACGTTTTAGCACAATAAAAAATGCACCAAACCTTTTCGAAATACCCAATTGCTTGTTTCTGTCCTTGTACCTGTCTGCCAAAATATCTTACGCGGAACAAACCTGAAAAACTTGCATGACATGGTTATTTCTTGTTTCACAAGTTACTTAACTTCAGGAAATGACTACAGTTCAGCTGTTTCAATTGCGCAGTTATTATTTTAGAAGGTTTAATTTTGCGTTTCAAATATCACGGAGGACAAGTCACCAACTTCTGCAGGGCCCAAGTTTGCAAAGAAAAAACACGCCGTGTATCTGACTACTAAAAATATTTGCCAAAAAAACTATCTTTGCGACCTTTTAATCAAAACACCTTCTCCCAACGATGTTTTTTAGTATGCGTTCAGTAAGTTCTCTATATTTCGTATTTATAATATCATCGAAATGAGAAAAAATGCCAATATGAACAGATTGTTATAAAGCGTCGATGTGAAATTAAATCCACAGGGCCGATTTGCACATATTTTAGAGATTAACCCATCTGTCGGATAGAAACGAAGCGTTTAACCCAATCACCGGTGGCATTTTCAACCAGGACCATATCATTCTTTAATAAACGTGGCAATAAATATCTGTTATTTATTGCGTTGAAAACCTTCAAAACCTGTTATTTTTGTCTCAATTACCGTCCCGTGGTTTGTTTCTTCCTTGAGTTTTAATGAAAATAATCCGTGGAGTTTTTTCTGTTCACTTGATTTGGCCAAATTGAGTTTTTCTAACACAAATATTGATTGGATTCTGGGAAAATCCTTCTTCCAAGTTTTGTTACAGATTAGGACAAGTGCTGATTAGGTTACCATTACTTTGGTTTCCTATAGTCGAGCAATGTGAAAACGCTTAAGAAATCTTCCACTTCCTTTAAATTTGGTTTACCACCAAGCTGAAAATTGTTTCCTAGATCGCAAGACTAAACAATACAACATTTTGCTTGTAAATGCCTGGATTTTTTCCGGCTTTTATCAACAATACAAACTTCAATTCAAAAAAATACGTTTTTTAGTTTTTTTTCCTGCATTGGGCTCAATAAACTGAACAAATCTACCTCAAACTTTATACTTACAGGAGACGGATCTAAGACGGTCAATAATTATTGGGGAAGATTTTCCATCATCTAAAAATTTTATCGGGTCACTAAATTCTTTGCTGATATCGTTTGCATGAGGAAATGTGAAGAAGAGTGTGAATATTTATGTACGTTTGTTCAGAAATTTTTTGCTTGAGTTAAAAGAAATCTGAATCAGTTTTATTAAAAGCCACAGTTTTAGCAAGAAGTTTGTCAAGTACGATGTATTGTTCCTAATGCCATTTTCTAGAGTAAATCCTTCACAGCCTCTTGTATTATACTTTTTAATGCTGTATAATACTTACGGGGGTTTGCACCATTTCCCTTCTTTGCTGCTTCATGTTACAAACTGCCTTTGAAACATCAACCAAACCAGTTTCACTTGCCAATTTTCACAAGCCAATAAACGTTCCTGTTCTTCCGGCTCCGGCACCAAAACTAAAAAAGTTCAACTGGGACGTTAAATGAAATATGCATTATTTAGGGGATTTTCTATACCTTCAATGAAAAATTGTAGGAACTTCAACATTTAGGGATTGTTGTACCTCAGCCAAGTGCGTTTTAACTTCTTTATAAAATTTCAGCAAACCGGTGGTGGTTTGTGGAACTTTGTGGTCTGGCCAAGCAGTGAAATGATTATGTGCGTTGTTCCTGTAAATTGAACTCAGAACGTGTATCAAAACTTCAAGTTACACGAACTACTTACAGATATACGAACTACTTTCAGATATATTCACTTCCTGTGACTTTCACTCGTGTTAAGTTTCAACACCGATTACCATTTTCGGACCAGTAGAGGGCGCACTTGGACTAAAAACAAATAATATTGTTGTTCTTTTTGTGCGGCAAAATTAAACAGATTTTTAACCGAACCTTCCCCTTTTCTTGATGATTGGCTAGCATTACAATTACTTGGACATTCTGTTCCCAAGTCATCGTCCAGAAATCATCCACAGTTTTATGGAGCGCTCCTTGGGTTGCCATTCACTTGTATGGAAACCCTGAAATCCAGAAATATATAAGCTGCTGAAAATCTTGGTGTGGGTCCTGGAAGGCTACTAAAGTTTTTTGTTATTTGTTTTACGTACGTTCGTAAAGGAAACGTTAATTTAATGGTTTCCACCTGCATCCTCGTTGTTTAGAATCACTCTGGTGTGGTCGTCTGTGAAAATAGCAAAAAGTAAATCAGCTGAAATTTTAATTCATAATTCAACATAGTGTCTTGGTTTGGAGAAGATTTTTTTTCCGTTTTATTTCCATTAACACTATTACCTTTTATCAAAAAAATAATTTTGTCGGCTGCCTGAATTAAACCGGGGCAGTTGTATTGTTAAGTCTATGCGCAGAAAGCCTAAACATGTCTCAACTATCTCGATTTTTCAACACTTTTTACTTACACGGGATTATACTCTCGTATCAATTTCTGCTTGGATTCCCGTGGTTGTGTCGTCATCATATACAGTAAAAAATGAACTTGACCGAAAAAACTTTTACGTACAACGCGTCAATACAGCACAGGGCTGTGATTGGTGAAAACAAACAACTCTTCGCTCAGTTTTAACCAATCACAGAGTACTGCTTTAATATATTTTTTGACGCTTTTGGGGAATGTAAGATCAAGGTTATACGAGGTATGTAATATAAAGACGCTCAATGGCTTGTACATACGTTTGAAACCAGACTACTGTCCTGTGGTCACATGATTTGATTAGAGTCACATGATTGCCGTAGAGTCAAAGTCTGGGATGGCAGATTGCGATGACAACATTTTAGCGTTCCCTGCCGAGATCACTAGATTAGGTGGAAAGAGAATGCGTGTTATTCTTATCGGCGCAATGTTGATAATGCATCTGTAAGTCTTGTGGCAGTTAAATCATTATAGACAAATCGTTTCTTGAACCATGTTTGCATAACTCGGTGAACGCAACCACAATAAAACTTGTACAAACAGTTGCAATATAGCAGTCTTTTGTTGTTACGCGCAAACTAACATAGCAACGTACGTACTTCCGTGTTCTGGCTCAAAACCGTAGGACGGGTCGATCCAAATATATACTACAGGAAATCCCACGTTGGTTGCCTGTAGGCTTCTCTCCTACATCTCATGAGGTAACACAGACTGCTGACTGTTTGTACCATGTGTGGTGTTAACGCTTACGTAATAAGCAAAGCGCAGGAAGTGGGGGTCTTGAGTCGTCACAAGTAAAAATCGACTGTGTGTTGTCCAGCCGTACATGGCACGATTCTGCAAACTTTATTGCCATGAACACCTGCTTACGTTGTCATGTACCGAGAAGGTTGCGTTGTACAGCGGCGAGTCTAAAAGTTGATTTTATAAACAATGAGTGTTCTTTCAATATCATGTTTATTGCTCTTCGTCGTAATATGTCGAACGAAAAGCTTCTCACTGCCACATCCAAATTTTACATCTTCCTGCATTTGCTTCAGGAAGTTTGCTTTACATTAGGCATTAAAGCATTGACATGTTTTGATTGTGGTTGGATATAGTTGGGCGAATTCGTCCTGTGTTGTATTCATGTTATTGTTTCAGTGACGCCGCCCCCTCCCGCTTCCGCAATTGCTGGCACAACAGTATCTTTACTTCTGCTGGTTGTTTTGATTGTGGCGGAAGTGTTAGGTAATGAGCTATGCCTATGCTTTTGCAACACACATATTACAAAACTCGACTAACCACACAGAGATCGTATACGGAAATGGATTAAAAACGCCAGCAGTCCCGAAAAAAAAACGTTCTCGTAAAGGCCAGTTAACCATAAGTTGTTGCGAAATAGTAACCAACCTTTCCTAACAACTAAAGTTCAGTAAAACCCTGCATGATTTTAACAACTACGCCTTATTTACACTCCACTACATGAAGATCACGTGCAAGAAGAAACTACGGCGATTTTAAGAGTTGTTCTTTAAGGAATTCTTCACTGACAACATGGGCAAGGATCACGAAGATTTAAACGAACAATTTAAGGTAGATAACACTGTGAGAAAGATAGCAACTACCGAAAATTATAGTCGCAAAACATATATACATTGTCAAAGAAGAAAATAAATAAGGGGGTTTCCTGTTTGTATCGACCGAAAAATGTTAACACTGAGCAAAAGAACCAAAACTTCATGAATAGGCGGCAAAAATATGTAGGCCCACATATTATGTAGCAGGTAAAATAAACGTTGTTGTCTAGTATAATCAGAAATAGAGCAAGTGCGTCCTACCACCTATAGGTACTTTGTATCGACAAATTACTGCAAAAACACTGTTTGTTAATAATTTGTTACAGTATCACACATTTACAGCAATCAAGCAAAAGAACAGTAAGTAGGACATTTACAAACAAAAGCGAAACTTACATCATAGAGTTCTTGCACGGTGCGTAATCATTTCGTTTAAAGCTATAATTAACAGTAAAACATTTGGAAGAAGAACCACACAATTGATTGGGATAATGTAACTAGAAAAGAAGTTCGCTACGTTTTCATCGTCAATAAATTTTTCTTTTCTCACTAGTTATTGTATATTGACATCTGAAACAGAACAAAGTAATAAAACCAATCAAAATGTAAAACAATGTATATTCACATGAAACAGATGGTGGACTTTTGATCTTTATCGATGTAATTTCCTCATAATTGTAAACTGGATTTACGTCATTACTGTCGTCCACATTAAATCTACAAATATAACAAGTAATACGACCTAAGTACATAAATATACCTTTTATTACACTAAGTATTTTAATGCGTCCCAGATAATACAAGAAGGATCTCCTTCCGTTAGTTTGCAACAGAACATGTGAACAAATCTGCCCAGCAGCACGTGAATCACCTATACCCGGTTCACATACACATAACTTCGATGTGCCCCGGCTGACAATATCCTGTATTTTGTGTTCTTGTATTATATTAGCGGTTCGTGTTCGAGCGGTTCGTGTTATCACGTGACATTATTGACCAACCAGTTCTCATAATGGAGAGCGTTAAAAAGCCCAGTTTTTACCCGTAAATTCAGTCTCAGTCTATTCTATTCGCTTAGATTCTATCAATATTCTATTGAGAAGTTGTAACGTACCGTCGTAATGAAGCTGATAACAGATATGAATACAATTATTCGGGAAGATATCCTGGTTCTGGGTGCTTAATAGGACGGGGCAGAAGCAGGTTTAACAATCGAAAAGGCTCAATTCCCGCTTAAGCTATCGAGGCCCTGTTAAATATCTCTGAGTCAATTAGAGATATTTACAATAGTTCCCCCACCTTCGGACCCTCCATTGAGATCAACAAGAAGACGCAGACGTCGATCACCAGCCAGCAGACCAAGATACCCGGCAAACCGACGAGGAAGCCCGTACAACTCCAGGCGACCAGCACGCCAAACCAGGCACCCAGGTGACAATCTGTCTCCAACTTCTCAAATACTTTTCGACCAGGATTTCCAGCTCTATTCCAGCCCGCGCAACAACTCAACATTTGACCCCCTCTTGCTAAGCGCACTTAGGCGCCGAAGACAATCATCTGGAAGCAAGGGACCTTCAACACCTCCTCCACAACGCACCATCATGGCCGCTTTCACCACTTGCACCAGCAAACCCGTCTCCACAACAGGAAAGACGCCCCACTCAACATCCTAGAACCGAACAGCACAGCCAAGGAAATCGGAACAAACGCAGAACTTCAGCACAACCAGAAGTACAATAACCATCGACAATAACAAAAACGAATAATTCAAAAACTATAATCGCTCGCGCACGCATTTAATTGTTTGTTGAAAAACGAATTTTATATTGCATGATTATTTTTTTCTGTTCAATGTGTATTGTGTTTCACCCTTTAAAAGCCTAATAGCTCCCATAAGACCTAGGTCGCTAGGGAAATTTTCATAAACTTACATAGTTTAGCGCCAATTGTTTGTCCGGGATAACGGTCTGACACTTTTTCGCCCGTAAGTAAGCGCACGCTCAGTAAAACCACAACCCCTTATAACCCAACGGTCGCCATGTCAACAGGCGAAGCAGAAATTCCCATGGTTTCGCCGCATAGTGTTTCATCGGAAACAAACGAGTCAGTGCCTTCGACGTTCAATCACGTTGATGTTGCTAACGCCGCAAATGAAACGCCACCACAGCCGATGGTCAAACAAACCTTCCAGCTCGCAAGGTTTTGGCCCAACGCCCAAAGTCATGCGCAATATTTCCAATATGCCGATAGATAATTTCAAAAAATGGCAATCAACTCGGATTATGTCAAGTTCGATTTTTTGGTAAAAAGATTTTCGAAAGAGCCAACGTCACAGTTTCAAAACTTAATTTCGCAGGCCTCTGTAACTGATACGCCGTATAATACCCTTAAGAAGGCATTAATTAAGCAAGCCACAGGATTGGGCGCCCAAATTTGGCAGACGGACATTTCAAATCTCGTTCAACAACCCAATGAATTCCCAGGTGTTTATTTACATCGTTTGGCAAACACATTAGCACGAAAATTAGTGTTAAACGAATTTCTGCAACGCATGCCAACAGAAATTCAAACCTTGATTAAGTCACAAAATCCTGATACATCGCTAGAAGACATTGGAATTTTAGCAAATCGAATTTCAGATACCAACCCAAATGCGCCAAGCGACCACACGCAGCCAAACGAAATGCAACGTTTAACAAGCCAAATACAGGAATTGCTAACTACGTTTAAATCTTCAGCTACAGGACAGGTCACGCCAAAACCGAATTATTCAGATCGCCAAAATTATCAACATTACAACAGGCAAGCACAATCGTTCAGGCGTGACGCATTTCAGCCACGTAATACAGCACCGCAACGCGCGACAGGAAGCAATCAGCATCAGCTGTTCCAACAGCAGCAGCAGTACAGTTGGGCCCAGCAGCGTATGCCATTTTCGGGATATCCCCCAAATAGACAGCGTTATAATTCAGACTTGTGTTTTTATCACGCGCGTTTCGGTCCCCGTGCAAATAAATGCACCCCCTTGCCAATGGAAAGGCAATAAACAAACTAACGAAGTTAAGATCAGACGTGAAGCAAAACCCGAACCAATATTCCCGCATATCCCATATATTTATGACAAGTTACATAATTTTTTGCTCTTACTTGACTCGGGTTCTTCAAGCAATCTTCTCCCAATAGACAAAGAAGCTGAAATTGTCCATGATAATTTCTTAACGGCAGATGGAACTCCCATACCATGCTATGGTCAAAAAACTTTAATAATCGACATATGGTTCGGCCCAGTACCAGTTGTGTTCAATCTTTGCACAGTTGACAAGCCAATTCTTGGCTACCCGTTTCTCGCAGAACATCAGTTAATCTTAAAACCGGCTCTTGGAACCTTAGAATCAGCAATCACCCACACTAGCGTACCTATAGCAACTTCCACCTCTGTCACTATCTCTAACATGGATATGCTTTCCGACCCACGTTTCCGCAATATTCTAGACCAATACCCAACCTTCGCAGAACCGCCAGATTATAAAGAACCCCCAAAACACCCAATAGTCGCAGAATTAACAACCAATGGGAAAGCTCCAAATTTTCCCGCTCGACGTATTCGCCCAGACCTCCTACCAAAGGTCAAAGAGGAAATTAAACGCATGGTTGACAATAACCTAGCAACCATAGGCAGCTCGAATTATGCGTCGCCACTGGTCGTCGTCACCAAGGCAAACGGAAATCTGAGGTTATGTGGGGATTACAGGAAAATTAATAGCATCCTTAAAGCAAATGTATATCCGATTCCACGACTAACTTCTATACAAGACCTACTATATGGTTCAACAGTTTATTCTACCATCGACTTAACCGCAGCTTTCCATAACATCCCGTTAAAGGCAGAAGATAGGCACAAAACTGCAATCAAAACACCAGTGGGCAGTCTAATTTTCAACCGACTTCCATTTGGGTTAAAAACAGCGCCAAGCTATTTTCAACAATTAGCAGATCTCGTAGTTGCCCCTATCAACCATTTCGTCTTCATGTACTTAGACGACGCGCTCATATTTAGCAAAACAGCTGATGAACACGAGAAACATCCCAAACTATTCTTGGACAGATTACAACTCTTTGGCCTAACAGTTAACCGTGACAAATGTTGTTTCGGACGCAAGGAGGTGACATTCTTAGGTCACAAGGTCAACCCAAACGACCTTCAGCCCCTGCAATCCAAAATCAAAGCAATTCAAGACTTTGCAGAACCAAAAACCACTAAGCAAATTCGACGCTTTGCAGAAATCTTGAATTTCTATCACTCATTTATCCCCATTCTAACCATCCCCTTGCACCGCTGTACCAACTTCTAAATGGTAATAAGAAAAATTCAGCAATTAAAATGACTGACGAAGCAAGACAAGCATTCTTGAAAGCCAAGGAATGTCTAAGCAATTACACCACCTTGAGTTATCCTAACCCAGATGCCACGCTGCAATTGTACACCGACGCCAGTGACGTAGCAGCTGGTGCAGTAGTACATCAGGTCGTAGGTGACAAGCACGAACCTCTTGCTTTCTTTTCACGCACCTTCAACCCCGCTCAACGTAACTATTCTACCTTTGACCGAGAACTTACAGCTATCAAATTGGCACTGCAACACTTCAGATATTTACTTGAAGGACGGCCAGTAACAATTTTTACTGACCATCGACCCTTAGTGTCTGCAATCACTTCTAGCACACCAGGGAAAACCCAAGGCAAGCAAGAGACCTTGCATATATCACAGAATTCACAACAGACGTTCGCTACATCCCTGGAGCTGAAAATATCGTTGCAGACGCTTTATCTCGAACCCAAATCAACGCTATATTCCAACACTCAGCTCAAATCAACAGGAACGATATTCCAACACTCAGCTCAAATCAACTGGAACGATATTCCAACACTCAGCTCAAATCAACTGGAACGATATTGCAACACTCAGCTCAAATCAACTGGAACGTTATTCCAACACTCAGCTCGGAGACCTGACCAAAGATTTCTTACCTGATTCTATCCAACTTTCTTCTCAAGAAGTCCCTGATACAAATCTCACCCTATGGGGAGATACTGCTGCTCATGCAACCTTTCGCCCACTTATACCTTTTGGTTTTAGGAAACAGATTTTTGATTCAGTACACATGTTAGCTCATCCAGGCCATCAGAAAACTATCGCTCAGATTTGCAACCGTTACGTTTGGCCACATATGAGAAAGGACGTTCAGGTCTGGACAAAAAGCTGCGACCATTGTCAGTTGACTAAAATTCGCATTTTCCGCCCGTACCAGACAAGTTTCTCAGAATCCATGCAGACTTAATTGGCCCTCTACCGCTCTCTAACGGTTGTTCATATATTTTTGTTATCATAGACCGGTTCACTCGTTTCCCAGCAGCAGTGCTTTTGCCCAACTGCACAACTCAGACAGTCTTAAACGCGTTCCTGCATAATTAGGTTGCGTTATACGGCGTTCCAGAATCAATTACCACCGACAAAGGTTCACAATTCACAAGTGAAATGTGGAACAACGCAATGGCCTTCCTAGGTATCCAGCATATCACCACCACTTCGTTTAACCCAAAAGCGAACGGCCTGGTGGAGAAATGCAATAAGACAATAAAATTAGCTTTGAAATCGTTAACTAACAACCCTGATTGGTATCCAGCTCCCACTCGCCCTTTTGTCCATACGTTCAGCGCATAAGGAAACGCCCTAGGCATCACCCAGCGACATGCTGTATGGCAAAGCATTAAGGTTACCAGGTCAATTTTTTGGGTTAAACAACCCCGACAATATCCAAGACCCTTCAACGTTTATTAAGGCCCAGAACGATTACTTCCGGAAATTCACATATACGCCGCCCCGTTTCTCAAAGTCAAGACCAACGTATTTGGATAAACAATTAGCTAACTGCAAAAATGTGTATGTGCGAGTGGATCATCATAAGCCGCCCCTAATACCCGCTAATCAAGGTCCAAGTCTGATTTTTTTTATTGTCGCTGAAATGTATACGAACTGGAGGATAAATATTGAAGTCAAAATCTAATGAAAATGCATTGTTTGCGAAACCACGCCTAAAGAAAATTGCGCAAATAATGTTAAAGTGACAAAGTGTGTTAAGAGGCATCTTGCCAAGTTACGAAAATTCTGTTTATGAACGGGCGTTGTATTGTTATAGGATGTGCAAGTACGCTCTGTATAACGATACAAAGGACTCCATATGCGGAGACTTCCTGTGTTGCAGCGTTTAAACTATAGATTGGAAAGTGATGGCTGTTGCGACCTATTATGTCAAATATGAGTCTCGAATTTGGTCTTAACAATATTATTTATGATCGATGGGAATCCTATTTGATTAGCGCATTTGACATAAAGATCGCACGTGAGTTCTAATTGTTGTGTTTTCCTAACCTGACTTTACTTAACTCTCGATGCAAACACTACACCAATATTTATTTACCACGAACAATTTTGGATACGAAATTAACATGCGCAATTATACCAACGCCAAACTGAGTGAATTTACGCCCAAACGTCCAGACAGAATTGAACAAAACCGAATTACAAAATAGTTACCACTAACTCACGCGCCACTGCAAACCACGCACACTCGTTATATAGAGCGAGAATACAAAAGACCAACGATCAGCGGACAGTTTAACAAAGACAGGTCGTTTGAAAGACGATACAGGACAGTCACACAAGAAAACCTCTAGCGTCTTAAAAACGCCTTTCATCTCTTATAGCTACCACACCAAACATTTCAAACTGGCCACTCACATCACTTGACAACGCAACAGTTGCTTGGAAACTACACATGTCTTAACATTAATATGACACCAAAACAGTTGAGAAACAGTTGGAAAGGACACATAGGACACAAATCACGTGAATACACAACCGTTGCTAACGCTACAGTTTGAAATGAACACGCCCGGCAAGACGACCTACTTATGACTTTACCCAACCCAATGATGAGAAATTCCGAACAATGACTTACTGGCCATGCAACCTACTTCCATAAATGCACATTGTTATGCAACGTAAAATTACGTTACATTATTTCCCCCTTTTGAAATGGGACAGTTTATAGTCGTGGCACACCACCTTTGTAAGTGGCTCGGTCCTTGTTGGAGCGAAAACGCCTCCAGGCGTAGCAACTGCACAGCATGATGAAAACGACTGCTGCCGTAGAACCTCCCGCGACAGCCAAGACCATCAAAGGCTTGCCCAAAATGCCTGTTGCAGCATCAACCGTATTGTCAATCACATCTCTGACGTCATCCAAGCCATGTATAGCAATTCCCTCCAAGGAATTGATGCCAGCACCCACATCGCCCAAGAAATCCGTATCGGAAAAGTTGAACAATGACAGATCCTCGGTGAAGCTGAGTGGGGCCATGGTGATGTTTGTTGCGATGCTGATGTTTTGAAACGCCGCTATGTCCTCATCAATGTTTTGTAGGACACGTGATTGGTTGTTGAGTCCGTCGATGGCTTGAGTGAAACTGGAATTGGTGGAGTTCGCCAATTGATGAAGTTCAAGCGAAGCAAGTCTGCGTAGACGAAGCTTGCCACGAGTGATTGCAAACGAATAAAGAGACGAATTGTCCGCCTTGATGTTGTTTAAAGTATTCAAGGATTGCAAACAGGCTTTTATAGCATGAGATTGGGCAACCAATGAGGTCAGAGTACTTCTTGTGTCTTCTATGGCATTCTTTTGATTGCGCAGAATCATCATTCGATTTCGTTGAATTTCGTGAAGCAAAAAACGGTTTTCACGAAGTTGCATGTGCTGAAAACGGTGCAAGTCGCGAGCCAGAGCCACGTTGGAATCTCTCAGGTCTTCCAAAGCAAGATTGCTCTGGGTGAGAAGTGACACGAGCTAACTTAGCATCAATCTCGATTTGCAGCTTGTTCAAGCGTGTTTTGAACTCGTCTTTGAGTTTTTTCATTTCAAAATGTATCGTAGCTTCTGAAAACAAACAAGCAATTAGAGCAAAAAAGAAAAAAACGTTTAGATCGAAATTTAGTAGGCATAAATTTTACAGGAGCAATAGGAATATGACTAAGATTATCAAAATGTGCATGTGGTACATCATGTGTCATAGCAACCTCTAAAGAACCAGTTGCGGAAGTACAAACAGCACGCGAAGCTTTTGCTTGACAAACTTCATCGTCAGCAAGATTAAGGGGAAATGAAGAATAAAATTGCCAAAATTGAGAAGGAACATTTACATCATGACCACAAGCATTCGATGTTCTACTATACATCAAAGATCTGTCGTGAACAGGATCACCATTTTCATTCGCGAAAATAGTATCATTTGGAAACCAAGACATAGGAAAAGCCGCAAAGTACAGAGAAAATTTTTCAGCATACACATAAGGAGGTAACTTTACAACCAATCCCTTGTTAGAAAAATGTGATAATCTGGGATTGAACACAGAAATGTGTACATTCATGCGCAAAGCGGTGATGCTTGTAGGATCGGTGGCATTGAAAGGAGCCCAAAAACCTCGCTTTCCAAAAAGACCGTACAGAAAACATCCTGGTGAACGGATGATGTGTTCATTCAGATACCCTTGTATGTTATCATTCGTTGGAAAATTGAAGAGTGCTGATTGTGCACGAGGATCAGTGTCAAGAACCTTTGGACTGCCAATTGGAACCGAAACCGAAAAGGTTCCAACACAACCATAGTCGGAACATGGAGTTGAGTTTTGATTTACACGAAACCGTGTTGTCTCGTGAAGATCATAATAATTTGCAGCTGGGTACCATTTGGACAAAGAAGCCCGAGATGAATACATGTAACGGTCATAATCAATACTCACAACAGCTTTCACTCGTTCATATCTCGTGAAAAGCGTTGACAAGAACATTGTGAGCAAGGCATAAGACGGACGTAGATCATGGAAGTCGCCATATCTATCTTCATAAGGATCCGAGTCGACGACGAGATAGGTGCGATGTAGAGATGAAATGCGAAGGTGGTTGTCACCCACACGAAACTTGAAAACTTGACGTGTTCGGTCACACAGACATTCTTGTGCGTAGTCATCAGAAGTAGCATAGTACTTTCCTTTCGGATAGTGGAATTCAGTCCATGTTTTTGAATGGGCTTTGAAGTTGCCAAAAATGGGTGAAAAAAATTCACGTGGGGGATCGATGCTGAAATTGGATTGAAGTTCATGAAGTTCTAACGATGTTTCTTCATTGCCAAAGTCAGGACGGACTTTGCCGCTTTCCTGTAGGGTTTTGTAGTTGGATGCATCGGTGACCGCAATGTCTTTCACGTGGATAGTTTGGGAAAGGACGACACCTAGGGGTATGAAGAAAAACCAATACATGATGAAAACCTACAAAAACAAAACATTCAAACAATTTAAATCCGTGGAACGCGAATAGCATCACGCCTATTTCTATACACCCTAATGCAACAGATGCAAATGACAACTATTAACACGACAGTGACAAATAATGACACTGCAATTATTGTTAGAGAATGCGGATGTGCAGAATCTTTAATGTGATTTATGACATTTCCTATCCCATTTAGATTGGACAAAGTGCAATTTCTTATGTCTTGTCTAGAACCATTTACAGGGAATAAGCGTGTGCCATTCGCAATGAAAAAAGAACGAGTTCTCAATTGTTTGCCAATAGGATAACAAATGGACCATTCACTCCAATGAGTCCATGTTGGTAAACAAACAGGACAGGCCAATTGACGGTGTCCGATTACACGAACACGTGCTGTGCCCAATGAACCAGGAGCAGTTAAACATTGTGGACAAAAAGTGTCGCATTCAGCCAGCACACATGGCAAAGTTAATCCGTTTTTACATAGGCGTGTGCCATTACCACAAGTTACAGTGCAAGGGGAGCATAACAACATTAAATTAGTATCATTTTCAGAACGAGAACTATTAGAACCCGTGACTAGCAAACTTTCCATAGCATGAAAGTGGCAAAAGAAAATTACAATTAAAACAATGACATTAGTCACGGACATTTTTTTGTGTGTTTTATTTTATTGGTTTTTTACAGGCCGTTTGGTTTTTTTTTTTTTATATATTTTTTTTTTTATGATGCCAAGGTTTCCTAGGCAGAGGATGTGCACAATCCTTTTCTTGACAGCAGATCTTACGTTTAATTACAAACAGGTGATCAGTCTATCTGCAAAATAAACAGTTATTGTCCTGCAAGGAAAACCATTAGCAATATTTATGTTTTTACAAACAAAAACTGAACATTTACATAAAATATGACAGACTGAACAGAACATGCGCATTACAAAACATTTCAGAACATTCACGTTACAAGCCTGGCCAGGAAAGACATTATATGCCTTGACGCGCGATTTCTTCTGCCAGACTTCCTGTCTGCAGGTATTCATAAGTTAACGGCCGCATGACTCTCCTCGAATTTTTTGTTGCCAATTATTGTCACGTATGAGGAGGTCATTTAAATAATAAGCCATCCACCGAGACTGGCCTCGCCCGAAATAATGGCATCAAACAACCATTAGGCGGATAAATATACTTTAATTCATCATCTAACGGGAAGTGTCAACCGAAAGCATGATCCTGCCATATCCATGACGCATCATTGTATACCTGTCGTCCCTACTGTCGGACCATTTTCGATCTACGACGACGACGGCACTCACAATGGAACTATGTCTACGTGTTTCTACTTTATGTACAAATTGGCAATGACACCAGTATACAAATTTTCAATTTCAATCATAAGATCCCTAACAAAACCTACTATTCTAACTACATCCCCTCTTTCAAATCAAAATCTAAAGCAATTCCAAAAATCACCACAAAAACAAAGACATTTGAAACTATTAAACACAACTACTCAAATTAATCAGCACAGATCCTCACCGGATATACCTGATCGCGAGGCTGTGTGCGTAACTCATTATCAGACAAATCAACAGTTACACTAGAACGAGTCAAACGAACAATAGGAAAAGGACCATCGCGATAGGGAGATATCTTGCCAAGTTACGAAAATTCTGTTTATGAACGGGCGTAGTATTGTTATAGGATGTGCAAGTACGCTCTGTATAACGATACAAAGGACTCCATATGCGGAGACTTCCTGTGTTGCAGCGTTTAAACTATAGATTGGAAAGTGATGGCAACTTTATCAATAGCTTTTTTCGTTTCCAACTTTATCAAGCAACCGTTAGTAAGCTGCATAGTTATTATGTAGATGGCGGCCGCGTTATAACTTTCACGGTTTCGTGTCTGTTGTTAGCACGCAGTATACAACGATACTTACTGAGTTGCAACGTTTAAATTAATAACTGGAAAGTTGCAACTTCTTATATAAAGACTTCCTTCTTGAAGCACCAGGAAGGTGAGTTGTTATAAATGGAATGTGGTCGTGCGAAGTGTGACGTCATTGAGGAGATATGACTTCCTGCAATTGATTATTATATGGTCGGTAGTTTTATCTCTGCACGATCCAACATACAAAAATAAATATTTCATCAACACTGGTAGCAAGGAGGGGTTGGATATGGTTACTTGCTTGGTGGATACATTGGATATGAAATAAAGACGTGTACGAATATTTTCATTCTCTTTGAACTCTTTTCCCAATCAAACCCGGCATATATTATGTTAACAGTAGTCTAACATTAAAAGATGTAAATAGGTCGTATTTAGTCCGTTGTTTAAACGAAGTCATGGGAATTTATTCGCTTCTTTTACCTCAAAGTGGATCGGATCACGTGCAAATCCTAACAGTCCACGCGCAAGTTGAATCCTTGAACAAGGTTCGTAACGTCCACAGAATTAAGTGTTGTGTTTTAAATAAAACTTTCTTCCAAATGCGCGCGCCTTTTACAATTGTGACGTCACGTTTGGATACTTTCCAGTGTAAAATGTGCAAATTAAATCAAACACAAAATTACTAGGGATGAACCGAAAGTTCTGTTTGCCGAATTTTTTCGGCCGAAACTAAGGTTTTTGTGATTTTACGGGTTCGGACGAATATTTTTGCAAAATTCCGCCTAAACCAAAACTTTTTTATTTTGCATGCAACGCTCATATATGTTCAAAGTGTACGAATATGTTGGTTTTGTTTATTGTGACAGAAATGATGAAAATTTAAGCATTTGGTACAGAAGTCGAGGTTATTCTTTGAGTGCCAATAAAAGGCTGTAGGATAGGATCAGATGCATTCCAGCACATGTTTTGTTTAAATTTATTGCGTTTAATGAGATGGATACCAAAATTAGTTTCGGTTGATTGGCAAAAGTTGCCGAATGCATTCGGCCGAATAAAAAAAGTGCTGTTTCGGTGCATCACTAAAAATTACCAAAAAGAGGTCGAATCTTCGCTTATAAGTCGGTAACACTGAGGGACATTGTGTGAAACTTGTATGTAATTATACAAGTTGTTGGTGAATATAGGAAAGAATCACATTTACACAACACATATCTCCAGGGAAAACGTATTCAATATTTACCATTGTGATGTAATAATATTGATTTAAGCACGTGCAGACGTAAAACTAGTCCCTTGGTTATATTGTTTAAACAAAACCTCTATGTATGTTTATTATCTTGTGGATGAAGTTGCAAGTTTGTAAACTTTTTAGCGGAAATTTGACTGCAAGCAATAATTTGACGGAATATTAGAAGTAAAAATCACCTTTCTTGCTGTTTGTTGAGCGCAAATCAACGAAATAAAATAGTTGACCTTTCTACTGTTACTTGGAATTCCGTGTTTATTCCAAAGATTTGTTTCTTTAACAAAGGGCATTGTCTCAGAAAATATAATTATGGTGAAAGTTTAGAGAAGATCTTGTGGAAAATGTTATTTCTATAAAGATAAATTTGATGTTGACTATCGATTTGTTGCGAAATTTACTGGTAATTACATATCTGTGGTTCAACTGATCTTGTCCATGAATTAACGTCGCAATACCGCAAACTTCATGTGGTTTGTAAGCAATCAGGCGCCTGTGGATTAAGCGTTGACTCACAGGTCAATACACTTACAAACTGCAGAAACCGTCGTAAACATGTATAGAGTGCTCGTGTTGTACACAGTTTACACAGTTTGAAATCTGACTGATGTACAATCACTGTCATCTGACTCGATATTCAGATGTGGGCGCCTTCCTGTATGTTTTTATAGGTGTCCATGCCATTATATGTATAATGATTAGTATTGAGTGGAAAACTAGTTCTAATTTCATATGAGGTTTCAATATCGTGCTGCAGACGTTGTGTGGCGTTATTTGGCGATCACAGACAGTAAAATAGTGGCATAAGTTCATAGCTACCATCGTAACACAGGGATGAGCCGACAGTGAAATAGTGGCAAGTTCATAGCTACCATCGTAACATAGGGATGAGCCCTGCCACGGTCAGTCATGCGAACGAAAATTGTTTCCCACATTGACGTCATACGAGTAAACTTCCTCCCTTCCGCCGAAATCAGTCCATATATTCCATCTTAGCGTTGTCCCGATAAATTAACAGAGAGCTTCGTTTTCAATTCCTTGACGCTAAAAAAACATCGAGAAACCTTAAACAAAGGTCAAACGTGGGGTCAAAATAAAACTAGAAAATCATCAAATACCGAACAACGCCGATGCCGACTTCAGGGATTACGAGAACTATTATCACTGTCAGGCCGGCCGTGGCTTACCGCATTTCGCTGGCTCGCTTTCGATGCGAGGACATGGGCTCGGTAACTTGCTCGCCAGTTTAGGCCGTGCCGTGTTGCCGGTGCTAAAATAGGGCTCGCGACAAGTGGGCAAGCAGTTTCTGGAATCGAGTGTGGGTTTCGCAAGTGACGTTGTGGTCGGACATACTCCGCGAAAGGCGGCTATAAAGAGATCGCGTCAGGCGGGTCGCAGGTTATTAGCCACTGCGAGTCAGAACTTGACGTCGCCACCTGGCGAACCGGCGAAGAAGCGGAAACGCAGAAAATTGTCTGGCAAACGCAAGCGAACCAGTGACGACATTTTCGGACATTGTCGAGCATTTGCCCCTCGCTACGGTAACAGACGCGGGGTCGTATGATTTCTTGACACCTTCGAATTATGGCGGAGACCTTCTATTCGCCTTCATCCATTGGGGAAACGTGCTGCGTTGTACGTATTTCACAAGCTCGTTTTCGGCATCTTGTTACTCCTTTGCAGCCACTGAGCCACTTAAAAATTTGCACATTTCCTGCTGCGATTTCCTTTGAAGGTACTTACGAACACGCAAAATCCTCCAAAGCTGCTTCCAATTCCAGACGAGGAATGGTATGCTTTCCAGATCCCGATAGCAACGACTTCCCCATGACAAAGGAACACGTTATACTGCCGTCTTTGGCCATACTTCTGAGGTAACAAACGCTGCCACGAGCGACGGACGAAGCGTCAGCAAAAAAATGAAGTTGAAACCCAGACACGTTTTCTCCGAGTTGAAACCAACGGGGAATCTTCACGTCGTGGAGTCGAACCAAGCTGTCGCTCCACCTTTTCCAATACGAGCGAATTGTTCCATGGACTTCCTCGTCCCAACCGAGCTTCTGTCGGCACAGTTCTTGGTAAACCAGTCGAGCTTCAAGTACAACTGGTGCGACAAACCCTATAGTGGGTCAAACAGTGAATTTGTTATGGCAAGCATTCCGCGGCGGGACAGAGGTTTGTCAGGCAAATCGACATTGAACCTGAAATCATCATCAGCAACGTTCCAACCGATCCCAAGGGCTCTGCTTCCAAGGAAGAGGATGTTGATAGTGGTCGTCCACAAACTCAACTGATCTGTTCATCATGTCATATGCGACGATATCTTCACGTGAGTACTTCATTCCGAACTCTAAAGCTTCTGGGTTGCTATTCAACCAGAAGAGGAGTGATTTCACGTCATACAAACCAGCATCTAAAGACGGAAACACTTCGCCTTCATCAGTAACGATTATGTCTTCCAGTGCAGCAGGGCTACTGTGCGCACCCAACAGAAAGTTCGACGTAACTACGTTTTCACTTGACGCTTCCAGAGAAGGTCCTTTTAGTAGCCATCCCAGCGGCGTCTTTATAGCATCGGGACATTCGCGCGAGTCGAAAGCGAAGCGACTTTCCAGGCACCAATGTGCCATCGCGTTGTTGTTTCCAATCAGCAGCATCACTGAACCTCCATCGATCATCTGCAGGTCGACTCCACGCAAGTGCTCGTAACTTTGCAACCTTCCTTTGTTGGCCATCTTACCTGGTGCTACTAGGATCCTGTCCACCAGCACAACCTCTGGCAAATATAGACTTTCCCCTTCTCTTAAAGGCATAACAGCGAATGACACTGAACTTGTATCGACATCCACCGGTTCATTGGTCGTTATGGTGCACATTTTAAAGCGTACACCTGCTTCCGTTGTTGCCTGTAGCTGCTCGGCCAGCTGCCGTTCACAAAACGTCCGATTAGATCCCGAATCGAGTAGAGCATACGTTTCCACCTCACATTTCCCGTTACTGACGCGTACGGGTACAATATCGAGATAAGCGGGAGCACGTTTCAATAGTTCGGACCCGACTAGGAGTTCATGCAGTCGGCGCTCGTGCTCTGTGTAACGTTTGGTTTCTCATCCATTTGAGACCTTTCAGCCCACTTCGAGTTGTGAAGTACCGCGTGGTAATTGATGCTACGACATCCGCCCTTGCCGCACTGCGTTGCACTGCCGCAGTCGCGAACCATGTGTTGCGATCCCAGGCATCGATAGCACAGCCCCTGGCTTCGCGCGAACTTCCTTCTGTCATCATACGACTTTCTTTTGAAGTTGTTGCAGTCTTCAAGCTTGTGTGCTTTGTGACAGAACAAGCAGCACTGATTTGAACTTTTCGGAAAACTTTCGGCCTTTTGGGCTTCAGTCGTGACATTGCAAACCGCCACTCGTTGCCGTTTCGTCGCAACATTAGATGGCCGGTCTGCGGTGTTCTGAAACAAACATCTTCCAAAGATTGAATTAGCTTCACGACTTCGCTCAATTACGTAGCTAGCGAAGTCTCTAAACGTTGCGACACGACCTGTTTTGTCCTGAACGCCTAGTGAAACGGTGACCCACCTTTTCTGAAGCTTGCGTGGCAACTTCCTGGCAACTGAGGAGATGAACCCAACCGAATCCATCGCGCACGTTCCTACCATTTTTCTCTAGAGACGAGCAACAGTTGCGCAAAAGAACGGCTAGTCTTTCCAAACCCTCTGGGTCGTTATCATTCAGCTTCCGTCAGGCGACTTTCACAGCGGCGCGCGATTATGTGAGGTTGTCCATACCTCTCGTATAATTCTCGTTGAGCCATCTCATATCCCATCATTGGATTTTGATTGGCGGCATGATGTTGTATCTTATCATGTACTGGTTTGGTGCAGTGTTGCAACAAATAAATGAGTTTTAGGTCGTACGAATCGACCTTGACAGTTGTATGAAGTTGGTAACGATTGACAAAACTCCAATAATCCAGTGGATCCCCTTCGAATTTCTCGACAGTAGGTTTTGGAAGAAATCGCTCACCAACCTCCGGTTGACCACGTCGGTTACGTTGAACAGGTCATTCATCTGTTAAGTTGGGTAGTCCGTTGTATGGTGATTGTCCAGCCCAAACAGGTTCATGATATTGGCTCGGTTTTCATGGTTGCCCGGCTGTAGGCCATCGAAAATTACCGCAATCCACCTTAGGGTTTGTGGTCGGCTGTGTTTTTACGGCTCAATCTGGTTTGCTAGTACCAGAACTATCTGTAAGAGGTGTCGGAGATCCAGAAAAGCCAGGGTGTTGAATCCCAGGACAAGACCTCCCATCATTGGATGCTTCTTCCCAAGCCTCAAATTCGACCTTAGCAAGTTCAAGTTTTCGGTTGGATTCCCTCTCCGCCAGTTCGCGCTCGAGTGCGGATTTTCTTTTCTTCCAGCTTTCTTCGAGCTCTCTCTTCGCTCGTAATTCTCTTTCTTCGAGCTCTCTCTTCGCTCTTCGCTCGTAATTCTCTTTCTTCGAGCTCTCTCTTCGCTCGTAATTCTCTTTCCTCGAGCTCTCTCTTCGCTCGTAATTCTCTTTCTTCGAGCTCTCTCTTCGCTCGTAATTCTCTTTCCTCGAGCTCTCTCTTCGCTCGTAATTCTCTTTCTTCGAGCTCTCTCTTCGCTCGTAATTCTCTTTCTTCGAGCTCTCTCTTCGCTCGTAATTCTCTTTCTTCGAGCTCTCTCTTCGCTCGTAATTCTCTTTCCTCGAGCTCTCTCTTCGCTCGTAATTCTCTTTCTTCGAGCTCTCTCTTCGCTCGTAATTCTCTTTCCTCGAGCTCTCTCTTCGCTCGTAATTCTCTTTCTTCGAGCTCTCTCTTCGCTCGTAATTCTCTTTCCTCGAGCTCTCTCTTCGCTCGTAATTCTCTTTCTTCGAGCTCTCTCTTCGCTCGTAATTCTCTTTCCTCGAGCTCTCTCTTCGCTCGTAATTCTCTTTCTTCGAGCTCTCTCTTCGCTCGTAATTCTCTTTCCTCGAGCTCTCTCTTCGCTCGTAATTCTCTTTCTTCGAGCTCTCTCTTCGCTCGTAATTCTCTTTCTTCGAGCTCTCTCTTCGCTCGTAATTCTCTTTCTTCGAGCTCTCTCTTCGCTCGTAATTCTCTTTCCTCGAGCTCTCTCTTCGCTCGTAATTCTCTTTCCTCGAGCTCTCTCTTCGCTCGTAATTCTCTTTCTTCGAGCTCTCTCTTCGCTCGTAATTCTCTTTCTTCGAGCTCTCTCTTCGCTCGTAATTCTCTTTCTTCGAGCTCTCTCTTCGCTCGTAATTCTCTTTCCTCGAGCTCTCTCTTCGCTCGTAATTCTCTTTCTTCGAGCTCTCTCTTCGCTCGTAATTCTCTTTCCTCGAGCTCGAGGTTACAGAAGTCGAGGTTATTCTTTGAGTGCCAATAAAAGGCTGTAGGATAGGATCAGATGCATTCCAGCACATGTTTTGTTTAAATTTATTGCGTTTAATGAGATGGATACCAAAATTAGTTTCGGTTGATTGGCAAAAGTTGCCGAATGCATTCGGCCGAATAAAAAAAGTGCTGTTTCGGTGCATCACTAAAAATTACCAAAAAGAGGTCGAATCTTCGCTTATAAGTCGGTAACACTGAGGGACATTGTGTGAAACTTGTATGTAATTATACAAGTTGTTGGTGAATATAGGAAAGAATCACATTTACACAACACATATCTCCAGGGAAAACGTATTCAATATTTACCATTGTGATGTAATAATATTGATTTAAGCACGTGCAGACGTAAAACTAGTCCCTTGGTTATATTGTTTAAACAAAACCTCTATGTATGTTTATTATCTTGTGGATGAAGTTGCAAGTTTGTAAACTTTTTAGCGGAAATTTGACTGCAAGCAATAATTTGACGGAATATTAGAAGTAAAAATCACCTTTCTTGCTGTTTGTTGAGCGCAAATCAACGAAATAAAATAGTTGACCTTTCTACTGTTACTTGGAATTCCGTGTTTATTCCAAAGATTTGTTTCTTTAACAAAGGGCATTGTCTCAGAAAATATAATTATGGTGAAAGTTTAGAGAAGATCTTGTGGAAAATGTTATTTCTATAAAGATAAATTTGATGTTGACTATCGATTTGTTGCGAAATTTACTGGTAATTACATATCTGTGGTTCAACTGATCTTGTCCATGAATTAACGTCGCAATACCGCAAACTTCATGTGGTTTGTAAGCAATCAGGCGCCTGTGGATTAAGCGTTGACTCACAGGTCAATACACTTACAAACTGCAGAAACCGTCGTAAACATGTATAGAGTGCTCGTGTTGTACACAGTTTACACAGTTTGAAATCTGACTGATGTACAATCACTGTCATCTGACTCGATATTCAGATGTGGGCGCCTTCCTGTATGTTTTTATAGGTGTCCATGCCATTATATGTATAATGATTAGTATTGAGTGGAAAACTAGTTCTAATTTCATATGAGGTTTCAATATCGTGCTGCAGACGTTGTGTGGCGTTATTTGGCGATCACAGACAGTAAAATAGTGGCATAAGTTCATAGCTACCATCGTAACACAGGGATGAGCCGACAGTGAAATAGTGGCAAGTTCATAGCTACCATCGTAACATAGGGATGAGCCCTGCCACGGTCAGTCATGCGAACGAAAATTGTTTCCCACATTGACGTCATACGAGTAAACTTCCTCCCTTCCGCCGAAATCAGTCCATATATTCCATCTTAGCGTTGTCCCGATAAATTAACAGAGAGCTTCGTTTTCAATTCCTTGACGCTAAAAAAACATCGAGAAACCTTAAACAAAGGTCAAACGTGGGGTCAAAATAAAACTAGAAAATCATCAAATACCGAACAACGCCGATGCCGACTTCAGGGATTACGAGAACTATTATCACTGTCAGGCCGGCCGTGGCTTACCGCATTTCGCTGGCTCGCTTTCGATGCGAGGACATGGGCTCGGTAACTTGCTCGCCAGTTTAGGCCGTGCCGTGTTGCCGGTGCTAAAATAGGGCTCGCGACAAGTGGGCAAGCAGTTTCTGGAATCGAGTGTGGGTTTCGCAAGTGACGTTGTGGTCGGACATACTCCGCGAAAGGCGGCTATAAAGAGATCGCGTCAGGCGGGTCGCAGGTTATTAGCCACTGCGAGTCAGAACTTGACGTCGCCACCTGGCGAACCGGCGAAGAAGCGGAAACGCAGAAAATTGTCTGGCAAACGCAAGCGAACCAGTGACGACATTTTCGGACATTGTCGAGCATTTGCCCCTCGCTACGGTAACAGACGCGGGGTCGTATGATTTCTTGACACCTTCGAATTATGGCGGAGACCTTCTATTCGCCTTCATCCATTGGGGAAACGTGCTGCGTTGTACGTATTTCACAAGCTCGTTTTCGGCATCTTGTTACTCCTTTGCAGCCACTGAGCCACTTAAAAATTTGCACATTTCCTGCTGCGATTTCCTTTGAAGGTACTTACGAACACGCAAAATCCTCCAAAGCTGCTTCCAATTCCAGACGAGGAATGGTATGCTTTCCAGATCCCGATAGCAACGACTTCCCCATGACAAAGGAACACGTTATACTGCCGTCTTTGGCCATACTTCTGAGGTAACAAACGCTGCCACGAGCGACGGACGAAGCGTCAGCAAAAAAATGAAGTTGAAACCCAGACACGTTTTCTCCGAGTTGAAACCAACGGGGAATCTTCACGTCGTGGAGTCGAACCAAGCTGTCGCTCCACCTTTTCCAATACGAGCGAATTGTTCCATGGACTTCCTCGTCCCAACCGAGCTTCTGTCGGCACAGTTCTTGGTAAACCAGTCGAGCTTCAAGTACAACTGGTGCGACAAACCCTATAGTGGGTCAAACAGTGAATTTGTTATGGCAAGCATTCCGCGGCGGGACAGAGGTTTGTCAGGCAAATCGACATTGAACCTGAAATCATCATCAGCAACGTTCCAACCGATCCCAAGGGCTCTGCTTCCAAGGAAGAGGATGTTGATAGTGGTCGTCCACAAACTCAACTGATCTGTTCATCATGTCATATGCGACGATATCTTCACGTGAGTACTTCATTCCGAACTCTAAAGCTTCTGGGTTGCTATTCAACCAGAAGAGGAGTGATTTCACGTCATACAAACCAGCATCTAAAGACGGAAACACTTCGCCTTCATCAGTAACGATTATGTCTTCCAGTGCAGCAGGGCTACTGTGCGCACCCAACAGAAAGTTCGACGTAACTACGTTTTCACTTGACGCTTCCAGAGAAGGTCCTTTTAGTAGCCATCCCAGCGGCGTCTTTATAGCATCGGGACATTCGCGCGAGTCGAAAGCGAAGCGACTTTCCAGGCACCAATGTGCCATCGCGTTGTTGTTTCCAATCAGCAGCATCACTGAACCTCCATCGATCATCTGCAGGTCGACTCCACGCAAGTGCTCGTAACTTTGCAACCTTCCTTTGTTGGCCATCTTACCTGGTGCTACTAGGATCCTGTCCACCAGCACAACCTCTGGCAAATATAGACTTTCCCCTTCTCTTAAAGGCATAACAGCGAATGACACTGAACTTGTATCGACATCCACCGGTTCATTGGTCGTTATGGTGCACATTTTAAAGCGTACACCTGCTTCCGTTGTTGCCTGTAGCTGCTCGGCCAGCTGCCGTTCACAAAACGTCCGATTAGATCCCGAATCGAGTAGAGCATACGTTTCCACCTCACATTTCCCGTTACTGACGCGTACGGGTACAATATCGAGATAAGCGGGAGCACGTTTCAATAGTTCGGACCCGACTAGGAGTTCATGCAGTCGGCGCTCGTGCTCTGTGTAACGTTTGGTTTCTCATCCATTTGAGACCTTTCAGCCCACTTCGAGTTGTGAAGTACCGCGTGGTAATTGATGCTACGACATCCGCCCTTGCCGCACTGCGTTGCACTGCCGCAGTCGCGAACCATGTGTTGCGATCCCAGGCATCGATAGCACAGCCCCTGGCTTCGCGCGAACTTCCTTCTGTCATCATACGACTTTCTTTTGAAGTTGTTGCAGTCTTCAAGCTTGTGTGCTTTGTGACAGAACAAGCAGCACTGATTTGAACTTTTCGGAAAACTTTCGGCCTTTTGGGCTTCAGTCGTGACATTGCAAACCGCCACTCGTTGCCGTTTCGTCGCAACATTAGATGGCCGGTCTGCGGTGTTCTGAAACAAACATCTTCCAAAGATTGAATTAGCTTCACGACTTCGCTCAATTACGTAGCTAGCGAAGTCTCTAAACGTTGCGACACGACCTGTTTTGTCCTGAACGCCTAGTGAAACGGTGACCCACCTTTTCTGAAGCTTGCGTGGCAACTTCCTGGCAACTGAGGAGATGAACCCAACCGAATCCATCGCGCACGTTCCTACCATTTTTCTCTAGAGACGAGCAACAGTTGCGCAAAAGAACGGCTAGTCTTTCCAAACCCTCTGGGTCGTTATCATTCAGCTTCCGTCAGGCGACTTTCACAGCGGCGCGCGATTATGTGAGGTTGTCCATACCTCTCGTATAATTCTCGTTGAGCCATCTCATATCCCATCATTGGATTTTGATTGGCGGCATGATGTTGTATCTTATCATGTACTGGTTTGGTGCAGTGTTGCAACAAATAAATGAGTTTTAGGTCGTACGAATCGACCTTGACAGTTGTATGAAGTTGGTAACGATTGACAAAACTCCAATAATCCAGTGGATCCCCTTCGAATTTCTCGACAGTAGGTTTTGGAAGAAATCGCTCACCAACCTCCGGTTGACCACGTCGGTTACGTTGAACAGGTCATTCATCTGTTAAGTTGGGTAGTCCGTTGTATGGTGATTGTCCAGCCCAAACAGGTTCATGATATTGGCTCGGTTTTCATGGTTGCCCGGCTGTAGGCCATCGAAAATTACCGCAATCCACCTTAGGGTTTGTGGTCGGCTGTGTTTTTACGGCTCAATCTGGTTTGCTAGTACCAGAACTATCTGTAAGAGGTGTCGGAGATCCAGAAAAGCCAGGGTGTTGAATCCCAGGACAAGACCTCCCATCATTGGATGCTTCTTCCCAAGCCTCAAATTCGACCTTAGCAAGTTCAAGTTTTCGGTTGGATTCCCTCTCCGCCAGTTCGCGCTCGAGTGCGGATTTTCTTTTCTTCCAGCTTTCTTCGAGCTCTCTCTTCGCTCGTAATTCTCTTTCTTCGAGCTCTCTCTTCGCTCTTCGCTCGTAATTCTCTTTCTTCGAGCTCTCTCTTCGCTCGTAATTCTCTTTCCTCGAGCTCTCTCTTCGCTCGTAATTCTCTTTCTTCGAGCTCTCTCTTCGCTCGTAATTCTCTTTCCTCGAGCTCTCTCTTCGCTCGTAATTCTCTTTCTTCGAGCTCTCTCTTCGCTCGTAATTCTCTTTCTTCGAGCTCTCTCTTCGCTCGTAATTCTCTTTCTTCGAGCTCTCTCTTCGCTCGTAATTCTCTTTCCTCGAGCTCTCTCTTCGCTCGTAATTCTCTTTCCTCGAGCTCTCTCTTCGCTCGTAATTCTCTTTCTTCGAGCTCTCTCTTCGCTCGTAATTCTCTTTCTTCGAGCTCTCTCTTCGCTCGTAATTCTCTTTCTTCGAGCTCTCTCTTCGCTCGTAATTCTCTTTCTTCGAGCTCTCTCTTCGCTCGTAATTCTCTTTCCTCGAGCTCTCTCTTCGCTCGTAATTCTCTTTCTTCGAGCTCTCTCTTCGCTCGTAATTCTCTTTCCTCGAGCTCTCTCTTCGCTCGTAATTCTCTTTCTTCGAGCTCTCTCTTCGCTCGTAATTCTCTTTCCTCGAGCTCTCTCTTCGCTCGTAATTCTCTTTCTTCGAGCTCTCTCTTCGCTCGTAATTCTCTTTCTTCGAGCTCTCTCTTCGCTCGTAATTCTCTTTCCTCGAGCTCTCTCTTCGCTCGTAATTCTCTTTCCTCGAGCTCTCTCTTCGCTCGTAATTCTCTTTCCTCGAGCTCTCTCTTCGCTCGTAATTCTCTTTCCTCGAGCTCTCTCTTCGCTCGTAATTCTCTTTCCTCGAGCTCTCTCTTCGCTCGTAATTCTCTTTCTTCGAGCTCTCTCTTCGCTCGTAATTCTCTTTCCTCGAGCTCTCTCTTCGCTCGTAATTCTCTTTCCTCGAGCTCTCTCTTCGCTCGTAATTCTCTTTCCTCGAGCTCTCTCTTCGCTCGTAATTCTCTTTCCTCGAGCTCTCTCTTCGCTCGTAATTCTCTTTCCTCGAGCTCTCTCTTCGCTCGTAATTCTCTTTCCTCGAGCTCCAGATGTTCGGTGATACGAACTCGGGTCCATTAATATTTGAGCCGACGTACTACAGTGAGCAGCCTCAGATGTTTGTTCCACGCATTGATTCACTCTATCATCAGGGTCCTCTTTCCATCCCCCGCCCTGCTTTCAAACGATCACCTGTGACTCACACATATCAGGTCGACTTCATAATGTGACAAATTATGAACAGCACAAAGATAATATTAAAGTTTTATTCAATCGCAAAATGCACTTAAATTTCGTCCAAAATTAACTGCGAAAGTAATAAATATTGTTCGTGCATCGTTTAAATGTATTTGTCTGATACAAACGCTTTAAACACAATATCACGGACGTTCACTAAGTGGTTGATCCCAGTTACGACGACATATCTGCTGATACTTTGTGTACATTATAAGTTCGATAAATTGCTTCCTGGCGACTTCAGCATTAAACCGGGATTGAACATATAGTGCAGGAAAGTGACATAAATTTTGAGTTTGATAAAATAACACATGTTGTATGGTTGGTTTTATTAAGTACGTTGGTTCCAGCCTTTCCAGCCAGTTAATTGTGGTTATGTATGGGTGCCAGAGTTTTAGATGTATGCGCACCGATGCACAGGCTATTGCCAGGGCGATTTCCAGCATGTTTGGGGCAGTTTTACTATGGTTTTCAGGGTCATTAGTCAGGCAGCCAATTGGCAAATGGTGCTGTTGAACATGTAGCTGAAAAACTACCAATATATTGAGGTGGATTTTGTGGAAAAATGAATCACAGAAAGTATGGTCAATTTGTGATTTTCTGTTAGTCCCGACACTTGTCTAGGATTTCTGGCCAAATTTATAATCGAAATAACTACTTTAACCGCTCCTCCAGGGGCATTTTGCCCCCATGTTTGACAATTTTTTGCGAAAAATGTGTAGGTTTGTTTTGTGAAAAAATGAATCACAGAAAGTAACCTCCATTTGCAACAAAGTAAAGTCACTAACCCTCCTCTACACAATGCATTCAGAATTAGATGTCTGATAAGTGTTTATGCCCCCCCCCAGGGATTTTTGGGGTTTAATTGTGAGATACGGTTATAAAAATTAAAAAAAAATTCGTGAAAAATTAGTTTTCTGAGGTGTTCTGTTTTAACTACACGTATGTTTACACAGCTTTTATATATGTAATATATTTGCTATACTTGTAATACAAAGCTACACCTGCTCATACAAGAATGGCCGAACAACAAACAGAACAAGCTGATCCACAAAATATCCATACCGAGGTGAGCTTGTTGTTCTTGGATATCGAGATATTTGTAGGAAAACATGGGTTCTGTCGTCTATCAGCATTGACATTATTGGGTGTGAACGTTTGATTTTCGATATTACAGAATGTTCACATCGGTGACGTACAACAACAAAATGTACAACAGCAAACTGTACAACAACAAAATGTGCAAAACCAGACTGTGGTGCAACATATTTACAACCAACCAGCAGCGTCATCAGCTAACACTGAATCAAATGCTCCAACAACTTCCAAAGCCGGTGTTCGACAAGGTACTGATTCCTTTTGACAGCATACAAGCAGAAAGATATATTTTGTTTTCATTCAACACATTAATTGTCAGATTGTTTGTTTTTTACAATTTTACACTTTTCACAGGAACTACAAATAATTTATTTGTAGCACAACAGGTAGATATTATCAGGACTACCTTAAAATACGTTGAAATGTATGCAAGCTAATGTGGGTTTTAAAACAGAATCCTCTTTGTGGGTGTCACGTTCCGTTTTAACGGTTACGCAAAAGATGGGTCTGACTATTGGAAGTTCCTTAACAGCAACGCACTTGTACCCTGATCAGCAATAAACCTTTTCCTACACCTTTATTGTCTTATTCAAATAGAATCAACACACAAAATACGATTACTTACAGACGTAGTAACACGGTTATAAATTTAACCAATACACTGAACTACACTTTTGTTACTACACATACGCTAAATGCTTTTACGTGTAAACTTTTACCAGCGAAGGTTTGTACTAAAATGAATTGTTTTAGAAAACAGAGTGCTACTTATATCGTTTGGGTAACATTGACTGGGGTCAAAGCGTTAACTTTTTTCCCAGCAGTATCAACAATGGTGGCTGCAGCAAGTAACGGGCGACGCGATAAAACTGGCACATTCGGGACGAAAACAAAAGAAAGGAGGGTGCGAAGCGGCCGTTCGAAACAAAAGATTTGATACGCACAATAAACGTCCGGTGGTTGCGAGATATCGTCGCATGGGAATTAGGCCATAGACTATCGCATTAGGTCGATCTATAATACATTTGTGACAGTGGGATTCAATCACAACCTTCAGAAATAATGTGACGTCCATCGTTTATTGGTTGAATGTCACGCATGAGTCCAAGAAAGTTGTTTTTATGTTGTGTAGGGAGTCGTCTGTTAAATTCCAAGGAATATATTGTGCAGTGAATGAACGAGTCCGTGCACAAATTCGGGATGACGGCAGTGTAGAATGGGTGAAACACAGAACATCAGAAACAAAACAGCAATGTGCTAGAGGCGACAAAAAGTGGCACAGTTGAGATTTTTGTCAAGTTTCTAAACACACTGAGGATATAGCTTAGCGTACAAAACAAAATCACAATTGTCAATACAGTCACGTGGTTTATCAAACTAACATAACACAAGTGTCAAATGACATTCAAATCACTGCAAAAAATCTTCCCTAAAATATCGACCACGATTTGTGCGACAAAGAAATTCTATGATGTAATCACACATGTCAAACACACACACAAAATATCAACATTTGTTGAACAGACTGTAACAGTTTACTAAATAGGAACACTAATTAATTGCAATCAGTCATAAATTCTCAGAAGAAAGGGACTGAGCAACACTGCAGGAAATATAAACATGTTGTATTAATTGAAGACGTCTCAGCAACAAAAGAAACCTTAGAACAGATGTATTTTTTTTTTGTCGGATATGTAACGACTCCATCAGCAGAAGACGATATTCGTCTCTTTGTGGGTCGTTGAACTTCACTTTGCTGGATGCCCGAACAAATTATTGCAATACAATTGGCGTCACGTACACGGGACATTGTGACGCATTAACTAAAACTTGTTCTAATTTTATCTGAGCAATCGAACAAAAACTAAAGGAATTTCCCCCAGGTCCAATTCACATTAGATGCGGGATTATTTCACGTTATTCAAAACTACTTACGATTCCATACGAGTAATTGTCGGTAAACCACCTGATAACTTTACCAACGCTGCTTGGAATCGCGCATTGTCGTTGTGATTTAGGCACGAATACGGGATGGCACGAAACAAACACTTGTTTATCTCATGAATAAGAATATTATAGTGGGGATTATGTCGCTACAGCGAATACCTTGGTTCTTAATCAAATCCCCATTTGATCAGTGCTTGCTCATCCTTTGCTTGTGTTTTCCTAGCAAGCAACCTCTGTACCATTCTTCCCACATAATTAACTCGCTACCAGAAATGTAGGAAATATTTGATGATCTCCACAGACCAGTTGTTAGTAAGGGGAAGAACCTGGGACTCCATGATGAGCAAACCTCGATAAGTTTAGCGAGCTCGCAAAAGTTGGGTTAAATTCATGATTGTTTACCACACATGTGCAGGTTATAAACACGCAACTCGTATACAGAAACATTTTACGTTTTTTCACTGTGTAGTGGATTGCTTTGGTTCAACTCAATCACGGATAGAGATTCATTATAAATCTTTTACGTCAAGAGTAACTCGACCATCCCCTGTAAAATTAAACTAGGACATACTTAGGTTGGTGTTGAATCCGCTTCGTGATTTTTCAGATGAAAAACTCCAACAGGCAGTTGATGAATTTAAACGACATCAGTTGGAAAATCTCGATCCAGATGTGATTCCATTTAGTCATAAGTTTAACAAAGCCGACATTCCTGAGGTAAATCCAATCCTAATGAAAAAAGATATTTATAAGGGACTTGATGCTGAAACGCCAGAAGTTTACAAACCTTTAACTGTAGAAAGGAATGTAAATTTAACTGGTGGCAAAGAGGTCAAAATAAAAGATCTTGTTTCAAACTTTAAAACAAGCAAAGGTAAAGGATCTTTCATCTCATTCTACGGCCCTGCTGGTTGTGGAAAAACATCAATTTCAAAAAGAATATCCAGACATTTAAGAAACTCACACTTGGTGCTTAATCTTTGCTTCAAGGATATAAACTATGGTGATGACAAACTAACTCTTCAGCAGCTCTTGCTTGACAGACAGTTCCCTGATGTGGAACAATCTGTCCTTGATGCTACTTTTCAATGGATAAGAAAGAACCAGGCCAAATGTGCAATAGTATGTGATGGTTTGGATCAGGCCACATGGTCAGTAGCAGACATGAAGTCAGTTAGTGCAAGTTACGATACAACATCGAAAGTTCAACAGCTAATTGCAAATCTCTGTGGCAAAAAGTTACTTAGAAAGTCTGCATTGATTTTTACATCTCGTCCCCATTCCCTGCTCTCGATTCCTCTAGATCTTCGACCGCAACAAACCATTTATGTCCACGATCTTTCTGCTGACGACATGAGAAAGTTGTTTGATTTCTATGCTGCAGAAGAGGCCAAGAAACTGTGGAAATCGTTTGAAACTAAATCCCCACAAGTACTTAACTTTTGCCATAATCCATTGCTTTTGCAGTTTGTAGTTTATGCTGGTTTATTTGGGCCCACAAACCACATTCACACACTTACAGACATATTTGAAGCTGTCCTAGAACAACTTAGTGACACTCAACATGCCAAGGGGGATGACATAGAAAAATTAAGAAATCCCCTTGGCAAAATGGCATACGACGGAATGAAACGTAAAACGGTCATGTTCACACAAGCTGACCTCCTAGATGTTGGTTTGGAGGATATAAACGTGCAGGATGTGGTAATAAAAATGGCCAAATCCTCCTGGCATTAGAGTCGCAAGGTTTTTGACGGGAAAAATGCGATCTTCTATTATATGCACCAATTGCTCCAGGAATATTTCGCAGCCTATTACATTTCTATGCTCATGCCTGAAGAAGAATTCGACCAATTCGTCGATAAGTTGGTGAAAGAATCTCACTGGGGCCCAACACGTCGTTTTGTCTGCGGTATTATGCTCGGTAACATATCTGGTATGTACAACACGTTAAGCCCAATCTTTCTCATTTACTAACCATTATTTCCTTTTTGATTCCTGCGCCATCCAACAAAGCTTCTGGAAGTGACCGTGCTGAATACACTTCGGAATCTGATACAGCCAACAGTGCTACAAGCCATGCATCAACTTTCAGGCTTCAAGAAATACGTCAGTTGTATACTTGCTTATCAAATATTTCTTTTCGTATAATATTGATGATGGCAAATAATGTACACATATTTCTTGTTATCATCGGAACTCACGGACTCATTCAATTTCGTAATATTTGGATCTAAGTATTTGTTGAATTTTTTTTATAAGTAGTATGTCATGCTTCTGGTGCACACATTGTTTTGCAGCTTCTGAAAGGACTCCAATAACTGAGGGATCCACTTCACCAGACACACCTAGTGTGGCAACAACTTCTAAACATCATCATGCCAATGACTTGCAAGAAAATGGTGATGAGTTCTACAATTTTACCATATTATGCAATTAGAAAATCACTCACGAAACTTTTGTTTGTGTATATTTTTCTTCTTTTCATTTATTTTCATTCTGCAACAGAAAAACAAAGTGGATCTCCAAGATCTTCAGGTTTTAAAAAACAACCAAATGCAGAAAAAGGTCTTTCCTCATACACAAGGTTGAAATAAAATGTAATAAATTTTAATTCACAGCTTCTGATAACTGTTCATCAAGAAACTCTGCTACATCAACGGCTAACATTGATGACCATCATCGAGAAGAAGGTAATTTATATCACAATTCATCATTTGCAAAATCCACAGTAATCCTGTTCGTTTCACTGTCGTGGTTTGTGTTCACTTGAAAATCAAAATGCAAACATTTTTTCATTTATAGTCAAAACCATTTTTTGTGTCTAATGGTTGTGATTGATAGTTCTTGACTGTTTTAACGCAAATTAATCTTTGCAGTTACCTTGTGTTGTAGACTGCACTCATTTTTATGTGAGTAGGTAGTGATTGACAGTCTTTGATTGTGTTAGTTAAAAATGACAATTTGCAGTTACCTTGTGTTGTAAACTGCACTCATTTTTATGTGACCAGGTAGTGATTGACAGTCTTTGATTGTGTTAGCTAAAAATGACAATTTGCAGTTATCTTCTGTTGTAAACTGCACTCATTTTTATGTGAGTAGGTAGTGATTGACAGTCTTTGATTGTGTTAGTTAAAAATGACAATTTGCAGTTACCTTGTGTTGTAAACTGCACTCATTTTTATGTGACCAGGTAGTGATTGACAGTCTTTGATTGTGTTAGCTAAAAATGACAATTTGCAGTTACATTATGTTGTAAACTGCCATAATTTTTTTGTGAGTAGGTAGTGATTGACAGTCTTTGATTGTATTAGGTAAAAATGACAATTTGCAGTTATCTTGTGTTGTAAACTGTTATAATTTTTATGTGACCAGGTAGTGATTGACAGTCTTTGATTGTGTTAGCTAAAAATGACAATTTGCAGTTATCTTCTGTTGTAAACTGCACTCATTTTTATGTGAGTAGGTAGTGATTGACAGTCTTTGATTGTGTTAGCTAAAAATAACAATTTGCAGTTATCTTGTGTTGTAAACTGCACTCATTTATATGTGAGTAGGTAGTGATTGACAGTCTTTGATTGTGTTAGGTAAAAATGACAATTTGCTGTTACCTTATGTTGTAAACTGCCATAATTTTTTTGTGAGTAGGTAGTGATTGACAGTCTTTGATTGTATTAGGTAAAAATGACAATTTGCAGTTATGTTGTGTTGTAAACTGTTATAATTTTTATGTGAGTAGGTAGTGATTGACAGTCTTTGATTGTTTTAGGTAAAAATGACTACTTGCAGTTACTTTGTGTTGTAGACTGCACTCATTTTTATGTGAGTAGGTAGTTTTTGACAGTCTTTGATTGTGTCAGCTAAAAATGACAATTTGCAGTTACCTTGTGTTGTAAACTGCACTCATTTTTATGTGAGTAGGTAGTTTTTGACAGTCTTTGATTGTGTCAGCTAAAAATGACAATTTGCAGTTACCTTGTGTTGTAAACTGCACTCATTTTTATGTGAGTAGGTAGTTTTTGACAGTCTTTGATTGTGTCAGCTAAAAATGACAATTTGCAGTTACCTTGTGTTGTAGACTGCACTCATTTTTATGTGAGTAGGTAGTGATTGACAGTCTTTGATTGTGTTATAAGCTCTATGGAAATTTGTTTGGGCCCATGAGCAAAATTTGTAAGTAGTAAATAGGTGGTTGGGCCATGTGACCAAATATGGAAGTGACGCAAATGACACAGGCCGAGTACAATGTATTTGGGCCATGTGACCAATATGGAAGTGACGCAAATGACGCAGGCCGAGTACTTGGCCAAAACGGCTGAATTTTTGGGCCATCAAAATAGGTGGTCCTTAACTGACCTTGGCCAAGTAATTTTTTGGCCATGTAATAACTGCAGCAGGGTTTGGTAGCTTTTTGCGTAGTGAACAGCAGTTTTTTTAATTAATTTAACGCGCATAAGCACGGTGTTTAAATGAATGTCCTCAGTTACTCACAGCCTCCGTAAATCGCTTTTATTGTGAATATATTTCTTTTTTGATGGGTAGTAAGGCTCGTTTTATTACTTTGCAAGTGGATTATATGCCTTTCTCATCCTTTTATGCATGGAAGTTACGTTGAACTGCAGTTTAGAATTGTAACCTTTTAATTTTGTGCATAAATTGAGCTTAGAAAATGGAAAAAAGTGCTGTGGATGCATTGATAACCAAATGAAAGTTTTTGCATGTTCATGCAATATTTGGTGGTACAAATTGGTGAACACAATAGCTTTTTCCACAGTCTAGATAACTGCATCAGATTAGGTAACCAATAGATTTGGAGATGAAACACATCCAATGATTTTTTTGTGTCATTTTCCCAGATCCACAGCTGGCACAGTGACCAATTGTTGTTGAGTCGCCCAATCGAGATGTTGTCCAAACTCCACTGCGATATTTGTCAGCAGCAGCGTAATGTGTTAAACGGTGTCGACGTACGCCTTCGTCTCACGCGTGGCAAAGATCAATTCGCCGTCATGGCGGCCGCCGACGCCAATCTGAAAATCAAAGTTATCGATGTTCGATTATTCGTTCGCAAAGTGAAGCCCTCAGCATCACTTTGTCGCATCAGAAAACGCTGCAATCTCACTCGGCCGTGTGCCCACTGCGTCGTTCGGAAGTTCGCGTATTTACGATCGCCGGCGGGAGTTAAACGACCGTATGCCATACACTCGTGACCCGGGCAGTTCCTGTCAGGGTGGTCTTGGGCTTTATGGACGGCGCCGCTTACAACGGTGCTTGGGAACGAAATCCATTTGAGTTCAAGCAACATTAATCACTTATCGTTACACGTGGGCGGACGTACACAACCGGTAAAAGCATTCCAACCGGATTTTCAAAACGGCCGATACAGTAGAAGCTATTTATCGCTGTTTACTGGGACAAACACTACACGAATCAATCAAACGGGATAACATACTGCTCGTACCCGCGCGGCTACTGCCTTATCTGTGTGGATCTGACGCCCGATCACAGCGACTTGGCAACGTTTGACCTCATGCATCTCGGGTCGGACGATTTAAAATGGTTCTGGCAGCCCCGGTGGATGTAATTGCTTTTTGCGAATGCGACAATATTGTGGAGGTGGACCGCTATCGAAACGTGATTACAGATTTTGCCCCGTGAACGCATTTACGAATTACAAATTGGCGCTTTGCTTGCACGTGACCCCGTGACGTCGCGCGTCTTTCGTGGTGTTTACGCACGAGACGAACTTGCGACAATACGTCATCAACCCCCGTCATTGTATATTGTTAACAGCGACCTGTCTTTTCGATCTGGCGCCAATTCGCTTGTATTATATTTTGACACTTTCGCAAGACCGCAGTATTTTCTGGATTTTAGAGCTTTTTGACGGGTTCACACGTCGCTGAAGCTGTGGCAATTATATATGAAAGTTGTCCAGAGCCCTTTTTCGATTACCTGTGGGCCGTATTGTATTTTTTTCGCGTTGCTACGCGAGCGCGGCTACAAACAGCATAAAATCGTTGACATTTATTTGCATGACTTATATAGAAATGATTTAATTGTGGAGCGTTTTGTGGCTAACACACGGGAACGAGCGTGAGGTTTGAACTCACGACCCTGGGCTAACCAGGCCCAACGCTCTCCCAACTAAGCTACAGGAGCTCGGCAGTTTCACGGGATATATTGTGGCCAAGGTACACTGGTGCGCAAGCGCACAACTTGTCAGGCAACCTTCACATGTACGCAGGTAGCCTATACCACTATAATCATCATTTATAAAAATTCATGGTAGTTGTCACAAAAATTCAAGGCTTAACAATATGCTATTCACAAACCCACATGTCTTTTCGCGACCACGACTGCTCCGTGTTCTTCTCCGCCGGGCCGCCCCACACCCAATTGACCAACTTTCTTGCTTACCATATTTACGACAAATGCGCGAGGAAAAGATTGCGCCCAACATATATGAACAATATATAGACTGCGCAACGGTTTAAAAAGAGAAGAACGTACACAAAAAAAAATATAATAGAATTTAGCCGCAAAACGCGCGCGCTCAGAGCAAACGAGGACTTGTAGAAACACCATCGGAGAGATCGACATGTTTAGCGTAGAAGTAATTTAACCCCTTACGTTCCACATGGCGTGTGAACACGTTCTGATTAACGACTTGAAAATTCACAATTCCCTTTACGTGGGCGGCCGGTTTTTTCTAGAAAGCGCCATTACAGAGTGACCGCAAAATACAATTTTTAATTTCCCTAATCCGCGTCAGCAGTGGTGATCGCGCGCACAGCAGCAGTCGCCTTGCACGATATGCCCCAGTGACGTCATGTCTTCGTCACATCGCTTACGATGCGTTTCGCACGATTTCGCAGGATATGGTATTTTTCAATAAGAAAACAAAATTCGTTTCGAAGCGGACCGAATTGTACCCGATCACGGGATGTTTTGCGACAGAAAATCACTTTGCAGTGTTTCGTATGGGTGTGTGACCAGTTCTGAGCGCCTGGTTTACTTTGGCTTCTACTAGGGGGGAGCGATTAAAGCGATCACGCATCAGCCGCGCCGCTTTGTCCTGTATTTGACCTAGGTAATCAATAACCCACAAAGCGGTCTATCAGCTCTTGTGGTTGACCTGTTGTGACGAAACATTCCCCTTGCTTGAATCCAGGTACCTCGCTGCACACGGCAACGCTGAGAGGAATGCATTCCGTTTTATCAGCCTCGAAGTCATAGCAAATCACAAATGGGTAAAAGCGCTGCAGTGGTGATACGTTAATGCCGCACAGTTGCAAGCGTTCGAAAATCGTCTGCCTCACACACGCGAAACTTCACGTGTGACAAGAGAACACGTTTACTGATGTTGCGCGCACCCGGCGCTTGTAGCTCGTAGACGTTGATATTTAAATCAAACAACGCTTCGATTTGGGTTAGAGCGCCCACGTGGGAAGTTATCAACACATTTTTCGCCTGTGAATTTCCGACATAACTCGGTGGCGATGCGACCAAAGCCACCGCCCTGTGCCATCTTCAGGTGCGATACATCGAAAAAGACAAAGATTGTCTGTAATCGGTCGACCGTCAGTCGTTTGATGGAATGTGATGAGACCCGTGTTGAGCTTAAGACACCTCGGTAAATTGATTGGATTTCCTATCCAGGCGTGTGGTGTGTAATAAACGGATAAAGCAAGGTTTGTCAACGCTTCAACTTTCCATTTTGAATCGGGACGCTTTTGTCTGATGATTTCCAAATGATCTGCTCCAGCGAGCTTTTGAAAGAACTCGAAAAGTCATCCCGCGAGCGGATCAGAAAAGGTGTGGGGAAAAGTATTGCATTGTTGTCCGACGCGTAAATATCGCCGTTCCCCAGAATGGTTTCTAACGTGAAACCGAAACTAACCGAAGCTGTCTGCTGGCGGTTGCTCGCCGGAAACATATAATTGTCGGTTCGAACCGCCTCCTGTTTGCAAACATCAGCCAATGAGAAACCATGTCAGTCAATTGCACGCCAGAGCTGACTTTATAAACGCACCTACTTTCACCGTTGATCACTGGTAAATTTTGCTGGCTAGTGTGTTGGGTTCGCCTGCGCAAGAATCGGTTTTACAAACGAGATCTTTTATCGGTCGGTAAAATACACTTAATCCTCATCAATCGCTAATGTACGCGTTGTAACTTCCCGTTTGCCCGGCGCCACTGGATCGGCGAACTCCGGTGAGTTAAGAATGCCCAAGTCACGCAAGATCTCATCAATTACATCCGACCCGGCGTACATTGTATCGATTGTGTTAAGGTCACTGCAAAAGTTAATTGGTAACATCTGTGTGCCGGGGTCATTAGACAACTCGAGAGCTTTACCTCAGTGTAATTTGACTACAGGTGTCGGTCCCCGGTGCCGCACTGTCAGGCGTCAACGGGCAAACTCGAAATCCTTTCGCTGCGCCCACGCCCCCAATGTGTTACAAAGAGGAAACAGGAAAATCACGATCAACTTACATCGATCGCTTATGCGCTCAAGCGCGAACAAATTAAACGTACCTCTTGCCACAGGTCTCGCAAATCGCACAGCGGTTACATTGATTTTCATGTGATATGACCTCATCGGTTTTGGCAAAATGCATGTCACGAAATCCGCCATGAAATCTTACACGCATGTTTTTTGCAAGACTGGAAAACAGAGAGTATCTGTGGGTGTCTCCGTAAGACAATTTTCTATTTAATATGCGAAACGGAAAGAATACTCTTTCCTGTCTCCCAATCGGAAAGAGAGTCTCGGAGATAGGAAGGAAGTCTCTGAGATTCTCCCCTCTGTTACCTATATACTACTTTCGTAAAATCCCGATTAAGGTTCAGATGAGTCCGTATTCATAAACCCCGATTAAATCTGATCGTTGATCAGTAAGGCGTGTTTTGACCTAAGAAGATGAATCAAGCGATTTGTCGGTAATTTTAGCAAAAAAACTCCCAGTTTGCTCAATTGCGCCACATAGCGTTAGGTTGTCTGCGCGACGGTGACAACAAGGTCATAAGCAAGGTCAAAGGTTTTGTTTACTTTCTTGAGCGGCGGTGGAACTATTTGTGGCTTATTTTGAAAACAGTTGGCAGTAGGTCATTATTTATTTTTATTATTTTTATTATATGTAACTGTATTTCTGACATTGCCGGAATATTAACTGGCAATAATGCAATAATTTTAACAGGGTCATTTTTGCTTCGAAAAGTAGCATTTTGTCTGTAGTCAAACATGAAAAAAACATGAACAGTTTTCCAAAATAAAATAAAATATTGGTGTTGCTAGTCACAAACTACATTGGCAACATATAAAATAAAAAATGATATGTACAATAAACTAAAAAAAGGCATGGGAGACCAAATAATTTGATGGAAACATGTTTGAACAAGTAAGAACAAGCATTATGCAAACATAAAACTGTGATTTAATTTGTGTTAGGTGAGTGGTAAATGTGTGGCGAGGGCTCTGGATAAACTGTGGCTGGAATAAGAAATAATCAACTATTTCTTGACCAGCTTTTAACTATCATGATATACACAGTAATGTTTCATGCAACTGCATGATTGGCAGGGTTGCCCCACTGTGCAGGTCCTTACTTGGCGATCACATCTATCGTATGCTGGTAGGGATCCCCCTATCCCCCTAGGTTGCCTGGCAAGTTATGCGTTTGCACACCAGTGTACATTGGCCACAATATGCATATATATCCTGTGAAACTGCCGAGCTCCTGTAGCTCAGTTGGTAGAGTGTTGGGCCTGGTTAGCCCACGGTCGTGTGCACAAACCTCACCGGGAGTTTGATTTTTCACATCTCGCTTAGACTTGTCGGGAAAAAGTGGCTGATCCTGCTGGGCTGCAAAGCCTGTAAATCTTATTATCATGATATACAGCACCAGAATTATTACTTTTTCTTTGTAGTTGTGTTACATGCTTCAGTTAATCAGAGTCGGATTGATGTTGGATTTCCCCCTTCTTGAAAATATTAAATTAGTCAACTAAATTGTTTTCATACAAAATAAAATGGTTCAAATGTTTAAAAATTGTTGCCAGTGATTTTTAAGCTTGTTGTGTTTTAAAATTTTCTTAAAAAGGAAATAAAGCAGTCAGTCCGATCCTATGTCCTTGTAGGATTTTAACTTGAATTCAAGTTGAAACACTCCTCGCAAACAAACTATTAGCAATAGTATTGTTGTGTTTGTATTATTCAACATTATTTGCAATATCACACAAGTTTAGATGTATGTGGAATGTTCCCCATCCCCTCATTGTGTTAATTAAACCCAACTCATGACAATCTGGGGAGCTTGTTATAAACAGACTTTATACTGAACTGTAGCAATATTATTATCTACCTATCATCTTAACATGTTATGTATTTGCTATATAACACATGTGTTTTAACAGATAGAGAAACCAGCACTGCTGAACATGAATTTGAGGCAACCAGGATTCCAGCAGTTACTGAAACACCCCAAAAGTCTGGTAATAAAAAATCAAGATTTGGAATCTTAAGTACTTATTACATTTTTGAGTGACTCCCAATTAGTGAGAAAATTCAATTTTATTTTGCTTGAAAAGAACTTAAAACATGTATATCAAAGGTTTAGTAATAGGTTTGCAGGCTTCAGAGCCCAGGCATTGTAGCCTTACTGGATCAGCTCCCAGTGAGGTTGCTTAATTTCGCTCCGACTTGTCCGGAAAAAGTGGCTGATCCAGCTAGGCTGCAATGCCTGGGCTGCCAAGCATTTAAACCTAATGATCTTAATACGATAGCTGTTTTACTGCATTGTTAAGCCTGTACATGCCAGATTGGAAAGTTGGTTATTTGAGCGGAGGATTGTTTTTTGGGCGATTGTTAATTGCGCTGGTGATCGAAATGATTTTTGTATGTTAATGCATCAGCACGACATTTTTTCCAATCTGGTGTACAGTGCATATACAATAAAAATGCATTATAAAATGACATTGGCAGCAATAAAACCATAATGGGCAGCGATATAACGAAACTAGGAAGAAATGATGGGAGAATTCAAAGGTTGGTCACAGACAACCCAACCAGATCAAAATATCGCATTTTGTTACAAGTCCAAATACACAAGAAAGAAAGTGTACATGTAAACAGTTGTCATTGCTGTCAGTCGTAAACCTGTAAGTCGTAACTTTATTGATGGAAGTAAATTACTCAGAAACCTCTCCTTTGTCGTTTGCATTTAAAATTGCCACAACTACGTAAAAAAGAAAAAAAAAATTATTCAGGGACAATTACATCACTGCTTCCATGTACTGTTGACAACATTACATTGTATTTTACCCTTTTTACTTGAGTAAGTTAGATGTGGAAATACCATGTAACATATGTGTTTTAACAGATAGTGGAACCAGCACTGCTGAACATGAATTTGAGTCAACCAGGATTCCAGCAGCTGAAACACCAACAAACACTGGTAACTAAAGATGTTTTTGGAAGACAGTTTACTTTTTTCAATACAAGTGACTTGCCCAACATTAATATACCTATTCACCCATATTAATTTGGATTTATTGTTATGGAAAGTGGTGTTTATGCGAATATTAATCTAAACCCAACTTAAATCCAGACTCAAACCTTGGCGCAAGTTTGACAAAACTGTGATTTTCAGCGTCTCGCTCATGTTAAGATATATTTGAAGCATCTTGGTTGTCAAGCTATTGTAAACTAACGACTGCTGAATCGTAGGTTCGCAAATGCTGCATTTCGACATGCTGGTTTTAATGTTGTTGGGATATCGCAGAATTCTTTAGTGTCGTTATATTATTGTGATATTTGTGGATGTGTCAACGTTTCACGAAAGTTGATAACCATTGACCTATGTATTATATGTGCATACAAAATAACCTAACCTTGACATCAGTAAATCAGAGACAGAGTGATCCTGGCGTCATTTTTTTTGAAAATGTTAAATTATGTGACCAGATTTTTGTTGCACGAAATGAAATTGTTTAAACGATTGAACATTGTTGCCCGTATTATAATAATTTATTATAAAGCAGACAAAGCAGTCAGTTCGATCCTATGTCCTTGTAGGATTTTAACTTGAATTCGGGTTGAAAGACTCCTCGCAAACAAACAATTAGCAACAGTATTGTTGTGTTTGTATTATTCAACATTATTTGCAATATCACACAAGTTTTAATGTATGTGGAATGTTCCTCATCCCCTCACTGTGTTAATTAAACCCAACTCATGACAATCTGGGGAGCTTGTTATAAACAGACTTTATACTGAACTGTAGCAATATTATTATCTGCTTGTTTTCACAACTATCATCTTAACATGTTATGTATTTGCTATGTAACACATGTGTTTTAACAGATAGAGGAACCAGCACTGCTGAACATGAATTTGAGGCAACCAGGACTCCAGCAGTTACTGAAACACCCAAAAAACTAGGTGATAAAAATCTAGCTAGGTTGCAATGCTCTGTAGCCTGTAAACCTACTGATTTTGATATGATAACAGTGATCCCCAAGTAAGGACCTGCATAGTGGGGCGATCCTTCTAATCACGTGATTGCATGAAATATCACTCCATTGTTAAATGTGCACATTTACAAATAATATGCAAAATAAAATGACATGGGCACCAATTAAACCATAACAGCCACTGATAAAATGAAACTAGACAGTTGGGGGGGAAGTCAGAGGTTGGTCAGGGACGACCCAACCAGACCTTACACTGATTATCGCATGTTAAGTCTAAATTATATATGAAAGCGGTTATTTGTGGTTCAGCTGTTGAAGGAAAATAACCCTTAGAAAATATAAATATGTTCAAAGTGCGCCACGTAACCAGAAATTGGATTTCAGCTGGGGTTGTCATTGGGTCGTGGTTGCCATTCTTTGTTCCTTCTCATACAGATTACTTTGTGTCTAAATTGTAACACATGTTTTTTAACAGCTAATGAAATCACCAGGACTGCTGCAGATGAACTTGAAGCATCCAGAATATCTCAAGTTGATGCTAAAGCTCAAAGACAAGGTAGAGTATTTAAATTCTACATTCACGTACATGTTATAGACTGTGAAAGTAATTTACAGCGATCCGCCACCATCCACACTTGAGGAACAAAAGCATGGTTGTTGGTTACTTGAATAACAACCCTTTTCCTGCACAAAATATTTTGCAGTATTTATTATGTCCACTGAAATCGTAACAGCAAATAACAGAGCTATATGTGAAAGGTACTGCCCTTAATGAACAGGATTGTTTTCTTGTTAAACTTGTCTGTCCCATGGCAGGCATTGCCTTCCAGTCAGTTAGTTGGTCGTCGCCATGTACTGATGATGAGTACTGAAGTGATGGAAACATCAGATATTAGTTCTCCTAAATATCAGCACCATCTTAAGATTTCACATATATATTTGTTCTACCGTATTTACTCGATTGTAAACCGCCCTCGACTGTAAGTCACAAGTAAACGTCATAGTGTTTAGTGCAGTACAACAAATATTGTCACCAAATCTGTCGTTGAACATTGTTACGCTGGAAACCAACTATGATCAAACGTATCTGTACGAAGGGGGTTAAAAGGTTAAATTTAATGAACGCAGAACGGAAGACCAAATATCAGTGCGTCAAATATTACTACTACTGCAAAGTTAGTATTTGTAAATAGTGCATACCAGCAGGATACCGACACAAACCTTTCAAATATTATGGTGGTAATAAATGGTTGTGAAGCAATAAGATATAAATAATCACAAGTGTTAAACTGTGACCTTCCACTGCTTACTGTAAGTTATATGTGTGGAAAAACACGCAAGCTTAAATATTTCTTACATTCAAATACTTGGCTACTATTTTCATCGCAAATCTTGGTCTTGTTTGTTTTTTAGTCGAACGTGGGGAAAAGCTGTTGAAGAAACTTTCCGAATTCCTCCAAGAAGAAGGTGGAGGGGTTTTTAGTAGAGAGAAACTACGAGGTTTGTGTTTATTTCCAGTTTGATGCGTGATTGTAAATATAACTGTTACGTCACGCTTGATATTATGACGTAACACTCTCATTGTCTCCATAGAATTGAAAGTGAACGAAATGTTTTTAGTTTGAGTTGAAAGTTTTGATGGAAGGATATTTTTGTCGGATCCTTCATGTTTGTTTTAATAAACTTGTTTCAGATTTCCTCGTGGATTTACAGGAAGTTGACAAAAAATACAGGAATAAAATCGCCCTCTCTTGTCCTGGGGCGTTGAATTTATTCGCAATCCCACTGAAGATTTCGGATGTTTTCGCTCTCGCGGATTTCCTCCCTCGGATTCGAAAACCCGGTTTGGAGCTGGGGTTAAGGGGATGCGAACTTAATTCCGAAACTTTCAACATTATTTGTGAAGCGATTATGAAGATGGAATACAAGGTTTGTTTGTGAATAAATATTTATCCGAAATACTTTCATAAAACTTTACTTTTTGTTAAAAAATAAAACATGGAGTTAATTTTAATCCGGTTTTAAGTAAAATTTTTTTAAAGTTTGAAACCAAGATTTCCGACCAATCTTTATATTTTAAATAGTTGGGATTTCTCGACCTGAGTGCAAACAATTTTAAAGAAATCGAAGTTGGAAATATTTGTCGGATTCTCCCTAAAGTGGATAAGTTGTGGCTGCGTGGGTGCGGAATCGGTTCCGAATCTATTCGAATCCTGAGGGAAGAGATCGGAAAACTGGAATACCCGGTAAGTATTCTGTTTAATTTAAATAAAAACATTTTGTTAATTTTAATGAAATTAAAAGTTTTGTGATTTTTTTCAGCCGAAAGTTGTGGGTTTGGATCATCAGTAAACATTCGTTCCTCTCATCCGATGGAATCTCTAGTGGTCCGGATCAAATCAAAACCCGGGGATCTCCCAGAATTAATTTTTGTGTTTTTATGAATTGTCGAAATGAAAGATTTCATTGTGAATAAAATTATGATCAAATATATTGTTGCGACCTATTATGTCAAATATGAGTCTCGAATTTGGTCTTAACAATATTATTTATGATCGATGGGAATCCTATTTGATTAGCGCATTTGACATTAGATCGCACGTGAGTTCTAATTGTTGTGTTTTCCTAACCTGACTTTACTTAACTCTCGATGCAAACACTACACCAATATTTATTTACCACGAACAATTTTGGATACGAAATTAACATGCGCAATTATACCAACGCCAAACTGAGTGAATTTACGCCCAAACGTCCAGACAGAATTGAACAAAACCGAATTACAAAATAGTAACCACTAACTCGCGCACACTGCAAACCACGCACACTCAATTTATAAAGCGAGAATACAAAAGACCAACGATCAGCGGACAGTTTAACAAAGACAGGTCGTTTGAAAGACGATACAGGACAGTCACACAAGAAAACGTCTAGCGTCTTTAAAAACGCCTTTCATCTCTTATAGCTACCACACCAAACATTTCAAACTGGCCACTCAAATCACTTGACAACGCAACAGTTGCTTTAAAACTACACAAGTCTTAACATTAATATGACACCAAAACAGTTGAGAAACAGTTGGAAAGGACACATAGGACACAAATCACGTGAATACACAACCGTTGCTAACGCTACAGTTTGAAATGAACACGCCTGGCAAGACGACCTACTTATGACTTTACCCAACCCAATGATGAGAAATTCCGAACAATGACTTACTGGCCATGCAACCTACTTCCATAAATGCACATTGTTATGTAACGTAAAATTACGTTACATTATTTCCCCCTTTTGAAATGGGACAGTTTATAGTCGTGGCACACCACCTTTGTAAGTGGCTCGGTCCTTGTTGGAGCGAAAACGCCTCCAGGCGTAGCAACTGCACAGCATGATGAAAACGACTGCTGCCGTAGAACCTCCCGCGACAGCCAAGACCATCAAAGGCTTGCCCAAAATGCCTGTTGCATCATCAACCGTATTGTCAATCACATCTCTGACGTCATCCAAGCCATGTATTGCAATTCCCTCCAAGGAATTGATGCCAGCACCCACATCGCCCAAGAAATCCGTATCGGAAAAGTTGAACAATGACAGATCCTCGGTGAAGCTGAGTGGGGCCATGGTGATGTTTGTTGCGATGCTGATGTTTTGAAACGCCGCTATGTCCTCATCAATTTGTTGTAGGACACGTGATTGGTTGTTGAGTCCGTCGATGGCTTGAATGAAACTGGAATTGGTGGAGTTCGCCAATTGATGAAGTTCAAGCGAGGCAAGTTTGCGTAGACGAAGCTTGCCGCGAGTGATTGCAAACGAATAAAGAGACGAATTGTCCGCCTTGATGTTGTTTAAAGTATTCAAGGATTGCAAACAGGCTTGTATAGCATGAGATTGGGCAACCAATGAGGTCAGAGTGCTTCTTGTGTCTTCTATGGCATTCTTTTGATTGCGCAGAATCATCATTTGATTTCGTTGAATTTCGTGAAGCAAAAAACGGTTTTCACGAAGTTGCATGTGCTGAAAACGGTGCAAGTCGCGAGCCAGAGCCACGTTGGAATCTCTCAGGTCTTCCAAAGCAAGATTGCTCTGGGTGAGAAGTGACACAAAACCCTTCATCTGCTGAGCAACTCGAGCTAACTTAGCATCAATCTCGATTTGCAGCTTGTTCAAGCGTGTTTTGAACTCGTCCTTGAGTTTTTTCATTTCAAAATGTATCGTAGCCTCTGAAAACAAACAAGCAATTAGAGCAAAGAAGAAAAAACGTTTAGATCGAAATTTAGTAGGCATAAATTTTACAGGAGCAATAGGAATATGACTAAGATTATCAAAATGTGCATGTGGTACATCATGTGTCATAGCAACCTCTAAAGAACCAGTTGCGGAAGTACAAACAGCACGCGAAGCTTTTGCTTGACAGACTTCATCGTCAGCAAGATTAAGGGGAAATGAAGAATAAAATTGCCAAAATTGAGAAGGAACATTTACATCATGACCACAAGCATTCGATGTTCTACTATACATCAAAGATCTGTCGTGAACAGGATCACCATTTTCATTCGCGAAAATAGTATCATTTGGAAACCAAGACATAGGAAAAGCCGCAAAATACAGAGAAAACTTTTCAGCATACATATAAGGAGGTAACTTTACAACCAAACCCTTGTTAGAAAAATGTGATAATCTGGGATTGAACACAGAAATGTGTACATTCATACGCAAAGCGATGATGCTTGTAGGATCGGTGGCATTGAAAGGAGCCCAAAAACCTCGCTTTCCAAAAAGACCGTACAGAAAACATCCTGGTTAACGGATGATGTGTTCATTCAGATACCCTTGTATGTTATCATTCGTTGGAAAATTGAAGAGTGCTGATTGTGCACGAGGATCAGTGTCAAGAACCTTTGAACTGCCAATTGGAACCGAAACAGAAAAGGTTCCAACACAACCATAGTCGGAACATGGAGTTGAGTTTTGATTTACACGAAACCGTGTTGTCTCGTGAAGATCATAATAATTCGCAGCTGGGTACCATTTGGACAAAGAAGCCCGAGATGAATACATGTAACGGTCATAATCAATACTCACAACAGCTTTCACTCGTTCATATCTCGTGAAAAGCGTTGACAAGAACATTGTGAGCAAGGCATAAGACGGACGTAGATCATGGAAGTCGCCATATCTATCTTCATAAGGATCCGAGTCGACGACGAGATAGGTGCGATGTAGAGATGAAATGCAAAGGTGGTTGTCACCCAAACAAAACTTGAAAACTTGACGTGTTCGGTCACAAAGACATTCTTGTGCGTAGTCATCAGAAGTAGCATAGTACTTTCCTTTCGGATAGTGGAATTCAGTCCATGTTTTTGAATGGGCTTTGAAGTTGCCAAAAATGGGTGAAAAAAATTCACGTGGGGGATCGGTGCTGAAATTGGATTGAAGTTCATGAAGTTCTAACGATGTTTCTTCATTGCCAAAGTCAGGACGGACTTTGCCGCTTTCCTGTAGGGTTTTGTAGTTGGATGCATCGGTGACCGCAATGTCTTTCACGTGGATAGTTTGGGAAAGGACGACACCTAGGGGTATGAAGAAAAACCAATACATGATGAAAACCTACAAAAACAAAACATTCAAACAATTTAAATCCGTGGAACGCGAATAGCATCACGCCTATTTCTATACACCCTAATGCAACAGATGCAAATGACAACTATTAACACAACAGTGACAAATAATGACACTGCAATTATTGTTAGAGAATGCGGATGTGCAGAATCTTTAATGTGATTTATGACATTTCCTATCCCATTTAGATTAGACAAGGTGCAATTTCTTATGTCTTGTCTTGAACCATTTACAGGGAATAAGCGTGCACCAAGTGAAATATGTCTGGAGCAGAAAGTGAGAAGTTTTCCGACATTTTTTTGTTTTCAGAAGAAACAATAGCAGGGATTATTTATAGAATGGAATGTTATCATGTAGAAACTCACGGATCTACTCGGATTTAAATTAAAACTTGCAAATGTCTGAAGAAACTAATTTGCATTTTTTCTGTAAATATTTTAATGGAAACGAAGGAAGTGAAACAAAATTAAAACGACAGAGGAAAAAAGTAAATATGTTGGTAACAAGTAAGTACATGTCTCACATTGCTCTGTTTCACATAAATATTTACTTGCAGTTTAAAATTATCCAGTTTAGTATTTATGTCCTATCAGTTTAATTTAAAACCAACTAGTGTCAATGTTCATTAACGTACAGGTTTGAAACTTTCCAATCTAGAGTACATGACTCACATCACTCCGTTTTACATGTACCTCTTTCATTATTATTCCGCAACACATTTTGAGTCAGTTATAACACATAGGGTGGTATTCACAATCTCCGATCAAGGATCAGATCAGTTTTCACAGATCCGTATTCAGAAACTTGGATCAAACTTAATCGCGGATCAGAATAACGCGTTTTGATCCGAAATGTTGATCCACCCCTTGAGGTGGATCAAACCTACTTTTGTGCATTGCTTTTGTTAAATTTGACCGTTAATATAATACATGATTTGCACCAAAACAGCACCCCAAGTGTCAGCTCGGGGTCAGAGGTTAAGTTGTGCTATGCGAGCAAAGTACTGTTTTGTGTGATAGTAAGTTTTGGAAATAATCACTTATTTTGTTTATTATACGGCTTTGGTTCTAAACTGAATGTCAGGACTCGGATGTTGCGTATTTGGTTGCAATAACAATCAAAGAAAACTGCGTCAGTGGAGATCTAAACAGTGTGAAATTCATGAATGCAATGTTGTGGTGCCTTGGTGCGCATGTGATTCTCCATTCGTACTTCACCCGTTTCCAACGAAATCAAAACATAAAGAAGATCATGATCGATGGGTGAATTGTGTTAAAAGGAAAGGTTGTGAAAAACGCAAATGGACTCGCATTTGCTCCAAACAGCACTGAAGGCAGGCCAACAACTCAAAATCCAGGCTATCCAGCTCCAGATTTACACATGGGTCATACAACCAGTGTCATAAAAGCTAGGAAACCACCATCTGGTTGACAAGCACAGCTGCTTAAGTTATGATCTTGCAAACTCCACGTCAGAAAACAATTGAACAAAGTTCTATATTGGGTGCAGGTGGTAGTTGCAGATGTAAGTGAACTCTTTAAACCGAAACAAAATGTATTGCAACAACGCAGATGTGGATTTAACTTTCTCACAACTGATGAACTGGTAAAATTTTACAAAAAATGAAATCAGTTTAAGTTACTTGGGATGAAATACTGGAAAGGTTGAAGTTGCAATGCAACAAGAAGCAAACAAATCTGTATATGTCTGTTATTTGATGATGAGTTAGTGATGACATTCATGAGATTTCAATTTGAACTGTTGGAAAAAGATTTAGCACTGTGATTTGGCATTTCTTGTTCATCGGTTTCAAGAATCATAACAACATTAACCAAATTTCTTTCATGGCAACTAAAAAGTCATAGTATTGACTTGAATATGTTGACCTATCTGAGCATTTTCAAAAACCTCCTTACAACAAAGTTAATACATTATTGACTGTACAGAAACCCCTAAAAATGTATTTGCAAATCAAGACAGTTTCATTTTTTTTCTGATGGAAGAGGCAGTCGACACACCACTGTTTGGCGACTTTGTGATAGCTGACAGGATTTTTCACATTTGTGAGGAGTTGCTTGTAAGACGTTGTGATTTATTGAAGCCACCTGGTAGGAGGTCCAGAAAACTAAACAATTGGCCCATCATCGTATATATGTAGAACAAGCAAAAGCTTTGAAATATTTTGTTCATATTATTGATGATATTGTCATGATGTGCCGCTGTGTGTCATCTAATAGAACTACTTAGTCAGTAGAAATATTGTTCACATGGTTTATTTTAAATTGTTGCTCTCTTGTTTTTGTCACAAAGAAGCGTAATTTAGTGTTAATACAAATGTTTGCAACTGTAATCTTTCAGTCTTCTTTAATTAGACAAATATATTTCGCTTCGTTAAAAGCATCAATGATTCCCAGAATCAATTCTCAAACAAATGTTTGCACATAACATTAATAAATCAACCAGCACTGTGTGAACACAAAAATTTTCAATTACATGACGTAATATGACAGTAAACTGAAAGGAACAACAAAGGCATTGAACAGAAAGGAGGTAATAAACAAGTACAACATAAGAAGGGCAGTTTAACAATGTGCAAGAAAAATAAACACTTGTTTTGTCTAAGCCAGATTGTTAGAAATCTATTTCTTAAGCTTTCAATGAACCCATAAATTTGAGTTTGATACATTCCTCTGAAAGAGAAGAGAAGTGTATGATTTCTTATTTAATTTAGTTGCTGTAGCTTCAGCTCGATGCTGCAATGTGATTGCAGTTCTGATTTAATCTAAAAAAATGCAATGGTTTTAAGGCAGACTGATTTCCTATTTTAGGCTACTTCACAATTAATAGGACTACCCAAATAACTTACCTGTACGTACAGGTGCAGTATGCCCGCAAAATTTCTCCATTTGGGATGGTGTACACTTGGATGTGAAAAATCAGTACTTCTGCAGTAGGCAGCATTTTTAAGGTTTAATATAATGAGACTCCAGGTATTCAAATGCTATGCTTATAGGTTGACATTTGGGAGCTTTTAGTCCATGTAAATCAACATCGTTCTCATTTAGACAAAGCAGATTGTCTTTGCAATGCCATCACATGGGTAAAGCAGTTGCTATTTTTCAGAAAAACGTAAAATACTTATGTAGGCTACTTCTCTTTGCGATTTTAATTCTTTACTGCACACCCATAACATCTGCGGAAAAGACCAAAGAAACATGTTTCGACTTTGTTTTGTTATTGGTTTGCAAACCAAACAGCTTAAAATGTTCCCGCAAACTCCCAACTGTCCACGTTTGCAACGCCTATGCCATACTTAGGGTCTTTGTTTTTTGCATTTTGCTACAAAAAAATTAAAAACATCCCAGAACTGTTGATATTTTTGACATTTACCAACCAAGACCAAACATTTTCTACACAGAAAAACGCGCGTAGCACAACTTAACCTATGACCCCGATTCTCGCGCATTGGCATTAGCGTTGGTGCAAATCATGTATTGTTGCTTGTTGCGTTGACAATCAATATTGCCATTTCTTGATTAATGGCTAAAGAAAAGCAATTACGCGACTTGGCCAGCTGTTCTGCTGATGAGCGAACACGTTTTTAATGGCAAGTATTGAATTTTGCATGTAATGTGTAAATTTAAATAGTACAAGCAAAATTAGTTTGGAGTTGCTACTTAACATGTTTAACGTTGTAAAAAAATAATAATAAATAAATTTAAATCAAACACTTATGACAGATAACTGATCACTAACAGGAGAAATTACATTGTTTGCTTTTTTTAGTTTATTCATCACAATGATTAACAGGTAAAAACAAAATTATCACAACTATTATTTTGAGAACTTGCACTTGGCCTTGAAATATTCTACTAGTTGCTCTGATGAAGGTGACCTTGAATGTAAGAATAGTTTCCAAACAACTTTGCAAATAAAAATTAGTTGGACCTGCAAAAAACGGAAGTTTGTCGAAGTCACAATAAAAAATTCGTATTTTCTCGCAAAGAACGTTTTTTTTATTGCACTATTTAAATGCCAAAACATATGCCAGTTACATAAAACTCTAAGCAATTAGGCATTTATAATGTAAAAGTAAATGGTTAACAAAGGACAGCAACATTTACCGACCAAAACACTCATACCTCGCACTAACTTGCTTCCCTCATTTTTCATCTTCCAGCAAAAACTCACACCACAACCCAGCCTACGTAAAAAAACTACCTCTGTCAAAACAAGTCACTCCCGAGACCAGTAACCCTCCTTCCCGTTGAACTTGCGCAGTTTGTTGTCTGCATAATCACTGAACCGTTAAAAATATGATAAAAATTTGTGATATTTTTCGCTACAGCGAATGTTGTATCACGAAACCCCCGATCAAAATTATGGTTGATCCGGATCAACTGGGGTTTCTGAATACCAAATTAATCCGATCCTTGATCTCGGATCGGTTGATCCAGGATCGTGGATCAATCTTGATCAGGGATTGTGAATACCACCCATGGTGTTTGTGATGTGTTCTTCATTCATCATGGCAAGTTTGCAAAATCTCGAATTAATGTCCATTTAATCTTGTTTGCTCATAACCAATCAAATAAAACTATTTGTAAACTAATTACTGTATTTATTACCACACAAAGAAGTGGTCCATTGCCGATGAGTGATACTTCATACGAAAGGATTCCAATAATCACACTGCTGAAACTGCCGCAACCAACAATGTATTTCCTGTATGTACTGCACTAGTTTACCAGTACAGTAGTTCCTAATTGTGTTTGGCCATTAAATTTCAAGACAAAACACTTTGCAAGGTCTTGTAGGCCACTTAACAGCACTTTTTTCATGTCATTTTCATGCTTTGGAGATAGCCATGATTTCTTACCATTATGCATGTGACTAATTAGCCTCGAATATTGATTAATTGAAACTTGTGTTATGTCATTGAGCATGTGTACATACAAATGGGTGTTGCCATGACTGGTGCATGATGTTTCGGTGTAATTTATGTGAACCACTCGAGGTCGGTGGCATCATTTTCTGCCTATTAGCTGTACTGCTGGTAGCCCTGCTGATAAGGCCATTTTCTGTTGTTTAGGTGGTGTTGGTAAAACAGCCAAACTCTGGGATCAACCAGGTGTGAAACTTCACATTGTGATAGGTGAATGTCCCATATACTTTGCGGCATGGGCCAATTGGGATTCTGGCCGGGTGCCCTACTATTGAAGGGGAAATTTCTTATTTACTAAACAGAAAATGTATGTAAAATTTGCACTGAAATGTGTATATTTTAAATTTCTTAGGAGGGTTTAAATCAATGCAACTTCCTATCTCACCCGTACTTGGACAGTAAACACCAAGTATGTTCCATGCATTCAAGGGGACAGTTCTGTTCTTCTGGTTCAGCATCGTCCAAACATTCAATGATGAAATTAAGGGATATTTCCACATAAAATGGAAGAAGGTTCTCGGCCCGATTTATTCCACAAGATAAACATGGAGAAATGCATTTACCACACCGACTTCTGCAAATATAAAGTGATTACTTCCTTTCCTCAAGATTTCCCTTAGACTTATGTTGCTTCAATAAGCTATTTTTACAGGTACTAATGGATAAATCGTTACCATCTATAGCATTGCAATTCTACGCTAAAGTTCTTCCATAAGATTTAAAAAAACGTATTGTTGCGGTGGTGAAACGAATTAAAAACATTTGGAGCCATAACAAAATAAATGAATGATAATTCAAACATTATAAATATACATATGATGCACTCACATTCGTTGGTGACAGATGCATTCTAACGAACAACCAGCACATCTTGCACATTTTCCATGCTGTAATTGTTCGAGTGCGGTCACTGGAACAACAATGGTTAGTTATTTTATTAATTAATGAAAAACACCAAAGTCGTGTTCAAGTTTACAAACGTGGCTTGATTTTGTTGCAAATCTTTGTACTGTGTATTTTAGGGAATTAAGTGTTTGCTGTATTTCGTATCTTGGACATATATGTGTGTTGTGTGATGCTGTCATGTGCGAACTTGTGGCGATTAGTAATCTTACTGTTATACAAACGAGATTTCCTGGATGTATAAATGAATAAATTTGCTGAGTATAAGTCTCTCATGACTATTGGGACACACCAGGTGAATCCAAACGGAATGACCAAGCTTACTTTCATCCCTGCTTTTTGGTTCAGCTGATGTGAAGGTATGTTTCAACAGAATTAACTTGTCCAAGAAAAAAAAACGCTTTTATTGTGCGACCAAACCTCTCCCTTTGTGAACAATCTATTCTGTTTCAAGCTTCCGTAAATGTTCAGAAACTCGCGCTGACTTATTCAACATTTTGCGCACGGTATTTTTATCGCCATGTATAAAGTGTATAAACTGCACGTTAAACAATATACAGAATATAGCAATGTACAGATAAATTACAGCAAACAGTTTACAGTGTTTTCATTTACGACGAGGTGTAAAGTTTGTTACAATTCTCTCACCCAGATATTGCTTAACTGCTCCCGGAATGTAATCGGTCAAACTTTCAGGCAAATAAGCAGACAGTTTTAAAACCAACTTTGCGATTGTCTTTAAACACTCTTGATTCGTTGAATCTCTGCAAATCCTAGAGGGCATGAAATAATGCTGAGACGTAGGAATTAAAACTGGAAATCAAGTAACGGCTGAATACACAACAAATTAATTGAATCTAATCAACTTGGTATATCAGGTAGATTAAAAAAAAACGATAAAATTTAGACCTGAAGTTGACATTGAATATTAATCGAAGAGAACTAAAGATAAAAACCAACTTACCTGCATTTATTTAATGCGATCTCGAGTAAGTTTACATTTTCCCAAAATTCGCTTCCACTAAACTCTGCATAAAAAAATTGTATCAGGTAAAGCAGTTTGCGTTTTTGTTATGATAAATTATATTGCACAACAAGAAGTTGATTTCTACATGGTTTCACGTAATTTGGGATCACATAGATTGCACGCTGAAGTTCAAAGACCGCAACCGATATCTGTCGGCCACAAATAACGAGCCGGGGTTCAACATTACTCACACTTCATGTCATGGGCTTTGTTTTGAATCAACAATTGTAATTAGCACAACTGAAGGATTTAACTAATTTTATTGACATAACAAGTATGCAAAGGTGGATGTGAAGCGATGGCATGCACTGATTACCATCACAAACAAAACCCGGTTTACCAATGGACGCAGAAGTCCTTGGGTCCATCGTGCGCCTACCCACATCAGGTAAATAGTGGTAATTCTCTTTCTTCGAGCTCTCTCTTCGCTCGTAATTCTCTTTCCTCGAGCTCTCTCTTCGCTCGTAATTCTCTTTCCTCGAGCTCTCTCTTCGCTCGTAATTCTCTTTCCTCGAGCTCTCTCTTCGCTCGTAATTCTCTTTCCTCGAGCTCTCTCTTCGCTCGTAATTCTCTTTCCTCGAGCTCTCTCTTCGCTCGTAATTCTCTTTCTTCGAGCTCTCTCTTCGCTCGTAATTCTCTTTCCTCGAGCTCTCTCTTCGCTCGTAATTCTCTTTCCTCGAGCTCTCTCTTCGCTCGTAATTCTCTTTCCTCGAGCTCTCTCTTCGCTCGTAATTCTCTTTCCTCGAGCTCTCTCTTCGCTCGTAATTCTCTTTCCTCGAGCTCTCTCTTCGCTCGTAATTCTCTTTCCTCGAGCTCCAGATGTTCGGTGATACGAACTCGGGTCCATTAATATTTGAGCCGACGTACTACAGTGAGCAGCCTCAGATGTTTGTTCCACGCATTGATTCACTCTATCATCAGGGTCCTCTTTCCATCCCCCGCCCTGCTTTCAAACGATCACCTGTGACTCACACATATCAGGTCGACTTCATAATGTGACAAATTATGAACAGCACAAAGATAATATTAAAGTTTTATTCAATCGCAAAATGCACTTAAATTTCGTCCAAAATTAACTGCGAAAGTAATAAATATTGTTCGTGCATCGTTTAAATGTATTTGTCTGATACAAACGCTTTAAACACAATATCACGGACGTTCACTAAGTGGTTGATCCCAGTTACGACGACATATCTGCTGATACTTTGTGTACATTATAAGTTCGATAAATTGCTTCCTGGCGACTTCAGCATTAAACCGGGATTGAACATATAGTGCAGGAAAGTGACATAAATTTTGAGTTTGATAAAATAACACATGTTGTATGGTTGGTTTTATTAAGTACGTTGGTTCCAGCCTTTCCAGCCAGTTAATTGTGGTTATGTATGGGTGCCAGAGTTTTAGATGTATGCGCACAGATGCACAGGCTATTGCCAGGGCGATTTCCAGCATGTTTGGGGCAGTTTTACTATGGTTTTCAGGGTCATTAGTCAGGCAGCCAATTGGCAAATGGTGCTGTTGAACATGTAGCTGAAAAACTACCAATATATTGAGGTGGATTTTGTGGAAAAATGAATCACAGAAAGTATGGTCAATTTGTGATTTTCTGTTAGTCCCGACACTTGTCTAGGATTTCTGGCCAAATTTATAATCGAAATAACTACTTTAACCGCTCCTCCAGGGGCATTTTGCCCCCATGTTTGACAATTTTTTGCGAAAAATGTGTAGGTTTGTTTTGTGAAAAAATGAATCACAGAAAGTAACCTCCATTTGCAACAAAGTAAAGTCACTAACCCTCCTCTACACAATGCATTCAGAATTAGATGTCTGATAAGTGTTTATGCCCCCCCCCAGGGATTTTTGGGGTTTAATTGTGAGATACGGTTATAAAAATTAAAAAAAAATTCGTGAAAAATTAGTTTTCTGAGGTGTTCTGTTTTAACTACACGTATGTTTACACAGCTTTTATATATGTAATATATTTGCTATACTTGTAATACAAAGCTACACCTGCTCATACAAGAATGGCCGAACAACAAACAGAACAAGCTGATCCACAAAATATCCATACCGAGGTGAGCTTGTTGTTCTTGGATATCGAGATATTTGTAGGAAAACATGGGTTCTGTCGTCTATCAGCATTGACATTATTGGGTGTGAACGTTTGATTTTCGATATTACAGAATGTTCACATCGGTGACGTACAACAACAAAATGTACAACAGCAAACTGTACAACAACAAAATGTGCAAAACCAGACTGTGGTGCAACATATTTACAACCAACCAGCAGCGTCATCAGCTAACACTGAATCAAATGCTCCAACAACTTCCAAAGCCGGTGTTCGACAAGGTACTGATTCCTTTTGACAGCATACAAGCAGAAAGATATATTTTGTTTTCATTCAACACATTAATTGTCAGATTGTTTGTTTTTTACAATTTTACACTTTTCACAGGAACTACAAATAATTTATTTGTAGCACAACAGGTAGATATTATCAGGACTACCTTAAAATACGTTGAAATGTATGCAAGCTAATGTGGGTTTTAAAACAGAATCCTCTTTGTGGGTGTCACGTTCCGTTTTAACGGTTACGCAAAAGATGGGTCTGACTATTGGAAGTTCCTTAACAGCAACGCACTTGTACCCTGATCAGCAATAAACCTTTTCCTACACCTTTATTGTCTTATTCAAATAGAATCAACACACAAAATACGATTACTTACAGACGTAGTAACACGGTTATAAATTTAACCAATACACTGAACTACACTTTTGTTACTACACATACGCTAAATGCTTTTACGTGTAAACTTTTACCAGCGAAGGTTTGTACTAAAATGAATTGTTTTAGAAAACAGAGTGCTACTTATATCGTTTGGGTAACATTGACTGGGGTCAAAGCGTTAACTTTTTTCCCAGCAGTATCAACAATGGTGGCTGCAGCAAGTAACGGGCGACGCGATAAAACTGGCACATTCGGGACGAAAACAAAAGAAAGGAGGGTGCGAAGCGGCCGTTCGAAACAAAAGATTTGATACGCACAATAAACGTCCGGTGGTTGCGAGATATCGTCGCATGGGAATTAGGCCATAGACTATCGCATTAGGTCGATCTATAATACATTTGTGACAGTGGGATTCAATCACAACCTTCAGAAATAATGTGACGTCCATCGTTTATTGGTTGAATGTCACGCATGAGTCCAAGAAAGTTGTTTTTATGTTGTGTAGGGAGTCGTCTGTTAAATTCCAAGGAATATATTGTGCAGTGAATGAACGAGTCCGTGCACAAATTCGGGATGACGGCAGTGTAGAATGGGTGAAACACAGAACATCAGAAACAAAACAGCAATGTGCTAGAGGCGACAAAAAGTGGCACAGTTGAGATTTTTGTCAAGTTTCTAAACACACTGAGGATATAGCTTAGCGTACAAAACAAAATCACAATTGTCAATACAGTCACGTGGTTTATCAAACTAACATAACACAAGTGTCAAATGACATTCAAATCACTGCAAAAAATCTTCCCTAAAATATCGACCACGATTTGTGCGACAAAGAAATTCTATGATGTAATCACACATGTCAAACACACACACAAAATATCAACATTTGTTGAACAGACTGTAACAGTTTACTAAATAGGAACACTAATTAATTGCAATCAGTCATAAATTCTCAGAAGAAAGGGACTGAGCAACACTGCAGGAAATATAAACATGTTGTATTAATTGAAGACGTCTCAGCAACAAAAGAAACCTTAGAACAGATGTATTTTTTTTTTGTCGGATATGTAACGACTCCATCAGCAGAAGACGATATTCGTCTCTTTGTGGGTCGTTGAACTTCACTTTGCTGGATGCCCGAACAAATTATTGCAATACAATTGGCGTCACGTACACGGGACATTGTGACGCATTAACTAAAACTTGTTCTAATTTTATCTGAGCAATCGAACAAAAACTAAAGGAATTTCCCCCAGGTCCAATTCACATTAGATGCGGGATTATTTCACGTTATTCAAAACTACTTACGATTCCATACGAGTAATTGTCGGTAAACCACCTGATAACTTTACCAACGCTGCTTGGAATCGCGCATTGTCGTTGTGATTTAGGCACGAATACGGGATGGCACGAAACAAACACTTGTTTATCTCATGAATAAGAATATTATAGTGGGGATTATGTCGCTACAGCGAATACCTTGGTTCTTAATCAAATCCCCATTTGATCAGTGCTTGCTCATCCTTTGCTTGTGTTTTCCTAGCAAGCAACCTCTGTACCATTCTTCCCACATAATTAACTCGCTACCAGAAATGTAGGAAATATTTGATGATCTCCACAGACCAGTTGTTAGTAAGGGGAAGAACCTGGGACTCCATGATGAGCAAACCTCGATAAGTTTAGCGAGCTCGCAAAAGTTGGGTTAAATTCATGATTGTTTACCACACATGTGCAGGTTATAAACACGCAACTCGTATACAGAAACATTTTACGTTTTTTCACTGTGTAGTGGATTGCTTTGGTTCAACTCAATCACGGATAGAGATTCATTATAAATCTTTTACGTCAAGAGTAACTCGACCATCCCCTGTAAAATTAAACTAGGACATACTTAGGTTGGTGTTGAATCCGCTTCGTGATTTTTCAGATGAAAAACTCCAACAGGCAGTTGATGAATTTAAACGACATCAGTTGGAAAATCTCGATCCAGATGTGATTCCATTTAGTCATAAGTTTAACAAAGCCGACATTCCTGAGGTAAATCCAATCCTAATGAAAAAAGATATTTATAAGGGACTTGATGCTGAAACGCCAGAAGTTTACAAACCTTTAACTGTAGAAAGGAATGTAAATTTAACTGGTGGCAAAGAGGTCAAAATAAAAGATCTTGTTTCAAACTTTAAAACAAGCAAAGGTAAAGGATCTTTCATCTCATTCTACGGCCCTGCTGGTTGTGGAAAAACATCAATTTCAAAAAGAATATCCAGACATTTAAGAAACTCACACTTGGTGCTTAATCTTTGCTTCAAGGATATAAACTATGGTGATGACAAACTAACTCTTCAGCAGCTCTTGCTTGACAGACAGTTCCCTGATGTGGAACAATCTGTCCTTGATGCTACTTTTCAATGGATAAGAAAGAACCAGGCCAAATGTGCAATAGTATGTGATGGTTTGGATCAGGCCACATGGTCAGTAGCAGACATGAAGTCAGTTAGTGCAAGTTACGATACAACATCGAAAGTTCAACAGCTAATTGCAAATCTCTGTGGCAAAAAGTTACTTAGAAAGTCTGCATTGATTTTTACATCTCGTCCCCATTCCCTGCTCTCGATTCCTCTAGATCTTCGACCGCAACAAACCATTTATGTCCACGATCTTTCTGCTGACGACATGAGAAAGTTGTTTGATTTCTATGCTGCAGAAGAGGCCAAGAAACTGTGGAAATCGTTTGAAACTAAATCCCCACAAGTACTTAACTTTTGCCATAATCCATTGCTTTTGCAGTTTGTAGTTTATGCTGGTTTATTTGGGCCCACAAACCACATTCACACACTTACAGACATATTTGAAGCTGTCCTAGAACAACTTAGTGACACTCAACATGCCAAGGGGGATGACATAGAAAAATTAAGAAATCCCCTTGGCAAAATGGCATACGACGGAATGAAACGTAAAACGGTCATGTTCACACAAGCTGACCTCCTAGATGTTGGTTTGGAGGATATAAACGTGCAGGATGTGGTAATAAAAATGGCCAAATCCTCCTGGCATTAGAGTCGCAAGGTTTTTGACGGGAAAAATGCGATCTTCTATTATATGCACCAATTGCTCCAGGAATATTTCGCAGCCTATTACATTTCTATGCTCATGCCTGAAGAAGAATTCGACCAATTCGTCGATAAGTTGGTGAAAGAATCTCACTGGGGCCCAACACGTCGTTTTGTCTGCGGTATTATGCTCGGTAACATATCTGGTATGTACAACACGTTAAGCCCAATCTTTCTCATTTACTAACCATTATTTCCTTTTTGATTCCTGCGCCATCCAACAAAGCTTCTGGAAGTGACCGTGCTGAATACACTTCGGAATCTGATACAGCCAACAGTGCTACAAGCCATGCATCAACTTTCAGGCTTCAAGAAATACGTCAGTTGTATACTTGCTTATCAAATATTTCTTTTCGTATAATATTGATGATGGCAAATAATGTACACATATTTCTTGTTATCATCGGAACTCACGGACTCATTCAATTTCGTAATATTTGGATCTAAGTATTTGTTGAATTTTTTTTATAAGTAGTATGTCATGCTTCTGGTGCACACATTGTTTTGCAGCTTCTGAAAGGACTCCAATAACTGAGGGATCCACTTCACCAGACACACCTAGTGTGGCAACAACTTCTAAACATCATCATGCCAATGACTTGCAAGAAAATGGTGATGAGTTCTACAATTTTACCATATTATGCAATTAGAAAATCACTCACGAAACTTTTGTTTGTGTATATTTTTCTTCTTTTCATTTATTTTCATTCTGCAACAGAAAAACAAAGTGGATCTCCAAGATCTTCAGGTTTTAAAAAACAACCAAATGCAGAAAAAGGTCTTTCCTCATACACAAGGTTGAAATAAAATGTAATAAATTTTAATTCACAGCTTCTGATAACTGTTCATCAAGAAACTCTGCTACATCAACGGCTAACATTGATGACCATCATCGAGAAGAAGGTAATTTATATCACAATTCATCATTTGCAAAATCCACAGTAATCCTGTTCGTTTCACTGTCGTGGTTTGTGTTCACTTGAAAATCAAAATGCAAACATTTTTTCATTTATAGTCAAAACCATTTTTTGTGTCTAATGGTTGTGATTGATAGTTCTTGACTGTTTTAACGCAAATTAATCTTTGCAGTTACCTTGTGTTGTAGACTGCACTCATTTTTATGTGAGTAGGTAGTGATTGACAGTCTTTGATTGTGTTAGTTAAAAATGACAATTTGCAGTTACCTTGTGTTGTAAACTGCACTCATTTTTATGTGACCAGGTAGTGATTGACAGTCTTTGATTGTGTTAGCTAAAAATGACAATTTGCAGTTATCTTCTGTTGTAAACTGCACTCATTTTTATGTGAGTAGGTAGTGATTGACAGTCTTTGATTGTGTTAGTTAAAAATGACAATTTGCAGTTACCTTGTGTTGTAAACTGCACTCATTTTTATGTGACCAGGTAGTGATTGACAGTCTTTGATTGTGTTAGCTAAAAATGACAATTTGCAGTTACATTATGTTGTAAACTGCCATAATTTTTTTGTGAGTAGGTAGTGATTGACAGTCTTTGATTGTATTAGGTAAAAATGACAATTTGCAGTTATCTTGTGTTGTAAACTGTTATAATTTTTATGTGACCAGGTAGTGATTGACAGTCTTTGATTGTGTTAGCTAAAAATGACAATTTGCAGTTATCTTCTGTTGTAAACTGCACTCATTTTTATGTGAGTAGGTAGTGATTGACAGTCTTTGATTGTGTTAGCTAAAAATAACAATTTGCAGTTATCTTGTGTTGTAAACTGCACTCATTTATATGTGAGTAGGTAGTGATTGACAGTCTTTGATTGTGTTAGGTAAAAATGACAATTTGCTGTTACCTTATGTTGTAAACTGCCATAATTTTTTTGTGAGTAGGTAGTGATTGACAGTCTTTGATTGTATTAGGTAAAAATGACAATTTGCAGTTATGTTGTGTTGTAAACTGTTATAATTTTTATGTGAGTAGGTAGTGATTGACAGTCTTTGATTGTTTTAGGTAAAAATGACTACTTGCAGTTACTTTGTGTTGTAGACTGCACTCATTTTTATGTGAGTAGGTAGTTTTTGACAGTCTTTGATTGTGTCAGCTAAAAATGACAATTTGCAGTTACCTTGTGTTGTAAACTGCACTCATTTTTATGTGAGTAGGTAGTTTTTGACAGTCTTTGATTGTGTCAGCTAAAAATGACAATTTGCAGTTACCTTGTGTTGTAAACTGCACTCATTTTTATGTGAGTAGGTAGTTTTTGACAGTCTTTGATTGTGTCAGCTAAAAATGACAATTTGCAGTTACCTTGTGTTGTAGACTGCACTCATTTTTATGTGAGTAGGTAGTGATTGACAGTCTTTGATTGTGTTATAAGCTCTATGGAAATTTGTTTGGGCCCATGAGCAAAATTTGTAAGTAGTAAATAGGTGGTTGGGCCATGTGACCAAATATGGAAGTGACGCAAATGACACAGGCCGAGTACAATGTATTTGGGCCATGTGACCAATATGGAAGTGACGCAAATGACGCAGGCCGAGTACTTGGCCAAAACGGCTGAATTTTTGGGCCATCAAAATAGGTGGTCCTTAACTGACCTTGGCCAAGTAATTTTTTGGCCATGTAATAACTGCAGCAGGGTTTGGTAGCTTTTTGCGTAGTGAACAGCAGTTTTTTTAATTAATTTAACGCGCATAAGCACGGTGTTTAAATGAATGTCCTCAGTTACTCACAGCCTCCGTAAATCGCTTTTATTGTGAATATATTTCTTTTTTGATGGGTAGTAAGGCTCGTTTTATTACTTTGCAAGTGGATTATATGCCTTTCTCATCCTTTTATGCATGGAAGTTACGTTGAACTGCAGTTTAGAATTGTAACCTTTTAATTTTGTGCATAAATTGAGCTTAGAAAATGGAAAAAAGTGCTGTGGATGCATTGATAACCAAATGAAAGTTTTTGCATGTTCATGCAATATTTGGTGGTACAAATTGGTGAACACAATAGCTTTTTCCACAGTCTAGATAACTGCATCAGATTAGGTAACCAATAGATTTGGAGATGAAACACATCCAATGATTTTTTTGTGTCATTTTCCCAGATCCACAGCTGGCACAGTGACCAATTGTTGTTGAGTCGCCCAATCGAGATGTTGTCCAAACTCCACTGCGATATTTGTCAGCAGCAGCGTAATGTGTTAAACGGTGTCGACGTACGCCTTCGTCTCACGCGTGGCAAAGATCAATTCGCCGTCATGGCGGCCGCCGACGCCAATCTGAAAATCAAAGTTATCGATGTTCGATTATTCGTTCGCAAAGTGAAGCCCTCAGCATCACTTTGTCGCATCAGAAAACGCTGCAATCTCACTCGGCCGTGTGCCCACTGCGTCGTTCGGAAGTTCGCGTATTTACGATCGCCGGCGGGAGTTAAACGACCGTATGCCATACACTCGTGACCCGGGCAGTTCCTGTCAGGGTGGTCTTGGGCTTTATGGACGGCGCCGCTTACAACGGTGCTTGGGAACGAAATCCATTTGAGTTCAAGCAACATTAATCACTTATCGTTACACGTGGGCGGACGTACACAACCGGTAAAAGCATTCCAACCGGATTTTCAAAACGGCCGATACAGTAGAAGCTATTTATCGCTGTTTACTGGGACAAACACTACACGAATCAATCAAACGGGATAACATACTGCTCGTACCCGCGCGGCTACTGCCTTATCTGTGTGGATCTGACGCCCGATCACAGCGACTTGGCAACGTTTGACCTCATGCATCTCGGGTCGGACGATTTAAAATGGTTCTGGCAGCCCCGGTGGATGTAATTGCTTTTTGCGAATGCGACAATATTGTGGAGGTGGACCGCTATCGAAACGTGATTACAGATTTTGCCCCGTGAACGCATTTACGAATTACAAATTGGCGCTTTGCTTGCACGTGACCCCGTGACGTCGCGCGTCTTTCGTGGTGTTTACGCACGAGACGAACTTGCGACAATACGTCATCAACCCCCGTCATTGTATATTGTTAACAGCGACCTGTCTTTTCGATCTGGCGCCAATTCGCTTGTATTATATTTTGACACTTTCGCAAGACCGCAGTATTTTCTGGATTTTAGAGCTTTTTGACGGGTTCACACGTCGCTGAAGCTGTGGCAATTATATATGAAAGTTGTCCAGAGCCCTTTTTCGATTACCTGTGGGCCGTATTGTATTTTTTTCGCGTTGCTACGCGAGCGCGGCTACAAACAGCATAAAATCGTTGACATTTATTTGCATGACTTATATAGAAATGATTTAATTGTGGAGCGTTTTGTGGCTAACACACGGGAACGAGCGTGAGGTTTGAACTCACGACCCTGGGCTAACCAGGCCCAACGCTCTCCCAACTAAGCTACAGGAGCTCGGCAGTTTCACGGGATATATTGTGGCCAAGGTACACTGGTGCGCAAGCGCACAACTTGTCAGGCAACCTTCACATGTACGCAGGTAGCCTATACCACTATAATCATCATTTATAAAAATTCATGGTAGTTGTCACAAAAATTCAAGGCTTAACAATATGCTATTCACAAACCCACATGTCTTTTCGCGACCACGACTGCTCCGTGTTCTTCTCCGCCGGGCCGCCCCACACCCAATTGACCAACTTTCTTGCTTACCATATTTACGACAAATGCGCGAGGAAAAGATTGCGCCCAACATATATGAACAATATATAGACTGCGCAACGGTTTAAAAAGAGAAGAACGTACACAAAAAAAAATATAATAGAATTTAGCCGCAAAACGCGCGCGCTCAGAGCAAACGAGGACTTGTAGAAACACCATCGGAGAGATCGACATGTTTAGCGTAGAAGTAATTTAACCCCTTACGTTCCACATGGCGTGTGAACACGTTCTGATTAACGACTTGAAAATTCACAATTCCCTTTACGTGGGCGGCCGGTTTTTTCTAGAAAGCGCCATTACAGAGTGACCGCAAAATACAATTTTTAATTTCCCTAATCCGCGTCAGCAGTGGTGATCGCGCGCACAGCAGCAGTCGCCTTGCACGATATGCCCCAGTGACGTCATGTCTTCGTCACATCGCTTACGATGCGTTTCGCACGATTTCGCAGGATATGGTATTTTTCAATAAGAAAACAAAATTCGTTTCGAAGCGGACCGAATTGTACCCGATCACGGGATGTTTTGCGACAGAAAATCACTTTGCAGTGTTTCGTATGGGTGTGTGACCAGTTCTGAGCGCCTGGTTTACTTTGGCTTCTACTAGGGGGGAGCGATTAAAGCGATCACGCATCAGCCGCGCCGCTTTGTCCTGTATTTGACCTAGGTAATCAATAACCCACAAAGCGGTCTATCAGCTCTTGTGGTTGACCTGTTGTGACGAAACATTCCCCTTGCTTGAATCCAGGTACCTCGCTGCACACGGCAACGCTGAGAGGAATGCATTCCGTTTTATCAGCCTCGAAGTCATAGCAAATCACAAATGGGTAAAAGCGCTGCAGTGGTGATACGTTAATGCCGCACAGTTGCAAGCGTTCGAAAATCGTCTGCCTCACACACGCGAAACTTCACGTGTGACAAGAGAACACGTTTACTGATGTTGCGCGCACCCGGCGCTTGTAGCTCGTAGACGTTGATATTTAAATCAAACAACGCTTCGATTTGGGTTAGAGCGCCCACGTGGGAAGTTATCAACACATTTTTCGCCTGTGAATTTCCGACATAACTCGGTGGCGATGCGACCAAAGCCACCGCCCTGTGCCATCTTCAGGTGCGATACATCGAAAAAGACAAAGATTGTCTGTAATCGGTCGACCGTCAGTCGTTTGATGGAATGTGATGAGACCCGTGTTGAGCTTAAGACACCTCGGTAAATTGATTGGATTTCCTATCCAGGCGTGTGGTGTGTAATAAACGGATAAAGCAAGGTTTGTCAACGCTTCAACTTTCCATTTTGAATCGGGACGCTTTTGTCTGATGATTTCCAAATGATCTGCTCCAGCGAGCTTTTGAAAGAACTCGAAAAGTCATCCCGCGAGCGGATCAGAAAAGGTGTGGGGAAAAGTATTGCATTGTTGTCCGACGCGTAAATATCGCCGTTCCCCAGAATGGTTTCTAACGTGAAACCGAAACTAACCGAAGCTGTCTGCTGGCGGTTGCTCGCCGGAAACATATAATTGTCGGTTCGAACCGCCTCCTGTTTGCAAACATCAGCCAATGAGAAACCATGTCAGTCAATTGCACGCCAGAGCTGACTTTATAAACGCACCTACTTTCACCGTTGATCACTGGTAAATTTTGCTGGCTAGTGTGTTGGGTTCGCCTGCGCAAGAATCTGTTTTACAAACGAGATCTTTTATCGGTCGGTAAAATACACTTAATCCTCATCAATCGCTAATGTACGCGTTGTAACTTCCCGTTTGCCCGGCGCCACTGGATCGGCGAACTCCGGTGAGTTAAGAATGCCCAAGTCACGCAAGATCTCATCAATTACATCCGACCCGGCGTACATTGTATCGATTGTGTTAAGGTCACTGCAAAAGTTAATTGGTAACATCTGTGTGCCGGGGTCATTAGACAACTCGAGAGCTTTACCTCAGTGTAATTTGACTACAGGTGTCGGTCCCCGGTGCCGCACTGTCAGGCGTCAACGGGCAAACTCGAAATCCTTTCGCTGCGCCCACGCCCCCAATGTGTTACAAAGAGGAAACAGGAAAATCACGATCAACTTACATCGATCGCTTATGCGCTCAAGCGCGAACAAATTAAACGTACCTCTTGCCACAGGTCTCGCAAATCGCACAGCGGTTACATTGATTTTCATGTGATATGACCTCATCGGTTTTGGCAAAATGCATGTCACGAAATCCGCCATGAAATCTTACACGCATGTTTTTTGCAAGACTGGAAAACAGAGAGTATCTGTGGGTGTCTCCGTAAGACAATTTTCTATTTAATATGCGAAACGGAAAGAATACTCTTTCCTGTCTCCCAATCGGAAAGAGAGTCTCGGAGATAGGAAGGAAGTCTCTGAGATTCTCCCCTCTGTTACCTATATACTACTTTCGTAAAATCCCGATTAAGGTTCAGATGAGTCCGTATTCATAAACCCCGATTAAATCTGATCGTTGATCAGTAAGGCGTGTTTTGACCTAAGAAGATGAATCAAGCGATTTGTCGGTAATTTTAGCAAAAAAACTCCCAGTTTGCTCAATTGCGCCACATAGCGTTAGGTTGTCTGCGCGACGGTGACAACAAGGTCATAAGCAAGGTCAAAGGTTTTGTTTACTTTCTTGAGCGGCGGTGGAACTATTTGTGGCTTATTTTGAAAACAGTTGGCAGTAGGTCATTATTTATTTTTATTATTTTTATTATATGTAACTGTATTTCTGACATTGCCGGAATATTAACTGGCAATAATGCAATAATTTTAACAGGGTCATTTTTGCTTCGAAAAGTAGCATTTTGTCTGTAGTCAAACATGAAAAAAACATGAACAGTTTTCCAAAATAAAATAAAATATTGGTGTTGCTAGTCACAAACTACATTGGCAACATATAAAATAAAAAATGATATGTACAATAAACTAAAAAAAGGCATGGGAGACCAAATAATTTGATGGAAACATGTTTGAACAAGTAAGAACAAGCATTATGCAAACATAAAACTGTGATTTAATTTGTGTTAGGTGAGTGGTAAATGTGTGGCGAGGGCTCTGGATAAACTGTGGCTGGAATAAGAAATAATCAACTATTTCTTGACCAGCTTTTAACTATCATGATATACACAGTAATGTTTCATGCAACTGCATGATTGGCAGGGTTGCCCCACTGTGCAGGTCCTTACTTGGCGATCACATCTATCGTATGCTGGTAGGGATCCCCCTATCCCCCTAGGTTGCCTGGCAAGTTATGCGTTTGCACACCAGTGTACATTGGCCACAATATGCATATATATCCTGTGAAACTGCCGAGCTCCTGTAGCTCAGTTGGTAGAGTGTTGGGCCTGGTTAGCCCACGGTCGTGTGCACAAACCTCACCGGGAGTTTGATTTTTCACATCTCGCTTAGACTTGTCGGGAAAAAGTGGCTGATCCTGCTGGGCTGCAAAGCCTGTAAATCTTATTATCATGATATACAGCACCAGAATTATTACTTTTTCTTTGTAGTTGTGTTACATGCTTCAGTTAATCAGAGTCGGATTGATGTTGGATTTCCCCCTTCTTGAAAATATTAAATTAGTCAACTAAATTGTTTTCATACAAAATAAAATGGTTCAAATGTTTAAAAATTGTTGCCAGTGATTTTTAAGCTTGTTGTGTTTTAAAATTTTCTTAAAAAGGAAATAAAGCAGTCAGTCCGATCCTATGTCCTTGTAGGATTTTAACTTGAATTCAAGTTGAAACACTCCTCGCAAACAAACTATTAGCAATAGTATTGTTGTGTTTGTATTATTCAACATTATTTGCAATATCACACAAGTTTAGATGTATGTGGAATGTTCCCCATCCCCTCATTGTGTTAATTAAACCCAACTCATGACAATCTGGGGAGCTTGTTATAAACAGACTTTATACTGAACTGTAGCAATATTATTATCTACCTATCATCTTAACATGTTATGTATTTGCTATATAACACATGTGTTTTAACAGATAGAGAAACCAGCACTGCTGAACATGAATTTGAGGCAACCAGGATTCCAGCAGTTACTGAAACACCCCAAAAGTCTGGTAATAAAAAATCAAGATTTGGAATCTTAAGTACTTATTACATTTTTGAGTGACTCCCAATTAGTGAGAAAATTCAATTTTATTTTGCTTGAAAAGAACTTAAAACATGTATATCAAAGGTTTAGTAATAGGTTTGCAGGCTTCAGAGCCCAGGCATTGTAGCCTTACTGGATCAGCTCCCAGTGAGGTTGCTTAATTTCGCTCCGACTTGTCCGGAAAAAGTGGCTGATCCAGCTAGGCTGCAATGCCTGGGCTGCCAAGCATTTAAACCTAATGATCTTAATACGATAGCTGTTTTACTGCATTGTTAAGCCTGTACATGCCAGATTGGAAAGTTGGTTATTTGAGCGGAGGATTGTTTTTTGGGCGATTGTTAATTGCGCTGGTGATCGAAATGATTTTTGTATGTTAATGCATCAGCACGACATTTTTTCCAATCTGGTGTACAGTGCATATACAATAAAAATGCATTATAAAATGACATTGGCAGCAATAAAACCATAATGGGCAGCGATATAACGAAACTAGGAAGAAATGATGGGAGAATTCAAAGGTTGGTCACAGACAACCCAACCAGATCAAAATATCGCATTTTGTTACAAGTCCAAATACACAAGAAAGAAAGTGTACATGTAAACAGTTGTCATTGCTGTCAGTCGTAAACCTGTAAGTCGTAACTTTATTGATGGAAGTAAATTACTCAGAAACCTCTCCTTTGTCGTTTGCATTTAAAATTGCCACAACTACGTAAAAAAGAAAAAAAAAATTATTCAGGGACAATTACATCACTGCTTCCATGTACTGTTGACAACATTACATTGTATTTTACCCTTTTTACTTGAGTAAGTTAGATGTGGAAATACCATGTAACATATGTGTTTTAACAGATAGTGGAACCAGCACTGCTGAACATGAATTTGAGTCAACCAGGATTCCAGCAGCTGAAACACCAACAAACACTGGTAACTAAAGATGTTTTTGGAAGACAGTTTACTTTTTTCAATACAAGTGACTTGCCCAACATTAATATACCTATTCACCCATATTAATTTGGATTTATTGTTATGGAAAGTGGTGTTTATGCGAATATTAATCTAAACCCAACTTAAATCCAGACTCAAACCTTGGCGCAAGTTTGACAAAACTGTGATTTTCAGCGTCTCGCTCATGTTAAGATATATTTGAAGCATCTTGGTTGTCAAGCTATTGTAAACTAACGACTGCTGAATCGTAGGTTCGCAAATGCTGCATTTCGACATGCTGGTTTTAATGTTGTTGGGATATCGCAGAATTCTTTAGTGTCGTTATATTATTGTGATATTTGTGGATGTGTCAACGTTTCACGAAAGTTGATAACCATTGACCTATGTATTATATGTGCATACAAAATAACCTAACCTTGACATCAGTAAATCAGAGACAGAGTGATCCTGGCGTCATTTTTTTTGAAAATGTTAAATTATGTGACCAGATTTTTGTTGCACGAAATGAAATTGTTTAAACGATTGAACATTGTTGCCCGTATTATAATAATTTATTATAAAGCAGACAAAGCAGTCAGTTCGATCCTATGTCCTTGTAGGATTTTAACTTGAATTCGGGTTGAAAGACTCCTCGCAAACAAACAATTAGCAACAGTATTGTTGTGTTTGTATTATTCAACATTATTTGCAATATCACACAAGTTTTAATGTATGTGGAATGTTCCTCATCCCCTCACTGTGTTAATTAAACCCAACTCATGACAATCTGGGGAGCTTGTTATAAACAGACTTTATACTGAACTGTAGCAATATTATTATCTGCTTGTTTTCACAACTATCATCTTAACATGTTATGTATTTGCTATGTAACACATGTGTTTTAACAGATAGAGGAACCAGCACTGCTGAACATGAATTTGAGGCAACCAGGACTCCAGCAGTTACTGAAACACCCAAAAAACTAGGTGATAAAAATCTAGCTAGGTTGCAATGCTCTGTAGCCTGTAAACCTACTGATTTTGATATGATAACAGTGATCCCCAAGTAAGGACCTGCATAGTGGGGCGATCCTTCTAATCACGTGATTGCATGAAATATCACTCCATTGTTAAATGTGCACATTTACAAATAATATGCAAAATAAAATGACATGGGCACCAATTAAACCATAACAGCCACTGATAAAATGAAACTAGACAGTTGGGGGGGAAGTCAGAGGTTGGTCAGGGACGACCCAACCAGACCTTACACTGATTATCGCATGTTAAGTCTAAATTATATATGAAAGCGGTTATTTGTGGTTCAGCTGTTGAAGGAAAATAACCCTTAGAAAATATAAATATGTTCAAAGTGCGCCACGTAACCAGAAATTGGATTTCAGCTGGGGTTGTCATTGGGTCGTGGTTGCCATTCTTTGTTCCTTCTCATACAGATTACTTTGTGTCTAAATTGTAACACATGTTTTTTAACAGCTAATGAAATCACCAGGACTGCTGCAGATGAACTTGAAGCATCCAGAATATCTCAAGTTGATGCTAAAGCTCAAAGACAAGGTAGAGTATTTAAATTCTACATTCACGTACATGTTATAGACTGTGAAAGTAATTTACAGCGATCCGCCACCATCCACACTTGAGGAACAAAAGCATGGTTGTTGGTTACTTGAATAACAACCCTTTTCCTGCACAAAATATTTTGCAGTATTTATTATGTCCACTGAAATCGTAACAGCAAATAACAGAGCTATATGTGAAAGGTACTGCCCTTAATGAACAGGATTGTTTTCTTGTTAAACTTGTCTGTCCCATGGCAGGCATTGCCTTCCAGTCAGTTAGTTGGTCGTCGCCATGTACTGATGATGAGTACTGAAGTGATGGAAACATCAGATATTAGTTCTCCTAAATATCAGCACCATCTTAAGATTTCACATATATATTTGTTCTACCGTATTTACTCGATTGTAAACCGCCCTCGACTGTAAGTCACAAGTAAACGTCATAGTGTTTAGTGCAGTACAACAAATATTGTCACCAAATCTGTCGTTGAACATTGTTACGCTGGAAACCAACTATGATCAAACGTATCTGTACGAAGGGGGTTAAAAGGTTAAATTTAATGAACGCAGAACGGAAGACCAAATATCAGTGCGTCAAATATTACTACTACTGCAAAGTTAGTATTTGTAAATAGTGCATACCAGCAGGATACCGACACAAACCTTTCAAATATTATGGTGGTAATAAATGGTTGTGAAGCAATAAGATATAAATAATCACAAGTGTTAAACTGTGACCTTCCACTGCTTACTGTAAGTTATATGTGTGGAAAAACACGCAAGCTTAAATATTTCTTACATTCAAATACTTGGCTACTATTTTCATCGCAAATCTTGGTCTTGTTTGTTTTTTAGTCGAACGTGGGGAAAAGCTGTTGAAGAAACTTTCCGAATTCCTCCAAGAAGAAGGTGGAGGGGTTTTTAGTAGAGAGAAACTACGAGGTTTGTGTTTATTTCCAGTTTGATGCGTGATTGTAAATATAACTGTTACGTCACGCTTGATATTATGACGTAACACTCTCATTGTCTCCATAGAATTGAAAGTGAACGAAATGTTTTTAGTTTGAGTTGAAAGTTTTGATGGAAGGATATTTTTGTCAGATCCTTCATGTTTGTTTTAATAAACTTGTTTCAGATTTCCTCGTGGATTTACAGGAAGTTGACAAAAAATACAGGAATAAAATCGCCCTCTCTTGTCCTGGGGCGTTGAATTTATTCGCAATCCCACTGAAGATTTCGGATGTTTTCGCTCTCGCGGATTTCCTCCCTCGGATTCGAAAACCCGGTTTGGAGCTGGGGTTAAGGGGATGCGAACTTAATTCCGAAACTTTCAACATTATTTGTGAAGCGATTATGAAGATGGAATACAAGGTTTGTTTGTGAATAAATATTTATCCGAAATACTTTCATAAAACTTTACTTTTTGTTAAAAAATAAAACATGGAGTTAATTTTAATCCGGTTTTAAGTAAAATTTTTTTAAAGTTTGAAACCAAGATTTCCGACCAATCTTTATATTTTAAATAGTTGGGATTTCTCGACCTGAGTGCAAACAATTTTAAAGAAATCGAAGTTGGAAATATTTGTCGGATTCTCCCTAAAGTGGATAAGTTGTGGCTGCGTGGGTGCGGAATCGGTTCCGAATCTATTCGAATCCTGAGGGAAGAGATCGGAAAACTGGAATACCCGGTAAGTATTCTGTTTAATTTAAATAAAAACATTTTGTTAATTTTAATGAAATTAAAAGTTTTGTGATTTTTTTCAGCCGAAAGTTGTGGGTTTGGATCATCAGTAAACATTCGTTCCTCTCATCCGATGGAATCTCTAGTGGTCCGGATCAAATCAAAACCCGGGGATCTCCCAGAATTAATTTTTGTGTTTTTATGAATTGTCGAAATGAAAGATTTCATTGTGAATAAAATTATGATCAAATATATTGTTGCGACCTATTATGTCAAATATGAGTCTCGAATTTGGTCTTAACAATATTATTTATGATCGATGGGAATCCTATTTGATTAGCGCATTTGACATTAGATCGCACGTGAGTTCTAATTGTTGTGTTTTCCTAACCTGACTTTACTTAACTCTCGATGCAAACACTACACCAATATTTATTTACCACGAACAATTTTGGATACGAAATTAACATGCGCAATTATACCAACGCCAAACTGAGTGAATTTACGCCCAAACGTCCAGACAGAATTGAACAAAACCGAATTACAAAATAGTAACCACTAACTCGCGCACACTGCAAACCACGCACACTCAATTTATAAAGCGAGAATACAAAAGACCAACGATCAGCGGACAGTTTAACAAAGACAGGTCGTTTGAAAGACGATACAGGACAGTCACACAAGAAAACGTCTAGCGTCTTTAAAAACGCCTTTCATCTCTTATAGCTACCACACCAAACATTTCAAACTGGCCACTCAAATCACTTGACAACGCAACAGTTGCTTTAAAACTACACAAGTCTTAACATTAATATGACACCAAAACAGTTGAGAAACAGTTGGAAAGGACACATAGGACACAAATCACGTGAATACACAACCGTTGCTAACGCTACAGTTTGAAATGAACACGCCTGGCAAGACGACCTACTTATGACTTTACCCAACCCAATGATGAGAAATTCCGAACAATGACTTACTGGCCATGCAACCTACTTCCATAAATGCACATTGTTATGTAACGTAAAATTACGTTACATTATTTCCCCCTTTTGAAATGGGACAGTTTATAGTCGTGGCACACCACCTTTGTAAGTGGCTCGGTCCTTGTTGGAGCGAAAACGCCTCCAGGCGTAGCAACTGCACAGCATGATGAAAACGACTGCTGCCGTAGAACCTCCCGCGACAGCCAAGACCATCAAAGGCTTGCCCAAAATGCCTGTTGCATCATCAACCGTATTGTCAATCACATCTCTGACGTCATCCAAGCCATGTATTGCAATTCCCTCCAAGGAATTGATGCCAGCACCCACATCGCCCAAGAAATCCGTATCGGAAAAGTTGAACAATGACAGATCCTCGGTGAAGCTGAGTGGGGCCATGGTGATGTTTGTTGCGATGCTGATGTTTTGAAACGCCGCTATGTCCTCATCAATTTGTTGTAGGACACGTGATTGGTTGTTGAGTCCGTCGATGGCTTGAATGAAACTGGAATTGGTGGAGTTCGCCAATTGATGAAGTTCAAGCGAGGCAAGTTTGCGTAGACGAAGCTTGCCGCGAGTGATTGCAAACGAATAAAGAGACGAATTGTCCGCCTTGATGTTGTTTAAAGTATTCAAGGATTGCAAACAGGCTTGTATAGCATGAGATTGGGCAACCAATGAGGTCAGAGTGCTTCTTGTGTCTTCTATGGCATTCTTTTGATTGCGCAGAATCATCATTTGATTTCGTTGAATTTCGTGAAGCAAAAAACGGTTTTCACGAAGTTGCATGTGCTGAAAACGGTGCAAGTCGCGAGCCAGAGCCACGTTGGAATCTCTCAGGTCTTCCAAAGCAAGATTGCTCTGGGTGAGAAGTGACACAAAACCCTTCATCTGCTGAGCAACTCGAGCTAACTTAGCATCAATCTCGATTTGCAGCTTGTTCAAGCGTGTTTTGAACTCGTCCTTGAGTTTTTTCATTTCAAAATGTATCGTAGCCTCTGAAAACAAACAAGCAATTAGAGCAAAGAAGAAAAAACGTTTAGATCGAAATTTAGTAGGCATAAATTTTACAGGAGCAATAGGAATATGACTAAGATTATCAAAATGTGCATGTGGTACATCATGTGTCATAGCAACCTCTAAAGAACCAGTTGCGGAAGTACAAACAGCACGCGAAGCTTTTGCTTGACAGACTTCATCGTCAGCAAGATTAAGGGGAAATGAAGAATAAAATTGCCAAAATTGAGAAGGAACATTTACATCATGACCACAAGCATTCGATGTTCTACTATACATCAAAGATCTGTCGTGAACAGGATCACCATTTTCATTCGCGAAAATAGTATCATTTGGAAACCAAGACATAGGAAAAGCCGCAAAATACAGAGAAAACTTTTCAGCATACATATAAGGAGGTAACTTTACAACCAAACCCTTGTTAGAAAAATGTGATAATCTGGGATTGAACACAGAAATGTGTACATTCATACGCAAAGCGATGATGCTTGTAGGATCGGTGGCATTGAAAGGAGCCCAAAAACCTCGCTTTCCAAAAAGACCGTACAGAAAACATCCTGGTTAACGGATGATGTGTTCATTCAGATACCCTTGTATGTTATCATTCGTTGGAAAATTGAAGAGTGCTGATTGTGCACGAGGATCAGTGTCAAGAACCTTTGAACTGCCAATTGGAACCGAAACAGAAAAGGTTCCAACACAACCATAGTCGGAACATGGAGTTGAGTTTTGATTTACACGAAACCGTGTTGTCTCGTGAAGATCATAATAATTCGCAGCTGGGTACCATTTGGACAAAGAAGCCCGAGATGAATACATGTAACGGTCATAATCAATACTCACAACAGCTTTCACTCGTTCATATCTCGTGAAAAGCGTTGACAAGAACATTGTGAGCAAGGCATAAGACGGACGTAGATCATGGAAGTCGCCATATCTATCTTCATAAGGATCCGAGTCGACGACGAGATAGGTGCGATGTAGAGATGAAATGCAAAGGTGGTTGTCACCCAAACAAAACTTGAAAACTTGACGTGTTCGGTCACAAAGACATTCTTGTGCGTAGTCATCAGAAGTAGCATAGTACTTTCCTTTCGGATAGTGGAATTCAGTCCATGTTTTTGAATGGGCTTTGAAGTTGCCAAAAATGGGTGAAAAAAATTCACGTGGGGGATCGGTGCTGAAATTGGATTGAAGTTCATGAAGTTCTAACGATGTTTCTTCATTGCCAAAGTCAGGACGGACTTTGCCGCTTTCCTGTAGGGTTTTGTAGTTGGATGCATCGGTGACCGCAATGTCTTTCACGTGGATAGTTTGGGAAAGGACGACACCTAGGGGTATGAAGAAAAACCAATACATGATGAAAACCTACAAAAACAAAACATTCAAACAATTTAAATCCGTGGAACGCGAATAGCATCACGCCTATTTCTATACACCCTAATGCAACAGATGCAAATGACAACTATTAACACAACAGTGACAAATAATGACACTGCAATTATTGTTAGAGAATGCGGATGTGCAGAATCTTTAATGTGATTTATGACATTTCCTATCCCATTTAGATTAGACAAGGTGCAATTTCTTATGTCTTGTCTTGAACCATTTACAGGGAATAAGCGTGCACCAAGTGAAATATGTCTGGAGCAGAAAGTGAGAAGTTTTCCGACATTTTTTTGTTTTCAGAAGAAACAATAGCAGGGATTATTTATAGAATGGAATGTTATCATGTAGAAACTCACGGATCTACTCGGATTTAAATTAAAACTTGCAAATGTCTGAAGAAACTAATTTGCATTTTTTCTGTAAATATTTTAATGGAAACGAAGGAAGTGAAACAAAATTAAAACGACAGAGGAAAAAAGTAAATATGTTGGTAACAAGTAAGTACATGTCTCACATTGCTCTGTTTCACATAAATATTTACTTGCAGTTTAAAATTATCCAGTTTAGTATTTATGTCCTATCAGTTTAATTTAAAACCAACTAGTGTCAATGTTCATTAACGTACAGGTTTGAAACTTTCCAATCTAGAGTACATGACTCACATCACTCCGTTTTACATGTACCTCTTTCATTATTATTCCGCAACACATTTTGAGTCAGTTATAACACATAGGGTGGTATTCACAATCTCCGATCAAGGATCAGATCAGTTTTCACAGATCCGTATTCAGAAACTTGGATCAAACTTAATCGCGGATCAGAATAACGCGTTTTGATCCGAAATGTTGATCCACCCCTTGAGGTGGATCAAACCTACTTTTGTGCATTGCTTTTGTTAAATTTGACCGTTAATATAATACATGATTTGCACCAAAACAGCACCCCAAGTGTCAGCTCGGGGTCAGAGGTTAAGTTGTGCTATGCGAGCAAAGTACTGTTTTGTGTGATAGTAAGTTTTGGAAATAATCACTTATTTTGTTTATTATACGGCTTTGGTTCTAAACTGAATGTCAGGACTCGGATGTTGCGTATTTGGTTGCAATAACAATCAAAGAAAACTGCGTCAGTGGAGATCTAAACAGTGTGAAATTCATGAATGCAATGTTGTGGTGCCTTGGTGCGCATGTGATTCTCCATTCGTACTTCACCCGTTTCCAACGAAATCAAAACATAAAGAAGATCATGATCGATGGGTGAATTGTGTTAAAAGGAAAGGTTGTGAAAAACGCAAATGGACTCGCATTTGCTCCAAACAGCACTGAAGGCAGGCCAACAACTCAAAATCCAGGCTATCCAGCTCCAGATTTACACATGGGTCATACAACCAGTGTCATAAAAGCTAGGAAACCACCATCTGGTTGACAAGCACAGCTGCTTAAGTTATGATCTTGCAAACTCCACGTCAGAAAACAATTGAACAAAGTTCTATATTGGGTGCAGGTGGTAGTTGCAGATGTAAGTGAACTCTTTAAACCGAAACAAAATGTATTGCAACAACGCAGATGTGGATTTAACTTTCTCACAACTGATGAACTGGTAAAATTTTACAAAAAATGAAATCAGTTTAAGTTACTTGGGATGAAATACTGGAAAGGTTGAAGTTGCAATGCAACAAGAAGCAAACAAATCTGTATATGTCTGTTATTTGATGATGAGTTAGTGATGACATTCATGAGATTTCAATTTGAACTGTTGGAAAAAGATTTAGCACTGTGATTTGGCATTTCTTGTTCATCGGTTTCAAGAATCATAACAACATTAACCAAATTTCTTTCATGGCAACTAAAAAGTCATAGTATTGACTTGAATATGTTGACCTATCTGAGCATTTTCAAAAACCTCCTTACAACAAAGTTAATACATTATTGACTGTACAGAAACCCCTAAAAATGTATTTGCAAATCAAGACAGTTTCATTTTTTTTCTGATGGAAGAGGCAGTCGACACACCACTGTTTGGCGACTTTGTGATAGCTGACAGGATTTTTCACATTTGTGAGGAGTTGCTTGTAAGACGTTGTGATTTATTGAAGCCACCTGGTAGGAGGTCCAGAAAACTAAACAATTGGCCCATCATCGTATATATGTAGAACAAGCAAAAGCTTTGAAATATTTTGTTCATATTATTGATGATATTGTCATGATGTGCCGCTGTGTGTCATCTAATAGAACTACTTAGTCAGTAGAAATATTGTTCACATGGTTTATTTTAAATTGTTGCTCTCTTGTTTTTGTCACAAAGAAGCGTAATTTAGTGTTAATACAAATGTTTGCAACTGTAATCTTTCAGTCTTCTTTAATTAGACAAATATATTTCGCTTCGTTAAAAGCATCAATGATTCCCAGAATCAATTCTCAAACAAATGTTTGCACATAACATTAATAAATCAACCAGCACTGTGTGAACACAAAAATTTTCAATTACATGACGTAATATGACAGTAAACTGAAAGGAACAACAAAGGCATTGAACAGAAAGGAGGTAATAAACAAGTACAACATAAGAAGGGCAGTTTAACAATGTGCAAGAAAAATAAACACTTGTTTTGTCTAAGCCAGATTGTTAGAAATCTATTTCTTAAGCTTTCAATGAACCCATAAATTTGAGTTTGATACATTCCTCTGAAAGAGAAGAGAAGTGTATGATTTCTTATTTAATTTAGTTGCTGTAGCTTCAGCTCGATGCTGCAATGTGATTGCAGTTCTGATTTAATCTAAAAAAATGCAATGGTTTTAAGGCAGACTGATTTCCTATTTTAGGCTACTTCACAATTAATAGGACTACCCAAATAACTTACCTGTACGTACAGGTGCAGTATGCCCGCAAAATTTCTCCATTTGGGATGGTGTACACTTGGATGTGAAAAATCAGTACTTCTGCAGTAGGCAGCATTTTTAAGGTTTAATATAATGAGACTCCAGGTATTCAAATGCTATGCTTATAGGTTGACATTTGGGAGCTTTTAGTCCATGTAAATCAACATCGTTCTCATTTAGACAAAGCAGATTGTCTTTGCAATGCCATCACATGGGTAAAGCAGTTGCTATTTTTCAGAAAAACGTAAAATACTTATGTAGGCTACTTCTCTTTGCGATTTTAATTCTTTACTGCACACCCATAACATCTGCGGAAAAGACCAAAGAAACATGTTTCGACTTTGTTTTGTTATTGGTTTGCAAACCAAACAGCTTAAAATGTTCCCGCAAACTCCCAACTGTCCACGTTTGCAACGCCTATGCCATACTTAGGGTCTTTGTTTTTTGCATTTTGCTACAAAAAAATTAAAAACATCCCAGAACTGTTGATATTTTTGACATTTACCAACCAAGACCAAACATTTTCTACACAGAAAAACGCGCGTAGCACAACTTAACCTATGACCCCGATTCTCGCGCATTGGCATTAGCGTTGGTGCAAATCATGTATTGTTGCTTGTTGCGTTGACAATCAATATTGCCATTTCTTGATTAATGGCTAAAGAAAAGCAATTACGCGACTTGGCCAGCTGTTCTGCTGATGAGCGAACACGTTTTTAATGGCAAGTATTGAATTTTGCATGTAATGTGTAAATTTAAATAGTACAAGCAAAATTAGTTTGGAGTTGCTACTTAACATGTTTAACGTTGTAAAAAAATAATAATAAATAAATTTAAATCAAACACTTATGACAGATAACTGATCACTAACAGGAGAAATTACATTGTTTGCTTTTTTTAGTTTATTCATCACAATGATTAACAGGTAAAAACAAAATTATCACAACTATTATTTTGAGAACTTGCACTTGGCCTTGAAATATTCTACTAGTTGCTCTGATGAAGGTGACCTTGAATGTAAGAATAGTTTCCAAACAACTTTGCAAATAAAAATTAGTTGGACCTGCAAAAAACGGAAGTTTGTCGAAGTCACAATAAAAAATTCGTATTTTCTCGCAAAGAACGTTTTTTTTATTGCACTATTTAAATGCCAAAACATATGCCAGTTACATAAAACTCTAAGCAATTAGGCATTTATAATGTAAAAGTAAATGGTTAACAAAGGACAGCAACATTTACCGACCAAAACACTCATACCTCGCACTAACTTGCTTCCCTCATTTTTCATCTTCCAGCAAAAACTCACACCACAACCCAGCCTACGTAAAAAAACTACCTCTGTCAAAACAAGTCACTCCCGAGACCAGTAACCCTCCTTCCCGTTGAACTTGCGCAGTTTGTTGTCTGCATAATCACTGAACCGTTAAAAATATGATAAAAATTTGTGATATTTTTCGCTACAGCGAATGTTGTATCACGAAACCCCCGATCAAAATTATGGTTGATCCGGATCAACTGGGGTTTCTGAATACCAAATTAATCCGATCCTTGATCTCGGATCGGTTGATCCAGGATCGTGGATCAATCTTGATCAGGGATTGTGAATACCACCCATGGTGTTTGTGATGTGTTCTTCATTCATCATGGCAAGTTTGCAAAATCTCGAATTAATGTCCATTTAATCTTGTTTGCTCATAACCAATCAAATAAAACTATTTGTAAACTAATTACTGTATTTATTACCACACAAAGAAGTGGTCCATTGCCGATGAGTGATACTTCATACGAAAGGATTCCAATAATCACACTGCTGAAACTGCCGCAACCAACAATGTATTTCCTGTATGTACTGCACTAGTTTACCAGTACAGTAGTTCCTAATTGTGTTTGGCCATTAAATTTCAAGACAAAACACTTTGCAAGGTCTTGTAGGCCACTTAACAGCACTTTTTTCATGTCATTTTCATGCTTTGGAGATAGCCATGATTTCTTACCATTATGCATGTGACTAATTAGCCTCGAATATTGATTAATTGAAACTTGTGTTATGTCATTGAGCATGTGTACATACAAATGGGTGTTGCCATGACTGGTGCATGATGTTTCGGTGTAATTTATGTGAACCACTCGAGGTCGGTGGCATCATTTTCTGCCTATTAGCTGTACTGCTGGTAGCCCTGCTGATAAGGCCATTTTCTGTTGTTTAGGTGGTGTTGGTAAAACAGCCAAACTCTGGGATCAACCAGGTGTGAAACTTCACATTGTGATAGGTGAATGTCCCATATACTTTGCGGCATGGGCCAATTGGGATTCTGGCCGGGTGCCCTACTATTGAAGGGGAAATTTCTTATTTACTAAACAGAAAATGTATGTAAAATTTGCACTGAAATGTGTATATTTTAAATTTCTTAGGAGGGTTTAAATCAATGCAACTTCCTATCTCACCCGTACTTGGACAGTAAACACCAAGTATGTTCCATGCATTCAAGGGGACAGTTCTGTTCTTCTGGTTCAGCATCGTCCAAACATTCAATGATGAAATTAAGGGATATTTCCACATAAAATGGAAGAAGGTTCTCGGCCCGATTTATTCCACAAGATAAACATGGAGAAATGCATTTACCACACCGACTTCTGCAAATATAAAGTGATTACTTCCTTTCCTCAAGATTTCCCTTAGACTTATGTTGCTTCAATAAGCTATTTTTACAGGTACTAATGGATAAATCGTTACCATCTATAGCATTGCAATTCTACGCTAAAGTTCTTCCATAAGATTTAAAAAAACGTATTGTTGCGGTGGTGAAACGAATTAAAAACATTTGGAGCCATAACAAAATAAATGAATGATAATTCAAACATTATAAATATACATATGATGCACTCACATTCGTTGGTGACAGATGCATTCTAACGAACAACCAGCACATCTTGCACATTTTCCATGCTGTAATTGTTCGAGTGCGGTCACTGGAACAACAATGGTTAGTTATTTTATTAATTAATGAAAAACACCAAAGTCGTGTTCAAGTTTACAAACGTGGCTTGATTTTGTTGCAAATCTTTGTACTGTGTATTTTAGGGAATTAAGTGTTTGCTGTATTTCGTATCTTGGACATATATGTGTGTTGTGTGATGCTGTCATGTGCGAACTTGTGGCGATTAGTAATCTTACTGTTATACAAACGAGATTTCCTGGATGTATAAATGAATAAATTTGCTGAGTATAAGTCTCTCATGACTATTGGGACACACCAGGTGAATCCAAACGGAATGACCAAGCTTACTTTCATCCCTGCTTTTTGGTTCAGCTGATGTGAAGGTATGTTTCAACAGAATTAACTTGTCCAAGAAAAAAAAACGCTTTTATTGTGCGACCAAACCTCTCCCTTTGTGAACAATCTATTCTGTTTCAAGCTTCCGTAAATGTTCAGAAACTCGCGCTGACTTATTCAACATTTTGCGCACGGTATTTTTATCGCCATGTATAAAGTGTATAAACTGCACGTTAAACAATATACAGAATATAGCAATGTACAGATAAATTACAGCAAACAGTTTACAGTGTTTTCATTTACGACGAGGTGTAAAGTTTGTTACAATTCTCTCACCCAGATATTGCTTAACTGCTCCCGGAATGTAATCGGTCAAACTTTCAGGCAAATAAGCAGACAGTTTTAAAACCAACTTTGCGATTGTCTTTAAACACTCTTGATTCGTTGAATCTCTGCAAATCCTAGAGGGCATGAAATAATGCTGAGACGTAGGAATTAAAACTGGAAATCAAGTAACGGCTGAATACACAACAAATTAATTGAATCTAATCAACTTGGTATATCAGGTAGATTAAAAAAAAACGATAAAATTTAGACCTGAAGTTGACATTGAATATTAATCGAAGAGAACTAAAGATAAAAACCAACTTACCTGCATTTATTTAATGCGATCTCGAGTAAGTTTACATTTTCCCAAAATTCGCTTCCACTAAACTCTGCATAAAAAAATTGTATCAGGTAAAGCAGTTTGCGTTTTTGTTATGATAAATTATATTGCACAACAAGAAGTTGATTTCTACATGGTTTCACGTAATTTGGGATCACATAGATTGCACGCTGAAGTTCAAAGACCGCAACCGATATCTGTCGGCCACAAATAACGAGCCGGGGTTCAACATTACTCACACTTCATGTCATGGGCTTTGTTTTGAATCAACAATTGTAATTAGCACAACTGAAGGATTTAACTAATTTTATTGACATAACAAGTATGCAAAGGTGGATGTGAAGCGATGGCATGCACTGATTACCATCACAAACAAAACCCGGTTTACCAATGGACGCAGAAGTCCTTGGGTCCATCGTGCGCCTACCCACATCAGGTAAATAGTGGTTGTGAATACAGCTAGTGATTCTAGGATATTCTAATTGTAAAATCGACCAGACGCCATATCATAGGATATATATATACACACACATACATATATTATAAATTATGGTATCGTCGGTTTTCGAAAAACAACAAACGTAAACGAAGAGCAAACATTCAAGGTTGAACACACAAACAGAGAGTTACAAGTATTTAATTCTCGGCACCAAATGAAGACATAAGTAGGGTAGCAGACAATGTTACAGTTGTATACAGGTGTATTAGTAAAATCGTCACTGTTGAAATTTCAGAATATATGTAAGCATATAAAGGATACAATTCTGCAAGTCACCCAAACATTTACGGTTAAATAATAAAAGCTTAGATAACAACGTCATTCGTGAGCGATTTTTTAAGTTTCCAGACCTGCCCTTTGTAACCATGACGTCATTATGACGTTTCGTCACATAATCTTACCTGATGCATTTGCGAAACCAGTCAAGATAATAAAACAAACTCCAACCGATGTTACCCTCATATCAATTATCGACTTGATATCAATTATGGAAACTACCTTATGTTACCGTGCAGAGATATTGACTCGCAACTTGGTTCCTGTTGGGGCCACGCTTGACTTCACCACAGACCATTGATGTTTGTCTTGGTCTCATCGGATTTTTTTGCATCATCACGGTTTTATCCAAAAATTTAAGAGTTCCATTGGGACAATGACGTTTAAATAAATTACTACTGATGCTACCAGGAATGTTTTATTGCTGCAATACTGATCTTCTGGCAATAATTTTTTTGCGGCCAAAACAGGACTTTGAAAACACTGTGATTTTGTAACGCGATGAAAAGTCTTTCAGGCACGAAAGAATTATTTTGGAGTCCGTTAACATAAATGTGTATTTGTCGTCACTCAATTAAAGAAAAAGGTTTCCCCTTGTGTTTCGACACCTGCAAGGCAATTCTGCTGTTACATCTCGGGCACTCCAAAATCCATGATAACCCGTGTTGTTCCTGATAATTGTAGTGCAGACGTGTTCGCCCTTTCTTATCGTTTCTTCACCTCTTCTTTTCTACTGCAGCGTTTTTTTCTCTGTTTCTGTGCCACAACATTGTCAACATTGGTTAATTCACATTTTCCCCTTCCTGATGAAGGCTGCTGCATAACAACCTAAACGTCGATATAATAAAATGATTGGCAGAACAACTTTGCAGCATCAATATGACGTTTTATTTTGGAATGTGATACAAGCTCATTGATGCGGCATTCCTCTCAAACCGCCTAGTTATCAGATACGAGCCATATTTTTATATTGTGACGTAATCTATTGATACCAAAGGTAAAGGTAGCTGATATAAATGAAAACACATTTATAATCCCAACTTTTATGCGTAAGACGTTTGGTTGAATAGTCTTTGTGATAATACTTGCTTACGATATAATAAATCCTATACAGCATGTTGTTTGGTCGCGCAATACTGTTTACATATTAAACCCTCATTCTAACAATAGGCATAATTACAATAGGAACGGATGCTTGCGCTGTGGGCATTGTTCCAATATCCTGCAGTACTTGTTGTTTACCAGTTTGTGATACGGGTTGTGATATATAGAATACTAATATGTTTCTTCGGTTCGACATAGCTGTGGTGGAAAGAGACTGGTTTTACAAACACCTCGACAAGTTTTGAGAACTTGTCATACAAATAGCGTAACATTGAATGACAGAAACTATTGACGGCAACAATTAGAACAAAACATTCAGTATCACATATTGTAATGTCTGTGTACGCGTTTATATTTGCGTTGGGGTCAAGGTTACACCTAAAATAAAGAAAAACTTGGTTTAAATTATCTTAAATATGTATATGTTCAATACATGTGCCATTGTCTGGTGCATGTTGTTGGTTTGCTGCTTTGAGACGGAAGCATCTGGGAGGACTTGTGCTGTTTCGTATGCAAGAAGACAAGCTTGTGTGAGCAGCGTTATCACCCGCACACAGTGTGAAAGAAGGTGGGAGTTGTCGTGATTGTTTTGTTGATGCAATATTTTATAATCCGAATAACTTGTTTTACAACAAGTTATGTTTATACACACAGAGATTGCTGCTTTGACGAACAACCAAACGATCCTTCCATGCAATGTTACAGGAAAGGTAGGATGTCTTATCATACGGGGCAACATGTAAATGGCCTTGTTGTTGCTCAATTGGATTTGGTCTGTTCTTTATATTCTACCAGGGCAACCTACATTAACTTTCCCACATATTTGATTCTAATCAGGATTCAAATTATTCGCAACTACATGGCTTTATAGCTAAACTCGTTAAACGGAGCTCTGAAAGTTCGGACGAGTTACTTACGTGGAATTGTTATGAAGAATGCAAAGTTTTACACAATTTTGCAAAATTTTTTCGCAAATTGCTTTGCGCAAATACAGTGAGGACCTTCAAAACAGTTAATATATTCCTGTTGTTCAGATTCTGCTTCCTTGCGGCGTGAAGAAACAAACATTCTGTGCGGTTCATTCTTTTGTCCAACAAGGTAATATGTGAAAAACTTGTTGTTTTGGCGTGGACTCTATTAATCTTTGTTGCAGGAGATTATGTCAGCTTTGGGGATGTTGTTGGAATGATGATAAAAAAGCCTGTTATTATCCTTCAAAATATGGTAAGATTTGAAAGACAAACCTCACATAATGGTGTGCGTCCGGAGAAGTTGTAATCTATTAAATTTTCACTGCTATGCCATAAATACACCTTTTTAACATTAGATATTTTTTAGCATGTGTTTTTCCACCAACAACTGATTTTGGAACATTTTCACCAATAAAAGAATCCTATGAACCGTCAGAAACTGTTACGTATACCTGTGAATCTCTACATGAAACTCCAGAAAATTCGGTATTAACTTGCCTTAATGATGGAACCTGGGACCGAAATAGTGCACCCGTGTGCAATGCAAATGGTAAGCGGTAATAATCACACTTTAAAATCTTGGAGTCTGTGATGGTTTCGAATGCTTTAAATACACAAAGAATGTTGATCTATGTTGGAAACTGTATAGAGGATGCAGAAACATCCTAATCGTTCTCTTTCCTTCATCAGTGTTGTAACAATTTCAATCCAAATAGCCTTCTTCATTACAAAACTAATACAGCCCTTTTGATGTGGCCTAGCTTGTCCAGTTCCAGTCAGTATTTCCGATGCAACTTTTACAATCTCACGCCCAGCAGGAGCAACTGTAAATATTCCTGGTACCACCGTCCAATATACTTGTGACAGTGGATTTACAATAGTCGGATCAGACACCATGATATGTGGGAGTAATGGAGATTGGAATGCCAACCCACAGTGCAAAGAAAATGGTATGTTTATATATATATGTATATATATTTGGTGCTGGTTAGCCACTAGGTTATTTTGTACTTGCTGTTACAAGTGTTTCTAATATTTAAACTTGGTGTTCGTACGTTTTAGAATGTTGTCCACCTCCATCGATTGATGGTGGTTCATTATTACCGGTGACTGGTGTTTATGTAAGAAATTCACAAGTTACTTACTCATGTGATGATGGTTCAACACCAATTGATACAACCATGAATACTTGCCAGGATGATGGTACATGGTCTTTAACTGGTCTTTCTTTGCCATCTTGTCCAATGGGTGAGTGTTTTCAGTATAAACCAATTCTATACGATAAAAGCCTCACAACTTAATAACCGTTGCGTGCGCGAGGTGAATATAATGGTGCAAGTACATCATAAATACACGTTGTCCTCATTCAGAATGTGGAATAAACGAAGAATATTTCCCACCAACTAGTTGTGAAAGTGGTTGTGCAAGTTGTGACTCACTCCGATCTCCACCACCAATAATTTGTCCTGCTGTTTGTCTCAATGGATGTCTGTGTTAAGCAGGATATTGTCGGGATGAGAACAACACGTGTGTTCCTACACAAGGTAAGTCCACAAAAAAAAGTCAATTGTTTTTACCTAACACACGTACAAAGTATATTTCACATTAGCAAACCCTTTTTTATCCAAACAGTGTGTGTCCCTCCTCCACCTATTGTACCCAATACCTCATACCTGCCTTTACAACCAACGTACTCGATCGGTGGAATGGTTACGTACACATGCAACAGTGGGTATTCGAGTAGTACTTATCCCACGAACCCAACATCGACCTGCCAAGCTGACTTCACGTGGAGTGCTGTTACAACTTCTTGTCTGAAAGGTAAATTGGAATTATCAGAAACCAAGCAGTCTGTAGACCTCAAAATCAATGTAACCTCTGTAGAGTGTGCTGCACTTCCGGTTGCCTTTGGACTTGTTCCCACTGTAGTTGCACCGATACCAAATTATCTGGAAGGCGCTTCAGTTACCTACGTTTGTGTGCTTCCGAACCAAATCCCTGTTGGAGGAGAAACGACCAATGTGTGTCTGCCGAACGGTGAATGGATGTTTAACGAAGCGGAACTGGCCACTTGCCAATCAGGTGACACTTGTTAAGTTGTTCTCTGAATAATACCTGTGTTCCTTTGTGAGGTTGGTAAATGTCATCACAACCAAAGCCAAAACAAAACAGTATGTTGTTTTCCTGGCGCATATCCGTTGTTATGCCCTTTATCAGAAAGGGACAAACTTTTTAAAAATTACCATTGTGAGTCGAGTCGCTGGGCATCAATCATTGCTGTAGTCAAAGTGTTCGGGTTTACGTCATTCCTCAAGGCCTGATATGTAGACGACATGTTGAACAACATCGCCCCAGATACGCATTATCACAAGATGCCGAGCTAAGAGATAAACCGGCAGTTTATATTACTTTCTACATTGTTGAGTTTCGAAAATATTACGTTACTTTGAGCGCCACATATTTGCCAATGCCTTTTCTGCAAAAACGGAGAGAAATGTCTGCTTGGGTCTTGGTGCAAATACCGAAATAATAAGAGTGTTAGATTAATATAGTAAAGATGTTGGTGTGTTCGTCACAGAATGCACGAATCCACCGCCATTTCAACCCAGTACCGAATTTCTCCCTTGGACAGGGCCATATATAGAGGGCGACATTGTCACTTACGTGTGCGCTCCTGGGCAAGTTGGACAACTTGTTGGACAAACAACTAACATGTGCGTCAGTGGAAACTGGATGTACTCCTTGGCTCAAGTTCCCGAGTGTTTGGATGGTAAACATCTCAAAATGAATTCTTTTGTGCTGTTAATATGATTAGAAAAGATGAGTGCTAAAAAGTTGAAGAATAAAACAGATTTAAGTGCATTTTATCTCGTCCGCAAAATGATTTTGCATAGACGCCAAACTTCAATCAAATATCTACCTTCAAGCATTCGAGAAGGAATGTTACACATTTCATGTAAAAATAGTATTTAAAATCCACTTACCGTACGATTTCTACAAATACACTGAATAAAATAACTCAAGTATATATGTAAAAATAAACACAAAACATCTCACATAGTACATTTCAGATTAAGATTCCTTTTTCTATCCAAACAGTTTGTGTCCTTCCTCCACCTTTTGTACCCAATACCTCATACCTGCCTTTACAATCAACGTACTCGATCACTGGAGTGGTTACGTACGCATGCAACAGTGGGTATTCGAGTAGTACTTATCCCACGAACCCAACATCGACCTGCCAAGCTGACTTCACGTGGAGTGCTGTTACAGATTCTTGTCTGAAAGGTATTTGGAAATAACGGAAGCCTTGAAATGAGTGGATTTCAAAATCAATGTTACCTCTATAGACTGCAGTGCACTTCCGTCAAAATTGGGACTTATTTCCACCGTAACTGCACCGATATCAAATTATCAGGAAGGCGCTTCAGTTACCTACGTTTGTCTGCTTCCGAACCAAATTCCTGTTGGAGGAGAAACGACCAATGTGTGTTTGCCTAACGGTGAATGGATGTTTAACGAAACGGAACTGGCCACTTGCCAATCAGGTGACCCAATATGAAGTTGTTCTGGCGTAAGCGGACTGTTATTACCAACTATTTTGCAGCTTGTCCAAACGTCCCTTTGAATGCCAACCAATTCGTCATCCCGTCACAAGCGGTGTATACGCCCTCAGAGGAGGTGACATACGGCTGTGTTTCAGGCTACCAAGTTTCAGGACCAACAATGAACACTTGTAATGCTGGGGCAACCTTTACCGATGCACCTGTTTGGTCTGGTTCAGCACCTACCTGTCTACGAGGTACTCGTATTTAGATAAAACTATATGATGACTTGCACGGACACTAAAGTGCTTCCCTGCTTGTTGGATTGATTTAAGCGAAAAAAGTCATTGTTCGCTCGGGTTTAATCAACGCAAACTTTATTCAACCAGGGAATTCATTTCTGCTCATTTTTTCGTCCATATTCATGACTTTCGCCCTCGATTTTTCTTTGCAGTTTGTCCGGCGCCAGGGACTCTGGCTAACGTTGAAGTCATGTTTCCTGTGGCACAATATTTGGAAGGAGTGCTCAATACGGTCACGTTTATTTGCAGTTCTCTTTCACTAGTTAGGGAAGGAGCCGTTACTGCCACTTGCCTACCATCTGGAACCTGGGATTACGGCGGCCAGCCATATACTACATGTAGGGAACAGTCTTGATGATATTTTTTCGCAATTGGCAGCGGCAATATATGGAATTGGTTTCACTTAAATGTTATTTTTGTGCTAAAATAATTTAAGTGAAGCGATGTATACACCAATGTTGCGACCTACAAGCCAAATGTTATTAACTTAATGTTGGATATTAACAAGATTAATTAACCGTTGATAACGAAATGCTATTTGACTAATTCATTTGACATAAGGCCACTCTTGAGTTCTAACAGTTGTGTTCCTGACCTGCTTTTAATTACAAACCTGAAACAAAGTTAATTTATCATTTATTAGATTAAGGATACGCGATTATATTGGTTGAGTATATCGAATCGAAACGTCGAGTTACGATATCACAAGATAAACTTATTACAAGCTGAAGTAAACAGATACTGAGACTGAGACTGTGACTGTGACTGGGTTAGTCTAGAAAGCATGCACATATATACACTAGAATACAAGTCAGTTCTAAGTTACCACAACGAAAAAGTCGGTTCGAAATTACCACGACGAAAGCTATTATCTTATCTGATGAACAGCAACCCATCTTTTCACAAAACAAGTACTTGAAAACAAACCAGAACAAGTGATGCATTACAACAATTACGTGAGAAGCGAACCCTCTGCAAACAATGACTGGACAGTTCGGGTATAGATCGCGTGCAAGCACAAAGACTGGTCAGTTAATGACCACATGTCAATCAAACAAAACAACGAACATCGCGTGAGAATGGCGTGGGAGATTTACAAAATACACAATTCTAACACAAAACAGGAAATGAAGTCACCAACGAATGCGCATTCCATACTTACCACAGTACAAGTCGAATTTGAGAGCTCCCGAACTTTAATGACGTAATTTAGATATTTGTGATGAATGTTCATGATATGTGTAAATGTACATGTTACGTAAACATGTAAACGTAACAACCACCATTATGAAATATGTTTTTTTTGTTTGTTTATGTCCTGTCAAATAGCTGTCAGCTGGTCGCACGCTGTCATGGTAGAGAATTTTAAATTTTTGCGTCACTTCGTCACCTTAAGATCATCCTTATAAAAGCACATTCGTCTTACCAATAATATTTAACAGTATAAGGAAATCCTATTGATTGGTGTTTTTGACATAAGGTCACTAGCGAGTTATAATGTTGTGTTTCCTAATCTGACTTTAATTAAAAACCTGATGTAAATCTACGACAATATTTGTTACATGAAATCAGTTAGCGAATTAGAAATACGTAATATTTGTTGCACATTCGTTATAAATGCTCAGAGATTTTGAACCGCTAGTGAATTGACTGGGCTACATCAGAAAAGGTGGACACTTTATAGGCTACAAAATCAGGAAAGTAAGACCACGCCTATCAATACATCAGCGATCAGAAAACAAAGGTGGACAACAGACGAACGGAGAGCAAACTAGGTATTCTACAAGTTTAACTATTTCCTGTCTAGCATACTGCAACGTTTGTTGCCCAACAAAACACCAAACTATGCTTAAATCGGTGAATGGTGTTGGGTGAACAATGGGGAGAAATTTGTAAATGTGCTTACAACAAACTTTAGGATATTTAGAAATTTAGTTTGTAGTGAATATACGATCTCAAGTAATGTTGGTCATAAAACATATGGTATTTAGTGGACTTAATAACTATGGCATCAAGGCTTCTCTGACCAAAACATGTGCTATTCAACGTTTCAGTTATTATTCCACAAACTTCTATCAGACGATATGACAGAACATATTTCATAGAAATTCAACAAAACTTTGTACAAAAACTGTAAAAATGTTAATGGTTAGGAAAGAATGATAACAGATGATCACAGCGCAAAGATAGGAACATCTTCCCGCCAAAACCTGCGTGTGTTCTAGTGTACTTTATTCTCTTATTGGAACGTTTTCTAAGCTCGCTATATACTGCAGTTGATCGGAATAGGTTTATGCTCTGCTTACATGTCTCATCACTCATTGCAACTTGGTGAATTTTTCTTTGATGTAATTGAGTGTATTCTGCAACTTTGTAGAATACTGGAACATCTGCACTCTGCTGTGTAACACCTACACCAAAAACACATTTAAACACGACAGTCATTTATGAAATTCGTAAAATTATTTTCTTCTTGATTTTTGCAGCACCTGACTAAGCTCGCGAAAGCTTGTGAGAGTAAAATTTGTAAACAGACAGTTTGTCCAAATCAGTGCTCTAGTAATAACTAACGACTTAAATATAAGCTATTCATATCACATGAAGATGGCAACTCGTTCATTTATTCGTCCAAGTGGAATCTAACATTTCCATGCTTATAATGGTGCTAGTTTCAGTAATATGGCTTTGTTGTACATATAAAAATTTTTTGATTGAAACTGTACACTGGTTTGTATGTTATTTACGAATGTCAGTTTAATAAGTTATGTCGTTATTTCACAACAAACATTTGAAAATTTCCAAGATATTTCAAACGATTTATTTTAATATTCAAACTGTAAACACGATGACAAAGTTGAAGTAAATTTTGTTGTAAGCGCATTTGATGCGTTGCGGGTTATGTTGTGCCAGGTATCAACCCCATACTGTCCCATAATAAGCCTGGTGAGGACTGTACCTATCGAGGAATACCCTCAAGCAAAACATGTTTCTCCATCACAATCTCTGCAGGCGAAAATAACTTTCAGATGCGAAGTGGGCGAAAACCGTCGAACTTATGGAGAATCCACAAACGAACTCATACTGGATGGAGCGTATTACGTAAGTGACCAAAATATAATGGAGGAAAACTAAACGATTTGATTCAGGAGGATTCTAAGAAGGGTTATTTCAACACTGGAGAAACGTTTCGTGATGCGTTTGCTGTTTCTGTCCATAACAAAAATATGGCGATTTCCGCGTTATATTGGTGAATTATGCTCCCAAGAGTCTGGCGATCAATATAATAAACTTGATACCTCACGATGTTTTGTTATGCAACAAGCATTAGGATATATAGAAAATATACTGAATGCAAATTTCCAAAAAATCTCCAATCAACTGGACAAAAAGTGCTAAAGTTACGAAACATCGCAAGTATTGCTTTTGGCGATAAACAGAGAAACGAAACACACTCATCAAATTATTCATACGTTCCCGTCATAATCTCCTTCTAACAAACAAAATTATATAAAGCATAGATCTCCCTTTGTATAAAATGTTTGTTGTTTAAAGCAGCTCCAATCACTTATTGCCCCCTACTGACGAAAATGTTTTTTTAGATTTGAATTAAATGCTACCCTGCTACCATTCACAAAGAAATTATTTTGTTAATTAATTGCTGTATTTATTGCCACAGAAAGAAATGGTCCATTGCCGGCGGGTGATACTTCATACGAAAGGATTCCAGTACTCACACTGATGAAACTGCCGCAACCAACAATATATTTCCTGTATGTGCTGTACTAGTTTACCTGTACAGTAGTTCCTAGTATGTTGCAGCATGGGGCAATTGAGATTCAGGTTGGTAGCCCAACTATTTATGATTGCATATTTGTATTTCTATTAAATTAGTTTCGCAGGAGGGAAATGTCCACCTAGTGGTCCCCTGTCACAATATAATGATGATGTAACAAAGCAATTGGTGTAGCATAGGAATCAATTTTACACTTGAGTAAGCACATATGCATGTACCATTGCTAAGGCGAATAGGAGCTAGTTTAAAGTTTTGAGCGTCTAAATCCGGTAGCTACTTGGTGCTCGGTGTTGTAGAACATTAAACTAAAAAGTCTGAAACTTCAGGCTATATTTGCAGGAAAATGAATCATTTAAGGGCCCAGTTTGTGAAGGAACAGGTGCTTTTTCATCCCCCTGTAGACATTATTGTGGGTAAAAGAACAACAAAAATATAAATTGTTTTTGCAGGAAAATTTATGGTTGAATTATTCTATCTGTTGTGGTTTATTGCAAGGCCCATCTCTCCTCCAGACAATAACACAAACGTTAGTTGCTGAATAATTGCATAAAGAGCCCCCCAGGATCATCGCCATATATGTCGTAAAGCATTATTGTGTTAATCCCAACCAATGAATTCACATAACACTGCAACCAATCACCACTTCTGCTTCATTAATATGTGTAGTATTTACCTAAGTGTAAATATTGTTAAGTTGTCACATTTACAAGCCCACATAATCATTATAAAGTAGCATTTACTCAAAGTGCTTTGTATGTTATATCGCAAATAGTTGTGTCTTGTTGCATGGAAACAAATGAAATGTGTGGTTTCCATAATTAATTGTGTATTTTACTTTATTGGAATTCTGCTTGTTATAAGTTTTGATAATCAGCTGCACTTTCCTAACTTTTAATAAAGTCGTATATCTTTCATCCACCAGGGTGCGCTAGAGGTTCAAACATCCTGTTACCATGACAACTTCGGGGCGTGGGCGGAGCTCAACACATATAAGAAAATCTTGACTTATTCTGGCTTCCGTAAGATCACCGACAAATTCCTACATACTGTAGCGTCTCATGTTGGTCGTTAAAAATTCCTTGTAGTAACCGCATGTTATGCAAAGTCACCGCCCATAGGCGTCGATTTTTTAAGTTTCCAGGTTGGGCTAAGTAAAATCATGTTGGTCGTTAAAAATTCCTTGTAGTAACCGCGTATTGTTTAAAGTCACCGCCAATGTATTTAAACCGTCAGACTGTCGCCAAACCCCGTTGCGTGCATTGTGTATTGTTTTCCCGTCTTACTTTCACTTCCCTTTGTTTTGCAATCACGGAACTCGTACCTGCACCGCCGATAACAACCATCGCTTGAAACGTCTAATAATTATTTTTCTTTTACACCTTCGTCCTTTATAAGCCATCACATTCTCAATCATGATATGTTGAGATATATATGTTCGTTTGTTGTTATGTTGACAACCTGATCACCGCATAAATACTGAGGCTTTAAAATACTCTGTATACTGTATAAATAAAACATTGCGGACTTTTAGTTACGTTAATCAAACATTTATCGAAAACTTGCCGTCAGCACGTGCCACAGACATGCCTAGAAATGTATTCACACCGTTCATTGTCTTCTCTTTACGCAAAAGATCATTGGTAAACGAAACACATTGTTTTTTAGAAATAAAAAAAATAGTTAAACAAAAAAATGCAAAGTTTACTTTTTCTAATTTCCGCTTAGTGTTTTTTCTTTTTGCAACGCCTGTACTTTGCATAGGGCCGGTCCTATAACCAAGAATGGTTCCACCGGTCCCTCGTCACCATCTATGTTTAAATCGTCCACCGCAAATTGTGATTTTTCGCTGACGAAAATAAAATGAATTGAATTAATCGGTGAGACGTATTGTATGCTGTGTGAGAGGTTAACCGGCGAATACATTGTCAACAGATCTACATATATTTAAACTGGTAAGAAACAGAGAATAAATTCGTACATATTTTGTTGCGCTTTATTTGGAGTCAGACTGTTATTATATGAAGGTTCGGTTTTTGTCGCTTTACCAGTATTGGATTTCTTATGAGTCAGATAGCGCATTAATAATATTAAGACAAGTAATCGAACGCTTCATTTCGGTGACCTGCGCTTGTGATTGAAACGCAAAATCCTTCTGATTTCAGCATTGTTTTTTTTTGTGAACGTTTAGTTTTTCTTCTTGTAACGGAGTTTCGTTCAGTTTTGAGTTGCTACGGGATATGGCTTTTATGAGTAATATTCTTCCATTTGCAAAGCACAAAACTAAACTCACTTCCACGCCTAACGTTTTTGGAGGTGAAAGGTCGCAACAACAGAATAGCAATTTAGATGATATTATCAGTGAGTTAAATAACGTCGGTTCGGACCCTTCAGCTATTCATTGGACAGAACCACGGCCAAGCGTGGTTCCACCTGTTTGTGAGACCAGGTCAAGTTTGTCCGCCACGCCTTTGAGTGACGTACAGCACTGTGAGTTGCCCAGGCGCGTTGGTTTTTGTTGATTCGGCATCAAGGAAACCTTTCGAACAGAGGAATGAATCGCAAAAAGGTATGTGGTTGAGCAAGATAAGCATTCCCAAGTTTTGGCCTGATCGTTGCGCGATTTGGTTTGCTACTGTGGAGACTTTGTTTCAAGCGTATGGGATAGATAGCGAGTTTGAACGTTTTATCATTCCGCGTTTGTGGGACGAACAGATTGCACGAGTCGGTCATTTGATTTGAAATAGAGATGATAGTTTCCCGTTCACTGCATTGAAACAGAGCTTACTTAAATTTTATGAGTCTCAGGAACAGGTTCGGTTGACGAAATTACTGAATTCCTCTTGTTCCGACAACAAGCGCCCCACTGAACTTCTAAGTGAGATGAAAATCTTGCCGTCGAATTATGGGGAATTAAGTGCGTCTTCCACTGCTTTGCTCAAAAAGTTACTGTTGGATCGGTTGCCGAAAAAAATACGGTTAATTCTTTCCGCCAGTATGCACTTGAGTTTAGACGAATTAGCTGAGAAAGCAGATAGCATAATGACGATTAATTCGCCTGATTTGTTTATGCAAAATGCATCTGCGGCATCCGTGTCTGATGCCGTTCCATTGTCGTCGATGTTCAGACGATTAAACTCTTCAGACGGCCAGTTTTATGAATGCTTCACAAGCATCAGATAGGCAGGAAAACAATCCTCAACAACAGAGTTTTCCCAGACACAGGAATTACTTTCGAAGCAATTCGAACCCTAGACCACAGAATAACCAGCCATCAAGTAGTTTTCTGAGTAGAAACCGCTTTAATCAGCCAAATGCTTCTGGGTTTCATGGTATGGCACCAGCAAAGTTGTGTTACTACCATCCGACCTACGCCAGTGCGGCTAGATCATGCCAGCCTGGTTGTGTCATGTATTTAATAAACGAGGTAGAAGGTGATGAATCGGCAGGGTCAAAATCGTTTTATTAGCAACAAAACTTTCACCGTACTGGAGAGGATTAATCGATTGCAATTCCTTGTTAATTCTGGAAGTGACGTCAGCAACATTCCATGTTGGTTTTCTCCACGTTTGTCTCAACCACAATTTTTTTGGTGCATCTGGAGTCACATTTAAGTCTTTTGGTGATGTGTCTTTATCGGTTGACTTTGGTTTAAAGCGAAGCTTTCGCTGGACATTTTTGGTTTGCGATATTGAGAAGCCAATTCTTGGTGCTGATTTTCTTGATCACTTTGATATACTTGTTGACACTCGACTAAAGAAATTAATTCCGACGGAAAGCCGAGAGCCGAGGGTTCGTTAAACGCCACAAGTGTTATTATCGTCACCGATCCCACGCTTGTGCGAAATTGCAGAAATCATAATCATCCCATGTTTGCGTTGTCCAAAGCAAACAAAATCTTGATCCAATTTTCAATGCCGATGTTCCAGGTGATAAATTATCTACGGACGAGACATGCGGTGATAACGCTAGCAATGATTGTATTTAACTAACGCTTTACAAATTTGAAGCTGTTTTAAAGGAATTTTTAACGACCAATACATGACGCTATAATACTATGTGATAATTTTGTGCAGCTAAAAGTCGGGTTTTTGCAATAAAACAAATCATTTAAGTGCAAACTTATTTGTTCTTTTGTAAAAGCCCATCTTTGCCATGTAGAATGTTGTAAAATTGTGGTTATTTGTTTATAATAATTAAGCTGCCATTTAGTTTGTAACAATTACTCTAAACCTGGCCATGTAGTGCTTGGGAATTGAATTTCTCTGTCATTTGGGGAGAAACTACCACAGTAAATGTGTCGCCTAGCAACCACATGATATTGGGACACTGTCTGGCAGTAAAACTTCAAACAACCAGTTTGCAAAAACACACAAATGAACACAGCCTTTAATCTACATGAGATGATTGCATTTGCAGATTTTTATAAAACTGACATTTTATTTCTTCCAGGGATGAGTTTCCACCCGACCATGGAAGTGAGCTGCAGAGTGGGGTTCATTTATAGCTGATGTCGATGAAAGTGAATCAAGATCCTCTAAACAGGATTGTTCTCTAAATCCTCTTCAAACTTACTGATGATCCAGATCACATGACAAGGAATCAAGTGATTTCCGCAATAAAACGATTCTTTGTAAAGTTTGTTTTTGAAGATAACTGACGCAAAACAGATCCATGTTAATAAACTCAGCTCCATTACCAAAAACACAAAATTCTGATATTTTTATTTGCAAGACAAGTCACGTGATGTAGAGTACCGACATAGGTTAATGCTTTAATTAAATTTTAGGATTTAATTTGTGAGATGGGGATTGCAACGAAACAAAACATAACGCTGAGTCCTAGTGAAAATCTACACAACCCCAAACTACGTGTAGAAACCTGTGAAAAAGTAGAAACAAACCGATCTGTAACGAATTAAATTGTTATATTGTCGGGGTATGTCCCCGCTGAGCTACCGTGGGGTACGACTACGTCTCAGGCCTCGCACCCAAGGGAAGTCTCGATGGCAACACGGCCTCGTAGACAACTTGCCTTGTCTATCTCAAGGTTTACTGTTGGAGTTAAAGAACTCCTTTACACAAGTCTGTGCGTCTTCTAAATAGTCTTAACTCCCGACTAAACACATACATCCACCAAACTTCAAGCCAGTCCAAAGTTGTTCATAAATCCGTTTATTGTCGATATTCCAGTACTATATACAGCACAGAAGTTTCTTCAAAACATGGACAGTACTAAAGCAGAATCAACAGACTAGACCCTTACACAGCAACAGTAAAAACACACTGATTTGGCAGACGCTGGTCGCTCTGCTTATAGAGCCTGCGGTTGGCCACCACACGTATTGATGCCTTATTTGGAGTTGTTGCGCAACTTGAAGTTGGCCAATTTGGTCGATTACGTCAGTTATTTATATAGCTTGATTAGGTAAATATGTTGTTTATGTTTAGGTTGACTTTGTTTTCCGATTAACTAAAAGTAGTTATGTTTATTTTAGCTTTATTTATCATTTGCGAAAGAAGTACTTGTGTTTAAATTAACCTTATTTATTATTTGCCAAAGAAACGCCTATAATTATTTTAATTTTAATTTAAGCAGTTAGTATAGTTGCCTAACCTATATAGCTTTATTGCCCAAATTACATGGTTAATAACACAACTTTAATGTGGTTGCTTATATAGGCTACAATTTTTTTACCGGCCACCAGGTCGGCAGGTTTTTCTTGTTAAATTGTCCGGTCAGGAATTGACCTAAACCGGAAATTAGTTTTTTTCCCATGTCGTTTTATTGGAAATCACAACTTGGACATGCGTTGAACGCGTGATAACAATAATTACTACGTTTCCATGGCCGCTTTTCAGGCGCAGTACTCGGCCCGAAGGCCTAAAAACGGAAGTGACGTATTAAAACGAGGCGCTTCACTGCGCCTCAACTGCCGATTGGTCGGGCGGTACAGAAGAGGTTGCCTGACGAAGTTGAGGCGTGGTATACTCGGCCTGAAGGATTTCGGTTTTGTTGATATTGTAACTGCGCATGTTTGTTGGTGTACGAATGGTGTTAGTGTTGTTAACCTGAGTAGTAACAATTTGATAAATATAATATTCATGCAGGGAGACAAAAATGTGATTAGCCACCTTGCAAAAAGTGCGATGAACCGGATTGTGGTAACGCACTATACAGCAGGTTGCTGATGAAATGAGAAAGGACACAGCTTCATTATTTATGACTAATTATTTGCAATTTAATTCTTTTAATGGATAATTAATGGATCTTAATTGTCATGTAGCTACTGGCCTGAAAGTTCCATATGCTTCCCTTGTTAGCACATACATTTTGATGACTTGTTATCACATACAAATGCTCTGTGTTGTAAACAATGCATTAGGTTGTTAATCCAGTAAACATGTAAAGCTCATGCAGACACATGAAGATGGACAGTCACTGAAACTTCACATAAGCTTAATCATGGTGCACAGTATCATGTGTGCATGGACCTAACCATCGAAAGCAGATGGATCTTGTGAATGCTCACCTATGAATGAATTTGTGTACTATGTTTTGTTTCAATTGAATAAATAAAATCATAAAGTTTTGTGTGGTTTATCAGGACTTCAATATGTAGATATGCATAGTTATGATGTAGTCTGTATTAGTGATGCACCGAAACAGCTATTTTTATATTCGGCCGAAACCGAATATTCGGCAAAATATTCGGCAAAAGTTGCCGAATTAACTCGGCCGAATCAACCGAAACTAATTTTGGTATCCATCTCTTTAAACGCAATAAATTTAAACAAAACATATACTGGATTAGATCTTATATCCTATCATACAGCCTTTTTTGGTGCTTAAAGAATAACCTCGTCTTCTGTACCAAATGCTTAAAGTTAATTTTTATCATTTCTGTGAAAGTCAACAAATGAAACAAACACATTCGTACAGTTTAAACAATGATTTTAACCTTTTTTAAACTTTGCGTATCAGCGTTAGATGCAGTAAAAAAGTTTCGGTTTCTGCCGAATTTTGCTGAAATATTCGGCCGAAACCGAATAATTGCGAAAACCTTAGTTTCGGCCGAATAAATTCGGCAAACCGAACTTTCGGTGCATCCCTAGTCTGTATAATGTGTACTTTTTTAAACTTCTTTTTTCTACAAAGAGCGGATATAGGCCAGGTTGGTGGTGATTCAATGTATTGTGGCTCTATTTTATGTCTAATAGCTAGGAAGACCGCATTCTTTGACTGTATTCTCCACAACATGCAAAGTCTCAACGGACATGGAAACGCAAGCGGTTTTGCGCCTGTTCGTTCGAGCCATGTTTTCATACGCTTTCGGCCTTTTTTGTATATACATGTGTTGTGCGGCCACAGTATGAAGTTAGTGAGGGTTGAGATTGTCCAAGTAACAAAACGTGGGTAGAATTGCTGGTAAGTTCCCGTTAGTTAGTGTTTGTGATGTAAATTAAGACCGCATATCAGTATTTCTAAAAGTGTCATAGAGAAACTCAGTGACGTCACAAGGCAACCGGTGATGCATTTGGGGTCAATTTTCGGGTTGAATGAGCAGGGAGTCACGTGCTGTAGCCAGGGCGATTTTTAGTGTGTTTGGTGCAGTTTTAGTGCATTTTTTGCCCTTCTCAGTCAGCTAGACATTTGGTGCTGGGTGCTGTGAAAAAGTTAGTTGAAAAAGCACCAAAATGCTCTAGTGTTCATAGCTCAAAATTGAATCACAGAAGTATACCTTAATTTGTGATTTTATGTTAGGCCCGCCTCTTGTCTACGCATTCAGGACAAAATTAGTTGCAGAACATTATTTTAGGTGAATAAGCTGTATGCAAAAAATGTAAGTTGGGTTTGCGAAAAAATGAATCACAAAAACCTGACCTAGATTGCAATTTAATGTTGGCCCCAACCCTTTTCTACGCAATGGCAAAAAAATTTGCACAGGGAAGGTTGCTTTGGTTGCCCCCTGGGGCTGTTTTTCCTATAGGAGAGTGGTTTCCAAAGTGGGCGCCAGCGTCCCCCTAGGGGCGTTTGCAATCGTACGGGGGGTGCTGGAGACTAAATGGGCGATTGGGGGGCGCTTGAGGGTATGGCCAATTTTCTTTTACAGCGTAAGTCAGTGTTTCCCAACCGGCGGTACGTTTACCACTAGTGATATGCGACTGCATTCCAGGTGGCACGCGAGCACCTTTCCGTAATTATCTTAGCTCTTACTTGGTGGGACGTGCGTTCAGCGCATTCACCACTCCTTTAGATGGAAAAAGAAACCGTCTTGATATCGACAATTGAGGAGACTTGATATCGACAATTGAGGAGTCTTGATATCGACAATTGAGGAGACTTGATATCGACAATTGAGGAGACTTGATATCGAAATTTGATGGAAATAAGTCCGCACTCCGATCGCTTGGAGGAAAGCGTCGCAAGTTTCTGGGCTTATTCTTGTCTGTATTGTCCCGTAATAAACCGATCCATCGTACACTTGTAACAATGTCTCACCAACGATAACCGGAATGTCTTTCCATCTTCTGCTTTCAATGATTTCTCTCACCAGGTTATTACTACACGATCTGAAGTTGGCTTTCCCTGTCATGTACAAAAGCTTAACAACACTCAGATAAGCAATAGATAAGTGGAGAAACTTATAATCACTTAAATCTTAGCATAGTTTTGTATTTGTTAAATTAATCCTTGTGTTAATTAAACTTTTGCCATAAGTGTAAAATGTTTGAGAAACACCGGATTGAACAATGTTTCCCATTTATTAATTTTTTTCTGAGAATTTTCCGACACAACTAATGTCATCCAACATTGCTTTGATATCAACATAAGTTGACACATAATAGGATTGCAATATTTTTTAACGGAATCTGCTTAGTGTGTATTTTTATGATAATGATATTGACTTCACAGATTAAACTGTTTTATGTTGATCACATGACTTACTTATGTCAAGTCCGAAGTGCCGACCTATTGCTCTACGATGCATTTCAACAATGTTCGGTCGAATGGTATTCGTGTTCAGTAAAGACATTAATACCATCGTCAAACTCCTGTGGAAAATAAAACATAAGTTTTTTTCACACAAAGACCTGAATATCTCAGCTGTTGTGTGACCAGGCTGAAAGTGGAATGGAAATAGACACCAGAGAGTAAGTTACGATTTAAACCTACCTGAGGAAAGCAACTTTTAAGCTAGCATCAACATGGAAGTGAAATGTATCGAGTTACAAGCAGAAAGCCTAAGATGTAACCATGACAGGGCATGAACAAAATTACAGTATAAAATAGCCTGATGTCAACGCATATATTTTCAAGAATACATGTTTCGGTAAAAGCATCCTTAGTTCTAAAATGAAACGGAAAACAAAAGTAAAAGCTGAAAAACAAATGCTAAAACTGGCCGAGCAAATAAGCTACTGGTGGTAACCTCCAAGTCACTGTGACATGCAATGTCTGGTGACCTACTTGCGTGGTGTAGCACCGCGGCCGCAAGCATGCGTTGCGTGTGTAGATAAAAACGTTGGGCATATCACGTGATCGCCGATAATACTATTTTTGTATATTGATTTGTGCGTTTAAAATTATTTGCCACTTGTTTTCACAAATGTCCAAATGCTCCATAGGAGAGCTGCAGACAAGGTCTCATCAGTGCAGCTGTTGTGTGGCACTGTGCTAGCTTTCACACTAGCAGGCACACTTTCACACTAGTCTCCACTTTGTGGTACCTTTCGGTCAACGTCGATCTCCATAGGGGGTTGTTCCAGAAACACCACAGAGTAGCATGTAGCCGAATCAGGTCTTTTGTAGAACGTTGCTGGGTGATGTGCCTGAAAATGGCGGAGTAGCGCACTTTTGTCTCCCGCTTCATCGATGCTGAATGTTCTTTATCCGGGAAGATATCTTAGTGCTTATTGCTTAATAGGACGGGGCAGAAGCAGGTTTAACAATCGAAAAGGCTCAATTCGCGCTCAAGCTATCGAGGCCCTGTTAAATATCTCTGAGTCAATTAGAGTTATTTACAATAGTGCCCCACCTTCGGACTCTCCATTGAGATCAACAAGAAGACGCAGACGTCGATCACCAGCTAGCAGACCAAGATACCCGGCAAACCGACGAGGAAGCCCGTACAACCCCAGGCGACCAGCACGCCAAACCAGGCACCCAGGTGACAATCTGTCTCCAACATCTCAAACATTTTTCGACCAGGATTTCCAGCTCTATTCCCGCCCGCACAACAACTCAACATTGGACCCCCTCTTGCCAAGCGCACGCGCATTAAAACCACAACCCCTTATGACCTAATGGTCGCCATGTCAACAGGCGAAGCAGAAATTCCCATGGTTTCGCCGCAAAGTGTTTCATCGGAAACAAACGAGTCAGTGCCTTCGATGTCCAATCACGTTAATGTTGCTAACGCCGCAAATGAAACGCCACCACAGCTGATGGTCAAACAAACCTTCCAGCTCGCAAGGTTTTGGCCCAACGCCCAAATTCATGCGCAATGTTTCCAATATGCCGATAGACAATTTTTAAAAAAAGCAATCACCTCGGATTATGACAAATTCGATTTTTTGGTAAAAAGTTTTTCGAAAGAGCAAACGTCACAGTTTCAAAACTTAATTTCGCAGGCCTCTGTAACTGATACGCCGTATAATACCCTTGAGAAGGCATTAATTAAGCAAGCTACCGGATTGGGCGCCCAAATTTGGCAGGCGGACATTTCAAATCTCGTTCAACAACCCAATGAATTCCCAAGTGTTTATTTACATCGTTTGGCAAACGCCTGTGCTGAAAACACGCATACCAACCCATTAGCACGAAAATTAGTGTTAAACGAACTTCTGCAACGCATGCCAACAGAAATTCAAACCTTGATTAAGTCACAAAATCCTGATACATCGCTAGAAGACATTGGAATTTTAGCAGATCGAATTTCAGATACCAACCCAAATGCGCCAAGCGACCGCACGCAGCCAAACGAAATGCAACGTTTAACAAGCCAAAGTCGGTCATTTGATTTGAAATAGAGATGATCGTTTTCCGTTCACAGCATTGAAACAGAGCTTACTTAAATTTTATGAGTCTCAGGAACAGGTTCGGTTGACGAAATTGCTGAATTCCTCTTGTTCCGACAACAAGCGCCCCACTGAACTTCTAAGTAAGATGAAATCTTGCCGTCGAACTATAGGGAATTGTGCGTCTCCCACCGCTTTGCTTAAAAAGTTACTGTTGGATCGGTTACCGAAAGAAATACGATTAATTCTCTCCGCCAGTATGCATTTAAGTTTAGACGAATTAGCTGAGAAAGCAGATAGCATGATGATGATTAATTCGCCTAATTTGTTTATGCAAAATTCATCTGCGGCATCCGTGTTTTATGCCGTTCCATTGTCGTCGCCTTCTATTGTTAATTCGCAAACGATTGTTAACGACTGTTTTGACAAACGTTTTATGAAGCTAACAGAGGATGTTCAGACGATTAAACTCTTCAAACGGCCAGTTTTCTGAATGCTTCACAAGTATTAGATAGGCAGGAAAACAACTCTCAACAACAGAGTTTTCCCAGACGCAGGAATTACGTTCAAAGCAATTCGAACCCTAGACCACAGAATAACCAGCCAACAAGTAATTTTCAGAGTAGAACCCGCATCAACCAAATGCTTCTGGGTTTCATGGTATGGCACCAGCAAAGTTGTGTTACTACCATCCGACCTGGTTGTGTCATGTATTTAATAAACGAGGTAGACCCTCGTCGAAGGTGATGAGTCGGCAGGGTCAAAATCATTTTCTTAACAACAAAACTTTCACCGTACTGGACAGGATTAATCGATTGCAATTCCTTGTTAATTCTGGAAGTGACGTCAGTATCATTCCATGTTGGTTTTCTCCACGTTTGTCTCGACCACAATCAGGTAGATTATTTGGTGCATCTGGAGTCACATTTAAGTTTTTTGCTGATGTGTCTTTATCGGTTGACTTTGGTTTAAAGCGAAGCTTGCGGTGGACATTTTTGGTTTGCGATATTGAGAAGCCAATTCTTGGTGCTGATTTTCTTGATCACTTTGATATACTTGTTGACACTCGACGAAAGAAATTAATTCCGACGGAAAGCCGAGAGCCGAGGGTTCGTTAAACGTCACAAGTGTTATTATCGTCACCGATCACACGCTTGTGCGAAATTGCAGAAATCATAATCGTCCCATGTTTACGTTGTCCAAAGCAAACAAAACCTTGATCCAATTTTCAATGCCGATGTTCCAGGTGATAAATTATCTATGGACGAGACATGCGGTGATAACGCTAGCAATGATTGTATTCAACAAACGCTTAACAAATTTGAAGCTGTTTTAAAGGAATTTTTAACGACCAATACTAGACGCTATAATACTATGTGATAATTTTGTGCAGCTAAAAGTTGGGTTTTTGTAATAGAACAAATCAATCAAGTGTAAATTTATTTGTTATTTTGTAAAAAAACATCTTCACTACGTAGAATGTTATAAAATTATTTATAATAATTAAGCTGCCATTAAGTTTGTAACAATTACTCTAAACCTGGCCATGTAGTGCTTGGGAATTGAATTTCTCTGTCATTTGGGGAGAAACTACCACAGTAAATGTATCGCCTAGCAACCACATGATACTGGGACACTGCCTGGCAGTAAAACTTTAAACAACCAAATGAACACAGCCTTTAATCAACATGAGATGATTGCATTTCCGGCTTTTTATAAAACTGACATTTTATTTCTTCCAGGGATGAGTTTCCACCCGACCATGGAAGTGAGCTGCAGAGTGGGGTTCATAATAGCTGATGTCGATGAAAGTGAATCAAGATCCTCTAAGCAGGAATGTTCTCTAAATCCTCTTCAAACTTACTGATGTTTTAGATCACATGACAAGGGAATAAACGAATTTCTGCAACGCATGCCGACAGAAATTCAAACCTTGATTAAGTCACAAAATCCTGATACATCGCTAGAAGACATTGGAATTTTTGCTGATCGAATTTCAGATACCAACCCAAATGCGCCAAGCGACCGCACGCAGCCAAACGAAATGCAACGTTTAACAAGCCAACTACAGGAATTGTTAACTACGTTTCAATCTTCAGCGACAGGACAGGGTACGCAAAAACCGCATTATTCAGATCGCCAAAATTATCATTCTTACAACAGGCAAGCACAACCGTTCAGGCTTAACGCATTTGAGCCACGTAATACAGCACCGCAACGCGCGACCGGAAGCTCTTATCAGCTGTTTCAGCAGCCACAGCAGTACAGTACGTCACAGCAGCCGCGCAAGCCATTTTCGGGATATCCCCCAAATAGACAGCGTTATAACTCAGACTTATGTTTTTATCACGCGCGTTTCCGTCCCCGTGCAAATAAAAGCACCCCCCTTGCCAATGGAAAGGCAATAGGCCTAAACAAAGTAACGAAGTTAAGATCAGACGTGAAGCAAAACCCGAACCAATATTCCCGCATATTCCATATATTTATGACAAGTTACATAATTTTTTGCTCTTACTTGACTCAGGTTCTTCAAGCAATCTTCTTCCAATAGACAAAGAAACGCAGATTGTTCATAATAACTTCTTGACGGCAGATGGAACTCCCATACCATGGTATGGTCAGAAGACTTTAACAATTGATATAGGTTTCGGCCCAGCACCAGTTGTATTCAATCTTTGCACAGTTGACAAGCCCATTCTTGGCTACCCGTTTCTCGCAGAACATCAGTTAATCTTAAAACCGGCTCTTGGAACCTTAGAATCAGCAATCACCCACACTAGCGTACCTATAGCAACTTCCACTTCGGTCACTATCTCTAACATGGATATGCTTTCCGACCCACGTTTCCGCAATATTCTAGACCAATACCCAACCCTCGCAGAACCGCCGGATTATAAAGAACCCCCAAAACACCCAATAGTCGCAGAATTGACAACCAATGGGAAAACTCCAAATTTTCCCGTACGACGCATTCGCCCAGACCTCCTACCAAAGGCCAAAGAGGAAATTAAACGCATGGTTGACAGCAACCTAGCAACCATAGGCAGCTCGAATTATGGATCGCCACTGGTCATCGTCACCAAGGCAAACGGAAATCTGAGGTTATGTGGGGATTTCCGAAAAATTAATAGCATTCTTAAAGCAAATGTATATCCCATTCCACGACTTACTTCTATACAAGACCTACTATATGGTTCAACAGTTTATTCTACCATTGACTTAACCGCAGCTTTCCATAACATCCCATTAAACCCGGAAGATAGCCACAAAACTGCAATCAAAACACCAGTGGGCAGTCTAATTTTCAACCGACTTCCCTTTGGGTTAAAAACAGCACCAAGCTACTTCCAGCAATTAGCAGACCTCGTAGTTGCTCCTATCAACCATTTCGTCTTTTTGTACTTAGATGGCGCACTCACATTCAGCAAAACAGCTGATGAACACGAGAAACATCCCAAACTATTCTTGGACAGATTACAACTCTTTGGCCTAAAAGTTAACCGTGACAAATGTTGTTTCGGACGCAAGGAGGTGACATTCTTAGGTCACAAGGTCACCCCAAACGGCCTTCAGCCCCTGGTATTCTGTCATCAGCACCACTTTTTGTCCGACAGTGGCGCTGCCTACGAGTTCGCGTTATAAATGATTTATTTAATTCGCCACAATCAACCACTAATGTATTTTTCGCAGTATAGTTGTAACTAGAAATGTTGAAATCAAATTAAAAATCGACGGAAAAGTGAGGTTAAAGTTATGACATCACACCCAATGACGTCATGTAATGTTCACTGGGCAAAGAAACGCACCATCCCCGTCTTATCGAAGTACAGAGTAGTGTTGTTGCTGCTCTACCCTTGCTTTTCCGATAATTAAGGACAAATAAGCCTTTGCTTTGTGACGTCACAGTGACATATTTTTGTGTGACGCAAAATCTTGTCCTGACCTTTGAGGTAACGTAATCTGTGGATTCTCCTATGTTTGAACTATTCAATATTTGCAATATAAGGCGCGTTCTGCAATGTAAACATTGCATTTTATTGACGCGAGCGCCTTGTGTGGTGTAACTGCTGTTTCACTGTTCAACGATATTGAAGAACTCTCTACAAAAGTTAAGCACACTGAAATTTATTGTTATTAATGTTGTAATATTAAATCTATTTCCACTGTTTTCTGCTAACCTGTTTGAAAGATAAGGAGCAATCTGTTGTCCATGACCGCATCGGCTCGTTGAGAGATGAAGTACGGGAGAGCAAGAACTCCACTGACAATTAACACCCTGAAAGAGCTAGTGCAGTAGATGAGAGAGATGCGGAAGAGCCAGACCTTTCTCCAAGAGAAGTTTGAAGAAATGAAGAAAAAGCTCTCCACAAACAAAGTGGTGATTCACTCGCTCCAATCTGAGAATAGGGAGTTAACCCTTTAAGTATGGAAGGCACCTATATGTGCCCAAAATGACATCTTTGTTCTGGGATTGTCAAACGCTAGTTACTTGTCCTAATTTGTTAGCAAATAGCTCATTAAAAGTATAAAAGACCAAACATTCTATTCATCAGAAATTAAACGCATGTTTGTATTTGACTTTTTTGAGTATTTCAGTGTTTTTCCGAAATTTTTTTTTGTTTTTTTTTGCAACAAACAATCTTCAACTTCTGCCATGTACTACCCAAACGAATGCTTTCAGCGTTTGGTGATCTATTGTAAAAATGCACCTGATGACCCAAGCTTTCAATTAAACTAAAAAATTTTCCACACTTGTGACGTAATGATGATGTCATAATCACAACAACAAAAAATTTGATTTCTATTTTGAAATATTTTTTCAAAAAAATTTTGAAATATAGATATGAAATAATTTGACACATGTGAAGTGTAATTATTGCACATAGCTTTCGGCAAAAAATAGAGTATAGGCACCTTAGCTGTGTGCAACAACAACGAGAAAATCACAAAAAGTTAACACAACACAAATTCTTACATTCCCAAACTTTTATGATATAATTTAAAACAATCATTGCATAAATGCTTTGGGCATCCAGAACATTTGTACATGGTCGACTTGCGTTGACCAATTGTCCGACCAGAACAGTGATAGCAATCTCGTTTGCATGACGTTTCTGGATAGTGACCACGAGAAACTGTAGAATGCACTATTTTTTTATACCCCATACAACGATCTTTTGTATAAAAGCCTGTTGTGTCATCTTGGTTTTGTGTGCACTTTGATACAAAATATGACTGTGTTGACGATTGCTATGGACAATAACATGTCAATAATTCTGCGATACCACTTCCCTCGATGAAGAAACAAATAAACTTTTGATTTTTCGTGCAACAGGTCCACTCCACCCATAAACATGTTGTATTGGTTCACAGCAAATGGCTTGGCGAAAACTTGTGATTTTTTGTCTCTAATTTTATTTGGAATGCGTCCACTGTGATGAACTGTGGAAAGCATGGTTACGCGTTTGGCATGTTGCCAAGCACAAGCCAAAAGGTTGCCACACTTCGCAAAAACTGGATCATCACCTTATTTTTGTGTATATATGTGCATGCTTTCTTGACTAAACCAACGCTCACTCTTAGTCTCAATCTCAGTCTTTCTTTACTTCAGCTATGCGTTGTTTGTTAACCTGCTTCTGCCTCGTTCTATAAAGCAACCAGAACTAGGATAACTTCACGAATAATTATTGTATTCAAAACTGTTATCGGCTTCATTAGAACGGTACATTACAACTCTTTAATAGAATGTAGAATCCAAGCGAATGGAATAGACTAAACTGAATTTCTCCATTATGAGAGCTGATTGGTCAATATTGTCACGTGATATCACGAACCGCTCGAAGTAATATAATACAAGAACATAAAATACAGGATATTGTCAGCCAGTACACATCTAGGTTATATGTGTGCACCGGACAGTCACTGGTTCACACGATTTGGTGCACACTAACGGAAGGAGATCCTTCGCGTATAATAAGGGACGAATTGAAATGGTTAGTTTAATGCAAGAGTATGTATCCTGTGAGAATATTTAATATGGTAAACAGGATATTAAATGAATCGCTTTACTCGATTTGGGTTGGAAATCGATTCATTTAATAAACTCGATTTGGGCAGCTTTGTGTAACGCCTGCTCGTCGTCCGAACCAAATATTAGGTTTTCAAAATGGCTCCCAGCTGTGAACTTATGTTGCAAAAAAACTCCATGTATGTGGAATAATCGTGGAATAATAAAAGCTGTGTAAAAATATAAGTCCAATAAATACTGGGTTGTCTCCTGTCGCATCTCTTACAGCGCTGTGATTGTTGCATGAATCTTTCCGAGGTTAAAGTTGTTGTCAGCGCAAAACATGGATTTCCCACAAGACAAAATCTTTTCAGAGTATAAAGAGACTGGCCCATATTGTTATTAACACTTAAATGTATTGAAACTGGGACTTTTTTGCCGTGTACAATCCGTTGAACGAATTCGCAACTGATAGCCATATTTATCACTTCTGTAATGTCATCAGCATAAGTTTGCGGCTGTGGGTCATTCACCTTTTTCTTATCGTTGAACTTTTTTCCATGCAATTGCTCCAAATCTCTTGGTCCGTTTGGTGGAGAAAATTTCATCTGAAGCTTGTCGTAAAGCGTTTTAGCATTTTGGCCTTTGCTGAGCTCGTCGCCAACGTTTGCAAGAAGCACAGGGTTAGTTCTTTAGTATATGTTGTCTTGGATTTTGGCATTGCCATGACATTTATGGCCAGGTTGATTACCTAGATATTCAACAAGAGCAAAGTTTGGTCGTGTTTCCGAAGATTTCATAATCCATGTAATTTTCTTTCAAAACTTTTGTCTGCTTTCAGTTTGGCGTAATATGTTCCAACATGAGTCACATGTTTTTCTTCTGGTTGTGGTTCTAATCGAAGGTATGTGTTTTGTTTTGGAATCCTAATGCAATAAGCACCGCAATGTGGACGAACTTCAACCAATTCGTGATTCTTTGGAATGTAACATATTTTCGTATATTTGCACTTTTCCCATGCACCGCAGTCGTCAAAAAACTTTTTTTGCATATTTGCCGCTGCTCTGTCCATATTTTTCTAATTGTTTACTATAAAATACCTGTTGTCTTTGTTTCCCTTCGGAATTTCCTCGAGACATGTTTTACATTTAGTTAAGATATTTATAATTTCCCTTGTCGGTAAAAAGTTGTCGTATATAACACAGATTGCCGAATTAGGGATCTGCACTTGGTTTAGGACCTCCTTTTTCTTCAATCACAGATATTGCGTTTAATGTTGGATATTTTTGTATGGGACGAATCGGGACTTATTTTTCCACTTTTCGAGAGTTTGCGTGATACCTCACTGTTGCTTGTTTTTGATTTTGCTTTAATATCCGGTAAAGAGCACTTTATTGTTGATGCTGTTTCATCTATCAACAAGTGGCTGCTCTTGCTGTGTGTTTTGTTTAAAAATGAAGAGTGGTTGTACAAAGCAGGAACTCGCATTTGGCCTGTAATATCACTAAAACTGGTACATTCTTCTTCTTTTAGATACTTTTCTAAACTCATTGCACTTGTTGGAGTAGAATTTGAAATACAGCTATTTTTTCGGCAAAATATAGCTTGGAATGGTTTGGTGTTTGTAATCCAAGCCTTGTCCACATGATATTTATAGGTTCAGTATTAAACCTGTGAACTGAAAATTGTCTGTTCAAGATCGCGAAAGTGTTGTCTAGTCAAGTGGGCCGTTGCAAGGAGAGTATATACTGTTTATTGGTCTTTCCAACACGCTGCTCAATGCAAACTTGCAGCGTGTCTTTATATTTATTTGTAATTAACATGATTGTATAGATTTCCTTTTTTCGTGACATATTAAACAAGTACACCTCATTATCCCAGATTTTGTTTACGTTAGGCCACTTACAAAGACAAGCACAGTAGTTAAAACCCATCAGGTGAGTTTCTGCATGACGGGCATATTAATGGACAACCAGAAGCATCGTGAAAGGCTTTGAAAATATCATTGGTTAGATAAAGACAACTTTGGTGAAACCATTAAAAGCAAATTTCACAGAAGATTGCATTTCCATTGCATTCGTTTTGGCACTGGCCGCAAGGCCACTGTCGTCGTTTAGGCATAAACGATCGAAGTTGAGATTTACTGTGCACAAGTCTTGCTACACACCAACCGGGCAATTCACAAAATATCTTAATACGTGCACTGGAAATTAATGTGAATGTTTAGGTATCAATGTAATGCACACAAAGCCTAATTTTTTACCCCATAATACATAAACCTGCCCCATAATTGCCGAACTCGCCAAGCCAGCAAACACAGAAAGCCACAAGACCGCATAAAGCGCTGTTTGGAATTAAGAAATAAATTTGGGGAGTAAAAAAAGTGTTCCCGTGTGGATGAATACTCCACAGCTCTAAAAACCAATAAAAATAAGACTCTGAAAATAGGTAATTTAGTAATGTCTTGTGCCGAATCCGGATATTGACCAATTTTCAATACCTGGACCCGGCCGGATATCCCCCTTAATTTGACCGGATAGTAGTAGGGTTGTTGCGTATCTGTTATGTCAAATATGAGTCTCGAATTTGGTCTTAACAATATTATTTATGATCGATGGGAATCCTATTTGATTAGCGCATTTGACATTAGATCGCACGTGAGTTCTAATTGTTGTGTTTTCCTAACCTGACTTTACTTAACTCTCGATGCAAACGCTACACCAATATTTATTTACCACGAACAGTTTTGGATACGAAATTAACATGCGCAATTATACCAACGCCAAACTGAGTGAATTTACGCCCAAACGTCCAGACAGAATTGAACAAAACCGAATTACAAAATAGTAACCACTAACTCGCTCACACTGCAAACCACGCACACTCATTATATGAAGCGAGAATACAAAAGACCAACGGTCAGCGGACAGTTTAACAAAGACAGTTCGTTTGAAAGACGATACAGGACAGTCACACAAGAAAAACGTCTAGCGTCTCTAAACGCCTTACGTCTCTTTGCTACCACACCAACACTTCAAACTGGCCAATCAAATCACTTGACAACGCAACAGTTGCTTTAAAACTACACATGTCTTAAAATTAATATGACACCAAAACAGTTGAGAAACAGTTGGAAAGGACACATAGGATACAAATCACGTGAATACACAACCGTTGCTAACGCTACAGTTTGAAATGAACACGCCTGGCAAGACAACCCTACTTATGACTTTACCCAACCCAATGATGAGAAATTCCGAACAATGACATACTGGCCATGCAACCTACTTCCATAAATGCACATTGTTATGTAACGTAAAATTACGTTACAAGGGTGTACGTTTACATGTTTACGTACACGCCATTCGAACTCGATGTTCGTTTTGTTTGATTGTGATCTCTTTCACTGACCAGTCTTTGTTCTCGCACGAGATCTGTACGCGAACTGTCCAGTCATTGTTTGCGGAAGGTTCGCTTCTCACGTAATTGTTGTAATTCATCACTTGTTCTGGTTTGGTGTTTTAGGTACTTGTTTTGTCAAGAGAATGGGCTGCTGTCCATCAGATAAGATAATAGCTTTTGTCGTGGTAATTTCGAACCAACTTTTTCGTTGTGGTGACTTTTATCGTAGTGTATATATATATGTGCATCCTGGACTAACCCAGTCTCAGTCTAACTCGGTCTATGTCTAATTCAACCATGCTCTGCTTGTAATCAGTTTACTAACCAATATAATCGCGTATCCTTAATCTAATAAATGGTACAGTAAGTTTGTATCAGGTTTGTAATTGAAATCAGGTCAGAAAACACAAAAGTTAGAAATTATGTGTGGCCTTATGTCAAATGAATTAGTGAAAGGATTTTTTATCAATGGTTAACTAATAGTGTTAATACCCAGCGTTAAGTTAACAACATTTGGCATATAGGTCGCAACATTGGGAAACCATTTTTGTCCTGAAAACAGACAAACATTTCGCAAATTACTCGTTTTTGGGACCCAGTCTGTGATACTCGCCGACTTACGATTTTTCTGTTGTTTGTCATTGAGGTTTTTGGTGACGTGTTATACCGTATTAATAAATGCCCACGTTTATTTGTTCCACTCATGTTAAACTAACCTTAACATAGCATTCTGTTTGGCATCAAACATTTTTGCCACACAGATAAAATACACGAATTGGTGTTAACAAACTGCCGGATCCAAATTATCCGGCCGGATTTGATTAATGACTATCCGGATCCGGCCGTATAATTTGGAACTGGGAACATCACTAGTAATTAAGTGATGACTAGGACTGGCCTAGATTTCTGCTTAATCAGCCAAGCAAGATGTTTTTTTTTAAATATATATATTTCGCCTATGCGGCATCCTCAGTATTATAAAAACAAAAACAGTAATCGTAGTGGCGGTCTGTAGGTTAAGTGTGTACATGTTAGTCTTGATGTGTGCTGTTGATGCTAGTCACTAGCTAGCGAAGGCGTCAAGAAGATAGGGAGTAACTGTAAAAGAGAAGAAAGGAGTTTCAAAAGTTCAAGTTTAAACAAAATATGAAAATGTTTCGAATTATGACAAGCCGATTTTTTTACAAGGGCAACAATTCCCTTTTCAGTGCTACAAAATCTGGAAACCGATTGGTAAACTCAGTCGAAATAGACGATACAGAAACTTGGGCACGCAAGTTGTTGTGCGGGAAAGAATCCAAAATTTATTTTAAAGCTGGTGTGCGGTGTAAGTGTCCAGTTGTAAAAAACGCCTTTCAAAAATCAGCAGCTTAGTTCGAAGTCTTGAGGTGAGTACAAAGGTGACTCACAGCTTCATCTTGTTCTTGAAGTTTGACTTTCAGTTTCCACTAAAACGCTAAATCGGTGATACAAGCAGGTTCTCATAGTTCTTTCATTGGTTCCTCTTTTTCACAAAACAAATGTGCACCCTCCTTTCTAAGTGAGTAAAGTGCTGAGCCTCGACTAACCCACCTCACATCTCTGTGATAAATGATATCTGCCAAGCAACAACTGTGTCGCATAGCCCTTATTGCTTTTATGATTGGTTTTATGACGTCATCATATTTAAAAACATAAAAAAAGAGCCTGTTGGTGGATAATGCAGTACAATTTAATACAGATGCTCCCTTATCGCTGACTTTGCTAAAGATCCACTTCGTATGCTAGTCATGGCAGGTGTACCATCAGTGACAAGATAGGCGCATTAAATTGTTTCGACTTTCAGTAAAAAAGTATTATAGCTGGGACTACTTTTCCTGAAAAAGGCGGAATGAGCTACTAACGTCATCTTATGAAAGCACAGAGAATATTTGCGACGAATGTAATAAAATTCTGGGGCGGGGCCACATTTGTCCCGCGGGCCAGATTTTTGGACACTCCTGTATGAGAAGGTTTAATACAGCGGACCTTTAGTATTAGAAGGTACAATATAGCGGACCTTTAGTATTAGAAGGTTGAATACAGCGGACCTTTAGTATTAGAAGGTACAATATAGCGGACCTGTAGTATTAGAAGGTTGAATACAGCGGACCTTTAGTATTAGAAGGTACAATATAGCGGACCTGTAGTATTAGAAGGTTGAATACAGCGGACCTTTAGTATTAGAAGGTACAATATAGCGGACCTTTAGTATTAGAAGGCATCTAGTGGACCTATAGTATTAGAAGGAACCTAGCGCACCTACCGGACCTGTAGTATTAGGTTGAATTTAGCGAACATGTAGTAATTGAAGGTACCTAGCGGACCTATAGTATTAGAAGGCACCTAGCGGACCAAGCGCACCTGTAGTATTAGAAGGTGGCCAAAGTTTGAACGCGCGTTACTCGGCCACCTCACGAGGTAGCAACCCATGGTATTTTTTCATCAGAAAACTGGAATAAGAATGTCGGTAAACTTTCGTCTCACTTTCTGCTCCAGACATAATTCACTTTATATATATCGCAGCAATTTTATTCACAGTAATAAACATTTATTTTGAATAAATTACAAAAAACACAAATAGTTCTGGACGTCGCGTGTTTTGTTCAATCCGGACCACTGGAGTCCTAATCGGATGAATCCAAACCCCAAACTTTCAGCTGAAAAATCACAAAGTTTTAATTTCATCAAAATTAACAAAACCATGTTCTTATGCAAATATTAATTAAACTAAATTCTTACCGGGTTTTCCAGTTTTTCAATCTCTTTTCTCAAGACTCGATTAGATTCGGAATCGAATCCGCATCCAATCAGCCCCAACTTCCAATTTAGGGAGAATCCGACAAATATTTCCAACATATTTTCGTTCAAAATTGTTTCCATTCAGGTTGAGACTTACCAACTATTTAAAATATAAAGATTGGTCGGAAATCTTTGTTGCTAACTATTTTTTTGAAACCGGATTAAAATTAAATCCATGTTTTCACTTTTAACCAAAAAAAGTAGTTTTTATAAAATTATTATGGATTTAAACAATTATTTATTCTCAAAGTAAAGAAAACCCACCTTGGGTCCCATCTTCACAATCGCTTCACAGATCATGTTTAAAGTTTCGGAATTAAGTCCGCATCCCTGCAACCTCAGCCACACACCGGGTTCTCGAATCCGTGGGAGGAAATCCGCGAGAGCGAAAACATCCGAAATCTTCAGTGGGATGAAGCTTAAATCCAACACCCGAGGACAAGAGAGGGCGATTTCATCCCTGGATATTCCGTCAACTTCCTGTAAATCTACGAGGAAATCTGAAACAGGGACAAGTTTATTAAAACAAACATGGCGGTTTTTAAGTTTTATTAAATCACTAAAACTTTTTGTTGCAAACTTCAAACAAGATTTCTTCACTTTCAACCTGAACTAAACATTTTTATTCCATTCTCTTCTATAAGAACAACAATGGAATTGCAACGTCACAATACTTACAGTGACGTAACAGTTCCGTTTACAAACACGCATCACACAAACTGGAAATAAATACTAACTTCGTAACTCGTATCCATGTAAATAGAATCCACTGGGCCTTTTTTCGTGCAGGTATTTCGAAAGTTTCTTCAACAACTTTTTCGCACGTTTGTCTGAAAATAACAAGATCAACATTTACGGCAAAAATAGAAGCCATGTATTTGGATGGGAGAATTATTTAAACTCCCAATGTGTGTTTTCCACAAATATAACCTGCGTATATTAGATGCGTAATGAGATGCGAGACTTTCTAAACCACGATGCCTGTTTACCCAATATAATGTAACTTGCATCGTTGTTCAACAAATTGTAAAAATGGTTTCGCAAATCATTTAGCATTTAGCTAAAAACCGCGTAAGAATAGTAAGGCACATGGAGAGTTTAAGGGTCACAGTTATTACACTTGCAGTTGAAATTTTGCATCATTTTCAGGCAGGGGCAAATTAGGCGACCGTTTCATAGGGCATATCATTACAATAATATGTTAACTAATAGCTGCATCTTAACTTTGGCATTAATTTTTTTATCCCAGATTTTTACACCTAAATGCCTTGTATTACTTTGCTAAATAAATTGTTACTGATGCAGTATTAAGCAATTACTTTGCTAGTTACAATTATTACAGCAGAATGATTTTCTTATGTTTAGATCAGAAAAAAAGAAAATATTGTTTTAATGTAACGGACTACCATGCTTTTGTTCCTCATTGTTAAGTGTGGAAGATGCTGGATCACTGGAAGCAGTCTTGACTGAGGTTAATGGCAAGGTTTTTGGACTGGAACCACTTCCATCACCTGTAAAAAAACATCAAGGTAATAACTGCAATTTAATGGCACTGATGTACACCATAAGGGTTAACCCAATGTGAAGGCCTCACTTGATAATTTTGACAATAAATAAATTAGGTTACAGTGGCTTAACAACCAAGCTGGACCTGGGCATTCCAGTCCATTGATCTGTCTGCGGGAGTTTGTCAGTTAGACTTTACAGCAGGGATGCACAACACGAATGACATATTAGGCTTTTTGGCAAGCTCTTTTAATATTAGGCAAGCTCTTTTGCAAACAGGATTTAAGACAGGAACTTTATAAAAATATAAATTTTGTCTTTGAGTTGTACATCCAGCTTTTCTGGGAAAGGGGGATTTAATTGAGATATGCTATATTCTTGGGCTAACCACTGCTTCAAACCACACCATTTTGAAAGCAAATTAAAAAAAAGAGGCATTAAAATCTATGAATATGGTTTTTACTGAGTGCGTCAAGTAAAGCAAAGGCAAAATGTTTACATATGGGAAATGTTGTAATATTCATACCATTTAACAATGAATTTATGTGCCTTAAACCACAGGTTTAACCACGATGCCCGTTTTCCCAATATAATGGTAACTTGCAGTGGAAAGTGTGTGAAAGTTTAACAGCAAGCTTTTCGTGTAAAGCAAAGTTGTGTAACAAATTGTAAACATGGTTTTGCAAATCGTTCATGGCCTGCCAATGCAGACAAGTACAACAAAATAAATATGTTAAATAACAGCAGCATCTTAACTTTGGCAATAGTTTCTTTGTTCAAGCTTTTTATATCTAAATGCCTTGTATTACTTTGCTGGTTACAATTATTACAGTAGAATGATTTTCTTGTGTTTAGATGAAAAAAAGAAAGAGTTACAGTTCTTACACTTGCAGTTGATACTAAATTTGTATGATTTTCAGGCAGGGGCAATTAGGCGATCCCTGCTCGCTAGGACATATCATAACAATGATTAAACGCTGCAGTGGCAGAAAAAATATCGTCCATCGCACTAGCGTGACTTTGTCTGGCGCAAGTTCAACTTCTCGTCCAGCGCATGGAATCGCCATTAATGCATCATAATAAATTTTGGATAGTAGCAAACCTTGTCCTGCATGTTTTGGTTGTTTGTGAAAAAGATTTGAAAACAGCTTCATAAATCCTCTGGGTGTTTCTGTGATGGAATTGGAAGCAACTGAAAAGAAGTAAAAATATGTTGTTTAAAATGTTTGTGTTCGTCATCAGTGCAAGACTGACTTGTATTACTTTACTGGTTACAAATTTTACAGCAAAGTTTTTTTGGGTTTTTAGACAAGTAAAGAGAAAAGATTGCTTTTGAAGTAACTGACTACCATGCTTTTTTTCCTCATTGTTAAGTTTGGAGGATGCTGGATCACCTGAAGCAGTCTTGACTGAGGTTGATGGCATGGTTTTTGGACTGGAATCACTTCCATCACCTGTAAAAAACAATCAAGGTAATAACTGGATGAAGTAGATTTTACATTTGTTGAAGCCAAACCTTCTCTGCAAGCTGTAAAACAATAAGTTACAATGTATAGTATAGCATATGTCTTTCTTTATCTGTCAATTATATTTAAGTTGAATGCTAAGTAATTGGCAAAGTTTTGCCAGCGAAAAAGATAACAGAAACACAAATACCAAATAAATATAGTACTGACGAATTTTATGCATCTTGTAAATTGTCATACCGCTGGCAGCACTATTGAGAGGATCAGATTCTGAACAGGTTTCACTACGTCCACTTCCAGAGGCTTTGATTGAAAATTATAAAATCAAAATAATGGTCATTAAAGCGCAAACTTTCCAATGCGCTGCACATACCTGGTTTGTGTCCGAGCAAAAGGCCACACACAAAACGACGAACCATTGCCCAATGGGGTGCATTAATCAAATCGTCCACGATTAGATCAAATTCTTCATCTGACATGAACATAGAAATGTAGTATGCACCAAACATTTCCTGCAGAACTTGATGAAGGTAGTAGAAGAGAACATCCCCCCCATCAAAGATTCTACGACTGGGAAACCAGGAGAACTTTGCCAATTTGAACACTACATCTTGTACTTTTACATCTTCTAAACCTGCTTTTTGAAGGTCATCATGTGTGAACACAACGGTTTTACGAACCATGCCTTCATATGCCATTTGGCTAAGTGGCAATTTGAGGTGATCTAATTTCTCTCCTTTTGCATGCTCAGAGTGACCAAGTTGTTGCAAAACGGCATCAAATACATCAGTAATAGTGGAAATACTGTGTACCTCACCAAATAACCCAGCATAAACAATAAATTGTAAAAGCATTGGATTGCGGCATAAATCAAGCAGTTGTGGAGATTTACTTTCAAGTTTGTTCCACAGTTCATTTGCTTTATCACCAGAGTAACTATCAAACAGTGTCTTTGCATCCTCAGGAGAAAAATCACTGACATAAATTGTTGGCTTAGGTCGGAGTCCTAATGGTATTGATAGCAATGAGTGGGGTCGAGAAGTAAAAATCAATGTAGATTTTGGAAAAAATTGCCTGCTGCAAAGGTTAGCAACAAGTTGCTGTACTGGCAAGGGAGTGTCATACTTCACATTTACAGGTGCCACGTTTTCTAGTGTCCAGGTTGCCTGATGTAATCCATCAAAAATAAAAGCACACTTTTCAGGGTTCTTTATCATCCACTGGAAAACCAAACTGAGTGTTTCCTGTGAAGCATGGTTGAACTGGTTTTCCAGCAGAAGCTCCTGCAAAATAAGCTTTCTATCGCCGTAGTTTAGATACATGAACCGAAGATGAAGCACCAAGTGATCTTCTGTTCCTAGTTGCCTGCACAATCTCTTTGAAAGAGTGGATTTTCCACATCCTGCAGGTCAAAGAAAAGCTAGAAATATGCCTTGCTGGTTGTGTTCTTTGAAGCTTGAAACTAGTTGCTGAAATTTTATGAGTTTACCAACAAATCGATCATTGCCTCGCTTGCTTGTTGATGGCTGAAACTCATTTTCCTTTTGAGGATCAATTCCTTTGTAAATATCAGTCTCTATTAGTGTTGGTTGAACCTCTGGTATTTCAAACTTTTGAAACTCTTCACCGTAAGGAATAACATTTGGATCAAGATTTTCAAGCTGATATTTTTTGATTTCATCAACTGCCTGATGCAACTTTTCTTCTGCAAATTTTAGAGTTTTTTTAGATCAATGTTACGGTGGTTTCTTGAGAAACAGTGAGCTCTAGCATCTATGTTTGGCTGGTTTATTTTTAGTGCAGCATGCTGCATAACCACAACGCAAATGGAGGATTAGCGTTTATCAGTAAAATTATATTTTGTCTTCTGTTTAGTGTTTTAGCCATCCGTATTATGTATAATCGTATTGTAATTTCAAATACTTGTTTACAAAGTTTTAGTCGATCTAAATTTTATTTTACGTCAATTTATGTAACTACAGGAGTAGGAACAAACAGAATTTTAGATGAAATCGATAAACATCACAGAGAATATTTAGTTGTAACCGGTATATTTTGATCAAGTTGTGACTCTCTGATGGGTTGTATTTTTACCCACAATGCAGTATACTTGATGGAGGATAAAAAAAATCTGCTAAAGGACGTCATATTGAAACTTCTATGAAAATAAGTTAGGCGGCGGAAAATGTCCACCTTGTATTTAATCCTTTGTCACAATAGGATGACGTCACAAAGCAATCAGTGATGCATGGGGGTCAATTTTACGGTTGAGTAAGCTCATATGCATGTGCCGTTGCTAGGACGAATTTGAGCCAGTTTCGGGCAGTTTCAAGTAGAGTTTTGGTCGTAAAATGTCAGGTACTTACGTGTAACGGGTGCTGTTTAAAATTGAGCTAAAAAGGCGGTTCAAACTTAATTAAAGACTTGTGTCTGCGTTGAATTACAAAATTCTGGTCCAAGAACAGACCATCGGTGACGGGACCTGCAGCCAACATGGTGTCTGACGGAAGTCAATGTTCATCACGACAGTGATGGTTTCAATCCTGCTATAACTGACAAATCGCATCCAAAAAGCATGAGCAATCAGTCATGTTGTGTTGCAGCCTGCTGTTAATGCCATAGTTCTAACGCGATTTAAATAGTGTGAGTAATATTGTGTTTCGTTATTGTTGAATTTTGTACTAGTTATGTTCCCAGTTCTAAACTATCCGGTGAAGAAAGTGTGCAGAAAAAGTGGACGCGAACATATCAGCGGGAAGTGAATCAATCGAAATCATAATCACTCAGCAAAAACATGGGAAACAAGCCAGGTTTTTTAACGAAGTTGCGTATTTTGTGTTTTTTTCAGAGAAAGAACTTTCAGGGATTATATGAGAGTGTTTCCGTTCCACAGTCAGAAAAAAATGCTTCATCGTGGATAGACGTATGTTGTTTCAGCTACAGTGTTTGTTTTACATATTGGCCAAACAAGCCTGAAGAAAATTCCATACTTTCTAAGCCCATGTGATCGGCGTGAAGATGCCCTGGTAAACTTACTGGCACCGTAGCTTCATTTTACAGTTTGGCCCAACACAAGATACGGTAAACTGGAATCTCCTGTCCACTGTAATGCATATTAGAAATAGCTGTCCCTGTACTGTCGTATCTACCAACTGATTTAAACGTTTTCACACACTTTTACTTCCCGTATGTTTGCTCAGTTTCGCTTGTCACAGCTACCAAAATATTCCAACACATGTCCACAAATTGCTTGTAAAAATGGTTACGTAGGTTATTTGTGATGTCACGAGGTTATGAGTTTTGAGCAAACTATTGAAACATTTCATGGCTTGACGCCACATTACTAAAATGTTTGCAGTGGACACACATAAGCGCATGTGTAGCTCCATCATATGGGCGCCTGGCTCGATAACCCTTCTGGTTTATCGATATCCGTGCCATTCTATAAACTATTGTTAACTTGTGAGGCTTCGCAAAACACACAATTTGCGACGCCCTTCAACGCCTTATTCCGACAAGCTGTGAAATGCACTATTTGTTCAACTAGACATATAAATGATTCAATATAGGTTTACTGTTTGGCCCCTCTCAAAAAATGTAAAGATAGTTATGGTCCAAATTTCCCGTTATGTATGCTAAAGGCAATTCATCTGATATAATCAAAAGTTATTTTGTTTGCTATTCAAACAGAAACTGCTCCGGCAGTGATATGCCAAAGGAGTTTTTTTAACAACATGCTTTGGAAATTATAAAACGATTTTTCAGACCGAACCTAAGGTTCCTCGATAATTAGTTGGGGTTCGACTCGAATGCAAGTATTTGTATTCCAAACTTCCCTAGTAAAACTACTATACCTCGTTTATCTACTGATTCTGTAATGCTTGTTTCATGATCATGGGCGTGATGGTGATGATGTTCTTCCACAGTCTGATGCATATGTTCGTGGTGATGTACGTCACCAGTATGTAGGTGTAGGTTCTGGAATGGAACCAGCAAAATTACCAAACACACAAATATTAATTGTCCATAAAAACATAATGGTCGTGAAAATATTCTGAAATCCAATACTGTTTCTAAACTGCCCACATGCGATTTGTGCAAATATAAAATCTGTCACTCACAAATGATTTTCTCCAACCTCTGCCACCAGTACAGCAAATCTTAATATTTACCTCGGCAACAATGTTTTGTGAGTTTTCTCCTTCTCTTTGTTGTTCAGCCATTCTTGGATTAGCAGGTGTAGCTTTGTATTGCAAGTACAGTATTCAAACACATATATAGCCTACAAACTGTGTGAAATTTTTAAGTTAGGATGTAACAAGGATGTAAATTGTTTCTACTTTAGTTCATTGTTTGCAAGTAGTTACACGCTGCCAAGGAGGATCGTAGAAATGCTACACTCTGTGTTACATCACCACGTTCATTATGCGTAATTGATAGTGGCGTAACAATGATCTTAATGCGTAACACTTCTTTTCGAATGCAATTGTTGCTTGTTATTGATTCTGTTATTTGCAGCGAGTTGGTAGGGGAAAATACCAGTTTGCGTCAGTTAAATTGTTTATTTACCCCTTTTAGGAGATAAGTTTGGCATAAATATTAATGTTCTTCTGTTCGCTACAAATTAAGCTGTTATAAGGAAACGTGACCAGCTAAAAAACAGTTGGTAAGTGGTTGCTAGAGTTTATTGTTGGCTGTGTTGTTGATGGTAGAATGTTTTTAGAAATCCGTCGTTACTACCTGTGACGTCAATACACCGGGAAAAGGGAAACGGCGTGTTTCACCAAAAGTAGGCTCCACCCTTTATTTAGCTCTCGCAGGCCAGGCGTTCAGAGTCTACACTCTGTGCAAAATGTCAATGCATGTTTGCTTTGAGCAAACAGTTCCTCTCCATATTATTCCGCAATAGGCATCAAACATCGCTATAACCTACACGTGCCAGTAAAGAATATTATTAAAAGCAGACAAGACATTTGTAAACGTTTTCCGAAAAAGCAGTTATGGCCTATGGGAACAAGGTAGTTGTCTAGCAAATACTTCTGCAAGGCGACCAGTGTGCTTGGAAATTAATATCATATTGGAAACGAAATCGAATCCCGTGAGAAAACAATTGGCAGCACCTGTGTACTTTGAAATTAGATACATCAGACGGCCATAAGGGCCTTAACCAAAAAGGGAGAACATGGTTCCGAACGTCAATCACGTGATCTGGCTTTTTCTGCTCCAAATATGCCATGTCACGTAGGTACGTAACTGATGTGAAGGTTTGTTTTCCAGTATAAAACATTCCTGTCAAATGTTCTCGTGTAGCGCATGGATGCCTTTCGTGTACTATTGTGGTTCGCGTACCACTGGTGTAGATGAACCGCGAGAATAACAAAAAGAACTTAAATCAGGAAATGTCCTGATGTTTATTTTTTTCACAAAATTTCCCTCGATATTTTGTTCCTTTTTAAGCAAATTTGGAACAACACTTAAAACCATCTAACTTACAGACTAAAAACCCTGGAACATACTAAAACTGCTGGAAGGTTGCTTAAAATCGTCTTAGCAACATATCGTACATCTATGCTTATTAAACCTTATAACATTGGCAGCTAAGCATAAGTAATCGCATGAAGTTGAAGTGCAAAAAGCTTACCTTCGCACCAATATTTTTTTAATCTTCGGCCATTCTTGCTTTACATTGCAAGCAAAAAAACATTAAAGACATACAACATTAAAAGTAATACAGACTATATGTAGAAATCGGTCACTACTATATGTTTGTCAAAAGAGTAAACATTTCCAACTACAGATTTGCCGTCACAAAAGAACAGATGGAGACGTATTCCAAGCCAGTGACCCGTTGCTAGGCAACAGTAATTTACGGAACAAGGGTCTTAGGGAATTTAACACTAATTCGCGGTAAAAGAAATGCTGAAAGCTTTGCAGCTTGTTTTTAGCTATTGGGTAAACATTTCATTATAATCACTTCACATTTTAATCAGGTTTTGTTGATTTGGTGGAGTAAAAAAAACACCTTTTGAACATTAATTACAAACCAGACATTAACGTTTTCATCTTAATGCCAGGTTTTTAATAAAAATATCACATGTCATATGCATGCTTTAGTTTTTCAAGCACAAACAAAAATCTTAATAATCTGTGGGTAAAATTCAAGTACAAGAATAACAACGCATACGGACACAACCAGTAATGTTGGCAATATTTGTCAAGCACTCGGAAAGATCAAACGTCACTCATAAACTGTTCATCAGTTGGTCTGAGTCGCATTTTGAAGTAACGCCAACGAACATAATCTGACAACCTCGCGTAAATCCCAGGTTTGTTTACGTTTCCACAACCCCTACTGTCACCCCGACACGTGTCAGTGCCATATTTCTGGAATAGAAAAGTAGCAATAGTTTTTAAAAAAATGGGATTTCTATGTTAGAAAATTTTTCTATACGGTTGCCTGAAGTGTTTATATTACACGTGCGAGCCATAAAAACCGAAAATGTAAGTTTGGTTTAATTGCTGAACAAACAAAACGAAAAATACACAAGTGCTTAATTATTATTTACCTGCAAATGCAAAAGTTAAAACAGACATCGAACAATCTCAACAACAAACAAATTACAAAACGTTGCATACCAAACTACATTAGCCCTGTTTACATGAAATGGTTTGCGAACGAGCTTGCGGCATCGAGCCGTGAAGAACTAACAGACCATAACGAGCGAGCTTCGGGGCTCAATTTACATGAGCGCGCGAAATTTGGTTCTCACAAAATGAATATGACGGCAACAGATAGTTTATTGGAAGTTAGGGCTCTACCTACTTCGAAGAACGGCTTTGCTGTTTCTCACAATCGAAGACTTGGACGGCCGTGGCGATTACAGAGGTGAGGTATTGGTTCTGTTCAGAGGCCAGGGTTTAAGTTTACTGTAATACTGTGCTTTGTTTTTAATTCATAGTTTAGAATCTTGGTTAAGTTAAATTTAGTTTCCATTTTTTTAGGTCAGGGCAATGGTGGAATGTTATAGTTCCCGGTTTTAATGATTCCCAGTGGTTGACCCATTTCAGATTGAGTAAAGAATGTTTAGCGTGTTATAGTGTGAAGAAGTGTGGGATGATATAAAACCTGGTAGGGACGATTACAGATAAATTGTATGCCTCAAATAGATTGTTTGTTTGCGAAGGAAATAGTGCGCGTTGTAGCGAACATAGTGTACATTAATATGAAATTTGTAATATTGTACTGTTTGTATTCGTGACCGGGTTCCCACGTAAAAAGGTCAAAACAAACGTGGTACAATAATAATTACAGACCACGACCGCCCTGGCTCTAAAACAATAAAGGACTATAAAGTGCCGTAACCTGTTGGTCCGCCCTGACATGCCTAGCGGGCACCGGTGACTTGTGTTCATGCTTTATATGGGCCACACTGGCTTGCATGATTATTCCATTCTACTTATGGTTTCATTTGGACTGCTGCCGTACGTTTCAGCCATCTTAATAAAATATTGTTTACCTGATTGGTGTTCGATATAAGGAGTCATTAGAAGAACACGCATCAAACGTAACAAGGTCTAATAGTTCTGACATGGACCACATGTCCAATTCAAGCAGCAATTTTGACAGTTCAATATGTGAAACAGTCACCAGTGCAGAGAGTTCAAACACAAACCATGATTTGGAAGTTCTTCCAAATCTAACCAAGACTGTTCCAAAAATATTTCCCATTAAACTTTGTGATTTTGGTTTTCATGCCAAAGAACTTATCCGAACTGGCATACTGACTGAAAATGGAAAGCGAGAGGTCACATCGGAATTAATACGAGTGAAAAAGTATGAAAGGTAGAAGATATTTTTCAAACATGACAATGTTAATAACAGTATATGCCAGTCATCTTATTCTCAGAATTATGGGTAAATCCGTGATTTGTCTTCCTAAGTTTGTGGGCAACCATTATGGCAAACTAGAAAATATTTGATTTACAATACATTTGTAGTCCTGTAGATTCTCGCCGCCATTAATTTGTTTACCGGTGCTGTGAGCTTAGTTACGTAATAATGAATGCCATTGTCTTGGTCAGATGGCGGGATTTTTTTTTTGTTCGTTGTGTTGGTTGTCGTTTGGCTGTGCTGCATGTGTGTTAATCTGCTGCTTTTGTAGATTCTTTTTGATTAAGGCGGTTAAACATAGTTAATGTTGATTGAATTTGTAAGAAGAAGTTAATAAGGCTTGCTTTACGCCACAGTTCGGTGAGTTTTGTTGTTTAGCTGTGTGGCGCTGTTTTGTTAGTAAGTCATGTTGGATTTGTGTTACAGAAAACCGCGTTATTTTTCGTAATGCGCGTATTTCGACTCTGAAAAAAACTGTACGTGGCACTGGCAGTTTAGCAAGCGCTGCCCGAGTGTGCGTCGTAACAAGTCCTGTTGTAATTATTGTGTGCCTTGTTTTCAGGTATCCTACCAGACCAACAAAGAGATCAGCAATAACTTCCTTTTTGCAACTTGGAAAGGCAACCCTTGGACTTAGCGAAGAAGATGCCAAGGTAACACTTGACTTTATATATACTATTTAATATATTTATACATAAATATATAAACTTTTTTTGCTTCGGAAATTTTGGTTGCGAAAAATAACCCAAAAGATAAACACACAACTTAAACAACAAAGGCGTCTGCAGCATTACACTACCCCTTCTATACGAACTAAAAACAACACAACCGGGACAGCTTCAACATCTATTATAAAACGTCGAAAAATTATGCATGTGGATCTGATGAATCAAAAAAGCAAGTTTGCTGTGTTTTGATGTTACAACCAGGGCTGCCAGATGGTCAAAACACTTGACGGCCAATTTTTTTTTCTCTCACGGCCAAAATTCGGCCAAATCACGTTAAAAGTTTGATGATTTCTATAGAAACAACTATATAGCCGGAAATAAATTCGTAAATTGTATGTTTAAAACACTGTTATCTATATGCTCATCAGTGGTTTCAAAACCGGTAATGTTGCTAAAACATTACGATTGCAACATAATTCTTTACAAACTCAGTCAAGATTAGTTTATGACGTAACAATTTTTGGGAGACATATTTATGACAACACAATCGTCCACAAATCTATTGATAACCTGAAACCAGCAATGCCTTTTGTGGATTTATATAGTACCAAGTGAAATTCGGCCAAATATCTGCCTTACGGCCAAACGATTTTTTCGCGGCCATGCCGATTTTCAAACGGCCAAATTTCTGGAATTTGGCCGTGAAGACGGCCAAATGGCAACCCTGGTTACAACACTGAACTTTTGAGTTATTGTGTGACAGCTTCATATAGATTACTCTTTACAGCAGGGAGCACGTCCCAGTTAAAGAATGGCTGCTTCTAAGGTTTTGTATTACTACACAATGTGATATAAGGAATCAACGCAAAATTTCGGATATGATGGATCAGATATTTTCAGAGAAGAAACTTTTTCTATTCCAATCCAACTCCAAAAAGTGTTTTAAGAATGGCCGGCTTTGTCTATATATACTGATGTAATTATCTCTCCCTAATACATATTTTAGTTCATTTAAATTTTTGTGACAGTTATCAGTATTGTGTACTTTTTATATAAAATTATATATATACATATGTGATTCTACTTCAGTACGTAAAAGTACATATATTACGTAAAAGTACATACATTATTTTCGTATGGACTACAGCACTATATTGCTTTTGTTTTTTTGTTTCCAGTTAGTTAAAGAATTTAAAAGGGTACAGCTCTTTGAAAAGGAGAATTATTTGCAGTCAAGGATCTTTATGAACATTATTAATTACGCCAAACAACGGACCAAATCTATGCAGGTGAAGCGGATATTACAGAAACTGCCATTAAACAATGAAGAACAAATGCCATTTGGTGAGGAAATGTAAAAATACTGTTATTATTATATTTGACGTCATAGTACCAACACAGGCATTAATCTGAAAATTTCTTTTCAGATCAACAGATTATTTTTGGTCCATGGGTTTTGTGTAATATTCTTAGATCTAACACTAAAAAGCAGCACTGTACTGAGCGCTACCTGCTTGATCTATGTCCACTAAGTTGGCAGCAAATTGGCTGTGACAATAAAAAAGTTGCATTCAATTTTAAGACATGATTTGTAATTTCTTTCTTTTGACTTTTGTGTGTATTTATTGTGTGGTTCAAAACCAGTGGAATTCAGTCACGTGTTAAACGCGCTTGAACCAAATTAAACTTAAGCCACCTGGTAATTGCAATCGTGTGTTTCCATTGATAAAGAAGTCTGTTGACGGAGCTTTCAATTCAGTAGTCTATATCAGCAAGAACACGAAAACAGACTTTAGCTTCAGCAAAGCAGTGACATAGGGAATCCTATTGGTACGCTGCAGAACCCTATTTTATTTGGGTAAAGTATGTTTCTACCCAACAATGTTGGGGATCCCCACGAATGTACCCAAGATTTTAAATGAGGTACAAATTAGAATTACCCAAAATAACACGTGGGCGAAAAACCATGATACCCAAAAATGGAAATAGGTTATGCAATACCGTTACCCAAGTTGGATTGGGTATCCATTACCTAAAAATATAGTTTGGGAATCCCCACGAATGTACCCTGTGAGATAGTATACTCTTATGGTAGTCCAACTCCCATTGTGACGTTTTGGGTTCGTTACGCTTGAGCACTTCGGTACGCTGGTTTGTTGTCTGCATAGAAAATAGGACTTAAATTTGTGTCTTTTTTGGTTGTTTTGAAATAGTGCAGCGAGTTTCATTAATTTTGAAACTACCATACCGAGTGACATTTCCGATCGATATATAAAGGTCATGTCCTTGAAGTTGCGATGGGTTACCGATTTGTGTACACTTCTGTGCAGTGGTGTATGATGATATGTTTTGACTATGATGCGATTTTAAATTTAGTTTGTTTCTTTGAATATGCGTACTGCGCAGTTTCCTCACGTGATAATTTTTTGTTGTAGCGTTTACTATTATTTACAAAATAAATATTATTAAAATAAACATGCCTGCCACCCACTGTTCTGTTCCCAACTGTAACTGGTCGAAAAGAAAGGCAAAATAGGGAGTAAAAAGAAGTTTGTTTACTATATATAAACCAGCTTTAGCAAAAAATCGTGAGGAAAGAAAACACAGGGAGGCTTTGACCAACTTTATTCTTTCAATGAGGGATGCTTGTGAAGAGGATAATATACATGACATGTTGCACAGAGAAATGTAAGTAGTTAAAGATATGTGGCATCTGCAGCTTTGGGATCTGTGAACGATAAACTTATTGTTATCATGTGTCGCAATTACTGCACCTTTATGTTCATCTAACCTGTTGCATCCATATCAGGGCAGCTATTTGTGAAAATCTCATTGGTGACACAGACTTGGACAAAAGTGGAAAGTGCACAAAATTAAAACAAGGTGCAAAACCATGCAGAAATTTGCCCAAAAGGTGTCAAGTTTATTCTGCACCACGAAAACAACCAGCTCCGAGAGTGCCACACTCCTTCAGAAGGCATTCCTCATTGTTGGACGTGGACAAATCTGCAAAGAATTTGTCTGATGTCATGAAAAGTTAGTTCTGTTTAGATTTTTTTTACCAACAGTAAATGTTTACTAACTTGTATAAATAATTTTTGGAGTTTTAACCTCTTGCAGGTAAATGAAATTGCTACTTCAGACAAAACTGTTATCAATTGGATTTTCATGAAGGTAATGTGCTTTTGTCCAAGTTGAAGTATGTTGTTTAAACATGTGTAATCTGGAAGGTAATGCAAACTTTATTGCTGTGCAGTAAGAACTATATGTTAGTTAACTTGGTTTTACTCTTGCAGAATTACTATAAATGCCACATTGGAAATTGAATCTGTTTTAATTTATGGATGGCCTGTCAAGTTTTTGGATCTAAACCTGGGTAATATAAAGAATGAAACACTCTTTTCTGTGTTAAGTAAGATATTTTGTATATAAAGGCTCCAACTATGTAGTTGGGAGGACTATCACAGAGATAAACCTTGACTTAAACTGATTTCAATTTGTGTAACTTAAGTGATGTTAAAATTATAAATTTTAGGTTCAGTTGAAAAGATAAGACTTTGTCAAGGAACAACTGGTACAGACATAAGTGAAACTATCCTACATCCATCTTTATACTGGGACACCAAAAACAGAAATGTTACCACTAACATTACATGCCACGCTTGTTGCTGTACTGTTTGAAAGTCATTTTTATCTACTGCTAATATTTTTTAACAAGTAATTCTAAATTATTATGCTTTTGTTTAGATTGCAATTCCAAAGATTCAAGCTGTTGCACAGAATACAAAAAGATAAACCAACAGCAATTAACAACACAGAACGTAGGAAATCTTTAGTAATTAAAAGCTCTTCTGGCAAAAGAAAAACTTGTTTGTTCGACGTTTCGGTTGTTCTACAACAAACCTTCATCAGGAAATTTAATAAAAAAAAACGCCCACACGGCGATAAATATTCACGCGCGCATAAAGCAAAAAAAAGGCGAAAGAAACAACACAAGCTAAGAAGCGGGGAGGGGGGAACAAGACTGCAGAGAGATGAAACATTGGAGGCACGTTGTTCGTGGCCACTACCGGAGACCGTGGAATGCATTCAACTTAGTCTGGACGCCACCTATTTGTCGTTCAAAGGTGAATTTTATAAGCAAATATTTGGTACAGCCATGGGGTCTCCGCTTTCAGTTGTGGTCGCCAACATAGTCATGGAATCCGTGGAGCAAAGAGCGTTGTCAACGTTTTTGAGTCCCCCACGCTTGTGGCGACGTTACGTGGACGATACGTTTGTGGTTGTGCATCGCGACTACGTGGAATCGCTGCTTGAGCACTTCAACTCGATCGAAGCGAGCATTAAGTTCACCATGGAGGTTGAGCATGGTGGGATTTTATCGTTTTTAGATGCTGCTGTTCAAAGGGAAAACCGTGGGTCGCTCCGCACGAGTGTTTACCGAAAACCGACGCATTCTGACAGGTATCTATCCTTCCGGTCAGCGCACCCTATATCCCACAAGCGGGCTGTAGTGCGTGCACTATACACTAAAGCGGGTTACGGAGGAAAAGGCCCGAGAACAAGAGGTGGGTAGTGTGCGGGATGCTCTTTAAAGAAATGGTTACCCAAGCTCCTTCCTGCGCCAAAATCCTGCATCCCTGCCTAAGTGCAACAAAAGTCCCACAGCGGGTGTGGTTGTTCTCCCATATTTTCCAGGACTTTCAGAGACCTTAAAGAGACTGCTGGAGGACTTTTCCTTCCTGGTGTACGAGCGTCGTGCGGTTACACTATGCTCCTTAGTATCGCATCCTAAAGATAGCGCTGGTGGTACGCTAGATGCTAGAGGGGTAATATACCGCATTCCATGTGGAGGGTGTGAGAAGGTGTACATTGGTAAGACGGGTCGCGCCCTACGAACACGTCTAAAGGAACATCAACGGGATGTTGGCAAACCCAATAAGGTGACAGGGACGGCATTGTCGCAACATGTTGCAGCAACAGGACACACGGTTAATTTTGAGGACACAGTAATTCTGGACCGGGAAAAGGACAGGTACAAGAGGATGTTCATCGAGTCTGTTCAAATAAACGCACATGGGTTTTCACTTAATGATAAGAGGGAAACCTTCTTTCCACCCGTTTATCGCAATTTGATAAACGGTCTGCACGACATGCCCCCTGATTGAACGTGATGGTCTTGCGCACCTTGAGGCGCTATACTTTAGACCCCGGTATCGTCCTGTTGGCGCGCATTTTCTATTAATGGTGTTCCCCCCCTCCCCGCTTCTTAGCTTGTGTTGTTTCTTTCGCCTTTTTTTGCTTTATGCGCGCGTGAATATTTATCGCCGTGTGGGCGTTTTTACTTCATTATTCTGATGAAGGTTTGTTGTATAACAACCGAAACGTCGAACAAACAAGTTTTTTCTTTTGCCAGAAGAGCTTTTAATTACAAAATAGTATGTCTGGCAGCGTTAGCAACAAACTATTTAAAGCAGGAAATCTTTGTATAAAATCCTTTTTTTCAGTATAGAGGTTAAAGTTTGCCAAGTTGAAATATTTGTCCTATGTTATATTCACAGTTGTTGACTTCAGAAGAAACTTCTTGTGAAACCAACAATCAAAGAGATGAAATTTTAGTAGATGCTGGTTTTCACATAGCACTTAAGGTAACAAAAACAAAATCTTTAGGACAGATTCAATAACTTTCATTTATGAAACATTTTATCTTGTGTTAATATTCAGGAAATATTTTCAAGCAAAAAGGGTAAACTTAATCCATGGCAGCAACTTTTTATACAACACCAGGTAAAAAAATCTAATGGAAACCGGTAAGTAACAATAAATGTTTTATTTTAAATTATATCCAATATACTTGAATGTTGTCTCCGGTATCACCCAGATGTTGTTCGTTGGGCCATCGAACTGTACAGTAGATCCCCATCAGCTTATGAACAACTGCGCTGTAGTGGAGTTTTAAGCTTGCCATCCCGTAGCACAATTGCTTTGTGCAGGTTCTATTTACTATTTCTATTTACGAAGCACAGAACATGATATTTCCATTCCTTTGGCTTGGTACTACACATAGTCCACACCTTCACATGTTCTGGCTTTGATATTTTGGCAACTTTTGTGGGAATGCGAGTCCAGGAATGTTGGGATTCTTGCAGTCATCTGTGATGGCCATCCTGCTAATAAGAAATTCTTTAAATTGATTTGTGCACCTTGTAATTTATATACTGAAGTTTATACTGCCCCTAATCCACATGCAACAAACAAGCCTATTTATTTGTGTTCAGATACTTCCCATTTGCTTAAGGTATGTACATAGGGTTTTGATGAATATAAATACACTTCATATAACTCATAACCACTATGTGCGTATAATTAAGACTGCCAGAAACTCACTATACGCTTCAAAACCAAGTGGCTCCAAGTACATGCATAAAGGTGGGAAAGACATTTTATGGACTCGTGTTTTGGAATTGTTCAAATTAGAACAACAAAACTTATTACTGAAGCGGTGCAGATTAAGTCCAGCACATATTCAGTTTGACTGTTTCTCAAAGGTGTGTCAGTTGTTTGATGTAATTCTTAAAATTGATAATCCGTACCCTGAAATATTGTTTTTCAATGGCAGATGAAAGTAAGCCTGGCAAGAGATTTGTTGAGCTGGAATGTTGGACAATGCCTGAAATTGATAAAATCAGCTGAGGGAACAGCGGGATTTGTTTTAATGTTTTACAAGTAAACATAAAACAAATAAATTATTAACACTTGCCTTTATTGTGTAACTTATATGGAAGTTTTAACCTAGGCCTACTCGTTAGGTGGTTTGAAATTATGAACTGCGGGCAAAACAATTCCATAACAGCCAATAATGACCCAAGGTTGAATTGGCTTGAAATTGATTTTATTAGCTACCTGTTGGATTGGAAGGTTTGTATCGGATAGTTAATGAAAATAAATCTATTAACATGCTTAACAATATATGATGTATATTAGGAAGAAGTTAACCAAAAACACAAAGGAGAAAACAAAAGGATAATAGCTTTACCAACTCTTCAAGGTCTTGTGTTTTCCACCAGAAATTTGATTGCGTTAACAAAGTTTTTACTTTCAATTGCATCAAAAAAAGTTGCATTAAAAACGTTTAGCCAAGACATACTAGAAGCACTTATAGGAAATTTAGTAAGTTTTTGGTTAGTACATAGGTTCATAAGTGTTGTCTAACCTAGTTCAATAATTGTTACAGAGATCCCAAAGCTATCGTTCACAAAATCCTGATGTTAGTCAGTCAGCATATGGGATCGGTCACATTACAACAAGAAAAATAATTAAAAAAGTAAAAGGTGGTAATACTACGTATGGAAGAACAAATGCTTGGACAACAGTGCGTGATCTAACTTTAGCAAAGAAAGAAGCGTTAAATTACACATTTCTGTTATTTTAAACTTGTATAATTTTTTGTTTGTCAGTTGTTTTTATCTGAAAAAAACATATTAACAAGGTTTAAAAAACAACTGTTTCAACAAAACATGTGCAAGTTTGCTGAACTTGGGTTAAACATTTTCACGATGAATTCGAAGCTTAGTGGGTCACAATTTTGCATTTGAGGTCACCACGAAGTCCTTTGGATTGCTTGTTTGATTCATGAAAAAGTTTATGAAAGATACGCTTGGCACATGTGTATGACAGAACCCTACAAACAGATCAACTATATAGTTTATAACAGTATATGCTGAATTTTCTTCAACATTTTCACAAATATTACTAACAAAACTCATAAAATATGGGTCTTTTGTAACATATGATACTACACTGTTAAAATCAATTGATGTTGGAACTTTGTGGCTTTCCCTGCTACATTTCAAATAAACAGTTTGCAGAAAATGCAAAAATTCAACAGATGGATATCTACCACATTTTTTCTCCAAAAATACAATAAGCTTGCCCTGTGGAGATTGCTGGCACAATATGTCAAAAATATCACTTAATTTAGCATGTTTTTTGTAAGCTTTAAAATTACATATCCGCCTAAATATTCAACCAATCTCGTTACTTTTATCAGTACACTTTTTGTTAAAAACGATTTTAATTACGTCTAGCAAAAACTTCGGGCACATGTTAGGTGTTGGAACATTAATAAAGAAGTCTGATGCTTTACAACAAAATTTAGGATATTCTTTCACGAGATTATCTATGTTAGAACTTCTTGCATAATCCTTAATCCATTTAGTAACTGTTATTCTGCCAAAATCCGAAAAATCGTATTCACCGAGTCCTGACCAAATTTCTTCACATGCCTTTTTCACTAGACCGCCTTTCCTTGCTGTTTCAGTCAAACTACTATTTACGTTTTTTATGAGGTCCTCTCGGTCAAGAGAGTGGATAGAAGTTAATTCTTTTAAAATTTCGTGTGGAATAATTTCCCAATTTAGTTCAATTTTCATTTTTTAATAACTATGTTGGGTAGTCGAAAAATTAACCTGGCTAACAGCAAAGAAACGTACCCGAAAAACAAACGCAAAGATATAATTTGTATATCAATTTTTCTTTTTTAGCACCGAAATATAAATATTTAGGCAATTAGATAAGTATTTCATTGTTTTTTTTGCAATTTAATAGCACCAAACCAGCAGTAGTCGTTTTGGCGGTTCTGTGCGAAGTGCTCATGCGTGACGGAGACAATGGAAAGTCGGAGTTGGACTACCATAAGAGTATACTATGGTTTAACGGTGTAAGTCACATAGTATGTTCAACGCTGGAGCAAAATAATGCTATTTTTAATGAGTGGCATAAGGCTTTTTGCCAGGATTTATTCCCAAAAGCCAATTGATGATAAACTATTTGCATTATTTTTCAGTGTTACCTGTGCAGTGTCAGATGGAAGAAATATGCAGACTCATGACGCCTACATTAATAGCGCCATTGCTAGTAAGTAAATGATTGATTTAATTCAATGCAGGTTTACGTTTTGGCCCCTCTTGAAAATTTCATATATGATTATAACCCAATAGCTTATTTATTAGTGATGCACCGAAACAGCATTTTTTTCGGCCGAATAAACCGAAACTAATTTTTGTATCAATCTCTTCAAATGAAACAAATAATGTGCTGGATTGGATCTAATGCTATCATACAGCCTTGTATTGGCACTGAAAGAACAACCTTGACTGCTGTACCAAATGCTTAAAGTTGATTTTAGTCATTTCGGGGACAATAAACAAATAAAACCAACATATTCGTGCAGTTTTAACAATGATTCTAAACTTTGCGTATTAGAGTTGGATGCAGTAAAAAAAATTTTGCAAAAATATTCGGCCGAAACCGAATAATTATAAAAACCTTTGTTTCGGCCGAATAAATTCGGCAAACCGAACCTTCGGTGCATCCCTATTATTTATTATGTTTTAGTTTGGAAAACGCTTTTTTTGTATGCTGAAGGTAATCGATCTCATGTAATCAAACGCTATTTCGTTTCATATTTTAATAGGAACTGTTCCGGCAGTGCTTTGCCAACGGCGGCTTGTAATTGCATTTCAAGTCTTTACATTTTATATTACAATTTAAAAAACCTCGTGTCAACTCACAAAGCAAAACATGTTTAGCGTTTGGTTTCGACTTGAATACAAGTGTTTGTATTCCAACCTTCCGTAGTATAACTCCCATACCTCGTTTATCTTTTGATTCTGCCATGGTTGATTCATTAAAATGGGCGTGATGGTGATGATGTACGTCACAAATATGTCGGTTCTGAAATGGAACCAGCAAAAGTTACCAAACACACTAATATTATTCGCACAAAAAGACAGCATGGTCATTGAAATATTCTGAAACCAAGAAACTATTTAGAAAATGCCCACATGCGTTTTGTTACGTGTAAAATAAATCGTTTTTTTACAAATATTTTTCTGCGACTTAAGCCACCATTTCAACAAACGAAACATCGAAATGGGAGGGATATGAACCAAACATCCTTATTTTTAAGCAACGAGACCCGACAAAGATGGTTAACCAATGCGTAATTCCATAGCTAAGTGTGGGCGGTAACACAGCAACAACTGCGCTAATAAGAACTTACAGGTCGAAACAGTGCGTGTACACCCTGTCTGCAGCTCTCCCACATTATGGCTTTTTTGCACATACTTTTTGTACGTAAAGTAGTGTAAGCAACATTACACATAGTGTCACAAAGAGAACTTGATGGGTCATAATAAACACTTATACCTGATTTAACACGGCAGATCGTGGCAAAATGCATGGCAACAAATCAATGAAAATCTTAATGTTTTTTTTTACCTCGACGTTGATATTCTGTACGTTTTCTTCTTCAGTTTGTTGTTCGGCCATTCTTGTATCAGCAGGTGTTGGTTTGTGTTGCAGGTACAGTTTAGCAATTGATTACATGCACGCAAACCAGCTGTGTAAACAGAAAACATGGAACATTTCATTCTGGAAAGAAACATTTATCAAACCTAAGATCGTTCCTTTAGTTTTTTAAGAATCTAGCCCTCTGGTTGGCATTGTTTTGTAATCAGCGACACCAATTTTCTATTTTAGTAGATAACGCAACACCTAACCTGTGCAAGTTATGGCATTCACGTTGCAACGTGCCAAATCTGTCATGAGCAGTACCGACAAGACGGCCCTGCGCCACCATTACTTAAGCGCACACCCCTCGTCAGGTCAACACCAGCCCGTTGACAGCTATTTTACAATGACATTTGTTGAAAAACCGATGGTTAACAGGCTAAATGTTTGCGAAGCCAAATGGTTACACCTTACGCAGGCCTCAATAAACATCCAAAAAATGATCATTCCCAGAATTCGTGGAATACTATCTTAACGTTTTAATGATGTGTCCCACGGTTGCAAGGTATTTCTGTTCATTGGTGTTTATCATCGCCCTTTCAACGTTCTCATGTGTTGTGTTTGCAGCGTGCGTTCGTGCTGCAGATGTTGTTGCGTTGCGTGTCACGTCATTCGGCTAGTCTTATCTTTGCGCCACAGAAGTCTAAACACGGTTTATTGCAATGTAGTGCGTAAGGAAGGCAGCAGTACAGGATTTTTTGCTTTTTAACTTTAGTAGTTTTATTTTAATTCATTCTATCAAACTTGGAAATTCGAATGCGCTGAAACTGAGGATGCCGTCCAGGCGAAATCGATTTCCAAGACGATACAAACGTCGCGTAACGTCGAAGTCAAAGCTGATGAGCCGGAAATTCCGATGACATCAACGAATCAAATGGTCACGAAAAAGGAAAAAGGAGATTCGTCCTTGATCCACGAGACCACGACTAAAAACAAGAAGTTCAGTTACCGACACGTGACCATCAACCACGCCCAAACTTGACCGGACCGACACAAGACGAGAATCGCGAAAAAGGTACTGATATTTTGAAATGTACTGGAACTGTTTGCAATGTACAGAGTAAATCGGGAAAAAAGGACCAATCTACGTCTGACGACAGCAATCTTGACTGTTCGATGGAGGTGAACGCTACGAATGCATCAGTTAGGAGAAATGAGAGTCAGAGAATACGGTTTGAAAACATGCTATTAGAGTTTCCTGAATTAACACAACCTATTTCGAACAATAGAAGAGTTAAACATCACGTCGGGGTCACCACTTAAAGGATTTATGTTATGTTTACTCAGTGATAACACAAAACCTAACTATAACTCCAAAAAGACTCCAACACGGTGCAATTACTCACAATAAAAGATGCAATTTCAATGATGCAGTTCAAGTAAATCCAATGATGGCGATGAAACAGTACAAATGTTCAATATTACTTTTCCAAAACTGTCTGGCTTAACAGCCCAAGCGGTCAATTATATCGACTAACTTTCAGGCGTGTTGACCGGGTAAAAATGTCATAAAACAAGCGTAGATTACACAAAAATCATAAGGCTTTGGTCAGCGGAAAAGTCCGGTGTAACAAAACTGATCAAGATGAATTTCTCTCACGTGCGAGATCGGGCTTATCAGATTAGTAGCGTACGAGAATCTTGACATGGCGAATTAAGGAGTGACTTGCGTTAGTGAACGAATGTGGGTTAAACAAACAAAAGCGATAACAAACAATTTTCATTATCTCCTACAACATCAAGTTGCACTGATGAGATCTAACAGATTAAAACATTGGCCCAGTCGTCCAGTCTGCAACTCACTTAATATGATTTCTGTTGATAAAAGTTATCCATTAATTTAGTTTTGGGTTTGCATTTGGGCAGTTGAAGTTTTATTACAAGACCAAGTAGATCCGTGTGTTACCTTCCTACATTATGACAACATTCTATTCTACAAATTCTACAATCACCATCTGGCATTCTTTCTAGTGAAAAGTGGAATAAAAGTGTCGGAAAGCATTTGACTCACTTTCTGCTCCAGACATATCACTTTACATATTCCATAGCAATTTTTTTTACAGCAAAAAACATATGTTGAATAAATCATAAAAAAACACAAATATTTCTGAAAGTCTCATGTTTTCTTTCAATCCGGACCACTGGAGTCTCCTCGGATCAGAGGACGGAATGTTTACTGATCATCCAAACCATCAACATGTGGCTGAAAAAAATCACGAAACTTTTAATTTCATAAAAATTAACAAAACCATGTTTTCTCACCGGATTTTTCAGTGTTTTAATTTCTTCTCTCAAGACTCTAATAGATTCGGAATCGAATCGGCATCCATGCAGCGCCAACACCCCATCCACTTTAGGGAGAATCCGACAAATATTATCAACATCTTTTCGTTTGAAATTGTTGCTGTGACCCAGGGTGAGATTTCTCAGCTATTTAAAACAGATATTTTTTCTTCTTAAAACGGATCAAAATTTACTCTATGTTTTAAATATCATGGATTTAAGAAAATATTTATTCTCAAAATAATGAAAACCAACCTTGGGTCTCATCTTCATAATCGCTTCACAGATCATGTTGAAAATTTCGGAATTAAGTTCGCATCTCAACAACCCCAGCCCCAAACCGGGTTCTCGAATCCGTGGCAGGAAATCCGCGAGAGCAAAAACATCCGAAATCTTCAGTGGGATTCCGCTTAAATTCAACCCCTCAGGACAAGAGAGGGCGATTTCATCCCTGGAGATTTCGTTAACTTCCTGCAAATCGACGAGAAAATCTGAAAAAGGGACAAGTTTATTAATACAAACATTGCGGAAGTTTTATTAAATCACTAAGATTTTTTATTAAAACTTCAAACAAGATTTCTTCACTTTCAATCGGATATAAACAAGAAAAGTTCCAACAAATTAATCAAATACAAATACCTTAATTTACTGGAAGGAAAATGTAAATTTACTCCGACAAAAAAATATGCGACCTTCCTTTAAAACTTTCAACCTGAACTTAGCTTTTTTTGACAATGCAATTGCGACGTCACAGTGCTTACTGTGACGTGACAGTTACGTTTACAAACACGCATCACACAGACTGACAATAAATACTTACCACGCAACTCGTAGTGACGTAAACAAAATCCATCAAGCCTTTTTTCTCGCAGGTATTTGGAAAGTTTCTTCAACAACTTTTTCCCACGTTTTTCTGCAAAAAAGAAGCCATGTATTTGGACGAGAGAATTATTTAAACTCCCAATGTGTGTTTCCCACAAACATAACCTGCGTATATTAGATGCGTAATTACATGTAAGACTTTCTAAACCACGATGACCGTTTACCCAATATAACGGTTACTGGCAGTGGAAACTGTAGAAGTTTAACAGCAAGTTTTCGCGTAAAGCAACGTTGTGTAACAAATTGTAAACAAGGTTTTGCAAATCGTTCAGGGCCTGTCAATGCAGACAAGTGCAACAAAACAAATATGTTAAATACTAGCAGCAACTTAACGTTGGCAATTGTTGATTTGTGCAAGCTTTTTACACCTAAATTCTTTGTGTTACTTTGCTGGTTACAATTATTACAGCAGAATGTCTTTCGTATGTTTAGATGAGAAAAAAGAAAATCTTGTTTTTGATGCAACTGACTACCATGCTTACGTTCCTCATTGTTAATTGTGGGGGATGCAGGATAACTGGAAGCAGTTTTGACCGAGGTGGATGGCAAGGTTTTTGGACCGGAATCACTTCCATCACCTATATAAAACAATTAAGGTAATAACTGCAATTTAATGGCACTTATGTACACCATAAGGGTTGACCCAATGCAAATGCCTAAGGTACTTGATAATTTTGACAATAAATAAATAAGGTCATAGTGGCATAATAACCAAGCTAGACCTGGGCATTCCAGGCCTCTGTCTGTGGGAGTTCGCCAGTTTGACTTTACAGCAGGGATGCACAACGCGAATGTCTTATTTGGTTTGCCAGTGGTTTTGAAGTGGCATTTACGCCGGTTGAAGTTCTTTTGAATACATCAATGTTTAGTCAAGCTCTTTGCAAACAGGTTTTAACTTTATAAAAAATACATTTCTCTTTTGAGTTGTGCATCCTGCTTTACTGGGATTTAATTCAGCTACGCTGTATTCATAGGATAACCACAGCTTTAAACCACACCGGGAGTCCATTTCAAAAGCAAATAAAAAAAAGAGGCATTTTTAGAGCCATTAAGATCTATGAATATTCTTACTGACTGCTCCTCAAGTGCAGCAACAGCAAAATGCTTTATAAAAGCCATAATAAATGATAACTGCAGACAGAATGTACACGCACTGTTTCAACCTATGAGGTCTCATCGGTGCAGCTGTGGCACTGTGCTAGCTTTAACACTAGCGGGCACACTGTTTTCCACTTTGTGGTACCTTGCGGTGACCGTCTATCCGTTGGGTACCCTATACCGAGTACCAAACAACAGAGACGAAACCACTATCGAGCGCACAATGGCCAAACTGATCTGCTTGGTAATCCATAGCCCTAAGGCAAAACCACCAATGTAATATGTGCAAAAAAACATAATATTGCAGAGCTGCAGTCAGAGTGTGTACACGCACAGTTTCGACCTGTAAGGTCTCTTCAGTGCGGGCACCTTGATTTTCCTAACCACCAATGGTGCGTCTCTGTCTGCAGCTCTCAAAATGTTGTAATATTTATACCATTTGACAATTAATTTTAGTGCCCAAAACCACGGGTTTATGTAAAACACTGGATACAATAAATATCAAGAAATATATGTGTTGCAAATATGGTATACTTCAGTACTTGCAATAAAAAACAGTTAACCAATGTACGTATATAGGGCATAACTTACTTTTTACATATCCAAGCTCACCACCATCAACTTGATATATTCTGATTGCCTCAGGTTCAGCTGCAGCAGTGGAGGTTTTACCAACTGCAGAAACAGGTGTTAAAAAGCAGAAGCAATATGGACTGGGTTACTGGAACATCTTACCAAATTAACTAAAAAGCTACATTACCAAAAAAACACAGCAAACAAAAAAAATGTAAGGTTTTCAAAAGTTGTGAGACATTTCTGTTAAAAAAGCATGAAATGTGTACGAATATAAATTAGCATATACAATTTTACATTAACAACAGATAATTATTTAGATTGAATAAAAAATCCAAAGCTAGAATACTGTTCATCATAATGCTGGTAAACGTTTCGAACTCGTACAGGGTTTATCATCAGTACTCGAATGAGCAGCTTCAAGGCAAAACGCATCAAGGCGGAGAGGGGAAACAAAAGGCAGAAGGGAAAAAACAAGCCGGAACAGCAGCGAGGTGATCATTGGCAATGTGTCGAGCTACTGTGCAAACCTATATGTTAAACAGAGAGAGAGGTTTGCAGTTATCATCTATGTCGAGTGTTGGTTTATGGTGCTGGATGTATAAAGTTTCACGAATAAGCAGTTTAGATTTGATTTTGCAGTTGTGTAGAACTTTGGGCGAATTGAAGTTAAAATGATGATCGGAGTTTTCCCACAGGTGGTTGCTGACCTCACTTTCGGCTTTCGGTGAATACTAGGTCCAGCAGCAATTTAATGGTGAAATCCATGGGCGTATCCAGGGGGGAGGGGGTCCGAGGGGTCCGGACCTCCCCCTTTTGTGAAATATTTTGGTCTTTTTTGATAACTAAACAAACGCCACTGTATTTTTTTGTCAAAATCCGCGTGAAAACCAGAAATTTTCTTTGACGTTGACCTAAAAACCGTATCGGGCTTGCATTCGCCATTGTTTCCAAACAGGGAGCATCGTTACCGAATACTTGACATTGTTACCAAACATGTTGCATTGTTACGAAACAAGTGTCATTTTTCGTCAGTTTACGGACGAAACGTCGTTTTTCAGTGGCCACGTTGTAATGACAAGCGGTTTACTTACGTGGAAGTCAATTACCTTAGTTGTTAAACTTTGAAAGTAGTAACTTGCATCGAGTGTTCCATAACGTTACACAATTGCGCAAGCCAGAAAGCCACCGTTTATGTGACGATTGGCGCGAACACCGGCGTTCGTATTTTTTAACGTTTTGTAAAATATTGAGGGTGACTTTTGCAGGTTTTAGAAAAAAACATTTAGTCAGTCGTATCGCCCTAAACATAGGCAAACGACGCAAATTCCGTTTCGTGTCAGTTTGTTATCACACCGAACCACATGTTGTTATGGCTCTAAGTTTTGAACACTTTAACTACGGAACCCCTGACTGAAACCGGCACACTTTTGTTTCACTGTTTTTTTTTGCAAATTTAGTAATGATGAAGTAATTAACATAAAAATCTATTACGCAACAATGCCGATTCTTATCATTATGCCATGATAACGAGACACTTGTGTTTGTCATGATTGTGACGGTGATAATACCGGTTGTTGGAAACTAGTTTAACGTAGAGTATAATGTATGTGGTTTCTCTGTAAATAACTTAATTTAAAACGAAATCCAGTGGTGACATACCTTGTCACCCCTGTTTGTTTGCGAAAATCGTCAAATCGACGCATATGTCCAGCACTATAAACCAACACTCAAAATAGATGATAGCTCTAAACCTCTCTCTGTTTAACATCTAGGTTTGCACAGTAGCTCGACACATTGCTAATGATCACCTCGCTGCTGCCGTGCCGGTGATGTTATCACGTGACATGACCCGGCATGTTGTTTTACGTCATTGTTGTTTCCCCTCTCCGCCTTGATGCTTTTTGAGTACTGATGATGAACCCTGTAGGAGTTCGAAACGCTTACCAGCATTATGATGAACAGTATTCTAGCTTTGGCTTTTTTATTTAAACTACGTAACTCCAGATACTTTGCACCCAGTTATTTAGATTACCACACCAAAGGGATTGAGCTACTGTGGCATGCTCACAGCACCAAAACATATCACACCAAGTAACAGTGGCATCACAGCCAAGCCTGGTAAAGATTCTTTTCCTGACAGCTCGAGATATAAAAAGCACTGGAGTTTAAACTCATAACCCTGGTCATTAGGAATCATAGTTCTACCAACTAAGGTATGAGAGTTCCAAAAAAATTGTTGTTATGATATGTTTTCTGCTTTGTAAATATTTATCACCATTATCCTGCGACTGTTTTGAATGTTGGGCCTTGGCAGCTGTTGCGCCACCTAATGTTTCGATATTTGTTGAAGGCATACCATACCTGCAAGCTTTAAAACAAAGTGTTAAAATATATAGTACACATTCTTTTAAGACTTCAGGGAAATGTTGTAAAATTCACATCATTTAACAATTAACTCATATGCCTTAAACCACAAGTTTATGTAAAACAACGATTATAAAAGAAAAGAATATATGAATGTAAAGCATGGACGCAACATTATTCTCCAGAGGGTTTGATTGAAAATTATAAAATAAAAATAATGGTCATTAAAGCACAAACTTTCCAATGCGCTGCACATACCTGGTTTGTGTCCGAGCAAAAGGCCACACACAAAACGACGAACCATTGCCCAATGGGGTTCATTAATCAAATCGTCAACGATTTGATCAAATTCTTCATCTGACATGAACATAGAAATGTAGTATGCACCAAACATTTCCTGCAGAACTTGTTGAAGATAGTAGAAGAGGACACCCCCCCCCAACAAAGACTGTACGTCTGGGAAGCCAGGAGAACTTTGCCATTTTGAACACCACATCCTGTACTTTTACATCTTCTAAGCCAACATTTTGAAGGTCATCATGTGTGAACACAACGGTTTTACGAACCATGCCTTCATATGCCATTTGGCTAAGTGACAGTTTGAGATTATTTAATTTCCCGCCTTTTGCATGCTCAGAGTGACCAAGTTGTTGCAAAACGGCATCAAATACATTAGTTATGGTGAAAATACTGTGTACCTCACCAAATAACCCAGCATAAACAATAAATTGTAAAAGCATTGGATTGCGGCATAAATCAAGCAATTGTGGAGATTTAGTTTCAAGTTTTTTCCACAGTTCGTTTGCTTTATCACCCGAGTAACTATCAAACAGTGTCTTTGCATCCTCAGGAGAAAGATCACCGACATAAATTGTTGGCTTAGGTCGGAGTCCTAATGGTATTAATAGCAATGAATGGGGTCGAGAAGTAAAAATCAATGTAGATTTTGGAAAGAATTGCCTGCTGCAAAGGTTAGCAACAAGCTGTTGTACTGGCAAGGGAGTGTGATAGTTCTCATTTACAGGTGCCATGTTTTCTAGTGTCCATGTTGCCTGGTCTAATCCATCAAAAATGAAAGCACACTTTTCTGGGTTCTTTATCATCCACTGGAAAACCAAACTGAGTGTTTCCTGTGAAGCATGGTTGAACTGGTTATCCAGCAGAAGCTCCTGCAATGTAAGCTTTCTATTGCCATAGTTTAAATACATGAACCGAAGATGAAGCACTAAGTGATCTTCTGTTC